>NC_143191.1:15057500-16337500 GCF_051530095.1 Phoenix dactylifera
TGAAATCACTGTTCATATGAATAGTATTCCGAGATGACATTGTTCATATGAACAGTGTTCCGAGATGACACTGTTCATATGAACAGTGTTCCGAGATGACACTGTTCATATGAACAGTGTTACGAAAAAAATAAAAACTCATTTCACTGTTCATCTTCTTCCTCCCGCAGTGCATCACGGTCGAGATTCGCGTCCTCCCGTCGATTCTCCCGTTCCAGCCACGAGACCCATGCAATCCTCCACGCGGTGCAGCCAGCGACCAGATCCTCCGCCTCTTCATCTGCCTGCATCCCCGCCTCCGCACAGCTCCATTCCGTCGATCCCGCGGCCCTTCATCCTCTTCGTCCGCGATCTGCCTTCCAGCATCACGCCCCGGAATCAGCCGCCCGTGATCTCTTCTTCCTTCTCGAACGAGCATCCCAGACGACTATATAAGGAGGAGGGTGGCCATCGACTGCGAGGGAGAGGGAGAGCTTGGTTCAAAAAGAAAGAAAGGAAGAACAGAGCATGCTCTGTTTTGTGCCAAAAAGGGGAATAAAAAAATGAAAAAAATAGAGGGAGGCTGGGAGCGGATCAATTAGTGAAAGAAAAAGAAGGAAGGACTTGAGGCGGATGGCGTGGAGCATCTCAGCAAGCCGATCAAAGTCGCCGAGCATCATGAGCAGCTAAACCTCGGTTTAGGGGTTTGACGAAGCCATAGAGGAGTATCTGTTTCGTTTTTATTGACTTGAGTTTGTATTGTAAGATTGTTGCATGATGAAGAATTTATCAATTGATCTTATGATTTATTCAGTTTATGTGAATCGTTTATCTTGCATAAAATATTTTACATAGATTGATCTATTTCATCGAATCCAACACCTGTGGTTGGGAGGAGATATTCATGTGACATTGATTTCATGTTTAATGATATAATGATCAGATGCATCATGCTAGGTTAGACAAGTCATGCTTATCGTTAGAGTAGATGGTTTGTGCTAGACTTAGATGATTCATGCTGGGAATTAGTTATAATTTTTTTTATGACTGCTTTGACTTGTAGTCGGAAGCAATTAAGTCTTACATACAACTCAATCATTGAAAGCGTCACGGATATAAATCTATCGGTGGAATCTAGCCCTAAACACCTCTCTCCATAGATAATTCATACTACTACATCCATATTAATTCTTAGTTTTTATCATTTACTCTAGCTTATGCCCTTTGAAGTAATTATTTAATTAGAAAAAATAACTTGTCTCCAATCCCTGTGGACCGACACCCGTAATCACTATCCTACAGAATACGTGCTATTGCATGGTTTATTTTTAAAATTGAAAAAAAACGATCAATTTTTGGCGCCGTTGCCGGGGATTGCTAGCATAGTTGTTTTTCTTTTCATAAAAACAAACTTTAAAAAAAATAAAATATATCTAAAATAAAAATATTTTCTATTGTTGTTACTTTTCTTATCTCCTTTTTTCTCTCTTACTAATTTTTAATTTTCTTTTGATATTATTTAATCAGGAATCGAAGAGAAAATCTGGGACGATCAAAGAGCGGACTGCAAAAAAGGAATGTTGTAGAGGTTTGCTTAAAAAAAAAATTGCTGGGAAAATTTCCTTTGGTAACCTCTAAACCTTTCTTGTTTAAATTGATTCCCAATTAGCTTAAAATTTTATGGTGATTGTTTGATTTTAATTTTAGCAAAAGTGTGAATGCATGCTTGATACACATACACTAATTAATCCACATTTAGTAAGGGCGATCACCCCAACAAGATAAGAGCCGGATTTCATCACCGGACTCTTTCCCAACTTAGGTGAACTCAATCTCACATAGTGTCAGCTTAATTAAAATCAATTAGACGTTGGCCCCTAGGGACATTCGAGCTCAATAGGACGAAGATCACCGAAAGTTGCACCAATTTCGCTCTGTGGCTCAGTTGATGTCTAGGCAAGCTTTGTCCCTATAAGGGAGACAGCTCATCTGTTCGAGGCAAGTGGTTTTTAAGTGGGACCTTTGCGAACGCATCGTGACCCCTCCACTTACCTAGGAGCTTACCTGGTCAACTCGATTCATTAGACCGGATTGGAGGCTTAGGTGCCCTCTTCAAACCAGTTAGGAGCTGTCTAGTGATTTTAGGGCAAATACAAGGATTGATGAGTTTTTCTTTTATTGCATGTTTGACTGATCAAGTACTAGTGTATGCAAGGGAGTCGTTCTAGAGTACGTGACCTATTACCTTTTGATCCTGAAATAGAACGGACCCTTAGGAATATTCGAGCTGAGATCAGAATATTAGAATCATCCCCACCTCCCGAGATGGCTGAAGAACAACCCAAACTCCTGAGGGAGTACTTTACTCCCACCATTTACACTTTTCCATCTTGCATTCGATTACCTGAAGTAGCAGCGGTACAATATGAAATAAAGTCTAGTGTGATCCAAATGCTCCCATCTTTTTATGGGCTCACCAACGAAGATCCATATAAACACTTAGATGAATTTTCTGAGATTTGCACCACTGTCAAGATTCAGAACTTCACTGATGATGCTCTGAAACCTAGATTATTCCCCTTCTCCCTTAAAGATAGAGCCAAGCAATGGCTGATTCTTTAGAAGCCAATTCAATTCATTCCTGGGATCAAATGCAACAAAAAATTTTTAAAAAATACATTTCCATAGGAAGAACGAACCAGTTCAGACGTGCCATCACAAGCTTCTCCCAAACTGAGAGAGAAGAATTTCATGAAACTTGGAAGAGATTTTGGGACCTGATCCGTAAATGTCCACATCATCAAATACCTAAATTGCAGCTAGTGCAATGTTTCTATGACGGATTGACTGAACGAAACCGTCAGATGATTGATGTCGCATGCGGGAGAACTTTCATGCTTCAAAATGAGCATGAAGCATGGCAATTATTTGAAAATCTCAATGAAAACTTCCTCCACCATGCTTCCTATTCTCGTCAAGCACCCCCGAGCTCTCAAAGGAAAGGGACCATTTATGAAATAAGTCATTCTATGGACCTGTCTAGCAAGGTAGATGCACTGTCCCATAAGATTGGCCAACTATGATAGGTGGGCATTTCATTAACTCTTTCCAAGCACAAGTGTGTACTATCTGTTCTAGCCCATTCCACCCTATTCATGAGTGCCCCTCAGCACCCCAATTCTCCGAACTCGTGCAAGAACACATCAATGCTGCTCAAACACAGCCCAGACCGGATAATGATGTTAGATGTATGCCCTAGAAGCCAATTTGGCTGACACATTGTTGATTCTAGGGACATAATTTTGTACTTGACTATTTATTATTGAATAAATAAAAGGCATCTTTTTCATTCATATTGTTTATGTGTCTATGAATCGTCCAAGAAATTAATAAGATGATGATACATATTCTCAAGAGTTGAGAATTTGAGCCATGTATCATTGGTGATTAATTTCTAAATGCTCCTGATCAATGGATCATCACGAGGACGGTGATCGATCCGATCAGTGCACAGATCACTTTCCTTCTAGATGGACGAGACTTGAGTCCACAGTGTAGGGACACTGAAGTGATAGTGCAGGTGCTTGTTAGAGAACAAGGGTACTGAGCGTGACCAAGACAAGAAGTCACTTGGATGTCTATCCACTCGTCAGTGACTTACTTGATGTTGCAGTAGTGTGACTGGTCCTTTGACCTGCGGTGCTTCGGCTACTCACAGTGAGGTTATTGTAGTTTGACTGCACACATACATGGTCTCTAGCCATATAGGTCCATGCAGTGTAGATTGGCTGCAGTAGGTTCACTGTAGGAGTAGGGTATGCACTTACAAGGAATCTATCGACCTTGATAGAAGAGGAGTGATCCTATGTGATTTGTTAGACTGAGTTCTAAGACCTTGGCCAGGGCAGTAAAGTGGAGAAAGAGTTTTCCACTATCGAACTCAAGTCGAATAAATCTTGACATATGACAGACGATGGGGTTTGACGAGTTGTCCATGACCTCCGTCCTGTAGGGATCCACGATAGTAGGACTGTATCACATGTTAACTGCACCTAGAGGTTCATCATTCCATTCTGCTGGGTAGCCACTACATGCTGCTAGGTGTCACTGGTGGATGGTGGGACTCATAGGGATTATCTTGATGATCGATAAACCCTAATGAGTTGAGTTGGAATCGTTCCAACCCATTGAAAGGAGTTTTCAATGATATAGTGATAGAGATCACAATATATCTCACTACCAGTCAGAATAGAACCTATGGGGTCACACACACTAGAAGTATTGACCGATCCGATGGTTGAAATCGTGATTAGAAATCACAAGAAATCAATTTGATTGATAAGAAGTTGAAGAAGGAAAAGGAATTAATTAATTGGACTTGAAACAAGAATCCTACTTCGGGTAGGATACCTAGAGTTCTAATTGAATTAGGACTGGCATTCCTACTTGGAATAGGATTCCTCAATCCTAATGAGATTAGGAGTTTTGAATTAAAATTGGATTCCTACTTGGAGTAGGATTCCTAGAAATCCTAATTGGATTAGGACTTCGGATTCAAATAGAGTCCTAATTGGATTAGGACTAAAATTAAACAAATCCTAATTGGATTAGGATTTCTTAAGTCCTAATTAATTATTAATCTAATGAATCAACATGACTCCTAATTGGATTAGGATTGAAGAGTTCAATGGAGTCATGATCCATTCAAGTCCTAATTAGATTGGGACTAGCATAGATTGAACCCAAATTGGCTAATCCTAATTAGATTAGGATGAAACCATGAGAGAGGCACCTAATCCTCTTTGGAAGAGGATTAGGTTAACCAACTAAGAGGGGCATCAGCCCCTCTCCAATTGCTTGGGGCGACAAGAAGAGAGGAGCTAGGGCCGGCGCCCCCTTCTTTCTTTGGAAAGTTATCTAGGGCTCCAACTTTGGAGGAGCCCTTGATAGCTATAAGAAGCACCATGAGGCCGGCGCCCTAAGCATTGGAGCCCTCTTCCCTTGTGCCGTGGCCACCCTCTTCCTCCCTCTTAAGTTGCAGCCGCAAGCAAGAAAGAAGGAACCTCCAAGTGTTGGCGGCTTCCTCCTCTTCCTTTTCTTCATCCAGCGCAAGCAACAGAAAGAAGGCTGTGCAGGGGTTCATCTACTTCCTCTTCTTCATCCTTCTTCTTCCTCCTCTCAAGCACTTTCAAGAGTTGAAAGAAAGAGAAGAGATCAGCCATCAAAGGAGTCTTTGCAAGGGAGCTAGCACCCCGGGAAGACAAGAAAGCTTTGATCGGTTCTCTACTTCGTGTGGATACCCGTAGAGGCCGGACGTTTGAACGGCTTCAAGCGAACCCTCTTCCTAAAACCACGAATTCAGATTCGCGGTGATCATCTACCCGCGCAAGGTGAAGATTTGATCTTCCTAGTAGTTTTAAAAGTTTTAATTCTTACCTAATTACGAAAGGTCACGAAACAACGTTCATGCGATGAACGTCGAACTCGCGCATGCCGATTCCGCTGCCATCTGAAAATTTTTGAAATATCAGCGGCATGGGCGGGTTCCCAACAGTGGTATCAGAGCCTAGGCTTCGTAGATTAAGGTAAGAATTAAATATCTAAAGGCTTATTAGATCTGAAAATTGATTGATCATGCATGCTGAAAAATTCTGCATGCAGATTTTTCAGGGGTGCTGATTTTTTACATGCTGATTTTTATGTGATAAAAAGATGATTCTAATTGCATTGTTAATGAGATTACAAAGTTTAGAATCATAATTAGCATGATCAGCGACCTATGTCATGATATAATCAGTTAAGTTTCAGATCTGAAAATTATAATTGTAGCATACGGTGATGATCATAGGATTCAACCCCTTTTGGTATCAAATGTAATGACCTGCGATGTGATCTGCGATGTCATGTAATTTTTCAGATGCTTGCATGCATCTTATTTGATGTTTTGAGAGGCCTGCGTGCCTCCTAAAAGGAGATGTAAATTATTTTTATTTTTATTTTACATCTGGTTGTATTTCTGTGATGTGATGTACATCAACGATCAAGTCGAAGACGATGCATGAGATGAACAGGGGTCTAAGCGGTTGATGGCGATGGGATCAAGAGTTGATCAAGGATCGAATCAAGGAAGCTTGGAATCAATTCAAGAGTTGAAGACCACTTGATCGATTGATGTGCATGTGCTTGTAATACGACCTAATTAGAATCCATGATCATCACCTAGTTAAAGTTTAGCTTTAATTATTGCCGCGATTATAACTGCCTGCAATGCGCCGTTTGCATGTGATGTGAATGAGAGTCGGGTAGATAGGTCTACATGTGATGTAGCAAACCCAATTGAGACCTAAATCAAAACCTCCTCAATCAAGTCGAGAGTGAACCGACATGAGCAAGTCATATTAGATTAATTGATCTAATTGGTGTCTAGGAAAGCATGAAAGGTGGTTACTTAATTAGGACCTTACTCTCTGAGTAAGGGGAGCCTCCCACCTGCTTACCTGGCCAATTGTTCGATTACCTCTTATGAAGGGTTCAAGTTGCAAACACTAAGACCTGATTAACCAATATTAAGTCAATAGGTCTTCCACTGTAGTAGAGCTGCTAAGGCCTTTCTGATGTTGACTTGTCTCGGCTGGACACAGTGGTCAAGTTGCATTGGGGGGCTGGACCTCTCTATAGACATGAGATGTTGTAGGGTAAAGGTGGGGTTGGGCACCAATAACTGTTAGGTGAGGACCCAATGACGACTTTATTCCTACGGTTATACAGTGGGTCTGACTTAACTAAGAAATGGGACCAATAACTGTTAGGTGAGGTCTTCATGGCTTAGAGACCAAGTTACACTGCACCATGCTTGAGAAGCATTGTACAAGAGTTGTACACTCATCCATCTATGTGTCACCAATAACTGTTAGGTGAGGTGGCATGTAAATCGATGGGACCGCAGTACCCACTAGAAACCCTAGTCGTGTGGGATTTCCGTTTTCCTACCAGGGGAGTGTGAGGAATTCGAGAAAATAGTGGGAGTCATATTTGTTCTAAAAGACCTTAGGACAGATTAGGATCAAGTACAAAAGTCTAACTAGAATCTTTACTCTCTGCAGATACAATGTCGGCTTCAAACCCTTTGACCCGTATTCTTGAGACCAACCGACTGACCGGAACCAATTACAAGGACTGGCTTAGAAATCTCAAAATAGTTTTGGACTGTGAGAAGATAGGCTACATACTCGATTCAGATATCCCCACATTACCAGCACGTCCCACTGATGTTCAGCGTGAGATGCATAAAAAGTGGTTGGACGATGACATTAGAGTAAAATGCTATATGATGGCATCTATGTCTAATGAACTCCAATGCCAGCATGAAAATATAAAGACTGCTAGGGACATACTGGCACACCTGCAAGAGTTGTATAGTGAGCAAAGTCGCACAGCTCGTTTTGAAGTGTCCAAGAGGCTTTTCAAAGCGAAGATGCGCGAGGGGCAGTCTGTCCATGATCACGGTCTGACCATGATCAAGGACCTAGAGGAGCTTGAGAAGCTCGGTATGGACATGCACAAGGAATTGCAAGTGGATTTGATCCTACAGTCACTTTCTGATTCATTTGGTCAGTTTATAGTAAACTACCACATGAATAAGATTGAATGCACTAAGACTGCACTAATCAACATGTTGGTAACTGCTGAGGGAGCCTTGAAAGGTTCAAGGGGCAATGTCCTCGCTGCTGAGTTGACTTCTGGTTCCAAGAGAAAGTCTACTTGGAAGAAAAAGAAGCCTGCAAAGAAGCAGAAGAAAGACAATAAGCCAAAGAAGAAAGTTCAAAAGAAAAAGGCTAACGACAAAGGAAAATGTTTCCACTGCAATGTCGAAGGCCACTGGAAGAGAAACTGTCCTTCATACCTCGAGAGCCTGAAGAACAAGAAAGGTGACACACCTTCAGAAGGTATAGACTTGCTCATTATTGAAACTAATCTAACGGTTTCTTCTACTTCTAGTTGGGTTATAGATTCTGGTTCTAGTGCTCATTTGTGCACTACCATGCAGGGTCTAAAGGAAAGTAGAAGGCTGGCGGAAGGTGCGGTAACCCTTCGGGTTGGCAACGGGGCAAAAGTTGCTGCTGTGGCTGTGGGCACCTACCATCTGCGACTACCGTCTGGATTTAGTTTAATACTTAGAGACTGTTATTATGTACCTGTTGCTAGCAGAAATTTGATTTCTGTTTCATGTCTAGCACAGGAAGGTCATATTTTTACATTTGACAAAGACTGCTGTTCTATTTATTTAAGAAATAAAATAGTCGCACGTGGTTTCATGATTGACAGTCTCTATCATTTACATATGGATGTATCTGTGAATGTTACCGAGCAAGATGTGAGTGCCAAAGGATCCAAAAGATCCAGAGATGAGATAAACCAAAGATATTTGTGGCACCTCAGACTTGGCCATATTGGAGAAGCTAGGATGAACAAAATGGATAAAGATGGGCTCTTAGGCTCATTGACTTCCGAGTCATATCCAGTTTGCGAGTCCTGTCTTCAAGGAAAGATGGCTAGACTGCCCTTTGTAGGACATGGGGAGAGGACCACCGAAATACTTACCCTAGTACATACAGA
This sequence comes from Phoenix dactylifera, assembly GCF_051530095.1. NCBI lineage: Eukaryota > Viridiplantae > Streptophyta > Magnoliopsida > Arecales > Arecaceae > Phoenix > Phoenix dactylifera. Next base: position 15,066,096 of record NC_143191.1, read on the forward strand.
TGTATGTGGCCCATTCGATGTGCTAGCCAGGGGATGTTATTCATACTTCATTACCTTTACTGATGATTATTCACGGTATGGGTATGTGTATCTTATGAGACACAAGTCTGAATCCTTTGAAAAGTTCAAAGAGTTCAAGAATGAAGTAGAAAAACAAACTGGAAAACCTCTTAAGGCTCTTCGATCAGATCGAGGAGGAGAATACCTTAGTGGAGAATTCCGGGACTATCTCAAAGAAAACGGCATAGTCTCACAATGGACACCTCCGGGTACACCTCAACTCAACGGGGTGTCAGAGAGGAGAAATCGGACCCTGTTGGACATGGTCAGGTCCATGATGAGCTTCACTGATTTATCTATGTTTTTTTGGGGAGATGCCTTACTCACAGCGATTTATTTATTGAATAGAGTTCCCTCTAAATCCATTCCTACCACACCGTATGAGATATGGCATGGTAAGAAACCAAGTCTGGGTCATCTCAAGATTTGGGGGTGTCCGGCCCACGTCAAGCGACTACAGGCGGACAAGTTAGAGGCTAGGACCATAAGTGCTCGTTTTATAGGATATCCTAAAGAGTCATTAGGATACAATTTTTACGTCTCAGAGGATCACAATGTGTTTTGTGAGCCGTCATGCCATCTTCTTGGAAAATCAGTTTATCCTTGATAGAGGCAGTGGGAGGAAAATTGAGCTTGAAGAGAAAGTCTCTGAAAAGCAACGAGTCATGGATCCTATAGAACCTATTCATAAGGAGCCAGTACACGATGTCCCTCAACCACCTCGTAGATCTAGTAGGGTCTCCCATCCTCCCGATAGATACTTAGGTATACTAGAAGAGGATACCGAGGAAATGTTCCTAGTGGGAGATAGGGATCACATACAGGATCCCAAAACCTACAACGAGGCGATATCTGATATCGATTCCGAGAAATGGCTGAAAGCTATGAAGTCAGAGATAGACTCCATGCATTCCAACCAAGTCTGGACCTTAGTAGATCCACCAGAAGGTATTGTACCTATTGGATGCAAATGGATCTACAAAAGGAAGATAGGTTCGGATGGAGAGGTAGAGACCTATAAGGCAAGGCTTGTGGCGAAAGGGTATAGTCAGCGCGAAGGTATTGACTATCAGGAGACCTTTTCACCTGTAGCCATGCTAAAATCCATCCGGACATTGCTTGCCATTGCAGCATTTCATGACTATGAAATCTGGCAGATGGATGTGAAAACTGCTTTCCTGAATGGATATCTTGATGAAGATATCTATATGGAACAGCCTTTGGGTTTCACTTCCAGTGATGGAGATCACAAGGTCTGCAAGCTGCAAAGGTCCATCTATGGACTAAAGCAAGCCTCTCGGAGTTGGAACACTCGTTTCGATGATGCAATCAAAACGTTTGATTTCATCAAAAACGAAGAGAAACCATGTGTTTATAAAAAGGTTAGTGGGAGTGCTGTCGTTTTTCTCGTACTGTACGTAGATGACATTCTCCTGATTGGGAATGATATTCCCATGCTAACCTCGGTCAAGGTCTGGTTGTCAAAAGAATTCTCCATGAAAGACCTTGGGGAAGCATCCTATATTTTGGGAATAAAGGTCTATAGAGATAGATCTAAAAGGATGCTTGGCCTTTCACAGAAGATGTACATAGAGGAGGTGCTGAAGAGGTTCAGCATGGAAAACTCCAAGAGGGGTCTCTTACCCCTAAGGCATGGAATTCATCTCTCCAAGAAGATGTGCCCCAACACATCTGAGGAGATTCAACGCATGAGCAAGATTCCTTATGCATCGGCAATAGGAAGCCTCATGTATGCCATGCTATGTACACGACCTGATATAGCTCTTGCTGTGAGTGTCACAAGCAGATATCAGTCGAATCCAGGTGAAGAACACTGGACAGCTGTGAAGAATATTCTTAAGTACTTGAGAAGAACTAAAGATTTATTCTTGGTTTTTGGAGGATCATCAGAGTTAAAGGTAGAAGGGTACACAGATTCAGACTTCATGACTAATGTCGATGACAGGAAGTCAACATCTGGATACGTGTTCTTGTGCAATGGTGGTACGGTGAATTGGAAGAGTTCTAAACAACCGATCATTGCTGATTCTACTATGGAAGCCGAATACATCGCCGCCTCTGAAGCTGCTAAGGAAGGCTTCTGGTTCAAGAAATTCATTGCAGAGCTGGATGTGATGACATCAGATGCCATAACACTCTACTGCGATAACAATGGCGCCATAGCCCTTGCTAAGGAGCCAAGGTCTCATCAGAAGTCTAAGCATATAGAGCGGCGCTTTCACCTCATACGCGACTATGTGGAGAAGAAATATGTAGAGGTGCAGAGAGTAGACTCCGCGGATAACGTGGCAGACCCTTTCACAAAGCAGCTGAGTCAGCAAAAGACTGAAGCCCACCTTGAGAAGATGGGCCTAAGATATATGACCAATTGGCTTTAGTGCAAGTGGGAGATTGTTAGATGTATGCCCTAGAAGCCAATTTGGCTGACACATTGTTGATTCTAGGGACATAATTTTGTACTTGACTATTTATTATTGAATAAATAAAAGGCATCTTTTTCATTCATATTGTTTATGTGTCTATGAATCGTCCAAGAAATTAATAAGATGATGATACATATTCTCAAGAGTTGAGAATTTGAGCCATGTATCATTGGTGATTAATTTCTAAATGCTCCTGATCAATGGATCATCACGAGGACGGTGATCGATCCGATCAGTGCACAGATCACTTTCCTTCTGGATGGACGAGACTTGAGTCCACAGTGTAGGGACACTGAAGTGATAGTGCAGGTGCTTGTTAGAGAACAAGGGTACTGAGCGTGACCAAGACAAGAAGTCACTTGGATGTCTATCCACTCGTCAGTGACTTACTTGATGTTGCAGTAGTGTGACTGGTCCTTTGACCTGCGGTGCTTCGGCTACTCACAGTGAGGTTATTGTAGTTTGACTGCACACATACATGGTCTCTAGCCATATGGGTCCATGCAGTGTAGATTGGCTGCAGTAGGTTCACTGTAGGAGTAGGGTATGCACCTACAAGGAATCTATCGACCTTGATAGAAGAGGACTGATCCTATGTGATTTGTTAGACTGAGTTCTAAGACCTTGGCCAGGACCGTAAAGTGGAGAAAGAGTTTTCCACTATCGAACTCAAGTCGAATAAATCTTGACATATGACAGACGATGGGGTTTGACGAGTTGTCCATGACCTCCGTCCTGTAGGGATCCACGATAGTAGGACTGTATCACATGTTAACTGCACCTAGAGGTTCATCATTCCATTCTGCTGGGTAGCCACTACATGCTGCTAGGTGTCACTGGTGGATAGTGGGACTCATAGGGATTATCTTGATGATCGATAAACCCTAATGAGTTGAGTTGGAATCGTTCCAACCCATTGAAAGGAGTTTTCAATGATATAGTGATAGAGATCACAATATATCTCACTACCAGTCAGAATAGAACCTATGGGGTCACACACACTAGAAGTATTGACCGATCCGATGGTTGAAATCGTGATTAGGAATCACAAGAAATCAATTTGATTGATAAGAAGTTGAAGAAGAAAAAGGAATTAATTAATTGGACTTGAAACAAGAATCCTACTTCGGGTAGGATACCTAGAGTTCTAATTGAATTAGGACTGGCATTCCTACTTGGAATAGGATTCCTCAATCCTAATGAGATTAGGAGTTTTGAATTAAAATTGGATTTCTACTTGGAGTAGGATTCCTAGAAATCCTAATTGGATTAGGACTTCGGATTCAAATAGAGTCCTAATTGGATTAGGACTAAAATTAAACAAATCCTAATTGGATTAGGATTCTTTAAGTCCTAATTAATTATTAATCTAATGAATCAACATGACTCCTAATTGGATTAGGATTGAAGAGTTCAATTGAGTCATGATCCATTCAAGTCCTAATTAGATTGGGACTAGCATAGATTGAACCCAAATTGGCTAATCCTAATTAGATTAGGATGAAACCATGAGAGAGGCACCTAATCCTCTTTGGAAGAGGATTAGGTTAACCAACTAAGAGGGGCATCAGCCCCTCTCCAATTGCTTGGGGCGACAAGAAGAGAGGAGCTAGGGCCGGCGCCCCCTTCTTTCTTTGGAAAGTTATCTAGGGCTCCAACTTTGGAGGAGCCCTTGATAGCTATAAGAAGCACCATGAGGCCGGCGCCCTAAGCATTGGAGCCCTCTTCCCTTGTGCCGTGGCCACCCTCGTCCTCCCTCTTAAGTTGCAGCCGCAAGCAAGAAAGAAGGAACCTCCAAGTGTTGGCGGCTTCCTCCTCTTCCTTTTCTTCATCCAGCGCAAGCAACAGAAAGAAGGCTGTGCAGGGGTTCATCTACTTCCTCTTCTTCATCCTTCTTCTTCCTCCTCTCAAGCACTTTCAAGAGTTGAAAGAAAGAGAAGAGATCAGCCATCAAAGGAGTCTTTGCAAGGGAGCTAGCACCCCGGAAAGACAAGAAAGCTTTGATCGGTTCTCTACTTCGTGTGGATACCCGTAGAGGCCGGACGTTTGAACGGCTTCAAGCGAACCCTCTTCCTAAAACCACGAATTCAGATTCGCGGTGATCATCTACCCGCGCAAGGTGAAGATTTGATCTTCCTAGTAGTTTTAAAAGTTTTAATTCTTACCTAATTACGAAAGGTCACGAAACAATGTTCATGCGATGAACGTCGAACTCGCGCATGCCGATTCCGCTGCCATCTGAAAATTTTTGAAATATCAGCGGCATGGGCGGGTTCCCAACAAATGACCCATTTTTCAATACATATAACCCGGGATAGCGGAATCATCCAAACTTTTCTTGGAAGCAGCAAGCTTCGAATACTACCCAACCCTACTCCCAAAATTTTCAAAACCCTCAGAATTTTCAAACCTCACAAAATATTCATCCATACCGTCCCTCAACTCAATTTCAACATACTCCTTCTCCACCCCAAAGAAACACAGCCTTTGAGGAGAAAGTGTTGAACGCCCTTCAAGGTTTGGAAACCATTACACAATTGGTGCACTTTCACACGCAATCCATCGCCAAGCTAGAATCTCAAATGGGGCAACTAGCTAATGCACTGAACAAGCGAGAGGAAGGAAAGCTTCCAAGCCAACCACTAAGTAATCCTAGGGGACAATACATGGCTCAAGAAAATCAACTAAATGCAATTCATCATGAACAAGCCAATGCTTTGACTACCCTAAGGAGTGGACGTGTAGTAGACAATAAGATTGGAGAGGACAACAATAAGGAAGGTGAAGAAGAGGATAGAAATGTGTCAAATGAAAATCTAAAACCTTCTTCTTCTTCAGCTAGTCCACCTTCTGCCAAAACTCACATCCCAAAGGCCCCATTTCCTGAAGCCCTTAATTCACCCTCTCTCTTTGACAAAAAGAAAATTTCACTAGAGGAGATGATGGAGATTTTCAAACAAGTTAAAATCAACCTTCCGCTTCTTGATGTTATTAGACAAGTTCCCTCCTATGCCAAATTTCTCAAAGACCTTTGTACCCAAAAGCGAAAATCTAGGATACATGTGCCTAGAAAGATCCTCCTAACTGAGCAAGTGAGTTCTATTCTCCAACACAACACCCCTCCGAAATTCAAAGATCGTGGTGCTCCCACCATCTCCTGTGTTTTAGGAAATAATTTCATTGATCGAGCACTCTTAGATCTAGGGGCAAGGGTCAACCTTTTACCTTATTCAGTTTATGAGAAACTTGGGTTAGGTGAGTTAAAACCAACCTCGGTATCCCTTCAATTGGCTGATCAATCTGTAAAAACACCACGTGGGATAATTGAAGATGTTCTTGTCAAGGTAGACAAATTCTATTTTTCAGTAGATTTCATTATCTTTGATATGGAACATGAACCTAATCCTAAGAAACAAATCCCCGTGATCCTTGGGCGCCCCTTTTTAGCAACAGCCAATGCGTGCATCAATTGTAGAACGGGGGTAATGTACATATCATTTGGGAACATGAAGGTAAAATTAAATGTGTTCAATGCGGCCGACCAACCCACGAGGGAAGTTGAGTGTTTTATAATAGACAAAATAGATGACCTCATAGAAGGAGATGCAAAAACTAACTCACTGTGTCTGGCTGAAGACAATAAACTTAGCGCTTTTGGGAGGCAACCCAATTCTCTTAAATTTTTTTAACATTGAGGACAATGTTAAGTTTAGGTTTGGAGGTATTTTTAAGTATTTTTAAGCATTTTTGCTTTTGTTTGCATCTCTTGCATTCGTTTTCACTTCACAATGTCAGGTTTAGGTTTGGGGGTCTTCATCTTGATTTTCATCCAAAAAAATAAAAAATAAAAATAAAAATAAAAAAATAATAAATAAATATATATATAAGGGGGTTTTAAAATCTAATGTCTATACATTAATGCGAGAATGATAAACACACAACGTATATTAAATCTAAAAAGCCCAATGACTAGTCGGAAGTAATACAAATTTAAGTTCTTTTTATTAAGTCTCTCTTAGTTAGTTGTAAGCTAATTAATACTTTAGAATTTTACTACACACTGGCCGACCCTTCTAAGGTCTAGGCTCGACATTATGTTGAGAGTATGGTAGCAACCTTGGACCCTGATGAATCATACTTATCTAGTTCAAAAAAAAAATCATCAATAAAAATGGATTTAGTCAGGAACATCGAAAAGGGCTACCAATTGTCAAAGGTCAAATGGGCTTGTGATGAGGACTCCGAGCATAAGTCCGTAGGGGAGTCTTGATGCCCGATATCTTATGCTAACTGGTGTGAGAGTTGTTGACTGATTGCTCGTTACACGGAGAAATCACCACAAGAGTAAAAATTCATAATTTATATGTCTTTTATTCAAAAAAAAACTCTGTATTAACCTTGAAAAAGACTATTGTGTGAAAGCCGTCATTGTAAAATTCGAGTAAATTGAAATATTACAGATAAAGCCCGTGAGGTACTAAAGTGAACATCCACAACTCTCGAATTCCTGCAGATAAGATGGTTTTGAATCAGTAAGTAGGTCCCTTCGACCAATCTTTGGAAACTACTAGTCTTAGCAATATTTTGGAGATCCGAACTCTTAGCTTGTGTACATTCCAGATTTCACCAAGCACTCCAGTATAAATAAGTCTTACAACTTCCTAAATGGAAACTTAATGACTTCAACTTAGATTGCATACTAACCAAGAATTTGGGCCGACTTAGTAAATAAAACCGTGTGTGCTTCGAAACCCTTATCATTTATGTATCTTAAATTAGATTTTAATAATAATAATAATAATAAAATATGATCTTAAAAAAAAATTATATATATATATATGTATATATATATATATTTGGGTAGAGATAGCAGTTTGTAGGTATCTGAGCCGGAAACCCTCACGAGACAAAACTCGTCCACTAGGGCCACCTAGGAGTTTAAAGCCTTGTTGCATATGGTAAATGCAATTGCGATGCCTGCGAAAGTGAGTTAGAATTTTTCTTTTCTAGTTTTATTTTGCTCGAGGACTAGCAAAACATAAGTTTCGGGGTGTGATAAGTGCTGAATAATTTATAATTTAGTTATCTTTCCATAACATTTATCAATATTCTTAAACTGATAAATACATATTTAACCATGAAAGTGAGTTAAAACCCTGTTGCATATGGTAAATGCAATTGCGATGCCTGCGAAAGTGAGTTAGAATTTTTTTTTCTAGTTTTATTTTGCTCGAGGACTAGCAAAACATAAGTTTCGGGGTGTGATAAGTGCTGAATAATTTATAATTTAGTTATCTTTTCATAACATTTATCAATGTTCTTAAATTGATAAATACATATTTAACCATGAAATTGAATAATCATTGAAATAAATTTAAAATATGGTAAGAAGTAAATAATTCTTTTCTTAAATCAGATTCTGAACTTGTCTCTCTCTTGGTTGCAATCTTTCATGAAACTTACAAGAAAACATATAAGAAGGAGATTGTATTAACCCGGTTTGGTAACCTCAGAAAGTTGTAATCAAGCTAAGGTTATAATTAAATGGGTTTTGGTCCTGATTAGATTGAAAGTTATAATTAATTATTTTTGTATGGGAAAAATGTTTGATTAACCATTTTTATTAAGTCACGGTCTTGTTTTTAGTATTGTTTATTTTATCTGGTCGAGTTTGGTCTGAAGCAGATTAGCAAGAATTAAATTTAAATAATATTGGGCTCGAGAACAAGTTCAAGCAAATCAACGATCATGACCCACCTCAAATTCAAAGCCAATTTCCAACCAATTCCTTACCTGCCTTCGTATAAAATTTATAATTTTAAAAACTAAAAAAAAATTAAATATCCACAGTAATTTCGAAAAAAATTACTCGAATCACTGTTCATATGAACAGTATTCCGAGAACACTGTTCATATGAACAGTGTTCCGAGATGACATTGTTCATATGAATAGTGTTCCGTGAAAATATTGTTCATATGAACAGTGTTACGAAAAAAAAAATAAAAACTCATTCCACTGTTCATCTTCTTCCTCCCGCAGTGCATCATGGCTGAGATTCGCATCCTCCCGTCGATTCTCCCGTTCCATCCATGAGACCCTCACGCAATCCTCCACGCGGTGCAGCCAGCGACCAGATCCTCCGCCTCTTCATCCGCCTGCATCCCCGCCTCCGCACAGCTCCATTCCGTCGATCTCGCGGCCCTTCATCCTCTTCGTCTGCGATCTGCCTTCCAGCATCACGCCCCGGAATCAGCAGCCCGTGATCTCTTCCTTCCCGAACGAGCATCCCGGACGACTATATAAGGAGGAGGGTGGCCATCGACTGCGAGGGGGAGGGAGAGGGAGAGCTCGGTTAAAAAAGAAAGAAAGGAAGAACAGAGCAAGCTCTGTTTTGTGCCAAAAAGGGGAATAAAAAAATGAAAAAAATAGAGGGAGGTTGGGAGCGGATCAATTAGTGAAAGAAAACGAAGGAAGGACTTGAGGCGGATGGCGTGGAGCATCTCAGCAAGCCGATCAAAGTCGCCGAGCATCATGAGCAGCTAAACCTCAGTTTAGGGGTTTGACGAAGCCATAGAGGAGTATCCATTTCGTTTTTATTGACTTGAGTTTGTATTGTAAGATTGTTGCAGGATGAAGAATTTATCATTTGATCTAATGATTTATTCAGTTTATGTGAATCGTTTATCTTGCATAAAATATTTTAAATAGATTGATCTATTTCATCGAATCCAACACCTGTGGTTGGGAGGAGATATTCATGTGACATTGATTTTATGTTTAATGATTTAATGATCAGATGCATCATGCTAGGTTAGAAAGGTCATGCTTATCGTTAAAGTAGATGGTTTGTGCTAGACTTAGATGATTCATGCTGGAAATTAGTTATAATTTTTTTTATGACTGCTTTGACTTGTAGTCGGAAGCAATTAAGTCTTACATACAACTCAATCATTGAAAGCGTCACGGATATAAATCTATCGGTGGAATCTAGCCCTAAGCACCTCTCTCCATAGATAATTCATACTACTACATCCATATTAATTCTTAGTTTTTATTATTTACTCTAGCTTATGCCCTTTGAAGTAATTATTTAATTAGGAAAATAACTTGTCTCCAATCCCTGTGGACCGACACCCGTAATCACTATCCTACAGGATACGTACTATTGCGTGGTTTATTTTTGAAATTGAAAAAAACCAATCACTAATATGGTGCAAAAGATGCACCACAGAAGATTTAAAATCTTTGTAAAACATAGGATATGCTTGTCCATGGTTAACAAATCAAGATTCTTTGTGTGTACTAAAAAATGATATAATTGATCCAGACTATGGGCACCAGGTCCTGAAACTTGAAAGGTGGACCAAGCACGATCTAAGGGGGGACCACATGGGTCCCGCCTTTGTGTTGACCAATCACACCACGCAGCGGCTTGGTGGAGGCCACAGGAAATCCGAACTCAGCTCCCATAGTAGAGCCGAGAAGGCAGTAGAAGAATTGAATGGCTTAAGGTAGGTCATATATGACTAGTGAGCCCCATAATGTAGCACCAGAATTGCAGATCAAATGTTATCATCACCAAAAACCAATGGAAGACAGCATGTCAACCTAAGTTCCTTAATAAATAAAAGTTTAATGATCATATCAAATACACCAAGGGATTCCTTAAAAAAGATACACCAAAGAATTGTTCATTTTGATCAACTGCAAATAATGTGCTAAGAAATCACAACAAGATGTATGAAAGTAATGAAAGTTTCTGTATAGCTTTCTATAGGAAGCAGGTAATGTTCTCTGATCAACCAGTGGCAACTTAGAAGGTTGTGATGGCCATAGCAGTGCAGCGGAGAGCTGAAAGCAATACTGAGCCAGTGGCTCTCAAGATTGACCTGTTGCTATTGTTGTTTCATAGGACAACTGCTGGTGCTGATGGACTGGATCCTACTAGGGATTTTAAGACCACATAATTTTAGTTATCTCAAGCAATGAAGGTGCTTAAAGTTTTATCAGTCTATGGCTTTGTTAAGAAAAGATCTATGAACCTAGGACTTAAACCGAGCTCATGATTATAGCAACAAATCTCTCTTAAGAATCTATGAATATATGACTTGTTTAAGGAAAAAGTAAAACCCAATAATCGTTAAAGATGTTCTTTGTAAACATATTACTATAATACGTGTTATCATGAAATTATGGGTACAATATTTGTACAAAATATATCACAAATTTAACAATTTTCCTTGCTTAATACATACAATTTAGTAGATATTTTATATAATTTTAATTCCGAGAACTTTTCATGGAGCTTCCATGGAAACTCAGCATAAATATTATTTTTTAAATTAAAAAAAATAAAGATCCAACCTTGGCATCCAAATAAATTTAAAAAAAAAACAAGAAAAAGATCATTGTCAGGTATCATATGGGAATTTGTTTTTCACACCACAAATTGTTGTGCATGGCATCCAATCTTTCAAATTGCACCAATACATTTACGCCATGTTGCATGAAGCTTTGTTTTGGTGCCATGGTTGGGTCCGTAGAATACGTATCATTTTCTTGCATAAAACTAGGCTAGTGCGCAATTCTTGCCATAAAATATTATAAACCTTGACACTGAGCTTTCCCGAGATTTCCATCTTCGCCGCCATTCCCCTTATTTCGTCTCTTCCTCCTCCTCCTTGACCACCTACCCCAATTCTATGAACTATTCCGAAAGAAATTTATTAGGCTCTGAGATCCGATCTGCCCTTGCCTTCTTCCAGCCATCCGCTGCCACTATTCTACGTCACAGCGCCATTTCTTCGAGCCATCCGCTGACAGGCGCCTTCTTTGGTGTTCGGAAGGGGAACAGGGGATTAAGGTCTGAGAAGATCCCTGGTGCCACCTTTCTTGGAATCACATCATCTTCCAGGTTTAAGTCGTTCTTTGTCCTTTAAATCGGTTTATTTTCAGTTACACGCTGAATAGATAAATCTGGTTTCGTTGTTTCTTGAGATCTATTTTCATGTCCTGAAACCAAGGTAGAGTTATCCAAGCTACAAGTTGCCAAGTTGGTAACTTGATCAATTTAATTAATGTGATGTGAAGAATGAAGGGACAAAATTAGAAACATCGCAAAGCTTAACAAATAAAGAAAAAGAAAAATTACATATAAAATTACAATTATATGAAGTAAATACTTATGATATGAATGTGGAAAATATTTCTGTGGTATTCAAAACTCGATCGACTTGAATTACCAATCCTCCTGAACACTTTGGAACTTTTGTTTTTCATTACTTAGCTTGAGTTAGATTGCTAAAATGAGAGTTAACAACCTGACCAGGAATATAGAAGATCGGCTTCAGACCAGTCAATCACAGCATGGTGGTTCAAAGCACAGTTAAATAATATAAATCTTAAAGTGTAGGTTTATCACTTCTCAAATTTTATTAATTGTTAGAGGGTTTACAAGCTCTCCCTCCCTCCCTCTGTGAGGAAGAGGGTTTATGAGGAAGAGGGTTTACAAGTTGAAACTCAAATCTTCCAGTTTTGCTAAGCTTTCAGAGTTAGCTTATCTCGATTCGTTCAACTGAATATATCAGTGATGCCTCATGGCAGTAGGGGTACATGATCAGTGGTTCTTTGGGACTCATATTCTACAAGACTTAGCTACCTAATGAAAGACTTCTTCCCCTCAACTGAAGAGGGGAAGAAGGACTTGTCAGTAAATATGAAAAGTACATTTATGGGTTGGAACAACTGCATGAGCATATTCTACAAGACTTAGCTACCTAATGAAAGATTTCTTGTTTCCTAACATACAAAGACCAATCCCTGTCTGCCAAGTTTGTCCAAAAAAGGAATCCTTGTTATTTTTATATGTCATTGACATTGATCTTACAGGAGATCATTACTCCTGTTAGATGAATGGTCCAAAGTATTTGACAGCAAAATCCTGGAAGTTTACAATGGTTTCTTTTCTTTTCTTTTTTGTTCAGGTTACAAATCCTGAAAATTCTTATTTCGATATATAGTTGGTAAAGACCAGAAGTACCCTATTGAGAGATAATCTTCTTCTTGTGGCATTACTAAGCAGTGTCTACACATTTTGTAAAAATATTTTTGACAGATATGCCTTTTCTTGGTCTTCATTATACGCCTTCCAAAAGGGTGTGTATTGATGTGAGTGAAACGTTAATTTAGTATATACATTCATATCATTCATGAATTTTGCTTCTTTGTTTATATATATATATATATATATATATATATATATATATATAATATTATATATAAGATATTCAACAAATTGAATTACCATATCAAGATTAGCATGGACATTCATTCGCTGCTCTCCCTCTGTCTAGGTTTCTAGCTGGCATCTTGAGTAGATAGATCTATTTTGCTTGTTTTCTTAAAAAGAAGACTTATGACAATGATAAATTTTGGAAAACTATTGTTGCCACTCTTTCTGAGCGACAAGTCTGACATTTAGCCCTTCATTTTAAATGAACAAAAACTTGGGACCTTTTGCAGTTACATAAAATTGATTCAACTGTTTTTTTTTCTTCTCATAATGCTACTCTCTCATAAGCTCATAATTATCAACAAGCAAAATGAAGATTGCTGGTGATGGCCTAGTTAGATGGGTGTGCCCTCCTTGAGTTGACCACTGGGTTTTAGAGTGTGAAAGAGAAATCAAATTGGGAAGGTTTCAGATCCCTGAGTTTTTTATGCCAATTTTTTACTAGCTAACCTGCTTGACAGCAAGTAGCGACCATTGGTTTGCAAGTCACAAGTGTAAAAGTATCAAAGGAATAAGCCAAAGATATATTCCTGGAGGTCCTCTTGCTTGTGTCACCATGTCTTAACGTCTATTTGGACCAGGCAGTAACCTCACTATTATGCTAGAGAAGGATATTCCTATGCAAAACTCCTCTGTTCCTCTTTTAATAATTTGATCCCAGGTTTATTCTATTTGTCAAGCCTTCCCCCTTCAAAATCATCGTCCATTTTAGACTAAATCCTAGTACAACAAGAAGCCTATTTGCTTATTTAATAGATTTTTCAAGCTTTTCCCCTTAAAAATCATTGTTCATTTTTGACTAAAATCCTAGTACAACGAAGCCTATTAGCTTATTTAATGGGTTTCAAGTTTCTGCAGACCTTCATGGGTCCAAAAATTGCCTATGCACCTAGTCTTGGAACTTAAAAATAAATTTTGGTAGATAATAAATTGTCCTTTTTTTAGCTTATAGGGAGCATAGACATGAATTTCATATAAAAACTATTATTATAGTAGATGTTGAATGATACAGATCATTGATAGGAAAAAGTTCCATAGATATTGTAGCACTTTTCTGTTGCTCCATAATTATGCATCCTCTACATGACTAACATAAAGCAATGTACATCATCCTTTTTTAACTTTTTTTGAGTGAAATTTCTGCATTACTCCAAAATAAATGAAAGAGATGGGTGGAATTCCAACTGGATCTTGGTCTCAAATCAAAAGGGGATATGGCGAAATTGGTAGACGCTACGGACTTGATTGGATTGAGCCTTGGTATGGAAACCTACTAAGTGGTAACTTCCAAATTCAGAGAAACCCTGGAATTAAAAATGGGCAATCCTGAGCCAAATCTTTATTTTGAGAAAACAAGGGTTTATAAAACTAGAATAAAAAAAGGATAGGTGCAGAGACTCAATGGAAGCTGTTCTAACGAATGGAGTTGACTACGTTGTGTTGGTAGCTGGAATTCCTCTATCGAAATTACAGAAAGGACGGCCCTATATATCTAGTAGTAACAACAACAACAGCAACAATATTAATTGATGAGAGTGACAATAATGGGGACAATGACTTCGTACCAAAAGAATCCAGAAAATAAAATCAATACAAGATTCCCATGCATCTAAATATTGATGAGTGGCCAGGTTTCATATGCTGATAGATAACTGAAGCCTGCTCTTCTTTGGCTAGACAGCAGGCAATGGGAAGCAACGAGCGGCCAAATCCAGACCGGTATGTGGTCCTTTATTGGCAAATTTTTATTCTCATCTGCACCAAAATATTTACTTGCTTTATGTCTTTGCACAGGCTTGCAGTGGTTACTGGAGCCAACAAAGGGATTGGCCTTGAGACTGCTCGGCAGCTTGCAAGCCATGGCGTAACTGTCATCCTAACTGCAAGAGATGAGAAGAGGGGGACAGATGCTGTTGAATCCCTCCACCAAGTCGGCTTCTCCAATGTGGTCTTCCATCAACTTGATGTTCGAGATCCTGCTAGTGTTGCATCCTTAGCCCATTTCATCCAAAATCAATTTGGAAAGCTCGATATCTTGGTAAAAAAAAAAAAAACCTGAAGACTTAGAACACTTCTGCTATCTTATTTTCTCTTCATCACTCATTAGAGTCATACTGTGGATACAGGTAAATAACGCAGGAGCCTCAGGAGTTGTGGTAGATGTTGAAGGCCTGAAAGCTCTTAATATTGATCCTGAATCTTGGGTAACTCCTTTGGCATCAAGCAATTTGTTACTATCATGTTAAGATCAGCTGTGATACAATAACAAACATATTTATTGAATAACTAACATTTAAAAGTTAATAAAGTATCTGTTAGAAAAATGATGTTGGGAATATCAAAGCTCCAAG
Source organism: Phoenix dactylifera (assembly GCF_051530095.1). NCBI lineage: Eukaryota > Viridiplantae > Streptophyta > Magnoliopsida > Arecales > Arecaceae > Phoenix > Phoenix dactylifera. The sequence continues at coordinate 15,081,243 of NC_143191.1, forward strand.
TACCCTCTAGACTCTGAAAAGTAGAATACTTCGAAAAATCTCCAGAATGCAAATGGCTAGCAACTTGCATAAATTTAGTTCATATTATGGTCTGTCGGACCGAAGCCGAACCATCGGTTCGGGCCGTACCGAGCTGACCCAGCGCGAGACTGGGTTGGTCTGGCTGTGGGAGTCGGAGCCGACCCCGAACCGGTCGGATCGGAACCGACCCCGAGCCGGTCGGATCGGAACCGACCCCGAGCCGGTCGGTTCCGAACCAGTCGGATTCGAGGCAATCCTGAACCGGTCCAAACCGGTCCTCCCTCCTTTCCTCTCTTTTTAAGCGTTGGAAGGCCTCATAAGGCTCTCAAGCCTTCTCAAGCATTCGTTTAAGTTTTCTTCAAACCCTCCTTGGCCAAAAAATGTGACGATTCATGATAATTCAAGGAGGATCCAACCCAAAATAAGGTATGCTTCTCTTTACCTTATTTTCTTTTTTTTTCAACACTAAAAAATACCTCAAAATTTCCAAAATAAACAGAGATTATGCCAAAATTTTTGATTTTGGCATGACTTTATGATATGTTGGAGATCTATGAATGATCCACACAATCCACAAAAATTTTTTATTTTCGGATTATATATAATTTTTTAAATTAAAAAATATATTTTTAGATTAAAAATTAAAAAATAATAAAATAAAACTTAAAAAAGACTGTAAAATCAGAAGCTTATTTAGGGGCATGAAGCTACTCTCCAACTAAATTTGGTATCCATTTATTCAAGTTTTTACGCAATTATGAGCATAGTGGCTTAGGCCTAAATTTTTTAAAAAATTGAGAAATATTAGCCTTTGATGCATGCCCATGGGCTTAGAAAAAAATATGTATCATCCATGGTGGGATTCTACATGAATCTAAGCTCAAATTAATTTTCTAAAATATTTGTATTTAAAAATTATTTTTTATTTTTAAAAATGATTAAAAATATATAATTAATATAAAAATTATGAAAAATTACTACTACGTAATACATATTCAGAAGTATTTTCTGAAATAGAAAATATATTTTTTTGAATTTATGATATTTAAATATATTTTAAAATTTAAATTATTGAAATTATAGAAATAAATTTAAAAATATGAAAAATTAGTACTATGTATAAGATAAATCAGATGTATTATTTAAAGTAGAAAAATATTTTTTTCATTGTAATGAGATTTTGCTATTTTTAAATAATTAATAAACTGACATATTTGATAAATCTGTAGGAATAGAACCATTGAGGAAAAAGGATTCATAGCATGATATTGGTTGGGATCATGGATCTCAGGTCGGCACAATTGGAGGTGCAAGTAGTGCAACATAGAATTATAGAGAGGAGTAACCAGGTTGAAACAATACATAGCTGGTGGTTATCTCGATGTATCTATATGTCAGAAATGTCCACAAGAAGGTCCGACAGGTGATGAAGAATCACTTTGCTGATTTCAAAGTAGTGAAGAAGAGGGTTTCCAAGAAGAAGGCAGACGTGGACCGCCAGGCGGTAGAATCACCTTTCTATCACTTTAGGAAGTCAAAAGCGTCTGCTTCAGATGATGAGGAGGTACAAATTCAAGTTTCATTTGGACAAGCCTAAATGATTAGTGGCAGCAGGATGAGGTAGCTAGGCATAGAGCTCGATTTAGACCTTCACACTACGAGTTGGTTTTCGGTTCTATGATCAGTAGGGCAGATCTAGAGTTCATGAGGACTTTCTCAGTTAGAGAGGCTATCAATGGAGGCGATGGCCATATTGAATTCATGCTGGAAGCTTTTGATAGTAGAAAGAAGTCCTCTAGAAGGATTCCATCAAGAGCCATCATCTATGAATTAGATCAACATGCCTTTTCTAGCAAGGATTCGAAGTAGCAAAAAGTTGACACCATGCTAAAGAAGGATAAAAAAAGAATGTGGCGAGCTATTGGATCCTGATTTCTCTTCAGCCATATCCCAGCAAATGTGGCAGATAACACGTACTATAGATCTGTCATTTTCTCCATATAGGCTACTGGTTATGGTGTAGATCCTCCAGGATTGAAAGACATCTATGGTGAGCTTTTTGACAATAATAAAGAGCTAGAGAAGTGGATTGCTCCATACAAGAGCAAGTGGCCCACATATGGACTGATGGTGTTGTGTGATAGTTGGACCAGTCCTACCAAGTAAAGCATCATCTTCTTAACTGTTGCCCAGATAGACAACCCAAGAGGGGGGGTGAATTGGGTTTTTAAAATAATTTGGCTAATTAAAACTTTGTGGATGATTAATTAAAAACTATAGCAAGTTATTTAATTAAAGCCTAGTGCTGTGAGTAATGTGCGGGGAAGAAGATGAGAGACATTGCACTACAAACACAAAGTTTTATAGTGGTTCGGAGCTAACCCTTGCTCCTACGTCCACTCCCCAAGTCTCACTTGGGAATTTCACTATAACCCCCTTGGATTACAGCCGGTTGTTTTGCAAGCTCACAACCAAACTTGTTGTTTTACGAGCTCACAACGAACTCGGTCGGTTTTCCCAGGCTCACCGACTAGAACCAATCCCGATTGTTTTCCCGGGCTCACAATCAAACCCTTACACACGTTGGTTTTAACTTGGCTCACCAACCAACCTTAAACCCCTTGATTCAATCCCCCGATTGAATCAAGTAAATACAAGAGATAGAAGAAAACAGAAAATAGCTTCTCAAAAAGCAGATTTAAAACAATATAATCGTAAAGGAGTTAGAAGCCCTCAAACGCTTTTAAGCTGGTGAAGAGGTATGGCTTCTGGAACTCCGGTCTCCTCTTGAAAGAGTGGTCGACTTGAATGCAGGAGGAAGCTTTGATTGTTGGGAAGAAGTTGTTGGAGCAGTAAATGCAGATCTTCCCTTTTTCGTTTAAGAGCACTTGGAGAGCTTGAAAACTTGAATGCTTGGAGTGGAATATCTGTTCCCTGCCTTGCTACAGTCCTCTGTGGCTATTTAAGCCAACCCCCACGGAAACTAGCCGTTACTCTGCCTTTTCTGGCCGTTCTGCACACTCTGCGCAGCCTGACAATATGACCGTTGGTGGGTTGGAGTTGACTCGCGCGATCAGGAGTCGACTCGGCTGTAGCAGGAGTCGACTCACGCTTTTCCGGAGTCGACTCGGCAACTGTTCCAAATTTGAATTAAAGTTGCCGTCTTGACCTGGAGTCGACTCGTCTAGACCTGGAGTCGACTCGCCAACTTCTGGAGCTGACTTGGCAATTTTGGAGTCGGCTCATCCACTGAAGTCCGTGGATCCAATTTTGAATTTTGTCCACTCGAGTCGACTCGACTGTCCTGGGAGTCGACTCGAATCTCAGAGCCCGAACTCCCGATTCTCTGTCTTTTGGCTCATCCAGTCTTGGAGTCGTCTCGAACTTCCTTGGAGTCGACTCGGCTCTCAGTTTCCGAAAGTTGGTCTTCTGCCTTTTGACGTGAAGCTTGTCTCGGAGTCGACTCGAGCTGTCTGTGAGTCGACTCGAATCTCAGAGGCAGTAACATGGTCTTTTGTCTGTTGATGGTCGCGCAGTCTCGGAGTCGACTCGCGTACTGCGGGAGTCGACTCGAATCTCAGAGTTCGAAAATCGTTCTCTGACTTTTTCCTTGTGTTCCTCTGAGAGTCGACTCTTACCTTCTTTGGAGTCGACCTGCCAACCATCGGAGTCGACTCGCGTTCCACTGGAGTCGACTCGAATCTCAGACCCGAAAACTGCTCTCTGACTTTTCTTTGTGTTTCTCTTGGAGTCGACTCTTACTACCCTGGAGTCGACTCGTTGAACATTGGAGTCGACTCGCGCACTTCGGGAGTCGACTCGTTGACAGTTTCTGAGTTGAAGCTTTCTGTCCTTCTGTCTGTTCTCAGTCGGAGTCGACTCGTACTGATCTGGAGTCGACTCGAGCTCGTGCCAGTGAACTTGATACGCTTGGAGTCGACTCGTGATACTCGGGAGTCGACTCGAGTCTCAGACTTTGGTTCAGCAGACTTCTTACCTTATCCAAAATACTATGAACCAAATCTAGAGACACTTGGACAGGATTTTCACTGAAACACTCAATTGAATTCATTAGTAATCACAAGATATACTCAAATACTTTGAGCTCATCAAAATCAAATGGGGTTTTAATCAATCACTCCACAATCTCCCCCTTTTTGATGATGACAAAACTTTGAGTATATGTAAAATGAATTGCTCATAAAATAATGAAGTAAAATCCATAAATGAATTCAAATGTCTGATAATTTAATTTATCCAAGTTTGAAAGGAGTGAAACATTAAATTTCGGAGTTAAAGCTCCCCCTTTCATTTGGAATTATATAAGCCTTCATATTATGCAATCAATTGTTTGGCTTATATGTCATTAATGATTTAGCTTGATTAAAATTCAGATTCTCCCCCTCAATATATGCATTCAACTATGTTTTGATTCTCTGAATTTCCTTTTAATGCTTTGAAGTTTTTGAACTGAATTTTATCTTTTTAGAGGGAAAATCTGTCAATTTGTTCTTGAGTAGGATTCAGCTAATCTCCGAATATCCCTTGAATAGATTCTGGAGATTACTCCATTAGGAGCCCCAAAAGAGAGATAATGAGCCTCGAGGTACCGAATCCACTTAGAACAAATTTGAGTGTGTTTTTAAGAGTTTATCTTTTTATTTATTTCCATTGATTTCTTTTACATATTTTTTCATATTTCTCCCCTTTTACACATTTTATACATATTTCTCCCCCTTTTTGTCATCATACCAAAAAGGAGGTAATCACACACAATCAATCATAAAGCAAAGCACATAATTGAAGATAAAATATCTACTCATTGTATTGATATGAATGTGAATACATGTGAGAATACAATAAGTAAAGCAAAGCAAGACAAAACACAACTCAAACACATCTATGTCCTCCTCGAGGATGAAGCTCCCCCTCTCGAGGATGCATCTCCTCCTCTGGAGGATGTGGCACCTCCTCTCGAGGATGGTGCTCCTCCTCTCAATCGGCTCTGCTCCATGAGGAGGGTGACTGCATCTGTCATATGTCCGAGCTGCGTGATAATAGACGTGGTGGCTCTGCTATGTGTAGTGGAGAGCTCTGTCACCGACGCCTGAAGCCCAGTCACCGATGTCTGAAGTGCGTCCAGCTTGTCGATGAGTACATTCGCCAAGCGCTCGGCCCCCTCGGTGGTGGTGTGCATGTCACGACCTATCTCCTCTCGCATCTGTCGAGTGGAGCTCGTGACCTCACTCATGCTGTGGAACTGGGCCTGGACCAAACTCCGGACATTGTAGATCTCTTCCCGTACATGAGCCGTCATGTCAGTCACGGCTGTCAAGGAAGGGACCAACTGAGAAGATACGGGTGCAGGAGTGGGGGCAGGCACCGCACCTCGGAGCTCCCGAAGCAGCTCATCCCTCAGATCTCGGACGATCTCCTGCCGCAGCTCCCGGAGCTGCTCTGTATCAATACGGACCTCCATAGATGGTGGAACTGAGGAGGAAGGTCCGGCAGAGGTGGTAGGAGCAGGAGGAGTGGATGGGAGGTCTGGATGGTCTGGAAGGTCTGGGTAGTCTGAATCTGGCTCAGGACTGGGTGATGGTCTGGTGGTCTGAGCAGTGAGAGTGGACTTCCTAACCCAGATCCCTTCTCTCTTCCGAAACCCCATCCTATGCATAGTCCCTGTACATAAGCGATCAGTCCATCGCAAGGCACGAGAGGGTTCCCTCTCAGGAATGGGAATCTCGTACTGCCTAAAAAGAAGAGTGAATAACATCCCGTATGGGAGTGAGAGCCTAGGTCTATCTAGGGGCTCACACATATACCTATAAATGAGCTTTGGAAAGTTGATCGGGGTGTCCTGAAGGATATAAGACATGATAGCTAAGTCCCTCTCATTCACAAAATCAAATCTCCCTGTCTTAGGGAAGATGGACCTGGACAGAATGCTCAAAAGGATTCTCACTTCAATAGGAAGTGAGCTAGCAGATACCTCATCTAGGGGGGACTGAGGTGGATGCCCTAAGACGACCGTAAGGGCCGCAACTCTATCCTCAGGGTGTGCGGGAGCCACCCCTACTAATGGAAGGTGAAGGATATGGGCAATGAGGTCCTCTGTGACACGCAACGGGACACCTACTACCGTGCCCTCGATACCTCCATCTCCCCGATGGACGGTACTGTAAAACTCTTGAACTAGGCCAGGATAGGTGGGAAGGTCCAAGGTGAGGAAGTACTCTAGGCCCTGGGCTCTAAGCCTATCGCCTATGGTGAACTCCTCCCGGGAGAGATAGTCGAAATCGACAAACCTCCCGGAGGTGACGGCCTTCCCGGCCAACGGCCTAACGAGAACCACCCTAGGCGGGGAACGATCCGGAGGTGGTTGCCTCGCGGGATCGTGCCGCGCCTTGGAGCGCCGCTCGGGACCGGCCTCGGGACGGGACCTCTTCCTAACGACGGTCTTACGAGGCATCTTGACCTAAACGGGAAGAAAAATACCTAGAGGACGGTGAAGGACCGACAGAGGAAGCTCGGGACGGACCGGAAATGACCTAGGAACGGACGGAAACTCAATGTCCGGCGAAAAATCGACGGAAAAAGGGCTTGGAGACGATCGGGGATGACCTAGGAGTCGGCTCTAGGGCTTTGTGAACAGTGGCGGCTTGAGGAAAAGTGTTTGCGAAACGACAAACCTAGGGTTAAAAAGTCGGATCCCGACTGTGAGTCGACTCCCCTGAGTCGCGAGTCGACTCGACCTCGAGTCGACTCCAGAATATGCGCGAGTCGACTCCCGACAGTGTGCGAGTCGACTCCCCCTCAGCTGCCAACTTTGCGAGTCGACTCCCGCAAATGCGCGAGTCGACTCCCCCTTAGGAGCCGGCTCTGAAACTTACTCGAGTCGTCTCTAACCTTGGCACGCACCTAAAAACCATGCCATAATCGTGCCAAATGAGGGAAAATCACCTAATTAAGGACTGATTTGATGATCACTGCATAGAAACTCTATTTTAACCTCATTCTAATCATCAAAATCAATTAATCTAGTGAAAAACCCCACTAGGATGGATCAATCACTCCTAATCCCCTTCTAAGCACACTAAACCTCTCTTCACTTAGGGGTTTTGTAAAAATGTCTGCTAATTGATTATCAGTACACACAAATTGGAGTGACACATCACCATTCAATACATGATCTCTTATGAAGTGATGTCTTATCTCAATGTGTTTAGTTCTTGAGTGTTGAATTGGATTTTTAGTGAGATTTATGGCACTTGTGTTATCACAATTAATGGGGATTTTATCTTGTTTAATGCCATAATCTTCTAATTGTTGTTTAATCCATAAGATTTGAGCACAACAACTCCCGGCTGCAACATATTCAGCTTCTGCAGTGGATAATGCAACCGAGTTTTGTTTCTTGCCAAACCATGAGATTAGGTTTTCTCCTAGAAATTGACAGGACCCGCTGGTACTTTTTCTATCAAGCTTACATCCAGCGAAGTCTGAATCTGTGTACCCTATTAAGTTTAGGCTAGATTCTTTAGAGTACCACAGCCCTATGTTCTTAGTTCCAATTAAGTATTTAAAGATTCTCTTAACTGCAGCTAGGTGTGATTCTTTAGGATTAGCCTGATATCTAGCACACATGCACACACTAAACATCATATCAGGCCTACTTGCAGTAAGATACAGTAAAGAACCTATCATACCTCTATAAAGTTTTTGATTTACAGATTTACCTGATTCATCTTGGTCTAACTTACATGATGAGCTCATGGGGGTGCTGATTGACTTGTTTCCCTCCATATCAAACTTCTTGAGCATCTCCTTGATATATTTTGCTTGATTGATGAATATGCCTCCTTCAGATTGTTTGATTTGAAGCCCGAGGAAGTAGATCAGCTCTCCCATCATGCTCATCTCAAACTCACTCTGCATCAAATCAGCAAATTCCTCGCAGAGGCGATTGTTAGTAGCACCGAAAATGATATCATCAACATAAATCTGTACTAATAACATATCCTTATTTTTCTTTTTCAGAAATAATGTTGTATCTACATTTCCCCTAGAGAATTCATGTTCTAATAGGAATTTACTAAGTCTCTCATACCATGCTCTAGGTGCTTGTTTTAGTCCATAAAGTGCTTTGTTCAGTTTATACACATGATTAGGGTATTGATGATTTTCAAAACCAGGAGGTTGTTCTACATACACCTCCTCATTAATAAACCCATTTAGAAAAGCACTCTTTACATCCATTTGATATAGTTTGAAGTCCTTAGAGCATGCATATGCTAATAGAAGTCTAATTGCCTCAAGTCTAGCTACGGGAGCAAAGGTTTCATCAAAATCTATGCCTTCTTCTTGATTATAACCCTTTGCTACTAGTCTAGCCTTATTCCTTATAACAATTCCATTTTCATCTAGCTTATTTTTATATATCCATTTAGTACCTATAATTGGATATTCAGAAGGTCTCTCCACTAGATCCCAAACCTTGTTTCTAGTAAATTGATTTAGTTCTTCTTGCATTGCATTTATCCAATTTACATCATTTTCGGCTTCTTCTATATGTTTGGGCTCAAAGTGTGAAACAAAAGCTAGATGATTATTCAAATTCCTAAGGGATGCTCTAGTCCTAACCGGTTGTGATGGATCATCTAGAATTAGTTCCTTAGGATGCCCGTGAGCATACCTCCAAGCTTTAGCTAGCCCATGATCCACTATAGGCTCTTGGTTTGACGATTCTCCTTCAATCAACTTTTGATTATCATCTTGTAATCCCATCTCATCTATCTTTTCTTCAAGTATTTCAATATCATCATCAAAATTAACCTTCTTACTAGATGAGATGTCACTAGAGTCATCAAAAACATGTATAGATTCTTCTATAACTAGGGTTCTTTTATTAAAGATTCTATAGGCTTTACTAGTCCTAGAATAACCTAGGAATATTCCTTCATCAGATTTAGGATCAAATTTCCCTAGATTATCTTTCCCATTATTATGTACAAAACACCTACATCCAAAAACATGAAAATAGTTAACTTTTGGTTTTCTGTTTTTTCACAGTTCATAAGGTGTTTTCTTTATAATGGGTCTTAATAAAACTCTATTTAATATATGGCAAGAAGTATTAATGGCTTCTCCCCAAAAGTACTTAGGGAGGTTACTTTCACATAACATCGTTCTAGCCATTTTCTCTAGAGTTCTATTCTTTCTTTCCACAACTCCATTTTGTTGTGGTGTCCTAGGTGCAGAAAAATTATGGGTTATCCCCTTTTTACTACAAAATTCATCAAATAATTGATTTTCGAATTCGGTACCATGGTCACTTCTAATGGCTATGACTGAAGACTCTCTAGCATTTGTTACTTCCTTATGGAACTTTTTAAACATTGAAAATGCTTGGTCCTTATGTGCTAGAAACATGACCCATGTGTACCTAGAGTAATCATCTACTATGACTAGACCATATTTATTTCCACCTAGGCTTGTTGTTCTAGTTGGACCAAATAGGTCCATGTGTAATAATTCTAGAGGCCTAGAGGTAGAGACACATTTTATGGATTTAAAAGAGTTCCTAGATTGTTTGCCAAATTGACATGCTTCACATATTTTGTTCTTTTCAAATTTTAATTTTGGCAAACCTATCACGGAGTCTCTTTTAACTAATTTAGTTATTGTGTCCATGCTTGCATGACCTAACTTACGGTGCCCTAACCAACTAGCATCATTATCTTTAGTTTCATTTACAACTAGACATTGGTTATGTTTTGCAAGATCTTCTAGGTCTACAACATATACATTTCCACGTCTAATCCCTTTAAAAACTAAGCTATTATCATTAGGATTTGTTATAATACATAGTGATGGTTTAAACATAACATCATATCCTTTATCACATAATTGACTGATGCTTAACAAGTTATGCTTAAGACCATCAACATATCTAACATTATCTATAAAAGTAGAAGGGGTGATTTGAACTTTACCAATACCAATGATGTGACCTTGGTTGTTGTCTCCAAACGTCACAGCACCTCCCTTCTTAGCTTCAAGGGTGAAAAATTGGTCTTTATCACCCGTCATGTGCCTTGAGCAGCCACTATCCAAATACCAGCAATTTTTGTTGACCTTGGCTGCAAGACACTCCTACACAAGCAAATCATGTCATCTTAGGTACCCAAGTTTTCTTGGGTCCTTCATGGTTAGTCAAGTTGGTTCCTTTTGGAATCCATACCCTTTTAATTTTTCTTTTAGTTTTACTTTTCCTAAAATTACATACATTTGCTTTATGGCCTACTGTACCACAACAAAAGCAGGTTATTTTCTTAGTTTTTGTTTCTCCAGCTTTAACAAAGAAGTTACTAAGAAGTTTTTGCTTATTCCTTGGTTTATATCCTAAACCGGCTTTATTAAACACTGCACGTTGACTATTTAGTATCATGTTTAATTTTTCAGAACTATAGGTAAATCTTTCAACTAAGGATTTGTATTTGTTAAGTTCTTTAGTTAGTGTCTGATTTTCGGCTTTTAGATCATTAAGTTCTTTAGTAAGATCCTTATCTAAGGTTTGTTTATATTTTTTAAGTTCTGAAAATTCCTTAGTTTTTTATTTTCTTTAGTTAAGGTGTTGGTCTTTTGAGTTAAAAGTTGGTTGCTTGTTTTAAGTTCTATATTTTCTTTGTTGATTAAATCCTTATCCTTAACTAATTTATCGTATTTATGTAGGTATGATTGATTAGTTATTTTCAGTTCTTTATTCTTAAGATTTATAGCCTTATATTCTACCATTAATTCATTAAATGCATCATAAAGTTCATCAAAAGAAAAATCAGGATGCGTGTCGGAAGTTACCTCGTTTTCGTTGGCCATGAAACAGAAATTGGCCTTCTCTTCTTGTTCATCATCTGATGAGGAGGATGATGAGTCAGAGTCCGATAGGGTAGTGACAAGTGCCTTTTTCTTCTTGTACTTACTCCCCTTCTTCAGTAAGGGGCACTCCGCTCTTATGTGACCCGGCTTCTTGCACTCGTAACAACCAATCCCCTCATTTTCCCTTTCCTTACCTTTGTCTTTGCGGTAGGAATTTGAGGGGCCTCTCCTTTGATGATAGGACTTCTTGTGGTTGATGAATTTCTTGAACTTGCGCACAAGAAGAGCCTCACCACCATCTTCCTCATCTTCTTCTTCTTCACTGCTGCTGCTGCAAGACAAGTCCTTGTTAGAAGAAGTAGATTTAAGGGCTATTACCTTTTTCTTATGGGAGGACTCTTCCTCGTTGTGTTGTTTCATGGTGAGCTCGTGCGTCATGAGGGATCCAAGAAGCTCCTCAAGTGGTAGCTTGTTCAAGTCCTTGGCTTCTTGGATTGCTGTCACTTTAGCTTCCCACGACCTCGGTAGACACCGAAGGATTTTCCTGAAAGCTCACTGTTAGTATAGTTCTTGCCAAGGCTTTTTAGACCATTGACAATATCAGTAAACCTAGTGAACATGGATGTGATTGTTTCATTTGAATCCATTTTAAATAGTTCATATTTATGAACCAAGATGTTTATTTTGGATTCCTTGACTTGATTCGTGCCCTCATGGGTCACTTCAAGTCTGTCCCAAATTTCTTTTGCTGAATTACAAGTTGAAATCCTATTGAATTCATTACGGTCTAAGGCACAATAGAAGACATTCATTGCTTTAGAGTTTAATTGTGCCTTCCTCATGTCATGTTCATCCCAGTCCATTTCTAGTTTAGGTACCTTAACACCATCTACGTAAATGGATGGGATGTATGGCCCATTTACTACAATGGACCACATCTCATAGTCTTGGGCTTGGATGAATATTCTCATCCTAGCCTTCCAGTATGAGTAGTCAGATCCATTGAAGAAAGGGGGTCTTTGGGTGGACTGACCCTCAATGTGAGAAGATCCAAATGGGGTTGTCATTTTGATCTTTTAACTCTTGAGTGGAAGAGTTTTTGGCTCTGATACCACTTGTTGCCCAGATAGACAACCCAAGAGGGGGGGGGTGAATTGGGTTTTTAAAATAATTTGGCTAATTAAAACTTTGTGGATGATTAATTAAAAACTATAGCAAGTTATTTAATTAAAGCCTAGTGCTGTGAGTAATGTGCGGGGAAGAAGATGAGAGACAATGCACTACAAACACAAAGTTTTATAGTGGTTCGGAGCTAACCCTTGCTCCTACGTCCACTCCCCAAGTCTCACTTGGGAATTTCACTATAACCCCCTTGGATTACAGCCGGTTGTTTTGCAAGCTCACAACCAAACTTGTTGTTTTACGAGCTCACAACGAACTCGGTCGGTTTTCCCAGGCTCACCGACTAGAACCAATCCCGATTGTTTTCTCGGGCTCACAATCAAACCCTTACACACGTTGGTTTTAACTTGGCTCACCAACCAACCTTAAACCCCTTGATTCAATCCCCCCGATTGAATCAAGTAAATACAAGAGATAGAAGAAAACAGAAAATAGCTTCTCAAAAAGCAGATTTAAAACAATATAATCGTAAAGGAGTTAGAAGCCCTCAAACGCTTTTAAGCTGGTGAAGAGGTATGGCTTCTGGAACTCCGGTCTCCTCTTGAAAGAGTGGTCGACTTGAATGCAGGAGGAGGAAGCTTTGATTGTTGGGAAGAAGTTGTTGGAGCAGTAAATGCAGATCTTCCCTTTTTCGTTTAAGAGCACTTGGAGAGCTTGAAAACTTGAATGCTTGGAGTGGAATATCTGTTCCCTGCCTTGCTACAGTCCTCTGTGGCTATTTAAGCCAACCCCCACGGAAACTAGCCGTTACTCTGCTTTTTCTGGCCGTTCTGCACACTCTGCGCAGCCTGACAATATGACCGTTGGTGGGTTGGAGTCGACTCGCGCGATCAGGAGTCGACTCGGCTGTAGCAGGAGTCGACTCACGCTTTTCCGGAGTCGACTCGGCAACTGTTCCAAATTTGAATTAAAGTTGCCGTCTTGACTGGGAGTCGACTCGTCTTGACCTGGAGTCGACTCGCCAACTTCTGGAGCTGACCTGGCAATTTTGGAGTCGGCTCATCCACTGAAGTCCGTGGATCCAATTTTGAATTTTGTCCACTCGAGTCGACTCGACTGTCCTGGGAGTCGACTCGAATCTCAGAGCCCGAACTCCCGATTCTCTGTCTTTTGGCTCATCCAGTCTTGGAGTCGACTCGAACTTCCTTGGAGTCGACTCGGCTCTCAGTTTCCGAAAGTTGGTCTTCTGCCTTTTGACGTGAAGCTTGTCTCGGAGTCGACTCGAGCTGTCTGTGAGTCGACTCGAATCTCAGAGGCAGTAACATGGTCTTTTGTCTGTTGATGGTCGCTCAGTCTCGGAGTCGACTCGCGTACTGCGGGAGTCGACTCGAATCTCAGAGTCCGAAAATCGTTCTCTGACTTTTTCCTTGTGTTCCTCTGAGAGTCGACTCTTACCTTCTTTGGAGTCGACCTGCCAACCATCGGAGTCGACTCGCGTTCCACTGGAGTCGACTCGAATCTCAGACCCGAAAACTGCTCTCTGACTTTTCTTTGTGTTTCTCTTGGAGTCGACTCTTACTACCCTGGAGTCGACTCGTTGAACATTGGAGTCGACTCGCGCACTTCGGGAGTCGACTCGTTGACAGTTTCTGAGTTGAAGCTTTCTGTCCTTCTGTCTGTTCTCAGTCGGAGTCGACTCGTACTGATCTGGAGTCGACTCGAGCTCGTGCCAGTGAACTTGATACGCTTGGAGTCGACTCGTGATACTCGAGAGTCGACTCGAGTCTCAGACTTTGGTTCAGCAGACTTCTTACCTTATCCAAAATACTATGAACCAAATCTAGAGACACTTGGACAGGATTTTCACTGAAACACTCAATTGAATTCATTAGTAATCACAAGATATACTCAAATGCTTTGAGCTCATCAAAATCAAATGGGGTTTTAATCAATCACTCCACATTAACATACTATGATACGAAGATTTTCTTTCAAAAATTGGTTGATGCTTTCAATTAGATACACGATGTCATGTACATCCTCAGATTGATAGAGGAGGTGGTTGATCAGATTGGAAAAAAAATATCCTGCAGATCATCCCTAATAATGAGCCACAATATAAGGCCGCCAGGGAGATCTTGATGGAGCGGCAACTACATTTTCTGGACCCCATGTGCATATATTGTATCGACCTTATGTTGATGGATATTGCGAAGATTCGTATGATGCAACAGATAGTGGAGACAGCCCAAACTATTTCCAAATATATTTATAACGATGCATGGTTCCTATCACTGATGAGGAGATAGGGAAAGAGATCTTGAGACTAGGTGTGGCACATTTTGCTACTATGTTACATTTGATAGCCTCTTTGAGGAGGAAGCTGCCCTACGTCAAATGTTTGTCAGTGCCCAGTGGAAGAAAAGAAGATTTATGGAGGGCCGACATTGAGGGGAGCATTGTTGAGGACTTAGTGACGAGACAGATATTCTGGCAGCGGGCTGAGAAAATAGTAAAATCTATCAAGCCATTGTACGAAGTGCTTCAAGTCGTGGACAACAAGAGATACCCCTAGATGGGCTTCTTGTATTATATGATGAAGAGGGCAAAGAATCAAATTAGAGGCAAATTCAATGCATGCTAGGAGTACATCATTGAGCGGTGATGGGATTACTAAATGGGTAGAGGCTTGCATCTAGCAAGTAAGCAAGAACATTGAAAATTAGCTTGCTTTTGTATTTAAATAATTTTACTAAAATAATTACGAACTCTATCTGCAGCTTACTACCTGAATCCAAGATTTTAGTATATCATACCTGAAATCGATATAGACGACAAACTTCTAGCCGCTTTGCGTAATGTGATTTACAAGATAGATCCTGATCCAAAAGTCGTGACTTTATGTTTAAAAGAAGTAAGTTAACTTAAGTGACATGCATAAGTTAACTCAAGTGACATGTATAAGTTAACTCGTATCTTCAATGATTGACATATTACAGCACGGTTCTTTTCACAAGCCTAAAATATTGAGTGAGGAAAATGATAGCTTTGGAATCTCGGCATCTATCATAAGTAAAAAAAAGTATGAATCTAGATATATTACATATCAACAATAACTATTACCTAACATTAGATGGTTACTTAGATGTAATTTTCTTCAATATTTTTTTCTGCTGAATGGTGGATCCATTTGGTTCATTCGCAAGAAATTTTAGGTAGCTAGCTATCCAGATCCTCTCTCAGACGATCTTCTCGAGTGGTTGAGAGCGCAACTTATCCACCTTCATCCTCATCCATAGCAAGCAGAGGAACCGTCTGATATAAAAGCATCTCAATGACCTAAATAAATTCATTATAATCTGAGATTGAGGCTGAAGTACATTCAGAAGTGAAGCTGAAGTACACAAATTCGATCCACAACGCGTTTGTTGACGATAAGGATGATCTTATAATTGGATGGCTTGTGGACCAGCCGCAGGAGCCAGAGCTTGATTAACCAGGATCGCCTCTACGACCAGATAGTTTTGTAGCCAGCAAGGTTAGAGTAGATTCAGGGCAATGGGCATATTGTAATATTTCACGCATCCTTGTAGCTGATCAGCCACAACCACAGGGGTCACTAGGAAGCCGGTGATCACATGACTTCTTGTCCGAGACATCCTTCTAGAAATAAGATCGAAAGTTGCTTAGATGAGGCTACTACGCTATCCGGTTGGCTTAATTAGGAGGGCGACATCGATTCTTCCAGCATAGCCAGGCAAAGAGGGGCATGAAGGATAAGTAGGTAGCTGCTCAGTGCAGTAAAAAAAAAAAGAAAACATAGTTGCAGCCGTGATGAAGAGTGTGCAATTAGTTCACTCAAATTTAGAGACTATAAAGAGCAACGAGGATAGTTCCAGTGGTCCTAGGGAGTGGAGGACATGAGACCACCATTTATGAGATAGCCACAGGGTGGTCTTCGATTCATCAGTGAGTTCTAGTTTATATATGCTACATAAGATAGGGACCATGGTGCACGATCTAGTAGAGCTTGCAAGGATACGAATGCATATACTAGACGGGTTCTTCGAGATTATTCAGGAGAACACGATGCAGCTGCATATAACTTCGCATATAGAGTAGGATCCATAAATGTATTATGTTTCGAGTTGTATACTGAATTCTATTACTCGCAGCCACAGGCAGCTTATAACTCATACAGATACGAAATGGATATGGTGTGTTTGAGGCATCGTCTTCTGGTGGCTACTATCCTATACAGCGCAGAGTATCTTATAGGTCGGATTTTGCTGCCGTCATAGTCGAAGAGGCCCCTCCATAGCCATACTATTAGTCAGAGGATACCTTTTAGAGCCAGAGCTTTAGTGAGAGATTTAAGAGTGGTTATTCCTCAGAGTGTATTTCTTATGGGATGAGCGTACAGGATTACAACGCCACTTGGTTAAAGGGGCGGGCTGATGTGCCTCCTGATTATACTAATGATCCGGATATCTACAAGAAGCACCGCTACTCGACAAAATTTTAGATATCCGTATGCATATTATACTTTAAATATATGTAATTGATTGTATCATTTTATATTTTATAATTCACTAATTGATGTTAGGATATTTTATATTGCTTCTTGTAGCATGCAACCTCTCACTAATCATTTTATGTTTTGCATCACTCTAAAATATCAAAATGCATCATTTAGATTGTATCCGGATCATAGATACATCAAATAATACTTAAAATTATTGAAAAAGTTGAACAAAATTGATTATCAATAAATCAAACTAAAAAACATTAAAAAAAAAATGGCATACCGGTTCGGAACCGGCATGCCTCTACATGGCGTGTGTTGGTACGGTACCATTCGAAACCAGCCGCCGACTGGTATAGGTCCCGGTACCGGTTCAGTGGATCTTGATTTATATAATCATCAGAGCTCCAGATATTTGTTCACTCAATTATATGGTCAATCCAATGACTTAAACAAGTCAATGCTCTCTTGCATCTAAATAAAGAGCCTTTCGATAGACATCATAACAAGATAAAAATAAACGAAAAATTACTGAGTGAGTATTAAAATTGATTTGATAAGACCAATAACACAGTCTTCCTAGCAATGCAGCTTTCTGGCAAGGCTACCAACATAGTTCAAGCTGTGATCCGTCAGGACAATGAAGACGCCATAACATGCCTA
Organism: Phoenix dactylifera; assembly: GCF_051530095.1. NCBI lineage: Eukaryota > Viridiplantae > Streptophyta > Magnoliopsida > Arecales > Arecaceae > Phoenix > Phoenix dactylifera. Next base: position 15,098,449 of record NC_143191.1, read on the forward strand.
GACACCAATTACTATGGCGTCAAAAGAGTGACAGAAGCACTACTGCCTGTCCTGATGCGCTCGACCTCAGGTGCAAGGATTGTCAACGTTTCCTCTCTGAGATCAGAACTCAAGGTAAAAGTTTTATACCTTAAGATTTAAAAGTAACACAAGCAGCTTATTAACATGTAAGTTCGGTTTTGTTGTTTGGGTTGCCATCAGAGGATGCCCAATGAAAGTATCAGAAACCAGCTGAATGACATCGATAACTTGAATGAAGAGAAGATAGAGAAGTTGCTGGATGGATTCCTGGAGGACCTCAAGAATGGAACGCTTGAAGCTGGTGGATGGCCAATGATGTTACCTTCATATAGTGTATCAAAAACTGTGCTCAATGCCTACACAAGGGTTCTTGCAAAGAGGTATCCAGATATGTGCATCAACTGTGTGCACCCGGGCTATGTCAAGACTGACATCAATTGGAATACTGGGGTCCTCGCTACTGAAGAAGGGGCTAAAGGTCCGGTTATGCTTGCTCTGTTGCCCAATGGTGGCCCTTCAGGATGCTATTTTGATCAGACCACCATGGCAGAGTATTGAACAGGCTTATGGGGTTATGAAATGGTGCTTGAGCTAGAGTTTGAGGAGTTTCATGTGTTGTTTGGGAGAAATTGATTGTATGGGAGGGATCCAGCAGAAGAGATGACAGACTGAGGAAGATTGAAATAAAGAGTTTGAACTAAACTCGTATTTCTCAAGATCCATATAACTTCAGCAGAATCTAGTAGTTAATTCCTTTCAAATGTCCTGAGCATATCTTTGGTAAAGGTGCCCCTTGTGTCGTGCAGTAGTCACGATTCGTGCCACATAATTCTCTTTTTGTTAAAAAAAAAACTCAACAGATAATATACCTAATGAAATTATTCATCTGAGCCTTGTTTCAGCAATAATTCATGATTTTTTTTTCTTGCAGAACATTGTGTCTATGTTGCATACTTTGTAGCCTAGTCTTACTATATAATCTGCTCTTCATGTAGGATCACAGGTTTGCGCTTTTGTATAGAAGCTGAATTATTGAGCAAAGAGCTATGGTGGGTTAAAACATTGCAGCTTAGAGCCCATTTGATTGGAAGTAATTTAGTATGAAAAAATAAAACCTTATATTAGATTATCATATTTCGTACGAAAAGTGGATGAAAGAAATGGTAAAATAAATAGTAGATCCTACCTCTATATTTCTAAGAGAAGATAAAACGAGTACCATCAAAGGGATGGTATTTATTTTTCTACGCTGGATTATTGAGTGAGGTAATTTGAAAATATCATTTTTTGACGAACATAGTTCACTTATATTATATTAATATTATATCAACTATATTATATAATGAATATTAATATACTAATATATTGATTGATAATATTTATAAATAATAATATATTTAATATATCTATATATTTATTAATAAATATTAATTATTAATAAACAATTAAGAAAAATGTATTAATTATCAATAAATATAATATAGGATTAATTAATAATTACTATATTTATTTATAAACCAAAACATACTAAAATTTATTTATAATAATAAAAATATTTTCTAATATACGTATAATTAATTTAAAAATATTTATTAACTTATGTAAATATATTTCAATATTCAAAATAGCTAATATTAATAGTGTTTAATGTTTATGTACATGGACCATAAATAGCCAACAAATAGATTGAGAAAAGAATGTTATTATCTAAATCGTTCGTTCAAAAGCATTGTTGGAAATTTGGCAATATTATCGTATAATATTACCTCCAACCAAATATAGTAATCTTTTTCTAATAATATTTTTCAAAGTAATTTTTTTACCAACCAAATATGGTAAAATTTGTTTTCCTCCACAATCATTTTTTCATATAAATAATTTCTAAAAATCGTCAAATTACCCCATAACATGATATATCCCAACCAAACAAACCCTTAACACTATCTCAGCTTTGCAACCAAGTGGCTTGTGGGGTTGATGCATACCTAGGCTCCATTACATAAACAGGGAATGTTGATTATAGTTAAATTGCATTTTGAAAGGTGAACCTTGGAAAGGGCAATAATAGATTGTTGATTATAGACATTAAGGCCCTGTTTGGGGAAGCTATTGGCAGTAAAGCTTTTGAAAGTAGAGCTGTTAGAAGTAGAACTTTCTGAAGTAAAACTTTTATAAAAAATTGTTTGCTGTTTGGTAAACAAACTGAGAAAGTACTTATATATGACAAAATTATCATAAAGGACATTGTATAGTATTATACAATAGAGCAAAATAAAATATGATATATATTAATATATAAATATATGATATAGTATAATATTACTGTAATGTAATAAAATATTATTATAATATAGTAATATAACATCGTATACTATAGCATAATAATTTAATATAATATTAAATTATTTAATATAACATATCAATGTATTATGATATAATGTAATATAATATTTTATTTATAGTATAATATAATAAAAAAGGTAAAAAATTATTATAATTATTAGCGTACATTAATTTTTCATAATATAACATAATATTAAATTATTTAACATAATATTTAATGTATTATGATACATTGGCTTTTGTGCAACGTCGAAAGGGTTCTGATGTAGTGGGATCGTTCGGATTGTTACAATCTCTAGCAGATGGTTTGAAATTGATTTTAAAAGAACCTATTTCACCAAGTAGTGTTAATTTCTCCCTTTTTAGAATAGCTCCAGTGGCGAAGGTGCATTTTGCAGGATGGCTTTGATTGATTTCCACCCTTGAATCTTAGATTAAATACGATAAAATTCTAATCCAACATTGTCGTAGATAATGGTATTAGGATTCTCAAGATAGCTTCCATATTAGGTGGTACGTATTCGAAGATCATTTTCGAATCCTTTTACTTCAGATTATGAACACCCAATCGGATTTGTCAAGAACGAGCTGACAACTACAGGGAAGCGCCTCTTAGGAGCCCAAAAGAATTTCTAATTTTTGAAGGAAATGTGCGGGTACTCCTCTTGAGAGTCCGTCAAAGCCTATTGTGAAGTTGGAGCGCATTGTCACAATAACGGCGATAACCTGCACCTCTCAGACGTAATGAAGTCTGCAAACTTTGTGGCACCCCCTCTGAGTTTTGAGTAGGCAGAACCATTCTGTTTTGGTTCTTCTCTACATTCGCCTCCCCCTCTGTTTTCGAAAGAATACGAAATAGGGTGAGTCATAAAAAAACCTTGTAATATAATATTATATTTATAGTATAATATAATAATAAAGGTATAAAATATTATAATTATTAGTGTAAATTAATTTTTCATAATATAACATAATATTAAATTATTTAATACGACATATAAATGCATTATGATATAATAATATTATATTATATTTATAGTATAATACAATAATAAAAGTATAAAATAATAATAGGAAACAAAAATACCTTTTCTTGCACGGAAGAAAATTTGATCCACAGCTAGTGTTCTTTATTAGGGCTCCACCAAATTTTTAGGTTATAAAGAGACAAAGTATGTAATTGTTATATTTTATTATAGATATTTTGGCCCAAAAAAACTTTCCGATAAAGCTCAAAACAGATTTTTCGAAAAGATCTAAAATAAAGTTTCTTCCAAAAAGTTGTTTTTAGCTTTTTTTGGAAAACTAAAACAGCTTTCCGAAAAGCATTTTTGGAGGGCCAGAAAGTACTTTTTGGCTCTCCAAAAGCTCCTCCAAACAAGGCCTAAATTGTTTCAATAAGAACCAATTCAACACTTGTTACTTTGTACTTCTGTACCATATTTAAAACAAAACATGAGTCCAGTGTTCTTGGCACTAAGATGCAGACAGGAGAGGGTTGCCTCTTATTTTATTTTATTTGTGATAAGGGTGAAGCTTTTTTATTTTTTGTCTTCAGATCAACTGGAGTAGACAAGGAACACACTGAGACAACTAGGGAGTGAATTCTTTATCAAAATGTCTGCTCAAAAATAGAATTTTTTAATCGACTGACAGACAGACTTCTTTTAAAAATGTAGGTCTTCACCTGTTCTTGATCGAATTTATCAACTTCCTTCTGGTGACGCATATTTGAAAAGAACTTGATTACAGTTCTAAGCAATGCAAGTTTGATTGCTTTAATCTCAAGTTGGTGATCAAGAAAAAATAAAATTTTGATAGTTAGAGATTGGCACGATTGACTTGATCTAGAATATGTCATTAGAATTTTAGATCATGACCACGATACCTGTCAGCCGTTGATATTTTAGACAATCCAGGACAGCAATATCTGCACCATGACGATATCGTCAAATTATCCAGATTCCATCTTAAAAATTCAATTATGGATTTAAATTACATGTGAATTGGTCATGACAGAGCCATATCAGTGGTAAGAATTATTTTATATCTGCACTGAGAAACACCATCTGTATTCAATCAATAAGAGAGATAGCTACACAACTGCTAATAAGTGAATAATCTACAGAAGCCTGTGCCAGAAAGAGCTTTCTGATTAACAGACAAAACTTCTGCAAAATTAGAATTATCTAAATGAAAGACCAGAATAACTAATCATTGATCAACCCTGTTATAGAGCTTGTTCCATCAGCGATGAACATGGAATCATGGCCTGAGAATGCCATGAATGTCAAATGGCCACCAAATGCTGGATCCAAATGTTTGAAATCAACTGATAAAATTGCAAAAATGATGGTTTCTTTCTTTCCATAAAACCTTCAACATAATAAACTTGCCAGGAAGAACTTGAAGAACCGTTTAGAATTGGCGGCCCCGGCAGGCCATGAAAACAAGGCCCAGCCAACAAAACCAGTGACCAGAAAATCATTAATTCTTGTGAAGAGATGTTACAAGAAGCTTTACTCTCCTACAGTCATACCAAACCCAAATTTGTAGTCTTTCTTCCGATGATCAATCTGCAACATGCCCATCAGATGGATAAGAGATTAAGAGCAAACAAATGCCAGAGGATTTAATATTACCAAGATTGGGATCGATGCCAAAATTTGTTTATAAGTATTTCAAGGTGAACAAAAAGATATATACTTAGTTCACCTTTTTCACTTGACTGTGTGAAAAAATTAAAAAAAATATATATTAAACTGGACAAGTACAATGGAGATAATAAAACTGAAGTTGTAGGAAGGCATCGAGTAACTATGCCATGCTCACCTCTGCAGAAAGAATAAAATTGACGCCCATATTAAGTCGCTCCTCAAGATAAGCAGCCACACAACCAGTGGAATCAATTTTCCCCCTTAAACGACACTGTAACAAAATTCCATGCAGATAAATGGAAAAAAAATATTAAATTAACATTTATGAGTTCAATAATTTTAGCCATTTTGCCATTTACCCCCGAATTTACTGACGAGATATCAAAAATTTGAAGTTGCTATATATCTAAATCATGTCATCTTGATGCAGTAGCAAAAATGGGCATGACTCGCATGTTGCAAGTATCTTTAATATGTTTGCTACAAGTAGCCAAAGCACGAGTAGTTAGGTGACAAAGTACTAATAAGAGACATGTATTTTGCATGTCTTATTTGCACTAAGTTCTAGCATAAATTTGGAAGTTTTACGTACATTTTAAACGAAGTCCCAGTGAATATGACCTGCAAATAAAAGCAACTAATGCCAAGGTAAGGCATTTCACCAAGTCACTTATCATGGCCTCAAATCCTTTTCCATAAAAATAATCTGAATTTGTGACTTGAGACGAATTTGTAAAAGTGATGGTCATCGTTCAGTCCAGCAACAACTCCCTTGGCAAGCATTGGACATTTAAAAGAAAAAAATATATCTGTTAAAAGAGGACGTATCCTGTAATCTTCCCCTCCCAACTTCCCCTTGACCAAACTAATAGTTATTCAAAAAATAAATGTTTGGTGGGAGTCCAAGATGAAAATACTAGCAGCAGTTAACAATAGATAGAGTTGCTTATGCAAAAGAAAGGAAGGAGGTCGCAATTGATTTCCATATACTTGATTGTCCAAGTCAGAGATTGGGCAATGAAGTAACAGCATCTGGATGGAGCGAAACATTATTATGAAATTTAGCCATCAAGATAAAGAAATAATTATCTTCCATATGATAATTGAAGTCAAGCTTAGGAAAGAGATGTTTTTCTATAGAGAAATGTTGGAGTCTAAATTGGAAATTGAAATAACCATGACTGTGGAGTAATATGTGCCTTATTGCATGTCTGAGGGTCTTCGATAAGGAAGCATAAATTGAAAAATTAATGTTTTAAGTGTATTGAGGTGAAGGATCAATAAAACAAACATGTCATTCAGTAGAAAGGAAATGTCATGGATTTGTTAAATTTTATGAACAAATCTTAAATCAACCAACAATTCTTTGCCTTAGGAAATCAAAATTCTTATAGCCTAGTTTGTCCCTTGCTATATATACACGAGTGCCTCAACAAGGGCAACAAGGCTGTGTAATGCCAAATAAGACCCAAAGATGTCTGATAGAGCCCACAATGCCACTTATTCTTTGATATAGAATGAATACCAAATGTTGGACAGATCAATTTACTAAGTTGGAATATGTTTTAATCCCACACATTAAATAAGCATGAAATACATGGGCCTAGGATGTATGTGCAGAACAACAAAATTAACACGCCAAAGATTGCCAGAAGTATGAAACTTATCAGATGAATAAAAACTGAATAAACATACTAGAGACTAAAAAGATATGCAAGAAAGCGATAGCATTGTCTCAATTTTTAGATTTGAAAAATTACAAAATTATGCATTAATACAATTAACAATCATAAGGATGGTAATCTGCTGGTCGGATCAGGTTCGGGTATGGTTGAAATCATTTACAAGGCCCATAGGTCCTGAGCCGAAGCTGACCCGATCTGCTAGTGGGTCAGGAATTCTCTATCCAAACACAACCTGCACCCAGCCTGCTGACCTGTCTCCTTAGTCCAATCTCATCTAATTTTGGGCTTCATATTGTCCAAGTAGGGTATTGTTTTCATAGTTTGGGACTAAATCAGGACATAACAGAGTTGATGAAATAACAATATAGATCACAAATATGTAAACAAATATTGCATTCCAATCCAAGTTTTAAAACAAGCTAGCATGATCATTGACCCAATAGCTCGCACTCACCACATAAATCCACCACTTAAAGATTATATCCACACACACAAACATACATACATAAATACATATAAACATGCATGCATGCATGCATGCATATATTAACAAATAATATAATATGTACCCACTGAGTTGACTGGTTTCAGCGGCCCTGGCTCAAACAGGTTAGGATTAGCTAACCCATACCCAATCGGCAAACCCAACAGGACAGGTCAGGTAAACAGGGACTAGTGATAAAAATAAGCAGAGAGCATTAGATAAAAATAAGGCTCCAGATGGGTTGTACTGACCTAACCCTGTCCAGACCCTATTACACTCGATCAATCTATTTTTGGAGACTTGTAGATAGGATCAGGGTTCAAAACTTGGGCTTAGTTTGTAAATCAATCAGGTATGGATTTTCTATTTTATGACCAGATCAGAACCAACCCAACCCAGATAATATCCTGGTCTAATTTGGGTCAACAAAAAAAAAAAAGCTCACCTGATCTGGATCCGATTCAGCCCACCCCGAAAACCAGAATTATAGAAATCCCCTTTTTCACCTGCAATGTCTTTTCAGTTCTTCAAATGAACCTTATTGTTCTTTGTTCATCTAAACAACCCTATCTCCTGCCACCTACCTTCATTTAATTATAATTAAACATTCATCATTTGTTTTGGTGGATTCTTATTTACAATACTCTCAAACACATTAACACTATTTTGTTTAAAAAAAATATAGTTTGTAAACTTGCACCATAAGAATGCCACTTTCTTGGATCAAATAAAAAAGTTTTTTGAAAGGAAGTTCATGTTTAACTTGGTGTTTTAGTTTTGTTTTAAAAAGGTTAATGATTTTTAGTTGTACATAATAGACAAATGTTTGCTCAAACTATAGACCGATTTATCTAACTCCCGACCTAAACCCAAATATTTTTGGTTGGGTCGGGTCATACTTGACACCAAACGGACCTGAATGACTCATTGGGTCAAAATCTTTTCCATGAACCCGACCCGACATGATCGACCAATGGGATTGGATCAAGGTCTAAAATCAAAGACCCAAACATGAAACAGAATTGGGTCCAGGTGAAGCATGCCCTGGACCAACCCGACCCATTTGCAACCCTAGATAAAAAGGATACAAGAAGCATGGAAATGGAAGGCAGTTCTCAACATCTATAAAAGAAGAATAATCCTCAACAAACTTAGGATAAAGTACAGACAAATTGCAATTTCATAGTTAAAAAAATAAAAGTCATATTTCTTATCAAATCCAGCCAAAAACCAAGGAACAAAATATTGAATAATGAAATCAGGAATTTGTTGAAAAATCCTAAGCAATTCATGACCTATGCAAGAATATTACCTTATTGGAGCATTTTGACTAGTTGTTTTCTTCTTGCAGTGATGATCAAAAAATTTATTATCAAAAATATGTTGCATTAAGAACAAAGTCTAAAAATGTCAATTCTTGTCACAACACATCTGCTGTCAAAAGTGTGCTTAAAATACAATGGGGAACGATTTTAGCAGGAATAGGCATATTTGTTACATAGAGATGCATGTTAGAGGTATACACATTCAGGCATCAATTGTCACTAGAACGTATAGGCTATAAGAAATGCTCCAAGAAGGAAAGCCTAGTCAAAACAAGAAAGGGTGGAACAAATTTGTAACCTCTTGTAGCAATAAAGATATGACTGTTAATAGCTAAACAGGGAGCTGTTAATAGCTTAAAAACCTCATAAGGGAAAAGGTCTTAGTTGAAGGCAGAAATAATCAGGATCTTTTAGTTCATTCTTGTGAATCTTTTATGTCCATCGAGGATTCACCATGTCTTCCAGATTCATATTGAAAATCAATAGCACATTTGAAGTATCTGCATACATGCGACTCTGAATCCAGATCTTTCAAGAAGACGTGGAAGAAAAGCATTTTAAGTTACAGTGAACAAAATTGTTTTACAGGCAAAATCTGCTAATTCGCACTTTTTAGAGAATATAGAGTAAAGATAAATAGCAGCTGGTTTCAACCAGAAATGACACAAATAATTAATAGGTAAACATTTTCAAATAGAAATAGAACCATTAAATAAATCATTTGGATATATGTTAATATCCCATATTTCAGATAGAACTGGAGACATTCTCTACAAGTCAAGATGTTGGAGTATTACAGCAATGGATATCTCCAAGACTGGACAAGATCAGGATAAAAACCAGCATAAGGAATGCAATGATGCATATCCAATAGAAACAAAATGACAAAGGGCTGAAGAAATTTAATTATGCCGATATGGAGACTGCGGATTTCAAATAGGACCAAAACTAGAAAAGTGTAAAAACAAAATCATGAAAAATAGATTATCTACTAACTCAGAAAGTACAGGAATAACTTCATTCTATGATTTTTGAACTATAATAGCCACATATCAAGCAAATTTGTCTAGGCAGCTAACATGATAAGTAAAAGAATGGAATGATTAAGGGAAGGGTGCAAATTTAAGCAAACAAGATGTTACCTGTCTAAGGATGTAATCATAACCAAAACTTGAAGTTACATCTCTTGTCATATGATTGTACATGAAATCAGATGCAAGGGAAACCTGCCAGACAGAGGTTCAGTAAATACAAGCTTATATAGTAAAAAACTAAAAACACGAGCATGAGATAAGGTTTTCCTCTGACTATCAGAAATATGACCTTCTCAGAAACCTTTTGAACATAGCTCAGTGCGACTATACCGGTGCTTGCAACTTGCCCTGTTGCAACCTGCACCAGATTGAATTAATATCCATCATAACATGAACCAATCAATCACTCTCCAACAGCACGACCAAAAATTTTTAAGATACAAATTTGCAATGTATAACAATTTAACTGCAATTCTGAAATTTCGATACCATTTAGCCCGATTATAAAAGTGTAAGAACAAGCAGATAGTGATATTATCAACAGAGGGATTTTTTATGCTTTTTTTTTCGGGGGAGGGGGGAGGGGGAGCAAAATATGCAGTGTGGCATATTTTGCCACACTATAATGATAGAAACCTCTAGGTGATGTCTTGGTGCGAACTGCAAAATATGCAGTGTGGAAGTCAAACAAGAAATTCACACCATTCATTACTTTTCCAACTTTTGAAAGCCTACTTGCACCAAATTTTAGTTACTTTGGAGCCTTTGGATACTTCCAGACCATGAACATATTGTGTCGAATGACATGTTAGAGAAAAATGTCCTCATGTCAATTTCTTATTTAAATTTCAAGGCATGACTTTGTTAAGTATTACCTGAATCCTTTATTTTACCTCTTTGATGGTAGTCCTACATTATTAACCATCTGGCAGTGAACTGAGCCTACTTGTCTTTTCAGACGTGCCCATGACCCTTCTTGCTCTCCATTTTGCCTAGCAAGATGGCTTCTTTACTTCTGTCTATTTTTTATTAGTCTAAAAAATTCTTTAGAATGGATATCTCATCTTATGAAACTTCTAGTATCTGCGCTCTCATCAAGGATCCACCTGATCCTCTCCAAGCCCACATACTTGGCGACCTTCAATCAACTTCCCTCACAATCAATGATATATCATGTTTGGGTATGGTTATCCATTCATTCATCCCAGTTACATTGAAACATTGAGCATAAACAATATATGATTCCCTTGTTTTCATATCTACATAGCTCCAACACTAACAGGAACTATACAACATGCATTAATCTTTTGCACATTGATTGTCTTTAGACTTTTACAATCGTGAGATCTTTAACATAACTGCAGTTACCACTAATCATGAGTAGCCTCTTGCAGTGACCTTTCTTGCATCTGGCATGGCCTACATGCGACATGCAGATTTCTGGTGGCTTCACCTTATTGCTTTACATCACAACCAGCTCATGGTTAATTTGTCAACTTCATAATAATAAAATTGGTTAACACAAGCAGCCAACCTCATCATCTTGCAAATCTAAATTGATGAATTAGTATGAACTGCAAACTTGCTCGAGGCATTCTTCAAAAGAAGAAGCACACATTCAACAACATTTCTGGGTCACCTTCATCATAGTATAAAATTTCCAATATTACAAAATTATCCTACATGATGCTTCTAAGTTAGCAGGTTGCACACCTACCTTGTCACAATTATGATATGTTAGCTGTTTTTCGTCATCAATCACCTTGACACTTCTTTGTATTTGCGACCTCTCACAATGGCTCATTTATCCTTAGACATCATTTTACACATACACATAGATACGAGCATATGTATGTGTGTGTATGTATGTATGAATATCAATTATGCCTCAATTTGATATAGTATCCATTGCAGCACTTGCCCCTAGGACAACACAAAAGCATCCTAAAGTTTTTTACGAACTAGTGAAGTTTTTAGAAGCAGGAGGGAATACTTTATTCGTTGCAATTATTATTCAGCATCAAGCTCGTATTCTAAAGACGCCTTTCACATGTTTCTGCTTAGAAACTAAATAAAGTTGGGTCTACCAAGTGTAACAGCTAACAAGTCATTATAAATTATATCTCAGAGTCATTCTAGAGCCAAAAACAATAAGAAGGATTGAAAAATAAAGGAAAAAAATCATGAGGCATGTCCTTCTTTAATTTCCATGCACCACCATCAGTATCACCTTAATCTCTCTCCAATCCCATATCTACACACACCATGATTGAAAGTGATCTAAATATTAATCATCTCTAAGTAACGCTACTGATCTAGATATTAATTCCATGCCCATTCTCTAAATCCCATCCCAAGAGTATTGACCTAAACCCACACAAGTATGTTACAGGTATGGGGTTGGGTATCGGAGACTTAAAGCATTATCCTAGATACAAGTCCCATGAGTATTGAATCCTAAACATATTGCAAGCCAATCTCTTCCTTTTATGTCCCATCCTTTCTCACTTTGAGAGTCCCCATGCAGATTGGATTGTATTGGAAAGAATTACCATCGAGATCATGATTCTTCTCCCCCAATTTCCTGGTTTCACATCCCACCATACTCACCCTTAAAGAAATGTTCCCATACAAATGCCAAAATATTTCTCACATATCCTAGATTTGCATGCACACCATAATTTAGAAACAATCTAAATAGTAATACTCTCTAAATCAGTCATTCTCCCAGATAATGTGTGCAGAATTTTAAACTCATCTTAAATCAATCTTTTCCCCTCACACCCCGCCCCTTCTCACTTAGGGAATTCACATGCAAATTGGTTTGGATTGGGAAGAAATACTGCAATAATAAATGTGGACAGCTTTTTTTATGAGCCTAGAAGGACAACTCCAATGAGCCTTTGTGAATATTTGAATTTCAACCACATCACTACTTTGAATAGAAGCCTGATGGGTCCTCCTCTATCTTCAAAAAAAAAAAAAAAAAAAAAAAATCCTTTTCACTTCAGGTTTGAACAAGAAAGGAGTCGCTTCTTCCCTTGATTTCAACCATTCCAACTCATTTTCCAGTTGTGTAGCTTCCCTTTGGTGTTTCTAGAAGACTAGTTGCCTCATATCCTAAGCTAATATCTTCGATAAGTTTTCTCAAAATTATGTTTGGACCAAGGAGTTCAGACAGTATCGGCACGTTCCAACGGTATTCGCATGTTCCAATTGTACCAGCATGTTCCAACCGTATTGGCACTTTCCGATGCTACCAACATGTTCCGATGGTACCAGCATATTTTGACGGCACCATATCATTCCAGGAAGAAAATGGTACGCAAGATGAGCGTGGACACCTATTATCTCCCAAAATTGGGATGGACAAGGACACATTTTTTATTCTCTACTTCTATATTCTTGTTAATGACTATTTTAGTCCATCCTAACGGTTCCATATGGTCCCAGTCCCCTATCAGAAGAAAACTGAGAAGGGGCCAAAAAACAAGATTTACACAATTGGTTTACTACAATACATTGAAATTAAACCCTAAGAACAATGTTTATGGAATACATACTTCATATATACATATCATGCATTGTATATACTTCATTTGATTTATCGGTTATCTCTCTATTCGTATTTATTTTATATAGGCATTTCTGATCATTTAAGAATATGTATTTCTGGCATACGGGGAAGGCGCGGGACTCCACTTCCCGAGACTAAGCAACTATGATTATGCCTAGAATTTAACGAATGAAATTTGCCTAGTCTAATTCATCAACTATGATACTATAAAGAATTTTATTTTAAATGTAATGCACATATACATGCATATGACTTACATTTTTCTACTAGACCGCCCTTTCTATAGACAATAAACTATACCTTTGTTTTTATAGTGTATGTATGCATACATAGGCAGGTATCAATAACAATGTCATATTACAATTACCATTCATTTTTTCTGTTATAATGGCTCAAAATACATCAGATATTTCTTATAAGAAAGAGAGAAGCTCAAACTAAATGGTTGTTAATAGGATAACATGCAACATATTAATTGCGAGACACTGAAAGGGGTACGTCAGTCACGGGATTGTGAATTGTTATGACAAGCATGCGGCCATAATACACCAGATGACGAAGTCCATCTGACTTAGGGTCTGTAATGATAGCTTGATAGATGTGAAGTGGTGTGGTGTTAGATTTGGAGTCTTTCGATGGATCACAGTTTGGCTTGGACTCGTGGAATCTTTCCCTCTTGAGACCTCATCGTTTGCTCCATCTTTGGACCACGCAAACTTTGGCATACCCATTTATTCAAGAGATACTACTAGCATTCAAACACGGACTTGATATTTACCTCTAGCTATATATTAACTATTACTCAAATAAAGTTTGATATTCTTGGGAGCACAAGAATATCTATGGAGTTTCACGATCAACTGAAGGAAGAATTTGTGTTTGATTCTTCGGAAGAGGATTAAATAGTAAGAGAGAACAATTTTGAGCTGGCATTGCTTCACCAATGTATAATCAACTCAGAAGTGATCCATCCATAAAGGAACTTCAATGATTGAGTTTTGCAAGTTACTTAGATGGGTCTTGATATCTTTGGCTAGGATGGCATGATCTAGTGTTGAGGAAGGTGGGACATAATCTTTATATGGTGCCCTGAATTGAAAGTTCAATCTCAGGTGAGCACTTGATAACTTAGCATGGGATCAGTCTTAATAAGGTGACTTTGGTGATATGGCACAGACCACGAACGATGCTACAATAACACAGAAATTTCTAGAAAAAAGTTAGATAGCCAAGCTGTAACTATATCCTGATGCATATCATGCTGACAGCCTGGATTGGGTGAAGTATTGGTTCTTGGCAAAAGAAACAATAAAAAGGCTACACATCAGTTCTGTAACAAGCCATAGTTGATTTGGTGGCATGGTCCTCAAGTACTTATTGGCCAAGCAAGCATCCCCATGTTAAGGGGCCAGCCTTGATGAGATGATAAGCTACAGGCTTTATAGAGCTGAGTAGGACAACAAATGGATTAGGTTAACCAATAACCAAACCCCATAAGGTCTAAGTCCAGCTTGATCTTTCAGATTCGCAAATTCTAGATCTAAAATAAAATTCATTTGGAGAAAAAAGAAATCATCTCCAAAGTAGCTATTCAAGAGTCCAAAGACCTCACAGACCTTTTGTCCCTCCTATGACCTAATCTGCAGACTGACAAACAGATCTAGAAATGGCCTACTTGTGGAATTTTTTTAGTTAATTCCTTCTATAGATTTCTCAATAGGGGAGGCATCATATGTCCTCTGACACCACTTCTATGAAAATCTTGGGCCCTTTGAAAACACCATGAAAAGGTTTCTGCATGGGTGGGAGATGGGTTATTGTTTAAACCGGTATGACTTTATGAGTTTGATTCTTGGCATTCACAACTTTTACATTTGTTTTTTTAGTTCTGGTATCCGCCTGGACCAACTGAGGCTGTTAGGTGGTGGGTTAGGCAAGTCAACCCAATCAACCTGGCCAGCTGATAGATGCTGGATCAAACATGAAATTTTCATTCCACAGGTTCTGCATAGAAAATACTAAATTTTTTATGTGGTTAGACCTAAAAGGCTCAATATAAGGGAAATGCATAAAATGAAAGGTTGGATTCATATCTTCTGCCTATGTTACCTAGACACTCTTATCCAGCTCCAAAAACCTAAGCCACATACATATTTGTCGAATACGTATCAAACACTTAGATACTTATGAAGTTCTGTGATTGCCACTTTTAAAGATTACAAAAAAGTCGAACCCTTCCAAAATGAGTTTGACCCTCCATTTCAAGGTTACAAGTATTTTTTTTCTCATTTTAGTGATCGACCAAGGATATAGATATTGAAATAACTTTAGAAGATGTCATTTTTCTTCCAATCTTAGTTGATTGGGAAGTTTAAATGAGAAACATGCATATTAAAAGACCTTAACAACTAATGTTTTATTTTTGATATTTAAATAAAGAAGATTAAAGAAAAAAATAGTTAAAATTATAATTTATCTTACATATCCTCGTATATCCTTTTTCCTTCTTGCTGAGTCAAGACACTTGGATCTCCATTCAAATCTGACTCTCCTATCTGTGTAAATGCAACACTATCTTTTGCTATCCTCTATGCTCTTTGGCTCTAGATTCCATTGATCACCTATGTCTTCTCTCAAATGCTATCTGGAGATTGACAAGATCCATGTGGAAGACTGACCGGTAGAATTTACACTTTCAAAGCTTTTTGGTAATGGGCACCTGGCAATTGCTCCATCAAACCTTTGCTTCCGCTTGGCACCTGCTAGTGACTACATCTTGAACTATCTAAAAGGATAGAAAATAATAAAATTATTCTAAAAGTATCAATAGATAGCATCTTCGAGATAAAGGAAGCATTATCTCTACTCCTTTCTTGGAATCCTATAATCCATCCTAGAGCTCTCCAATCTTACTCCAAACTTGTATCTCTGCTTCTTTCTTCTACACCTATATTTATGCCTATTTAATCCTCCTTTTCTCAGCCTACTTAGCTGAGCACTTATATACTCTGTTTTACCATCATTCTCTGGTGGAGTGAGTGGAGCTTCCTCCCTCAAAAAAAAACAATCATTTTGGAAAATTAGAGTGGGCTGGGTCATATTTCTTTTTGCCCAATTTAACCATGCTCAATCCAACTTATTCCACAATCCAATAAATTTGAAATCACTAACTCCTTTATTACTCGTCTCTGGTTAGTAGGTCGGGCAGTGAAACTATTTATTTGTAGGTGGAAACTGAATTAACTTTAAATTATAAAATTGCAGACAACACTTGTGGTAACATTCCATGCCAATACCCTTTTTTTAGTTCTCCCTCCTTATTATTTGTTCAATTACTAATTTTACTTCTCAAAATAGAATGAATAGTCTACTTCTTTTTTAATCTTGCATTGGATCAATCTAGACTTTACACAATCATGGACCCAAATGCATTTGGTTGGGTTTGGATTATTACTGAAACCCACCCAATGACTTGGTGGGTCTCAAATATTTCCAATATAACTAACTAAACTTCATGAACTAATAATAGGAATGTAAATAAGTTGAGGTTGAGCAAAGTAGGCCAATCTCAAGCACACTTGTTTCATAATCAATTCAAGCTTAAGTCAGCTCATTTAATTTCAAGTTGAATTTGAGCTGCTTGAGGACAACCCAAGGACCTGCTTTGATGTATATGTCTAGGGTTCGAATGCTGGTGCTAGAATCTCCAGTTCTCCACTATAAAAGAAAAAGAGAAGTAAAAGCAAAGAATGGTGTTTCCACGCAGAAAAGGTAACAAAAATTCCATCTTCTATATCTTTTAGAATGGATTTGAGTTAATGTTTAATACATCAAGTCAAATTGATGATCATACCAGGTGCTTGACATTTTGCCCCTACCAGATATCACATGCAGAATGCAGGTAACATATGTTGCTGTGCTTATTTGATCTATCTACTATAATGACCAGCTAAGAGATAAATTAATGTTCTATCTTAAAGAATTCTATTTGGGAGTTGTCAAGCTTTATAAGTTTTACATAAAATTTGTTGATAGTTTAAAATTCATTCTCTTCTATGCACTACCTTGGTTACAAATCTTTTCTTATATCTAATTTAATATTACACATTTTTTAAGAAAATCAAATTTACATCCTTACTGAAGCTTGGACAAATATTTCATTATATCCCAATTTCATTCATAGGATTTGATTTTCACAGATTACAAGTTATAATGCATAGGATTTGAGATATTTTAACTAAAACCTAAATTCTTAAAGTATCTGAAAATAATTAATCATAATTAACTATATGTGTTGTTTCACCTAGAATTTGGGTTCAAAAGTATCCCTTTTTCTTATAGTCCATATATATTAACATATCTTTTTTAGTAGTTTTTGGAGTCCATTCTTCTCTAGAAGTCTAGTATGCTTAAAATATTTTAAAATCTAATTAGAATTATTTTTGGAATTGAGAAATTAGGAAATTAAGCACTTTTGTATAGTTTAAGGATAAAAGGTCAAGTACTATTTCTCTAAGGTGGTGTTTGGTAACCCAAATAGGATCACTAAGGTGATCTTAGATCACTGGTGACCCTTATAGCGGGGTAATCTGATCCATGATGATCTAATATCACCGTCTTTGGTATGCTTTGTTCCAGTGATTAAAGATTCTCGGGTATCCACAAATAACCTATTTAGTATTCCATGAGAATCCAAGATTACTATCCATATAATGCCAAAACTATTCCTGATATATTCCATTAAAATATATTTTTAATTATATAACAATATATTATAATAAATTATTAGTATATTCATTAATATTTAATTATTAATATATTCCATAAAAGTATATTTATTAATCATATAATAATATATTAATTGTTATTATAAAATTAATATTGCTATTTATACTTATAATATATTGTTATTTTAATACTAATATTTGTTTGATTAGAAAAATAAGAAAAATAGAAGTGATATATTAAATAATTTAATAATATCAATATAACGTAGAATAATATATTTCTATTACAATTTAAAATATAATTGAATAATAATATGGCAATAATATGATTAATAATATATTGGAATATACTATATATCATATAATATACGTAATATCAATATAATATATAATTAATATAATAAATATATTAATTGTATATTGACATATCAATTTTTCATGCTAGACTAAGGAGGATTTTTACTCCTAAATTTCAGCTCACGATCACTGTCTTAGGTGATCTTGGATGTCCATTCTCAAGGACAAGGCTGAATCGGACTGAACCATTCGGTGGAAAATCGGGTCAGTTTGGCCATTAGAGTCAGCTCGGACTCTGAACCGGCCGGAAAAGATCTGAACCGACCTGTGTCGGCCTGGAACAAACCAGAACTAGCCGGTTCCATTCGAACTCGATACAAAGAGATCATGCCAAAATTTTCGATTTATGCTTAATCTTATTATATGTTATAGATCTATGGATGATCTAAATGATGACATTAATATTTTTAATTTTTGCATTATATATAATTTTTAAAAATTTAAAAATATTTTTAGATTAAAAAATAATATATATAAATAAAAATTTTTAAAAAATTGTAAAATCAGAAGCATATTTAGGGGCATACAAGCTACTCTTCAGTAAAATTTAATATTCATTTATTCAAGTTTTGATGTGATCATGCGCACAGTAGCCTAGGCCTAAATTTGAAAAAAAATAAAAAAATGTAGCCTTTAATGCATGTCCACGGACCTAGAAAACTATATGTAGCATTCATTGTTGGATTCTACATAGATTTAAACTGAAATTAATTTTTTAAAATATTAATATTTAAAAATTATTTTTAAAATTTGAAAATATATAAATAATACCAAAATTTATGAAAAATTAGTAGTGCGTATCACATAATACAGAAGTAATTTCTGAAGTAAAAAATATATTTTTCTGAATTTATGATATTTAAACATATTTTTAAATTTAAAAATTATTAAAAATATATAAAAATAAAAAATAAAAATTAGTATTAAATATAAAATAAATCAGATGTATTATTCGACGTAATTTCTTATAACCCGAAACGCATTTCTTATAGAATGAGCATACAAGATTACAACGCCGCTTGGTTAGAGGGATGGGTTGATGTGCTTTTTGACTATATTGATTCGGATATCTACGAGCGGCATCAACACTCAACAAAATTTTAGATATCGGTATATATGTTGTACTTTAAAAATATGTAATTAATTGTATTATTTTATATTTTTCATCTTACTAATTGATTTGAGGATATTTCATATTGTTTCTTGTAGCATACATCTCGCTAATTATTTTATGATTGGTATTATTTTAAAATAATAAGATACATTATTTAGGTTAAACCGGGATCATAGAAACATAAAAAAATATAAAAAAGACATAAAAAAAATTAGAAAGTATCAAATTAGACTTAAAATCATTGAAAAAGTTCAAAAAGATTGATTACCAATCAAATCAACTTAAAAGACTCCACAAAAAAAGGGAAGTGCTGGTATAGAACTGGCATGCCCTATCTATCGACTTGTCCGCTGACTGGTACGGGTATCGGTTCGGTGGACCTTGCTCAACGATGAGTTTCTTATCACAACGTTGGGTGGTGATTTGATGAGTGGGGATGATTTGGGATCACTACTACATAAGATCATAATAATGCAATTAAATACGGTGATCTCATCACCTCCACTCACATCATCATTGATCTTAGGGTCACCACCCCAGACCAAACACCCCCTAAATGTATTGGTTGATTAGTAAACACTTGTTGCCAGTTTACCTTTCATCCAAAGCATCATTTTTCTTTCTTATCAACCCAACATAAATGGCAAATAAGTAAATGGAACACTCATAAAAAATCAGCATACTCAAACTATAGCATATCAATGAACCCCTCTTATGGAATTGCTAAAGAAAAAGGTGGAGTACAAATGGGAAGAGGTCCATCAACAAGCCTTTGCGAAAATCAAGGAGACCTTAGTGAAGGCCCCAGTGATGATGGCTCTAATAGCAGGTAAGGAACTTAAGCTATATCTTGCTCTAAATGATAGACACTTTTGAAATCCATAATTATTAAATTACCACAAATGGAAACTAAAAGGTTTAATTCAACTTCAAAACAATCTACACAAAGCTATACACTAAAAGCCACCAGAATTGCAATACTGTAGAAACACCATTAGTTCCTTGCACCAGATACTATGAATTTAATGGCTTTCCTCGTAAAGTTATGCTGGTGAAATATATGGGCTACATAAAAGAATAATAAAAATGCGAAAAATGCAAACCACATAATAAGACATCGACAAGAGGGAAAATGAAAAGAAAAGCAAAACTTACCATCTTATCTGTGTTATATCGAGCTGCAAAACCAATACCGGACTTCCTTTGATGACCAAGCCAAAATACTTCACTACCCAAGGATAAATGTGGTGAAACACTCTGCAGAAAAAACAGAAAAAGAAATGGGTTACAATGCAAGATAATTGTAACCCATAAGTAAAATAAAGAGGAACTAAGATTTCTCTTTTATAATTACTTTTTGTGATAGTAGAGTCTTAAGACCAGACAAGCATAACATGAGTAACATCTCGATGAATAAAAATGGTGAAATTTCTGTGCATAGCATAGCTTAATCAGACACTCACTGAGGTTATTGCACCTGCTAAGTCTGGAATTTTGAGAATTCTATTGGGATGAACAAAAGTAGCCACTTATATGATCAGACCAGTAACCCATAGATTACATTCTAGTTTTAACTTTTAAATCAGAAACTAAATCAATGGGAAGGCAACTACAGCTTAAGCATTCAATGAAAAAAGGCACAAGCCGTCCAAACCAGACAGATCGATACTTCAATATACAAGTAAATGGATATCCAAATAATTACATTACTTCTATGCACACTGATGACAGTTAATTTTTATGGCTTTTAACACCCAAGTTTCATTGGAATATGTGGATGGATATTTCACTTGAAAATTTAATACAGGAAAAATTAAGAAACTAAGACAAATGATGTTTTGATAAGCCATATCAGCTATGTTAAGCATTCTTTGATACAATATGTGCATATCCAAGTAGTTCTTGTACGTATCAACAAATATAATATCATGTGCTTCCACTTGTCCTCAGAATTTACCCCAAAAAATTAATCTTAAATGAAATAATGTTTATCCCCCTGATCACATAATCTTCTCGATTACTAGATAAATATTTTGATTTTCATAGATTTTTTAATCAAATGTTCCCTAACTGTTCCAAGAAAACAAAACCTTTTAATTTCTGGAAGATTTTTCAAGTATTTAATGGATTACTGCAAAATATCTTTAAGTACCTTATTAACCCTTTTTTTTTAAGTTCTGCTCTTCAATCTGTGTATTTTGTATGTTCATACTATTTCCATAACATCTCCTGTACATTGGAACTCCAAAATTCTCCTACATGTTTTCCAATTTTAGTTTACAAATTTTGTCCCAGATACACAAATGCTGATATTTAATTCATTATCTATAATAAAATCTCATTCATTTTATTGTTGCTTCACTAGAATCACTACTCTTTTACTAGCCAATCAAACAATGGTTTGAACAGAAAACCATGAAAATGTAGGTTAATGTAAGAGGGTTTGGAGACTGAAAAGCACCCTCACATATCATGAATTCTTGGTTTTTTTCTCCTGTTAAAGCAGAAATTTTGCTAGGACTCTGTAACTTCCTTAATCTTTAAATCCTAAGGCAGCAATTATAGTAGTTTAATGAATATCAACTTGTATAAACATCTGAAATTTCATAAAAAAGTTATAGTATTTTCTTGAGTGCATCATGAATAGTGGTTCTCACATGGAAGGATTTGAACCAAGGTCCGCAAAATATCAGGTGCTGCACCAATATGTTACCGGTTTGATACGATACGGTCAACATGGCAAGGTACACACCCTGAACCAAGGTAGCTCTTGAGCCCTTTCTCACTTTTATCATGGTACTGCCCAAAATTTAGTGGTACGGATCAGTACGATACAATACACACCCTGGTTTCTAGCAATATCATGCAATACAAGATGATTCTATTTGGTTCGGACCATTATGGATCAGTTCGACTCACATACCGAAACGAACCTCAGTAATGTACTGGTGCCTTACCAGTATAGTACAATCCTATTGGTATGTATTGATACAGCAAATCTTGTTATGCATTAGAACACGACAAATCGAAAAAAGAAAAACAAATAACAAGCATCTGCAAGAAACCACCTTAAAAAAAAGTATGAACTCTCCCATAAATGAAATAAGATTGAAATCTATTGAAGGCAAGTTACAAGTATATTTAGAATACTACATCCAAGGTTTAGATACAAAATTCATCATATCGCCCCGAACCACCCAACTAGAGGTGTACCGAATCGTAACAAAGGGGCATCGGGATGGTTCCCCACCTTAGATTTGAATAATCATGCAAATTGTACCGAACTGGGCCAATTTGGAGTAGTACCTTCGAGCTCCGCCTCGCCCCGCCCCACCCCCCTCGCTTCAATAATAGAAGAGGGAGGTTGAGAAGGCCTCCCATGCCTTCTTAGCCCCTCTCTCTTTTATTTTTTTGAAAGGCTTGAAAAAGAGGAAAAAAACACCATATTTTGCAAGATTTGAGCCAGATCCAAGCACAACTCGGGTAATGAGCCTCTCCCCCTCCTCATTTTTTTTTTTTTGTTTAGAGGCTGAAAATCGGCAATAAAATGGGAAAATAGAGGGAAGTCCTATCAATTTTTTTTTTGATTTTGGCATGATTTTACAATATATTATAGATCTATGCTACTCTCTATCAAAATTTGGTGTCAATTTATTTAAGTTTGGGCATGATCATGTATATCGTGACATAGGCCCAAATTTGAATATATTTGAAAAATAAGTGGTGTTTTGTGCATGCCCACGGGCTGAGAAAAATATATGTAGCATCCTTAGTAGAGTGCTACACCGATCCGAAGTACAACTATCCACTTCAAAATAACTTCATGCATGATGAAGAGGACCCGATGAGTGGTTAGCTTGAGGACCGACAGTAGGAGCTAGAGCTGGATGAGCCAAGATCGCCTCCTTGACCAATTAGTTTCGCAACCAGAGAAGCTAGGATGGATGTGGAGTAATGAGTAGAACAACATTCCACGCTCACATCCAGACGATCAGCCATAGGGTCAGGAAGGAGCCAATCATCGCACGACTCCATGTCGGAGGCATCCTCCCAATGATTTGATTGAGAGATGCTAAGGAGAGACCACCATAGTACCCAATCTAGTCAGGGTAGAGAGCTCAGTCGATCCTCCCAGAAGAGTCAGAGCAAGAAGGTCGTTATTCAGACTAGCAAGAAAAGCAAAGGAAAAGCAATTGCACCTTCTATGAAGAGACTAAATCCATTCACTTTGATCTGGAGACCAACAAGCCATCTGATAACCGATTGCCCGAATCACGCAATACCAGGGATGATAGTTCATTCCATGATGCATCTGGTGGCCAGGGATATAGCGGGCACGGGGTAGCGTAGTTTATAATTCATAGCTCTAGGATGGTTTTCGATTCACTGATGAATTCCAGTTTATTCATGCCATACAGAATCGAAACCATAGTGCATAACCTGATAGAGCCCCCGAGGACACCATTGCATATAGGAAACGGGCTCCTCATGATCGTTCCGAAGGTGATGCTGCTGCTACAAATGATATTGCACGTGGAGTAGGATCCTAGGGCGTATTTGGTTCCTGGTCGCACATTGGATCCTATTCCACACTGACACCAATGACCCATATTCACATGGATTGTCTGAGGCGTCATTCTCAAGTGGTTACTATCCTTCGTAGCTTCAGCCATCTTTCAAGTCGAATTTTGCTATTGGCATGGCCAGCCTAGTCTCAAAGTCAAACAGACAACTCCTAGGTAACTATCCAGTGGACCATGGAAGGATCATGAGGAGTTGGTGTGAAGCTCCTCTGGAATACTATTATGATTCCGATGTCTATGAGTCACATCAAAACTCCACCATTAGATATTGGTATGCATTTTATGCTTTAAATACATTAAAATTAATTTAATTTGTTGTATTATATGTGTTTACTTAAAATACGTTGGTTAGTCCACTCCAATTTCATTTCAAGATAAAAGAATAACAAAACAAGGTTAAAACCACAAATTGGACAAGAATCCCAATAAAGTTTTTAAGTACAAATCAAAAAGAATTAAGAAAATAAAAAATTGAAAAAACAAAAAAAAAATGGTGTACCAAACAATTAACTGGTACACCAAGGCATACTGAGTGTCGATACGATACCAAACTGGTATTGTACCGTATCGGTGGCCTACCAATACAGATCTTGATATCGGTTCAATAAACCTTGCTAAGATATACATCTTTAATAAAAGGTAAAATCAATACAAAATAAAAGAAATAAATTAATATATGTAGCACTAATATTACTATTTCTAAATCTTCCTCGGACAATTTCTCCTTCCATACACTAAAAGATAATGAAGAATGCAACCTCAATTGGTCAGCAACATAATCAAATAAGGAGCCGAATGGGACTCCAATAACATTGAAAAGTGGAGAAATGTTTCATACCAACAAAATAAGGTGCTCAACCAATCAGCAATAAAGATGATGATGATGATGAAATATCAAGATATGCTGCATTGCATGGTACATCATTACCTGGATATAATTGGCCCCATAGAAGGCATTGTTTCCAACTTGAAACTGAGACCTGTAATCCTTTCCCTGTACCAACAGGAGAATATAATTTGTATTAACGGTAGAAAATAGTCCATAGCAGCATGACAGACTGTAAAAAAACAGAATAGGTACATTCAGAATTAGAAGTCTCCACTAACTTTCAAGTCATGTACTGTTTTACCAGAGTTTCAAAAATAAATAAAGAATAATGTCATAAAAAAATAGATGCCCAACGAAATGAGAATAGTAGACTTGTAAGATGAGGTATAGCCAATTATACTGTTTATAGGCCTTGTATTTCATAGCATTACATACAACTAAATACACTTTCCAGACACCGAGTACAGAGAATTAAAATTGATATTAATGTCAGCTAACATGTTTCACTGATCATGAATATAAAGAATTTGGATCAGAATGACATGGTTGAATTATGCTCATGTATATCATGGGAATAGAGACTAAGTTCCTAACTACAAGAACCACATAAGACAAATGGACTCAGTCCCCTGGGTACAAGTTGCTGAGAGAACATTTGTGACTGGATGATCAGCAAAGTAGCAAACGGGAATAGCAAGTTGATAACAGAAATTGAGTTTTGTGTATTAAAAATTACTGGTGCAATACTTGTAACCGAAAAGTATCCAATACATATTGGATATTGACACGCCTTCATGTATGGCCTAATCTCAGATACTTCCCATAAGTATCCATTATTTAGAAACGAAGGCATGAAATGCAAGAAAGATATAACTCAGATGTCAGAGACTTCTTAAACATCTTTCGAGTTGTCTTGAGCTGTCAGGTACCAGGCTATGTGTTGAGGTTGTAAAGCAGGTTCAACACCCAACCTGTTAAGGAAAACAAACGACCTTGGGCATTTATAATTAAGCGTGCCCTAACTAGAGGGGAGGAAGGGAGGGAGGGAGGGAGGGAGAGGGGGGGAGAGAGGGAGGGAAAGAGACTATAGTAGGAGAGTGAACAAGACCTAAAATGTAGAATGTTTGGTAAACTAAAAAGCCTGATATTCAAAAAAATAAAATTATATGGTAGATTATTTACTATTATACCTCTGTCGCATGCATATCTTATTTCTTTCGAGGTTGTCCACATCAGAGTTATGTACAATATTTGATATCCATATTCATGCTCCACAATACATAAGTTATCTTGGCATCATATTCTACAAGGAGCAAAAGCCGTAACTCCAGAGGTAAGCACTAATATATGTATAAGGATAGCTGTGATCAATGGTTCTCAAGCATAGGTAGATGCAGATCTGATACTGCAGAAAAAAATATTAAACTAAACAGAGACAATATGTAACAGTTTTAATCAACTGAGCATACTTTGAAGTGGGGACTGCATGGAGGATACGGCTAGGACCTAAAAATGATGCAGCAGGTGCATACACCTTTTCATCTCATTTAAGCATCATGGAAGGAAACCACAACAAGCCTATGGACTATAAAGTTTAAAAGCACAACACTTGATCTAAGAAAATCCATATCCTGGAAAATTTCACAAGTCAGTACACAGCAAGTGCATACACCTTTTCATCTCATTTAAGCATCATGGAAGGAAACCATAACGAGCCTATGGACTATAAAGTTTAAAAGCACAACACTTGATCTAAGAAAATCCATATCCTGGAAAATTACATCAGTACAACAGATTGTTAAGAAAAAGCAACTTGATAAGACTAATATAGAGACATCCATCTAGACTAATGTCATCTGAGTAGACAAAATCCAAAAAGGCATCAGCAAAGACTTAACCAAGTCCACTTACATGTTCATGATATATTATTCAAACCATATTATTATAGTATCAAATTTGTAGAATAAGATGAGTTAGGCATAATATTTAGGTATTGCAAGGATTGGCAAAAGGTTGGATTGGATGAAGTGAATACAAATATCAAAACTCTAGCGGTCTGACCCAAACTTGATGCGACCAGCAGGGCTGTGGGTCAAGTCAACCCACGACCTAATGCATTCAGCCCGGGTTAGGCTCAGCCAGATCCACTTCTGAAGGCTCATAGTTATAGGATCTGTGTCGGAAAAAAAAGGAGGCGCACCAGAAAAAATTGTCAGGTCTAGGTCATTTTTTTCTCTACCCAACCTGACACGGCTTGGTTCAATCCAATTCAATCCAAAGACCCACAAATCTAAAATGCCCAAACTCTCCATCATTCACCCTTTTGCCATATTTGTATTTGTAAATTGCATGTTAAGATTAACTATTTGTAGATTGAAGGCTCAATCATGCTCTTACCAACTTTTTCCTTGTAATCTTTCTACTTGCTATCCTTATCATTCTTACGTAATGAGTAATGTTTTTTCCTTTAAACTTGCATTGGACCCAAATAACGCATGGATTGGGTTGGATCATGCTAGCCCCCACCAGCCCTGAATGACCTAGTAAGTCTAAAAATTCAAGGACCTAACCAGACCCAACAAAATCAATTAATGAGTCGGGTCTAGCTCTAAAAATGTGACGCAAAAGAAAACCAAGTCCCAACCATACTTGGCCCATCCTGATCTAGTCCACTTGCAGGCCTACCAAACAGCTCACACTACTTTGACTTGAAGCTGCTGAATGGTCATATTAGATGCCCTAGACCTGACTTGAGGAGAAGGCCAAGAAGAGGAAATGAAGGAGGATAAAAGGGAGAAGCGGGCAAGGAGGTGGGGCAGATGGGCAGTGGGCACTATGGTTGACATTGGGGCAACGGCCAACAGAAAAGAAAGCTTTGTTTGGGTGGACAGCAGTGAGGCAACCAATGATAGCGGGGTATGGAAGGGTTGTGACTGACAATGGGCCTATGATCAGTGGCAAGCAACATAGCTACAATTCAAGTGGCAGCAATGGAGGAAGAAGTGCAATGAAGGCACACAGACTGACAATGAGGGGCTGGCAACAGAGCTGACAATAGGCAAGGGCTCTGTAGGGTATAGCTAAGTTGGTAGAAGAGGTGAACAAGGATTTGATGGTGAAGGGTAAGAAAAAGAGGAGACAATAGGAGTGGGCAAGGAGAGAGAGGAGAAGAGGCAAGGAGGAAGAGAGGAGGAGAGAGAAAAGGAATTGTGGGAGGGGACGCGTGAGGAAGATTCCTGAAGAAGAAAGAGAGTTCGCGTGCCCACCATATTTCTAAAAAAAGAGAAGGCTGATTTAGGTTTTTAAGGTTTTAATATAATACAAAAATAAATTATCTTACAATGTAAATATACATGGTTCTGACTCAGCAAGCTAGAACCCTCTGACCTAAATTTGATGCAATCTGCCAACATATAAGTTTAGCTAGAAGCAAACCTGATCCATGAAGAAAATAGGTGAACCTAAATGGGTCGACTCTAGGTTGGATCTGGTTGGGCTAATGGGCACAGGTCAAGATGCTATTAGGTATTACTAAGCAAAGTAATAACAGTGGAAACAAATCAAAATGACGTACCCTATCTGTATGTTAAGTGCATAGTCATAGTGAACTTATTTTTATGAGAAAACCTAAAATTGCACTTATTGGAAGCACAAAAAGCAATGCTTTTAAAGAAGAGCTTAAGTAACAAATACATAGGCGCATGAACATTTGTAAGACACTTTTGGAATCTTAAACATGTGCACAGGTTTGATAGAAAACATCCACTGGGCCAAGCGCAGAAGCAACAAATATAATGGTATAAAAGGAAGCAAAGTTAACTATAATGAATCATTACAGATATCAAATGTCATAAAAATGAATCATTACAGATATCAAATGTCATAAAACACTTCAACAGAACATGAATGTCAACCATTTCCAGTTTATGAACTAAGTACTAAATTTCAGCAAGTGAATCCACCATGATGTGAACTTACAGAATGAGAAATCCTACATTACTTAAAAGGAAGAAACAGCTATTAGTATAATCTTTCACCAGAAAGCCCAGCATTATAGAGATACATAAAAAAAAACTCGTATGTTTCTTACTTCCTATGTTTTCTTAGGTGGCAAAGTAATCTGTAGTCGATACTAACATTTTACGATGTTTTTTTGACAATAAAGGCAACAATGCATAATAGTGAATCAGCAAAAAGAAAGTGAAGCGAGCCAGACATTGCTGAAGCTTCACTGGACAATGAAGTCAACCAGAAAAACAAAATCAAAAGTCTTAAAGGCACAGTTCTACTTTGATGAAACATCCAAACGCTAGACCATTTAAGAGTAAGGAAGAGTTAAGGAACAAACCTTGTAATCGAAGTTAAACATGCCTTGAGAAAAGTGTGGCTCATTAGTAAGCTGACCAAAATGAAATATGTGTCACTAAACCAACAGTCAAGAGTAATAAACCAAAATCATTCTCCTTGCTAAAAGATTTTAAATGATTAAAAAAATTACTATAGAGCACCTGTGCATTGATTTTCAAAGTAAGGTTATCAGTCAGATCGCATTTAACTCTTGCATTCAGTCTTCCATCAGTAAGCACCCTTCCAACAAGCATTAACTGTATAAATGCATGAAAGGTCCCATACTTCAGTTATCCATCAAGAAGCTATCAAGCTCCACAGCCATCATCTGGCCATAAAATGCAAGAAAACTAACCTTTGGATCCAGAAAATTGGCACCAAATTCATAATGTGCAGTAGGGACTTTGATAGTATCAGAAGACTGTGAAGGAACTTCCATTGATCCCATGAAAACACTGAGAAGGTTGTCAAATCAAAGATTTTCTTTTTAAAACGATCACCAATAGGAGAGCATATATATCATATGCAGCACAAGCTAAACTACCTGTGGCTAAGTGAAAATTTTTGATTTAGGCCCTTTGTAAAGTCAAAACGCAATCCTTCAAAAAGCTCTGGCTTCAATGACACTGCAAAAGCAAATTAAAAAAACATTAGAAAATGCCCTGATCTCACATTGATTACTGTTAGCTTTCATTTTTGCAGGCTGAATTTTAACTCTAGTGAAGCTAGAAGATTAAAATTTGTATAAACTCTAATTTGTATCTCATTAAACAAAAAATTTAGAAAAAGTCTATGTCGCAAGAAGGGTAATATCATCTGCATTAAGGAGCACTGGTATTAAGATGTTTCTGCCATGAATCCAAATTACTTAATAAGAAAATACTGTAAGCAAGAGTCCCCCCCTTCAACTGCCAACCCAAGTGCTCTTTTATCTCAATAAAATCAAAACCAATTATCAATGCCTTTCTCCCTTGTTACCATCACAATCCCTTGCCATTTGTGCATGTAGAAAGATTAAAGGACATGAATGAAAAAGGAAATGAATGACCAGATGAAATTCTTAGAGCAAAAAAGGAGACAAAGTGGAAAGAAAGGTAGGTTTCCCGGGGAAAAAATAAAGATTTCCACAAACAATTTATAAGAAGAGAAGCCAAATTTATAACAAAAATTCTTTTACTAGAGCTAGATACTAAATAAGAATCACCTCTGCTGATCCAAACCCAGTACATGCAATGAATGTATTGAACCAAAATAAAACCTACCCTTTTCTAAATATTGGTTTATAATCATTTAATGCCATTAGCATATCATAAAACATAACAATCTCTGTCCACTGAATCGGAAATTATCTCACGAATATAACAGATAGAATTCTGACTTCTTCTGCATAAGAAGAGCACTAGGCATCCTTCATCAGTCATGTTCCCACTGTATTGGCCACGGGACTTACTAAGACCAAGATATTTAGCATCAGAGATATGTTCGTAACATGTTGAAAATTGAATATCATTTTGACTTGATGTAAATGAAAGACAATAAGCTTCTATGAGGATAATAGATTTCAAAGTTTATGATAACTGCAAGTTTAATTTGCTTGAGGAAATTCATCAGTTAGATTTACAAGAAAAACTCTTCTTTTCTATGAAGACGGCAATGTGAGAGAGAGAGAGAGAGAGAGAGAAAGCATGTCTAGTCTAGAAAGTAAATTTAAAGTTAAGAAGACAAAGGCAGATAGCTCAAAGAAAAAAGGGTAAAAGCTCTTTAATTCAGCGTGTAGAATTTCGGACATTAAAAGTCAGATGTCAACAAAACTATATTGCCAGAGTCATATTCAAGACAACATTTTTTAAGTGTTAAGGAAATTGTGAGAGATTGTGGTACTCCATATATATCTCATCTCTGGGAAGGGTTTGGAGGCCTACTCTTAGACTTGAACATTGAAATGCACAACTCAGAAGAACAAGACTAAAAAGGCCAACCAGATTAGTAATCTATGGAACCCTCAAAATTCCACATACGGTGCTTCAATATATGATCATGTTGTAGCATTAAACAAGAAAACATAACATGAGTGTCTTCACAAAAAGTTGACAAGTAATTAACAGCATCATCCTGAGGGAACCTACTAGCCAAGTTGGTAAAGTTTCTTTTGTTAATACAAAAGACTTGGCTATTCAGTTTTCTATCCAGCCGGGCTTCCACATGTCCTAGTTCTCAGAATTAATATTATCATTATCATCATCGCCTATTTCCCGTCATATATGGGGTCATCCATAGGGCACAACTTCACATTGAGAAAGCTCCATAAAGGATTAAACAGATTTTCTGACCAGTTATCAAACCAACAACAACCTTCTAGAAATCGGTGTCAGTGGTTGGCCAAGGAGAATTTAGGCAGGAAAGGAACCTGTTACAAAACAAGCAAGACCAATCAACAAGTAGGGAGAACTAACCCACTAATTGCACCTCAAGCTCATGTAAGTGAGGAGCGACCCTAATTTTCTGGAGCTGGATAGAGTCTGGTGAAGAGCACCAAATGGGTAAAGAGCACACAGCTTAAGAATTGCTCAAAGAAAAGTTTTGTTACTTATCTGGCACCACTCAAATATGTCACTACTAGTCCAACTAAATCTCAGATCACCTAGAGCACTCTCAAACTCCATTACTACTCAATTTTAATGCAACTTGTTCAAACATGGAGATCAGTAACTCACTGAAACACCCAGCGTTCACATATTATTCTATGTAAGTAACAGTGCCACTAGAAATTCCATGAGATTTACCATTGAAAAAGAGATTCAAAATAACTTTTTATTTAATCCAACCAAAAAAATCAAATAAATGCTCATAAAAAATTTCTAGAGAATCCAGAATAGAGATTTAAACGGTTCCCAGCGAAAAGCAACAAAAATAGGCGCCGCCTTGGGATCGAGACTCACTCAATGCCTCGCGCTGGATCTCCTCGAAGGGGACCGGACACGGGAGATTCAACCAATCGACCTTCGTCTCGCCCTTTTCCTCCGTCTTCGGGGGGAGAACCCCGGTGAGCCCGACGGCGGGCGGCGGCGGTGGTGGAGGCGGCAGGGTGGCGGCGTGGCTTACGGACGATCCCATCGCGTACGAAAGAGTCCAAATCGGCAAGTTTTCTTATGATAAGAAGGCCGAGAGAAAAGATTTCTAGGGCGAAATAAATATAAGGAGAAGGCGGAGGAGTAGTAGGTTAAGAAGAGAACAGCCCTTCTTCCCCTCTGGAGGAGGAGGGTGGGGTTAAGGAGGGGAAGAAGGGTAGGAGGTGTGGAGGAGGGTGTTACCAGGACTTTTGCGGCTGGGGTTGCGAAGGAGGTTTTGGGAGGGTTTTCTGTTTCCGTATAGGTGTATAAATATGTACGGAGAGAGCAAGTCCATGGATTGGTAAGGTATATCAGAGGACATCTAGGTATCATGTACAATGAACTAGAAATGATTGGGGTTTTTTTTTTTTTTTTTGCTAAGGCAATGATTGGGGTTTTAGTTGGTGAATTTTGTGCAAATGATTCACTTAATTGATTTTGCAAGAAAAAATTAGATTTTTTTCCTCTTAAAAAATAAGAGCATATTTATGGATCTATGGACAGCCAATGCTTGCTCTGCAAAGAAACAAGTTGAGCCAAAGCTAGACTTAGCTTGCTTGAGCTTGGCTCAAATTACCTCAAAATATTGATACATAAATAATATATACTATATTATTTTTAATTATTATTAATAATTATTTTATGATTGTTTTTATAAATTAATAAAAAATATAAATATATATTAATTATAAGATTAAAATATAATTAGGATTAAAAAATAATTGTCATTAGATCTCATGAGCAAGCTATGGATGAGTTGCTTGAGCTCCGCTCGAAATTAAATAAGCTAGTTCTTAGCACAATTATAAAATCGGTTGAGATAGAGATCGGTCTGGCTTTGATTATGTTTGTCTTTTTTCCACCCACGTTCCTAGATGATTTTGCCTCTACATCTAAGTACATTACAGGTGATGAACATGTACAATCATAAATGTTATAGGTGAGAAATTATAGGTCAGACATATGATTTTGCCCCTTTATGTTTTTTTTTTTTACTTTTAATTTAGGATTGAGATAACCTTAGCAGTATTTCAGAAGATAGACAGGGGATGCATGCCAAAAAACTTGGTCTCAAAACTCATGTCAAGGCCAAAATAGTAGTAGCAAAGCATCATGGATGGTCTATGGGGAGCTTTAGTTGATGGCTAGCATTAAGGCATGTGGAGGTGCTTGATTCGCATGTATCTAAAGAGCTTAAATATTTACAATGCTAAAAAATATTATAAGGTTGTAGCAAATTTAAAATTCAACAAAAATAGTAAAGATAGAATTTTGGCAAGAAATTACTTTGGTCACATCTATTATAAAGTTGAATCGCATCAACTAAAGGTCGGATGATAAAGTTACAACCAGAAACTAAGGAATGGAGGTATGTTCATAATCATCTAATAGAACTTACTATTGGTGATCTTTCACATAGAATAAAAACTAGATCTTCAATTAGAGAGGCATGTAATTATTTACTTTTGTTTCTCAAACAGAAATAAAAACTATAGATGAATTCGAAAAGGATCATAATTGGATAAATATAATGCAAAGAGGAACTTAATCACTTTAAAAGAAATAATGTTTGCACCCTAGTGAGTAGGCCTAAAGACCATCCGATAAATGGAATAAAATGGGTATATAGAAACAAATTAGATGAAAATGGTAATTTAATAAAAAATAAAGTAAGATTATTTGCTCAAGGATATAATCAAGAAGAGGCAATTAATTTTGATGAAACCGTTGCTCCTATTACTAGATTAGAAGCTATTAGGTTATTGCTTGCTTTTGCATGTTACATGGATTTAAAGTTATTTCAAATGGATGTTAAAAGTGCTTTTCTAAATGGATATATAACTAAAAAAGTATATGTAGAACAACCTCCCAGTTTTAAAAATCATGAATTTCCAAACCATATTTTTAAATTTAAAAAATCCTTATATGCTTTGAAATAAGCATCCCGAGTTTGGTATGAAAGACTAAGTAAATTATTGCTAGAAAATAATTTTACAAGAGAAAATGTAGATACAACATTTTTTAGAAAAAGGAAAAAAATATGATGTTTTGATTTTTCAAATATATATCGATGATATTATTTTTGGTGCTACTAATGAAGCTTTATGTCAATACTTTGCTAAGCTCATGCAGACAGAGTTTGAGATAAGCATGATAGAAAAATATTTCTTTCTTGGCTTGTAAATCAAACAAACCAAGGAAGGAACCACCATCAGCCAAAGCAAATGTACAAGAAAGATTTTAAAAAAATTTAGCATGGAGAAGGCCAAGCACATTGGCACCTTGATGAGCCCTTCATGTAAGCTAGACAAAGATGAGCATAGTAAAAGCATAGACTTAAAGCTTCATGGAGGAATGATATATTTTTTAT
The DNA here is from genome assembly GCF_051530095.1 of Phoenix dactylifera. Classification (NCBI taxonomy): domain Eukaryota; kingdom Viridiplantae; phylum Streptophyta; class Magnoliopsida; order Arecales; family Arecaceae; genus Phoenix; species Phoenix dactylifera. The sequence continues at coordinate 15,133,013 of NC_143191.1, forward strand.
TGTATCTTATTACTAGAAAATCGAATATGCTAGATTTCAAGCTAATTCTAAAAAATCTTGCTTAATTGCTGTTAAAGGAATCCTAGGATACTTAAATATCACTCCAAACTTATGTTTATGCTATTCAAAATAATTCTCAATTAATTTGATTGGCTACTTAGATGCAAATTTTATTGGTTATAAAATTGATAGAAAAATACTAGTGGAACTTGCCAATTTTTAAGAGTTAACTCAATCTTTTGATTTAGTAAGAAACAATATTCGGTGGCATTGTTTATAGCCGAGTCCGATATTACAGTCGAAAGTTGTTATGCTCAAATCTTTTGGATTTAACGACAACTTAAGAATTATGGCATTAAAGATAATAAAATTTTCATAAGATGTGATAATAAAAGTACAATTAATTTAATTAAGAATCCTATTAGCTTTTAAGAAATAAACATATTGGGATAAGATATCATTTCATAAGAGATAATGTTCAAAATAATGATATGGTGCTTGATTTTGTGTGCTGATAAACAATTAGTTGACATTTTTACTAAGCCCTTTAGTAAAGATAGATTTAGTGATATTAGAAGAGAATTAGAAATTTTTGACCCACTTTCCTAACTGTTATCTCTAGACTTTTGCTTAATCTTCTCCTTTGTTTGATGAAACTTAAGTTCTTGGACCACTTCTCCCTTATTTAGATCTTCATTTTTGAGGTTCGTAGAGTTTAAAAATCTTTATTTGCTGACTCCGATATAGTGGAGTAGATCTCCAGCATAGAAGGGTTCGACCTATGCAATCTAGAACATTAAGAGTTGATCTCCAAAATGACCACTAGTGGGCAGCAGGAAGAGGAGTCGAGCAAGGGTCGACCCTTGCCTTCCAACTGCCTAAGAGTCAACCTCTAGGGGGTTGACCCCTAGTGGTCAGCGACTCCAATTTAAAGGGAGCCGACCCTTTGTTTCTCAAATTCTCTCATCCTAAACCGAGTTCCCTCTACTCCAAATAGCCAAAATCCAACTGTTCTTCCCTCCATTCCTCAAATCTACAAATCATGACTAGTTTTTTTTGGGTTTCTTGCTTCCATTTGCTTCATATGGCTCCAAAGAAGATGTCTCAAAGAAGAAAGTCTTCCCGAGGCTATGAAGAAGAGAGAAGAAAGAAGAAAAAAATAGAGCTTTCATCACCTCCTCAAGCTGGACTTCACTCTCCCTACTGTTCTAAGTTATCTTCCTCATAGAGAACATCCAGTAAGGTGCATTTAGCCACTCGTAATGTTACTTTGGATAGAAAACTGATTTTGCATTTTCAGAGAGTGAGGGATTCACTATTGAGATAAGAATCAAGAGGCAAGGATGAGAATACACATGTAGCCTTAGAGTACTTACTTATGTCGACCTTGTACATGAGCATTCTCTACATGCCCAGTCATGGCACACTCCTAGATAGGTTGGAGGAGAGACGCATTAGGCTTCAATGCATTTTGGATAGGGAGGATGTGAGGAGTATGAGAGCATGGAGGCTAATCAATTGAGTGATGAGATGAGACTGCTCTACCATATTGTCGATAGGATTTTCTTTCAAAAGTTGGAAAGATTTGAGTTTGTATCCAAGTGGGATATATATATCATGTTCTATATTATGAGAGAGATTCCCCTGAATCTACCCATTCGGATATTACAACACGTGCATGAGGCTATGAGTTGGTCAAAAGCCTCATTGCCTTATGGTATGGTCCTCACCCCTAATATTTAGAAATTAGAGATTGATTTTGAGGAGGAGCCACCTTGTAAGTTGATGTACTTAGATATAACGACCTCTACATTAAACAAGATATAACAAGATAAACGATCATTGGGTCAAGAACAAAAGAGCTAGGAGAGATAATGGGGATGAAGAGGAGGATATAGCAAAGATAAAGGCACCACCATCACCTTCTAGAGAGGCCGAACCTAGTGAACCTAGTCATGAGTTCTACTTTTCTACATAACAGGAGTCAGACCTTCTACAGCTAGAAGTAAGTTAGAGCAGCAAACAACACCTGGCAGTATCAGAGCTAACCATAGAGGATAAGAGACTCAAAGGCATGATTGAGCCTAGTATTTAGCAGTTGCAAGAGCAGACGAGAGGCTCGAGCAACTCAGTTATATCAGGCATTGCTTCTCTTCTTCAGTCTATGGATAAATTGATTGGATAGCTTGAGATTCTTACTACTTCTGCCAGAGTGTCTGCAGCTCCTAGAACTTTCTCTAGCACCATTAGACCTTTTAGTTAGCCCAATTAGCCTACTTACTATCCTTTCCAACCTTCTTCATCTTCCGAACCTTCTCGTCCCTTCTTCGACATTGGGCCTTCTAACAAGACTAAAAGTCGGAGTGCCGGTACCTCATCTAGATTATCTGTTCACCAGGAGGTATGTTTTTTATCTAATGAGGATTAGAGCTTCTTCTAGATTTAGCTTTTATTATCTTGGACTCAAGTGTTATTTATGTAACTTTATTTTAGCATCATGTTGTAGGATATGTATTCATGTATTGTTGACCCCCTAATGGATTTTGATGAATACAAAACACTAGAGTATAATTCCATTTATCTTAACAATTTAATTGAGGAATTCATGTGATTAATTGAGAATATTGTTAAGAAATGTCTAGGCAAGTTTCCATAATTTTTATGAATTTATTGAAGAATATTTTGAGTTAAAGAAAACAGATCAGGGACAGCCGAGACGTCTCCGGATAGTTTCAGAGACGTCTCTGGCACAAACAGGAAGAACTGGGACACTTGGAGACGTCCCCGGCACCTACCGAGTCGTCCCCGCGCTAGCAGAGTCGACTCTCTCAGTAGCGGAGTCGACTCTCTCAGTGGCGGCAGAAAGGCAATTTTCAAGAGATATGAGCGAGACGTCCCCACTGTACGCGGAGTCGTCCCCGCAAGTAAAAAGGAGACTTCCCGAGTCGTCCCCAAGATAGCGGAGACGGCTCTCTCAGGGTTTTCCAGAGAATGGTTTTTTCGGTGATAAGGAAGCGGAGTCGACCCTGAGACAACGGAGTCGTCCCCATGCATAAAGTGCAAACAAGCCGAGACGTCCCCTGAAGGAGCGGAGTCGACTCTCTCAGGGAATTCCAGAGGACATGTTTTTCAGAGATAAAGAAGCGGAGTCGTCCCCAAAGCAGCGGAGTCGTCCCCATTCAAAAAGTACAAACAAGCCGAGACGTCCCCTTAAAGTGCCGAGTCGACCCCAGACAACGTAAAAAGTAAAATCTTGTAGCCGAGACGTCTCTCGTTGAAGCGGAGACGTCCCCGGAGCGCCTGGGACGCGACTGACAGCTTTTCAGGTTTGGTTTGAATTTCAAATCCTTTTTACTTTGTCTCTAACGGCTATATTTGCTTTTTTGGGCTATAAAAGGGACCTCTTAAGTGCTTCTCAACAACTCTTCACCAACCCAAAGCTAGATCATTCAAGAGAGAAGTAAGAAAGAAAAGTTCAAGGGAGTGAGTGCATTCAAGTGAAGAAATCAAGTGTTTTCAAGCTTCCCAAGTGATTTCAAGCTCAACCTCTCTCATACGCTCGGGATTCAAAGCTCACACTCAACCCTACGCGGTCCACATCGGAAGAATCAACATTTCTCACGCTTCCAACGGCAAAAGGATTCTTCCGGGTTCTATTGTTCATAATTGTCATATTTGCTTTTTAGAGCTTTACTTTTCCTTTGTAAACTCTTTCATTGTGGTGCTTGTTCCAGTCAAGGGACTTGGAATAAGGGAAAGGCGTCCCAAGCCTAAGTGAAATTGGGGGTTTTAGGGTTTGTTGTGAGCCCGGTGTAAAACAACGAGTTGGATAGTGAACTCGCAAAACTACCGTACTGTAATCTTGGATTATAGTGAAAATTCCCAAAGGTGATTTGGGGAGTGGATGTAGGAGCAGTGGAAGCTCCGAACCACTATAAAACCTTGTGTTTGCGATTGACCTTTCTCATTCCTCCTTCTTTACTTTAGTGCATATATTCGTGTGTTTTATTTTTAATTAGTCAAAAGCTTTTAAAACACCCAATTCACCCCCCTCTTGGGTGACCATCTCTGGGCAACAAGTGGTATCAGAGCGGGTGCTCTGTGTATTTCTTGAAAGACCTAACCGTCTTAGCCAAAGATCTAGATGGCAACACCCTTTAACAATGTTCCTGCCGAGGGGCAAGCAACCAATAGACCTCCACTCTTCAATGGGACAAATTATACCTATTGGAAGACTAGAATGAGAATCTTCATTCAAGCACAAGACTATGCCTTGTGGAGGATTATAGTCAAGGGACCACAAGAACCATCACACATGGTTAATGGCATTCGAGTTCCCAAACCTGAGGAGGATTGGGATGAGAATGATGATAGGATGGCTCAACTTAATTCTAGAGCCATGAACTCATTATTTTGTTCTCTAGATGTAAATGAGTTCAATAGAGTCTCCACATGTACTTCCGCTAAGGAAATATGGGATAGGCTTGAAGTTACCCACGAGGGTACAAATCAAGTCAAAGAGTCTAAAGTGAACATTCTAGTTCACAAGTATGAGTTGTTTAAGATGGAACCCAATGAAACCATCACATGCATGTTTACTCGCTTTACCGATATAATTAATGGTCTAAAGAGTTTGGGTAAATCTTATACTAACCCAGAACTTGTGAGTAAAATTCTTAGGTCTTTGCCGAAAGCATGGGAAGCAAAGGTCACGGCAATCGTAGAAGCCAAAGACCTCAACACTTTGGGATTAGAACAACTACTGGGCTCATTGATGACGCATGAGCTCACAATGAAGCAACATGAAGAAGAGTTGCCGAAGAAAAGGACAATCGCACTCAAGGCTACCTCAAGTGTGTGTGAAGAAGAGAGTAGTGAGAGTGAAGAAGAAAGCCAAGATGAGGACTTGGGTTTGATAGTAAGGAAGTTTAAGAAATTCATGAGAAGAAAGAAACCTTTCCCAAGAAAGAAATTTGGAGGGAGAAATGATTGGGAAAAAGAAAAGGAAAAAGAAAGAGATCCAATCATATGCTATGATTGCAAGAGACCGGGACACGTTCGTTCCAAATGCCCTCAACAAAAGAAGTATTTTGGAAAGGAGAAGAAGAAGGCATTGAAGGCAACATGGGATGATAGTGACACATCATCCTCCGAGGAAGAGAAGGAAGAGACCGCCAATTTGTGCTTCATGGCGTTCGAAGACGACAAGGTATGTCAAAACCCAACTATAAATTTTACTTTAGAAGAATTATATGAAGCTTTTCAAGAACTTATGGGTGATTGTAGTATGTTAGGAGCAAAGAATAAAGAGTTAAAAGCCTCCAATCAAAAACTAAAGGAAGATTTTGAAAACCTATTAATTGAAAAGGAGAGCGTTAAAAATATTAACACTACTAACCTAGAAATCAAAAATTCAAAACTTAGCATTGAAAATGAAAAGGCAAAAACACTAATTAAGGAATTAAATCTAAAAGTAAAATCCCTACTCGATAATAATACCTCACTTGCACAAAATGTTGAATCCCTTAAAAAAGATAAGGAAGAACTAGTTAAAGAAAATTTGAATCTTAAGAATGAGGTACATAAGTACAAACCAATTGTTGAAAAATTCACACAAAGCTCTGAAAAATTAAATCTTATTCTTTCAAATCAAAGAGCTGTTTTCAATAAAGCCGGATTAGGATATAAAACTAACACACAACAAAAATACCTAAAGAATTTCTTTGTAAAAGCAAAAAATGTAAAAACTGAAAAACCTACATGCTTTCATTGTGGAAAGAATGGACATAAAGCCTACTCTTGTATTCAAAGAAAGATCCAAACTAACAAGAGTACATTTGTGAAAGCTAAAAACATAACTAAAGTATGGGTGCCTAAGGGAACCAACCACACTAACCACGAAGGACCCAAGAAAACTTGGGTACCTAAGAGCTTCACATGATCATTTTGCAGGTAAGCCTTGCAGCCGGAAACAAAAAGAGAATGTGGTATCTTGATAGTGGTTGCTCAAGGCATATGACCGGTGACAAGAGTCTCTTCGTCACCTTGGAATCAAAAGAAGGAGGAGTAGTCACATTCGGAGACAATGCTAAAGGTCAAATCATTGGTGTTGGTAAAATCTCCATATCACCCTCCTCATTTATTGATAATGTATTGTTAGTTAATGGACTAAAACATAATTTATTAAGTATAAGTCAATTTTTTGACAAGAGATTTAAAGTATCATTTGAATCATCACTATGCATAATTAGTAGTCCAATTGATAATGAGATCATACTCACAGGACATAGGCATGGAAATGTTTACATGGTAGATCTTGATGATCTCACCATGAAGGATGGCCAATGTCTTGTAGCCATGAATCCCAAAGTCAATGAGACTAGTTGGTTATGGCATCGTAGGTTAGGGCATGCTAGCATGGATTTAATCTCAAAATTAATTACAAAGGATCTAGTCAAAGGACTACCAAAAATAGACTTTGAAAAGAATAAAATTTGTGCTGCATGTCAATTAGGAAAACAAACAAGAAGTTCTTTCAAGTCTAAGAACATAGTCTCAACATCAAAACCCTTAGAACTAATTCACATGGATTTGTTTGGACCCACTAGAACTGCTAGTCTAGGGGGTAAGAAATTTGGTCTTGTAATTGTTGATGATTTTTCACATTTTACATGGGTTTCATTTCTTGCACACAAAGATGAGTCCTTTCCCGCTTTTATCAAGTTTCATAATAGGGTTTCAAATGAACTCAATCTTAAACTAAAAGCAATTAGGAGTGATCATGGTACCGAGTTTGAAAATCAGTATTTTGAAAAATTTTGTGAAGAAAATGGTATCAATCACAACTTCTCGGCACCTAGGACACCCCAACAAAATGGGGTGGTAGAAAGAAAGAATCGCACACTAGCAGATATGGCTCGTACCATGTTGTGCGAATCAGATCTACCAAAGTATTTTTGGGCTGAAGCAATAAATACTTCATGTTATATCTTAAATCGTGCTTTAGTTAGATCCATCTTAAAAAAAACACCTTATGAGTTGATAAAAAGTAAGAAACCTAATATAAGTTATTTTCATGTTTTCGGTTGTCGATGCTTTATTTTGAACAATGGAAAGGACAATCTAAGTAAATTTAGTGCTAAATCAGATGAGGGGATCTTCTTAGGTTATTCCTCATCTAGTAGAGCATACAGGGTCTTCAACAAGAGAACTCTCGTTGTTGAAGAATCCATTCATGTTGTTTTTGATGAAACTAATGGAGATTCTTCTAGAAAAGAAGAAGATGGTGATGTAGGTATACTTGAAAACCAAATGAAGGAACTCTCCACTCAAGACAAACAACATGAGGATGAGATCAAAGAAGATACAAATCAGCGAGATGAAGAAGATCAACCTCCATCAAGAAATCAAGATCTTCCCAAAGAATGGAGGTATGCACATGGTCATCCAAAGGATCTAATCCTTGGTGATCCTTCACAAGGTATAAGAACTAGATCCTCTTTAAGAAACACTAGTAATTATCTTGCTTTCGTTTCACAAATAGAGCCTAAATCACTAGAAGAAGCTGAAAAAGATGATAATTGGATGAATGCTATGCAAGAGGAATTAAACCAATTCGAAAGAAATGAAGTTTGGACTCTAATGAAAAGACCCCCTAATGTTTCAATCATAGGCACCAAGTGGGTGTATAGAAATAAATTAGATGAAGATGGAATAGTAATAAGAAACAAAGCTAGGCTAGTGGCCAAAGGATATAATCAGGAGGAAGGAATAGATTTTGATGAAACTTTTGCTCCTGTTGCTAGGTTAGAGGCTATTAGACTACTTTTAGCATATGCATGCTTCATGGATTTTAAACTCTATCAAATGGATGTAAAAAGTGCATTTTTAAATGGTTATATAATGGAGGAAGTTTATGTAGGACAACCTCCAGGTTTTGAAAATCACTTACATCCAGATTATGTGTATAAATTGCATAAAGCATTGTATGGCCTTAAGCAAGCCCCTAGGGCATGGTATGAAAGATTAAGTAATTTCCTAATTGAAAACAAATTTAAGAGAGGAAATGTAGACAAAACCCTCTTTATTAAAAGAAAAGGAAATGACTTATTGCTTGTACAAATTTATGTGGATGATATAATTTTTGGTGCTACTAATGACAGTCTTTGTCAAGAGTTTGCCAAGCTTATGCAGGGAGAATTTGAAATGAGCATGATGGGTGAGCTCAACTTCTTCCTTGGGCTACAAATAAAACAATCAGAGGAGGGCATCTTCATCAGTCAGTCCAAATACATCAAGGAAATGTTGGAAAAATTCAAGATGAAGGATGCAAAGGAAATCAGCACACCCATGGGCTCAAGTTGCAAGCTTGACAAAGATGAAAAAGGTAAAAGTATAGACTGCAAATTGTACAGAGGTATGATAGGCTCTCTACTTTACCTTACTGCTAGTAGACCAGATATATTATTCAGTGTTTGTATGTGTGCTAGATACCAAGCATGTCCTAAGGAATCACACTTGCAAGCTGTTAAGAGAATTTTTAGATATCTAGTAGGGACATCTAATGTAGGCTTATGGTATTCTAAACAATCTGACATAAATTTAATTGCTTATTCCGATGCTGATTTTGCTGGGTGCAAACTCGACAGAAAAAGCACAAGTGGCACATGTCAATTCTTGGGTGCCAATTTGGTTTCTTGGTTTAGTAAGAAACAAAATTCAGTTGCCTTGTCCACAGCTGAGGCTGAGTACATTGCAGCTGGAAGCTGTTGTGCCCAAGTTCTTTGGATTAAGCAACAACTTGAAGATTTCGGTATCAAAATGGATAATATACCAATTAAATGTGATAATACAAGTGCAATTAATTTAACAAAAAATCCTGTCCAACACTCTAAGTCAAAGCATATAGAGATTAGGCATCACTTTATTAGGGATCATGTGCTGAAAAATGATGTGATGATTGAATATGTATGTACTGAAAATTAATTGGCTGATATCTTTACAAAGCCCCTTTGTAAAGATAGATTCAATTTCTTGAGGAATGCTTTAAGCTTGTATGATCCTAGCAAATGAATTGAATTTGTATTGCATTGCTTTGCTACTCAAACTAGTAATCCATCTCAAGGTCAATATAAGTGAAAGCATGAATCCATCTAATCTAAATGACGAACTGTTTGACTTTCCGGAGGATGGTTACCCTCCCTTGGACTCTTCATAGAGATATTTTCAGAGCCTATATCATAGGTATTCGAAATTTGGTCAAACATTCCTCATTTCAATTTTAATAATTCAAAAATCATAACCAAATTATTATAGGGTGTATTATTAATGGGGAGGACCACAAACAAATTCACTCTGTGTTTATCAAAAGAAATCATGTTGTTTAGGGCGATTAAATAAAAATTTAGGAAAAGATAAAATTCAGTCTGAAATTTTTCAGTGCCGGAGACGTCTCTGGCAAGTCGCAGAGACGTCCCCCCAGGCGAGACGTCTCGCCTTAGTCGCAGAGACGTCTCGGGGACCGAACTAGGGTTTTTTAAAATAAGTGAAACAGCTCGAGCCGACCCGAGCTATCTTCTCTCATCTCCGACCAAAAACGAAAACCCTAGCCTCCATTTGTTCTCCATCACAAACCCTAGCCTCCTTCTCCACTTTTTCTTAGGATTTCCAATCATGGCACCCAAAAGAGCTAGGACAACCCGTGGAAGGCGACCTAGGGCAGCGGCCGACGATGAGGAACGGAGGGAAGAACATTCCCCGCCGTCTCCTCCGGTTGCTCCGCCAACCACGACTATTTTCTGTGCAAATCGCACAGTCACAACCGGAAGGTACATAGATTTCTCATTTTTAGATCATGAGGGGTTCTCTATTGGAGAGAGACTCCGAGCCCAAGGGTGGGAGCACCTTTGTACCCTAAATACCTCGACCTACCCCGGCCTAGTTAGAGAACTTTTTAGCAATATGGCCTTAGGGGACCAAGGGTACACTGCATATGTCCGGGGGACATTAGTAGAAGTCAATGAAGATGTCCTATCCACTGTCTTACAAATCCCTAAGGACGGTGAGGCTCCAACCTCACATTCCCAAAGGGAATCAGCCCTAAATCTACTTTTAGGAAGAGAGGACTGCGGCCCTCTTGATGTTGTCAATTCCCAGGACCTAAATGCAGAGATGAGACTTCTTTTAAGTATTGTCAACCGGGTCCTATTTTCCAAAACCGGTCGCTTCGATTTTGTTTCGGAGCGAGATTTAGTTATAATGCACCATATCCTACTAGGGATACCCCTAAACCTCCCTAGACTCATGTTAAACTACATTGCCCTATGTCATAGGTATTCTAGGTTTAGTATACCCTATGGCATGATCTTTACCTTAGTTTTCAAACACTTCAAAGTTCCCATTCCAACAAATGAACCTGCAAAGCCCTTGAGAAACACCGACTATTACAATGAGGGCACAATGAGAAGAATGGAATTTCATAAGATAGATGGGTCGTGGGTCAAGGTACCAAAGAGAAAAACCCAAATCCTAGAGCCCGAGAATCCACATCATGAGTCTGATCATCACTCTCCTCCACCTAGCCACTTGGATATCCCTGATATACCCTCCAGCTCAGCTGGACCTTCCACATCCATGCCACCACCTCCTCCAGTTAGTGGGCCCTCCTTCCTGTCAGAGGATCAGATGCGCACCTTAGCATCTGCCATTTGCCAGCAGATGAGGGAGGAGATGAGATCCATGATCTCTACAGAGTTGGCCCCTATCAGAGCTTCACATGAAGGGCTTCTACAAGAGATGAAGGATATTAGAAGTCAAATTGAAGCTACAACACAAGAAATAATGGGTGTGGGTGCCACCCAAACCATCAGATCAATAGAGCTCAAGGACAGCTTGAGGAGCATTTCCAAGAGTCTCAAAGAGCTGACAAAACCAGATGGCAACGTGGGCACCTTGGTTGCCCAACTCAGAGGAAGAATTGAAATGGCAACCATAGAGTTTGAAGCACTTGTGGCAGGTTTCCACAAGTCACAGGGAGATCAATTTAAGACCCTCATGGATTCCATCAATGCATTCATAGATGCAGCTTGTAAGGTTTATGAACAAAATACAGCTGGTAGGGCCCATGAGCAACGTCGCCGATGAGGGACATTTTGCAGGCTCTTCTTTTTGTAAATCCTAGGCTGTTTTGAAACACTTTTTGTATTAGAAATCAATACTTGTAATGATTTCTTCTTTTGACTATGTACTGACTTCGAAGATTTACAATGACATATGAATGACATACAATTTCTTTTGCAACCCTGTGTACATTTCCAACTCTGTATATGTAAATATGAATGTGCCTCTTGATGTGTCATAAGAATCTCATAACATACATTAAGTATTCAAATTTGGCACAACTTATCAAAGCATATGAAACAGGGGGAGCACAACCTGAATATCAAAGGGGGAGTAAAATGAATGCTGAACTCTTTAATAAAGATAACTTGAATATCCTTGAGTGGTTAATTATAATATACTATGAATTGAGTTTTAAGCACCTAATGATAATTTGTCCCCTTCATTGTTGATGACAAAAAGGGGGAGTAGATATTGAATATGGAGATATTGAAAGGGGGAGTAGATATATAGAAAGAACCAATATGGATATTGAATATGGAATGCAAAATTTATAATCATACTCCAAAGTTGATTCAGAAAAGATAAAATTGAAGAATATTGACTTGATTCAAATTCAGCATCAATATTTCATTTTAACTTGATTCAAATTCAGTTGATATGCTAAAATTGCTTAAGAGCTATAAAGTTCAATCCCATGCAATTATGCACACTGTATCTAGCTCTAATCAAAACATTATACTTGTACATCTGATCAATACTGTGTATATGTTTAAACTTCAAATTTTTGCATATACTCAGTGTTTTGTCATCATCAAAAAGGGGGAGATTGTTGACCCCCTAATGGATTTTGATGAATACAAAACACTAGAGTATAATTCCATTTATCTTAACAATTTAATTGAGAAATTCATGTGATTAATTGAGAATATTGTTAAGAAATGTCTAGGCAAGTTCCCATAATTTTTATGAATTTATTGAAGAATATTTTGAGTTAAAGAAAACAGATCAGGGACAGCCGAGACGTCTCCGGATAGTTTCAGAGACGTCTCTGGCACAAACAGGAAGAACTGGGACACTTGGAGACGTCCCCGGCACCTGCCGAGTCGTCCCCGTGCTAGCAGAGTCGACTCTCTCAGTAGCGGAGTCGACTCTCTCAGTGGCGGCAGAAAGGCAATTTTCAAGAGATATGCGCGAGACGTCCCCACTGTACGCGGAGTCGTCCCCGCAAGTAAAAAGGAGACTTCCCGAGTCGTCCCCAAGATAGCGGAGACGGCTTTCTCAGGGTTTTCCAGAGAATGGTTTTTTCGGTGATAAGGAAGCGGAGTCGACCCTGAGACAGCGGAGTCGTCCCCATGCATAAAGTGCAAACAAGCCGAGACGTCCCCTGAAGGAGCGGAGTCGACTCTCTCAGAAAATTCCAGAGGACATGTTTTTCAGAGATAAAGAAGCGGAGTCGTCCCCAAAGCAGCGGAGTCGTCCCCATTCAAAAAGTACAAACAAGCCGAGACGTCCCCTTAAAGTGCCGAGTCGACCCCAGACAACGTAAAAAGTAAAATCTTGTAGCCGAGACGTCTCTCGTTGAAGCGGAGACGTCCCCGGAGCGCCTGGGACGCGACTGACAGCTTTTCAGGTTTGGTTTGAATTTCAAATCCTTTTTACTTTGTCTCTAACGGCTATATTTGCTTTTTTGGGCTATAAAAGGGACCTCTTAAGTGCTTCTCAACAACTCTTCACCAACCCAAAGCTAGATCATTCAAGAGAGAAGTAAGAAAGAAAAGTTCAAGGGAGTGAGTGCATTCAAGTGAAGAAATCAAGTGTTTTCAAGCTTCCCAAGTGATTTCAAGCTCAACCTCTCTCGTACGCTCGAGATTCAAAGCTCACACTCAACCCTACGCGGTCCACATCGGAAGAATCAACATTTCTCACGCTTCCAACGGCAAAAGGATTCTTCCGGGTTCTATTGTTCATAATTGTCATATTTGCTTTTTAGAGCTTTACTTTTCCTTTGTAAACTCTTTCATTGTGGTGCTTGTTCCAGTCAAGGGACTTGGAACAAGGGAAAGGCGTCCCAAGCCTAAGTGAAATTGGGGGTTTTAGGGTTTGTTGTGAGCCCGGTGTAAAACAACGAGTTGGGTAGTGAACTCGCAAAACTACCGTACTGTAATCTTGGATTATAGTGGAAATTCCCAAAGGTGATTTGGGGAGTGGATGTAGGAGCAGTGGAAGCTCCGAACCACTATAAAACCTTGTGTTTGCGATTGACCTTTCTCATTCCTCCTTCTTTACTTTAGTGCATATATTCGTGTGTTTTATTTTTAATTAGTCAAAAGCTTTTAAAACACCCAATTCACCCCCCTCTTGGGTGACCATCTCTGGGCAACATGTATTATGTTATATTTGGCTTTGTGCTATGCCTTATGCACCATGTTTATGGATGGCATTGTACCTTATCTTATTTATCTCATGACCACATCTTTATGCTATGTATAGCTTTTCTTGATTGATGATGCCAAAAATAAGGGATATATACATAATGTAGTATAAGAAGAAATAAATACATGAGATGAATGAGATGGATTAAATGCTTGAGATGATATTGTGGATTGATGGATGTTTTTGCAAGTTGTTTTCTCTGATACTATGAAATGATATTATTGTCTGCTCTAATACTTTGATATTATTGATAATTTTTTGCACATTTTTGTTTTGATACTGTAAATTGATACATAGGTTTTCTATGATACCATGGATTCATACTATTGACTAGCATACATTTTACTCTTAACAATATTGACTAATGTGTTATATATATGCATGCATGTCAAGTATGAAGTTATATACTCTTGACACTATTGTACATAAATGATAATGTTGTGATACTGTAGTACATTTTCAATCTTACATGTTCTGGTATTATTGTCTATTCTGGTTATTGCCATAAAAAAGAGTATATGATTTGTACTTTAATATTGACACCACTGCCTTGACACAACGAAATTTGGTTAAAGTCTCATACTATTTGCTTTGATATGCAGACCGTCTATTGTGCGTTTAAGTGTTCCTCTAATGATCCATATTTTTATACTCCTATAATATGATTTGAGGATCTATGAAACAATTATTGGATGCTTAATATATGTCCTAATTTGGAATGTTTTACTATTTGTTAGAAATGACATATTACATAGGCATTATGCTACTCTAATACATTCATGGTTTATTCTACTTATACTCAATATTTTGTTATCCTCAAGAAAAAAAAATGACCTTGGGATTGATTTTGATGATTATAAAATAATTAAGCAGTTTACTAAGGCTTGTATATTTTGGAGCAATTTAAGTTATTTTTGAGGAAAGCCTTAGAAGCTTAAATGTTTAGAGAAGCATGGAAAAGCTCAAAGGATCAAATTTTCAAATTTGAAGACAAGTTCAAAGGTGTTTGGAGGTTTCTGAAGCATGAGACAACTTTCTGAGCATCACAAGTCGACCCCAAGGGCCTAGGGGTCGACCTCCAGGTTGATTTTGGCACCTTGGAGTCAAGTGGCATATCTGGCACAAACCAGGAGTCCACCTGTAGGTCGACCCTTGTGCCACAACTCACAAGCAAGAAATAGAGGAGTGTTTTTTCTAGCTTCTTCAAAAGTTGACCTTAGGGTTGACCCCGAGCTAGTGTCAACTTGCAGGTAGACCTCTCTATTCTAGCAGCCTACAATGGCTAGTTTTGTAGCATGAAGAAGATGCACTTAATAAACTCCAATCACTCTCCAATGGTCTCCAAAGGCTAGTATTCATGCTCAAGCAACTATTCTTCATAAAAAGACTTCCAAATGATGAACAAACACAAGAAGGATTGAGTGAGAAAGCCTATTAAAAGTAAAAGAGCATTCGTTGAGTAAGAAACATTCAATACAACTTCAACAACCACTTCAAGAGCATTTATTGAAGATTGTCAACTAAAGTGCACATCAAAAGAGCTTCTTCCCGTAATTCTAAAGAACTTTTATTAGTTTTATTTCTGCTCATTAAATAGCTTTTTTTGTATTCATTATATATTCATAATTTATCATTGTATCTCTTTGTATTTGTGGGGACAAGTTTCGGTTGTGCTTTAACTTGGGAAAAGTTTGATCCGTACCTTAAAGAGTATGTAACACTTGCTCATGCTCGAAAAATGAATGACTAGCTCGAAAAAAGCTAGGATTTTTGGTCAGTGGTGCTGCCATAATTATTTGCGAATGATTAGTGGATTACAATTTTCAAGTAGAAAGCTTAAGAAGTGGATGTAGGTGCTGGGTTTGGCACCAAACTAGTATAAATCTCTTATATTTGTAGTACTTTAATTGTTTGCACTATGCATTTCATTCATTACTTGTAAGCTTATATTAGCCATTGCACATCAAAGTGATCTCCTTCTTAGGTTGCTTAGCTAGGCAACAAAGCCATAAAATCTGATTTTTGATCTCCTTTTTTTTCTTTATGATGTTTCCATTTGTTGCCTGGTTCCAAAGCTTTAACTTGGTTCTGAGGTATCTAAGTTTTGATACCAAGTTTGTTGCTGCATATTGATGAGAGCACAAAAGTGCAATCGTCGTACCATCTTAATTAGTATTATAGTTAATCATTAATGATAAAATTAATTAATTAATGATGTATTTGTGTTTAAATGCAAGTAATCCAGGAAACCCAATAACATTGGGTTTGAGCCCAATGACCGGCAGCCCGAGCTCAACAAATTTTCCAGCTGCCATGCATGCATGAAATTCCGACCGTCCACGTCTCATCCGAACCTGCATTCAATAAAACATCACTAAACCATCAACTGTCCGCATCAGCGTCATCCCCGTGCTAGCTTCTACAAAATGCATCTCCAGCTCTCAGCCCGTATCTGCATCCCGTGACTCGTCCGCACCTGCAGCCGTGGCATCCCTTCCAAATCCTCCATGCCATCAACGCGATCGCTGCCAGCGTCCTAGATTTTCGATGATCCAGCATCCTCCCAGTTCCATTCCATGATCAACGCCCCCAACGCTCCTCTTTCGCACTTCACAAAATAATGAAGGGAGATCCTCCAGAACTCTTCACCCGGATCCATGCCTTCGTTCAAGCGCCCGTTTGAACGCAGCCCAGCACTCCATCCGCCCGTGATTCTCCCCCAAATCCCAGGCGATCGCACGTCCGTCCGTGATCCCACATTGCTCCCCCGCCTCTGCTTCCTTTCTCCGTGATCCAAGCATTCTGGATTGGTCGCCTTCACCGCAATCTCCCAGCAATTTTTAGATCACGCGATGAATGCCAAGCTTTCCGCATCTCATCCCGTGCGTATGCCCCATTCCTCTTCTCCCGTGATGCATCCAGACCGACGTCCGTCCAGATTAGCTCCCCTCTGCACTCCCGGCGATTTTCCAGCTTCCATGGATCAAGCTTCCGCGAGTAATGCATCCAAGGATTTCCGCTTCCAATCCGGCACCCAAAGAAGGAAATCCCAGCATTCGTTTCTCCTCCCGTCGATCCTGCGGCACTCTTCATTCCGGATCAGCCTCCTCTCAGCATTCCGTGGCCAGCTAGATGGGAATCCACGTCTCAGCCTTCCCATGATCCCGCGTTCGCTCCGAAGAAGAGATCCCGCGTCTGTTCCAAAGAGATGATCCCGTGCACGATCCCAGGCGCCCGTTCCTCCTCCTCTCCATACGCAATCAAGGCTGGCTTCAAGGTCTTCGATGATTTATAAGAGGAGGACGGGAGGATAAGGGAGGAGCTCGGTGCGGGCTGGGTGTTGAGCCAAAGAACAGAGGAGAGGGCTCGGTTTGGGAGAGAAGAAAGAAAATCAAAAAGAAAATCAAACAGGGGAGATGGCTCTGTTTTGTGAAAAGAAAGAATAAAAAATAGGAGAGAGGGAAAAGGGGAGTTTTCTTGTTTTTCTTCCTTTGTCTTTATATTTTATTTTGTAGAAGGAGGAAGCATTAGGCTTCCAATCTTCATTTTACTATTGTAATTGTTCTTTTATGCAATCCATTAATTTTTGTTTTATGCAATTCATGTTTTAGGTTAAGTTTAATTCCTGCAATTTATTTTTATGCATTCAAGAATTCTTGTTTTAGTTGCAATATATAAAATTTTCTTTCATGCAGTTTATGTTTCAGGCTTCAATCTTCCTAAGCACTGTTTTCATCCATGCCAAAGTTTTCCTTTGAATAGTTAAATATTTTATTAAATTTATAAATGTTCTTCTATTCCAAGTATTTGTCTTTTCGTTATTTTCAAATGGAAAACCTTTTCTCGCAGACTAGAGAATCATTTAACATCCTCAAAGTAATGTTTTTCTTTTGTTATTCAAAAATCGATTTTGAATCCGAGTGAACGTTCTAATTTTTATGCAACTCCAACCGCCTCCCTGTGGATCGACCTCTTACAACCACTATTCTTCGGGTAGAATAGGTAAGAGTAAAATTTAAATTTAACTTTTGTTCGTCGGTTCTAACAACGATCTATCTAGCATATTTTTAGGTAGACAGGAATCGGACGAACAGAAATTTTGGCGCCGTTGCCGGGGAGGCAAATCGAGAAGCAAGAACGATCATGAAGATCAAATCGGATTTTGGATGCTCGGAGTGAATGCACTCCGGTAGTAAGTTTTTATTTTTATTTTTATTAATTTTTCTTATTTTGATAATTTCTAATTAATAATTTCGTAGTTATTAAATTCTGAAATTTGAAATTCGAAATTTAAAATTCAAAAAAAAAATTTAGAATTAAAAAAAAAATTCTAAAATTCAAAAATTCAAAAAAAAATTTAAATTCAAAATTTGAATTCTGAGATTCAAAATTTGAAATTTAAAAGAAAGAAAAAAATAATTAAATCAAAAAAAATTAAAAAAATATTATTTTTGCTAGTAATTGATAGGGTGCAATCCTCCGAGGTTATCATACCTCTATTGGGACTCCTCACGGAGTAATCTCCAGAGCTTATTCAACGGGCATTCGGAGATTGACTGACGCATAAGGATTGTGTTTAGTTTACATTCAAGTTATTGCTATATAAAAATTTTTAAAAAAAAATTTTAAAAAAAAAATTTAAAAAAAAAATAAAAGTAAATTAGTTAAAAAAAATTGCTTGCTCTTTTAATCAGTACAACCTAATGACATTGCATAAACTTTAAAAAAATTACTGAATATTTGCTGCATTTAGTATTAAGCATTTGCATAAAATAATTTAAGGGCAAAATCCATTAAAAAGATAAGGTCGGAAAGTCATTACCTATCCTTAGCCCAAAAATCACCACTTTGCATACTTATCCTAAGCCAAATTAAATTAAAATCAAATTAGATGGTGGCCTTAGGGTTTTCGAGCTCAATTAGGCTCTTGGAAAGAAGCGGCTAAAAGCCACTCCAGTGAGGATTTAGTAATTGGTGATGTCTAGGAAAATTTTACAACAGTGAGAACTGTTACGGATATTGTGGTATCGGGGTATCCCTTCTAACACCACCACACACCCCGGGACTTTTCTGGTCACTGGTTACTGGATCGCTTAACTGGTAAGCTCAAGCTTAATCTGAAAGGGAGATTAGGAACTGTCTAATCTAGAGAGAATTTCAGGAACTTTTTAACCTGATAAATCTCTGTGCAACTAGATTTAAAAAGCTACTAAACCTCACTTAATTCTAAGACTAATAGGGTCAAATTGTTGTGTGGTGTTGATTGTGGTCATCTGTATCTAGCCCTTCTCTTCTCTTAGGATTTCGTTCATTTTAGGAGTCGAGTCTAATTAAGTTGTGATAATGTATGCATGGTAGAAGGTCATTAAGGGATAAGTTAACCCCATTTGATCCTGAGATTGATAGAACTTTTCATCACAACCTGCGAACTGTAAACCAACCGTCGATCTCTACAATGGGTGAACATATTAGAACCCTGAATGAATTGTTTGCACCCGCATCCGCTAGTCCCCCTACTTGCATAGTATTACCAATTAATAACGCAGCCCAATTCGAGATTCGGGCTGCAACAATAAACATGTTACTCAAGTTTCATGGGTTCGAGAGGGAACAACCCTACATTCATCTAAACAAATTTTTGACAATCTGTCAAACATTTAGAAATCAAAACTTAGATGAAGAGGGTATTAAATTAAGGTTGTTTCCCATGACTTTAGAGGATCGTGCTGCTGCATGGCTGTATTCTCTTGCTTCTAATTCCATCACATCATGGGAACAACTATCTAGGAAGTTCATGGCTAAGTTCTATCCCATGGTAAAAACTGAAAAAATTAAGGATGCCATCAGAACTTTTAGAGGAAAATCTGAAGAGAAATTTTTCCAACTTTGGAAAAGATTCCATGATCTTTTGGTCAAGTGCCCGCACCATGGGCTTGACAAGGCTGATCTAGTACATTTCTTTTATAAAGGACTAACTCCGGCACATAGAAACATGATCGAGTCCATGCACAAAGGTAGGTTCATGAACCAAACCCCGGATCAAGCCTATGAATTTCTTGTTGACTTAGCCGAGAACGCCCAAAATTAGAGTAGCTATGGTGAGGAAGTAAATAGAGATGAGTTCGGATCTAGAAAATCAGGCAATTATGAAATGAAAGCAGACCCAGAGCTAAAAAATGTCATGTCCAATCTGGTGATTGGAATGAACAACTTAAGCAAAAAGTTTGATGCTTTCACTGTTTCCATTAGCTCAAGTTTATATAAAGAGTTAAATTCCATCATCAAAGTGGATCACGAGTCACAAAGTTTATGTATCTTGTGTAACAGTTCTGAGCATCTAGTGGAGTGTTGTCCTAGTTTACCCAATATTAAGGCTGAGCAGGCAAATGCTCTAAACTCATATAGTGCCTTCAAGAAGCCCACTCCCAATTCATCCAGCTCAGTCTACCACCCTGATAATAGGTTCCATCCAAATTTCTCATACAAGCAAAATGAACCTATTCAACATCCAGGTGGTTGTTGCCCAAGGTGACAAGCCAAGAGGGGGGGGAGGTGAATTGGTTTCTCTTAATTTTTACTATCTTACTTTAGTCAATTGATGAGTGAGTGAAATTAGAACAATGCACAATACAAACATACAAGACGTATAGTGGTTCGGTGCTCTCCTAAGCACCTACGTCCACTCCCCAAGCGACCCCTTGGAAATTTACTATAATCCCGCGGATTACAGTTGGATTGTTTTTCGGGCTCACAATCCAAAAACCTTTACACTTTGGTTTTCCAGGATCACCAAGAACCTATGTTGGTTTTACGGGCTCACCAACGAACCTTCACAATTGGTTTTACGGGTTCACCAATAAACCTACACCGTTGGTTTTACGGGCTCACCAACAAACCTTTACAAGGTGATTAAAAAGAAAGAAGAATGTTGAAACTCCTAGATAAGCAAATATAACATTTATAAGCTTCAAAGAAGAGTTTAGAGAATAGTTATCGCTTGATGAAACTTCTCTCTTCTTTGTCTGGAATGCTTCACTCTTCAAAGGTGGATGGAGCTCTTAATATCTTCTGGAATCTGCTCAACCACTTTCTTTTGACTCTTGAATGAAGCACTTGGATGAAGAAGATTAGGGCACTTGTCTTTCTTGTGTAAGCTTTGATATTTTGCAAAAGAATGTTTTCTCTGATGAATAGTATCACTTTAAATAGTTTTCTTCATCCATTGGACAAGCCTCAATGGTTAGAATTCAAAAACTAGCCGTTACTCACTGTTGGGAGGTCTGAAAGTACTTCTGCAGAACTAGCCGTTATGCTTCTGTCCGTCCTTGGGTCGACTCAACTTTTACTGGGGTCGACCCAACTTTCACTTGGGTCGACTCAAGCATCATTGGGGTCGACCCTCTCAGAAACCACAGAACCTTGTATTTCAGCCTTCCTTCACTTGGGTCGACTCAACACTTTTTGGGTCGACTCAAGGTTCAGTTGGGTCGACTCAACTTCCACTTGGGTCGACCCTCTCAGGGTTTCCAGAGAATCTATTTTTGAATGTCATTGCCTTTGGGTCGACTCATGTTAACTTGGGGTCGACTCAAGTTTGGGTCGACTCAAGTTTCATTTGGGTCGACCCTCTCAGGGTTTCCAGAGAACTATTTTCTTGAGGCTTGAGGATTGGGTCGACTCATCCTTTGCTTGGGTCGACTCAAGTACTGTTCATCCGTGCCATTTTTGCAGAAGTGTGCCAGATAGTTTCTTGATGTGCCGGGATCGACTCAATCAATCTTGGGGTCGACTCAATCCATACTTTGCTGCAACTTAAGGTTAGATTCATTCATCCATATAATCAATGAAATAAACTTTAAACAATTTTGAATATATGTCATGGTAGTGCTACATACTCCAAACAATGAAAATTACTATTGTCCACTTAAGAGTATGTTTCACTTGAAACTTTGCCGAATTAGAATTTAGAATTCACTATCCCTTTCCTATCGCAAATTTTATCTCATTAATAATCATTGAAATACATCTTAATCTCATTATACTAATGTATCGAGAGTGACGGACTTATTAATGATGTATCGAATTAACTTGTAACATACTCTTAATCATTGTATTAATCATCAAAATACCACTATCATCCTCAATCTCCCCCTTTTTGATGATTACAAAATATTGAGTATGATCAAATTGATCCTTATCTTAAAATTAGTTTTAGAAGGGCTTAAGTTGCTGAATTTCAGCTTTTCAAATATGAGAGTGAAGTCTTCCCCTATTTCATCCAAATATTGCCAATTTGAACTTTTGATCTTCTCCCCCTTTCTTTTATACTTGATTAAAGATGACACTTCAAAAATTTGAGTTACCGAAAGAATTTCAGATTATGTATCGAGGTATGAGAAGTATGTGCCAAATTCTGAAATTCTATGTGCCAAATTCTGAAATTCTATTTAAATGTTAGACTTTAACATTTTCATTGTTACAAATTGCTCCCTCTTAAATGTATACCCTTTTCTATTATAATTTTCAACTTGTTTGTCAACTTATTTCTCTTTCCTTGCTTCTCCCCCTTTTTGTTATCATCAAATAGGTGCATGGGAATAGATAAGTAAATACAATAATTAACAAACATTTCAGTTTTATTGATCAAAATGGAACATTGTAGTACAATAATGCCAAAACAAAACAAATACAATGTTCCTCAATCAAAGTACAAAGTATATGATCAACACAAAATACATATGAGAACTGGATACATATCCTAGGCTCTAATCATAATGCTAATATCAGCCTAGGGGGTATCTAATGGCTATGATCTAGTCCTCATCCTCCTAGCATAAGTGGCGAGGGGAGGTCGAGCCTAATAGGACTGAGTCTGACGTGGAGCTCGGTGAGCTGGATGACTCTGTGCCGAAATCTCTGACTCAGCTGCCTGGGGCACAGATGGTCCATGAACCTCTCTCTCTCTCCGTAGAGCTCCTACCTGCTCTCTAAGATCACTAATCTCAGCAGTCATAATATCCAATCTGCTCGTCAGTCCATCAGTGATAGTCCTCGCCTGAGCTGACATAAGCTCAGTCATCCTATTCCAAAACTCATCTGTGTATCTCGCAGGAACAGATGACGAAGGTCCAGCCTCTGAAGGTGCTGTAGGATGATCCGTAGGCTCCTCATCCTCAGGGATGGGGTCTCCAATCTCTGGTGCATCACCCTCTGGTGCATCACCCTGAATCCCTGCTCCTGCACGTACCCACTGCCCGTTCACCTTCTCATAACCCATGCGAATAAGGGATCGTGCAGTGTATGTGTCAGTGAATAGTAGATGCCTGGAGATCTCTCCCTCTACTGATATGTCATACTGTTGGAAGATCAGGGTGAGTATCATACCATAAGGCAGGGAGACTCTCGAATTGCATATGACCTTTCTCATCTGCCTGAGTATCATAGCTGGGAGGTTCAGGGGAATGCCCTGAATAATGTGCTCCATGACGACCAGGTCTCGCTCAGAAATGAGATCAAATCTTCCGCTTTTCGGAAACAAAATCCGACCTATGAAGTTATGCAACAACCTCATTTCAGCTGAAAGAGAGCTTGTTATTACATTTTCTGAATAATCAAAGTCTTCATTCTCAAGAATCAACTGCAAGGCTCTCAACTTATTTTCGGGCTTTTCTGGAGTTGCACCTTCGCAGGGGAGATGAAGCAACTCACTCAAACTCTCTTCGGAAACCCTAACCCTTACTCCTCGGACTTCAGATATAAGCCCTTCCATTCCAGTTTTCAGGAAGGCATAGAACTCACGAACCAATCCTGGGTAGATCACTATATCTAGGGAGCAAAGATACTCCCATCCTTGCCTTCGGATCCAATCATCCAACCGAAACCCTTCTTGATCCAAAAACTCGGAGTGGATCCTTCTTCCTGTGGTAACCGGTCTTCCCGCAAATTTCGCAAGTTGGACTGAAGGGGAGGGAGGAGGAGGAGGTTCTACACGTGTCTCACCTTGTGGGGACACTGTAGAAGGCTCTGTAGCATCTCTTTCAACACGGGTGGTCCGTGAAACCCTCCCGGATCGCTTGGCTACGGCTTTCTTGGGTCCCATTTCTTCAAGATCTTGATCTAACGGCTTGGGGAGGCTTCCTTCTACTGTTTGAAGATGATTGGAAGAGATTTGAGAGTGGGGAATAGGGTTTTTGGAAGAGGACAAAGTGAAAACAGTGCCCTAGATTGCTCACGGGTCCCCCTTTTAACAGTGGGGTCCCGTCGTTGGGTCGACCCTAGATTTTTCTTGGGTCGACTCAACGTTGGGTCGACCCCATTCTGGGTTGGGTCGACCCTAGTTCGGAAATTTTTCTTTCTCTTTCTTTTTCCTTTTAAAATTTTTCCTTTCTTCCAATCCTTACAAATTCTTACTGGGACAATGATACATGAGTAAGGAATCCATAGATGACTAGTTTGACTAATATTTCATGGGTTTTTAGAAATGGGAGGAGAGTATCATGAGACAGCTTGCTCCTTTTTATATCTCCTCAATCAAAAAGATCACATATGCCTAATTCCCTCCTAAGCATGCAAAATCTATCTTCACTCAAAGGTTTTGTGAATATGTCAGCTAATTGTTTCTCAGTACATACATGCTCAATACATATGTTTCCATTTTGCACATGATCTCTAATAAAATGATATCTTATTTCAATGTGTTTGGCTTTAGAGTGCTGAACCAAATTTTTAGTAAGGTTGATGGCACTAGTATTGTCACACTTTATAGGAATGTTATCTAGTTTAACTCCATAGTCCTCTAGTTGTTGCTTAAGCCATAGTACTTGAGCACAACAACTCCCGGCAACTATATATTCAGCTTCAGCCGTTGACAGTGCTAATTCTATTTTTTGCTAAACCATGATACTAAGTTATTTCCTAAAAATTGACATGTTCCACTAGTACTCTTCCTATCTAATTTGCATCCAGCAAAATCTGCATCTGAGTAGGCAAGCAAATCTAGATAGGAGTCTCTTGAGTACCATAATCCTATGTTTGTAGTTCCTCTTAAATATCTAAGGATTCTTTTAACAGCACTTAAATGTGACTCCTTAGGATCTGATTGGTATCTAGCACATATTCCCACACTAAACACTATGTCTGGTCTACTAGCAAAGATCCAATTAAACCTCTATAAAGCTTTATATCTATACTTTTTCCTTTCTCATCTTTGTCTAGCTTACTAGTGGGATTCATTGGGGTGCCTATTCCCTTGTGATTTTCATTTCCAAACTTCTTTAATATTTTCTTTGTATACTTAGTTTGATGAATGAAAATACCTTCTTTGGTTTGCTTGATTTGTAATCCGAGAAAGAAACTTAGTTCTTCCATCAAACTCATCTCGAATTTTCGATGCATTAAATTAGCAAACTCTTTGCAAAGATTATCATTAGTGGCACCAAAGATTATGTCATCTACATATATTTGTACCACTAGCAGATTTTTGTCTTTTCTTTTGAGAAAAAATGTTTATCTACATTTTCTCTACTGAAGTCATTATTTAGTAGAAATTTGCTTAGTCGATCATACCAAGCCCTAAGTGCTTGCTTCAATCCATATAATGCCTTATGTAGTCTAAACACATGATTTGGCAATTCATGATTCTCAAAACTAGGAGGTTGCTCTACATATACTTCTTCCTCTATAAAACCGTTTAAGAAGGCACTTTTTACATCCATTTGATACAATTTGAAATCCATGAAACATGCAAAAGCTAGAAGTAATCTAATAGCCTCTAATCTAGCTACGGGAGCAAATGTTTCCTCAAAATCTATCCCTTCTTCTTGATTGTATTCCTTAGCTACAAGTCTAGCTTTATTTCTTATAACTACCCCATTTTCATCTAATTTATTTCTAAAGATCCATTTTGTTCCAATTACAGAGTTATGCTTTGGTCTCTCAGTTAATGTCCATACATTACTTCTTTTGAATTGATTTAATTCTTCTTGCATAGCATTTATCCAATTGGTATCTTTTTCAATTTCTTCATAAGTCTTAGGTTCTAACTGTGAAACAAAAGCAAGATAATCATTTAAATTTCTAAGAGAGGATCGTGTTCTTACCCCTTGAGATGGATCACCAATGATTAAGTTTTTAGGGTGTCCATATGCATACCTCCATTCCTTTGGCAAGTCTTGAGATTGTGGTGGCACGCGATCATTTTTCTTATCTTGATTTGGCACGTCATCAAGATTCAATTTTTCAAGTTAATAATTCCTGCATCATCATCAAGGATATCTTCTTTTCTAGCAGACTCACTATCAGACTCATCAAATATGATATTAACTGACTCTTCGACTATAAGAGTTCTTTTATTAAACACTCTATATGCCCTGCTAGATGTGGAGTATCCTAAGAAGATACCTTCATCTGACTTGGCATCAAATTTACTTAGATCCTCCTTGCCATTGTTTAAAATGAAACATCTACATCCAAATACTTTAAGATATTTAGCGGTTGGTTTCTTATTCTTCCAAAGTTCATAAGGAGTTTTCTTGGTTATAGGTCGTATTAAAACCCGATTTAGAATATGGCAAGCAGTGCTTATAGCTTCAGCCCAAAAGTACTTTGGAAGATTTGACTCGCACAACATCGTGCGTGCCATTTCTGCCAAGATCCTATTTTTTCTTTCAACAACTCCATTTTGTTGAGGCGTTCTAGGTGTTGAAAATTGATGTGAGATACCATTTTCATTACAAAATTCTTCAAAGTGTTGATTTTCAAATTGAGTTCCATGATCACTTCGAATTGCTATTAAGGTGAGCTTCTTTTCATTTATGATATTATTATAATATTTCAAGAATGCTGAAAATGCTTCATTCTTATGTGCCAAAAATGAAATCCATGTATATCTTGAAAAATCATCTACTATAACTAGTCCATACTTCTTCCCTCCTAGACTCACAGTTCTAGTGGGTCCAAATAGATCCATATGTATGAGTTCAAAAGGCCTAGTTGTTGATACTATATTCTTTGATTTGAAGGATGATTTTGTTTGTTTTCCTAATGAGCATGGTCCACAAATTTTGTCCTTTTCAAAGATCAATTTTGGCACATCTTTTATTAATTCCTTCTTGACTAGTTTTGATATTAAATCCATACTAGCATGTCCTAGTCTACGATGCCAAAGCCAACTTGTTTCATTTTTCTTTTCTTCATTAGTGATTAAACATAACCCATTTTTCTTGCCTAATTCATGAAGATCTACCATGTAAATATTTCTTTGCCTTTATCCTATAAGTACAATGCTATTATCTTTAGGATTTGTGATTATGCATACTGATGCTTCAAATGTGACTTTAAACCCTTTATCACAAAATTGACTTATGCTAAGTAGGTTATGTTTCAAACCATTAACTAATAAGACATTTTCTATGAAGGTAGATGGAGTAATGAAAATTTTACCCTTTCCAATGATATACCCTTTTCCATTGTCTCCATAGGTTACTACTCCACCCTTCTTAGACTCCAAGGTGACAAATTGGTCTACGTCACCGGTCATGTGTCTTGAACAGCCGCTATCTAGATACCATCGTTTATCCACCTTATTAGCTGCAAGACACCCCTGCAATCAAGATCAAGAATGAGCTTTAGGTACCCAAACTATGTTGGGTCCTTTAGGGTTAGTACTTGATGTTCCTTTTGGAACCCAAACTTTCTTGGATTTAAGCTTATAATTATTACTCAATTTGTTGCAGCTAGACTTTCTATAGTTACATTCATTTGCTTTATGTCCTAATTTATTGCAACAATGACAAGTTATATTTTCATTTTTAGCTTTTACAAATATGTTCTTTAAGTATTTTTGTTTCCTATTTGTTTTATATCCTAATCCAGCTTTATCATATACAGCTTTTTGACTATCAAGAATCATATTTAATTTGGTTGAGCTAAGTGTAAACTTGTCTACTAAGGATTTATATTTTTCAGCATCTTCTTTTATTTGACATTTTCAGCAATTAGATTCTTGGTTTCATTTGTGAGTCTCCTACTTAATGTTTCATAGTTATTAGATAGTTTCAGCTTATCTTTGATAAGAGATTGATTTTCTTCTTTTAGAACTTTATTTTTATTGATCAGTTTTTTGTGTTCTTCCATGAGTTCTAAAAATGCATCATGTAATTCATCAACAGTAAAATCACATTCAAGTTCAGAATCTACCTCATCGTCATTGGCCATATGGCAGATTTGGGCTGTCTCTTGATGATCTTTCTCTTCCGAACTTGACTCCTCACTTTCACTTCATTCAGCCATGAAGTTCTTCTTCTTAAGTTTTCTTGCCATCCATTTTAATTCCGGACAATCTATCTTGAAATGCCCGGGCTTGTTACACTCATAACAAATTGGTGTTTCCTTTTCTTTCTCTTTATCCTTACCCTTTTTTTTGCTTGAGCTACATTTGAAGAAGGGTTTCTTTTTATGAAATCTCTTCTTACCTCTCATAAATTTTCTGAATTTTCTTCCAAGCATAGCCATTCCTTCTTCATCAAATTCATCATCATCATCAGATTCTTCCGGTTCAGTTTCTTATTTTGGAGTGGTAGACTTTAGGGCAATGGTCTTTCTTCTTTTGACCTCATCTTCTGAATTTTGCCTCATGGTCAACTCATGGGTCATGAGTGATCCTAGAAGTTCCTCCAATTGCAGTGTATTGAGGTTCTTTGCTTCTTGAATTGCGGTTACCTTGGCCTCCCAAACTCTTGGTAGAGACCTGAGAATTTTTCACACCAATTCAGAGTTAGTATAAGACTTTTCTAGACTCTTTAGCCCATTTATGATTTCCGTGAAACGAGTAAACATTTCAGTTATGGACTCAGTGGATTCCATTTTAAACAACTCATACTTATGTACTAATATGTTTATTTTTGACTCCTTAACTTGATTAGTTCCTTCATGTGTGACCTCAAGTTTATCCCAAATTTTTTTTGCGGAGATGCATGTAGATATTCTATTGAATTCACTTACATCTAGTGAACAGTAAAGTACATTTATTGCTTTAGCATTTAATTGTGCTAGTCTTCTATCATTCTCATTCCAATCCATTTCTGGTTTGGGAATGATAGTGCCCTCTATACTAATTGTGGGTGTGTGAAGTCCTCTAGTTATAATATACCACAATTCATAGTCTAGAGCTTGAATGAATATCCTCATCCTAGCTTTCCAGTATGTGTAATTAGTGCCATTAAATAGAGGAGGTCTATTTGTGGATTGCCCCTCACTCATAGAACATCCCACTTGGGTTGTCATGATCTTTGTCTCTTGATTGTGAGATCAACAAATACTATATGAGCACCTCGCTCTGATACCACTTGTTGCCCAAGGTGACAAGCCAAGAAGAGGGGGGTGAATTGGTTTCTCTTAATTTTTACTATCTTACTTTAGTCAATTGATGAGTGAGTGAAATTAGAACAATGCACAATACAAACACACAAGACGTATAGTGGTTCGGTGCTCTCCTAAGCACCTACGTCCACTCTCCAAGCGACCCCTTGGAAATTCACTATAATCCCGCGGATTACAGTTGGATTGTTTTCCGGGCTCATAATCCAAAAACCTTTACATTTTGGTTTTCCGGGATCACCAAGAAACTATGTTGGTTTTACGGGCTCACCAACGAACCTTCACAATTGGTTTTACGGGTTCACCACTAAACTTACACCGTTGGTTTTACGGGCTCACCAGCAAACCTTTACAAGGTGATTAAAAAGAAAGAAGAATGTTGAAACTCCTAGATAAGCAAATATAACATTTATAAGCTTCAAAGAAGAGTTTAGAGAATAGTTATCGCTTGATGAAACTTTTCTCTTCTTTGTCAGGAATGCTTCACTCTTCAAAGGTGGATGGAGCTCTTAATATCTCCTGGAATCTGCTCAACCACTTCCTTTTGACTCTTGAATGAAGCACTTGGATGAAGAAGATTAGGACACTTGTCTTTCTTGTGTAAGCTTTGATATTTTGCAAAAGGATGTTTCCTCTGATGAATAGTGTCACTTTAAATAGTTTTCTTCATCCATTGGACAAGCCCCAATGGTTAGAATTCAAAAACTAGCCGTTACTCACTGTTGGGAGGTCTGAAAGTACTTATGCAGAACTAGTCGTTATGCTTCTGCCCGTGCTTGGGTCGACTCAACTTTTACTGGGGTCGACCCAACTTTCACTTGGGTCGACTCAAGCATCATTGGGGTCGACCCTCTCAGAAACCACAGAACCTTGTATTTCAGCCTTCCTTCACTTGGGTCGACTCAACACTTTTTAGGTCGACTCAAGGTTCAGTTGGGTCGACTCAACTTCCACTTGGGTCGACCCTCTCAGGGTTTCCAGAGAACCTATTTTTGAATGTCATTGCTTTTGGGTCGACTCATGTTAACTTGGGATCGACTCAAGTTTGGGTCGACTCAAGTTTCATTTGGGTCGACCCTCTCAGGATTTTCAGAGAACTGTTTTCTTGAGGCTTGAGGATTGGGTCGACTCATCCTTTGCTTGGGTCGACTCAAGTACTGTTCATCCGTGCCATTTTTGCAGAAGTGTGCCAGATGGTTTCTTGATGTTCCGGGGTCGACTCAATCAATCTTGGGGTCGACTCAATCCACACTTTGCTGCAACTTAAGGTTAGATTCATCCATATAATCAATGAAATAAACTTTAAACAATTTTGAATATATGTCATGGTAGTGCTACATACTCCAAACAATGAAAATTACTATTGTCCACTTAAGAGTATGTTTCACTTGAAACTTTGCCGAATTAGAATTTAGAATTCACTATCCCTTTCCTATCGCAAATTTTATCTCATTAATAATCATTGAAATACATCTTAATCTCATTATACTAATGTATCGAGAGTGACGGACTTATTAATGATGTATCGAATTAACTTGTAACATACTCTTAATCATTGTATTAATCATCAAAATACCACTATCATCCTCAGTGGTCCACCAGGTTTTCAGAAGAATTTTCTCAGGATAGGTCCATCACAAATGAACCAACCTTTGGTTCCATCTGTACCTCCTTATAATGCCCCTATCCCTCAGCAAACTACATCATTGGAAGCCATGATGGCTAACATGATGAAGCAGCAATAAGACTTCATCCAACAACAACAACAGACCAACATGGCTCAAACCCAGACTAACCAATACCATGCGCAAGCGATTGCAAAACTTGAGGTTAGTCTGAGCCAAATAGCTAACTCTCTAGGGAATAGGAAGAGAGGTGAATTGCCAAGTCAGCCAGTACCTAACCCTAGTAGGCAACAGAATCAAGGGCCAAGAGGCCAGTTTCAGATTGATTCTAATGGAAACCCTAACCATGAAGTCCAGATAATTACCACTTTACGGTCTGGCAAGCAAGTGGATAACAAGGTCCAACTTTCTATACAAAAAAAAGAAGAAAAGCATGAACCGAACCTCACTCAAAAAAAGGCACAAGAACAGGGAACACAAGGAATAGAGGAGAAACCAATAAAGACATACACACCCAAGGCTCCCTTTCCTAGTAGATTACAAGATTTAAAGAAAAAATCTCAGTATGATGAAATTATGGAAGTCTTTAAAACTGTTCAAATAAATATACCTTTTCTCGATGCCATACGACAAATTTTCTCCTATACAAAATTCTTGAAAGACCTCACCACGGTCAAAAGAAAAACCAGCATTCCTAGGCAAGCTGTTATGGCTACACAAGCCTCATCTCTCATTCAACAACAGATTGTCCCAAAATTCAAAGACCTGATAAGTGCTGAATAAT
The DNA here is from genome assembly GCF_051530095.1 of Phoenix dactylifera. NCBI lineage: Eukaryota > Viridiplantae > Streptophyta > Magnoliopsida > Arecales > Arecaceae > Phoenix > Phoenix dactylifera. The sequence goes on from NC_143191.1 coordinate 15,164,351, forward strand.
TTATAATTTAGTTATCTTTTCATAGCACTTATCAATGTTCTTAAACTAATAAATACATACTCTACCATAAAATTGAATAAACATTGAAACAAATTTAAAATATGGTAAGAGGTAAATAATTCTTTTCCTAAAACAGGCTTTGAACTTGTCTCTCTCCTGGTTGTAATCTTTCATGAAAACATATAAGGAGGAGATTGTGTTGACCCGGTTTAGTAACCTGATGGAGTTGTAATCAAGCTAAGGCTATGATTAAATAGGTTTTGGTCCTGATTCGATCGAAAGTTATAATTAATTATGTATAGGGCAAAGGTTTGATGAACCCTTTTTATTAGGTCACGGTCCTGTTTTTAGTCTTGTCTAGTCGAGTTCGATCTGAAGTAGCTTAACAAGAATTAAATTTAAATGACAATGGGCTCAAGGACAAGTCAACCATCATGACCCACCTCAAACCCAAAGTCAATTCCCAGCCAATTCCTTACTTGCCTTCATATAAAATTTATAATTTTAAAACAAAAATAATAATAATAATAATAATTGAATATCCATGATTCACTGTTCATATGAACAGTGTCCCGTGAAAACACTGTTCATATGAACAGTGTTACAAAAAAAATATATAACAAAACTAATCCTACTGTTCATCTTCTTCCTCCCCGTAAGCATCCCGACCGTCCACAGCTCCTCCCGTCGAGCCCGCCAGCCAGATCCACAACCCGATCCTCCCTCAGCCGCGTGCCAAACCCAAGAGGAAAATCAGCCGGGCGTCTTCCGCATCCAACTGTGGCATTGTCTTCATCCCGGATGTTCCGCCAGCGACCACGCCTCCGCTGCAATCAACGAGCCGCTCCAACCGCCAGCGACCACTCCTCCGATCAACCCGTTCCAGCCTGAGAGATCTTCCACAAAATCTTCCACGCGGTGCAGCCTCTCTTCCCAGTTCCTCCGCCTCTTCATCCGCAGCTGAGATCCCGCTCTTCCGCATCAGTCCTTTCCAGCGGCAGCCAACATCTCCGGATTCATCTCCTTCCCAGCAGCCGATAACGCAGCTCCTCCCGGATCGGCATCCGTCTCTAGCTCCGTTCCCGTCTTCTCCGAGATCCCAGACTCCCATGATTCAGCCACCCAGCCAGCTTTTTCCGAATTAGCGCCTCCATCCCACGGTCAGCTCCAGCCGATCCCATGGATTCCGTCCCAACGATCACGCACGCGTTCTTCCTCCTCTCCACGCGAAATCATGGATCCACCGTTTTCTTGGTGGGGATCTATAAAAGGAGGAGGGTGGCGTTCGATGGGAGGGGAGCTCGGTGGAGAAGAAAGAAACAGGGGAGACCCCTATTTCGGTGAAGAAAAGAAGACACCAGCCGAAAGAAAAGAGAGAAAAAGAAATAAAAAAAGAGAGAAAAAGGGGAGGAAAGAGAATAGTTTTGATATTTTGGGAATAATGGGAGTTGATCAATTTCATTTGAAGATGGGAGGTCGTCCGGAAGCCATGCTTGGCTAAACATCCAATCTAGGGCTGGATGAAGCCCTAGCAATGTATCAGGGCAATTGTAGTTCTTACTTTTTCATTATTTTGGAGCTTGTTTAAATTCTTATTTTCAATGAAATATTTCTTTATGATATTTAAATTTCGAGCATGCTAGTTACTAATCATGTTTGCTAAAGTAGTCTAAGATGATCCATGCCTAGGAAGATGAAGTGTGCTGCATCCTAGATTAGCATACTTAGGTAGACACTTCATGCTACACCGAAGATGGATCTTCCTAACACTCTTTATGCTTTTATTTTAAAAGCTTGTAGCCAAAATTGCATGCCTCTCCAAAAGACAAAAATTAAGAACACAATCCTTGATGCAATGCTATGTGGTGGATTCCAAACCCTAGATCTATTTACTCTGATAAATTCCAATCCGTACTCATAGTTTAATTTAGTTAAATCAAGTTAGCAAATCCTTCTTTTTGATTTATTTTTAAAAAGAAAAATAACTTATTCTTCAATCCCTGTGGACCGACACCCGTAATCACTATCCTACAGGATACGTGCTATTGCGTGGTTTATTTTTGGAATTGAAAAGAACCGATCAAGACCCTGGTTGCCCCATCATTGAAATAAAAATAGGAGAGACGATCATCCAGAGAGCCCTATTAGATTTAGGAGCCAGTGTGAACCTACTTTCCTACTATGTGTACCAAAAGTTAGGTTTGAGAAAATTAAAGCCCACAAATATTATCCTTTCTTTAGCAGATAGGACGGTGAAATACTCCAAGGGGATTGTAGAGGATGTAATAGTGAAAGTAAACGAGTTTTACTATCCTGTGGACTTCGTTATCCTTGAGACTGAACCTGCAATACATCCAGACAGTCACACACCTATAATTTTAGGTAGACCTTTCTTAGCCACAGCAAATGTTGTGATCAACTGTCGAAATGGGATGCTGAAGTTATCTTTTGGCAACATAAAAGTCGAGCTTAATGTCTTCAACATAAGTAAACAACCACCAGACGACAAAGAAATCAATGAAGTTGACATGATTGAAAGTCTGGTTCAGGAGACTTTCTTACAAACTTATAATAAGGACCCTTTAGAAGCTTACCTTGCCCATTCCGAGGAAGGGGTCAAGCATGCGCCCCTTAGTTCTGTTCCCCTTATGAGCATAGATCGTCATCAGCCGACTGTTCTTCATCGGACTCTTCCAAAACCATTCTTAGATAATGGTTGAAAAAAAGGGAGATTTACATTTTGTCTGGCTGAAGACATAAAACTTAGTGCTCTTGGGAGGCAACCCAACATGTAATTTTCGAAAAAAAAAATAATTGAATACATTACTAACATGCAGGTTTGGGGGTTTTTGGCCCCAATTGTCACTTTATCTATCCATATCGGGTAACTTCTCCTCTATCCTATTACTGCTTTAAATTCTCTTTAACATTGAGGACAATGTTAGATTTAGGTATGGGGGTGAGAATATTTTTGATTTTTTATGCCAAAAAAAAATTAAAATTAAAATTCAAAAAAAAAGGAGTTCAAATTCTTAACTCAAACTCTAATCTTTTTGGCTGTACAAACTAGGAATTGCTTTGACAATAGCTTTGAGTTAAGGAATATGATAGCAGTTCTAGCTTGAGTTTTCGTCCCACCTATCTTCTGCTAATATGTTACAAGATGATTTAGCACCAACAAGTAAGCACATGAATAGTGGGGTATGTATACTTGCAACTAATATGAATACTTTTAATCTTCGAGATAATTTAAAGTTATATGTGTGATGAACACCCTAATCAAAAAAAAAAGAAAAAAAAAGAAAGATAAAATAAAATAAAAATAATGAGTTTATTTTAAGTCTTCTCACTGAGTAACCGGACCTCTTGCCTGGCAAGCAGCGAGTGTTCGCGTAAAAAGATGAGGATGATTGAGATTAAACTCTGAGTGACTAATTTGGCCTTGAAGCCTAGTTAACTTGAGTTATTAAGCCTGTTAGGGTGTCTCTACACCTAGTGCCCTGAGCCATCTGGATCGGGAGTCATTGGCCTAACACTCGTTACATGGGTCAGCTAGAAAGCTTAATAAGGCTAAATATTGCACAAGTCATTCTTCTTAGCATTCAGTCTGAAAAATATATATATATATATATATAAATAAATAAATCTGGGGTGTTCATTACCATTTAACTCTAGAAAGTCTTGAAAATTAGAATGATCATATTGGAAGTAAGTGAAAGCCACTCATTTATATGATACTATCTTGCACCTCACTACATTCTTGACTTGTTAGCAGATAGATGGGGAGTAATGGAACTTGAGTTAGAGTCTGCTTAAATATGATAGCAATAAGTCTTTATTGTCCTTGCAATTCTAAGTTCATACAGTAATACTTGTTCAAATTTCGAGTTAAAAATTGGAAATCCCTGACTGATGAAGTTTGTGGGTAACTTCACTGCAAACCCTCATGAGACAACGCTCGTCCACTAGGGTAACCTAGGAGTTTAACGGCTTGTTGCACGTGCTAAGTGCAATCGTAATGCTCTACGAAAGTGAGTATTTATCTTAGTATATTTATATAATAAATAACATTTTTGCACTTTTAACATTTTCGCACTAAATTGCTAGAGACTAGCAATAAGCTAGTTGGGAGGTGTGATGAGAGCACAAAAGTGCAATCGTCGTACCATCTTAATTAGTATTATAGTTAATCATTAATGATAAAATTAATTAATTAACGTTGTATTTGTGTTTAAATGCAAGTAATCCAGAAAACCCAATAACATTGGGTTTGAGCCCAATGACCGGCAGCCCGAGCTCAACAAATTTTCCAGCTGCCATGCATGCATGAAATTCCAGCCGTCCACGTCTCATCCGAACCTGCATTCAATAAAACATCACTAAACCATCAACTGTCCGCATCAGCGTCATCCCCGTGCTAGCTTCTACAAAATGCATCTCCAGCTCTCAGCCCGTATCTGCATCCCGTGACTCGTCCGCACCTGCAGTCGTGGCATCCCTTCCAAATCCTCCATGCCATCAACACGATTGCTGCCAGCGTCCCAGATTTTCGATGATCCAGCATCCTGCCAGTTCCATTCCATGATCAACGCCCCCAACGCTCCTCTTCCGCACTTCACAAAATAATGAAGGGAGATCCTCCGAAACTCTTCACCCGGATCCATGCCTTCGTTCAAGCGCCCGTTCGAACGCAGCCTAGCACTCCATCCGCCCGTGATTCTCCCCCAAATTCCAGGCGATCGCACGTCCGTCCGTGATCCCACGTTGCTCCCCCGCCTCTGCTTCCTTTCTCCGTGATCCAAGCATTCTGGATTGGTCGCCTCCACCGCAATCTCCTAGCAATTTTTAGATCACGCGATGAATGCCAAGCTTTCCGCATCTCATCCCGTGCGTACACCCCATTCCTCTTCTCCCGTGATGCATCCAGACCGACGTCCATCCAGATTAGCTCCCCTCTGCACTCCTGACGATTTTCCAGCTTCCACGGATCAAGCTTCCGCGAGTAATGCATCCAAGGATTTCCGCTTCCAATCCGGCACCCAAAGAAGGAAATCCCAGCATTCGTTTCTCCTCCCGTCGATCCTGCGGCACTCTTCATTTCGGATCAGCCTCCTCTCAGCATTCCATGGCCAGCTAGATGGGAATCCACGTCTCAGCCTTCCCATGATCCCGCGTCCGCTCCGAAGAAGAGATCCCGCGTCTGTTCCAAAGAGATGATCCCGTGCACGATCCCAGGTGCCCGTTCCTCCTCCTCTCCATATGCAATCAAGGCTGGCTTCAAGGTCTTCGATGATTTATAAGAGGAGGACGGGAGGAGAAGGGAGGAGCTCGGTGCGGGCTGGGTGTTGAGCCAAAGAACAGGGGAGAGGGCTCGGTTTGGGAGAGAAGAAAGAAAATCAAAAAGAAAATCAAACAGGGGAGATGGCTCTGTTTTGTGAAAAGAAAGAATAAAAAATAGGAGAGAGGGAAAAGGGGAGTTTTCTTGTTTTTCTTCCTTTGTCTTTATATTTTATTTTGTAGAAGGAGGAAGCATTAGGCTTCCAATCTTCATTTTACTATTGTAATTGTTCTTTTATGCAATCCATTAATTTTTGTTTTATGCAATTCATGTTTTAGGTTAAGTTTAATTCCTGCAATTTATTTTTATGCATTCAAGAATTCTTGTTTTAGTTGCAATATATGAAATTTTCTTTCATGCAGTTTATGTTTCAGGCTTCAATCTTCCTAAGCACTGTTTTCATCCATGCCAAAGTTTTTCTTTGAATAGTTAAATATTTTATTAAATTTATAAATGTTCTTCTATTCTAAGTATTTGTCTTTTCGTTATTTTCAAATGGAAAACCTTCTCTGGCAGACTAGAGAATCATTTAACATCCTCAAAGTAATGTTTTTCTTTTGTTATTCAAAAATCGATTTTAAATCCGAGTGAACGTTCTAATTTTTATGCAACTCCAACCGCCTCCCTGTGGATCGACCTCTTACAACCACTATTCTTCGGGTAGAACAGGTAAAAGTAAAATTTAAATTTAACTTTTGTTCGTCGGTTCTAGCAACGATCTGTCTAGCATATTTTTAGGTAGACAGAAATCGGACGAACAGATATTCAGCCGTTAGTGCTGAATCCCACCATGCCTTCGCAAGTTCATCAAAACTAGGTGTAGTGAACCAAAAGTTTTCGAAGTGAAATCTTCTTCTTGATGGTTGTATGACCTTGAAATCTAGTTTGATAGGGCAGTGGTTTTCAAAATGAGGAGCTTGTTCTGCAATAAAGTTTATCTGAATGTCAACCTTAAACTTATGAAGACCAATAGTTACCGCCAAAGACTCTAGTGTTGGAAATATAAACGTAATTTAATGGCTTCTTTTGTTCTTTTACTTTATGACATTCTATGTATTTTCTAATTTCTTAGTATACTCAATAGTCTCTTAGCTTTATATAAAAAAAAGAGAGAAAATCAGCTTGTGGGTTTATGGTATGAGGGTGTGTCTTTTGAGTTTCTCTTTGAAAAGAAGAAAAGAGTGGCTAGGGCTTGGTAGAAAAAAATCCTTAGAGTAGATTGTTATATTAAAAAAGAAGAAGATTACAAAAGAAAATTCATTTTCTAGTTGCTGATCTTTTGCATATTTGTAAGTTATATTTTCAGTTATTCCATGGTTAAAATAAAAGAGTTTTTAAAGTAAAAGAGTTTTTAAAGTGGATTTAAGGTTATCTTGTGCCCCATTGTTTAGCTTTATATTTTCTTGTTATCTTTAGTAGTTGCCTCGTGTTTTGCTTGCATTTAAGGTTTAAAATTGGATTTTTTTGAAGAGTATCCAGTTTGACCATGATATTGGTGTAATCTTTAATTAAAAGAAAGAGTAATCTGCTTTCCATTCAACTTCCTTAATTAACTAAAGACAACTATGATCATTGGAGTATTCAAATAAAAGTTTTGTTGGAATATCAAGATTTATGAAAGGTTGTTGAAAACGACTTTAAAGAACCTAACTCACCACAAGAAGAGAGGCTCACCAAAGGTCAAAGAAAATGTTCTCAAAGAGTTAAAGAAGAAAGAGAAAACAAAACTTTGTTTTTCCTCTACCAAATCATTGATGAAGCTAATTTTTGAGAAAATTTTAATGCCAATAAAACTTCAAAGGAGTCATGAAAAATTCTCAAGAATGTTTATAGGGGTGTTGACAAAGTTGTGAAGATGAGGCTTCAAATATTTAGAAGAGAATTTGAGGAGTCAAGCATAAATTAGTCGGAGTCCGTTTGGATTATTTTTGAAGAGTGTTGTCAATTGTGAATAAAATAAAAAGAAATGGTGAGCAAATTGATGGTGTTAAGGTGATAGAGAAAATTTTGTGTTCTTTGACTCCAAAATTTGTGCATGTGGTGGTAGTCATTAAAGAAGCTAAAGACTTTGAGGACCATGATAATCATCATTTGATGGATTCACGAGCATAGACTGAGTAAGAAGCCCTCTAGTTCTTTAGAATAAACTCTCCAAACCAAGCTCTCTTTGTAACATGTCTAAGAAGAATGCTATGTTGCTAGTACTCAAAGAGGCCAGGGTTATAAGAACCAAGGAAGAAGTTATGGAGGCCGTGGCAAAGGGTATGGGAACTAAGAAAAAGGTTTTAGCAATAGAGGAAGAAGTTCCGGTTATAGAAGGTAGAATGCATGGTGGAAGAGACCAACTATCATTTCCTTCAAGAGGAAGGTCAAGAGGCAATTTCAACCATCATTCAAATCAACAAGACCTTGACAAAAGAAATGTGCAATACTTTAATTGTCATAAGTTTGGACACTATAGTAATGAATGTTCGGCAAAGCAAGGCAATAAAATTGATGAGCAAGCTAATATTATTGAAAAAGAGAGTATTAATGGGATAACTTCTATTTTGTTTTAACTCATAACGGAAATAAGAAGAATGAAAACAATCATGACTTCTTGATACCGGTGCAAGCACCCATATGATGGGGAAGAAGGAGGTGTTTGTTGATTTGGATGACAATGTTTAAAGCTATATTACTTTTGGTGACAACCCCAAAATTTTGATGCAAGACAAAGGTGATGTTTTTATCAAACTCAAGAATGGCAATCACGATTTCATTTCCGATATCTATTATGTTCCAAATTTGCATAGAGTTCTTTTGAGCTTGGGTCAATTTTTGGAGAAAAATTATAGTATCAATATGAAAAATTGCTTTCCTACTTTATAAGATAGTCGTCATAATATAATTACTCATGTAAGAAATATCATATGGTAGAACATTTTTTTTGCACATTCAACATAATATACTCAAATATCTTAGCTCCATTATACATGACAATTCTTGGTTGTGGCATTTGAGATTTGGATATCCTAACTTTGGAGGCTTGAAGCTCCTGGCTACAAAGAACATGGTGAAGAGATTGCAACTCATTAATCATCCACATCAAGTGTATGAATGATATATTCTTGGAAAGCATCGGAGATCAAGATTCAGTTAAGAAATGAGGTGGAGAGTATCAAAACCATTAGATCTTATGTACACGGATATTTGTGGCCCTTTGAAGCCTATATCAAATGGCATGAATCGATACTTTCTTATTTTTATTGATGATTTTAGTCAGAAGATTTGGGTGTAATTCTTGAAGAGGAAATCCAATGCATTGGATGTTTTCAAAAAGTTTGAAGCTTTTGTTGAGAAGTAAAATAGCAACCAAATGAATGTTCTAAAGTTCGATAGAGGTAGAGAGTATACTTTCAATCTCTTTAAAGATTATTGTAAGGAGCATTGAATTATACATCAAGTGACTCAATCTTACACGTCTCAACTTAATGGTATTGCCAAAGGGAGAACCAGACAATCTTAGATATGGCAAGAAGTATGTTGAAAGTGTAAAAGATGCCTAGAAAATTTTGGATTGAAGTGATTGCATGCACCATCTACTTATTGAATAGATACCTTACAAAGAGTGTTTACTTGAAGACACTGAAAGAAGCTTGGAGCTCCTTCAAGCCAAATGTTTATCATTTAGAGTTTTTGGCTGCATTGTTTATGCTAAAATTTTGGAGGCTAGAAGGACAAAGCTTGATGATAAGGGTAAAAAGTGCATATTTCTTAGATATGGTGGGTAAGCAATGGGCTACAAGTTGAATAATTCAATTACCAAGAATTTGTTTATGAGTAGAGATATTGTGTTAACAGAAGAAGGTTTATGGAATTAAAACCACAATGAGACTACTCTAGTTGAGCTACAACTTGAATAAAAAAAAGTGCCAAAATAAGTTGAAAATGAGCCACAATCAATTCCTCAACGATCCTCTTCGTTGTCATCATCATTCTCGTCATCGGAAGAAAGTTCTAATGAAAAGCCACTTAAAATAAGAAGCTTAAGAGAAGTCTATGAAGCTACAACGAATTAAGATGGCGATCTAAATTTATATTATTTCGTCATGGATTATGATGCTATATGCTTTAAAGAGGCTATTCAAGAAGACAAGTGGAACAAAGCAATAGATGAAGAGATCAAGTCAATTGAGAAGATTGATAATTGGGCTTTGACAAGCTTACCACAAGGCAAAAAATCAATTGGTGTGAAGTGTTGTCAGCGACCCGCACCGGAACCCACTCACACCGGTACAACCACCAACGTCGGACAAGCAAAGAGAGAAGCAAACGGATAAGCACTCTCTCGCTCCCTCGACACCGGATTCAAGGATCACCGCTTCGCTTCCGCTACGAAGGGCAAAAGATTACCCCGTGGTATCAATAGGGTAAAACACTTGAGCACCGCAGCGGATTATCAAACCAAAAGAAGAAGAAATAGGAAGAAAATAGCAAAGCAAACACAAAGATGTAACGAGGTTCGGCTACAAGTAGCCTACGTCCTCCACCACTCCAAATCTCAATTAGGATGAACAGATTACAGAGATAGCACACACCCGAACGATCACACGCGATCGCTCTATAAGAGATTCACACAGAATTCCCTTTGCACAAGAAGTAGGATCCCAATCCTCTTCTTCTCTAGAACCCTAGCCGCACAAAACAAGAGTCTCTCTCAAAAAATATCCTTGAATATCTCACCTCCTAGGGCTCTCATGAGTCCTATATATAGTCTCAAGACCATCAGATGATCATAGCCGTCGAAACGCCACCAAAAATACCAAAAGAAAATCGTCCGTACGATTTTTCGCGAGCCCGAGTCGACTCGGCTGTGGTTCGAGTCGACTCTGGCACGTCTGGACAAAACTGGCACGATCTAGAGTCGACTCGACTGTAGCTCGAGTCGACTCGACGATGCTTCGAGTCGACTCGACTGTAGCTCGAGTCGACTCTGACAGTCGAGACAGAAACATGGTTTTCTCGGTCTTCTGGCCTTTCTCCTCCCGGGTCGACTCGACTGTTCCCGAGTCGACTCGACTGTTCCCGAGTCGACTCGACTGTAGCTCGAGTCGACTCCGACAGTCCGCCAGACAGAATTATGCAGAATTGATTATCCTTCAATTCTCTTCATCACCAATAGTCTCCACATACCCCAACAATCTCCCACTTGGAGACCTTGGGTATATCCTCTTGTTACTTGGCTCTCCTCTGTGCTCCCACTGAAACTGAATCATCCTAGTGAGATAGGTACGATGCCTCCTCAACGTCTTCAAGCATGAAGACCAGCAGAAGCTGAACAACTCCTCAGCTTCTCCACCGTGACGACCTTCGTCAACATATCTGCAGGATTCTGACTTGTATGAATCTTCTCCAACTTGACGAGTCCCTGCTCGAGCAATGACCTCACAAAGTGGTACCGTATGTCAATATGCTTCGTCCTTGAATGGAAAGCTGAATTCTTTGCCAGATGAATTGCACTTTGACTATCTGAATATAACATGCAATCCTTCTGCTCCTTCCCAAGCTCCTTCATCAAGCCCTGAAGCCATATTAGTTCCTTGCACGCCTCTGTGGCTGCCACATACTCCGCCTCCGTAGTCGACAATGCAACAACTGGTTGCAACCTGGAAATCCAACTGACGGCTCCACTGCCCAGGGTGAACAAGTACCCTGTCGTGCTCCTCCTGCCGTCCAAGTCTCCTGCCATGTCTGAGTCCACAAAGCCCTGTAACCGGATCTCAGAACCTCCATAGCACATTGATATGTGCTCCGTGCCTCTCAGATACCTCAGTATCCATTTGACCGCACGCCAATGCTCCAAGCCTGGGCAGCTCATAAAGCGACTCACAACTCCCACTGCTTGAGCAATGTCAGGTCTCGTACAGACCATAGCGTACATCAAGCTCCCCACCGCCGATGCATACGGGATTTTTGACATATTGAGCTCCTCCACCCGCGTCTTCGGACTTTGTCCTTTTGAAAGCTTTAAGTGGGCACCTAGTGGTGTGCCAACAGGTTTGGCACCCTCCATGCAGAATTTCTTGAGTACTCGGCTGATGTACTCCGCCTGAGATAGTCTGAGGATATGTTTAGACCTATCTCTGCTGATCCGCATCCCAAGGATCTGTTTTGCTGCTCCTAGATCCTTCATTGCAAATTTTCTTGACAGCTTCAGCTTCAATTTTGCAATCTCATGCATGCTAGCTCCTGCAACTAACATGTCATCAACATATAATAGCAAGATAATATAAGATGTACCGAAGTCCCGGAAATAGCAACAGTGATCCTCCTGACATCTCCTGTATCCTATCTCAAGCATGTAACTATCGAACTTGAGATACCATTGCCTGGGCGCCTGTTTCAAACCATAGAGGCTTTTTTTTCAATTTGCAAACCAAGTCACTCGTGCCAGCTGCAATGTATCCCTCCGGCTGCTGCATATATATCTCCTCATCGAGATCTCCGTGAAGAAAAGCTGTCTTCACATCAAGCTGCTCTAAGTGAAGATTCTCTACTGCCACCATGCTCAGCACCACCTGAATAGAACTCATCTTGACTACAGGAGAAAAGATCTCCGTGAAGTCGATACCTGCTCTCTGCTGAAATCCTTTTACAACCAGCCTGGCCTTGTACCGTTTCTTCCCATTCTGCTCTTCCTTCAGCCTGTAAACCCATTTGTTTGACAGTGCTTTCTTCCCCTTGGGCAGATCCACCAAATCCCACATCTGATTCTGCTCCAATGACTCCATCTCATCATCCATAGCCAACTCCCACTCCTTCCTGGTATCAACCTTCAATGCCTCCGTGAAGCATTCAGGTTCGCCATTATCTGTGAGCAGCAAATAACTAAGAGTCCCATCATACCTTTGAGGAGGCTTCCTATGAGTACTACGAGTGGACCTTCTTAGTTGTGGAGAGGGTGCCAATACTTCAGGTTCTTGCTCTGACTGAGTCTTCTGACCAGAATTTGTAGACTCCTCTTCAGGATCCACAAAACACGGCTCAACAGGTTTTGTTTCTGATTCAGTGCTCTACTGCATTTTCTCATTAAATACCACATCATTACTATAAATGATCTTCCTGTGTTCGGGATCCCAAAAACGATACCCAAACTGTTGACCTCCGTATCCAACGAAAATGCACTTCTTTGATTTGGCGTCTAATTTGCTTCTTTGATTGGAATCAACATGGACATAACTGGTACAACCGAATACTCGTAAGTGCGCCAAATCAATCTTCTTCGCTGTCCATGCTTCCTCAGGAATTCCAAATTCAAGTTTCTTTGATGGCCCTCTGTTGATCAAGTAGGCAGTAGTGTTAACTGCTTCTGCCCAAAACTGCTGTGGCAATCCAGCATGTATCCTCATACTCCTGGCACGCTCATTAATTGTTCTGTTCATCCTTTCAGCAACTCCATTTTGTTGTGGTGTCCCTGGAACTGTCCTCTGCCTGACGATCCCAGCCTCTGCACAGTAGTCCTCAAACTCTCTGCTACAATACTCACCACCGTTGTCTGATCTCAGGCATTTTAACCTCCTTCCTGTCTCGAGTTCTACCATTGCCTGCCATCTTCTGAAGACCCCAAATACCTCTGACTTGTGCTTCAAGAAGAACACCCAAAGCTTCCTGGTAGCATCATCAATAAAAGTAACATAGTACTGAGATCCACCAATGGAAGAAACCGGTGCAGGCCCCCACACATCCGTGTGCACGAGATCTAGCTTTTCTTGCTTCCGAGGTTTACCTTCTTTGTTGAATGAAACACGCTTCTGCTTTCCGAGAATACAATCCTCACAGAAGTCCATCTCAACACTCCTGAGACCCTGCAGCTTTTCCAACTGGTGCATCACCTCCAGTCCCTGATAACTCATGTGCCCAAGTCTGCAATGCCATAACTTGGCGTCCACATCTGCTGCAGCAACTCCAATAGAGTTTTCCGTGCCGTTGGCGATATAAAGTGTCCCAACCTTCTTGCCACTAGCCACCATCAACGAACCCCTGGATATCTTCCACTGATCAGCTGTGAAAATAGTCTTGTACCCCTGGCTCGCCAATTGTCCAACAGAAATCAGATTCCTCTGCAGTTGAGGCACGTGCCGTACGTCCTCAAGCTCAAGTGAAGATCCAGAAATCAACTTCACTTCCGCGCTTCCCCTTCCTTGTATGGTGCAAGGCTCTCCATCCCCTAAGTAGACTTTGCCGAAGTCTCCCTTCTCATATCCTCCAAGAAGCTTCCGTTGGGATGTAGCATGGAAAGACGCGCCTGAGTCTATCACCCAAGACTCGTCACCGGTAGATAAAGATAGAACGAGGGCATCCATGTCACCGTTTTCAGCAAGATTTGCCAGATCCTTGCTGACTCCTTCGGTGTGGTCGCCTTGCTTCCCTTTAGGAGATTTGCAGTCCCTCCTAAAGTGCCCCATCTTTCCGCAGTTCCAGCACTTCGCTCCCTTGTTCTGAGGTGCTCGAGACCTGCTGGATCTCGACTTCGAGTCGCTTCGAAATCGACCGTCCTTCTTTTGTCTTCCCCGGTTAGAGATGTTTAGTGCACTTCCAGACGACTCCGTAGCTCCAGAAGATTTTTTTCTTGCTTCTTCACTTAGAAGCACTCCCACAACGTCATCAAAGATCAACTTCCCCGTCGCCGAAGAGTTGCTCACCGCCATCACCAGGCCCTCCCAGCTATCAGGCAGTCCGGAGAGGATTAGCAATGCCCGAATCTCATCGTCAAAACTAATCTCCACTGACTCCAACTGGGCCGTGAGTCCGTTGAACTCGTTGAAGTATTCTGCTACGCTGCCGCCATTTTTCATACGAAGATTAAACAACCTCTTCATGAGAAATACCTTGTTTGATGCTGAGGGTTTCTCGTACATCCGCGACAATGTTGCCATCAACTCCATCGTCGTCTTCTCGTTTTTGATGTTGAATGCCACTTGGGATGCAAGTGACAATCTAATGGTGCCGAGCGTCTTCCGATCGAGGACCTCCCAGTCTTCATCGGACATCTTCTCTGGTTTCTTCGCTCTACCTCCAAGAGGTAAATAGAGATCCTTCTGGTAAAGATAATCCTCTATTTGCATCTTCCAAAATCCGAAGTTCGTGCCATTGAACTTCTCAATTCGCAACTTTCCTTCATCCGCCATTGCAGAATACCAATAGCTCTGATACCACTTGTTGTCAGCGACCCGCACCGGAACCCACTCATACCGGTACAACCACCAATGTCGGACAAGCAAAGAGAGAAGCAAACGGATAAGCACTCTCTCGCTCCCTCGACACCGGACTCAAGGATCACCGCTTCGCTTCCGCTACGAAGGGCAAAAGATTACCCCGTGGTATCAATAGGGTAAAACACTTGAGCACCGCAGCGGATTATCAAACCAAAAGAAGAAGAAATAGGAAGAAAATAGCAAAGCAAACACAAAGATGTAACGAGATTCGGCTACAAGTAGCCTACGTCCTCCACCGCTCCAAATCTCAATTAGGATGAACAGATTACAGAGATAGCACACACCCGAACGATCACACGCGATCGCTCTACAAGAGATTCACACAGAATTTCCTTTGCACAAGAAGTAGGATCCCAATCCTCTTCTTCTCTAGAACCCTAGCCGCACAAAACAAGAGTCTCTCTCAAAAAATATCCTTGAATATCTCACCTCCTAGGGCTCTCATGAGTCCTATATATAGTCTCAAGACCTTCAGATGATCATAGCCGTCGAAACGCCACCAAAAACACCAAAAGAAAATCGTCTGTACGATTTTTCGCGAGCCCGAGTCGACTCGGCTGTGGTTCGAGTCGACTCTGGCACGTCTGGACAAAACTAGCACGATCTAGAGTCGACTCGACTATAGCTCGAGTCGACTCGACGATGCTTCGAGTCGACTCGACTGTAGCTCGAGTCGACTCTGACAGTCGAGACAGAAACATGGTTTTCTCGGTCTTCTGGCCTTTCTCCTTTCGGGTCGACTCGACTGTTTCCGAGTCGACTCGACTGTTCCCGAGTCGACTCGACTGTAGCTCGAGTCGACTCCGACAGTCCGCCAGACAGAATTATGCAGAATTGATTCTCCTTCAATTCTCTTCATCACCAATGGTCTCCACATACCCCAACATGAAGTGTTTGTACAAAGTAAAAAAAGATGCGAAGGAAAAAGTTCAAAGATGTAAAGCAAGGTTGGTAGCAAAGAGTTATAAGCAACAACCAAGAGTTGTTTTGGTAAAGTATTTGGTCCCATTGCTCTATTAGAGACTATTAGATTGGTTCTTTTTTTAGTGGTTGAACACAAAAGGAAGATCTATTAACTTGATGTAAAGTGAGCTTTCTTGAATGGCTTTCTTGAAGAGGATATTTATGTGGAACAACCTTTAGGGTATGTTAAAGTAAGTCATGAACACAAAGTATATAAGTTGAAGAAGACTCTTTATGGATTAAAGCAAATACTGAGAGCATGAAATATAAGAATTGATAAGTATTATTATGACAATGGCTTTGAGAAATATTTTTATGACCACACTTTGTATATGAAGGTGACAAATAATGGAGATGCATTCATTGTGTGTCTTTTATGCTGATGACTTGATCTTCACCAGCAATAATTCAATTTTGTTCAATGAATTAAAAAAGAGCAAAATCCAAGAATTTGAAATGACAAATATTGGCTTGATGGTTCATATTCTTGGTATTGAAGTGGTGCAAATGGAAGATAGAATTTTTATTTCTCAAAGTGGCTATGCAAAGAATATTCTCAAGAGGTTTGTGTGGTGCCTCTCGTAGCATTGTGGTGCATGGAGCGACTATTTAGAAGCTTCATCTGGAAGCGAAGTGGGGACAACAGTGGTGTTCACCTGCTAGCTTAGGAGACTATCTGCCAGCCGACTAGCAGTGGCGGGCTGGGAGTCCACTCTTTGATTGAGTGACGGGAGATCCTTATGACCATATTGGCAGCGAGATTTCTTCTAGAGTCGGAAAGTCTCTAGCGCTCTCTGATGAAAGCCAAGTATGGAAATCCGACCGACTCAACCATCTTCCACACCAGTTGAGGTAGCTCCTTCATTTGGAGAGAGATTTGTCGCCTGTGCTCCGGTGGTTATCCCGGCAATCAGATGGAAGATCGGGGACAGACGAGCTATCAACGTCTTAGAGGACAATTGGCTCTCTAAGATGCCAATGCATGGTTGGCCCACCTTGATCGACCATGGCTGGCTGGTGAGGCGCAGAGTCTACGATTTGTTTGTACCGGGGGAGCAGAAGTGGAACGAGGACTTCGTCAGGCAGATATTTGGGGAACAGCTGGCTGAGCAGGTTCTATCACTGCCGATTTCTGTAGGAGAAGTTATGGAAAGGAGGGTCTGGAGCATGACTAGAAGGTCAGAGGTGAGAGCCCGAGAGTTATCCAGAGTGGTCGAAAGGACTTCGGATCGGCAGAATGATTGGGGTTGGATTTTAAGAATACGCATCCATCCCTGTGTGGCCTTATTTGTCTAGAAGGTGGCATGGAGATGCTTGCCTACCAGAGGTGTGTTGGCTTAGCAAGGGATGAGGATTTCCTTAGTTTGTGTGGTCTGTCCGGAGGTGAAGGAGTCTATTTTACATATTCTCATTCGATGTCCATGAGCTGCTTAGATTTGGAGGTGTGCCTCGGCCTCCCCTGATCTACAGCAAGGGTGGACGTTGATCAAAAATTTTCTGTATTTTGTAGAGGCTTTTTCATAGAGGTCTGGCTTTGAGGAGCGGGGGATTAGTATTGCCTATCTGGCCTATGACTATTGGCTAAATAGGAATGCCTGGATCTTCAAGGATAGCAGAGCGTATCCGAGGGTGTTGGCAGATAGAGCTCTATTTCATGTGGTGGAGATCATCGACACTACTGAGGCGTCGTCCCTTGGAACGACTAGAAAAATTTAGGGTTCCCATTCTTCTCTTGCAGCGATCAGGATCGTGCTTGTTTTTTGGGAGCCCCCACCCCCTAGCATTCTCAAGATGAACTTTGACGGTAGTGTCGGCAAGGGAGGGATCAGTGGAGGTGTGGAATTTGTTATCAGAGACTATGATTCCAAACTGATGGCGGCCAGGGGTCGGCTGGTCTTCGACACATCTGTCGTCAGTGCGAAGCTCAAAGCTGCATAGAAGAGCATCACCTATGCGAGACATGTGTTGGGTGTGGACTATATTTTTCTTGATGGAGACTCGGCCACGCTGATTGAGTGGGTCCGGGGTCGGAGATATGCTGATAACAGAAGGCCGTTACTTAGGGCTGGAAGTGGGCTCGGGCCGGGCTATGGGCTAGGCCCAATGCATTTCAGGCCGAGCTCAGGCTGAATAATTAAGCCCATTTCTTTTTCGGATCGAGCTCGGATATCTCATTGGCCCGACCCGGGCCCGGCCCAAACCCGAGCCCACTTCCAGCCCAAGGAGTAGCCTGAATCGCGGTTTGCCCGTTTCCATTTGGCCCTGGATGATTGGCTGATTGCCGAATGGGTTTTATTATTTAAACCCAGTTGGTTGTTGCTCGATGTTGGTTGGGTTTGCAGAGGCACAGAGGTGCAGAGCGGTGGAGGTGTGGAGCTAGGGTTTCCCCGCTTCTCCTTGTCGGCTCGTCGCCGGTCGCTAGTCGTCGACCGTCCAAGCTCGGTGAAGTCGTGAAGAGGAGCTCCGACCACCCTATCATCGTAAAGCAGAGCGCTCGGTGAAGTTGTGAAGAGCAGAAAAGGTTTTGAGGTACGAATGATCTTCCCCTCCTCACCTTTCTTCCCTTTCCTTATAGGAATCTTCTTTCCACTTCTTGTCTGGTTGCGTGGGAATATATCATTCCTTTGTTTCATATTTTTTATAGGTATCATAAATGAAAATCCTCTATAAAATGAAACTTTTGTAAGTGCTTCCATATCATCTCACAGTTATAGAAAGGTTTGGAATAACTTTCATGCTGATGCTATAGGTTAAATTTGTGATATTTATGTTGTTATTTGGGCAGATTATTTTTATTAATGTCTCATTCTAAAATAGGTGAAAATGAGATTGTTGAAGATTTAAGGGATGAGGATGATAGAAATGAAGATACTATTGAAAATGATTGTGACAAATCTTCTAGAAAAAGATCTTGGGTATGGAATCACTTTATCGAGGAAAAAAATTCTGAAGGGTCAATAGCTAAGTACAAATATTGTAAAAAAAAAATTAAGTGGGAGCACTAAAGGAGGAACGAGTCATCTAAAACGTCATCTTGAAAATATTTGCAAGAAGTATCAAAAGAATCCGACTAATCAGTTGTTCTTAGTACCAAGTTCAAAAGATCCGATAAAGTCTTTCAAATTCAATCAAGAAGAGAGTAGAAAAATTCTTGCAAAATTTATCATATGTGTTGAGCTTCCATTTCGTATTGTTGAGCACACTATTTTTCTGGATTTTATAAGATCTCTTCAGCCATTACTCAAAATTATGGGTCGTAAGACTGTAAAACATGATTGTATGGCTTTGTATCAAGAAGAAAGAAAAAAATTACATGATGTATTCAAGAACCCGGTGTTTCATGAGAGAAGCAAATATATTGACACTTGTTATCATTTTATTTGAGAGCATGTAAAGGAGAAAAGAGTGGAATTGATACATTACAAGTCTCAAAATCAAGTTGTAGATATCTTCACCAAGCTATTGAAGCATGATGTGTTTAGTAGATTGAAGAGCATATTAGGCATGAAGACTTTTGGAAATTGGATCTAAGGAGGAATGTTGAAAATGTAAACCCTAATTTAATGGATTCCTTTTATCCTTTTGCTTTATAGCATTGTATGTAATTTTTTGGTTTCTTGGTATACTTAATAGTCTTTTAATTTTGTCCCACTTTATGTAAAAAGAAGTGAGAAAACTAGCCTGTGGGTTAATAGTATAATGGTGTGTCTTTTGAGTTTCTCTTTGAAAAGAAGAATAAAGTGGTGAGAGGTTGGTAGGAGAAATTTCTAAAGCATATTTTTATATTAAAAAGAAAAAAAGATTACAAGAAGAAAACTGTTTTTCTAGTTGTCGATTTTCTGCATATTTGTAAGTTATATTTTCAAATTTTTTATAGTTGAAATAAAGAGTTTTTTGAAGTAGATTCAAGCCTATGTTATGTTCTATTGTTCAGCTTTACTTTATATTGTTTTATTGGTGCCATTTGCATGTTATTAGCGTCTATATGGTTCAACATCCAGAATGCATTCGAACTCTTCGTAAAAAAAATTTGACATCAAACGCGCATAAGTCTTCCCATCTCAGGCTCGATCTGCTTGCTTGATATGGTAACCTGAAACTTGAGTTTATGGTTGCTACTGTCTTTGCCGTCCAATAGAAGAGCGGCAGATTAAGTATTGCCGCATAAATCTTGAACTTGATGTTGTGTTGCGCTCTTCTCCTGAAAAGATTCCAATGGTTGACAGTGAGAGAAAAACCATCCCCCTTTATATGTCCTTCTGCTATTAGGGAGCAAATTGTTTGGCAATCTGGATAGCCATCATCTACCTTTATGCGTCTGCCAAAGAATTCAACAATGGCTGCCCTACCTAAGTAATCGGTGACTTCGTCGATATCGTGGGTGACTGGGAGGAAAACTTTTAGCGAGGGTGGACGGTTGGGTGTGTTCTGAGAAGTGGTTGGGTGGTTTTGCATGGTTAGTATAGAAGTAGTAGGATGGCTAGAGATGATCACGGGAGGGTGTGGCCAAGCTAGACTTGCAGGCAGGCGCCTCGGTCGAAAGGAAGGCCTCCGGGAGACTGCCAGACTGGGATCACCGAAGTCGGAACTCGGAAACCTACAAGCTGCTCCGCAGCTCCACTCTCCAGCATAGCGGTCGGCCGACAGGAGTAACAGGAGAAGACGTCTTAGGCTCTTAGCCCGTCCTCTGTGGCTCTATCCTCCTGCCGTCCATCGGTCCATACTCCAAAGGACCATAGCCCGTCTTCTCCATCCGCCGTAGTCACCAGAATGGAAGAATCCCAGATAACCAGAGTCCAGAGATAGAGAAAGAGAGAGAGAGAGAGAGAGAGAGAGAGAGAGAGAGAGAGAGAGATTAAAAACGTTTGGAGATCTTGGGGTTGGGGGAGAGTTGATGGTGCCGCGGAGGATACTTAGATTATAAGAATTAAGAAAGCGGGAGGGGACTCAGGGGAGGGAGCCTGGATCACGGACCACGGTGAGGTATGCCACCATCCGGTGGAGGATAGGCGCCCGGGCGGGGTGATGGCCTGGTGCCAGTTTGGCAGAAGAAGGTGGTCTTCCCGAGTTCCGGTCAATCGAGCCTAGGTCGCCGTCTCCGCCCGCGTTAAGGCCCCAAAGAACGGTGAAGTTTCACGTGGATCACGAGGAAGTTTCATTTTTTTAATTGTTTTTCTTTTTTTTTATTAATAATAGTAGTAGGATTTTCAGATATGCTCCAAATTTGTAGAAACACTCTTTCTTGTGATTTTTCTGCGAGAACCGTATTTTGAAGTTATCGGATAAAGGGCGAATAATTTTTTGTTATTTATAAATTTGCTTGCCATATAAACGCCCTTCTCTTCTATTTATTTTTCTGGTGATTATAATCTTCACAGTATATACACCAGCTTGAATGGGTGAATGGTGGTTTTTGTGTGTTTATCTGTTTTTATGAAAAAGAGTTAATTGTAGAAGTGCCGACTGACGGTCGTCCGCACACCGAGGAACGGAGGGGGCCAGGGGGTGTCAGGTCACAGGTGTGGATGGGGGGAGAGAGAGAGAGAGAGAGAGACGGAGGGGGGTGTCGCCGTGTTGGATGAAGAATTTCGCCTTCTTTTGGATTTAGCCGTTGATCCTGGGTTACTGGGTATGGTAGCTGACTACTTGATTCTTTGTTTTTTTTTTAATGGATGGCAGTGACATGTTGGTGGTGCCGATGGGTGATGGGCATCATGAACCAATGGAATATATATTTTTTTAATTTTTTTTTCTAATCTTTGAAGTTTGAATTTGGAATTATTTTATTTTTCAAAATTTCAGCTATTTAGGTATGTTCTTATTGTGACTTCGGCTTCTGCCACTCCATCGGTCAATTTTTGGCACTACTTTTCGTCATCATGTTCGGTACCGCTTGTCGGAACTTGAGTTCATTTCTCTTGACTTAATTGCTTTATTTGATAATATTATTTTTTTTTATTTGTAAAATTTTTTTATTTGTAAAATTTTATATCTTAATTTGTTTGTGGTGATTGCTTTAATTACTTTGTTTGATAATATTATTTTTAAATTTAAATATCTGATAAAAAAATATGAATATAGGTATAAAATAATCAAAAGAAAAATTAAAAAATTCATTCAATCTCAAAAAGAAGTTCTAGATAGGTTTATTATCACAAACAAATAAATTTTTTTTTTTTTGGAGAGTTCACCTTATTAAAATATTTTGTACTTATTAATTTTTTTTTTTGGGTGAGTTTGCCTTAGTCTCGAAATGTATCCGGCTGCTACTGCTCATAGGTTAGGTGATAACAAAAAGATGTGAGGTTATTGAAGGAGTTCAGCTACACTTGCAGGTCTACTGCTCACAGGTTAGGTGATAACAAAAAGATGTGAGGTTATTGAAGGAGTTCAGCTACACTTGCAGGTTCTTGTGGTGCGGCCGAGCTTGCGACACAAAAAATCACCTCACCGAGTTGGGGTGGCTTAGGTTGCAGGCGTGGTTTGTTTCGTCGGAGGAGGTACGGTCCATGGTGTTTTGACGGCGTGCAGGGCTTGCCGTACGAGTCCTCTAGTTCCCATCAACACTTGATCATATTTGCTTTCACACTTTCCGGCCCATTTCTAGGAGCGAAGCACCAGCTTCTCTGCCCGAGGACGACATGTGGTAATGGCCTGTACCTTACACTTGGAGTTATTTGTTATTGGAAATCGCGGGTCCAGGAGGCAAGAGCTGAAAGTGGGTGGGATGGGAATGAGTTTAAGATGTCTGGCTACTTGTGCTGCCTAATCTATAATAAGTTGGTGCATGGATGAGCTCATTGTACGTGCATGCATGCACCCTAGATGAGTTAGAAGGTATCTCGTGACATGATTGCTGTGACATAAGGAAAAAAGAAGAAGAACCAAACAACATCTGCCCCCATTGTAATCATAAGGGTTGGCAGTAGATTCAACTACTGCAGTCTTTGGCAAGGGATTGTGGTAGCGAAACTCTCTTTCATGAAACCAGTGCATCCATTGGTCTCAAAACCTCATTTTTTGGGGATCGACGACATTATTTTCTTGAGGAAAATAAAATAGGAGGGAGAGAAACTGCCCCCATAATTTGGATTGCCAACATGTTGAACCCCATTTGATGACTTAGGCCGAGATCCACAACCTCAATGTGTGGATTAGGTATTTTTGGAACAATAGGTGGTGCTAAAACAATTCGAGTCCCTTGATATCTAATGTTGGATTTGCCTCCAGTTTACACAAAATTATCACTAAACTACTCCTTACTAAATTGGCCGATCCATTGAGACCTACAAAGGCCTTCCAAATTCTGCCATCCCATCCTATTACAATTCAAATGCAAGCCTCCAAACATCTGCTTCATTAATTAGAAGAAAGAGGATGACGACTAAAAGATAAAAGGTTGGCTTGAGGAGTGATATGTTGGCTCAGAGCATGCTATGCAGTGCCAATACGAATATACGATGGTTTAGTTTTTAATAAAGAAAGCCATCTAGAGTGGATCAATGGAAAGGGTCATCCTCTACTTCCACTTGACTAAAGCAGATCCCCTCTAAGTTGTCTCCACCTCTTCACGCTGACTCAAACCCTTTTGTCCAATATATTTTAATTTAGCCTTAGTATCTAAAAACTATCCTGAAAAATGTACATGCACGCATGCATACAGATGCGCACCCGAGCACATAGTATGCCTATGTATGTGCCTATACATACATACATATATACATATGTTTGTGTGTGTCTATAAATGTATATATCTATATACGTATATGTGTGTGTGCGTGTATTCCAACATTAATAATCTGAATTGTTGAATATGATTTAACTGATGCATCAAGTGATCAAAAAAGAAAACAAATACAATTTAATATTACTTAGATTGTCTAATTTTTTTGATCATTTTATGCATAAACTAAGGATCTTCAAATCATATTGAACATCTTAGATCATCGATATGGAATCCCTATTGTCCAATCTAAATCTGATTGGATCTGAATAGAGATCCACTCAAGTGGAGCCAACCAACCAACATACATACATACATGCATGCATGCATGCATACATACATATATATATATATATATATATATATATATATATATATATATATATATATATATATATATATATATATATATATATATATAATGGGTCGCGGTGTATCTTTTGCATGAATCATTATTGGGTCATCCATTGGTCGCTTCGAGATATGTTGAAACAAATGAATGATAAAGTTCTGAGCATTTTGAGATCTATGTGATAGGTGACGCAAAGGTGTACTAGAACGAAGGTGAATTTTTCTTTCATGCAAAAGATACAACTCCAATCCATAAGACATTTAGTGTAGCCAACCAGAATAGTTGAGTCAAGCTTCCACAGAACAAGATCACAGTAATAAATTAACTCCAAGAGAAAAGAGTATTAAATTTATCTTAACATTCTTTTCTTTTATTTTATAGGATCCAGGTCCTTCTTGGACCATCTCTCTCTTGGTTTTAGTTGTCTCATTCCTCTTGTCAAAGTTCTTACCAAAAAAATCCTCTTGTCAAAGATATATTCCAAAAAGAAAAAGAAAGACAGATAAAACACCAACCAAAAGTTATGCCTATTTTAAAAGAGAAAGGTAAGAAAGCAATAATATACATTTATCAAATTACATGAATAAAATCATGATAATTTACTTAATATTCATTACTTGGATCAAATTATCGGTACCTTTGTTGTAAGTGCTCGGTTTAGGAGAAGCTCCAAGATTCAAATCTTGGTGGTGGCATCAAGATCCGCTATGTCATCCGAGTCTTGAAAGTTTTCAAAATTTGGAGTGCACAAAATCTTAAACCCTAATTCAAAAGGATGCAGTGACGAGGGGCTGCGAAGGTTAAGGGTCAATGAAAGCGCTGGGGCCCATCAGAGTGGATGAGCAGCCACTTCTTTCAGATAATTCCGTCTAGGTTCCACCTCTTTCAGAAAACCATTAGTGAAATCAATGCGTGTTACAGATGCGAAAGAGAATTGGTTATAATGGTACAAAACTTGATGGGACATCATTTGTTTTTTATCTATTATGTCCTGGAAGGCAACATGATTGAAGTGATAAGACAAATATCAGTAGGAACATCACAAGCACATTTGTTGAAATGAATTTTTCTTTTCCCTTATCCTTTCTTCTCACTTCACGGTATGTCAAGCACGAGACTAATCTAATACTTCATAGGCTACCCTGAGCAAGGACCCAAGGGTCAACAAGCATCATATAGCTTGAGAGGAACCCAAGCTTACATTTGCTGAGCTTAACCTGGCCTTCAGCCCAATCGTCCGTAGGGAGTAATAGATGGCAACATATTTTGGCTCTAGCTTGTGTGCACCTATTTAATCCCATGTTGGCGCATTTCATGCCACCTTTGTCAACAAAGCTAAAAGTCGATGTACCATACATCATAACTAATGAAGGTGAAGCTTGTGTGGAAATCTCAAATAGATGGATTTTGATTTATTTTAATCTATCGGAGGAGCTTATATTCTTAGTCGTTGTAATCCTGCCATTTCAAAAGGCCAAAATTTATAGTTTCATTTTTTTCTCTGCTAAAAAATTTATAGATTCTGAGATTAACATATGATGCAAATATTGATCTTTAAATTGGTGTGTAATTCTTTCCTCAAAGAAAATAAGAAAAACCAAAATTTGATTCCAATAGGAAAGGGTGCGAGTGCTCTGTCCATATAAACTGGTAGAATATGGTACAAGTTTCTAAAGGAAGCAAGTTTGTGTTAGGTGAGGGTTGGTGAGGGTTGGTGCAAGCTTGTTGATGCAGGTCTATTTGGGGGAAGAGAATGAGGTGGGAAAGGGACTGTTCGATCGATGTGGAGAAAAACCAGGGAAGTTTGACTATTTCACATTTCTCGGAGATTTTAAATGGAAGATTGACTTGTGTAGGAGCAAGGGACCTTGTACTGCTACCATAGATTAATTATATCTCCCGTTCCTATCTTGGAGTTGCATGCATCTTGGCTTTCCTAGACTTAGAAGTAAATAATTAAATAAAAATTTAAAATAAAACGCTTACAAAAAAGAGAGACTTACTAGTACCCCATGCAAAATGGAAAGAAAGATATAGGATTGCAAGATAACAACAAGATAAATATACATATTGATCCGGTGAATATTTGTCAGCCTGATCTCGATATAAAATGAAATATCTGACCTTGGTATTGTTCGAAGTGCTTTACCTCGATCGTAGCCAAAGTGTCATTCTGGTCCGGCCGAGCAACAAGGAGAAGCTATGTGTCTCATTGAAGACTGTTCGAGAGTAGTTAATGCCCATCAAGAACATGGCTATGATCTCAGCAACTATTGCTCTTGCTCGGCTATTATTGCATGATCGGAACAATTGTCACCACGTGCGTAACGTGGGAGCCGTTACCCAGTAGTTATAGTATGTCATGTTAATCTCGGTAATGGGTGCCAACTCTATCTTGTATAAAGGAGGAACTGAGAGATCCTTAAGTAAGTCATTTTCCATCCTACCCTCTCTCTATAGACTCTCTCTCTCTTTCCCTCTCTCTCTCTCTCTCTCTCACTATGTCCCTAGAATTCGACTGACTTGAGAGTCAGAGGGTTCTTCGTCAGACAAACCCTGGTAAGAGGACTATTTTCATTAAGTATTATTTCCATTAAATTTAACCTCCCTCCTCCATGAATCTAGTAGCAATAGCAATGGCAAGCTGTATCTTGTATATGATACTGCATGATAGTCAATAGTTCCTTATCCAAGTATATTGTTTCAACACTATATTGGAACCTTGGTTGAATAGGCTGCCAAGATATGCAATTGATTCAATTTGCAAATAAGACACTATAAGATGTAACTCCTTATCCATCTATATATAGCTCCTTATCCATCTGATAATCTGACCTCTTCTCAATGATTTTAATATACTTGTTAACATGCATCAAATCTACCTGCCTAATCTTGACCTTAGTAGTCATCATATGATCCAAGAAGCCCATCCAGGGTTACTTTTGGCTATATACAGTCCTAGGCATTCATTAAAGAGGTCTGAGTTTCCTAACTACTCTCTTAACCCATCTCCAAAACTGTTGGTTTATCACTAACTGCTCCCCATGGCACCTTCCATGCCACTTTTGGTATATATTCTCTCCTAATATTGCATTCATTTAACATTGATCTGCGTTCTTCTCAACAAGGTTATGGAGCGCAATGCAGTAAATAGCGAAGTGGGTGACTACTAACCTCAATATTTCTCCACTATTTGCTTTTTCATCAAAGCTAACACCCATATGTTGTTAAATATGAAAATAATAGCTTGGTTGTCTCCACCACCTATTTCATCCTGCAATATTTTGCTTATGTCCTTTAGGATTATGTCTATGCAATGGTTAGCACATGAGGTCCAGAAAATATGGAGCCTCATGATTATAAGAATGTCTTGGGCGGTCTTGTAATTTGATCCATTATCAGTAACCACGTCAATATGATATGCTACTCTCTTATTTGATCAACGACCTGCTTTATTAAGCTCAAAATGTACCGAGTGTCATGCACCTTATTAGAAGCATTCACTAACTTATGAAAGAATATCTTCTTCTCACAATATATCAAAATATTGATAATACTTCACCTGTTAGACCTTGTCCAACAATCACTTCAATGTCAACTCATAAATATCCCACTTGCTTTGATAGGAGGCTATCCATCTCTCCAGCCTTCTAGTTTTATTATCAAGTAACTCACCAAAATATATCGCTATAGGTCCAGGAGGAACGACACCCTAACGGGCATTTTGAATGAAGTTGATGACAGAATGATAGTAGGTATTATCTACAACATTTGCAGGGTTATGAATGCAGTGATCAAGAAGGAATAGCTCTCCACATTTTTTCTTCTTATTCTTGATGAGCATGGAATCAATTTTTAACTACTTTGATTCTTTGTTGGGGAAGGTATGTGGAACTAAGTAATGAATTGTACCCCTATTGGTATATCTCCAAGCTTCTTTCCCTTCAATTGCTGATCAAAAGCCTAAACATAGATGTTATCCGGTTGCCACCATTTCTAACAACCTCTTTCACTGACTTGCTCCTCTTGTAGACTAGATTTGCTCTAATAGACCTAAAATCAGACCTCAGAACTATGAGGGCTCTAACTATGCCCTATGCTTGGAAACCTACTCCCTCTATCACTAATCATTCAAATCATCCTAAATTGCGACTTAAATCCAGGCCCCTTCATGTCATCTAGATATAATCCCATCATAGTTTTTCAGATCCTTGGAGTGATATAATGGTGGCTCTAGCTGCCTGTCGACCAATCTTTACATATTTTGTTGCGTTTTATCCTTCCCTCCCTAAAATTATCAAGTCTTCTTCATCAACTATCAAACCTCTTGGGGATATTTCTTGCATGCAGTCATACATGGTAACTACTAGTGAATTAATGATGCTCCAATTTCGTCACCATATCCTCTCCACTCCATATTGCACTACTTTCATATCTAATGGTGTCAGCCCGAGATCATTACACTATGCTCCCATCTAATGTCAACATCCTAATCCTTATTCTTCCTTTTCGAAGCTATTTCAGCTTCAATAAGCAACCACAAGTCACAAACTATCTCATTCATTACCTCAAATTACATAAAAGTGGATCTACGTTTTGTAAAATTTTTTTTATAATTTTAAGATATATCACTGAATTTTATAATTTAGTTTTACTAATACATAAGATAATTTATAAAATAATTAGAAAAATATGCATGTTGTCCTTGAAAATACATCCTAATTAACAATCCACATTGTCATATTTTTCAAATTCATAATTTTTAAGTATAAGAGTTAAAAATTTGATAATTTATGTTATAATAAAAAACATGGCCAAATTATTTTTAAATATATTTATAATTTATCTATATAAATTATTAATTTATTTTTAAATTTTAAATATATTTAATAATTTTAAATTAAAAAATAATATTACTTATAAAATATCTAGAAGTTATTTCAAATTAATGTAGAATACTACTAAGAGTATTGCATATATTTTCTCAGCTCATGGTTATGCCTTAATCAACACTTATTTTAAAATTTATTTAAATTTGGGTCTAAGTTCAGCTAGCTGAATCTATATCCAAATTTAAATAAATTGCTACAAAATAGCAAATAACCCCAAACACACAACCATTTTTTATTTTCAAGTATTATTTTAGTATTATTTTAAATCAAAAAGATAATTTCTTCTATTGCATTATAAAAAAATCATGACTTCTTCATAAATTCACAAGCCACTCTTGGATTCACGGTACATCATGAGATCATGCCAAAATACAAAATCATCCCATGATTTTTTTTTTACTATTTTCTAAAGTATTTTAGGCATAAAAAGAAAAAATAGAAAAGAATAAAGCGGAAGGAGAATACTATACTTGATCTAGATTTAGATTGGGGATCAGAGTGACAAAAAATCTTTTCTCCCCAGACTTTCTTCAATTTTCCACTCTTCTCTTTGTTGCTGGTAATAAGGCTTTTGGAAGAAAAAATATTTACTATTTGGTAACCATAGTTCCAAAGTGCTTTGAAACTTTAACTTATATTTAGTAAAAAAAATTAAAAAGTACTTGCAGTATGAAAAAATGACAGTAACTCTTTATATTATTATAAACAAATATTATAATATATTCTTAATTCATAAATTATTTATTTTGAAAATATAATATTAAAATAGTATAAAATTATAATATAATGATATAATATTATCAAAATATAATAATATTATATTAGTAAATATAATATAATATAATATAATATAATATACTTATGACTAATTATAATTAATATCATAATTTTAGATCATTATTAGAACATAACTAATTATAATATACTTATTATATTATATTATATTATAATTATGTTATGATATTATAATTATACTATAATTTAGATTATTACTACATAGTAGTTTTTTACTAGAATATATGAATATGAATCTATTAGTTTAGCATAATATATAATAGTATTTTATTATAATACTATTTCATATTAATATAATATAGTGTCAAATATTGTTACTCTATAATTTATATATTTTATTTTAATCTAAATATTATAATAAATAATATAATAATTATAATATTTTGGAGTGGTTGGTCACACAAACCGCTCCCGACGGGCTTCAAAAAGTGCTTCGGAAAGGAGATCCAATTGATGTTTTTGTCAAATAGAAGTTTCTTGGCATATGAAAATATCATAAAGCTATTTTAAATTTTTTACTAAACAACTATATACCGATTGGAAATATTTTTTTCACTTTTGGCCCCTTCAAAAGAAAAATCTAAACCCCGGTCGCGTTGAGCGGGATGACTTGCCCGATCCGTGACGCATAAGCCTTTTTTTTTTTTCTCTCGGGTGACCTGCTGACCTGCGTGTTGACTTCTTTTCCACGCCCGATTCGACCCGGTATTCGACCCGTCCGGCCGAGTCGACCTTTCTTGGGGACTTGGAGAGAACTTCGGTGACGTTCTCGATCTCTCAAGGAGCGCGCGCGAGCTTCTTCTTCACGGTCTGCGCGCTGCCTACGAGGCGGAGGCGGCGGCGGCGGCGGCGATGACGACGTTGTCCCTAGAAACAACGGTTTGGGAGCAAGGTAGGAAGGCTGTCTTCTTCCACCGTTTCTTGTTGTCGCCGTCGGAAGACGGTGAGGAAGTGGAGGGCGAAGCATCCGTTGCCGAGTTTTTTAGAATCCTATCTCTTATTCGAGCAGAATCCATTATATAAATAGAGGCGGGCAGAGCAGGAGTAGAGGGAAGGGAGCTTGAGGGCTCGGCGACGGCGGCGAGGGCGGAGGCCAAGTTGGAGGGGCTCGGACTTGCACTGGTAACGGTTTTGGAGGACACGACCGGCGATAGACCCGGGGTTTGACTCGGTTAACTCGTGACCCGGACATCAAAACTGATTGATGTCAGGGTCGGGCTGCAGAACGTCACTGATGACCGTTTCGACCGGATGCAGATGCCGGTCCTAACTCCGCGTATAAGGATAAGCTTTACCAAGTTTCCAACGTCAAAAATCTCGAACGTCCAGAGAAACAAGACTAAAGAAAATCCACCCATCAGCCACGCCAGAGAATTCTAGAAACATTCTTTATTCTTGGGAAAACCACTACATCCACCCATTTACTCGAATTCCCATTTTGTTATCCGGTCTGACAAGTAGTATGCATCACGCAAAAGAAGGACTTACCTTCCTTCACGCGAATCCACCTTTGGATCACAGTTCGGATCGCTTTGAATCCTTCCTTCGAGCGGAAGATACGACCCCAGTCCATTAGTCAAAGAAAAAACAAAAAACCGCCATATTTCTCAGCCGCGGGCTCCGCTCACTATCCCTTAACAAACAAACGAAGTGAATCCGTGGGCTTTACTCCCTTTCCAACTTCAGAAGCCGCCAACGGTAGCCTGCCACCCTCTCTGTACAAAGCATTCGCCAACTCACTCTCTCTATATATCCCTCTTCCTCCTCATCGATATAAACCAACGCATCCTCTTCTTGAACTCCAAGCCGTATGTGCTCTCTTTTAATTTCTATTTCTGAGTCAATCTAGATCCTCTCTCTCTTTCTTTCTACAGATACAAATCCAATGGTTTCTCTCTCTTCTTCTTTCACTTCTCTCCGGGAGCCCCCGTTTTCTTCTTTATGTCCTCAATCCAAACCTTCTTTGTTCTCTACTCGTCGAAGGACTCCTCTGAGGGTCTCGGCAGTGTCGACGGCGGCGCGGCCGCAGTCTCTACAGGCTGCGACGATGTACGAGCTGCTGGCGGTGGCGGAGACGGCGGGACCGGCGGAGATAAAGGCGGCGTACCGGCAGCAGGCGCGGCGGTGGCACCCGGACGCCTGCCGCTCCACCAGCGAGAAGCCCTTCTTCGCTCAGCAGTTCATGCGGGCGCGCGAAGCCTACGGGGTCCTCTCCGACCCCGCCCTCCGCCGAGACTACGACCTCTCCCTCCGGGCCGCCGGCGCCTCCGTCTTCGGCGGCGCAAGTGTGAGGGCGCGGGCGAGGGAAGGATTCGGGGACTGGGAGGCCCAATTGGAGGGGCTCTGGAGGAGGGCGGCCCGGCCTGGGCGGGAGAAGACTTGGGGAAGTAGGATGAGGAGCAGCGCCGTCGAGATCGAAACGGCATAGCAGCGGCAGGCAGCAGCCATACTTGTTCTATAGATTTGATAGATGACAAATTGGTTTGTCCAATGAAAAAAATAGATAATAAATTGTTTTGGATAAAGTATTTGAGTAAATATATTTGAGATGCGGTTATTTAAAGAAGCGTATATATATGAATAAGCGCCGTAAAAGCATCCAGTAGCCCCTTCAGGTTTTTTTTTTTTTTTTTTTTTTTTTTTTTTTTTTTTTCGGGCCGCACACATTAAAGCCTTTGTAATTTTTAAAAATGTGCAAATTAATTTATGACAATTCGTAATCATGGGTGTCGCTCATTTTCTTCTTAAAAAATTATGAATCGTAAACCTGGAAAGTGCTTCAGCTTTCTCAAAATCTTGCCTGTAACGACAAGATTAGTATTTTAACTTTTAATAAATCACCTGCCAATCATATTTGGCACCAAAAAAAAAAAAAGGGGTCCCACCAGTCTTAGAAAAATTATTGATTAAATTTAGCATTACCCTTCCTATATTATTTTAGAGCTTTTTGCATACATATCCTCTAAAATTTGTATGAATACCCTTTCAAAATTGATCTTTACATGTATACCCTTACAATACACTTGTTTTATATGTATATCCTTCTCTTTTTTTTCTTATATATATCATCTAACGCCGCTAGAAAATTAGCAGTTTAAAATTAAAAATAACTGAAATACTCTAAATCGGTAGATAAACAAAAAAAAAATACAAGGGTATACAAGCAAATAGCAACTTTGCGAGGATATTCATGCAATTTTACCTATTTAGGAGGGTTTACATACAAAAAAAAATTCTAATTTTATTTTTATCTATTTCAACTTGTTTTAGCACCTGGATAATAGTTTAGTGTCTACTCCTTAATATTTTCTGGAAAAATATTGATTCATCAATTAAATAACAAAAAGGGTTATGAAATTTTTTTTACTAATCATGGAATTATTTTATTTTATTCTTCTTTATTTATAACAACCACTATATCTTATTTTATCAAAACATAGCATGTAATATTTATTACTATAAATGCATATATGGGGGCATGTATTACTTTATAGAAAGGGATTAAAATCTCTTAAATGCGCATGATATATTATAATAATCAAGCTTCCTCGCTGCTACTGTACTCGTGGGTGGAAGAACAACATCAATGATGGGCAGGGTGGCAGGTGGGAGCACTATCGATGATGGGCAGGATGACCTTGGTGCGGTCGATTCTTAGCTCAATTCCAATCTATCTGTTATCGAGCAACATTGTGCCGGTATCGCTTTTGAGTAAGGCTGCAAATGGGTCGGATCGATCCGAGACCCGACCTGTCCCGACCCGCGTAGATCCGAATTTTAGGACCTGCGGGTCCGGGTCGGATCCTAAAATTGGACCCGAATCATTTTTTGGGTCGGGTCTGGGTTTACCAAATGGACCCGACCCGACCCAAATGGACCCGAAGAGAGAAAGATAAAAGGAAAAAAAAAGAGAGCAAAAGAGATTTTTTTTTTTTTTTGTGTGGGTCGTGGCACTATTGATCCGTCAAGATCCTGTCTCGATCTATTACGCTGTTGATACCTCTGGTGTCTCGGTAGCTGGCTTTTTTTTTTTTTTTTTCTTCTGTTTTTTGGTTTCTGTTTTTTTTTTTAAAGTGAGGGAACGCTGAACTGAATATGGGTCATGTGCCGGTTTTCTGCAATGAAATTGGATTTTGGAGGAAGGTCTGGAATTTTTTTTGTCCTCGTGAGAGGGGAGCTGGGAGACACCAAGTTCAGTCCAATCAGTCATACGGACAAAAAATAGTGTGATATGAAATTTGGCTTGTAGACCGACTTACTTTGTAAGTCAGGGGTCATCTGTTCTGACTGGAGGTCAATTGCAAGTCTTTCAAGTCATGGGTCACCCAGCACCTCATAATTATGATATGACCAAATTAGATTTGCCCAAATTCTTTTCCAAAAACATAAAAAAATTGGATCTGATTCGGATCCGAACCCGACTCGACTCGAACCCGGACCCGACTCGGACCCAACCCGATCTTCAACCGGATCGGGTCTGGGTCCAAAATTAGGATCCGAATAAAAAATCGGGTCGGATCGGGGTCACCCAGGATCTGACCCGACCCGACCCATTTGCATCCCTACTTTTGAGGTCTCTAGAGCAGCTGTTCAGAAATTTTATTTGGGGCAGATAGGAGGGTAGAAAGAGGTATTTACCTGATGGCATGGGAGGTGGTATGCCAGCTGATTAATCAAGGTGGCCTGGAGATTCAGTCTTTGGTGGCGAGGCAGGAGATGCTGGTGGCGAGTTACACCACTAGATATATACTGAAACCCGCTAGTTTGTGAAGTACCTTTCTGAGAACCAAGTATGGAGTCCATATGGTGGCGGTGGATTTCTAGGCTGGGCGTTAATGCTCATGCATTTGGAGGGAGCTATATTCTCATGCACCGATGGTGCTCATTGCGATTAGGTAGGCAGTTGGTGATGGGTGGCCCATTAGTGTTCTGGAGGATAGCTGGGTATTTGAGCAACCGCTTTGTCGAGTACCTACCTTAGTTGATTCAGCGAGGCTGGAGGGATGTAGAGTCAGCGATCTAATTATCTCAGGTCGGAGCATGTGGCATGAGTTGTTGAATAGGGAGGTCTTCAGGGAGTAGCTGATGGAGAGAATTCTGGCTATTCTGCTATCCACAAGGAAGGTGTCGAACAGGTTGGTTCGAGCGGCCATAGGCAGATCCAGGGTGCGTGCTGCGGATTTACAGGAGGTGATAAGAGGGGATGCTGCTAGACAGATGGACTGTAGATGGATTTGGAGGATGCGGGTTCATCCTCGAGTGGCCCTACTTTTGTGAAAAGTGGCATGAGAATGTTTACCAACCAGGAGCGTGTTAGCGAAAAGGGATGTCAGAATCACTTTGAGTTGTAGTTGGTGTCTGGATGAGGAGGAATCCATCAGTCATATTTTGTTTGGATGCCCATGGGCAGTGCAGATATGGAGTAGAGCTACTTTTTCCTAGCCCCAAGCCATCCGATCTGTTGACAACCTCCTACACCAGATGAGAGAGGCCATCTGGAGCTCGAGGATGATGGAGTGAGAGGTCACATGTGCCTACCTAGCGTATCATATATGTTGGATAGGAATGCCTGAGTATTCAAAGACAGACGAGAGTTATTGAGGAGCATTGTGCAGAGAGCCTTCCTTCAGGCTATCAAGATTACTAGGGCCACTAAGACGGTTTCATTTGGGATAGCCAGAAACATCTAGGACCCCCACTATGTTGATTTAGTGCCTAGCTTCGTCCTTGTTTCTTGGGAGCCCCCACCCTCCAACCATCTTAAAGTAAACTTTGATGGTAGTACTACCGGTGATGGCGATAGAGCATGTATGGATTTTGTGATCAGAAGTCATAACTCAAAAATTATTGCTACGGGCAGGCGAAGCACCGATGGACTGACAGCTATAGGGGCAAAACTCAGGGCAGCATGAGATGGCATCTCCTATGCGAGACAGAGGCTGAGGGCGGAGAGCATCATCCTCAAAGAAAACTCGACCATGGTGATCGTCTGGATATGAGAGGTGGGGCGGAGGGAGGATGGGAGTCCTCTACTCTACGATATGCATCGGATGATGAGAGACTGCAACGCCTTTCAAGCAGTGCATGTGTATCGGAAGACGAATAGGGTCGCTGACTGGGTCACCTCCTATGCTGCACAACACTCCGAAAAGGTCCTCTAGACATACCAAAAGTCCTTCACAATTGTGCCAGATTGTCGCTTTTGACTCTGTTGGTTGCACCTATATCAGAGTAAAGTGAGCAGCCATTGTACCAAAAAAATAAGAACAACAACATCAATCATCCTCAGACAAAATTATTGAAGGACTTCAAAATTCTTCAAACTTATTAACAACCTCTGTGGCAATGTGGTAGAGGGCCACGATTACATTGTGTACCTTAAGCCACTTTTCTTTGAAGCTTCGATTTTCTTGAAGAAGAAAAGATCTAGTGTATGGGCCATCTTGTCACAGCAATTTTAAATCAGCGCTAGCTTGCACACGAAAATTTTTCTAACTATACAAATCACATGCATTAAAAGATAAATGTTACAAATCTCTTGCAATAATTTTTTAAAATAATTCATAAAGCTAAAGATCGTACTTGACCATCTTCATGTAAAAAGAATACAATGTGGAAAGAACTTTGACAACAGACTCAAATTTCGATGGTGAGAACTTCGACAAGTGAAAGAGAGAGAGAACGATTGTCTATGGTAGAGAAAGAAGTCAAGAGATTGATTTTAATTTCGGATAGAGAAGTAAAAGAGAGTGAGCGTGATAGATCAGAAAATTTCTCAATGAAGATAAAAATATTAGTTTCCAACGAGACTTATTGACCTATTACTTGCTTCAAAGATAAAAAGAATTTTTATAATTTTTATTAATTTTTTATTTTAAATAAACATGATTTGGCTAATCACGTCAACTGAATCACTATGTCAAAGGTATTTATACAAAAATATTATTTTGTGAGGGTATGCACGTATCAATTTAGAAGTGTATTCATTCAAATTCCAATATTTAGGATGGCATTTATGCAAAAATATAAGGATTGTTTTAATGTGTATACCCTCCTAAATATGTAAAATTGTATGAATACTCTTCAAAATTATTATTTGCTTGTATATCCTTATAAATATTTCTTTTTGCATGTCTACCAATTAAGAATTTTTTCATCATTTTTATTTTAAACCGCCGGCTTCTTAATAATGTTAAATGATATGGGTATATATGCAAAAAAAGTATACACATAAAATGAGTATTTTATGAGAATATACATACAAATATCAATTTTGGAAGAGCATTTACACAAATTCTAATATTTAGGAGGGTATGTACGCAGAAAATTTATTATTTTATCCTAATGATAAATGAGCCTAGAATGACCTTGTTCTTTTTTTTTGGGGGGCAACATTCATTTAAAAGGTTTCTTATCTTTAGTAAAAAAAGAAAATAAAATTAGATTCAATATGAATATCTCCTTTTTATGCAAGTGATTTGTTATGTTGGTAAAGTTTCTTCGTGCCAATATAAGCAAGTGATCAAAGTTTAAATCCCTCCTTCACATAACTAATAACCATGGGCATTTCCTAATTTGTTTTCAAATGCATATTGTTGCTGTTATGATCTGATTAAGGTCATTCTCCACCCAAAATGTGCCGAGGTCGGTTGGAATCGAAGCACACTATGGTTGACAGGAACTAAGGTATGTTGAGTTTGGCTGGAACCAAGGAGGTAGGTGGGATTAACTTGCAAAAAAGTTCACTTGCCGAAAGATTTCTAGCAGGGGATCCTCCAATGCCTAATTTAGAGATCTAGAACAACAGTGGAAAAGAGAGAGTATGTAGGTAGAGGTGTATAGGCTTTGTTAATGTGAAGGTCTCCAGAACATTCCTATATAGGACATGTGTGGGATCTGTTACCTAATTTATCGGGTAGTACCATACCAAAACTGCATGATAACTGCTAATTGTAAATTAACCAAATAGTAACATTTCCCTACGATTACTACTTGGCAATAACTGTGCGGATCATGTATTAACTATTGTATTGGTACAATCATTGCAAGAGCCATTATTTTCATTCACACAATGATTTTTTACATTATGCTCCTATTAGATCGACCAGAGAGGAATGTTGGTCTATGCCGAAAAAGTTTGACTTGGTTAACATTGAGGTCAAGGAGGTCGGATCAATCTGAAGTCGGGATGACCAATATTCTCTCCATCCCTTCGCTAACTTTTGAGTCTGAACTTGACTTCACTTTGAGCGATAGAAATTATACCGTCATCCAAACCTAGGGTGAAGCATCTAGAAAGAGGTATTAATATGTCGATTGATCTTCTCGAAGTATCACTATTTTGAAGTTGTTTTAAGGCCCTTTAATGCAGCGATCCGGATAGGCAGTTCATGCCATATCCTGAGCTGACACATGACTGAATCAGCTCGGACAACCAAACTGTCGCTTTAATCTGAGCCGTCCATTCATCTATACAAGGTTGCCCCCCTTTCTCAGTTTTCTTATCCATTTACCTCTCTCAATTATTCGGGAAGGGGGTCTACTTCCTTTTGGCATATGCTTTAGCTTCTCCTCTGGCTAGATGCCCTAAGCCTTGATTATCTTCTCCGGCGACGTTCTCCGCCTCTGGTGGGTTCCATCTCTGGCTGCTCAAATCCTCTTTTTCCTTTAAATTTTGGAACCTTCTTCCCTCACTTCCTTTCTTTCCTTTCAATTACTTTCTTTTCCATTATTTTTTATGATGAGCAAGGCTGAGATTAAGGTCTCTGCCGGGTCTGGTCGACTGAGTAGACTCCTCGAGCTCAGCATTCTCCATCACTTGGGGTTAGAAGTTCACTTTGGCTTGCAAAATGAAGAATTTGTCCTCATCCAAGCGGATTTGGACATATCCAATCTCAATATTTTGTTCCTCACGAGTTTCATCTTGAGCTCGCCGATCCTGATGACCGGAGTACAAGCCCTCCTCCTTCTCGACTCGGCCTATACGAGGAGACTCTTAAGGATGGGTTGAGATTTTCTCTTCATCCTTTCGTAGTTTAGTTGATGAGGATTTATAACCTTATCTTGACCCAGCTAGTTCCAAATTCCTGGCGAGTCATCATAGGTTTTTTTGTTCTTTGTCTTCTCCATAACCTCCTTCCTTTCGTCTCTCTTTTCTAGGTTGCTTCACCCTAAAGAGGCATCCTCGAGAAAGATGTCGGTGGTACTTTTCTTCTCAAAAAGGCCGCCAACTAATCCAAGGTACTCCCTCATCCATTCATGGGTGGAAAGGAAGATTCTTTTTTATTTCTTTCGAGCAGTCACAGTGGTACGAGACCCTATAGGGAACACCTCAAAGGTCTTTGAATTGGCCTTCCAGATTATCTAATGATAATTAAGGATCCTTGGACACTCTTCTCAAATCCAAGATTATTCCTTTGTGAGATCTATTGTCCAAGGAGACATTGATCAATGTTGGATTGAGTCTGACTGACCAATAGGGTAAAAATAATGTTTTAGAATTTTTATCTTTTCTATCCTACTGCAAATTATATCTTCCGATGTTCTCTTCGGCTTTACAGTTCTTGGAGCAATGAAGACTGACCTTGTTTTACTTTGGAAGGTTTCGTGCAAGAGAGCCGAAACAGCGTGCGAAAGCGAGGCCCCACAGAAGAAAAAGAAGAAAACCAAGAAGGGATCCACTTTGGCTCCTCCGGAGGCATCGACCGGGCCATCTGCGCCCGAAGTGTCGAGAGCTGCTGCAAAGCTTTTGGCGAAAAGAGTGGAGCTCGATCCCGAGGTCGAGATTGTCTCCCCCCTTGGGTCAGCTCCTCCAAAGGGGATTATCATCCCCCAGCCCTTTTCGCCACCATGACTTCATCTCAACCATCATCTTCAGTCCAATGTACTTCAGCTTAAGCTGGCCCAAGCTCGTTGACTCCAGTAGAACCCAGTTCTTCCACTCAAGCCTTTCCGACCTCCGCACTGAGTTTGTCAGCCCTAGCCACTCTCGAGATATACATCCCAAAGTGGCTCGTTAAGGCCTCTGACTCGGCCTTAAGGACTCCTCGGGTGGCTAAGGACTTGGTTTGTGCCATGCAACTTCATGCTGACAAGGACATGCCACGGGCAACCATGTCAATGACTTGATTGACATGGCTTTCACTTTGGTCATCCGAGTAAGTCTGTTTGCATTAATTTTTGTCGAGTTTTTCACTTTGGCTACTAATTGTTTCTCTTTTCAGCATGCCCATGAAGTCATGCCTCGGACTATGAAGGAAAGTGGAAAAAATACAATGTTGGCAAGCCACTCGGGATAATTCACCTTGCAGACAAATCTAGCTTCCAGGAGTTTGTCAACCTCTTGGTCTATGATTTGTTTTCTTTCTATAATAAAGCTTCTTTTTTTCTACCGCACAAGTTGGCATGCCGTGTTCATGTTGAGCTTGTGGATAATCACTTTGAGGTCTATTTTCAACATGTTAGTGGCCAACCAAGCAAAGACATTAGCATTGGTGTAGAGAAAGTTAATAAGCTTTGCTCGATTCTCCTCATCTAGTTGCTAGCCGATTTGTGAAGCTAGGACAGGATCCTCCTCCTTCAAAGGAACATGCACTAGTTCTTAGTCTAGTTCTCTCCGTTGTTCCTTCAATTTGTTTCTTATGTTGAGGCTCTCAATTGGCAGCATTTTCACTGATTTCTTTTTTTTGAGCATAGCCATGTAGTATTGGCGAGCTAACATCTGGTCACCTTGAACTTTTTCCACTCCAATCTTAGTAAAAAAATCGCATGAGCAAATGATAAGTGGATACCATAGCTTAGAAGATATTTAGGCTAGGCCGGCCTAAAATTGCATTGTAGGCAGTGGGCAGATCACTAGAAAATTCAGCCTCACCGTGCTTGGCTAAGGCCCCAGTCCCATGATGACCGATAGGTTGATTTGACCTTCCATTGAAACATAGTCT
Source organism: Phoenix dactylifera (assembly GCF_051530095.1). NCBI lineage: Eukaryota > Viridiplantae > Streptophyta > Magnoliopsida > Arecales > Arecaceae > Phoenix > Phoenix dactylifera. The sequence goes on from NC_143191.1 coordinate 15,204,614, forward strand.
CCCTAGAATCCAAGTAGTGGTGAGTTGACCTTTCTCATCTGGTCAACAAGTAACTTCATTCTTTGGAAGCATCATTGAATAACACATTGATTGAACTTCCATTATCAATTAATTTTTTTTTCACATCATAATTTGAAATGGTCGAAGAGATAACTACAACATTATCATGAGGAGTCCAAACTCCTCCCAGGTCGGCATTAGAGAAAGAAATGATGTCTTCTATCCTCTGCCTCTTTGGGGAGACATCTTCTTCTTGCTCTCCTTGGTTGTGATGCCTTGAGGTGCTCGACATCCCGCTAGCACCCCTAATGGTTGTGTTGATGACCCTGTTGTTGGTCCATTATCAATCGGCTTTATAGGAGGATGTCGATCCGAGGCAGGTTCTTTCCAACCATGCTGACTATTGACATACCGATCTAACCAACCACGTCAGATAAGTGCTTCAATCTCATCTTTCAACTAGATACATTTGGTCTTGGTGAAATTGACAGTACTTTTTCTTATTTTTCTTATTCATCGGTGCCTGTATTCTCCAAGGAGCCTGCAAATAGCCTTGGCCCTTGATCTCCATAAGAATTTGAGTCCTTGGTACATTGAGAGGGGGATACCTCTCAAACTTTTGAGGAGGCCTTTTCAGCCAACAAAAACTTCCTTCTTTTCTGTGGAAATCTCTTTTCGGAGCATCCCTTCCATCCTGCCTCATCTTGCTAGCTTTTCTGGACTTTTTCCTGGCTAACTCTTGTTGAAATGCCATAGCTTCCTCCTGTTAGATGTATGCCCTAGAAGCCAATTTGGCTGACACATTGTTGATTCTAGGGACATAATTTTGTACTTGACTATTTATTATTGAATAAATAAAAGGCATCTTTTCATTCATATTGTTTATGTGTCTATGAATCGTCCAAGAAATTAATAAGATGATGATACATATTCTCAAGAGTTGAGAATTTGAGCCATGTATCATTGGTGATTAATTTTTAAATGCTCCTGATCAATGAATCATCACGAGGACGGTGATCGATCCGATCAGTGCACAGATCACTTTTCTTCTGGATGGACGAGACTTGAGTCCACAGTGTAGGGACACTGAAGTGATAGTGCAGGTGCTTGTTAGAGAACAAGGGTACTGAGCGTGACCAAGACAAGAAGTCACTTGGATGTCTATCCACTCGTCAGTGACTTGCTTGATGTTGCAGTAGTGTGACTGGTCCTTTGACCTGCGGTGCTTCGGCTACTCACAGTGAGGTTATTGTAGTTTGACTGCACACATACATGGTCTCTAGCTATATGGGTCCATGCAGTGTAGATTGGCTGCAGTAAGTTCACTGTAGGAGTAGGGTATGCACCTATAAGGAATCTATCGACCTTGATAGAAGAGGAGTGATCCTATTTGATTTGTTAGACTGAGTTCTAAGACCTTGGCCAGGGCAGTAATATAAAGTGGAGAAAGAGTTTTCCACCATTGAACTCGAGTCGAATAAATCTTGACATATGACAGACGATGGGGTTTGACGAGTTGTCCATGACCTCCGTCCTGTAGGGATCCACGATAGTAGGACTGTATCACATGTTAACTGCACCTAGAGGTTCATCATTCCATTCTGCTGGGTAGCCACTACATGCTGCTAGGTGTCACTGGTGGATGGTGGGACTCATAGGGATTATCTTGATGATCGATAAACCCTAATGAGTTGAGTTGGAATCGTTCCAAACCATTGAAAGGAGTTTTCAATGATATAGTGATAGAGATCACAATATATCTCACTACCAGTCAGAATAGAACCTATGGGGTCACACACACTAGAAGTATTGACCGATCCGATGGTTGAAATTGTGATTAGGAATCACAAGTAATCAATTTGATTGATAAGAAGTTGAAGAAGGAACAAAGGAAATTAATTAATTAGACTTAAACACAAATCCTACTTCGGGTAGGATTCCTAGAGTCCTAATTGGATTAGGGCTGGGAATCCTAGTTGGAGTAGGACTGGAATTCCTACTTAGAATAGGATTCCTACAATCCTAATGAGATTAGGAATTTTGAATCAAAATTGGATTCCTACTTGGAGTAGGATTCCTAGAAATCCTAATTGGATTAGGACTACGGATTCAAATAGAGTCCTAATTGGATTAGGACTAAAATTAAACAAATCCTAATTGGATTAGGATTCCTTAAGTCTAAATTAATTAATAATCTAATGAATCAACATGACTCCTAATTGGATTAGGATTGAAGAGTTCAATTGAGTCATGGTTCATTCAAGTCCTAATTGGATTAGGACTAGCGTAGATTGAACCCAATATGGTCAATCCTAATTAGATTAGGACTTAACCATAAGAGAGGCAACCAATCCTCTTTGGAAGAGGATTAGGGCATCACAAGAAGGAGGGATCACGCCCCTCCTCCTCTCCTTTTGTGCAGCATGAAGAGAGGGGCCGGCGCCCCCCTTCCCTCTTAGGCAATATGTCTAGGGCTCCTAGATTGTAGGAGCCCTAGATGGCTTTATAAGGAGGCATGAGGCCGGCGCCCTAGAGTGAAGAGCTCTCTTCCTCCTCTTGCTGCCGCCACCAGCCCCTCTCCTCTCTTGGTTCAGCCGCAAGCAAAGGGAGAGCAAAGTCCAAGCGTTGGCGTCATCCTCTTCCTCCAATCCTTCTTCCAACGCAAGGAAAAGAAAGAAGGCTGCAGAAGCTGTGTTCTTCTTCCTTGAGTTCCTTCTTCCTCTTCCTCCTCTCAAGCACAATCAAGGGTTGATTGAAAGAGAGGAGATCAGCCATCAAAAGTAGTCTTTGCAAGGGAGCTAGCACCCCGGGAAGACAAGAAAGCTTTGATCGGTCCTCTGCTTCGTGTGGATACCCGTAGAGGCCGGACGTTTGAACGGCTTCAAGCGAACCCTCTTCCAAAAACCACGAATTCAGATTTGCGGTGATCATCTACCCGCGCAAGGTGAAGATCTGATCTTCCTAATAGTTTTAAAAGTTTTAATTCTTACCAAATTACGAAAGGTCTCGAAACAACGTTCATGCGATGAACGTCGAACCCGTGCATGCCGATTCCGCTGCCATCTGAAAAATTTTTTTGAAATATCAGCGGCGTGGGCGGGTTCCCAACAGTGGTATCAGAGCCAGGGCTTCGTAGATTAAGGTAAGAATTAAATATCTAAAGGCTTATTAGATCTGAAAATTGAATGATCATGCATGCTGAAAAATTCTGCATGCAGATTTTTCAGGGGTGCTGATTTTTTACATGCTGATTTTTATGTGATAAAAAGATGATTCTAATTGCATTGTTAATGGGATTACAAAGTTTAGAATCATGATTAGCATGATCAGCGACCTATGTCATGATATAATCAGTTAGTTTTCAGATCTGAAAATTATAATTGTTGCATACGGTGATGATCATAGGATTCAAACCCTTTTGGTATCAAATGTAATGACCTGCGATGTGATCTGCGATGTCATGTAATTTTTCAGATGCTTGCATGCATCTTATTTGATGTTTTGAGAGGCCTGCGTGCCTCCTAAAAGGAGATGTAATTTATTTTTATTTTTATTTTACATCTGGTTGTATTTCTGTGATGTGATGTACATCAACGATCAAGTTGAAGCAAAGGCATGAGATGAAAGGTGATCCAAGCGGTTGATGGCGATGGGATCAAGGGTTGATCAAGGATCGAATCAAGGAGGCTTGGAACCAATTCAAGAGTTGAAGACCACTTGATCGATTGATGTGCATGTGCTTGTAATACGACCTAATTAGAATCCATGATCATCACCTATTTAAAGTTTAGCTTTAATTTGATGCTGCGATTATAACTGCCTGTGATGAGCCGTTTGCATGTGATGTGAATGCGAGTCGGGTAGATAGGTTTACATATGATGTATCAAACCCAATTGAGACCTAAATCAAAACCTCCTCAATCAAGTCGAGAGTGAACCGACATGAGCAAGTCATATTAGATTAATTGATCTAATTGGTGTCTAGGAAAGCATGAAAGGTGGTTACTTAATTAGGACCTTACTCTCTGAGTAAGGGGAGCCTCCCACCTGCTTACCTGGCCAATTGTTCGATTACCTCTTATGAAGGGCTCAAGTTGCAAACACTAAGACCTGATTAACCAATATTAAGTCAATAGGTCTTCCACTGTAGTAGAGCTGCTAAGGCCTTTCTGATGTTGATTTGTCTCGGCTGGACACAGTGGTCAAGTTGCATCGGGGGGCTGGACCTCTCTATAGACATGAGATGTTGTAGGGTAAAGGTGGGGTTGGGCACCAATAACTGTTAGGTGAGGACCCAATGACGACTTTATTCCTACGGTTATACGGTGGGTCTGACTTAACTAAGAAATGGGACCAATAACTATTAGGTGAGGTCTTCATGGCTTAGAGACCAAGTTGCACTGCAACATGCTTGAGAAGCATTGTACAAGAGTTGTACACTCATCTATCTATGTGTCACCAATAACTGTTAGGTGAGGTGGCATGTAAATCGGTGGGACCGCAGTACCCACTAGAAACTCTAGTCGTGTGGGATTTCCGTTTTCCTACCAGGGGAGTGTGAGGAATTCGAGAAAATAGTGGGAGTTACATTTGTTCTAAAAGACCTTAGAACAGATTAGGATCAAGTACAAAAGTCTAACTAGAATCTTTACTCTCTGCAGATACAATGTCAGCTTCAAACCCTTTGACCCGTATTCTTGAGACCAACCGACTGACCGGAACCAATTACAAAGACTGGCTTAGAAATCTCAAAATAGTTTTGGACTGTGAGAAGATAGGCTACATACTCGATTCAGATATCCCCACACTACCAGCACGTCCTACTGATGTTCAGCGTGAAATGCATAAAAAGTGGTTGGATGATGACATTAGAGTAAAATGCTATATGATGGCATCCATGTCTAATGAACTCCAATGCCAGCATGAAAATATAAAGACTGCTAGGGACATACTGGCACACCTGCAAGAGTTGTATGGTGAGCAGAGTCGCACAGCTCGTTTTGAAGTGTCCAAGAGGCTTTTCAAAGCGAAGATGCGCGAGGGGCAGTCTGTCCATGATCACGGTCTGACCATGATCAAGGACCTAGAGGAGCTTGAGAAGCTCGGTATGGACATGCACAAGGAATTACAAGTGGATTTGATCCTACAGTCACTTCCTGATTCATTTGGTCAGTTTATAGTAAACTACCACATGAATAAGATTGAATGCACTAAGATTGAACTAATCAACATGTTGGTAACTGCTGAGGGAGCCTTGAAAGGTTCAAGGGGCAATGTCCTTGCTGCTGAGTTGACTTCTGGTTCCAAGAGAAAGTCTACTTGGAAGAAAAAGAAGCCTGCTAAGAAGCAGAAGAAAGACAAGAAGCCAAAGAAGGAAGTTCAAAAGAAAAGTGCTAACGACAAAGGAAAATGTTTCCACTGCAATGTCGAAGGCCACTGGAAGAGAAACTGTCCTTCATACCTCGAGAGCCTGAAGAACAAGAAAGGTGACACACCTTCAGAAGGTATAGACTTGCTCATAATTGAAACTAATCTAACGGTTTCTTCTACTTCTAGTTGGGTTATAGATTCTGGTTCTAGTGCTCATTTGTGCACTACCATGCAGGGTCTAAAGGAAAGTAGAAGGCTGGCGGAAGGTGCGGTAACCCTTCGGGTTGGCAACGGGGCAAAAGTTGCTGCTGTGGCTGTGGACACCTACCATCTGTGACTACCGTCTGGATTTAGTTTAATACTTAGAGACTGCTATTATGTACCTGTTGCTAGCAGAAATTTGATTTCTGTTTCATGTCTAGCACAGGAAGGTCATGTTTTTACATTTGACAAAGACTGCTGTTCTATTTATTTGAGAAATAAAATAGTCGCACGTGGTTTCATGATTGACAGTCTCTATCATTTACATATGGATGTATCTGTGAATGTTACCGAGCAAGATGTGAGTGCCAAAGGATCCAAAAGATCCAGAGATGAGATAAACCAAAGATATTTGTGGCACCTCAGACTTGGCCATATTGGAGAGGATAGGATGAACAAAATGGATAAAGATGGGCTTCTCGGCTCATTGACTTCCGAGTCATATCCAGTTTGCGAGTCCTGTCTTCAAGAAAAAATGGCTAGACTGCCCTTTGTAGGACATGGGGAGAGGACCACTGAAATACTTACCCTAATACATACAGATGTATGTGGCCCATTCGATGTGCTAGCCAGGGGACGTTATTCTTACTTCATTACCTTTACCGATGATTATTCACGGTATGGGTATGTGTATCTTATGAGACACAAGTCTGACTCTTTTGAAAAGTTCAAAGAGTTCAAGAATGAAGTAGAAAAACAAACTGGAAAACCTCTTAAAGCTCTTCGATCAGATCGAGGAGGAGAATACCTTAGTAGAGAATTCCGGGACTATCTCAAAGAAAACGGCATAGTCTCACAATGGACACCTCCGGGTACACCTCAACTCAACGGGGTGTCAGAGAGGAGGAATCGGACCCTATTGGATATGGTCAGGTCCATGATGAGCTTCACTGATTTACCTATGTTCCTTTGGGGAGATGCCTTACTCACAGCGATTTATTTATTGAATAGAGTTCCCTCTAAATCCGTTCCTACCACACCGTATGAGATATGGCATGGTAAGAAACCAAGTCTGGGTCATCTCAAGATTTGGGGATGTCCGGCCCACGTCAAGCGGCTACAGGCGGACAAGTTAGAGGCTAGGACCATAAGTGCTCGTTTTATAGGATATCCTAAAGAGTCATTAGGATACAATTTCTATATCTCAGAGGATCACAATGTGTTTGTGAGCCGTCATGCCATCTTCTTGGAAAATCAGTTTATCCTTGATAGAGGCAGTGGGAGGAAAATTGAGCTTGAAGAGAAAGTCTCTGAAAAGCAACGAGTCATGGATCCTATAGAACCCATTCATAAAGAGCCAGTACACGATGTCCCTCAACCACCTCGTAGATCTAGTAGGGTCTCCCATCCTTCCGATAGATACTTAGGTATACTAGAAGAGGATACCGAGGAAATGTTCCTGGTGGGAGATAGGGATCACATACAGGATCCCAAAACCTACAACGAGGCGATATCTGATGTCGATTCCGAGAAATGGATGGAAGCTATGAAGTCAGAGTTAGACTCCATGCATTCCAACCAAGTCTGGACCTTAGTAGATCCACCAGAAGGTATTGTACCTATTGGATGCAAATGGATCTACAAAAGGAAGATAGGTTCGGATGGAGAGGTAGAGACCTATAAGGCAAGGCTTGTGGCGAAAGGGTATAGTCAGCGCGAAGGCATTGACTATCAGGAGACCTTTTCACCTGTAGCCATGCTAAAATCCATCCGAACATTGCTTGCCATTGCAGCATTTCATGAAATCTGGCAGATGGATGTGAAAACTGCTTTCCTGAATGGATATCTTGATGAAGATATCTATATGGAACAACCTTTGGGTTTCACTTCCAGTGATGGAGATCACAAGGTCTGCAAGCTGCAAAGGTCCATCTATGGACTAAAGCAAGCATCTCGGAGTTGGAACACTCGTTTCGATGACGCAATCAAAACGTTTGATTTCATCAAAAACAAAGAGGAATCGTGTGTTTTCAAAAGGTTAGTGGGAGTGCTGTCGTTTTTCTCGTACTGTACGTAGATGACATTCTCCTGATTGGGAATGATATTCCCATGCTAACCTCGGTCAAGGTCTGGTTGTCAAAAAGAATTCTCCATGAAAGACCTTGGGGAAGCATCCTATATTTTGGGAATAAAGGTCTATAGAGATAGATCTAAAAGGATGCTTGGCCTTTCACAGAAGATGTACATAGAGGAGGTGCTGAAGAGGTTCAGCATGGAAAACTCCAAGAGGGGTCTCTTATCCCTAAGACATGGAATTCATCTCTCCAAGAAGATGTGCCCCAACACATCTGAAGAGATTCAACACATGAGCAAGATTCCCTATGCATCGGCAATAGGAAGCCTCATGTATGCCATGCTGTGTACACGACCTGATATAGCTCTTGCTGTGAGTGTCACAAGCAGATATCAGTCGGATCCAGGCAAGAAGCACTGGATAGCTGTGAAGAACAGTCTTAAGTACTTGAGAAGAACTAAGGACATGTTCTTGGTCTTTGGGAGAAGATCGGAGTTGAAGGTAGAAGGATGCACACATATTGATGATAGAAAGTCTACATCAGAATATGTGCAATTGTGGTTCAGTAAATTGGAAGAGTTCCAAACAACCGATCATTATAGATTCTACCTTAGAAGCTGAATGTTAAGCCGTATCTAAGGGTGCAGTGGAAACCTTCTGATTAAAAGTTAATTGCAGAGTTAGGTGTAATGTCATTAGATGCCATAACACTTTACTGCGATAACATTGGCACCATAGCACTAGCTATGGAGCCATGGTCTCATCAGAAGTCCAAGCACATAAAGCGGCGCTTCCATTTCATACGCGACTATGATGTAGAGGTGCAGAGAGTAGACTCCGCGGATAACGTGGCAGACCCGTTCACTAAGCAGCCGAGTCAGCAAAAGACTGAAGCCCACCTTGAGAAGATGGGCCTAAGATATATGACCAATTGGCTTTAGTGCAAGTGGGAGATTGTTAGATGTATGCCCTAGAAGCCAATTTGGCTGACACATTGTTGATTCTAGGGACATAATTTTGTACTTGACTATTTATTATTGAATAAATAAAAGGCATCTTTTCATTCATATTGTTTATGTGTCTATGAATCGTCCAAGAAATTAATAAGATGATGATACATATTCTCAAGAGTTGAGAATTTGAGCCATGTATCATTGGTGATTAATTTTTAAATGCTCCTGATCAATGAATCATCACGAGGACGGTGATCGATCCGATCAGTGCACAGATCACTTTTCTTCTGGATGGACGAGACTTGAGTCCACAGTGTAGGGACACTGAAGTGATAGTGCAGGTGCTTGTTAGAGAACAAGGGTACTGAGCGTGACCAAGACAAGAAGTCACTTGGATGTCTATCCACTCGTCAGTGACTTGCTTGATGTTGCAGTAGTGTGACTGGTCCTTTGACCTGCGGTGCTTCGCCTACTCACAGTGAGGTTATTGTAGTTTGACTGCACACATACATGGTCTCTAGCCATATGGGTCCATGCAGTGTAGATTGGCTGCAGTAAGTTCACTGTAGGAGTAGGGTATGCACCTATAAGGAATCTATCGACCTTGATAGAAGAGGAGTGATCCTATGTGATTTGTTAGACTGAGTTCTAAGACCTTGGCCAGGGCAGTAATATAAAGTGGAGAAAGAGTTTTCCACCATCGAACTCGAGTCGAATAAATCTTGACATATGACAGACGATGGGGTTTGACGAGTTGTCCATGACCTCCGTCCTGTAGGGATCCACGATAGTAGGACTGTATCACATGTTAACTGCACCTAGAGGTTCATCATTCCATTCTGCTGGGTAGCCACTACATGCTGCTAGGTGTCACTGGTGGATGGTGGGACTCATAGGGATTATCTTGATGATCGATAAACCCTAATGAGTTGAGTTGGAATCGTTCCAAACCATTGAAAGGAGTTTTCAATGATATAGTGATAGAGATCACAATATATCTCACTACCAGTCAGAATAGAACCTATGGGGTCACACACACTAGAAGTATTGACCGATCCGATGGTTGAAATTGTGATTAGGAATCACAAGTAATCAATTTGATTGATAAGAAATTGAAGAAGGAACAAAGGAAATTAATTAATTAGACTTAAACACAAATCCTACTTCGGGTAGGATTCCTAGAGTCCTAATTGGATTAGGGCTGGGAATCCTAGTTGGAGTAGGACTGGAATTCCTACTTAGAATAGGATTTCTACAATCCTAATGAGATTAGGAATTTTGAATCAAAATTGGATTCCTACTTGAAGTAGGATTCCTAGAAATCCTAATTGGATTAGGACTACGGATTCAAATAGAGTCCTAATTGGATTAGGACTAAAATTAAACAAATCCTAATTGGATTAGGATTCCTTAAGTCTAAATTAATTAATAATCTAATGAATCAACATGACTCCTAATTGGATTAGGATTGAAGAGTTCAATTGAGTCATGGTTCATTCAAGTCCTAATTGGATTAGGACTAGCGTAGATTGAACCCAATATGGTCAATCCTAATTAGATTAGGACTTAACCATAAGAGAGGCACCCAATCCTCTTTGGAAGAGGATTAGGGCATCACAAGAAGGAGGGATCACGCCCCTCCTCCTCTCCTTTTGTGCGGCATGAAGAGAGGGGCCGGCGCCCCCCTTCCCTCTTAGGCAATATGTCTAGGGCTCCTAGATTGTAGGAGCCCTAGATGGCTTTATAAGGAGGCATGAGGCCGGCGCCCTAGAGTGAAGAGCTCTCTTCCTCCTCTTGCTGCCGCCACCAGCCCCTCTCCTCTCTTGGTTCAGCCGCAAGCAAAGGGAGAGCAAAGTCCAAGCGTTGGCGTCATCCTCTTCCTCCAATCCTTCTTCCAACGCAAGGAAAAGAAAGAAGGTTGCAGAAGCTGTGTTCTTCTTCCTTGAGTTCCTTCTTCCTCTTCCTCCTCTCAAGCACAATCAAGGGTTGATTGAAAGAGAGGAGATCAGCCATCAAAAGTAGTCTTTGCAAGGGAGCTAGCACCCCGGGAAGACAAGAAAGCTTTGATCGGTCCTCTGCTTCGTGTGGATACCCGTAGAGGCCGGACGTTTGAACGGCTTCAAGCGAACCCTCTTCCAAAAACCACGAATTCAGATTTGCGGTGATCATCTACCCGCGCAAGGTGAAGATCTGATCTTCCTAATAGTTTTAAAAGTTTTAATTCTTACCAAATTACGAAAGGTCTCGAAACAACGTTCATGCGATGAACGTCGAACCCGTGCATGCCGATTCCGCTGCCATCTGAAAATTTTTTTTGAAATATCAGCGGCGTGGGCGGGTTCCCAACACCTCCATATTGGCATACTTCTCTGCTCAGGCCAACATCTCTGCAGGGAAGTGTTTCTCCAAAAAAAATAGAAATCAGGACTGCCTCAATCCACTCTTCAAAGCTAACGTAGCGACCGACTAATCGAGGTTGCATACTTCCAACGTCATCGCATTGAAGCAGTTAAAGTAGTCACGGAGGGATTCTCCTTTCCTTTATTTGATGTCGAGCAAAGCATTAGAACTCCAGTGCTATCTTCGAGTGCTAATGAAGTACACTGTTAAGTGACAGCCGGGCTGCTTGAAGGAGTGAATAGAATCCGGCTGAAGCCCCAAATACCAAAACTAAGCTGCTTTGCAGAGAGTAGCAGAAAAGGCCTTATAAAGTACAGCATCAGTAGTTCTATGTAGCATCATAAGAGTTTTAAAGCTCTCCAAATAATCCAAGGGATTCGAGGTGCCTTCGCAGAGTTCCACCTAAGGTATTTTGAATTGAGATGAAATTGGCTTCTCCATGATCTATTGAGAAAAGGGAGAATCTATAGTAAAGTTGAGGTCATTATCCACTTTTAGTCAAACTTTTATCGGATGACTAGTCATTCCCCCCGTTCCTTTAGTCTTTTCAACGGTACTTAGCCTTGAAGTCTATCCCTTCAATGCCTCGATCTAAGGTCCCATCTCCTCGATCTTTCAATCGAGATCAGCTTCTTGCCTTGACACATGCTTTGTCCGGTGAGGAGATGAATGCCCCAAAGTAGAATTCTTGTTGAAATGGGAGCTAGGAGCACATTGCCTTTCCTCACAATTGGCACTTCTCCATCGGGTATGTCAACTTTGCAGGGATCATTGAGGACTTTGTGGATGGAAGTGATGACTAGACGGATTCATATGGTGTGTCGGTGGCCGGGAGTGTTGACTAGGTTGAGCAGGGCGGGCCGTTGCTATATTGCTGTCTGTTGCAGGCCTTGAACCGCTACTATCAAAGCTTGTACCTATTGCATTAGCATATTGAATTGCTCGAAATTTATGGGTGCAACCGGTTGTTGTGGTGGTGGTGCGTTTGTCGGGCTCTGCAGGAAAGCATATGACGCAGGTTGAGTTCATCTACTATGACTTATTAGAGGCACCACGACTCCTCTGAGACTTCATGATGTCTTGCAAGGAAAGGTAGTTTAATCTCTCCCCTTTCTAGTATAGGTCAGGCCCTTCCACTAGCATCAATATCCCTCCAAAATATGCTGAGGTCAATATCCCTCCAAAATATGCTAAGGTCAGTTGAAACTGAGGACACAGGTAGAATTGGCCTACAAAAAAGTCAACTTGTCAAAAGATTTCTAGCAAGAAACCCTTCGATGCTTAAGTCAGAGATCTAGAGCAATATTAAGAAAAAGAGAGTGTGTGTAAGTAGAGGAGTGTAACCTTGCTTACCTAAGGGTCCTTGGGTCCGTTACCCGATTTATCGGGCAGTACCATATCATAACTGTATGATAACGGCTAATCATGCTTTAACTGTATATTAATGGCTCCCCACAATTACCACTTGGTGGTAACTGCACGGATCGTATCTTAATTGTTGTACCAGTACAACCATTGCTAATGTCATTATTTTCGTTCATACAATGATCTTTGGGGTTATTCTCATATTGGACTGATCAGAGTGGCACGTTGGTCCATACCAAATTCACTTTCCTTGGCTAAGACCGAGGTCAAGGAGGTTGAATCAATCCGAGATCGGGATGACCAATATTCTCCCCATCACATGAAGTTTGAAAATCAATTTTAATATTCATGATAGGTTCGAGTTTGATCTTCTGTAACCAAACTGGAAAGTAAAAGCAGAAATCTTTTTATTTCATTTCTAGATAATTTAGTTGTTCAATATAGTCACTGCACTCGGCAGATATTATATTACCATATGATACATCTTTAAGGCAATGTATGCCAAAGGGCAATGTGCAGCCCACATTTTGTTAATAGCTTATTGCACTCTTGTCCCTCATAAAAATTAATTAGAAATTGAAGTGATTACACTTTCCTTGACACAAGTTATAAACACTTCAATGATGGATATCTTGTGTAAATAATCCGACATCACAAGCAAATCAATCGCAAGACAAGCAAATCTTTACGAATACTACCCTATCTTTTGTGGAGATCATTCTTTTTCTAGTTAGGTGATTGACTTGAAGGGTGTGGTTTTAATGCATACTGTAAACGCATGTCACGTGTAAAATTTTTTTTCAAATCTTTTATAATTATTTATCGTTACATGGAAATTAGAGGAGATCCATGCTCCTCTTGCTGATGACTAGACATGGTAATAAACCGGATAGGATACAATACCAATAGATACAGATTCAAACAGAGATATCAAATGAATATTAGAATTTTTGTATGCCTATTTGTTTTAAAATTGATAGGAAACTAGGAATATAAATATGATACTAGCAATATTCATAGTCATTTTAATATTTATATTCATTTAAATGAAAGAGAATATATTTTAGATATAAATCACATCCATAGTACAAATTAGATAGTATTGATTTTAGTGATTTTCGTTGTTATATGGACATGATCAAAATAAAAAATACCTAAGAAAAAAATAGCTAAGAATGGTTCAAAATAATGCAACATGCTCTGGAAACACAGTATTTTCATCATGGTCTTAAACATCATGAACCGGAGAAAATTTTGCGAGGTCATGCTTGGCCCCCCACGGTGCTGGCAAAAGCAAGGCTCATACCGAGGAAGAAATTGATCACGTTCGTTGCTGGCAAGTGATGTGACAGTCCATTGGCTAGACTTCGAAAAAGGAGTCATCCAAAATCGAAATTCTTGCACTTCCGTTTCAGAATTCTTCGACCCGCATGAGATTGGGAGACTTCAGCCGTATTTGTTTTATTTTGTTGGTGAAGCGGTGCTAATGTCAGACTGAAATCTTGCCTAGCATCTAAACCTCATTTTGTTTGATAATAAGTGCTAATATAATATCAAAATGTTACAGAAAATAGACTAGCTGTGGATTGGATTTGGATCAGGTATTTGTTAGAATCATAATCACATTCATTTTTGTTTAGGATTCGGATACCTGATATGTAACTTCTTGACCATTTCCCTTGTTGATAATTTGGACACAGAGTATTTGATATATTTACATTCACATATATTCTCATATCGTGTTCTTAAATGGATTGGAAAGTGGTCAACAATGATCTAGGTTACTGTTACCTTTTTTATGGGGGCAAGAGATGCCGGAAGACCCGTACGTGGGAGCAAACACTTCTTTGGAACAGTATCTACGCACTTCGACCGATCTTCAATCAGGCTATTTTCTCTTATTTTTGTTTTAAATTTAATATTGGTGCATTTGTATAATTTGCAATTTTATGATTTGAATTTATTAAATGAATAGATTTATTTTGTGTTAGAATAGATTTCTTTTGTGATAAAATAGATTTATTTTGATACCGAATAAAATATATATATATATATTATTTCTTTTAAGAATTTCTATTAATTGCAATTATTAAATTTATTTGCTTAGTTAGGTGATATATTGCTAACAATCCAAAGAAGTGTTTGGTTTATTTTTTTATTAGTAATATATAACTCAATAAATCATTATAAAAAGGTAATAATTTGTTTAACCTCCAAGTGGTTTATCATACCTCCATTTGGACTCCTCAAGGAGTAATTTTCAGATCCCATTCAAATAAAAAATTCGAAAATTGGTTAATACATAATAATTAATTTATTGAATTGACTTATTAGATCTCAATCAATTATTCTAATAAGGTAATAAATCATTCTAATATATAATTCATTGAATTGATAAATTAGATCTCAATTACAATAATTGATTTGCTAGCACAAAATTAGTAATCAATTATTCTAACAAGGTAATAAATTTTATAATTTATTGAATTGACATTTTAGATCTCAATTACAATAATTAATTTGCTACCAAAAAATTAGTAATCAATTATTCCAATAAGGTAATAAATCTTATAATTCATTGAATTGATATTTTAGATTTCAATTACAATAATTGATTTGCTAGCACAAAACCAGTAATCAATTATCCTAATAAGGTAATAAATTTTATAATTTATTGAATTAACATTTTAGATCTTAATTACAATAATTGATTTGCTACCACAAAATTAGTAATCAATTATTCTAATAAGACAATAAATCAATTCTAATATATAATTCATTGAATTGACATATTAGATTTCAATTACAATATTTGTCTAGCTAACACTAAATTAATAATTAATTATTACTAATTTGGAAAATTCAAATAGAAAATTCAAAAATTAATTAACCCAAAATAACAAATTTAAGTTTGCACTTAAGCTTCTGTAAAAATTAAATTTGAGTGATTTCTGGTGATTATATCCACTAACTAATAGTGTCAAAGAAAAGCTTGTCAAAAAGGCATACGTGCCTAAGAAATATCGGTACTTAAGTGAACCTACTACTCCACCATTGATCTTCAGCTAATCTGGCTATTATTTTTTGGATATCAACTAGACATACAAAATTCAATATAAATTTTAGTGCAATCTTTTGACATAAACATTTTGCCTTCATTCAGGTTTTTGTCCCTTTTCTATAACCTTGAACCTATGGCTTCTAATACTAGTTATCATCTTAGTGCCTAACCTGAAAAATTTGATGTCCCATAACTTTAGGAGATGGCAGAATCAAATGCGGTTCTGGCTCACCACATTAGGGTTGATCTCAGCCATAGGTGAGAGCATTACTGAAGTTAATAACGAGTCCAACTCAACTACTTCACGACCTACTATTTGCCAAAATCCAAACCCAAATCGGAGTTCATCCTCCTCCCAAACTGAACCTTCTGCCTCCACCAGCATACCCTCTAGGACACCTAATGAGATAGACTATCATTGCATCCATAGAATCCTAGGTGCCCTTTTTGAAAGGTTGTATGATATTTATTACACAACCAAGAGTTCCAAAGAATTCTGGGACATCCTAGATAGCAAATATGGTCTTGATGATGTTGGGGTAAAGAGGTTCAAAGCCTCCGACTTTAATAACTTTAGGATGGTGGACTCAAAGCCTATGAATGATCAAATCCATGATTTTGAAATTCTGATCCATCAGCTTAGGGCTAATGGAACCAATTTGGATGAATTCCTTTAGGTAGCCTGTCTGATAGACAAACTATCCAATTTCTGGTCTGATTTTGCTAAGACTCTGAGCCATACCTAAGGAGGTCTCACCCTAACCCAAGTTTTGAACTCGATTAGAATTGAAAAGTAAGCTTATAATGTAGAGGCCCCACCTAGAAAAAATTAGAACCAACCCTTCAAAAATAAGCATTACCAAAAGAAGCCCTACAACCCTATAAACCCTAGGCATCACAATGGAAAACCTATCCAAACCCAGGAGCAGAAGAAGAAGAACGAGGAAGGCGGTGTTCATTTTTGTTATGTGTGTGCTCGGACAAACCATTTAGCTCTCAGTGCCTCTATAAGAAGACTGCACCTCTTGAATCCAAGAAGAAAAGTCCATACACAACCAGTGCTCAAGTTGAGGATGACAGTGTTATTTTGATGATTAACACAACATTGAGGAAATATCTAAATAATACTACAAGTTAACGTGATACATCACTACTGAGTTCGACACTCTCGATACATTAGAAGAATGAGATCAAGATGTCTTTCAATGATTAAAAATGAGATAAAATTTGTGATAGAAAAGGGATAGAAAATTCTAAATTCTAATTTAGCAAAGTTTCAAGTGAAATGTACTCTTAAGGGCAAAATAGTAATTTTAATTGTTAAGAGTATGTAGCACTACCATGGCTTACATTCAAAACTGCTTGAAATATATTTCATTGATTGTATGGATGAGTCTAACCTTAAGATGCAGCAAAGTGTGGAATGAGTCGACCCCAACATAGGTGGAGTCGACCCTGGCACATCATGAAACCATCAGGCACACCTCTGCAAAAATGGCACGGATGAACAGTAGTGGAGTTGACCCCAAGTATGCTTGAGTCGATCCCAGGAGCGGAGTCGATCCCAAAGAACCTTGAGTCAACTCCAGCTTCAAGCCTCAAGAAAACAAGTCTCTGGAATTCACTGAGAGGGCCGACCCCAACTTTTCTTGAGCCGACCCCAGATGGAGTCGACCCCAGGAATGCTTGAGTCGACCCCAACTGAACATGAGTCGACCCTAAGGCTATGTCGTTCAAAACTGTGTCTCTGGAATTCCTGAGAGGGTCGACCCCAATGAAACTTGAGTCGACCCCACTGTGGCTTGAGTCGATCCCAAAAGGAGTTGAGTCGACCCCTGTAAAAAATAGCTGAAATATAAGGTTCTGTGATTCCTGAGAGGGCCGACCCCACTGTAGCAGGAGTCGACCCCAGCAAAAGTTGGGTCAACCCTAGTGAAAGTTGAGTCGACCCCAAATATGATGAACAGTGGTTTGGGTTGACCCCAGAAAAGTTTGGGTCGACCCCAGCACGAGCAGAAGCATAACGGCTAGTTCTGCAGAAGTACCTTTTGACCTCCCAATAGCTAGTAACGGCTAGTTTTTGAAATCTAACCAATGAAGGGTGACTAATAGATGAGGAAAAGTATTTAAAGTGATACTATTCATCAGAGGAGACATCCTTTTGCAAAATATTAAAGCTCATTCAAGAAAGAAAAAGCTCTAGCATTCTTCATTCAAGTGCTTCATTCAAAGAGCCAAAAGGAAGTGGTTGAGCAGATTCTGAGGGACATTAAGAGCTCCACCAACCCTTGAAGAGTGAAGCAATCTTGACAAAGAAGAGAAAAGTCTTATCAAAGCGATAACTATATTCTAAACTCTTCTTTGTAGTTCATAATTGTTATATTTGCTAATCTAGGAGTTTCAACTTTCTTCTTCTTAATCACCTTATAAGATTTGTTGGTGAGCCCGTAAAACCAACGGTGTAGGTTTGTTGGTGAACCCATAAAACCAACGGTGAAGATTTGTTGGTGAGCTCGTAAAACCAAAGTGTAAAGATTTTTGGATTGTGAGCTCTGAAAACAATCCAACTGTAATCCATGGGATTATAGTGAATTTCCAAGGAGACGCTTGGGGAGTGGATGTAGGTGCTTAAGAGAGCACCGAACCACTATACTTCTTATGTGTTTGTTTTGTGTGTCTTTCTATTTTCACTACACGCACTTAATTAGTATTAACTAAGCGATTCAATCTCCTAATAATTTAATTGGAAAGTCAAAAATTTAGAAGAACCAATTCACCCCCCCTCTTGGTTTGTCACTTTGGGCAACAAGTGGTATCAGAGCGAGGTGCTCTTATAGTATTTGTTGATCTAACGATCAAGGGTCAAAGATCATGACAACTCAAGTAGGATATTCTATAAGCGAGGGACAATCCACAAATAGACCATCCTTGTTTAATGGCACTAATTATACTTATTAAAAATCTAGAATGAGGATATTCATTCAAGCACTAGACTATGACTTGTGGAATATCATAACTAGAGGCCCACACATACCCACAATTAGTGTAGAGGGCACAATCATTCCTAAATCTGAAATGGATTGGAATGAGAGTGATAGAAGACCAGCACAATTAAATGTTAAAGCAATTAATGTGCTTTACTGCTCACTAGATATAAGTGAATTTAATAGAATATCCACATGCATCTCCGTGAAAAAAATTTGGGATAGACTAGAGGTCACACACGAAGGAACTAATCAAGTTAAAGAGTCAAAAATAAATATATTAGTACATAAGTATGAATTGTTTAAAATGGAGTCCACAGAGTCCATAACTGAAATGTTCACCAGATTCACGGAAATAATAAATGGACTAAAGAGTTTAGGAAAGTCTTATACTAACTCTGAACTAGTGCGAAAAATTCTCAGGTATCTACCAAGAGCTTGGGAGGCCAAGGTAACTGCAATACAAGAAGCAAAGGACCTCAATACATTAAAATTGGAAGAACTTCTAGGATCACTCATGACCCATGAGTTGACCATGAGGCAAAATTCAGAAAATGAGGCTAAGAAAAGAAAGACCATTACCTTGAAGTCTACAACTCCAAAATAGAAAATTGAATCAGAAGAATCTGATGATGAGGAGGAATATGATGAAGAAGGAATGGCTATGCTTGCAAGAAAATTCAGAAAATTTATGAGAGGAAAAAAGAAATTTCATAAAAGGAAGCCCTTCCTCAAAGGTAGCTCGAGCAAGAAAAAGGGAAAGGACAAAGAGAAAGAATGAAAAACACCAATTTGCTATGAGTGTAACAAGCCCGGGCATTTCAAGATAGATTGTCCGGAATTGAAATAGATGGCAAAAAAACTTAAAAAGAGGAACCTCATTGTGGAGTGATTGAGAATACCCCTATTTGATTTTGATGAACTCAAAGCATTTGAGTATATCTTGTGTTATACTAATGAATTCAATCTAGTGTTTCAGGCAAATATTTGTGAATTTATGTTTAAGTGTCTCTAGCTTTGGTTTAATATATTTTGGCTAAGTATGGAACTCAGTTCGAACCAAAGTCTGAAGCTCGAGTCGACTCCGGAAGATTTCGAGTCGACTCCAAGTGGTTCAGATGTCCTGGCACAGGCTCGAGTCGACTCCGGCACACTGCGAGTCGACTCCGACTGAGAACAAACAGCAGGACAGAAAGATGGAACTCAGACCCTGTTACCGAGTCGACTCCTGAAGAATTCGAGTCGACTCCGATACTTGCCGAGTCGACCCCCGATATTTCCGAGTCGACTCTAAGGAGTAACAGACAGAAAGACAGAGAAGTTGTTTTTGGACTCTGAGAGCCGAGTCGACTCCAGAAGAACTCGAGTCGACTCCAACGGTTGGCGAGTCGACTCCAAAGAAAGCAAGAGTCGATTCTCAGAGGAATGCAGGACTAAAAGTCAGAGAGCCAACTTCGGTCTCTGAGAGTCGAGTCGACTCCCGCAAAGTCTGAGTCGACTCCGAGGCAGTTCAACTCCAACGACAGAAGAGCAGTTTTTCGGTCTCTGAGAGCCGAGTCGACTCCCGCAAAGTCCGAGTCGACTCCGAGGCAGTTCAACTCCAAAAACAGAAGACCAGTTTTTCAGGCTCTGAGAGCCGAGTCGACTCCAAGAGAATCCGAGTC
The DNA here is from genome assembly GCF_051530095.1 of Phoenix dactylifera. NCBI lineage: Eukaryota > Viridiplantae > Streptophyta > Magnoliopsida > Arecales > Arecaceae > Phoenix > Phoenix dactylifera. Next base: position 15,224,686 of record NC_143191.1, read on the forward strand.
GACTCGAGGAAGTAAACCCGAAAGAAAGATCTCTGGATTCCCAAAACAGAGTCGTCTCCTGATGGCAGAGTCATCTTCGGATATTGGCGAGTCGACTCCAAGTTTGGCCGAGTCGACTCCAGAACGGGACAGCACTTTATTTCAAATTTCGAACAGTAGGCGAGTCGTCTCCAGTAAAGCATGAGTCGACTCCAGATCGAGCGAGTCGACTCCGATCCCAACGGACACTGTGTCAGAAATTGCAGATTGTGCAGAACGGCTCTAAAAGTGTGTCTAACGGCTAGTTTTCAATGGGGATTGCTTAAATAACAAGATTGAACAGTAACTTGTTGCCCAGAGATGGTCACCCAAGAGGGGGGTGAATTGGGTGTTTTAAAACTTTTTGCCTAATTAAAAATAAAACACACAAATGTATGAACTAAAGTAAAGATAGAGGTATGAGAACAATCAATCGCAAACACAAGGTTTTATAGTGGTTCGGAGCTTCCACTGCTCCTACATCCACTCCCCAAAGCACCTTTGGGAATTTCCACTATAATCCAAGATTACAGTCCGGTAGTTTTGCGAGTGCACTACCCAACTCGTTGTTTTACACCGGGCTAACAACGAACCCTATAACCCCCAATTTCACCTAGGCTTGGGATGCCTTTCCCTTGTTCCAAGCCCCTTGACTGGAACAAGCACAATATTGAAAAAGTTTTACAAGGATTTAAAAGCTCTCAAGAAGCAAATAAAACAGTGAGAAGTAATAGAATCCGGAAGAACCCTTTTAGCTGTTGGAAGCGTGGGAAATGGTGGTTCTTCCGATGTGGATCGCGTTGGCTTGAATGTGAGCTTTGAATGCCTAGCGGAAGAGAGTAGTTGAGCACGAAATTACTTGGAAAGCTTGAAGGCACTTGATTTCTTCACTTGAATGCACTAACTCCCTTGAACCTCTTTTTCTTTCTTCTCTCTTGAATGATCTTGTGTTGGGTTGGTGAGAAGTTGTTGGAAAGCACTTAAGAACTCCCTTTTATAGCCCAAAAAAGCAAATATAGCCGTTAGAGATAAAGTTAAGGAAGTTTGAAATTCAAACCAAACCTGAAAAAGTTGTCAGTCGCGTCCCAGGTGCTTCGGAGACGTCTCCGCTTCAACGCGAGACGTCTCGGCTGTAAGATTTTACTTTTGACGTTGTTTGGGGTCAACTCGGCGCTTTACGGGGATGACTCCGATGATGAACGGTTTGAATCCTTGTTTTTCTGTTTTTCTGAGAGGGTCGCCTCGGCACTTTTACGGGGACGTCTCGGCTTGTTTGCGCTTTTTGCATGGAGACGACTCCGCTGCCTTGGGGACGACTCCGCCGTTATATCTCCGAAAAACAAGTCTTCTGGAATTCTCTGAGAGAGTCGACTCCGCTCTTTCAGGGGACGTCTCCACTGCCTTATCACCGAAAAAGACATCCTCTGGAATACCCTGAGAGAGTCGATTTCGCACTCTCTGGGGACGACTCGGAAACTTAGCTTTTACTTGCGGGGACGACTCCGCGTACTGTGGAGACGGTTCGCGCGCATCTCTTGAAATCGGCCTTTCTGCTGCCACTGAGAGAGTCGACTCCGCTTCTGAGAGAGTCGACTCCGACCCTGCGAGACGCCTCGCCAGGTGCCGGGGACGTCTCCAAACGTGCCAGTTCTTCCTGTTTGTGCCAGAGACGTCTCTGGAACAAACCGGAGACGTCTCGGCTGTCCCTGATCTGTTTTCTTCATCTCAAAAATTCTTCAATAAATTCATAAAAATTATGGAAACTTGCCTAGACATTTCTTAACAATATTCTTAATTAAACATATGAAATCCTCAAGTAAATTGTTAAGATAAATGGAATTATACTCTAGTGTTTTGTATTCATCAAAATCCATTAGGGGGTCAACAATCTCCCCCTTTTTGATGATGACAAAACACTGAGTATATGCAAAATTCGAAATTTAAACATATACACAGTATTTGATCAGATGTACAAGTATAATGTTTTGATTAGAGCTAGATACAGTGTGCATAATTCAAAATAGTCAATTTTCAGTTCTATCCTTATGCATAAGATTGATCTTAATAGCTCTTAAGCAATTTTAGCATATCAACTGAATTTGAATCAAGTTAAAATGAAATATTGATGCTAAAGATAATTGAAAGCTAAGTTCTTTTTGACTCCCCCTTTCTTTTCCAGAAGGGCAATTATTTTAAAGCCAATATTCTTCAATTTTATCTTTTCTAATTCAACTTTAAGTATGAGTGTAAATTTTGCATTCCATATTCAGGTTCTACTCCATATATAAGTTCTATATATCTACTCCCCCTTTTTGTCATCAACAATGAAGGGGACAAATTATACGTAGGTACTTAAAGCACAATTCCTAGGGGAATTCAGCATATTACAATGAACCACTCAAGGATATTCAAGTTATGCTCCCTCTGTCTATTGTTTTACTAGTGAATTCAGAATTCATTTCACTCCCCCTTTGATGTTCAGGTTGTCCTCCCCCTTAGGGTATGTTATGAGATTTTTATGGCACATCACAGAATCACATACACAATCACAGAATCACATACACAGAATTAGAAATATACACAAGGTTTCAAAAGGAATTGTATAACATTCATATATCATTGTAAACATTTGAAGTCATTACAAAGTTAAAAGAGGAGATCATTACAAGTATTCATTTCTAATACAAAAAGTGTTTCAAAATGAGCCTAGGGTTTACAAAAAGAAGAACCCTAGATGTCTACAAAGTGTCCCTCATCGGCGACGTTGCTCATAAGCCCTAGCAGCTGCATCTATAAATGCATTAATGGAATCTAGCAGTGTTCTGAACTGTTCTCCCTGGGACTGATGGAAGGCTGCCACTAGTGCTTCAAATTCAATGCTTGCCCTTTCAATTCTTCCTCTAAGTTGGGCAGCCACGGTGCCCACATTGCCTCCAGGGCTTGTCAACTCTCGAAGACCATCTGAAATGTTCCTCAAGCTGTCTTGTAGCTCAATTGATCTGAAGGTTTGGGTGGCACTCACACTAACTAGTTCTTGCGCTGTAGCTTCTATTTGAGTTCTGATTTCCTTCAACTCTTGTAGAAGCCCTTCATGTGAGGCCCTGATGGGGGCCAACTCAGTAGAGATCATCGATCTCATTTCCTCCCTCATTTGCTGGCATATCACAGATGCTAAAGTGCGCATCTGTTCTTCTGATAGGGAGAAGGGCCCAGTGACTGTAGGAGGAGGTGGCATAGAGGTGGAAGGTCCAGCTGAGCTGGAGGGTATATCAGGGAAGTCCATGTGGCTGAGTGGAGGAGAGTGGTGGTCAGGCTCCTGATGTGGGATCTCAGGGTCTAAGGTTTGAGCTTTTCTTTTTGGTACCTTAACCCATGACCCATCTACCTTGTGAAACTCCATTCTACGCATTGTGCTCTCATTATAATAGTCGGTGTTTCTCAAGGGTTTTGCAGGTTCATTTTCTGGAATGTGAACCTTAAAATGTTTGAATACTAGGGTAAAGATCATCCCATAGGGTATGCTAAACCTAGAATACCTATGACATATAGCAATGTAGTTCAACATAAGTCTAGGGAGGTTTAGGGGAATCCCTAGTAGGATGTGGTGCATGATAACTAGGTCTCGCTCCGAAACAAAATCGAAGCGACCGGTTTTTGGAAACAAGACTCGGTTGACAATACTCAAAAGTAGTCTCATTTCGGCATTTAGGTCTTGTGAGTTCACTACATCAAGAGGCCCGCAGTCCTCTCGTCCTAAAAGCAAGTTTAGGGCTATTTCCCTTTGGGGATGTGAGGTCGGAGCCTCACCGTCCTTAGGAATTTGCAAGACGCTAGATAGGACATCCTCATTAATCTCTACCAATGTCCTCCGGACATGTGCAGTGTACCCTAAGTCCCCTAAGGCCATATTACTAAACATCTCTCTAACTAGGCCGGGGTAGGTCGATGTATTGAGGGTACAAAGGTATTCCCACCCTTGGGCACGGAGTTTCTCTCCAATAGAGAACCCCTCAATATCTAGAAAATGGAAATCTATGTACCTACCGGTGGTTACTGTGCGATTCGCACAGGAAATGGTCGTGGTTGGCGGAGCAACCGGAGGGGACGGCGCGGATGGCTCTTCCCTCCGTTCCTCACCATCGGTTGCTACCCTAGGACGCCTCCCACCGGTTCGTCTATCCCTCTTAGGTGCCATGGATGCTAGGGTTTGTGATGGAGAGCAAATGGAGGCTAGGGTTTGTGGTGGAGAGCAAATGGAGGCTAGGGTTTTTGTTTTTGTCGGGAATGGAAGAGAATAGCTTGGGTCGGCTCGAGCTGTTTCACCTATTTAAAAATCCTCGTTCGGTCCCCGAGACGTCTCCGCGACTGATGCGAGACGTCTCGCCGGGGGGACGTCTCTGCGATTTGCCAGAGACGTCTCCGGCACTGAAAAATTTCAGACTAATTTGTATCTTTTCCCAATTTATTTTACTCAATCACACTAATCAACATGATTTCTTTTGGTGAATACAGAGTGAGTTTGTTTGTGATCCTCCCCCTTAATAATATATCCTATAAAAGTTTGATAATGATTTTTTTTTGAATTATTAACATTGAAATGAGGAATGTTTGACCAAATTTCGAATACCTATGAAATAGGCTCTGAAAATATCTCCATGAAGAGTCCAAGGGAGGGTAACCATCCTCCGGAAAGTCGAACAATTCGTCATTTAACTTAGATAGATTCATGCTTTCACTTATGTTGACCTTGAGGTGGATTACTAGTTTGAGTAGCAAAGCATTGCAATGCAAGTTCAATTTAATTGCTAGGATCATACAAGCTCAATGCATTCCTTAAGAAGTTGAACCTATCTTTACAAAGGGGCTTTGTAAAGATATCGGCCAATTGATTTTCAGTACATACATACTCAATCATCACATCATTTTTCAGCACATGATCCCTAATAAAGTGATGCCTAATCTCTATATGTTTTGATTTTGAGTGTTGGACAGAATTTTTTGTTAAGTTAATTGCACTTGTGTTATCACATTTAATTGGTATATTGTCCATTTTGATACCGAAGTCTTCAAGTTGTTGCTTAATCCATAGAACTTGGGCACAACAGCTTCCAGCTGCAATGTACTCAGCCTCAGCTGTGGATAAGGCAACTGAATTCTGTTTCTTGCTAAACCAAGAAACCAAATTAGCACCCAAGAATTGACATGTGCCACTTGTGCTTTTTCTGTCGAGTTTGCACCCGGCAAAATCAGCATCGGAATAAGCAATTAAATTTATGTCAGATTGTTTAGAATACCATAAGCCTACATTAGATGTCCCTACTAGATATCTAAAAATTCTTTTAACAGCTTGCAAGTGTGATTCCTTAGGACATGCTTGGTATCTAGCACACATACAAACACTGAATAATATATCTGGTCTACTAGCAGTAAGGTAAAGTAAAGAGCCTATCATACCTCTGTACAATTTGCAGTCTATACTTTTACCTTTTTCATCTTTGTCAAGCTTGCAACTTGAGCCCATGGGTGTGCTGATTTCCTTTGCATCCTTCATCTTGAATTTTTCCAACATCTCCTTGATATATTTGGACTGACTGATGAAGATGCCTTCCTCTGATTGTTTTATTTGTAGCCCAAGGAAGAAGTTGAGCTCACCCATCATGCTCATTTCAAATTCTTCCTGCATAAGCTTGGCAAACTCTTGACAAAGACTATCATTAGTAGCACCAAAAATTATATCATCCACATAAATTTGTACAAGCAATAAGTCATTTCCTTTTCTTTTAATGAAGAGGGTTTTGTCTACATTTCCTCTCTTAAATTTATTTTCAATTAGAAAATTACTTAATCTTTCATACCATGCCCTAGGGGCTTGCTTCAGTCCATACAATGCTTTATGTAATTTATAAACATAATCTGGATGTAAGTGGTTTTCAAAACCTGGAGGTTGTCCTACATAAACTTCCTCCATTATATAACCATTTAAAAATGCACTTTTTACATCCATTTGATAGAGTTTAAAATCCATGAAGCAAGCATATGCCAAAAGTAGCCTAATAGCCTCTAACCTAGCAACAGGAGCAAAAGTTTCATCAAAATCTATTCCTTCCTCCTGATTATAGCCTTTGGCAACTAGTCTAGCTTTGTTTCTTATAACTATTCCATCTTCATCTAGTTTATTTCTATACACCCACTTGGTGCCTATGATTGAAACATTAGGGGGTCTTTTCATTAGAGTCCAAACTTGATTTCTTTCAAATTGATTTAATTCTTCTTGCATAGCATTTATCCAATTTTCATCCTTTTCGGCTTCCTCTAGTGACTTAGGCTCTATTTGTGAAATGAAAGCAAGATAATTACTAGTATTTCTTAGAGAGGATCTTGTCCTTACCCCTTGTGAGGGATCACCAAGGATTAAATCCCTTGGATGACCATGTGCATACCTCCATTCCCTCGGAAGATCTTGATTTCTTGCTTGAGGTTGATCTTCTTCATCTTGCTGAATTGTATCTTCCTTGACTTCATCTTCAAGTTGTTTGTCTTGTATGGAGAACTCCTTCATTCTGTCTTCAAGTATACCTGCATCACTATCTTCTTCTTTTCTAGAAGAATCTCCATTAGCTTCATCAAAGACAACATGAATGGATTCTTCAACAACGAGAGTTCTCTTGTTGAAGACCTTGTATGCTCTACTAGATGAGGAATAACCTAAGAAGATCCCCTCATCTGATTTAGCACTAAATTTACTTAGATTGTCCTTTCCATTGTTTAAAATAAAACACCGACAACCGAAAACATGAAAGTAACATATATTTGGCTTCTTATTATTCAGCAACTCATAAGGTGTTTTCTTTAAAATAGATCTTAATGCACGGTTCAAGATGTGACATGCAGTATTTATCGCTTCAGCCCAAAAATATTTTGGTAGATTCGATTCGCACAACATGGTACGAGCCATATCTGCTAGTGTGCGATTCTTCCTTTCTACCATCCCATTTTGTTGGGGTGTCCTAGGGGCCGAGAAATTGTGATTGATACTATTTTCGTCACAAAATTTTTTAAAGTGTTGATTTTCAAACTCGGTACCATGATCACTCCTAATTGCTTTTAGTTTAAGATTGAGTTCATTCGAAATCCTATTATGAAACTTGATAAAAGCGGGAAAGGACTCATCTTTATGTGCAAGAAATGAAACCCATGTAAAACGTGAAAAATCATCAACAATTACAAGACCAAATTTCTTACCCCCTAGACTAGCAGTTCTAGTGGGTCCAAACAAATCCATGTGAATTAGTTATAAGGGTTTTGATGTTGAGACTATGTTTTTAGACTTGAAAGAGCTTCTCGTTTGTTTCCCTAATTGACATGCAGCACAAATTTTGTTCTTTTCAAAATCTATTTTTGGTAGTCCTTTGACTAGATCTTTTGTAATCAATTTAGAGATTAAATCCATGCTAGCATGCCCTAACCTACGATGCCATAACCAACTAGTCTCATTGACTTTGGGATCCATGGCTACAAGACATTGGCCATCCTTCATGGTGAGATCATCAAGATCTACCATGTAAACATTTCCATGCCTATGTCCTGTAAGTATGATCTCATTGTCAACTGGACTACTAATTATGCAAAGTGAAGATTCAAATGACACTTTAAAGCCCTTGTCACAAAATTGACTTATACTTAATAAATTATGTTTGAGTCCATTAACTAACAATACATTGTCAATAAATGAGGAGGGTGATATGGAGATTTTACCAACACCAATGATTTGACCTTTAGCATTGTCTCCAAATGTGACTACTCCTTCTTTTGATTTTAAAGTGACGAAGAGACTCTTGTCACCGGTCATATGCCTTGAGCAACCACTATCAAGATACCACATTCTCTTTTTATTCCCGGCTGCAAGGCATACCTGCAAAATGATCATGTGAAGCTCTTAGGTACCCAAGTTTTCTTGGGTCCTTCGTGGTTAGTGTAGTTGGTTCCCTTAGGCACCCATACTTTAGTTATGTTTTTAGCTTTTACAAATGTACTCTTGTTAGTTTGGATCTTTCTTTGAATACAAGAGTAGGCTTTATGTCCACTTTTTCCACAATGAAAGCATGTAGATTTTTCAGTTTTGACATTTTTTGCTTTCACAAAGAAATTCTTTAGATACTTTTGTTGCTTGTTAGTTTTATATCCTAATCCGGCTTTATTAAAAACAGCTCTTTGATTTGAAAGAATAAGATTTAATTTTTCAGAGCTTTGTGTAAATTTTTTAACAATTGGTTTGTACTTATGTACCTCATTCTTAAGATCCAAATTTTCTTTAACTAGTTCTTCCTTATCCTTTTTAAGGGATTCAACATTTTGTGCAAGTGAGGTATTATTATTGAGTAGAGATTTAACTTTTAGATTCAATTCCTTAATTAGTGTTTTTGCCGTTTCATTTTCAATGCTAAGTTTTGAATTTTTATTTTCTAGATCAATGGTGTTAACATTTTCAACGCTCTCTTTCTCAATCAATAGTTTTTTAATATCATCCTTTAGTTTTTGATTGGAGGCCTTTAGTTCTTTATTCTTTGCTCCTAACATACTACAATCACTCATAAGTTCTTGAAAAGTTTCATATAATTCTTCTAAAGTAAAATTTTTAGTTGAGCTTTGACATACCTCGTCGTTTTCAAATGCCATGAAGCACAAATTTGCGGTCTCTTCCTTCTCTTCCTCGGAGGAGGATGTATCACTATCGTCCCACGTTGCCTTCAACGCCTTCTTCTTCTTCTTTCCAAAGTGCTTCTTTTGTTGAGGGCATTCGGAACGAATGTGTCCCGGTCTCTTGCAATCATAGCATATGATTGGGTCTCTTTCTTTTTCCTTTTCTTTTTCCCAATCATTTCTCCCTCCAAATTTCTTTCTTGGGAAGGGTTTCTTTCTTCTCATGAATTTCTTAAACTTTCTTACTATTAAACCCAAGTCCTCATCTTCGCTTTCTTCTTCACTCTCACTACTTTCTTCTTCACACACACTTAAAGTAGCCTTGAGTGCAATTGTCTTTTTCTTTGGCAACTCTTCTTCATGTTGCTTCATTGTGAGTTCATGCGTCATCAATGAGCCCAATAGTTGTTCTAGTCCCAAAGTGTTGAGATCTTTGGCTTCTATGATCGCCGTGACCTTTGCTTCCCATGCTTTCGGCAAAGACCTGAGAATTTTACTCACAAGTTCCGGATTAGTATAGGATTTACCCAAACTCTTTAGACCATTAATTATATCGGTGAAGCGTGTAAACATGCATGTGATGGTTTCATTGGGTTCCATTTTAAACAACTCATATTTGTGAACTAGAATGTTCACTTTAGATTCTTTGACTTGATTTGTACCCTCGTGGGTAACTTCAAGCCTATCCCATATTTCCTTGGCGGAACTACAGGTGGAGACTCTATTGAACTCATTTACATCTAGAGCACAAAATAATGAGTTCATGGCTCTAGAATTGAGTTGAACCATCCTACTATCATTCTCATCCCAATCATCCTCAGGTTTGGAAACTTGAATGCCATTTACCATGTGAGATGGTTCGTGTGGTCCCTTGATTACTCCACAAGGCATAATCTTGTGCTTGAATAAAGATCTTCATTCTAGTCTTCCAATAGGTATAATTTGTCCCATTGAAGAGTGGAGGTCTATTGGTTGCCTGCCTCTCAGCAGAAACATTGTTAAAGGGTGTTGCCATCTAGATCTTTGGCTAAGACGGTTAGGTCTTTCAAGAAATACACAGAGCACCCACTCTGATACCACTTGTTGCCCAGAGATGGTCACCCAAGAGGGGGGTGAATTGGGTGTTTTAAAACTTTTTGCCTAATTAAAAATAAAACACACAAATGTATGAACTAAAGTAAAGATAGAGATATGAGAACAATCAATCGCAAACACAAGGTTTTATAGTGGTTCGGAGCTTCCACTGCTCCTACATCCACTCCCCAAAGCACCTTTGGGAATTTCCACTATAATCCAAGATTACAGTCCGGTAGTTTTGCGAGTGCACTACCCAACTCGTTGTTTTACACCGGGCTAACAACGAACCCTATAACCCCCAATTTCACCAAGGCTTGGGACGCCTTTCCCTTGTTCCAAGTCCCTTGACTGGAACAAGCACAATATTGAAAAAGTTTTACAAGGATTTAAAAGCTCTCAAGAAGCAAATAAAACAGTGAGAAGTAATAGAACCCGGAAGAACCCTTTTAGCCGTTGGAAGCGTGGGAAATGGTGGTTCTTCCGATGTGGATCGCGTTGGCTTGAATGTGAGCTTTGAATGCCTAGCGGAAGAGAGTAGTTGAGCACGAAATCACTTGGGAAGCTTGAAGGCACTTGATTTCTTCACTTGAATGCACTAACTCCCTTGAACCTCTTTTTCTTTCTTCTCTCTTGAATGATCTTGTGTTGGGTTGGTGAGAAGTTGTTGGAAAGCACTTAAGAACTCCCTTTTATAGCCCAAAAAAGCAAATATAGCCGTTAGAGATAAAGTTAAGGGAGTTTGAAATTCAAACCAAACCTGAAAAAGTTGTCAGTCGCGTCCCAGGCGCTTCGGAGACGTCTCCGCTTCAACGCGAGATGTCTCGGCTGTAAGATTTTACTTTTGACGTTGTTTGGGGTCGACTCGGCGCTTTACGGGGACGACTCCGATGATGAACGGTTTGAATCCTTGTTTTTCTGTTTTTCTGAGAGGGTCGCCTCGGCACTTTTACGGGGACGTCTCGGCTTGTTTGCGCTTTTTGCATGGGGACGACTCCGCTGCCTTGGGGACGACTCTGCCGTTATATCTCCGAAAAACAAGTCTTCTGAAATTCTCTGAGAGAGTCGACTCCGCTCTTTCAGGGGACGTCTCCGCTGCCTTATCACCGAAAAAGACATCCTCTGGAATACCCTGAGAGAGTCGACTCCGCACTCTCTGGGGACGACTCGGAAACTCAGCTTTTACTTGCGGGGACGACTCCACGTACTGTGGAGACGGCTCGCGCGCATCTCTTGAAATTGGCCTTTCTGCCGCCACTGAGAGAGTCGACTCCGCTTCTGAGAGAGTCGACTCCGACCCTGCGAGACGCCTCGCCAAGTGCCGGGGACGTCTCCAAACGTGCCAGTTCTTCCTGTTTGTGCCAGAGACGTCTCTGGAACAAACCGGAGACGTCTCGGCTGTCCCTAATCTGTTTTCTTCATCTCAAAAATTCTTCAATAAATTCATAAAAATTATGGAAACTTGCCTAGACATTTCTTAACAATATTCTTAATTAAACATATGAAATCCTCAAGTAAATTGTTAAGATAAATGGAATTATACTCTAGTATTTTGTATTCATCAAAATCCATTAGGGGGTCAACAATACTCAAGAAAGAAGAGACTCCATTTAAAGCAAAAGGGATTTCCACCTACAAAAGCCTCTCTAGAGTAAATACTAGAAAAAGAAGGAAGAAGTGTATTGAAGTCCATCCTCCAAACGTCTTCCTCGCATTCAAGGCTCCTCATCTGATAGCAAATCTTCATCCCACTCAAGAGGAGATTGCAGAGTTCGAGAAGCCCCCCTTTCCTCACATCCAAAAATCTGTTTGAGGGCTTCTAACTCTTCTTTGGTTATATTGTTTATATTTGCTTTTCAAGAAGCTATCCCTGTATTCTTTACAAACTGTTTTCTTGTTACTTGATTCAATCAGAGGATTGAATCAAGGGAGTTGAGGTTTGTTGGTGAGCCAAAGTCAAAACCAACGGTGTAAGGGTTCGATTGTGATCCCGAAAAAATAATCGGGTGGTTCTAGTCGGTGAGCCTGTGAAAACCGACCGAGTTCGTTGTGATCTCGTAAAACAACAAGTTGGGTTGTGAGCTTGTAAAACAACCAGTTGTAATCCGAGGAATTATAGTGAACTCCCAAGTGAAGCTTGGGGAGTGGACGTAGGAGCAAGGGTTAGCTCCGAACCACTATAAAATCTCTTGTGTGTGATTGTTTCATTGTCTCTTCCATTCCCTTCATTCACTGCATATAGTAAACTAATTAATCCACTTGCATTAAGGTTTAATTAGTTACTCACAAAGTTTTTAATTGCAATAATTACTTAAAACCCAATTTACCCCCCCCCCCCCTCTTGGGTTGTCTTTTTGGGCAACAAGGGGTATCAGAGCAGAAACTCTTCTATCAATAGAGTAAAAGATCAAAATGACAACCCCATTTGGATCTTCTCATATTGAGGGGCAATCCACCCATAGACCTCCATTCTTTAATAGAATCGACTACTCCTATTGAAAGGCTAGGATGAGGATATTTATCCAAGCTCAAGACTATGAGATTTGGAGCACCATAGTTAATGGACCATACATCCCATCAATTTTTGTAGAGGGTGTTACTATATCCAAACTTGAAAAAGATTGGGATGACAATGATATTAGGAAGGCACAACTAAATGCAAAAGCAATGAATGTGCTTTATTGTGCCTTAGACCGTAATGAATTCAATAGAGTCTCAACTTGCAATTCTGCAAAAGAGATATGGGATAGGCTTGAAGTGACCCACGAGGGCACGAATCAAGTAAAAGAATCTAAAATAAACATACTAGTTCATAAATATAAACTATTTAAGATGGAATCTAATGAAACTATCACTTGCATGTTTACTAGATTTACTGATATTGTCAATGACCTAAAAAGCCTTGGCAAAAATTATACTATCAGTGACCTTGTCAGGAAGATTCTTCGATGTTTGCCAAGGTCATGGGAGGCCAAGGTAACGGCAATCCAAGAAGCCAAGGACTTGAACAAGCTTCCACTTGAGGAGCTTCTTGGATCCCTAATGATGCACGAGCTCACAATGAAACAACACAGCGAAGAGGAATCCTCTCATAAGAAAAAGGTAATAGCTCTCAAATCTACTTCTTCTAACAAGGATTTATCTTGCAGTAGCAGCAGTGAAGAAGAAGATAATGAGGGAGATGATGATGAGGCTCTTCTCGTACGAAAGTTCAGAAAATTCATCAACCGAAAGAAGTCCTTTCATCAGAGGAGAGGTCCCTCAAGTTCCTACTACAAGGATAAAAGTAAGGAAAGAAAAAATGAAGGAATCGGATGCTATGAATGCAAGAAGCCGGGACATTTCAGAGTTGACTGTCCCTTGCTCAAGAAGGGCAGCAAATATAAGAAAAAGAAAGTCCTCGTCTCCACCTTAACGGATTCCGATTCATCATCATCATCATCGGATGAGGAACAAGAGAAAAAGGCCAACTTCTGTTTTATGGCGAATGAAAATGAGGTAACATCTGAAACGCATTTAGATTTTACCTTTGATGAATTGTATGATGCGTTTAATGAATTAATGGATGAATATAAGACAATAAATCTTAAGAATAAAGAGCTAAAACTAACCAATCAATCTCACTTCCATAAATACGATAAATTAATTAAGGATAAGGATTTTATCATTAAAGAAAATTTAGAACTTAAAACAAGCAAGCAAATGTTAATTCAAAAAACTAATACCTTAATTAAAGATAACGAAAAACTAACCAAGAAAATTTCAGAACTTAAAAACGATAAACAAACTATAAGAGATAATCTCACAAAAGACTTAAACATACTAAAAACAGAAAAATAAAAGTTAACACAAGAACTTGAAAAATACAAACCTTTCGTAGAAAAGTTTACATATAGTATTGAAAAATTGGAAATGATACTTAATAATCAACGAGCTGTGTTTAATAGAGCTGGTTTAGGGTATAAACCTAAGAATAAGCAAACGCTCCTTAGTAACTTTTTTGTGAAAGCAGGGGAAAGCAAAATTAAGAATATAACCTGTTTTTGCTGTGGAAAAGTAGGACATAAAGCTAATGTGTGTGACCATAGAAAAGAAAAAACTAAAAGAAAAATTAAAAAGGTTTGGGTTCCAAAAGAAACCAACATTACTAACCATGAAGGACCTAAGAAAACTTGGGTACCTAAAATTGTATGATTTCCTTGTGTATGAGTGTTTTGCAGCCAAGGTCGACAAAAACTGTTGGTACTTGGATAGTGGCTGCTCAAGATACATGACGGGTGACAAAGAGCAATTCTTCACCCTTGAGCCTAAAAAGGGAGGTGCAGTGACATTTGGAGATAATAACCAAGGTCACATCGTTGGTATAGATAAAGTACAAATCACCTTCTCAACCTTTGTTGATAATGTACGATTTGTAGATGGTCTTAAGCATAACTTACTTAGCATAAGTCAATTATGTGATAGGGGTTTTGATGTTCTGTTTAAGCCAACCCTATGCATCATAACCAACTCAATTGACAATAGCTTAGTATTCAAAGAAATAAGACGTGGAAATGTGTACGTAGTAGATCTTGAAGATCTTGCCAAAAATAACCTTTGCTTAGTAGCTAGTGATACTAAGGTTAATGATATAAGTTGGCTATGGCACCATAAGTTAGGTCATGCAAGTATGGATATAATATCAAAACTAGTTAAAAGAGATTCTGTAATAGATTTGCCAAAACTAAAATTTGAGAAAAATAAAATTTGTAAAGCGTGTCAATATGGCAAACAATCTAGGAGCTCTTTTAATTCCATAAATTGTGTCACTACTACTAGACCCCTTGAACTACTACACATGGATCTATTTGGACCAACTAGAACTACAAGTCTTGGTGGAAATAAGTATGGCCTTGTCATTGTAGATGATTTTTCTAGATACACATGGGTCATGTTCTTAGCTCATAAAGATGAAGCATTTTCTGTGTTTAAGAAATTTCATAAGAAAGTTACTAATTCAAGAAATGCTTCAGTTATAGCTATTAGGAGTGATCATGGAACGGAATTTGAAAATCATCTATTTAACGAATTTTGTAGTAAAAAGGGGATAACTCATAATTGTTCTGCACCTAGGACACCATAACAAAATGGAGTTGTAGAAAGAAAGAATAGAACTCTAGAGGAAATGGCTAGAACCATGCTGTGTGAAAGTAACCTCTCTAAGTACTTTTGGGGAGAAGCCATTAATACATCATGTCATGTAATAAATAGAGTTTTATTGAGACCCATTATAAAGAAAACACCTTATGAACTTTGGAAAAATAGAAAGCCTAAAGTAAACTATTTTCATGTTTTTGGATGTAGGTGTTTCATTCATAATAACGGCAAAAATAACTTAGGTAAATTTGATTCTAAATCTGATGAAGGTATCTTTTTGGGATATTCTACATCAAGTAAAACTTATAGAGTCTTTAACAAAAGAACCCTTGTTATTGAAGAGTCTATACATGTTGTTTTTTATGATACTAATGATATCTCTTCTAGCAGGAAAGTAGCTCTTGATGATGATGCAGAAATTCTTGAAGGAAAAATTGATGAGATGACATTACAAGAAGATGAACCAAAGCAAATTGGAGAAGCATCAACAAGCCAAGAGGTAATTGTTGATCATGGGCTGACTAAGGCTTGGAGGTATGCTCATAGTCATCCTAAGAAATTAATTTTAGATGATCCCTCTCAACCTGTTAGAACCAGAGCATCACTTAGGAACTTAAATAATCATCTAGCATTTGTCTCACACTTTGAACCTAAAAACATAGAAGAAGCTGAAAATGATGTTAATTGGATAAATGCAATGCAAGAAGAGCTAAACCAATTCACTAGAAACAAGGTATGGAACCTAGTTGAACGACCCACTGAATACTCAATAATAGGAACTAAATGGATATATAAAAATAAACTTGATGAAAATAGAATCGTGATTAGGAACAAGGCTAGACTAGTAGCAAAGGGCTATAATCAAGAAGAAGGTATAGACTTTGATTAAACTTTTGCTCCTGTAGCTAGACTTGAAGCAATTAGATTGTTACTAGCATTTGCATGCTCTAAAAATTTCAAATTATTTCAAATGGATGTAAAGAGTGCCTTTTTAAATGGGTATATTAATGAGGAGGTGTATGTAGAACAACCTCCTGGTTTTGAAAATCATCAATACCCTAATCATGTGTATAAACTAAACAAAGCACTTTATGGTTTGAAACAAGCTCCTAGAGCATGGTATGAAAGACTTAGCAAATTTCTATTAGACCATGAATTCTCTAGAGAAAATGTTGATACAACGCTATTTTTAAAGAAGAAAAACAAAGAAATGTTAGTAGTGCAGATTTATGTAGATGATATTATTTTCGGTGCTACTAACAATCACCTCTGCGAAGAGTTTGCTGACTTAATGCAGAGTAAATTTGAAATGAGCATGATGGAAGAGCTGAACTATTTCCTCGGGCTCCAAATCAAACAATCTGAAGAGGGGATCTTCATCAATCAAGCTAAATACATCAAGGAGATGCTTAAGAAGTTTGATATGAAAGGAAACAAGTCAATCAGCACACCCATGAGTTCATCATGCAAACTGGACAAAGATGAATCAGGTAAATCAGTAGATCAAAAGATGTATAGAGGTATGATAGGATCCTTATTATATCTTACTGCAAGTAGACCTGATATCATGTTTAGTGTATGCATGTGTGCTAGATATCAATCTGATCCTAAGGAATCACACTTAATTGCTGTCAAGAGAATCTTTAAATACCTAATAAGAACAAAAACCATAGGGTTATGGTATTCTAAAGATTCGAGCATAAACTTAATAGGGTACACCGATTCAGACTTCGCTGGTTGCAAACTTGATAGAAAAAGCACCAGTGGGTCATGTCAATTCTTAGGAGAAAACTTAATCTCTTGGTTTAGCAAAAAACAAAACTCGGTTGCACTATCTACGACTGAAGCCGAATATGTTGCTGCCGGAAGTTGTTGTGCTCAAATCTTGTGGATTAAACAACAACTTGAAGATTATGGCATTAAACAAGATAAAATTTCCATTAACTGTGATAATACAAGTGCCATCAATCTAACTAAAAATCAAATTCAGCATTCAAGAACTAAACACATTGAGATAAGACATCACTTTATAAGAGATCATGTACTGAATGATGATGTGACACTTCAATTTGTTTATACTGATGATCAACTTGCTGATATCTTCACAAAACCTTTGAGGAAAGATTTATTTTGCATACTTAGAAGAGGGTTAGGAGTGATTGATCCATTCTAGTGATACTCTCCTCTAGTTCATTGATGTAGAGGATTAGTTCATGTTGGACATAGGATCTCTTGTCTGTGATCATCGAATTAGTTCTTAAATCCTGGATAAGTCCATAACTCTCTCTTTTGGCACGAAAATAACAAGATTTTTGGGTGTGTGCCAGAGTTCGAGTCGACTCGGATACATTTTAGAGTCGGCTCATGGGGGAGTCGACTCGCGCATATTTGGGAGTCGACTCGAGTTCGAGTCGACTCGCGACTTACTGGAGTCGACTCGAGGTCGGGAATCCGATTTTTAACCCTAATCGAAACGTTTATTCATCACTTCTATTCACAGCCGACACTGTTCCAAAACCCTAGAGCCGTCTCCGAACTCGTCTCCGACCCATTCTAGGTCTTCTCCGTCAAGTTTTCCTCCTATTTTCCGTGTCCTTCCCCGTTGTTAGGTCGAAAAATGCCTAGGAAGGTCATTGTCCCGAGCCGAAAGAGACCCTCCTCCGCGAGTGGGGCCGAGCGACGGTCCAAGGCTCAGAACGAACCGGCGAGGTCACCACCTCCGGTTCCTTCCCCGCCTAGGCCGGTTCCCTCGCGCTCATGCGCCGGAAAGGTTGTCTCTACCGGGAGGCAAGTCAACTTTGACTTCCTCTCCCGGGAAGGGTTCAACCTAGGGCATCACCTTAGGGCCCAGGGTTTAGAGTTTTTCTGCACACTTGACCTCCCTACCTATCTAGGGCTAGTTAGGAAATTCTATGGTACTGTCGCACGGGTTAGCGGGGGTATCCAGGGAACGGTTATGGTGTTAGATGTATGCCCTAGAAGCCAATCTGGCGGACATATTATTAATTCTAGGACATAAATTTGTACTTGACTTTATTATTATTGAATAATAAATGGGCATCTTTTTTATTCATATTGTTTATGTGTCTATGAATCGTCCAAGGAATTAATAAGATGATGATACATATTCTCAAGAGTTGAGAATTTGAGCCATGTATCATTGGTGATTAATTTCTAAATGCTCTTGATCAATGGATCATCACGAGGACGGTGATCGATCCGATCAGTGCACAGATCACTTTTCTTCTGGATGGACGAGACTCGAGTCCACAGTGTAGGGACACTGAAGTAATAGTGCAGGTGCTTGTTAGAGAACAAGGGTACTGAGCGTGACCAAGACAAGAAGTCACTTGGATGTCTATCCACTCGTCAGTGACTTGCTTGATGTTGCAGTAGTATGACTGGTCCTTTGACCTGCGGTGCTTCGGCTACTCACAGTGAGGTTATTGTAGTTTGACTACACGTATACATGGTCTCTAGCCATATGGGTCCTTGTAGTGTAGATTGGCTGCAGTAAGTTCACTGTAGGAGTAGGGTATGCACTTACATGGAATCTATCGACCTTGATAGAAGAGGAGTGATCCTATGTGATTTGTTAGACTGAGTTCTAAGACCTTGGCCAGGGCAGAAATATAAAGTGGAGAAAGAGTTTTTCACTATCGAACTCAAGTCAAATAAATCTAGACATATGACAGACGACGGAGTTTGACGAGTTATCCATAACCTCCGGT
Source organism: Phoenix dactylifera (assembly GCF_051530095.1). Taxonomy (NCBI): domain Eukaryota; kingdom Viridiplantae; phylum Streptophyta; class Magnoliopsida; order Arecales; family Arecaceae; genus Phoenix; species Phoenix dactylifera. Next base: position 15,243,345 of record NC_143191.1, read on the forward strand.
CTGTAGGGATCCACGATAGAAGGACTGTATCATACGATAACTGCACCTAGAGGTTCATCATTCTATTCTGCTGGGTGGCCACTACATACTGCTAGGTGTCACTGGTGGATGGTGAGACTCACAGGGATCATCTTGATGGTCGATAAACCCTGATGAGTTGAGTTGAAATTGTTTCAACCCATTGAAAGAAGTTTTCAATGATATTGTGATAGAGATCACAATATATCTCACTACCAGTCAGAATGGAACCTATGGGGTCACATACATTAGAGGTAATGACCGATCCAATGGTTGAATGTGATTAGGAATCACAAATAATCAATTAGATTGATAAATGAAAACCCGCTAAGAGTTAGTGGCTAGAAGAAGGAATAATTGCAATCGGATTGTAATTTAATTTAATTAATTGGATTTAATTAATTGGACTTGATCATGAGTCCTACTTGGAGTGGGAATCATGGAGTCCTAATTGGATTAGGATTTCAAATTAAATTAGAGTCCTACTTGGAATAGGATTTCTAATGTTCTAATTATCTTAGGGCTGAAATTTGAACAAGTCCTGATTAGATTAGGATTTTCTTAAGTCCTAATTAATTTTAAATTTAATCTAATTAATTTCATGACTCCTAATTGGATTAGGATTGAAGAGTTCAATAGAGTCATGGCTCAATTAAATTCTAATTGGATTAGGAATTGGAGGAAATTGAAATGGGTTCATAAAAATCCTATTTTGACTAGGATTGGACTCATGCAATGGACCCAAATTAAAACCCCCTTTAATTTATTTAAATAGCAGATTTAAATGAACTTGAGGGAGGGGCCCACGCCCCTCCCCTTGGGGTGTGCGTGGGAGAAAGAGGAGGGGCGCACGCCCCTCCTTGTTAGCCAAAAGAAGAGATAAAGATGAGTTCCTAAAAAATAGGAACTCATCCTTATCTCTTAACTAATTAAAAGGGAGCATGGAATTTCGGCCAAAAAGAATGTTTTTCTCCTCATTCCAGCCGTGAGCACCCTCCTCCATCTTCCTCCTTTGAGCCACAATCAAGAGAAGAAAAAGAAAAGCTTGGGACGCCCTCTTCCTTCTTCATCTTGGTTCCAAAAAGGAAGAAAAAGAGAAAGGCAGCGGGTCTTGTTTTCTTCTTCCTAAATCCATCCTTCTTCTTCCTCCTCTCAAGCCAATCAAAGGTTGATTCAAAGGAGAGGACTTCAGCCATCCATAGCCATCTCTGCAAGGGAGCTAGCACCCCGGGGAGATACGTAGGCTTCGATCGAATCATTACCTCGTGTGGATACCCGTAGAGGCCGAACGCGTGTGCGGCTTCCATCGAACCTTCTATAAATCCACGTAAATCAGATTTGCGGAGACCACCTACCCGCACAAGGTGAAGATCTGATCTTCTTAATGATTTAAAAATGGTTTAAAATAATTTAATTCTAATCTATCTACAAACGAATGGTTTTAAAATATGTTCATGGGATGAACGGATCCCGCATAGTTTTTCCGCTGCAATCTGAAAATTATTTCGAATTTTCATGGCATATGTGGGTTCCTAACATATGGGTGTCCCTGTTTTCATCTCGGAGGATTTCATTGCTCGAGTCCTCCATCTTTCGAGTGAGGGGATTGTTCCCACACACCCCTCTGATAGGACAGAGGCCCTTACGGCCATCTTAGGGAGTCCACCCTTGTCCCCCATAGAGGAGGTGTTCGCAAATCAGCTTTCGGCTGAAATGCGGCTTCTCCTAAGTGTCATCTCTAGGACTCTCTTCTCCAAAATGGGTAGGTTCGATTTTATTTCAGAGAGAGACCTAGCACTGATGTACCATCTCCTCCAAGACACTTCCATCAACTTCCCCAAGCTTATCTACAAATACCTCTGTGAACCCCTAGACAAACCTAGGTTGAGTCTCCCTTATGGCATGTTATTCACCCTTATATTTAGGGAGTTAGAGGTCCCTATCCCTAAGGGGGAACCCTTTCGCTCACTGCGGTTTACAGATCGCATGGGTGAGGAAACCTTTCATCGGATGGGATTCCATAAGGTAGGGGTAGTCTGGGTTCGGAAACCATCCACTTCCACACCATCTGACCCTACCACTCATCACTCCCCTAGCCCTGACCATGACCAGGACCACTATACAGATCTTCCCACCTATCCTTCTACCTCTGGTCCTACACATACAGAGCCCTCCAACTCCACTGCCCCATCTTCTCAGCAGCAGCCACTGGAGGTCCGGATATCTTCTGAGCGGCTCCGAGAGTTGCGGCAGGAGATAGTGAGGGATCTGAGAGATGATCTGCTGAGGGAGCTCCGAGGTCATCAGAGTGCTCCCTCCACCGAGTTAGTTCCCTCCCTGGCAGCAGTAGCCGAGATGATTGCGCACATGAGGAAGGAGATATCCAATGTGCGCAGCCTGGTCCAAGCTCAATACTGGAACATAAGTGACGTCAAGGACGACACGAAGAAGATGCGAGACGGCATCAGACTTGAGCTAGGGAGCCAGAGCCAGGGTGCAGAGAGGCTAGCCCAAGCATTGATCTCCAAGTTGGACACCCTTCAGACGAGTGTGACCGAGCTTACCACGATCCAGTCTAGGGCCACCTCGGAGATCATCGAGCAGCTAGGGAACATCTCTAAGGGGATAAGCCTAGTCATGCAAATGAATAGGCTTAGAATAGGATCCACATCCTCCACTACAACGAAACCCTAGTGTATTTTTTATGTTTTTTTTATGTACAGTCCCTTGAGGACTTCTTTTGATATGTGATCACACTTATACTCAAATTTGAATTTAATACAATGAGTAGAGATTTCCTGTCAAACTTGTGCATTCTTGAGTTCTTATACTTTTCTGTATTTTCTACCTTTTTGCTATGATGACAAAAAGGGGGAGAAAATATATTGAATTGAAATGTAAAGAAAATCACTAAAAAGAAAATTCTTAAAGCGAAAAGTAATTTGTTCTAAGTGGATTCGATACCTCGAGGCTCATTATCTCTCTATTAGGGCTCCTAAAGGAGTAATCTTCAGGGATATTCGGAGATTAGTTGAATCATACTCAAGAACAAATTGTCAGTTTTTTCCCTCTAAAACCAAAAATTTAGGCTCAAAAGCTTCAAGACATTAAAAGAAAATTCAGAGAATCTAAACAAAATTGAATGCATATGTTGAGGGGAAGAATCTGAAATCTTAAGAAAGCAAATTCATTAAACACATATAAGCCAAACAATTGATTGCATGATATGAAGGCTTATATAATTCCAAATGAAAGGAGGAGCTTTAACTTCAGAATTTACTGTTTCACACCTTTCAATTTTGGATAAATTAAATGACTAGACACTTGAATTCATCTCAAAACTAAATTATAAATCTCCTTTTGGTTGAGCAATTCACTTTACAAATACTCAATGTTTTGTCATCATCAAAAAGGGGGAGATTGTGGAGTGATTGAGAATACCCCTATTTGATTTTGATGAACTCAAAGCATTTGAGTATATCTTGTGTTATACTAATGAATTCAATCTAGTGTTTCAGGCAAATATTTGTGAATTTATGTTTAAGTGTCTCTAGCTTTGGTTCAATATATTTTGGCTAAGTATGGAACTCAGTTCGAACCAAAGTCTGAAGCTCGAGTCGACTCCGAAAGATTTCGAGTCGACTCCAAGTGGTTCAGATGTCCTGGCACAGGCTCGAGTCGACTCCGGCACACTGCGAGTCGACTCCGACTGAGAACAGACAGCAGGACAGAAAGATGGAACTCAGACCCTGTTACCGAGTCGACTCCTGAAGAATTCGAGTCGACTCCGATACTTGCCGAGTCGACCCTCGATATTTCCGAGTCGACTCCAAGGAGTAACAGACAGAAAGACAGAGAAGTTGTTTTTGGACTCTGAGAGCCGAGTCGACTCCAGAAGAACTCGAGTCGACTCCAACGGTTGGCGAGTCGACTCCAAAGAAAGCAAGAGTCGACTCTTAGAGGAATGCAAGACTAAAAGTCAGAGAGCCAACTTCGGTCTCTGAGAGCCGAGTCGACTCCCGCAAAGTCCGAGTCGACTCCGAGGCAGTTCAACTCCAACGACAGAAGAGCAGTTTTTCGGTCTCTGAGAGCCGAGTCGACTCCCGCAAAGTCCGAGTCGACTCCGAGGCAGTTCAACTCCAAAAACAGAAGACCAGTTTCTCAAGCTCTGAGAGCCGAGTCGACTCCAAGAGAATCCGAGTCGACTCGAGAAAGTAAACCCGAAAGAAAGATCTCTGGATTCCCAAAACAGAGTCGTCTCCTGATGGCAGAGTCATCTCCGGATATTGGCGAGTCGACTCCAAGTTTGGCCGAGTCGACTGCAGAACGGGACAGCACTTTATTTCAAATTTCGAACAGTAGGCGAGTCGTCTCCAGTAAAGCATGAGTCGACTCCAGCAACAGCCGAGTCGACTCCAGATCGAGCGAATCAACTCCGATCCCAACGGACACTGTGTCAGAAATTGCAGATTGTGCAGAACGGCTCTAAAAGTGTGTCTAACGGCTAGTTTTCAATGGGGATTGCTTAAATAGCCAGATTGAACAGTAATACTCAAGAAGGAAGAGACTCCATTTAAAGCAAAAGGGATTTCCACCTACAAAAGCCTCTCTAGAGTAAATACAAGAAAAAGAAGGAAGAAGTGCATTGAAGTCCATCCTCCAAACGTCTTCCTCGCATTCAAGGCTCCTCATCTGACAGCAAATCTTCATCCCACTCAAGAGGAGATTGCAGAGCTCGAGAAGCCCCCCCTTCCTCACATCCAAAAATCTGTTTGAGGGCTTCTAACTCTTCTTTGGTTATATTGTTTATATTTGCTTTTCAAGAAGCTATCCCTGTATTCTTTACAAACTGTTTTCTTGTTACTTGATTCAATCAGGGGATTGAATCAAGGGAGTTGAGGTTTGTTGGTGAGCCAAAGTCAAAACCAACGGTGTAAGGGTTTGATTGTGATCCTAGGAAAACAATCGGGTGGTTCTAGTCGGTGAGCCTGTGAAAACCGACCGAGTTCGTTGTGATCTTGTAAAACAACAAGTTGGGTTGTGAGCTTGTAAAACAACCGGCTGTAATCCGAGGGATTATAGTGAACTCTCAAGTGAAGCTTGGGGAGTGGACGTAGGAGCAAGGGTTAGCTCCGAACCACTATAAAATCTCTTGTGTGTGATTGTTTCATTGTCTCTTCCATTCTCTTCATTCACTGCATATAGTAAACTAATTAATCCACTTGCATTAAGGTTTAATTAGTTACTCACAAAGTTTTTAATTGCAATAATTACTTAAAACCCAATTCACCCCCCCCCCTCTTGGGTTGTCTTTTTGGGCAACACTCATGGCTGAATGGAGTGAAAGTGAGGAGTCAAGTTCGGAAGAGGAAGATCAACAAGAGACGATCCAAATCTGTTACATGGCCAATGACGATGAGGTAGATTCTGAACTTGAATGTGATTTTTCAGTAGAAGAGTTACATGATGCATTTTTAGAACTGATGGAAGAACACAAGAAGCTAACCAATAAAAATAAAGTTCTAAAAGATGAAAATCAATCTCTTATCAAAGATAAGCTGAAACTATCTAATGACTATGAAACATTGAGTAGGAGGTTCACAAATGAAACCAAAAATCTAGTTGCTGAAAATGTCAAGCTAAAAGAAGATGCAGAAAAATACAAATCCTTAGTCGACAAGTTTACACTTAGTTCAACTAAATTAAATATGATCCTTGATAGTCAAAAAGCTGTATATGATAAGGCTGGTTTGGGATATAAAACATATAGGAAGCAAAAATACTTAAAGAACATATTTGTGAAAGCTAAAACTGAAAATATAACTTATCATTGCTGCAATAAAGTAGGACACAAAGCATATGAATGCAATTTTAGAAAGCCTAGCTATAACAAATTGAGTGATAAGAGTAAGCTAAAGTCCAAAAAAATTTGAATTTCAAAAGGAACATCAAATACTAACTTTAAAGGACCCAACATGGTTTGGGTACCTAAAGCACATTTTTAACTTTGATTGAAGGAGTGTCTTACAGCTAATAAGAGGGATAAACGATGGTATCTAGATAGCGGCTGTTCAAGACACATGACAGGTGACATAGAACAATTTGTCACCTTGGAATCTAAGGAGGGTGGAGTGGTAACCTATGGAGACAAGGAAAAAGGACTTATCATTGGAAAGGGTAAAATCGATACTACTCCATCCACATTTATAGAAAATATGTTATTAGTTAATGGTCTGAAACATAACTTGCTTAGCATAAGTCAATTTTGTGATAAAGGTCTTAAAGTCACATTTGAATCTTCAGTATGCGTAATTGCAAATCCTAAAGACAATAGCATTGTACTTATGAGACATAGTTATGAAAATATTTATATGGTAGATCTTCATGATTTAGGCAAGAAAAATGGATTATGCTTAATTACTAATGAAGAGAGGAAAAGTGAAACAAGTTGGCTTGGCACCGTAGACTAGGACATGCTAATATGGACTTAATATCAAAACTAGTCAAGAAAGATCTGATAAAAGATGTGCCAAAATTAATCTTTGAAAAAGACAAAATCTGTGGACCATGCTCATTGGAAAAACAAACAAAATAATCCTTCAAATCAAAGAATATAGTATCAACCACTAGGCCCTTTGAATTCATACACATGGATCTATTTGGGCCTACTAGAACTGCAAGTCTAGGAGGGAAAAAGTATGGACTAGTTATAGTAGATGATCTCTCAAGATATACATGGGTTTCATTTCTTGTACATAAGAATGAAGCATTTTCAGCATTCTTGAAATATTATAAAAATATTATAACTGAAAAGAAGCTCACCTTAATTGCAATTCGAAGTGATCATGGAACTGAATTTGAAAATCAACACTTTGAAGAATTTTGTAATGAAAATGGTATCTCCCATCAATTTTCAGCACCTAGAACGCCTCAACAAAATAGAATTGTTGAAAGAAAAAATAGGACCTTAGTAGAAATGGCACGCACGATGTTGTATGAGTCAAATCTTCTAAAGTACTTTTGGGCTGAAGCTGTAAGCACTGCTTGCCATATTTTAAATCATATTTTAATATGACCTATAACCAAGAAAACTCCTTATGAACTTTGGAAGAATAAGAAGCCAACTGTTAAATATCTTAGAGTATTTGGATGTAGATATTTCATTTTAAACAATAGCAAGGAGGATCTAAGTAAATTTGATGCCAAGTCAGATGAAGGTATCTTCTTAGGATACTCTACATCTAGCGGGGCATACAGAATGTTCAACAAAAGAACTTTTGTAGTTGAAGAGTCAATTAATATCATTTTTGATAAGTCTGATAGTGAGTCTCCTAGGAGAGAAAATACTTTTGATGATGATGCAGGAATTATTGATTTTGAAAAATTGAATCTTGATGACATGCCAAATCAAGAAAATGAAGATGATCGCGTGCCACCACAATCTCAAGACTTGCCAAAGGAATGGAGGTACGCACATGGACACCCTAAAAACTTAATCATTGGCGATCCATCTCAAGGAGTAAGAACTCGATCCTCTCTTAGAAATTTAAATGACTATCTTACTTTTGTTTCACAAATAGAACCTAAGACTTATGAAGAAGCTGAAAATGACATAAATTGGATTAATGCTATGCAAGAAGAATTAAATCAATTTAAAAGAAGCAATGTTTGGACATTAACTGAGAGACCAAAGCATAATTCTGTAATTGGTACAAAATGGATTTTTAGAAATAAATTAGATGAAAATGGGGTTGTTTTAAGAAATAAAGCTAGACTTGTAGCTAAAGGATACAATCAAGAAAAAGGGATAGATTTTGAAGAAACATTTGCTCCCGTGGCCAGATTAGAAGCTATTAGATTACTTCTAGCTTTTGCATGCTTCATGAATTTCAAATTGCATCAAATGGATATAAAAAGTGCCTTCTTAAATGGTTATATAGAGGAGAAAGTATATGTAGAGCAACCTCCTGGTTTTGAGAATCATGAATTGCCAAATCATGTGTTTAGATTACATAAGGCATTATATGGATTGAAACAAGCATCTAGGGCTTGGTATGATCAACTAAGCAAATTTCTGCTAAATAATGATTTCAGTAGAGGAAATGTAGATAAAATACTTTTTCTCAAAAAAAAAGACAAAAATTTGCTAGTAGTACAAATATATGTAGATGACATAATCTTTGGTGCCACTAATGATAATCTTTGCAAAGAGTTTGCTAAATTAATGCAAGAAGAATTCGAGATGAGGATGATGGGAGAACTAAATTTCTTTCTCGGATTACAAATCAACCAAACTAAGGAGGGCATCTTTATTCATCAAACTAAGTACACAAAGAAAATACTAAAGAAGTTTGGGAATGAAAATCACAAGGGGATAGGCACTCCTATGAACCCCACTAGTAAACTAGACAAAGATGAAAAAGAAAAAAGAATAGATATGAAGCCCTATAAAGGATTAATTGGATCTTTGCTTTACCTAACTGCTAGTAAGCCAGACATAGTATTTAGTGTAGGAATATGTGCTAGATACCAATCAGATCCTAAGGAGTCACATCTAAGTGCTGTCAAAAGAATCCTTAGATATTTAAGAGGAACCACAAACATAAAATTATGGTACTCAAGAGACTCCTGTCTAAATCTGCTTGCATATTCTGATGCAGATTTTGCTGGATGCAAATTAGATAGGAAGAATACTAGTGGAACATGTCAATTCTTAAGAAATAACTTAGTATCATGGTTTAGCAAAAAGCAGAATTCAGTAGCATTGTCAATGGCTGAGGCCGAATATATAGCTGCCGGGAGTTGCTATGCTCAAGTATTATGGCTCAAGCAACAACTAGAGGACTACGGTATTAAACTAGATAACATCCCTATAAAGTGCGATAACACTAGTGCCATTAACCTTACCAAAAATCCGGTTCAGCACTCTAAAGCCAAACATATTGAAATAAGGTATCATTTCATTAGAGATCATGTACAAAATGGAAATGTATGTATTGAACATGTATGTACCGAGAAACAATTAGCTGACATATTCACAAAACCTCTAAGTGAAGATAGATTATGTATGCTTAGGAGGGAATTGGTATATGTGATCCCTTTGATTGAAAACAAATGAGGAGAACAAGTTGTCACGTGATACTCTCCTCCCATTTTGAAAAACCCATGAAACATTAGTCAAATTAATTATTTATAGACTCCTTACTCATATATCAATGTCCCACAAAGATTTGGTAAGGATTGGAAGAAAGGAAGAATTAATTTTTTTTTTTGAGTCTGAACTGGGGCCGACCCGAGCTAGAATGGGGTCGACCCCATGTTGAGTCGACCCAAGAAAAATCTGGGGTCGACCTAACGACGGGACCCCACTTTTAAAAAGAGGACCCGTGAGCTATTTTAGGGCATTGTTTCATCTTGTTCTCTTCCTAAAATCCTATTTTCCACTTTCCAATCTCTTCCAATCACCTCCAAACAGTAGAAGATTGCTTCCCCAAGCCGTTGGATCAAAACCAAAGGAAGCATTTGGTGAAAATGGGACCCAAGCGAGCCGTTGCTAAGAGATCCGGAAGAGTTACACGGCCAACCCTTGTAGATACACATGCTAGAGATTCTTCTACAGTGCCCCCACAAGGTGAGACACGTGTAGAGCCTCCTCCTCCTCCTTCCCCTTCAGTTCAACTTGCAAAATATGCCGGAAGACCGGTAACCACGGGAAAAAGGATCCACTCCGAATTTTTGGATCAAGAAGGGTTCCGTTTGGAGGATTGGATTCGAAGGCAAGGATGGGAGTATCTTTGCTCCCTAGACTTGGTGACCTACCCGGGCTTGGTTCGTGAGTTCTATGCCTTCCTAAAAGTTAGAATGGGAGGGCTTGTATCCGAAGTCCGAGGAGTGAGGGTTAGGGTCTCGGAAGAAAGTTTGAGTGAGTTGCTTCATCTTCCCTGCGAAGGTGCAACTCCAGAAAGACCGAAAAGCAAGTTGAGAGCTCTACAGTTGATTTTTGAGAGAGATGATTTTGACTACTCCAAAAATGTGATAGCTAGCTCTCTATCAGCTGAGATGAGGTTGTTGCACAACTTCATAGGTCGGATTTTGTTTCCAAAAAGTGGAAGATTTGATCACATATCTGAGCGAGATTTGGTCATTATGGAGCATGTCATTCAGGGCATTCCCCTAAATCTTCTAGTTATGATGATCAGGCAGATGAGAGAGGCCATTAGCAAATCGAGAGTTTCCTTGCCCTATGGTATGATACTCATCCTGATATTCTGACAGCATGACATATATGTGGAGGGAGAGATATCCAGGCATCTATTATTCACTGACACTTACACTGCACGGTCCCTAGTTCGCATGGGTTATGAGAAGGTGAACGGGCAGTGGGTGCGTGGAGGAGCAGGGATACATGCACCAGAGGATGATGCGCCAGAGATTGGAGACTCTGTCCCTGAGTATGAGATACCTGCGGATCATCCTACAGCACCTTCAGAGGCTGGACCTTCGTCATCCGTACCTACGGGATGTACAGAGGAGTTTTGGAGTAGGATGACTAAGCTTGTGTCAGCTCAGGTGAGAACTCTCTCTGATGGGATGATGAGCAGGATAGATATTATGACTGCTGAGATTAGAGATCTCAGAGACCAGGTTGGAGCATTACATAGAGAGAGAGGCTCATGGTCCATCTGTGCCCCGAGCAGCTGAGTCGGAGGTTTCGGCACAGAGTCATCCAGCTCACCGAGGTCCACGCCAGACTCAGTCCCTTTTCTAATTTCAATATAAGTATCAATCTGTTTATACTCAATGTTTTGTAATCATCAAAAAGGAGGAGATTGAGGATGATAGTGTTATTTTGATGATTAACACAACCATTGAGGAAATATCTAATTAGTTCTATAAGTTATCGTGATACATCACTACTGAGTTCGACACTCTCAATACACTAGAAGAATGAGATCAAGATGTCTTTCAATGATTAATAATGAGATAAAATTTGTGATAGAAAAGGGATAGAAAATTCTAAATTCTAATTTAGCAAAGTTTCAAGTGAAATGTACTCTTAAGGGCAAAATAGTAATTTTAATTATTAAGAGTATGTAGCACTACCATGGCTTACATTCAAAACTGCTTGAAATATATTTCATTGATTGTATGGATGAGTCTAACCTTAAGATGCAGCAAAGTGTGGAATGAGTCGACCCCAACATAGGTGGAGTCGACCCTGGCACATCATGGAACCATCAGGCACATCTCTGCAAAAATGGCACGGATGAATAATAGTGGAGTCGACCCCAAGTATGCTTGAGTCGACCCCAGCAGCGGAGCCGACCCTAAAGAACCTTGAGTCGACCCCAGCTTCAAGCCTCAAGAAAATAAGTCTCTGAAATTCACTGAGAGGGCCGACCCCAACTTTCCTTGAGCCGACCACAGATGGAGCCGACTCCAGGAATGCTTGAGTCGACCCCAATAGAGTCGACCCTAACTGAACATGAGTCGACCCCAAGGCTATGTCGTTCAAAACTGTCTCTGGAATCCTTGAGAGGGTCGACCCCAATGAAACTTGAATCGATCCCACTGTGGCTTGAGTCGACCCCAAAAGGAGTTGAGTCGACCCCAGTGAAAAACAGCTGAAATATAAGGTTCTGTGATTCCTGAGAGGACCGACCCTGCTGTAGCAGGAGTCGACCCCAGCGAAAGTTGGGTCGACCCTAGTGGAAGTTGAGTCGACCCCAAGTATGATGAACAGTGGTTTGAGTTGACCCCAGAAAAGTTTGGATCGACCCCAGCACGGACAGAAGCATAACGGCTAGTTCTGCAGAAGTACCTTTTGACCTCCCAACAGCTAGTAACGGCTAGTTTTTGAAATCTAACCAATAGGGGGTGACCAATAGATAAGGGAAAGTATTTAAAGTGATACTATTCATCAGAGGAGACATCCTTTTGCAAAATATCAAAGCTCATTCAAGAAAGAAAAAGCCCTAGCATTCTTCATTCAAGTGCTTCATTCAAAGAGCCAAAAGAAAGTGGTTGAGCAGATTTTGAGAGACATTAAGAGCTCCACCAACCCTTGAAGAGTGAAGCAATCTGGACAAAGAAGAGCAAAGTCTTATCAAAGCGATAACTATATTCTAAACTCTTCTTTGTAGTTCATAATTGTTATATTTGCTCATTTAGGAGTTTTAACTTTCTTCTTCTTAATCACCTTGTAAGGTTTGTTGGTGAGCCCGTAAAACCAACGGTATAGGTTTGTTGGTGAACCCGTAAAACTAACGGTGAAGGTTTGTTGGTGAGCCCGTAAAACCAACATAGGTTTTTGGTGATCCCGAAAAATCAAAGTATAAAGGTTTTTGGATTGTGAGCCCGAAAAACAATCCAACTGTAATCCGTGGGATTATAGTGAATTCCCAAGGCGACGCTTGGGAAGTGGACGTAAGTGCTTAGGAGAGCACCGAACCACTATACTTCTTGTATATTTGCTTTGTGTTTCTTTCCATTTCCACTACACGTACTTAATTAGTATTAACTAAGCAATTCAATCTCCTAATAATTTAATTAGAAAGTCAAAAATTTAGAAGAACCAATTCACCCCCCCCCCCCCTTCTTGGCTTGTCACTTTGGGCAACACAAATCAATATAGTGACTTCCGGTGCCGGCTCCTCTGAGACTGCTTTCAGGTCTGTTTCCTTCACTCCTGAAGTTAACATGACTTTACAAGCACTTGATTGGTGGATTGATACTGGAGCTGGTATTCACATTTGTTCAGATCGCTTCTATTTTTCTTCTTACCGGATCTCAAGTGGAGAAGCTGTGATCGTGGCAAACAGCTCAGAGGCGCGTGTGCTAGGAGTCGGACGTGTAGACTTAAAGCTTATTTCTGAAAAAGTTCTATCCCTACACGGCATCCAACATATTTCGATCATTAGAAGAAACCTAATTAGTGGTTTCTTGCTTGTCCAGCAAGGCTATCGTCTTATTTTTGAGTCCAATAAAGTTGTAATTTCTCATGGTATAATATTTTTTTAAAAACGATTCCTTAGTGAAGGATTGTTTAAGTTAAATATAATAGTTCCTTCAATAAATAAAAATTCTTTGATCATGAATATAGAACCTCCTTCTATTTGGTATGGTAGATTAGGTCATGTAAATTATAAAACAATTAAGCAACTAATGAACTTAAATTTAATACCAAAAAGTGATCTTAAAAACTATGAGAAATGTGAAATTTGTGTAGAAGTCAAACTTCCTAGGAAGCCTTTTAAATCTATTAATAGGAATCCAAATTTATTAGAGTTGATCCATAGTGATATTTGTGACTCTGGTAGATTCTCTAGGGGAGGTAACAGATACTTTGTGACCTTCATAGATGATCTGTCCAAGTTCTGTTACATCTACCTAATTAAGACCAAGGATGAGGTACTCAGCAAATTTAATATTTTTAAGATCGAAGCTGAGAACCAATAAGAAAAGAAAATTAAAATTCTTAGATCAGATCAGGGAGGTGAATATACATCTAATGAGATAACACAATTTTGTGAAGATCATGGAATCGTTCATGAAGTGACTGCTTCCTATTCTTCCTAATTAAATGGAGTAGCAGAAAAAAAGAATATGACTTTAATGGATATGGTTAACTCAATGATTAGAAGCTCAGGAGTACCAAAAAATTTGTGGGGAGAAGCTCTAGTTTAAGCCTGTTATATGCTCAATAGGATTTCCTCCAAAAATAATGATCTAACCCCATATGAAGTTTGAAAATATGAAAAACCTAATCTTAGCTATTTAAAAGTGTGGGGGTGCTTGGCAAAAGTAAAAATACCTAATTTTAAGAGAGAAAATAGAGCCCAAAATAGTGGATGCCATATTCATAGGATATGCAGCCAATAGTAATGCCAATAGATTTTTGGTAATTAATTCAGAAGAAAATGATATTAGTAACAACACTATTATAGAAGCCAGAGATGCACCATATTTTGAAGACACCTTTTTACTTAGGGCTAGAGTAGATAGTGGTATAGCTAGTAGTTCTAGTAGAATAAGGACAAGAGAAATAGAAGTAGAAGCAGAACCTAGGGGAGTAAGAGATCCAAGGTAGAGAAAACTTTTGAAAATGACTTCTATACCTTTCTTATAGAGGACTCTCCAACTACTTTTGAGGATGCAATGAAATCTTTGGATTCATCCTTTTGGAGAGAAGCTATGGATAATGAGATGCAGTAAATTATCCAAAATCATACTTGAGAACTGACTGATCTTTCTTCTGGCTGTAAAAGTGCAAATGGATTTTTAAGAAGAAACTTAGGCTTGATAGCTCTATAGATAAATTTAAGGCTAGATTGGTTGCCAAGAATTTTATACAGAGACTTGGGGTAGATTTCTTTGATGTTTATGCACCTGTAGCTAGGATTACTACTATTAGGGTCCTGATAGCATTAGCCTCCATCCATAAATTAGTGATTCATCAGATAGATATGAAAACAACTTTTTAAATGGAGACTTAAATGAAAAAATTTATATAGATTAGCCTTAGGGATTTATAATTCTAGGCCAAGAAAAGAATGTTTATAGATTAATCAGATCTCTCTATGGTCTTAAACAAGCACCCAAGCAATGACACTTGAAATTTGATGAAAACATACTGACATTTGGATTCGAAATCAATAGTACAAACGAATGTGTATACCATAAGAGAGTTGAAAATAAATTTATGATCTTGTGCCTCTATGTAGATGATATACTGGATTTTTGGATAGATTTTCAGATAATTGATGAAGTAAAGCAATTCTTAAGTCATAAGTTTGATATGAAAGACTTGGGACAAGCTGACTTAATTTTAAATATCAAAATAATTAGAAGTGCAAATAGTATTAAGTTATCCCAAGGTCATTATGTTAACAATATTCTTAATAAATTTAATTATACCGATTGTCAGCCTGTCTCTACTCTTTTTGATCCCTCTACACACCTTAAGAAGAACTTAGGAACTTCTGTCCTTCAAGGCTTATATGCTCAAATTATAGGCTCACTAGGATTCCTAGCAAATTACACCAGGCCAGACATAGCATATGTTGTGAATAGACTTAGCAGATATACTGTTAATCTAAATAGAGATTACTGGACAGCGTTAGAGAGGATCCTTAGGTATCTTACGGGTACTAAGTTCTATAGTTTGCACTTTAGTGGGTTTTCTGCTGTTCTGAAAGGCTATAGTGATACCAACTGGATCAGAGATACCTTAGATGTTAAATCCACCATAGGATATGCCTTTCTCATAGGAAGTGCTACTGATGAGAGCACAAAAGTGCGTTATACACGTTGCTTAAATTAATTTTATTGCTAACAAATAATGATAAAAGGGCTGCATTAATTTTATATTTTATTTGGCACAGATTATCGTAAAACAGAGTTTAAATGTACATTTGGTTGACTTCAAGCCTGATTACACTGGAATAGAATTGAACCTGGTCAAGCACATTTGCACCCGAGGGACACATGGCAGCCATCCGGAGGCAGCACAAGATGGATCCACTAAGGGTCGAATTTCATCATCCGGGAGGATCTAAAAGCCCGCAACGGATTTGTGATTTGATCTCCCGCAACCCCTCATCCAGATCCCGCGATCAAGGCCCTCATCTTCCGCCCGTTTAAGGCGCTTCCCAGCTTCCTCCTTCCGCTTGCGACTCCGTATCCCAGCGCCCGTGAAGCTTCCCAGCAAGCCGTCCGCTCACCCTGCGCCTCACACGCTCCAGCCCAGCTACCGCGATCGCGATCCGTCCCGGGTAGCCGTGAAACGTCCCAAGCCGTCCGTGATCAACGCCCAGCCATCCGCCCACCTCATCCGCCTGCGTCCGTCCGCCTCCCAGCAGCATCCGCGCGTCGTCCTCAACCGCGATCGGCTCCCTTGCTTCCGGATTCGCATCTCAGCCATCCCAGCCGTCCATGATGCTCCGGGGTTCACGATCAGCCTTCCTCCCGGCCGAGATTAGCGTTCAGTCCTCCTTCATCAACATCCCGCGATCCACGTTTGAAATTCATTCTGGTCCGCCCATCTCCACCACGTGCGCAGTGGGGGGATGCTATCTATATAGCTCTCCATCGGCTGGGAGCTAAAACAGGGGGGGATTGGGGAAAAACAGGGGGGCCATCGAAGAAAGGGAGAAGAGAGCTGCCGGCCTCTTGGTTTCAAACGAAAAAAAAAGAAAGAAAGGAAACAGGGGAGGCCCTGTTTCCGAAAATAAAAAGAAGAAAAAAATAGAGAGTGAGAGAGGGAGGGATGTTGATGTTTGTAATGGCTTGCTAATTCCGTTGGCAAAGGGTGATGGATGAATCCTTGTCATGTTGCTTTCATCAAGTATACTCTAAACTTTTATTCTAATTGTTTTATATCCATTGGTATGTTTTGAATTCTTGAATATTTATTTATTAGATAGATCTTTTATGGTTTATATATATATTGATGCATGGATTGTTTCGATGTTTGATTTGTCGTAGATGTAACCGGCACGATAAATACTTAGATGTTGAATTCATATTTTCAGATTGTATACTCCATGATTAGAACTACTCTATCATATTAATCTTTAATCAAGAATCGCCGAGTTTATTTATTGAAAGTAATATTGTCAACGAGGATTCCGGATCCCAGCCTTCTCTATATTTTTGAACTTTGTTTAATTATCTATTAATCCTCTGCTTTTAACTTTTGAAAATCAACTGAAGATTACATCTAAAAATTATGCTAATAATCTTTAGATCGTTCCCTGAGGAATCGACCTCGGACTTCCGAGTTATATTACTTGTGCGAATCTCCTGCACTTGGGAGAGCAATTTTATTTTTACACCAAGTTTTTGGCGCCGTTGCCGGGGAACGGCTGAGTTATTAGTATAATTTTAGATTTAATTTTTACCTTAGTAGTTAGTATTTTTCTTTTGAAAAAAAAATTACTACTATTTTTAATTCACTGCACAGTCTGCATCAAACTCTGATATCATAGAAATTAGCCGTCTGATTGGACTCAAATTTGGTCAGCTGGTGCAAGACATATTTTTCAATAATCTGAACGGTCTGATTGACATTCTGAGACTAATACGAAACCTTGCTGCTTTATGCTTTGAATTTTCTGCATTTAAATTTTTTAGAATAAGAAATTTATTGTTATCATATCTTATTAACCCTTGTTGATAATTGAAAATTGAAAAAAAATAATTTTAAGAAAAGATCAAGTGTGATCATTCAAAATTAGAAAAAGAGGGAAAACCTAAAATTTTAAAAATTTTAAATTTCAAATTTCAAATTTCAAATTTCAGACTTCAACTCATAAATTTTTTTAAAAAAAATAAATAAATAATTTGCTTGATCACCTATTCAATAAAATTTAATGTCATGTCATAAAACATTAAAAAAAAAAATCTCTTGATTGTTGCATATAGTATAAGGCATCAGCATAAAATATTTTAAGGGCAAAACCCATTTAAAAAGATAAGGTCGGGATTTCATCACTCGTCCTTAGCCCAAAAATTACCCCAATGCATAAATATCCTAAGCTTAACTAAAATCAACTAGACGTTGGCCCCTAAGGACATTCGAGCTCAATAGGACGAAGACCACCGAAAGTTGCACCAATTTCGCTCTGTGGCTTAGTTGATGTCTAGGCAAGCTTTGTCCCTATAAGGAAGACAGTTCATCTGTTCGAGGCAAGTGGGTTTTAAGTGGGACCTTTGCGAACGCATCGTGACCCCTCCACTTACCTGGGAGCTTACCTGGTCAACTCGGTTCATTAGACCGGATTGGAGGCTTAGGTGTCCTCTTCAAACCAGTTAGGAGCTGTCTAGAAATTTAAGAAAAAACATTAGAAATTGAGGTGTAATGTTTTGTTGCATGTTTGATTGTGAATAGATTTTTATTTTAGGGTGTCATTTTAGGGTATCTTTAGTTGGTACTTATATTTATTTTTATTTAAAAAAAAGAGAGAGGGAATTATTTTGCATGCTAAAGTGGAATAGGGACGACACCGGTCGATTAAGTCGTACAACTTTAGATCATCCCTTAGGACATACCCCTGAAATTCCTTCTCAATATCTCACACCTTGTGAGATGGCTGATTTAAATGAAGATGCGGGAAGCCACCACGATCGAGAACGTGAACCCCATGTTATGACCCTAAGACAATATCTACAACCGGCTAGGACTAGTCAGCCTTCATGCATAATTTTTCCTGATAATGTAGGACATTTTGACATCAAACTCGGGATAATTCAATTGCTGCCCAAGTTCCACGGGTTAGAGTCCGAGAGTCCGTATCTTCATTTAAAAGATTTTGAAGAATTGAGCATTACATTTAGAGTGCCGAACGTCACCGAGGATGTCCTCAAGCTGACATTGTTTCCTTTCTCTCTAAAAGATAAGGCCAAAACATGGCTAAACTCGTTGCGACCTAGATCAATAAGAACTTGGCAAGATATGCAGAGAGAATTTTTGAAGAAGTTCTTTCCCACACAAAGGACCAACTTTTTAAAAAGACATATTAGCAATTTCCAACAAAAAGATAATGAAACATTTTATGAATGTTAGGAAAGATTTAAAGACCTTCTTCTCTCATGCCCTCATCACGGGTTCGAAACTTGGAGAACCATTAGCTTCTTTTATGAAGGTTTATCGCCACAGTTGAAACAGTTTGTAGAGACCATGTGCAATGGTAGATTTTTAGAAAAACAACCTGATGAGGCATGGGAATATTTGGATTCCCTTGCTGAGACTGCCCAACTTTGGGATAATAGGGACAGAAACAACAAGTCTTTGCCTAAGCCTACTAGCTCTGTACAGGGAGGCCTTTACAACCTCAGAACTGAGGATGATCTTCATGCTAAAATGGCTGCCCTCACTAGGAAGGTAGAAGAAATTGAGCTTAGGAAGGTTGAGCCTGTCAAGACTATAGAGCTTAGAAACGAGTGTTGTGGTATCTGCGATATGTCGGGTCATACC
This sequence comes from Phoenix dactylifera, assembly GCF_051530095.1. Taxonomy (NCBI): domain Eukaryota; kingdom Viridiplantae; phylum Streptophyta; class Magnoliopsida; order Arecales; family Arecaceae; genus Phoenix; species Phoenix dactylifera. The sequence goes on from NC_143191.1 coordinate 15,262,339, forward strand.
ACTACAGATTGCCCCACCATACCGGCATTCAAGGAAGTCTTGCACGATCAAGCAAATGCTATGAACTCCTACCAAAAGCCTTATAACGATCCATACTCGAATACCTATAACCCTGGTTGGAAGAATCATCCAAACTTTAGGTGGAGAAACGATCATCCTCAACAGTCACACCATTCAGCTCCTCCACCTGCACATCCTACTTATGCACCATCACCTTCTCAAAAGCCAAATATCGAGGATACCTTGCAATCCATACAAACTTTTCTACAAGATCAAGCTAATATCAATGCTCAAAATACTCGAAATTTTGAAGACATAAGGAACCAATTGTCAATGTTGACTACCGTCCTAAGTACCTAAGAGAAGGGTAAGCTTCCAGCTCAACCCCAAGCTAACCCACAAGTGCACGGTAGTAATAATACGGCTCCTTCTAGTTCGCATACAGAGCATGCAAAGAGCATCATGACTTTGCGTAATGGGAAAGTCATTGATCAAACCGTCCCATTGAGACCGCAGGTCACTTCTAATTCTGATGCTCCCAAAGTTGATGAAAGGGACAAAGAAGAAGTTGAGGTCCCAACTTCTACTAAGAAAGTTGAATGTCCTTTTCCTCCACCTTTTCCACAACGGTTAAAGCCGTTGCAAAAGCTCGAACCTAATTCTGAAATTTTTGAGCTTTTTAAACAAGTAAAGATCAACATACCTCTTCTTGATGCAATCAAACAAGTACCCTCATATGCCAAATTTTTGAAGAACTTGTGTACTGTTAAGCGTCGATTAAATGTTAAGAAGAAGGCATTTTTAACTGAAAATGTGAGTGCTATTTTGCAGCACAATATTCTCCCTAAATATAAAGATCCAGGTTGCCCAACCATCTCATGCATCATAGGCAACTTTAGGATAGAGCGAGCATTGTTAGATTTAGGGGCGAGTGTGAATTTGTTGCCATATTCTGTATATGAGCAACTTGGTTTAGGTGAGTTGAAGCCAACCTCCGTCACTTTGCAATTAGCTGACAGGTCTGTTAAAATTCCAAGGGAGATTATCGAGGATGTATTATTCCAAGTAGACAAGTTCTACTTTCCTGTCGATTTTATTGTATTGGACACGCATCCGGCTTCGAACTCACAGTCTCAGATTCCGGTCATTTTAGGACGTCCATTCCTTGCAACTTCTAATGCATTGATTAATTGTAGGAATGGTGTCATGAAGCTTTTTTTTGGTAACATGACCTTAGAATTGAACATTTTTAATGTGTGCAAACAACCCAATGATCTCGAAGAGAGTAAGGAGGTTGATTGGGTTGAAACCATCGCAGAAGATTATTTGTTAGCTAAAGCAATTAACGACCCATTCAATGATAGCTTAATTGATTGGTGTCCTAATGGAACCAATGATGATGATTTGTCAGTCACACCTATTGTGGATAATCTGGATATCAAGATGGTCAATGGGTGGAGACCAAAAGAAGAAGAATTTGAGAGATTGTCGCCTCGAGAGGTGAAAATAGTACCATCCCATGAGCAAGCACCCAAGCTCGAATTGAAACCCTTACCAAAGGAACTTAAGTATGCTTTTCTTGGACCCGAAGATACTTTTCCTGTAATCATCTCGTCTGGACTTGATCATACCCAAGAAAGAAAATTAATAGATGTTTTAAAAAATCATAAAAGAGCCTTAGGGTGGTCTATTGCCAATTTGAAGGGAATTAGCCCCTTAATTTGCACGCACCGGATATATTTGGAGGATAATGCCAAAACCACAAGGCAAATGCAACGAAGGTTAAATCCTACAATGAGAGATGTGGTTAAGGCAGAAGTTCTCAAGTTGCTTGACATGGGTATTATTTACCCAATTTCCGACAGCAAGTGGGTAAGCCCTACTCAAGTCGTTCCTAAGAAATCGGGTTTGACGGTAGTAGAAAATGAACAAGGTGAACTAGTTCCAACTCGTGTCCCGACGAGTTGGCGCATGTGTGTTGACTACCGAAAGCTGAATTTGGTCACACGAAAGGATCACTTTCCTCTACCCTTCCTAGACCAAGTATTGGAGAGGGTTGCAGGGCATGATTTCTATTATTTTCTCGATGGCTATTCGGGATATTATCAAATTGAAATTTCACCGGAAGATCAAGAGAAGACTACCTTCACTTGTCCTTTTGGCACATTTGCTTTCCGATGAATGCCATTCGGGTTGTGTAATGCACCTGCAACATTCCAAAGATGCATGCTCAGCATCTTTGAAGACATGAACGAGAAATTTTTGGAAGTGTTCATGGACGACTTCTCCGTTTTTGGCGACACATTTGATGATTGCCTGTCACATTTACAAGCTGTCTTAGCTCGATGTATGGAAAAGAATTTGATACTGAATTGGGAGAAATGCCACTTCATGGTGCCAAGGGGAATTGTCTTAGGACATATTGTTTCATCGAAGGGCATGGAAGTAGATAGAGCTAAGACTGATTTAATTGCTAAGCTACCTGCACCCAAGACGGTTAGAGATGTTAGATCATTTTTGGGTCACGCCGGATTTTATAGGAGGTTCATCAAGGACTTTAGTGTCATATCTCGACCATTATGTAATCTCCTATCCCTTGATACACCGTTCAATTGGACTGAAACCTGTCAGGAGGCATTCGAAAAGTTGAAGTCTATGCTTAGCACTGCACCCATCGTGCGACCACCCGATTGGTCATTACCTTTTGAGATTATGTGCGACGCTAGCGACTATGCAATAGGAGCTGTCCTAGGACAACGCAAGGATAATAAGCCATATGTCATTTACTATGCAAGCAAAACCTTAAACGATGCTCAAATGAATTACACTACCACCGAGAAGGAATTGCTTGCAGTAGTATTTGCCTTAGATAAATTTCGCTCTTATATCCTTGGTGCTCCTATTGTTATCTTCACGGACCATGCGGCACTGAAATATTTGTTGGATAAGAAAGAGGCAAAACCACACTTAATACGATGGATACTTCTACTCCAAGAATTTGACATCACTATCAAAGATAAAAAAGGAGCAGAGAATGTGGTTGCTGACCATTTATCACGATTAGTTTTTCATGATTCAGTGCCACAGTTTTCCATCAAGGACTCATTCCCTGAAGAGCAGTTGTTTGCACTTTCTAGTATACCATGGTATGCAGATATTGTAAATTTTCTTGTTACAAGCCGGATGCCGGAGCATTGGGGGTCGATAGATAGAAAAATTTTCTTGCGCGAAGTAAAGAATATTACTATGACGAACCCTATTTGTTTAAATATTGCAATGATCAAATCTTTAGACGATGCATACCGGATCATGATATACAAAGCGTACTTTCTTTCTGCCACACTGATGCTTGCGGTGGACACTTTGCCTCTAAGAAAACTGTTGCAAAAGTTTTGCAATGTGGTTTCTATTAGCCCACTATGTTCAAAGATGCCCACGAGTTCTGCAGGACATATGATCCATGTCAACGTATTGGAAGTCTAACTCGTAGGCAAATGATGCCTCTTCAACCCATTACTATTATCGAAATTTTCGATTGTTGGGGCATCGATTTTATGGGCCCATTCCCACCATCTTTTGGATATGAGTACATTTTAGTCGGTGTCGAATATGTGTCCAAATGGGTAGAAGCTGTTGCTTGTAAGACCAATGATCACAAACCCATCCTGAAGTTTTTAAAAGAAAATATTTTTTCACGATTTGGGATGCCTAAGGTCATAATTAGTGATGGTGGAAAACACTTTTGTAATAAGCCTTTTGAGACATTCACTACAAGAAAATACACTTTCAGCGACCACTTTCGGCGACTAAATGAATAGTGGTCGCTGCAAATAAGGTTATCTGCGACCAACATCCTTGTTAGTTACTGAATGACTGTCCTACACCGACTAAATGTATATTTGGTCGCGGAAAATCAAAACCAAGTTGGCGGGGTGGAGGTAAAACGTTTGGCGACTAAAGTTTGGTCGCGGAAAATAAGGCTATCTGCGACCAATATTCTTGTTAGTTACTGAATGACTGTCCTACACCGACTAAATGTATATTTGGTCGCGGAAAATCAAAACCAAGTTGGCGGGGTGGAGGTAAAACGTTTGGCGACTAAAGTTTGGTCGCGGAAAATAAGGCTATCTGCGACCAATATTCTTGTTAGTTACAGAATAATTATCCTATACCGACTAAATGTATATTTGGTCACGGAAATTTTTGGCGACTAAATTTTGGCCCCTAAAGGTTCACCTCCAGTGACTAAAAAAAATTTAGTCGAGAAAAGTATGTATGTAGGGGGTTTGAGAAACCAAACAAACCCTAATTTTCTATTTCTCTACTTTAACTTTTTTTTTGGGGTAATTTCTGCTTTATCTTTTTGCCTTCACCCGTCACCTTCACCCATCGCCTTCGCCCGTTCGCTCAGCTCTTCGCCGTCGGCGTCCAAGGTATGTGTCCTCCCTTATTTGATTTAATTAGCAGAGGCCGGGAGGGAGAGGGAGAGGGAGAGGGAGAGGTGGCCGGGGGTCCTCTGTTATTTGATTTAACAGAGGCCGGGAGGGAGAGGGAGAGGAAGAGGGAGAGGTGGTGGTCGTCGGGGGTTGTCGGGAGATTTGGAGGCGAGGCGGGAGAAGAAGAAACCCAGGAGGGCTTCTCCTCCTTGGCCGCCGCCGCAGCCACCGCGGAGAGGTGGGGGTCGTCGGGGCCGGGTCGTCGGGAGGTTTGGAGGCGAAGCGGGAGGGCTTCTCCTCCTTCGCCACCGCCGCAGCCACCACGGAGAGGTGGGGGTCGTTGGGGCCGGGTCGTCGGGAGGTTTGGAGGCGAAGCGGGAGGGCTTCTCCTCCTTCGCCGCCGCCGCTGCCACCGCGGAGTGGTGGGGGTCGTCGGGGCTGAGTTGTCAGGAGATTTGGAGGTGAGGCGGGAGGGCTTCGCCTCCTTCGCCGCCGCAGCCACCGCAGGGCTTCCGGTCAGAGGGATTTGGGTGGAGTAGTTTTGTTTTGGGTGGAGAGAAGAAAGATAGGGGGATTAGAGATGGACCATCGGGAAGAAAGTAGGGGGATTAGAGATGGATTTCTTAGAGGGTGGAGATTCTTAGAGGGTGGGGACCATCACTATTTTGGTTTTGGTCTTGGTTTTCCTTCCCTCACGTTACTCCTTATCCAGCTGGGCCATCGGGAAGAAAGATGGGGATTAGAGATGGACTTCTTAGAGGGTGGAGATTCTTTTAATTGTTTCTACTCCTTTCTGTTTGGGTTGAATGGTTGCCGTGCTGTGAGGTAGCTTGGGTATCGAAGGAGAGATGGGAGATGGGAGATGGGAGATGGGAGATGGTGGGATGGGACTTCTTTTAAATTAATTATTTTTCCATGCTTCTATTTAAGGATTATATTAAACTGAAGAGGCTTCTTGTCTATCATTGTTAGATTCATGCATCTTTGTTGAAATAGTATACTTGACAGCTATCTATTTTCATATCATTTTTTTAACTATTTTATACTTATTAAAATTTATTATTATTATAATAATAAAAAAAGAAAAGGCCTCATTCACTGAATTTGTCTTAGGCCCCCAAATGTATTGGGCCGCCCCTGGTTTTTTGCTGCAACTTTTTTTTGCAGGATACAAAAATAAATCTATAAACTAATCAATCTAACTTGATGAAGTACTTTGTAGGTCAGTCAAAATAGACAAGAGTTGGATGACAATAAAAAATAGAATGAAGAGTAAAGAGTATAGAGAAGGGGTGAAGTCCTTTATTGAATTTGCGGTGGCAAATTTAGGCTCAGCAAATGATATTTGGTGTCCTTGTGTCGAGTGCATGAATGACAAAAAACAAAGCATTCAAGTTGTCAAGATTCATTTGATGTTGAAAGGAATCTCGCCTTCTTACAAGACTTGGGTGCAACATGGAGAATCTGTTCACGTGCATCAATCTTGTGTTTCAAATGATGCTAACTGTGACAATGGTGGAGGTGTTGAGGATAGAATGGCTGGGGATGGCACCGATGATAGGGACGAATTGTCTAATATGCTGGAAGCTGTTTACATGGGCGCTTTCATGAATGACGATATTGACGAATTGCCTAATAACTTGGGGAGGGAGGATGCACAGAATTTTGATAAGTTGTTTGATGATGCTCAACGACCCGTTTATCCTGGTTGCAAAACTTTTACAGTATTATCATTCGTTATTAAGATGCTTCATATTAAGGTGTACAACCAGTGGAGCAATTCCTCTTTTGACATGAACATGAAGGTATACAAGGAAATTCTACCGGAGTGTGATAAGTCTGTTCCATGGACCCTTTATGAAGTCAAGAAATTTTTACGAGATTTGGGTTTGGGATATGTGCTAATTCATGCATGCAAATATGATTGTGTTCTTTTTTGGAAGGAGAATGCGAACCTGGAGAAATGCCCTATATGTGATGAGCCTAGATATAAGCTGAATGATGGTAACGGTAAGAAGATTCCTCATAAAATTTTGCGGTACTTTCCCCTGACACCGAGATTGAAGCGCTTATTTTTGTCTCCGAAAATAGCTGTAGATATGAGATGGCACAAGGAAAAGCGAGTGGATGACGAAACATTAAGATATCCGGCTGATGGGGAGGAATGGAAGAACTTTGATCGGCAACATCCTGAGTTTTCCAAGGATCCGCGGAATGTGAGGTTAGGGCTAGCCACCGATGGTTTCAATCCTTTTGGAAATATGAGCACATCGTACAGTATGTGGCCTGTTATCGTGATGCCTTATAATCTTCCACCTTGGAAGTGTATGAAAGAGCAATTTTGTATGTTGTCATTGCTTATTCCCGGAAAAACGGCTCCCGGTAAAGAAATAGATATTTACTTGAGGCCATTAATTGATGAGTTGAAAGAGCTTTGGAAGGATGGCGTCCAAACTTATGATGCCTCTAGTGGAAGTACATTTAGAATGCGTGCTGCTCTCATGTGGACCTCGATCATTTTTTTTTGAAGGTGAGATCAAAAGCTGGCAAAAAGAATAGGAAAAAGCTTGAGTACAATCATTGTTCAGGATCTCGGTCATTTGTTGCAACAATGACTATACAGGTAATATATTTTTGAGTATGTACTGGCTATATTTTTAGTGAATTGCCTGTGAAACAGTCTATGGGATAGTTTTGGCTATTGTAAAACAGATAATTTGCTGCAAGTAGATTTTTTATTCTAGTTTGCTGCATGTATATTTTTGGAATCATTTATGCAAGTAGATCTGACAGTTATTCTAGTTTTTTTATTATATAGTGGCTATATGCTAATCTAAATTACACTTTGCAGCCGGAGTTTAATGGTTCTGAAAATCTTAAATTTCCAGAATTCTATAAGAAAACTCATACCAAGAAGAACAAAGAGTGGATTGATCCTATTTGCGCCGTGAAACATGTAGGTATCTAAAATCTCAATAATAATTTAAATCACTTTATGCTTTTGCAAGATTATATATACATTTAATTCTGTTGTTACCTTTGCATTGACAGTCAAAGATGTTGAGCTTGCGAGAAGAATCTTCCCAATCCGGTGTGCAATTAACATCAGAGGAGATGTCTAGGCAGGCACTTGGAAAAAGGAAGAGATACATTCTTGGATTTGGGGATGGGCCGAAGCCCTCTTCATCTTCTTCCACACCTAGTCGTGTGTCACAAGACCATGTTGGGGAGTTACAGAAACTTAAAGCTGAGATGGAGGAGATGAAGATGGAGCGTGAGATGGAGCGTGAGGAGCTGCGGAGGCAATTGGAACAGGAGAGGAGAGAGCGAGAGGAAGAACAGAAGCAAATTGCACATCTTACAAGTTTGGTGACAGAGTTCTTAAAGGAAAAGACTCAAACGCATAAGTCGTCTATCTATCATGATGGGGCCATGTATTCAACTGGTGGCACAAATACTCGTTGGTATGTATTCTCATTTATATTACGTAGGTTATTTAGAGATTTGGACCAAGTTAAGCGAAATATCATTGTGAACTTATACTTGAATTTTAGTTTATTATTTTTCACATGTGGTTATTGATTGTGTATTCTTTTTTGCTTTCTCAGATACATGGTGGAGTTATGAGCATGTGAATCTAGTTTTTGGTACATGGATAGCTTTTGTTCAGATGATCATGGTGGAGTTGTCTACAAGCAGAAATCAGTTTTTTGTTTATTCATATTTTTATCTACATGATGGTTGTTTGGATGAATTGCAAGATCAGATATTTTGGAATTTTTAATTTACATTTTGATGTGTTTGGTGATGATTATCACCTTAACATATGGTATGGATGAAATGTTGCCCAAGGTGACAAGCCAAGAGGGGGGGGTGAATTGGTTTCTTCTAATTTTCGGTGCTTTAAACGTTTTCTCAAATAAGTGCGGTGGATGCTTTCTTAAGCTATTAGAATGATTTAAACTAGTGCAAAGATAGAAGATGATGCAAGAATAAACGGAAACACAAGCACAACACAAACACAACAATATATAGTGGTTCGGTGCTCTCCTTAGCACCTACGTCCACTCCCCAAGCGTCCCCTTGGGAATTCACTATAATCTCGCGGATTACAGTTGGATTGTTTTCCGGGCTCACAATCCAAAAACCTTGTTGGTTTTACGGGCTCACCAACGAACCTATACACTTTGGTTTTCCGGGTTCACCAAAAACCTTTGTTGGTTTTACGGGCTCACCAACGAACCTATACACTTTGGTTTTCCGGGTTCACCAAAAACCTTTGTTGGTTTTGCGGGCTCACCAACGAACCTTTGTACTTTGGTTTTCCGGGTTCACCAAAAACCTTTGTTGGTTTTGCGGGCTCACCAACGAACCTTTACAAAGTGTTTAACAAATGAAAAGAAAAGATTCAAACTCCTAAATGAGCATATGAAACAATATAAACTACAAAGAAGAGTTAGAAAGTATTTATCGCTTTGAAGTGGCTTTGCTCTTCTTTGTCAAGGATGCTTCACTCTTCAAGGGAGGATGGAGCTCTTGATGCCTCTTTGAATCTGCTCAATCCCTTTCTTTGATTCTTGAATGAAGCACTTGGATGAAGCTTGCCTTGCTAGGGTTCTCTCTTGAATGCACTTAATGTATTTTCCCAAAAGCTTGCTTCCTCTGATGAATACTCCCTCTTAAATACTTCTCCAACCTCCAAATAGTCCTTTCTGACCGTTGGATTGAAGAAACTAGCCGTTTATAGCCGTTGGGAGTCCAAAAAGCATTTCTGCACAACTAGCCGTTATGTTCAGCCCGTGTTTGGGTCGGCTCAACCTGTCCTTGGGTCGACCCAACCTTCACTTGGGTCGACTCAACCATTTCTTGGGTCGACCCTCTCAGAAAACACAGAAACTTGAAATTCAGCCTTCTGTTGCCTTGGGTCGACCCAACCTTTCTTTGGGTCGACCCAAGGTCAGCTTCAGAAAATTCAGAGCCTTGAATTTCAGCCTTTCTTCACTTGGGTCGACTCAACCTTTCTTTGGGTCGACTCAAGGTTTACTTGGGTCGACTCAACTTCTTCTTGGGTCGACCCTCTCAGTAAATCCAGAGAGCATTCTTCCTTTGCATTTTGAGGTTCTTTGGAGGTTGGGTCGACTCTTGCTTACCTTGGGTCGACCCAACTCACTGTTCATTTGTGCTGTTTTTGCAGGAGTGTGCCAGATGATTCCTCGATGTGCCGGGGTCGACCCAATCAACCTATGGGTCGACTCAATCCACACTTTGCTGCATTCTCAAGGTTAGTTTCATCCAAATGAACAAGACCATATATATATTTCCAATTAAGCAAATGTACTGAGAGCAATGAACTCATAAATGAAGTATCAATTTTAACTTATAGCATACTCTAGAGAATTGCTTGTTAATCATCAAAATAACACTATCATCCTCAATCTCTCCCTTTTTGATGATTACAAAATAAAGAGTATAAGCCTATTGATACTTGTCTTTAAAATCAGTTTAAAAGGGATTGAATTTCAGAATTTCAGCTTTTCATATATATAAGTGAAATCTCCCCCTATATCATTCAAAATTTGCCAATTTGACTTTTTGAATGGCTCCCCCTTTCATTTATAATTCATTAGCAATGAAACTTCAAAAATTTGAGATAAAATATGAGTTTCAGCTTATGTATCGGGGTGAGAAAGGAGCGTGCCAAATTCTGAATTTATATGTGCCAAATTCTGAATTATGATAGAAATTTTTGATTTGATGATTTTCATTGTTACAAATTGCTCCCCCTTAGATATGTAAGCTTTCTTATATGATTTTCAATTTGTTTGCCCATTTATTTCTCTTTTCTTTTCATAACTTCTTTACTCACTCTTTCTCACAAAAGTAATACTCTTTCTTCTCAAATGAAATACTCTTTCTTTTCTTAGAGTGAATACTCTATCTTTTCGTCTCCCCCTTTATATACTCTTTTCTTCTCCCTTTATACACTCTTTCTCCCTTTATATACTCTATCTTTCCTTCTCTTCTCTTTTATATACTCTTTCCTTCTCTTCTCCTTTATATACTCTTTCCTCTTCTCCCTTTATATACTCTTTCCTTCTCTTCTCTTTTATATACTCTTTCCTTCTCTTCTCCCCCTTTTTGTTATCATCAAAAACATATATATAGGAAAGATGCAATAAAGAACAAACTTCAGACTTCATTGATCAAAATAGGAACATTTTCATATATTAATGCTCAAAATGATGAAAAGTACAATGTTCCACAATCAAGATTTAAAGATATAAGGGAAAGACAAGATTCATAAGGGAAAAAGTAAGATACATATGAGAAAAGGCAAGATACATACGAGAACTAGATTTCTAGCCTAGGCTCTAAATATAGATGCTAAGATCAGCCTAGGGAGACTCTAATTGAGAGTGGGAAATAGGGTTTTCGGAAGAGGACAAAGGGTAAACAGTGCCCCAGATAGCTCACGGGTCCCCCTTTTAACAGTGGGGTCCCGACGTTGGGTCGACTCAAGAAACTTCTTGGGTCGACTCAACGTTGGGTCGACCCTATTCTGGGTTGGGTTGACCCAAGTGCAGAATTTTTCTTTTCTCTTCCTTTTTGCTTCTAAAAATTTTCCTTGCTTCCAATCCTTATAAATTCTTTCTGGAACAATGATACATGAGTAAGGAATCTATAGATAACAAGTTTGACTCATGTTTCATGGGTTTTTAGAAATGGGAGGAATGTATCATGAGATTGCTTGCTCCCTTTTATATCTCTTCAATAAAAAGGATCACATATGCCTAATTTCCTCCTTAGCGTGCAGACTCTATCTTCACTCAAGGATTTTGTGAATATGTGAGCTAATTGTTTTTCAGTACATATATGCTCAATACATATATTTCCATTTTGCACATGATCCCTAATAAAATCATATCTTATTTCTATGTGTTTGGCTTTAGGAATGAGATATTTAGGATATAAGCCAGAAGTGATCTCTAAATGTAGATTCCAAAGATAGTTTTGAAATCAAGTGTAGATGGAATCTTTTTCAAGTTATTTCAAGGAGTATTAAGAATAATATTCAAAGAAAGGCACGGATGAAAATCCAACATTTTTTTTTTAAATATATTAAGTATATAGCAAAATGAGAGCAATCTAATTAATTTTCAGAGTATAGTATAAGATCAAATAAAGATCAAACCTTATATACTTGAAAAATATAAGATTATGTTGAATCCTTAATTCTTAATGACTTTAAAGTTCTTTCATGATATAAAAGTATTGGGGCATAGATACCAAAACATGAATTTATGCAGTGTAGGATACATAAAATTCAAGGCTTTGAAAGTTCTTTTAGAGCTCTCTTAAAAATTTTCTTTTACTCCTTTAAAGATCATAGCATCAAAATCAATTAAAATAAATTGGCTCAGGATTGAAACACTAAAGTGCAAGCCAATAAAAACTCATAAGTAGATTCCAAGATAAATTTTCGAAACTAAGACAGATGGAATTCTTTTCAATTAAATTTTCAGAAATAAATGATTTACCGATGAATACAGATGGAAATCCAACTTTCAAAAGATATTCAATGAAGCGCAAAGTTTAGTACCACTTTACATTTCGTATTCTTTGTCTCAACTTTAGATGCGAATTTATACGATTAAGTTCTATATGATCTCTCACTCTGATATTTTCTTTCTTCCCCTTAATTAATCATTCCATTTGAGAGTTTAGAGTTTGAAGATAATTTTCAATAAAGAGATTGAGTATTTAAAGCTCCCCCCTCAAAAGATGCATTTTCTTTCAAACCTTTTTTTTTGTTCTTCTATAATATCAAGAATGTAGAGTGATCTAGAATTTTTCAAAATTTATAGCAATCACTCTTTTTAATCTTTCAAGAATAAATTATATTTCCTCTTATTTTTTTTTAATATGTATGGAAATATTAATCAGAAAATAATTCTTTTGAAGCTCAAATTTCTTTCAAAAGTAATTACATTTTCTTTCTTTTAAGAATCATTTGAGTGAGCTGAAATATTTCTAGACTTGAGATCATTCACTCTTTTAATAATATATATACATATATATTTTGATGAAAGTCTTTAACAATGTAGGAGAGGAAAAAAATATATAGATGATCATTGAAGTATATGTATTTATAGAACTCAATTTCTTAATCAAGGTTTTTCAGCAATGTATATATGAAGCACAATAAATCTTTTTAATATCAAAATAATATCATATATTTAGAACCATTTATTTGCAATCAAGATCATTGAAAAATGCATCATTTAGACTAATTTTAATAAACTTATAAGATAGAAAATGATATGTTTCAGATGCGTATCGGAGCAAACAATCAAGGCATCAAAAGTAATTCTATTTTTCTTAAACCGTAGTTTTTTATCTAGAAATCATATTGAATTATTTTCCAAAATGATGCAATCATTGAGGCACATAATGAGAGTTACAAAAATGCAATGATAGAGACATTTTTAAATTAAGTTTAAGCTTTTATACAAAATCAGATTCTGAATTTCATAAAAATTTTCAAGGAGGCTTTCAGGATTATAATTTGAGATATGCATCTTCTACATTGTAGCTCATCTTAAATTATTAAGATTGAAAACACATATTTCAAACATATAAGAGCATATTCAGAATATTTGTATTTATGTTGAGTTTTGGTATGAATTATATACCAAAGTTAGGCAAGTTAAAGGATAAAACAAAATCAATTCTTTTCAAATAAAATTTCCTTTATTTAAATACAATTTAGCACTGATTTTATCCTTAAGGTGTGTTTTCAAGTGATTGAAACTTCATTTGATTTTTCACAACCTTCTTATATATTTTCATTTATTTTATCATTCATTCCCCAAATTTTTAATTTCTTTCTTTAACCATTCAATGAACATTTTGATTATCTTCATTTATTCTTCGGTTTTACTTTTCTATGCTCTATATTCTATTTGCTCCCTATCCGGTGGAGTTGGAAGGGGCACGAGGTACTACCACTAGCCTCCCTCTTGTGCCGTCCCTAATATGCCCTACACCGAATAGTTGGGTCAAATAGTGCCGGGTACTACCACTAGCCTCCCCATTGGCACCATCCCTATAATGAGCAATGTAGAAATGTTAAACTGTTTTCTTTAGCAACAAGATATTCACTCCAAACTCTCCCTATTTAAATATAATTAATTACGGATTTTATCCCTTCCAAAAGAATGTTCACACAAGTCTCACAAATATGCTGAATATATTATGCTTGCGCTGCTTTTACTTAAGATTGGAGTATTTACTTAGCTTTTACTTCTTCTGAGCAATGTTCATTTTCTTTTTCTTTATCTCTCTCTCTTTTTGTTATTTTCAAGTAGTTACATGAAAGAGCAGAATAAAGAATTAATCTAATATGCTGCATATAAATATATATCATGCAAACAGCATTTTCATTATGCCCAATGATTCATAGCTTATCACAAGTTATTTTGAATTAGAAACTTGAGGCATAAACTTGTGTATTTCATGGTTATGCATTATACAGGCAAAAGTGAACTTCAATTTAATCATACCATGAAACAATTATCATTAGCATGAGAATGAAGCATGATATCAAGAAGATTAGCAATTAAATGTTTAATCATGCTACCATATAATTTCAGACTATTGATTTTGCTCAACTAACTCACAAGAGAAGAGTTTAGATTACCAGTGCATTTAGCATTCTTCAAGCCAAATACCTTTTAGATTCTTTATTCCCTTGGCTGAAGAAAATCTTCCTTTTTTTTTTTTGTTTCCAAGGGAATGTTTATTGTATCTTTCATCGAGGTGTCCTTCAAGTTGAAATTTCTTGCTCACAAATCCTGTATCATTAGCAAAATCTTTTTCTTTTCTTGAAGGCAATTCATTAGGTTCTCTAGGGTACAAAAACATTCATACAACATATTTCTTAACTAGATGACTCAACATGAGACATGACAATAATTGAATTTGAGTCACTTTACTCAAGAGATTGCCTAAATATAAGCAAGCACAAGTCACTTGAACTAAAGAGATAACTTCATTAAGTAAAATGGTTCAAGGACAAGCATGTGAGGCAATAGAAAGATTCATCAAGATCAAATCAATTTCTTATTGTCAGAAGCAATTTAGCTTAGATTCTATTTGCTTAAGATAATTATTAATAAGATATACCAGTTAAGTTTTAATCAAATTATCTTAAATAGTTGTGTCTATCAAAATTCTGATTGTTACATAGAATCAAAATGATAAACTATATTCTCAATAAAGGATCTAGTTTTAATAAGAATAGTATGAATTGATATCTCTACAACTAGTATCTTTTCATTGAATATTCTATATGCATTGCTTGAAGAGTAATATCCAAAGAAATATTTGTTTTACCAGATTTGACATTATTTTCATAAGAATATATCAAGCATGACATGTATGACTGAAAAATATAAAAGATATACAATATATCATTTTCTATTTTCCAGAAGATCAAAAGGAGTTTTCTAATAGAAACCATATGTATGACAAGCAATGATGATAGCTTTTAACAGAAATCATTTAAGTAGATGACTATCATACAACATTGTCTTTTTCATTTCTTCAAGGATTCTATCAACTCTATTTTATTTATGGTGTTCTTGGTGTAGAAACAATTGTATTCAATATTATTTTCTGTGCACAACTCAATAAGAAATTGGTTTTCAAAACTATGCCATGATACAATTTTATTTTCATAGTTTGCAAACCTTTTTCATTTGAACCCTTTTTGTGAGTTTGTGCCAATGCAGAAAATATTTTAATTTAAGTGCCAAGAATAAAACCAATATTAGCTTTGAGAAATTTTCCACAATTACAAAATCAGAAAGCTTATCTCCTGGGTTCACAATCCTAGAGATCCAAATAAGTTCTTATGAAGAGTTTTCAAAGGCTAAAAGGTGAAAACAATATTTTCAGATTTAGAAATGATTCTAGTTTATTTTTCTAGATGACATACATAGCAAACTTTGACCTTGCAAAGAATAATCTAAGTGAACCAATGACAAGGTCTTTTGAGATTAAGTCCATACTATTATGAGTTGATTTTATATGCCAAAACTAGACTCTTTAATATTGGTATTCTTAATGCATATATTAAAAAAATATACCAAGTAGACATTCTTATGTTTATGATCAATAGAAGATAATGCCATGGATAAGAACTCTCAATCAAGCATATAGAGAAATTAAAGAATTATTCTAAGAGTATTGATTAAGCAAATTATCCATCAATAACTGAAGCATAATATAGAAAGATGGAGTGATTTGGTTATATTTTCTTTTCATGCCAAAAGTATCACTTATATCACAGAAATGATTAATACCTGCAATTTATTGGATACTAAGGCAAAGAGAATGATGAGATGCAAGGATTACTAATTTCATTATTCTTTTCATTTCAATTACTTTTCTTAAGTATATTTTAAGTTTCATTCTTTAATATATGTCTAGAGCACCCAATGTCTAAATTAACATCTTTTGTTGGAGCCTTGAGTGCTAGATATACCTACAGAAAATATTCAGATTTTCAACTTAGGAACCCAAGCTCTTTTGGGTCCTTGTAGGTTAGCTATTATTGTTCCTTTTGAAACCCATATTTTCTTAATAGCTATTTTGTCCATAGGCTTGCAAATTTTAGGATTACAAGGAGTGAATTTCTGCATCATCTTGTTAAATTTAACAAACATAGATTTAACATGAGCAGTAGATAAACTTACAATTTTCTGTTTTTGCCTATTAGAATCTGTTTTAGGATAGATAGTAGAGGATTTAACACACATGTCATTAAGGGATTTTTGTGTGTACCAAGATTGATGTCCTAATCCATCCTTTTCAAATTCAGCTCTTTGATTATTTATCATTAAGTTCAGCTTTTCAGAGCTGATAGTAAATTTTTCAACTATAGGCTTAAATTTGTTAACTTCTTTAGTTAACCTTTCATTGTCTTCTGAAAGCAATTTATTATTTTTCTTAAGTTTATCATAGCTTTCATTGAGAAGTTGGTTTTTCTGATTTAGTTCTTTATTTTTCTCAATTAAGATTTTAGTTTCATTAGTATGTTTCTTAATTAGTGTTTCATAATAATTAGACAGTTTCATTTTTTCATTTACTAGGATTTTCTTTTCATTCTTCAGGTTCTTATTTTTACAAATGAGTTTCTTATGTTCTTTCATTAGATCAAGAAATACATCATGTAACTCATTAAGTGTAAAATCATTTTCAGTTTTATCATATACTTCATATTCAGAAGAGGAGACACTTTGTGTTTCAACACATACCTCGTTCTTGTGTGCCACAAGGCTTAGGTTCTCAATATCGGCTTGCCTCTCATCTTCTTCAGAGCTAATTTTAGATTCATTAAAAATATTAGTACTTTCATATTTAGCCTCTAGCATATTCCATATGTCTTTAGCAGTTATGCAAGAAGATATGCAATTAAACTCATTCTCATCTAATGCACAATATAACAGCTTCATGGCTTTTGAATTTTGTTGAGCCATTTTCTTATCATGATTAGTGCTTGTGTGTGGTCCATTGACTATGATACTCCATAAATCATAGTCATGTGCTTGAATGAAGATGCGCATGCGTGCTTTCCAATATGTGTAGTTTATACCATCAAATAGTGGAGGTCTATCAATTAATTGTCCCTCACTCATAGAATATCCCACTTGGGTGGTCATGATCTTTAACTCTTGATTGTGAGATCAATGAGTACTATTAGAGACCTCGCTCTGATACCACTTGTTGCCCAAGGTGACAAGCCAAGAGGGGGGGGTGAATTGGTTTCTTCTAATTTTCGGTGCTTTAAACGTTTTCTCAAATAAGTGCGGTGGATGCTTTCTTAAGCTATTAGAATGATTTAAACTAGTGCAAAGATAGAAGATGATGCAAGAATAAACGGAAACACAAGCACAACACAAACACAACAATATATAGTGGTTCGGTGCTCTCCTTAGCACCTACGTCCACTCCCCAAGCGTCCCCTTGGGAATTCACTATAATCTCGCGGATTACAGTTGGATTGTTTTCCGGGCTCACAATCCAAAAACCTTGTTGGTTTTACGGGCTCACCAACGAACCTATACACTTTGGTTTTCCGGGTTCACCAAAAACCTTTGTTGGTTTTACGGGCTCACCAACGAACCTATACACTTTGGTTTTCCGGGTTCACCAAAAACCTTTGTTGGTTTTGCGGGCTCACCAACGAACCTTTGTACTTTGGTTTTCCGGGTTCACCAAAAACCTTTGTTGGTTTTGCGGGCTCACCAACGAACCTTTACAAAGTGTTTAACAAATGAAAAGAAAAGATTCAAACTCCTAAATGAGCATATGAAACAATATAAACTACAAAGAAGAGTTAGAAAGTATTTATCGCTTTGAAGTGGCTTTGCTCTTCTTTGTCAAGGATGCTTCACTCTTCAAGGGAGGATGGAGCTCTTGATGCCTCTTTGAATCTGCTCAATCCCTTTCTTTGATTCTTGAATGAAGCATTTGGATGAAGCTTGCCTTGCTAGGGTTCTCTCTTGAATGCACTTAATGTATTTTCCCAAAAGCTTGCTTCCTCTGATGAATACTCCCTCTTAAATACTTCTCCAACCTCCAAATAGTCCTTTCTGACCGTTGGATTGAAGAAACTAGCCGTTTATAGCCGTTGGGAGTCCAAAAAGCATTTCTGCACAACTAGCCGTTATGTTCAGCCCGTGTTTGGGTCGGCTCAACCTGTCCTTGGGTCGACCCAACCTTCACTTGGGTCGACTCAACCATTTCTTGGGTCGACCCTCTCAGAAAACACAGAAACTTGAAATTCAGCCTTCTGTTGCCTTGGGTCGACCCAACCTTTCTTTGGGTCGACCCAAGGTCAGCTTCAGAAAATTCAGAGCCTTGAATTTCAGCCTTTCTTCACTTGGGTCGACTCAACCTTTCTTTGGGTCGACTCAAGGTTTACTTGGGTTGACTCAACTTCTTCTTGGGTCGACCCTCTCAGTAAATCCAGAGAGCATTCTTCCTTTGCATTTTGAGGTTCTTTGGAGGTTGGGTCGACTCTTGCTTACCTTGGGTCGACCCAACTCACTGTTCATTTGTGCTGTTTTTGCAGGAGTGTGCCAGATGATTCCTCGATGTGCCGGGGTCGACCCAATCAACCTATGGGTCGACTCAATCCACACTTTGCTGCATTCTCAAGGTTAGTTTCATCCAAATGAACAAGACCATATATATATTTCCAATTAAGCAAATGTACTGAGAGCAATGAACTCATAAATGAAGTATCAATTTTAACTTATAGCATACTCTAGAGAATTGCTTGTTAATCATCAAAATAACACTATCATCCTCATGAAACATTTTGATGAATGGTTAATAGGTTTGCTTGACTTTGTGTATGAATGATATTTATAATGAATGATTATGGATTCTCCAACATTGTGTATACTTCTATTTGGATGAGCAAATGTATTGTGCAATATGCATAATGGATAGGCTGTGTTGGTTGTACAGGATTTGGAACGAGCTCAAAAATAAATATTAAGCTTATAATTTGAATTATTAATTAAATACAGGTTAATACTTTCTGCCACCAAAAAATGTTTGTTGCCAATGCATTCCAATACATTCTACGACCAAACTATTGGTGGGGGAAGATAGACATTCAGTGACCATATTTTTGGTAGCGGAAGACAAACATTCCACGACCAACTATTTGGTCGGCGTGGGAATTAGCGACAACAAATTTGGTCGCTGAAAAGTTGCTTCGGCAACCAAACGTTGGTCGTTGTTGGTGTATCTTAGGTGACCACACAATATTGGTCGCCAAAACCTTTCAGTGACTAGGGTTCGGCGACAAAGAGTATTTTAGTCGCGAAAAGGTTTCGGCGACCAAATATGGTTATTCGGCGACTCGAATCTTAGTCGCGGAATATGTATTTTCTTGTAGTGATTATTAAAAAAGTATGGTGTCACCCACAAAGTTGCTACCCCATATCACCCGCAAACTAGTGGCCAAGTAGAATTAGCCAATAGGGAGATCAAGCGTATTTTAGAGAAAACAGTGAATCCATCACGAAAAGATTGGTCCTTGAAACTATTAGATGCATTATGGGCCTATCGTACTGCATACAAAACCATTCTTGGCATGTCTCCCTACCGGCTAGTCTATGAAAAAGCATGTCATCTGCCTGTAGAAATAGAACATAAATCGTATTGGGCAATTGGAAAATTAAATTTTGATTTACAAGATGCCGGTCTAGCTAGAAAATTGCAATTAAATGAGCTTAATGAGATTCGCAGAGATGCTTATGACAATGCTAAAATTTGCAAAGAACGAATGAAGATCTTACATGATAAATCAATTTTAAAAAAAAATTTTGAACCTTTGCAAAAAGTTCTTTTATATGATTCCCGCTTACATCTGTTTCCTGGTAAGTTGCGATCGAGATGGACAGGTCCTTACATTATAAAAACTGTTTTTCCATATGGGGCGGTTGAGATTGAAAATCCACGGGATGGTAGAATTTTTAAGGTAAATGGACATAGGTTAAAACCTTTTCTTGAGAATTTTGCAGATGAAGAGGACTCCTTTTTCTTGGGGGAGCCTTCTTATGACTGAGCATGAAGGCAAAGGTATGTGTATATTAGTTAGGATTATTTTTCTAGTTTTGTAGGTTTTATTTTCTGGATATCAACAGCTCAAGGTATTCTTCTTCTCTTCAATATTATTTTCTCTATTGTCTTTCATTATAGCTTTCTTGTATCTATTACATTGAGGACAATGCAATGTTTAAGTTGGGGGGAGGGAAGTATTTTGAAAAAAAAAAAAAAAATTTGCATTCTTTTCTAAGCAAATGCACATGTATTTTCATATTGAGTTTGTGCAACTATTAAGTCAAGGAATACATGCGTACTATGACTGATCAGAGACCTATTATTAGATCCCCGCACATGTATTTAATGATTATAGGAAGGCCTCAGGAGTTCACATTAGTTTGATGCATTTTTATTAAGCCATATCTGTAAAAGAAGTACGAGTATCCTTGTCCGTACTATAAGGTTCTTGATTTGGTTTTCACATAAAGATAGAATACCCCGGCTAGATCATCTAAGTGCCTTTTGTTCCGACCTTGGTTGACTATAGTCACGTTGCAGTCACATTATATGGTTCAGTTTACCTTCTCTATCTTGAAAAAAAAAATTAAAATAAATAAATAAATAAATAAGGAGATGACAAGTCTAACCTCGTGGCGTAGTCTGGTTCGAGTAATTAAGCCCGAGAGGTGTTTCACCTAATGCCTTGAGCCAACTGGATCAGGAGTCATTGGCCGAAAACTCGCTACATGGACCTTGCTAGAGCCTAAGGGGGTTGGACTATTGTAATCACCATTGGTAAAAAAAAAAAAAAAGAAGCATGAATAGGGTTGGTCGGGCTGAACCCAGTGATGAGGATGATAGTGTTATTTTGATGATTAACAAGCAATTATCTAGAGCATGCTATAAGTTAAATTGATACTTCATTTATAAGTTCATTACTCTCAGTATATTTGTTTAATTGAAAATGGATAAATGGCCTTGTTTATTTGGATGAATCTAACCTTGAGAATTCAGCAAAGTGTGGTTTGAGTCGACCCATAGGTTGATTGGGTCGACCCCGGCACATCAAGAAGTCATCTGGCACACTCCTGCAAAAATGGCACAAATGAACAGTGAGTTGGGTCGACCCAAGGTAAGCATGAGTCGACCCAACCTCCAAAGAACCTCAAAACACAACAGAAGAATGCTCTCTGGATTTACTGAGAGGGTCGACCCACACAGTGGTTGAGTCGACCCAATCTTGAGTCGACCCAAACCCTGAGAGGGTCGACCCAAAGGCAAGACAGAAAGACAGACAGAAAATGGTTCTCTGGAATTACTGAGAGGGTCGACCCAAGAAGAAGTTGAGTCGACCCAAGTGAACTTTGAGTCGACCCAAAGAATGGTTGGGTCGACCCATGGAAAGGAAGGCTGAAATTGAGGTTTCTGTGGTTTCTGAGAGGGTCGACCCAAGGAATGTTTGAGTCGACCCAAGTGAAGGTTGGGTCGACCCAAGGACAGGTTGAGCCGACCCAAACACGGGCTGAACATAACGGCTAGTTGTGCAGAAATGCTTTTTGGACTCCCAACGGCTATAAACGGCTAGTTTCTTCAATCCAACGGTCAAAAAGGACTATTTGGAGGTTGGAGAAGTATTTAAGAGGGAGTATTCATCAGAGGAAGCAAGCTTTTGGGAAAATACATCAAGTGCATTCAAGAGAGAACCCTAGCAAGGCAAGCTTCATCCAAGTGCTTCATTCAAGAGTCAAAAGAAAGGGGTTGAGCAGATTCAAAGAGTCATCAAGAGCTCCATCCTCCCTTGAAGAGTGAAGCATCCTTGACAAAGAAGAGCAAAGCGACTTCAAAGCGATAAATACTTTCTAACTCTTCTTTGTAGTTCATATTGTTTTATATGCTCATTTAGGAGTTTGAATCTTTTCTTTTTATTTGTTAAACACTTTGTAAAGGTTCGTTGGTGAGCCCGCAAAACCAACAAAGGTTTTTGGTGAACCCGGAAAACCAAGTGTATAGGTTCGTTGGTGAGCCCGCAAAACCAACAAAGGTTTTTGGTGAACCCGGAAAACCAAGTGTATAGGTTCGTTGGGGAGCCCGTAAAACCAACAAAGGTTTTTGGATTGTGAGCCCGGAAAACAATCCAACTGTAATCCGCGGGATTATAGTGAATTCCCAAGGGGACGCTTGGGGAGTGGACGTAGGTGCTAAGGAGAGCACCGAACCACTATATATTGTTGTGTTTGTGTTGTGCTTGTGCTTACGTTTATTCTTGCATCATCTTCTATCTTTGCACCAAAATTTAGAAGAAACCAATTCACCCCCCCCCCCTCTTGGCTTGTCACCTTGGGCAACAAGTGGTATCAGAACAAGGTGCTCTAATAGTACTCATTGATCTCACAATCAAGAGTTAAAGATCATGACAACCCAAGTGGGATATTCTATGAGTGAGGGACAATTAATTGATAGACCTCTACTATTTGATGGTATAAACTACACATATTGGAAAGCACGCATGCGCATTTTCATTCAAGCACATGACTACGATTTATGGAGTATCATAGTCAATGGGCTACACACAAACACTAATCATGATAAAGAAAGGGCTCAGCAAAATGCAAAAGCCATGAATATTCTATATTGTGCATTGGATGATAGTGAACTTAATAGCATATCTTTTTGCATAACTGCTAAGGAAATATGGAATATGCTTGAAGTTAAATATGAATGTACTAACGTTTCTAGTGAATTTGAAACTAGTTCCGAAGAAGAAGAGCATCAAACTGAAACTGAAAATCTATGCTTTGGAGCACATGAAGATGAGGTATGTACTCGAACACAAAGTGATTTCTCATTCAAAAATCAAGTACATACTGAAGCTCAATCTGATTTTACATTTGATGAACTTCATGATGCTTTTTCTGATTTATACTTAGAATATAAGAAGCTTAGTTTAAAGAATAAAAAGCTAAATCAGAAAAATCTATCTCTTGCTGAAAGCTATAATATAACTCAGAAAAATAATAAATTACTTTCAGAAGACAATGAAAGGCTAACTAAAGAAGTTAACAAATTTAAGCCTATAGTTGAAAAATTTACTATCAGCTCTGAAAAACTGAACTTAATGATAAATAATCAAAGAGCTGAATTTGAAAAGGCTGGATTAGGATATCAATCTTGGTACACACAAAAATCCCTTAATGATATATGTGTTAAATCCTCCACTATCTATCCTAAAACGGATTCTAATTTATCTGATGAACCTAATGAACAAAAACAGAAAATTAAAAATCCATCATCCACTTATATTAAATCAATGTTTGTTAAATTTAATAAGAGTATGCAGAAATACATTCCTTATAATCCTAAATTCTGCAAGCCTATGGATAAAATAGCCATTAAGAAAATATGGGTTCCAAAAGGAACAATAATAGCTAACCTACAAGGACCCAAAAGAGCTTGGGTTCCTAAGTTGAAAATCTGAATATTTTCTGTAGGTGTGTCTAGCACTCAAGGCTCCAACAAAAGATCCTAATTTAGAAATTGGGTGCTCTAGACATATATTGAAGAATGAAACTTAAAATATACTTTAGAAAAATAATTGAAATGAAAAGAATAATGAAATTAGTAATCCTTGCATCTCATCATTCTCTTTGCCTTAGTATCTAATTAAAACATAAATTGGAGGTATTAATCAATTTTGTGATATAGGTAATATTTTTAAAAATATAATCAAATCACTTCATTTTATAGTATGCCTTACTTACTGCTGGATAAGTTGCTAAATGATTAATCAATTTATTAAGAATAACTCTATGAATTCTCTATCTACTTGATTGAGAGTTTTTATCAATGGTATTATCTTATTGATCATAGACATGAGAATGTATACTTGGTATGCCTTTAAATATATGCACTATGAATACCAAGATTAAAGAAACCACTTTTGGCATATAAAATCAACTCATACTAGTATGGACTTAATCTCAAAGGACCTTGTCATTGGTTCACTTAGATTAATTTTCGCAAGGTCAAAGTTTGCTATGTATGTCATCTAGAAAAATAAACTAGATCTTTTATTGAGAATATAGTTTATCACTTTGATTCTATTTAACAATCTGAATTTTGATAGAAACAACTATTTAAGATAATTTGATTAAAACTTAACTGGTATATCTTATTGATAATTATCTTAAGCAAATAGAATCTAAGCTAAATTGCTTTTGAAAATAAGAAATTGGTTTGACTTTGATAAATCTTCTTATTGCCTCACATGGGTGTCCTTGAACCATATTATTTAATAAAGTTATCTCTTCAGTTCAAGTGACTTGTGCTTGCTTATATTTAGGCAATCTCTTGAGTAAAGTGACTCAAATTCAATTATTGTCATGTCTCATGTTGAGTCATCTAGTTAAGAGATATGTTGTATGAATGTTTTTGTATCCTAGAGAACCTAATGAATTGCCTTCAAGAAAAGAAAAAGATTTTGCTAATGATACAGGATTTGTGAGCAAGAAATTTCAACTTGAAGGACACCTCGATGAAAGATACAATAAACATTCCCTTGGAAACAAAAAAAAGAGGAAGATTTTCTTCAGCTAAGGGTGTAAAGAATCTAAAAGGTATTTGGCTTGAAGAATGCTAAATGTACTGGTAATCTAAACTCTTCTCTTGTGAGTTAGTTGAGCAAAATTAATAGTCTGAAATTATATGGTAGCATGATTAAACCTTTAATTGCTAATCATCTTGATATCATGCTTCATTCTCATGCTAGTGATAATTGTTTAATGGTGTGATTAAATTGAAGTTTACTTTTTCCTATATAATGCATAACCATGAAATACACAAGTTTATGCCTCAAATCTCTAATTCAAAATAACTTGTGATAAGCTATGAATCATTGGGCATAATGAAAATGCTGTTTGCATGATATACATTTATATGCAGCATATTAGATTAATTCTTTATTCTGCTCTTTCATGTAAATTACTTGAGAATAACAAAAAGAGGGAGAGATAAAGAAAAGAAAATGAACAATTATTCAAGAAAAGTAAAATCTAAGTAAAGGCAAATACTCCAATCTTAAGTAAAAGCAGCGCAAGCATAATATATTCAGCATATTTGTGAGACTTGTGTGAACATTCTTTTGGAAGGGATAAAATCCGTAATTAATTATATTTAAATAGGGAGAGTTTGGAGTGAATATCTTGTTGCTAAAGAGAACAGTTTAACATTTCTACATTGCTCATTATAGGGATGGTGCCAATGGGGAGGCTAGTGGTAGTACCCGGTACTATTTGACCCAACTATTCGGTGTAGGGTATATTAGGGACGGCACAAGAGGGAGGCTAGTGGTAGTACCTCGTGCCCCTTCCAACTCCACCGGATAGGGAGCAAATAGAGTATAGAGCATAAGAAGGTAAAAATGAAAGTATATAAGAAGAATCAAGTCAAATTTTTAATCACTTAAAAATACACTTTAAGGATGAAATCAGTACAAGATTATATTTAAATAGGAGGAGTTTATTTGAAAAGAATTGATTTTGATCATTGACATGCTTGCTCTTAATATTTTAATGCATGACTTAACATATAATATATTTTGCATATGGCATGATGTCTTGAATTATGGGTTCTCAATATTTTGTAATGCTCCATGCTTGGACAATTTGATTGAATGTTTGAAATACTACATAAAATTTTTATTTGGTATTATTGAAAAGAAATTTCAGAATTGTCGTTCACAATCATCTTTAAAATCTGAAAGTTGAATAAATTTGTAAAAAGGAGAAGAGAAGGATATCTCTATTTAGGCAAAATGAATTGATTTTGTTTTATCCTTCAACTTGCCTAACTTTGGTATATAATGTTCAAATTCATACCAAAACTCAACATAAATACGAATATTCTGAATATGCTCTTATATGTTTGAAATATGTGTTTTCAATCGTAATGATTTAAGATGAGCTACAATGTGAAGATACATATCTCAAATTACAACTTTGAAAGCCTCCTTGAGAATCTTTATGAAATTCAGAATCTGATTTTGTATAAAAGCTTAAACTCAATATGAATTTCTAGATAAAACTACAGCTCAAGAAAAATAGAATAATTCTGATGCCTTGATTGCTTGCCCCGATACGCATCTGAAACATATCATTTCTTATCTTCAAAGTGTACTAATATTGGTCTGAATGATGTGTCTTTCGATGATCTTGATTGCAAACAAATATTTTTAATATATGATTTTATTTTGATATTGAAAAGATTTATTGTGCTTCATATATACATTGCTGAAAAACTTTGATTAAGAAATTGAGTTCTATAAATATATATACTTCAATGATCATCTATATGTTTTCCCTCTCCTACATTATTAAAGACTTCCATCAAAATATATATGTATATATATATTATTAAAAGAGTGAATGATCTTAAGTCTAGAAATATTTTAGCTCATTCAAATGATTCTTAAAAGAAAGAAAATGTAAATGCTTTTGAAAGAATTTGAGCTTCAAATGAATCATTTTTTGATTAATATTTCAGTACATTTTCTCAAAGATTAAGAGGAAGCATAACTTGTTCTTAAAAGATTAAAAAGAGTGATTGCTATAAATTTTGAATAATTCTAGATCACTCTACATTCTTGATATCATAAAGTTTCAGTTTTATTCACGTTTATCATTAAAATCTGAAATTCAACAAAAGATAAGAATAATTAAAGAAGAATGCATCTTTTAAGGGGGAGCTTTAGATATTCAGTATCTTATCCTAAAGTTACCTTAATTTGATGCATACCTTGAATTTTATGGATTGATTTTGATGAACCTCCTTATATTGCAAGACTTGCTTTAATTATATAATAAGTTTATACCTTGAGATGAGTTCTATAAAGGTTGTCTTATCTCAAACCTTGAGTCTTATGAAAATAAAATATATTTTCGAGATTGACAATTTTATTGAACATTATCTTCAAATTCTAAAACTCTCAAATGGAATGATTAATTAAGGAAGAGAAAGAAAATTTCAGAGGGAGAGATCATATAGAACTTAATCGTATAAATTCGCATCTAAAGATGAGACAAAGAATACTAAATGTAAAGTGGTATTAAACTTTGTGCTTCATTGAATATCTTTTGAAAGTTGGATTTCCATCTGTATTCATCGGTAAATCATTTATTTCTGAAAATTTAATTGAAAAGGATTCCATCTGTCTTAGTTTTGAAAATTTATCCTGGAATCTACTTATGAGTTCTTATTGGCTTGCACTTTGGTGTTTCAATCCTGAGCCAATTCATTTTAATTGATTTTGATGCTATGATCTTTAAAGGAGTAAAAGAAAGTTTTTAAGAGAGCTCTAAAAGAACTTTCAAAGCCTTGAATTTTATATCCTACATTGCATAAATTCATATTTTGGTATCTATGCTCCAATACTTTTATATCATGAAAGAACTTTGAAGTCATTAAGAATTAAGGATTCAACATAATTTTATGTTTTTCGAGTATATAAGTTTTGATCTTTATTTGCTCTTATACTATACTCTAAAAATTAATTAGATTGCTCTCATCTTGTTATATACTTAATATATATATATAAAGATGTTGAGTTTTCATTCGTGCCTTCTTTGAATATTATTCTTGATACTCCTTGAAATAACTTGAAAAAGATTCCATCTACACTTGATTTGAAAAATATCTTTGGAATCTACATTTAGAGATCACTTCTGGCTTACATCCTTAATATCTCATTCCTAAAGCCAAACACATAGAAATAAGATATCATTTTATTAGGAATCGTGTGCAAAATGGAAACATATGTATTGAGCATATATATACTGAAAAACAATTAGCCGACATATTCACAAAACCCTTGAGTGAAGATAGATTCTGCACGCTAAGGAGAGAATTAGATATATGTGATCCTTTTTATTGAAGAAATATAAAAGGGAGCGAGTAGTCTCATGATACATTCCTCCAATTTCTAAAAATCCATGAAACATGAGTCAAACTTGTTATCTATAGATTCCTTAGTCATGTATCATTGTCCCAGAAAGAATTTATAAGGATTGGAAGCAAGGAAAATTTTTAGAAGCAAAAAGGAAGAGAAAAGAAAAATACTGCACTTGGGTCAACCCAACCTGGAATAGGGTCGACCCAACGTTGAGTCGACCCAAGAAGTTTCTTGAGTCGACCCAACGTCGGGATCCCACTGTTAAAAGGGGGACCCGTGAGCTATCTAGGGCACTGTTTGCCCTTGTCCTCTTCTGAAAACCCTATTCCCCACTCTCAAATCTTCTCCAATCATCTCCAAACAGTAGATTACTTCAAGATCTTGGAGAAATGGGACCCAAGAGAGTCGTAGCCAAGCGATCCGGGAGAGTCTCATGATCTTGTTTAGAGCCTAGGATATGTATCTAGTTCTCATATGTATTTTGTGTTTATCATGCATCTTTAAACTTTGATTAAGGAACATTGTATCTGCTTTTGTTTTTGGTCTGAATGTATGAAAATGATTCCTATTTTGATCAATGAAGTTTGAAGTTTATCATTTATTGCATTTTTTCCCATGTATCTTTTTGATGATAACAAAAAGGGGGAGAAGTAAAGAAAGAGTACTTTAGGAGAAGCAAAGATCATCTTGGCGGAGAAGTAAAGAAAGAGTATCTTAGGAGAAGTAAAGGGAGAAGTAAAGATATCTTTAGAGTAAATAGAGTAACAAAAAGGGGGAGAAGTAAAGAAAGAGTAATAAGAGGAGAAGTAAAGAAAGAAAGAGAAATAATTTGTAAAACAAATTGAAAATCATATAGGAAAGCATATACATCCAAGGGGGAGCAATTTGCATCAATGAAAATGATCAACTCAAAAATTTATATCAAATTTCAGAATTTGGCACACATAAATTCAGAATTTGGCACGCACCTCTCGCACCCCGATACATAGCCTGAAATTCATATTATCTCAAATTTTTGAAGTTTCATCGCTAATGAATTATAAATGAAAGGGAGAGCAATTGAAAGAGTCAAATTAGCAATATTTAAATGATATAGGGGGAGATTTCACAAGTATATATGAAAAGCTGAAATTCAGCAGTTTAATCCCTTTTATAAACTGATTTTAAAGACAAGTATCAATAGGCTTATACTCTTTATTTTGTAATCATCAAAAAGGGGGAGATTGAGGATGATAGTGTTATTTTGATGATTAACAAGCAATTATCTAGAGCATGCTATAAGTTAAATTGATACTTCATTTATAAGTTCATTACTCTCAGTATATTTGTTTAATTGAAAATGGATAAATGGCCTTGTTCATTTGGATGAATCTAACCTTGAGAATGCAGCAAAGTGTGATTTGAGTCGACCCATAGGTTGATTGGGTCGACCCCGGCACATCAAGAAGTCATCTGGCACACTCCTGCAAAAATGGCACAAATGAACAGTGAGTTGGGTCGACCCAAGGTAAGCATGAGTCGACCCAACCTCCAAAGAACCTCAAAACACAACAGAAGAATGCTCTCTGGATTTACTGAGAGGGTCGACCCACACAGTGGTTGAGTCGACCCAATCTTGAGTCGACCCAAACCCTGAGAGGGTCGACCCAAAGGCAAGACAGAAAGACAGACAGAAAATGGTTCTCTGGAATTACTGAGAGGGTCGACCCAAGAAGAAGTTGAGTCGACCCAAGTGAACTTTGAGTCGACCCAAAGAATGGTTGGGTCGACCCATAGGAAGGAAGGCTGAAATTGAGGTTTCTGTGGTTTCTGAGAGGGTCGACCCAAGGAATGTTTGAGTCGACCCAAATGAAGGTTGGGTCGACCCAAGGACAGGTTGAGCCGACCCAAACACGGGCTGAACATAACGGCTAGTTGTGCAGAAATGCTTTTTGGACTCCCAACGGCTATAAACGGCTAGTTTCTTCAATCCAACGGTCAGAAAGGACTATTTGGAGGTTGGAGAAGTATTTAAGAGGGAGTATTCATCAGAGGAAGCAAGCTTTTGGGAAAATACATCAAGTGCATTCAAGAGAGAACCCTAGCAAGGCAAGCTTCATCCAAGTGCTTCATTCAAGAGTCAAAAGAAAGGGGTTGAGCAGATTCAAAGAGTCATCAAGAGCTCCATCCTCCCTTGAAGAGTGAAGCATCCTTGACAAAGAAGAGCAAAGCGACTTCAAAGCGATAAATACTTTCTAACTCTTCTTTGTAGTTCATATTGTTTTA
This sequence comes from Phoenix dactylifera, assembly GCF_051530095.1. Taxonomy (NCBI): domain Eukaryota; kingdom Viridiplantae; phylum Streptophyta; class Magnoliopsida; order Arecales; family Arecaceae; genus Phoenix; species Phoenix dactylifera. The sequence goes on from NC_143191.1 coordinate 15,292,609, forward strand.
TATGCTCATTTAGGAGTTTGAATCTTTTCTTTTTATTTGTTAAACACTTTGTAAAGGTTCGTTGGTGAGCCCGCAAAACCAACAAAGGTTTTTGGTGAACCCGGAAAACCAAGTGTATAGGTTCGTTGGTGAGCCCGCAAAACCAACAAAGGTTTTTGGTGAACCCGAAAAACCAAGTGTATAGGTTCGTTGGTGAGCCCGTAAAACCAACAAAGGTTTTTGGATTGTGAGCCCGGAAAACAATCCAACTGTAATCCGCGGGATTATAGTGAATTCTCAAGGGGACGCTTGGGGAGTGGACGTAGGTGCTAAGGAGAGCACCGAACCACTATATATTGTTGTGTTTGTGTTGTGCTTGTGCTTACGTTTATTCTTGCATCATCTTCTATCTTTGCACTAATTTAAATCATTCAAATAGTTTAAGGAAGCATCCACCGCACTTAATTAAGAAAACGTTTAAAGCACCAAAATTTAGAAGAAACCAATTCACCCCCCCCCCCCCCCCCCTCTTGGCTTGTCACCTTGGGCAACAAGTGACATGTGGTAATAGCTGGTTTGACTCCATTGTATTGGACCTTTGTGTACTTTGGATATTTAGTTGGGATTGATAGCTCCTTCTTTTTATGTGAACCATTCTTGACAATTTTAGACAACATAAGATATTCCGAAAATTTGATGGATCAGGCTCTAATAAACTGTAGTAAACACTTGTGAACTTGAGTAGTACACCTAAAATTCAAGCGGTACCATGTTGTGATGGAGGTATTAGTACTCTGAGAAAGTCATACTATTTTATGCACACTACACTTTCGTATTTTCCCTTGCTTTGATAGTTGCCATGCTTGAAAATATATATTAATTGCATGGGTATTAGCTTAGAATTTAGGACCTCATGTCATATCATTTTATGAATGATGTTTGTGGGTAACATCTCTACAAACCCTCACGAGACAACACTCATTCACTAGGATAACCTAGGAGTTTAACGGCTTGTTGCACGTGCTAAGTGCAATCGTGATGCCCTATGAAAGTGGGTACGTATCTTAGTTTTGTATCTTTAGCTTCAATAAAAAGTCATAGTTTAAACCACACCTTTTGCACTCTCATTTTTTTTTCATTTGTCCGTTAATTGCTAAGAGACTAGCAATAAGCTAGTTGGGGGGTATGATGAGAGCACAAAAGTGCGTTATACACGTTGTTTAAATTAATTTTATTGCTAACAAATAATGATAAAAGGGCTGCATTAATTTTATATTTTATTTGGCACAGATTATCGTAAATCAGAGTTTAAATGTGCATTTGGTTGACTTCAAGCCTGATTACACTGGAATAGAATTGAACCTGGTCAAGCACATTTGCACCCGAGGGACACATGGCAGCCATCCGGAGGCAGCACAAGATGGATCCACTAAGGGTCGAATTTCATCATCCGGGAGGATCCAAAAGCCCGCAACGGATCTGTGATTTGATCTCCTGCAACCCCTCATCCAGATCCCGCGATCAAGGCCCTCATCTTCCGCCCGTTTAAGGCGCTTCCCAGCTTCCTCCTTCCGCTTGCGACTCCGTATCCCAGCGCCCGTGAAGCTTCCCAGCAAGCCGTCCGCTCACCCTGCGCCTCACACGCTCCAGCTCCAGCTACCGCAATCGCGATCCGTCTCGGGTAGCCGTGAAACGTCCCAAGCCGTCCGTGATCAACGCCCAGCCATCCGCCCACCTCATCCGCCTGCGTCCGTCCGCCTCCCAGCAGCATCCGCGCGTCGTCCTCAACCGCGATCGGCTCCCTTGCTTCCGGATCCGCATCTCAGCCATCCCAACCGTCCACGATGCTCCGGGGTTCACGATCAGCCTTCCTCCCGGCCGAGATTAGCGTTCAGTCCTCCTTCATCAACATCCCGCGATCCACGTCCGAAATTCATTCCGGTCCGCCCATCTCCACCACGTGCGCAGTGGGGGGATGCTATCTATATAGCTCTCCATCGGCTGGGAGCTGAAACATGGGGGGATTGGGGAAAAACAGGGGGGCCATCGAAGAAAGGGAGAAGAGAGCTGCCGGCCTCTTGGTTTCAAACGAAAAAAAAAAAGAAAGAAAGGAAACAGGGGAGGCCCTGTTTTCGAAAATAAAAAGAAGAAAAAAATAGAGAGTGAGAGAGGGAGGGATGTTGATGTTTGTAATGGCTTGCTAATTCCGTTGGCAAAGGGTGATGGATGAATCCTTGTCATGTTGCTTTCATCAAGTATACTCTAAACTTTTATTCTAATTGTTTTATATCCATTGGTATGTTTTGAATTCTTGAATATTTATTTATTAGATAGATCTTTTATGGTTTATATATATATTGATGCATGGATTGTTTCGATGTTTGATTTGTCGTAGACGTAACCGGCACGATAAATACTTAGATGTTGAATTCATGTTTTCAGATTGTATACTCCATGATTAGAACTACTCTATCATATTAATCTTTAATCAAGAATCGCCAAGTTTATTTATTGAAAGTAATATTGTCAAGGAGGATTCCGGATCCCCAGCCTTCTCTATATTTTTGAACTTTGTTTAATTATCTATTAATCCTCTACTTTTAACTTTTGAAAATCAACTGAAAATTACATCTAAAAATTACGCTAATAATCTTTAGATCGTTCCCTGAGGAATCGACCTCGGACTTCCGAGTTATATTACTTGTGCGAATCTCCTGCACTTGGGAGAGCAATTTTATTTTTGCACCAGCTACTGTGTCTTGGAAGTGGTGGCCGCGGCCTTGGCAGCCAACGAGAAGGGCCCGACGAGATTTTCCCCTTTTTGTCTCTGATGAGAACCGAGAGGGAGGGAGGGACCTTCTCTTTTTTTTTATGATCTTCTAGTGAGCACCGAGGGGAAGAGACAGGGATGATGTTTCGGGTGGAATTTTGGTGGGGTGAATGAATAGGGACGGTGGACCGTGGGAGGTTCAGGGAGAAGATGCCGGATCGTGGCTTTGGCAACAGGGGCAAAGCTGGGGCTCTGATACCAAGCTGATGTAGCACAAGTGAAGGGAAAGAGGAGAAGGAGGAAGAACAAGGGAGAAGGAGGAAGACGTTATAGAGATGCAGGAAGAAAAGAAGGGAAGGAGGAAGAAGAAGAAGAATAAGAAGGAGGCTAGGATTTTTTCATTCAATCATCAATTGCCTCATACATGAGAGGGGTGGTCTTTATATAGACCTTACAGATTGACCCAATTACATAAACTCAATTGACTAGTCTAATAATAAAATAACGGACCAAATTAACTTGAGTAAGATAAAAGTAAATAATGCAATAAAAGAAAATGACTCGGACTCAAATGGACCCAATCCGAGTCTGACTCAATCTGGGGCTCAGGATCATCTAGATAAAGGGCTCTGATGTCCCCATCAGTTTGTTTGTATAATTCTTAATGAGTCCGAGATCCAAAAGGCAGAAGCTTTCTTGCTAGCTTCCTTATTAGGATTCACCTATATGTGCAGTCGTGAGGCTGCAATTTTGAAAAATGGATGGTTCTCTAAAAAGCACATAAAAGATACCTGCGCATGGCTATATTAGCGCAATCTGCTTAGAACCCTGATCGGGCTATATTATGTATGTTATTGATTTAATCTGAGCCATGGGCCGAGGTTCAAGATTAAGACCACCTTGGCTCCACAGATGTAATCAATTATCACTAAGTGAAGGTTCAAACCGAAAGGTACCTACACCTATTACATAATATAAGATATCCAACATTTTATTTTGATTTTAAAATTATTTAAATTGTTGTGGGGGATTGTTGGAAAAATTTAAATGCACACGCGGCCCGAGACTCGGCAGCGTGCATGTTTGAATTTTGTGAAATGCATTCGCGAAATCACCACAGGCGCGTCTGCGAAAGGCACGGATGCATCCACAAAAAGATCAAAAAGCTTCTTTAAAATACCCCTATAAATACCCCTTGATTTCATCTCTTTCGGAACACGAAAAATTAGAGAAAAATATCAAAAAAAATTTGAAGAAAAGTTCTTCCTCTTAGCCACTTCTGATTTTTATTTTTGCAATTATATTCAGTTTATTTTATTCTTTTTATTTCATTCTTCGCTGGATTTGTAAGTCCCATTGGGTTCGATTTGGCTTCTTCCGAGACGTACCGAAGAAAAAGTTTAGGATCGTCGTATCTCTGAGGAGGATTGTCGAGAGATCCATACGTGGCAAAATGATTGTACGAGCATGCCACCGATCTTTCAATGGAAAGAATAGAGATTTAAAGTAGGGGCAGAACTCAGGGCAACATGAGAGAACATCACCTATGTGAAATGGAGGCTGAGGGCGGAGCCATGCATCATCCTCGATGGGAACTTGGCCACGATGATCCATTGCATACAAGAGGAGGGGTGGAGGAGGGATGGGAGCCCTCTACTCTGCGACATCCACTAAATGATGGGAGGCTATAACGCCTTTTAGGCAGTGCATATGTATCAAAAGGCGAACAGAACCGCAGGCTGCATCGCCTCTTATGTTGCGCAGCACTCCGGAGATGTCTTCTGGACACACCAAGACATTCCTCCTGCACTGCTATGGCAGGTTTTCACTCTTGATTCAGTTGGATGCACTTATACTAGAGTAGGTGAGCAGCCACTGTACCCAAAAAAAAAAAAAGTAGGCATGAGACATCAAACTTTTAAACATTTTCACTGCTAGGACACCACCAAGTAGTGGGTAAATAATTTAAATTAAGTTGTAGAAACTTTAGGATAATTAAACACAAAACTGATTGGAAAATAGAAGATAAATATTTAACATGAGTTCTCCATCCAAATTGCAAAAAAGTCCCCTACTATTACAATATTGTATTTATATGTTGCCTTCTTCACTATTAAGATACATATCATGTTTCTATTCCAATACTTATCTTCACTAGTTTGTTCCACGCTGGCTATAACTACCGTTGTGACAGTTACCTCTTCTGTTGCTGGAAATTGGACCCGAGGGCGACTAGTGGCTGTGAAGGAGGAGCTCCGGCAGGAGACGGCGGGTGGCGGTCCGTCGGCGAGCGGCGTCCTCCGAGAGACCTGCAAAAAGCCAGTGGTCGGAGTTTTCGGTGCCGGCTCTCTGATGCTTAAGTCAGAGGGGGCTAATAGGTAGAGGGAGAGAAAGTATCTCCTAGAGTCTTCTTTTTTCTTTAGAGTCCAGGCCCCTCTAAGAGGGAGAAGCTTCTCTTATATAGGGGGGATTACCTGTGATGTGACGGGACAAACGAGTTACCGCCATGATTGAGCACGATTGTGTGAATTAATGCATTATCGTGGAAGATCAGGCCGGAGCCAATGAGTCGTCGAGGGTGATCGGACGTAGTTGAGTGGGTCAACTGGTTGCCGTGGAGGGCTTGAGATCTGTGTATGCCTGAGATCCGCAAGGCCTCGGCTTCGCTAAGCCTCTTCTAGGCCTCCTCCTGCGCCCTCAGGCACCTTCGAGCTTTATCTCGATAGTTGGCCGCCACATAGATCAACATATCGACCTCATGAAGATGCTATAATCAGAACAAATAAAGGAGTGGGCCGAGACTGAAAATCGAATGTGGGGGTTAAAGCCGAAAACTAACTTACCCAAATGGCGGAGCAGAAGGTCCCATCAATAGGTTGTTGAAGTCCGCAGACTGGAACTCAGCCCGATCAGCCGGAAGCAGCGCGACGCGGAATACTTGACGCGCTGTCTGAGCATCATGAAGAGCTGAGTCGCCCTCGAAAACGACCCACTCTGGGCAGTAGGGCCTCCTCTCCGAACGGGTCTCATCCCTCGAAGGACCCGGAAGATTGGGCCTCGCCGAGCTCAGTGAAGACGAGCTCGGGACCCCTAGGCCGCTTCCCGGCTTGGGGACCGAGCGCCGCAACCGGACGACCTAACGGCTGGAACGCTAAAAAATAGGGGCTGGACAAGCGAGGGCCGCAGAAGTCCCCGCAGAGCTCGAGCCCGCGCGCTCGGTGCCTGGAACTTCCTTCCGGACAGGGTTGGAAGTCCCAGTCCTGGGGACACTTGCTTCGGTGGCCACGCCCGCCGAAGACTTAGCTTTCTTCCTGGGCTCGGGCGGAACCCCACCGGCCTCGGCCGCCCTTTTTCTGAACCGAGCGTAAAGAGCTGCATTGCTGGTCACCATCTTTGAAATATCTAAGAAGACCAAAAAGAAAAAGCCCGGATGTTAGGTTATCGCCAAAGGAGAAAGGGAAAAGAAAAAGCGGAAAGTAAAACAAACAAGACAAAAGACGACAGAATAGAGCCACACAACTGCTCTTACCCTGAGGGCGCGCCGAGCTCAAGCCGACATTTACCAAAGCCACCTCCCTCACGAGGTCGTTCAGAAGAATGTCTTCCTCGAGCCTGTAAAGAGCGTCGAGGGTCTTCTGCTCGTTCTCTGAGAGTCTGGGGAGCTTGTTGGCGGCCTTGAGTCGAGCTTGCCCCCACCTGGGGTCGAACCCCCACGTGCGCTCGGAGAAAAGAAAGAAAAACTTCTCCTTCCACCCATGAATGGATGAAGGAGCACCCCGGAAGAGTGATCTACCGCCCCGAAGGGCAAGGTAAAGCCACTCCCCATCCCCCGGATTGGATTTCAACAAGAAGCATCGACGGAAGACGTTGACCGAGGTCGGTATTGCGTGCACCAGGCAGAGGGACAAAAATCCGATGATGGTCCTCGCGTTCGGAGCAAGCTGCGCTGGGACAAGCCGATATGTCGCTAGGAGCTCGTTCACGAACCCGTGCAAGAGAAATCAGAGGCCAGCCCAGAGTGTTTCTACGTACACTCTGATCCAACCTGGGGGAGGCCTTGTCACCCGATCCTCCAACCCCGTGGGTTCAAGACGAAACCCGCGCCGAGGGAAAAACCACTCAGCAACCATCTCCAACTCCTCCTCACCCAAAGTGGATCCGACCTCGTCAGGGCCACGACCCATCCCAAAAAAGAAGAAGAAGAAAGAAGAAGAAAAGAGGACAAAAACTCTCCGAGCAAACGAGGGGGAAGCACCTACTGAGATTCCCGCCAACGGCACCGACGACCCGGAGGTGGAAGATCAAGATGATGGCCGAAAAGTGCCTCGGAGCACCACCAAAAGAAATCAAACGTAGATCAGGGAACAAGAAGGAAGAAAGCAGGAGAAGAAACAGCAACAACAGCGGCCAAATAAGAGCCCTTAGGGCCAGAACAAGGGTTTATATAGACCTTTTCGATAGCCCAGATCGGCCAGACAGGATCCCACCCTCTGTCCGGATCGTGACATGTGTTAGCTCCAAAAATCGAAGCGGCATACCAACCTGGATCGACACCTCAAAAGTGAAATCGAGGCGGCATCCCGTCGGATCCTGCGGCCTCATCATGAGCCCATGACGCAAAGCAACCTCGAAAAATGGAAGGGCGTCGCCCCGTCTTCTCTCATTAAAGATGCCCCGAAGCGCGCGAAGCGCCGGAGTAATTTAAAGCTCCCTAGCCCCACTGGCATGATAAAGGCAACTACTTCCCTCGTCCGAGCTCGTAAACAGCTCGAACTCGAAAATCAGAGGGTAGTGTTGGAGAAAAATGGATCGCCCCGAAATACGTGAACACATCGCCAGCACGTGATCAGAGAGCGCCCGACTTGGAGGCTCCCGACTGGGTGCCCGACCTGGAGGCGCCCGACCTCAAGGCGCCCGACCTGGAGGCATCCGACCTGGATATTCGACCCCAGCATTTCCGACCTCGAAAGCCCGACCTCGCTATCCACCCGCTGCGGTCATATCCCTCTGTAGCCCGATCGGGACCACGCCCTGCTACTGTTGTCAACAATTAATGCGCATGGCCTCCGCAGACCTCCGGTTCACTCAACAGTTAATGCGCATGGCCTTCGCAGATCTCTGGCTCACTCGACATTTAATGCGCATGCTATCCACAGATCTCAGGCCCTCCACGACAACCAGTTGACCCACTCAACTACGTTCGATCACCCTCGATGACTCATTGGCTCCGGCCTGATCTTCCACGGCAATGCATTAATTCACACGATCGTGCTTAATCATGGCGGTAACTCGTTTGTCCCGTCACATCACAGATAATCCCCCCTATATAAGGGAAGCTTCTCCCTCTTAAAGGGGCCCCCGGACTCTAAAGAAAAAAGAAGACACTAGGAGATATTTTCTCTCCCGCTACATATTAGCCCCCTCTGACTTAAGCATCGAAAGGCCAGCGCCGGAAACCCCAGCCACCGGCTTTTTGCAGGTCCTCAGAGGACGCCGCTCGCCGACGGACCGCCACCCGCCATCTCCTGCTGGAGCTCCTCCTTCACAGCCACTGGTCGCCCTCGGGTCCAATTTCCAGCAACAGTAAGTACTCGACTTGCGTCTCTGATTACATTTTCTTTATCAAAGACAAGTTGGCTATTCTGAGAGATGCATATCCAAATCTTACTTTTTAACAATTAGTATGACTTTTCCCATACACTCCGATGTTTGACCTGTCCGGTCGAGTCGATCTTTTTTGGGACCAAGATAGGAAGTAGAGGGTTGCCTTCTTCCTCCTTTTCTTGATGTCGCCATTGGAAGAGGGTGGGGAAGTGGAGGGCAAGGCATCCATTGCCGACGAGAAAGATTTTGGAGAATTCTTTCTTTCCTTTTCAAGCGGATTTTAAGGGGTAAGGGAGAAAGTGAGGGAGGAGAAGAGGTTGTGGACGTTGGACGGATGGCCGTGGAAGACATTGAATTGGTGGGGGTGGAGGAGTAGAAAGAAAGGAGCTTGGGGTGTGAAAGGAAGAATATCTACTGATTTGGTGATCATCGTGAAGATCACGACTGATACTACATACTATATGTTGATCTAGCAAGATGCTTTGTAAAATATTTAAATCACATAAAAAGAAAATCTAACAATTATAATAAAATAGTGGTAAGAAAATATCTGGCCTGTGAGGTGTGAGAGGCACGCCAAGAGACGCACTGTCCCAAAGCCGTTGTTGCCTCCCCACATGCAGGTATTGGCGGTCAGCGACGGCTCCAAGATACAACCCAAACGGCTTACAACGGGCCTAATCTACAGTGCACGTCTATAGTAAGCAGATTACCTAGTCTATATCGGTTGCCCAAAATATAAAATAATATAGAAAATTGTAAAAGAGAGAATGGTGGTAGAGAGAGACAATGAGAGCAAGAAGAAGACTTTTTGTATTGTTTTTTTTTTAGGTCCAAGGAATGGCTCATATATATTGGCCTTTGTAATCCAACCATAACGGTTGAATACTTATGGCCTCATTAAGGCCATAATGAGAGATAATGGAAAGTTTTGAAACTTCCAAATGGAATTTGAAATACTTAAAGGTTACAACAATTCTTTTAAAAATTTGGGGGTTACAAATCCTTTTTATTTACACCTCTTTAAAACATTTAAAACTCATTCAAATTCCAAGAGTCCCCCACAAGTTTCAAAAATTTATAAAATCATATACATATATATATATATATATATATAGAAATTTGGACTTTATACTATGCAATGGGTGCAGGTGTCTTCCGGACTTGAACCTACACTTAGTGTTGACAGTTCTAACCTGAAGAATCATAGTAAGCTAAGTCTTAAACTAGACCCTTTGGACCAGATTTTAACATGCCACACACATAGTATTGATATAGACTTGGTGCGGGTTAGCGCTATTTTTGGCCATGCGCTAAATCTTGATTCTCATGAGAGTTATTAGAGAGCAGCCTAATTCTCACAGTCGTGGCCTCACGACAACTCTCATTTAGGTGAGTCTTCCAAGAATACATGTGACCTGTATCCTGCAGGAGTATGCCTGCCTCAGGCTTATTCAGAATAATACCCTTCCTTAATGTCACATAGCAAAGTACTATTGCCATAGGGATGAGCAGGAGACTCTCTCCTTAAAAGTAGTATGGAAATGAGTCACGCAATATGGATTGTTTCTACCTATTGAACCTTCTTCATGGGATCTCCAATCACAAAGGTTGGGTTACCTCCCTAAGTGACTCCCTTATGGGCTTAAGCCCATCCCCCTCGACAAGTCAATGACAGCTCTCTTAGAAAGAGCTTTGGTTAGCTGATCAGCTATATTTTTCTCAGACTTTACAAATTCCAAAGACACAATATTCTTATTCAATAGGTTTTTAACTGATTTATACCTCACTTGCAAATGTCTATTCATTTTCTTATTAGTATGTGCCTGCCTTACTAACTCTATTACTGCCTTACTATCATAATGTATGAAAATGGCAGGCATGAGTTTATTAACTAAAGGTATGTCAAGCATCAAGTTTTTAATCCACTCAGCCTCAGAGCAAGTTGTATCTAAAGCTATAAGTTCTGACTCCATAGTACTCCGAGAGATAATAGTTTATTTCTTAGATCCCCAAGATATTGCTGCTCCATCCAAAAAAAATACATACCCTGAAGTGGACTTTACATCCATATTGTTTGTTATCCAATTCGCATCACTATACCCTTCAACTACATTCGGAAATCCCTTATAACACAATGAGTATTCCATGGTTCCTCTAAGATATTTAAAAACTCTCTCTAAAGCAACCCAATGATCTTCGTTAGGATTATGAGTATATCTACTAAGTCTCCCAACAGCATATGCTATATCAGGCCTAGTTTTATTTGCTATGTATAACAATGATCCAATCATTTGTGAGTACTTCAATTGAGATACTGGTTCACCATTATTTTTCTTCAAATGCACATTTAGATCATATGGGTATTGATATAGGTTTACAATCAAAATAACTAAACTTTTTTAACATTCTTTCTATAGTGCTGGTTTGATTAAGAGTAATTCCATTACGTGTTCTTTCTAACTTCATTCCTAAAATTACATAAGCTTCTCATAAATGCTTCATGTCAAAGTTTCTAGAAAGATAAGACTTAACATCATTTACTATCTCCAAATTTGTCCCAAATATTAATATATCATCAACATAAAGTATAAGATCATATGTTCTCCATTACTCTCTTTGTAGCATACACACTTATCATATTCATTAATCTTAAAGTCATATTCTAAGATCACCTTATCAAACTTCTCATGCCATTGCTTAGGAGCTTATTTTAAACCATACAAAGATTTAACTAACCTACAGATCTTATGTTCTTGACCTTTAACTACAATACCTTCAGGTTGCTCCATATATATCTCTTCATTTATGTCTCTATTTAGAAAGACAGTCTTAACATCCATTTGATGAATCACTAGGTTATGCACTGATGCTAAGGCAATTAAAATTCTAATCATAGTTATCCTAGATACAGGTGAATATGTATCAAAGTAATCTATTCCTTCCTTTTGTGTAAAATCTTTAGCCACTAGTCTAGCTTTGTACTTGTCTATGCTTCCATCAAGTTTTAACTTCTTCTTGAACACCCATTTACACCCAATAGTTTTATTTCCAGGAGGTAAATCAGTTAACTCCTAAGTGTTATTTTGAATAATAGACTCTATCTCACTTTTTATAGCTTCCTTCCAAAATCGAATATCTAAAGAAGACATAGCTTCCTTATAGGTAGTAGGATCTCCTTCTATTAAAAAGGTATAAAATTCGTCTCCAAAATTTTTCTCTATTTTAGACCTTTTACTCCTTCTTAACTCTAATTGTGGTTCTGGTTCCTTAGATGCACTTGTACTAGTGGAAGGTTTATTATTAGTAGATGATTTATCTATTACTTGTTGTGAAATTTTATTTTTATAAGAAAATATATCTTCAAAATATGTAGCATTTCTAGATTCTATAATTGTGTTGTTTGAAATTTCATTAATCTCAGAGTTTATAACTAAGAATCTATTAGCACTATTATTTTGAGCATACCCTATAAAGACAACATTTATAGTTTTAGGCCCTATTTTCTTTCGCTTAGGCTCAAAGATTGCTACTTTTGCTAAACACCCCCACACTTTCAAGATTTTAAGATTAGGTATTCTTTTCTTCCAAATTTTCGTAAGGGGTCTTATTATTATCTTTCATAGTTACTCTATTCAATATGAAACATATAGTAAGAATTACTTCCTCCCACAAGTTCTCAAGTAGCCCAGAACTTATCAACATCGCATTAACCATATTCATTAAAATTCTATTCTTTCTTTCAGCTACTCCATTAAATTGGGAAGAGTATGGCGGAGTTATTTCATGTACTATTCCATATTCCTCATAGAAGATGCTAAGATTAGTAAGTTATCTATAAGACAGGAGACTTTAAAATCTTCACTAAATTTGGTTCCCTTTTTATCAACTCCTCTTAGAAGTTCTTGATACTCATAAATTTGATCTCCCACAAATTTATCGTCTACCATTTTATAACTATTATAATTTAAGACAGTAAACCGATCAATGCCAGCATCTATTATCTCATATTCAGCCTCTAAAGTATCCCAAGATTCTTTTGCATTTGAGATAGTGGCATGATACATATTATAAAGGTGGTCAGACAAAGCACTAAGTATTCTATTATAGTAGTGGTACTCTACTTGCTCATTAGTCATCCGAAAGGTAACTCTTAATTAGACTATGGTTCCTCTATAACAGATACAAGTCCTAATACAGTCAACCAATATTTAAGTTGTTTTTGCCACCTATGAAAATTTTGTCCACTAAATTTTTCGGGCTTAATACTATTAGCTTCTTCCATATTTGCCATTCTAAATTTAAACTCTAAGATTTTAAAGTTTAAGAGGACAGTAGAATATTCAACTATGAGGAAAAATAATAACAATAACATCGCTAATGAATAAATGTAAACAAGATGTTACTAAAAGTATCTCTTAATAATATACTATATAACAATAACTTTACTAATAATTGTAAATGAAAACAACACCAATGTCACCAATTAGATTTAATACTTACAAGCAAATGGTTACAATTCTCATTAAATTACCATTTATTGCTTGAAGCAAATTGTTATCGGAAATTAAAATCCTAAGAGTTTGTTTTTAACTATTCTAATTAAATTCTTTTGATCTTCCAAAACTTATTATAGATTTAATCAATCAAACTTTTCCCTTTTAATTTTTCCTCCTTTTTTTTAATATATATCTTAACCAAAACTTTTTTTTTAATTAAAACAGTAACTATTTTTTTTGATTAAATAGTAAACAGTTTTTTTTATTAAAGCAGGAAACTATTTTCTTAAACAGTAAACTGTTTTTTTATATTAAACAGTAAACTGTTTTTTTATTAAACAGTAAACTGTTTCTTTTATTAAAACAGTAAACTGTTTTTTTAATTAAACAGTAAACTATTTTTTTTAATTAAACAGTAAACTGTTTTTTTATTAAAACAGTAAACTGTTTTTTTAATTAAACAGTAAAGTATGTATTTTTTTTGATTAAACAATAAGCTGTTTTTTTAATTAAACAGTAAACTGTTTTCTTTAATGAAACAGTAAACTGTTTTTTATTAAACAGTAAACTATTTTTTAATTAAAACAGTAAATTGTTTTCTTTACTTAAACAGTAAACTATTTTTTTCATTAAACTGTTTTTTATATTGAACAGTAAACTGTTTCTTTTATTAAACAGTAAACTATTTTTTTATTAAAACAGTAAACTGTTTTTTATTAAAACAGTAAACTATTTTTTAATTAAACAGTAAATTATTTTTTTTTTGATTAAACAGTAAGCTGTTTTTTTTATGATTAAACAGTAAACTGTTTTCTTTAATTAAACAGTAAACTGTTTTTTTATTAAACAGTAAACTGTTTTTTTATTAAAACAGTAAACTATTTTTCTAATTAAACAGTAAACTGTTTTTTTAATTAAAACAGTAATCTGTTTTCTTGATTAAAACAGTAAACTATTTTTTTATTGAAACAGTAAAACAGTAAACTATTTTTTTAATTAAACAGTAAACTATTTTCTTTGATTAAAACAGTAAACTTATTTTTTTAAATTAAAATAGTAAACTGTTTTTTTTGATTAAAATAGTAAACTGTTTTTTTTTAAATTAAACAATAAACTGATTTTTTTTAATTAAACAATTTAATGTTAAAATTGAGAATCTAAAGCTAAACTATATATATATATATAATTATTTAAAGTGTATCCAACAATGATTTCTATCAAAGATGAACAAAAACAGTGTTCAACAATGCATCTTGCAAAGTATATAAACATATAGATGGAACAATATAAAAACGGCTTTAGAATGTTGATCTAGCAAGATGCTTTGTAAAATATTTAAATTACATAAAAAGGAAATCTAACAATTATAATAAAATAGTGGTAAGAAAATATCTGGCCTGTGAGGTGTGAGAGGCACGCCAAGAGACGCACTGTCCTAAAGTCGTTGTTGCCTCCCTACGTGCAGGTATTGGCGGTCAGCGACGGCTCCAAGATACAACCCACATAGCTCACAGCGGGCCTAATCTACAGTGTACGTCTGTAGTAGGCAGATTACCTAGTTTATATCGGTTGCCCAAAATATAAAACAATATAGAAAATTGTAAAAGAGAGAATGGTGGTAGAGAGAGACAATGAGAGCAAAAAGAAGACTTTTTGTATTGTTTTTTTTTTAGGTCCAAGGAATGGCTCATATATATTGGCCTTTGTAATCCAACCATAACGGTTGAATACTTATGACCTCATTAAGGCCATAATGAGAGATAATGGGAAGTTTTGAAACTTCCAAATAAAATTTGAAATACTTAAAGATTACAACAACTCTTTTAAAAATTTGGGGGTTACAAATCCTTTTTATTTACACCTCTTTAAAACATTTAAAACTCATTCAAATTCCAACACTATATATAGTTGATGATACATTCTACCTATAGCTGATTGTATATACCATATATAGCTGATTGTATATATCATGTATAGCTGCTTGTATATACCACGTATAGCTGAGAAGATGTGTATACATAGGGATCCTTATCCTTGTGAATGAGCAACAAGTTTCTCTACTCAACAATCTCCCTTTGAACTCTCTCTATTCTCTTCTTGTAATTAGCAACGTTTTGCTAAAATTCTCATGGTATCAGAGCCATTCGTATGGCAGCTACGACCGTCTTAGATCGAAATTTTACCCATTCGGATACTGTATTTCTTACCATTAGTCATAAGTCTCACCCAGAATAGATGAATGTAGATCATAATAAAATTCAATGCAGATATAGCGACAATTTTGGGCATACATAGTCTCACTGCAAGAAGCGAAATTTGTATAATTATTGTAAGGGATATATAATTTTAGAATGTTGACTACTACAAAAGAATAAGCAAGGCTGATCAGTATTCTTTATTTCAAATTCGAGTGAAAATCAAAAAATACCTAAATCATCTAATACTTGTCTCTTGGAAGGCAATCTAGCAGATAATGCAAACTTCACTATAATCAGCTTTATCTGATGCTATTTCCTCCGTTTTCTCCGCTGGCTTACCAGGTAAAGGAATTCAATCATCTCCTTGGTTTCTTGATTCTGTCACCTTTAATCATATGTTAGGAGAAAAATTAGTTTATCTGGGTCATATGGTCATGACTGCTCATGGAGAAAAATTATGTACTAATGCTGTTGGGACAGTTTACTTAGTAGACAAATGACAGAAAATATTGTCTCTTCCTAACACCTTTTATGTCCTTAGTTTGGTTTCAAATTTAATTTCTGCTGGCCAACTAGATGATCAAAATTGTTCACTTAAATGTTCTCCTCTTTATTGTGATATACAGTACCTACAAGCAGGAAAAATGATCAGGAAGGGGCATCGGCAAGGATGTTTGCTCCACCGGACTTGGACTTCCTCACCATGTCTTTCAATTTCTTCGTCTCTTAATATTTCTCTTGCAAATAAAACTTGTTATCTCTGCCATCAGCGCCTGGGACATCCCCACGCAAATAGACTTGATTATATGTTTAAGTTTGATTATTTTTTAGACAATTTGAATATTAAATCTGTGTCTTTTGATAAGAATTATGAAAGTTACTCTCTTGGTAAGGCTTCAAAATTATCTTTTACTTCTAGGACTTCCAAACTTGATTCTCCATTTGATTTGATACACACTGATTCATGGGGATCATGATCATGAATTCCCTCTAGACTAGGTTATGGATATGTTATTTTATTCATCAATCATTATACACGGTTCCTATGGATTTGTGTTTTGCGTGCCAAATCTTACCCCGCAAATATTGCTAAGTTCTTTATTACTATGATAGAAACACAATTTGGCAAAATAATCAAAGTATTTTGTTCAGATAAAGAGGGGGATTTTTGCTTCTCACAGCTTCGTTTTTTCATAAAAAGGGAATTGTACCATGTTCATAAACTCCTAAGCAAAATGGAATAGTTGGAAAAAAAAATTGTCATGTTATAGAAAATGCGGGAATTTTTTTACTTGAGTCTCATGTCCTGTCTATCTTTCGGGTAGAGGTTGTTGATACGACAATATATCTTATAAATTGATGATCTTCACCTTGGCCACAAGTCACTATGGTTTTATCTCTAAAATAAACCTCTAGATTACAATCAATTCTATTTTTTTGGGTGCATTTGTTTTGATTAATTACTTCCTCCTCATTAAAGAAATAAATTATCTTCCGAAATTATAAAGTATGTACGTGGTTATAGCGATAAACGAAGAAGATGTCTTTGTTATGATTTCCAAAATAAACACATGCATGTATCTCGCCATGTTACTTTCTTTGAAAATTCTTATTACCATGATTTATCTCAAGAATTAAGTAATCATTTTGACGAGTTCAATCAATCCAATCAATTCTTTTCTCTCTTGCCCAAATTTTCGGAGAGTTTGGCTTTGGAGACTAATAACACATATTATATTGAAATACCAACCATGCCTCCCAATAGTCATGATCCTAAAGGTCCTACCTCAAGTCCCTTTCTTGATAATAATTCTATTATAGTGTCTACATCGTCTGATCAATGCATAAGTCCTCCGCTACTACGGCGTTCTACCTGTTCCAACTTAGGTTATTCCCCAAATCAATTTGGTTATTCTTCTAAATAGTATGATCGTTCCACTTCCTTCTTTACTACCATAAATTCTAATTTTGTTCCTTCTACCTATCAGAAAGTAGTGGAGCATGAGTGTTGGAGAAAAGCAATGGCCGAAGAGCTTCATACACTAGAGACTAATCACCTTTGGGATTTAGTTCCCAAACCTACTGATGTTTCTATAATGGGCAGCAAGTGGGTATACACAATTAAAATGAAATCTGATGGTTCAATTGATAAATCTAAAGCTCAGTTTGTAGCTCAGGGTTATAAACAAGCATATGGGATAAGAGACAGTTTTCCAGTAGCCAAAATGATTGCTGTTCATAAAAAACATGTTGTAAACTCTACTAATAAATGGACTTTACATCAAATGGATGTAAAGAATACATTTCTTCATGGGCATTTTAAAGAAACTATTTACATGGCGCCTCCTTCTGGATATTCTCTTCTTAATCCTAACTTAGTGTGTAAACTTCACAAATCACTAAAGTAGGCTCCTTGTGCATGGTTTGAGAAATTTTGTTCTACCATTAGTTCAACCAGATTTCAACAAAACTTCAATGATCGCTCCTTGTTTACTTTTAGTACCTCTAATGAAATTATTATTCTCTTACTC
Source organism: Phoenix dactylifera (assembly GCF_051530095.1). Lineage (NCBI taxonomy): Eukaryota > Viridiplantae > Streptophyta > Magnoliopsida > Arecales > Arecaceae > Phoenix > Phoenix dactylifera. The sequence goes on from NC_143191.1 coordinate 15,310,190, forward strand.
TATGTTAATGACATGATTATAATAGGTAGTGATGGCAAAAGGCATTGGCGTGCTAAAGAGTTTTCTTCAATTCTCCTTTCAGATGAAAGATCTTAGATCTCTCACTTATTTTTTGAGGTTACAAATTACTCACTTGGAATATGGTTTACTTCTTTGCCAATAAACATATACTGAATATCTGATCAAACTAGCTAATTTGATAGATCACAAGATTTGTGCCAGCACCATGGAACTTAATGTGAAGTTGAAGAAGGATCCTTCAGATCATCAGACAACCCATTTCGGATCCAGTTCTATGCAAGCATCTTGTAGGAAGTCTTGTCCATATCACTATAACTCGGTCAGATATATCTTTTGCCGTTCAAGTTGTTTGTCAATTTGTTTCTAACCCATGACGACTGGCACTTCTTCGTATCATTCGATATCTTAAATGCACTGTGGGTCATAGTTTGTTCTTTTCTTCAGATTCTTAATTTCCTTGTTCTAATAGCTTTTGTGGACGCAACTCATGCGGGTTGTCTCGACACTAGGTACTCTACCACTAGTTGGTGTGTTTTCTTGGGTTCATCACCAATTTCTTAGAAATTTAAGAAGCAAGATTGAGTTGTTAAGTCTTCTATTAAAGCTGAATATCGATCTATGCCATCAATTGGCTCAGAAGTTGTTTGGCTTCATCGGCTTCTTATGGAATTTGGTGTATCATATCAACAACCAATATCTCTTTATACCGATAATGTGAGTACTATTCAAATTGCTACTAATTCTGTGCACCTTTAATACACAAAACACATAGAGGTGGACTATCATTATATTCGAAAACTTAAGCAAGATAACTCTCATTCTTTCATGTGTCCTCTCATGATCAAATTGCAGATCTCTTCACCAAATCTATGACACATGCTTGTCATACTTATTTAGTTGGCAAATTGATGTTTGTTGATTCCTAGCATAAATTTAAGGGGGGATGTGAAAGAAAGAATATCTCTTGATTTAATAATCATCATGAAGATCATGATCGAGTAAATAATTGATGATATATTCTATTCATAGCTGATTGTATACACTATGTAGAGAGAATTGAGAGAGAGGTTCTTACCCTTATGGATAAGCATCATGTTTCTCTTTTTAAAAATCTTTTCTTTGCTATTCCTCTCTAGTATCTGACCGTTTCAACCGGACGCAGACGTCGCTGCTAACTCCATGTATGCCAGCCGATAAGCTTTTAAAATTTTCCGCCAGCAAAAATTTCAAACGTCTAGAAAGGCATCTTTTCTGTACGAAAACCAGTCCACCCAGCTTCTACATCAGACAAAGAAAGGTCTACCTATATGCCAGGTCAGATAATTCTAGAAAGATTCTTTATGTTTTAAAAGATCTCAGCCATATCCATCCATTTACACAAATTTCCTTTTTTTATTCTTGTCTGTTCCCACCGTAGGATGAAAGTTTGTCAAAAGAAAAACCAAAAAAGTGGCACACATCTCAGCTGCGGGCCTCGCGTGCCGTCTCCCGTGATTAACATGGGCTGCGCATGCCTTCCGAAGCCGGCAACAGTAACCAGCCACCCTTTGTACCTCGACTTCCACTTCCAAGCATTCGCGAACCCTAACTCTTTCTAGATCTAAATAATAATTTCTTTCTATATATAATCCCCTCCTCTGCCCTCATCAATGTAAGCCAACACATCCTCTTCTGGAACTCCTAGCCGTACGGGCTCTCTTTTATTTTCCATTGCTTAATCGATCTAAATCCTCTCTATCTGCAGATAGAGAGCTAATACGAAACCAATTCTCTCTCTGTTCTTCTTTCACTTCTCTCCGGGCCCTTTTTTTTTCTTTTTTTTTTGACTTCTTCTTCTTTTTCTCCTCAATCCAAACCCTCTTTGTTCTCGACTCATTGAAGAAGGGAGGCGTTGCTTCCTCAGCAAACGGCGAGACTGGTTCGTGAGCCACAGTGCTTCTGGAGTTGGATGATAACTGCCCACTATGGTCCAATGGTAGCGGGTGAGGTAGCTCAGAAGGGTCGGAGGTGCTACTTCTTCTAAAGAGAGATATCCAGATATGTGCCCACTGCCTGGGCAAACACCAGATGGCTTATCGCAATGGGTGTAGTGTCGATATGGTGGAAAATCCATGGGTAGACTCTCTTCTGGTGAGGCTATGGCTGACCATAGTCAATGTTGAAGTTGCAGGTGGACTTCGAGTTTGGGATCTTCTCCACCCTGAGGGGGCAGGTGGAATTCTGCCCAAATCGGCTACCTGTTTAGAGAGCACCTCATAGAAAGAATCTCATCGCTGCCTATTCTAGGGTGTGCTTGTCTGGATGTCAGGGTTTGGAGCTCGTTTAGTAGCCACAGAGTTAGAGTGAGAGATGTCTATCGTTTTCTTTGGAGTGAGCAACATCCGAAGTTGGACTACACTTAGATTTGGAGGTTCGGCCTCCATCCGTGGGTAGCTCTGTTTCTCTGGAAGGTGGTGCGGGACCGGTTGCCGACAAAAGCAGTATTGTGCGAGCATGGACTAGGCATCCAATATTAGTGCCCTGGGTGCCAGTTGGATGAGACTATAGATAACACACTGTTTCAATGTGAGCGTGCTAGAAGGGTCTGGAGGCTTGCCGACATCCTGTCGGACACTCGAAGCCATTCGAGCCCCTTCTTGCAGGCGCTCAGATGGTGGGCTTTCGTCCCTCAGACTCGACAAATAGCCATTGTGGCGACTTACATTGTTTAGCACATCTAGCTACCCAGAAATACCTAAATTTTTAGAGAGAGCAGTCCTACACCTAGGTTCGTCGTAGAGTGGGCTCAGGTTCAGGCAGTGGAGATCTCCCATGCAGGTTCATCGGACGGGTCCTTGATAGCTCGGGGCACCCGGGGCTGTACTTCTGCTCATGTAGCACCTCGGCTAGTGTTATTCACCTGGGAGCCTCACCCCAAGTTTTCTCAACGTCAACTTTGATAAATGCGTGCGTGCTTGACGACGGAGGAGAAGTGGTGCAGGTTATCATCAAAGGCCCGGATTTTAGGGTGGTTGTTGTTGAAGGGTGCTAGATCTTTCACACCTTCATTCTGGAGGCAAAGCTGAGAGCGGTGTGGGTTGGTCTAGGCTATGTACGGCGAGTTCTGCGGGCCCGAGTCGTCCTTCATTATGGCGATTTGGCCACGATGATTGGTTGGATCCAAGAGGCACCGGTGGTGCGAGTGGGTGCCACCCCTTGCTCTAGGATATTCAGAGCCATAGTGAGTGGCGATGTTAATTTTCAGGCCAAGCATGTTTATAAAAAGATTAACAGGGCCATGAATTAGGTAGCTTTGTACGAGGCCGACCATTCTAGGAGCCTATGGATTAAAAAAAGAGTTGTCCAGAGCACTGAGATTTCTTGTTTTTGACTTTTTTAGGTACATCCGTGCATGAGCCATCCTCTTTAACCCCCCCCCCCCCCCCCCCCCCCCCCCAAAAAAAAAAAAAAAAAAAACTCCTCTGAGGGTCTCGGCAGTGTCGACGGCGGTGCAGCCGCAGTCTCCATAGATGACGACAATGTATGGGCAGCTAGCATTGGTGGAGACGATGGGATCAGCAGAGATAAAGGCGGCGTATCGGCTGCAGGTGCGGCAGTGGCACCAGAACGCCTACCGCTCCACCAGCAAGAAGCCCTTCTTCACTTAGCAGTTCATGCAGGCGCACAAAGCCTACAAGGTCCTCTTAGACCCCACCCTCCACTGCGACTACGATCTATCCCTCCAGGTCGCCGGCGGGTCTACAGTGAGGGCATGGGGACAAGAAGGGTTCAGAGACTGGGAGGCCTAGCTGGAGAGGCTCTGGAGGTGGGCGGCCTGGCCGAGGCGGGAGGTGACTTGGGGAAGTAGGATGCGGAGCGGCGCCGGCCATCAATCTAATTGATTGATCGACGGACCGTCCCCTCTATCTTTTGGACGGTAATGATGGAAGGATCTACATCAAATATGGGGGTGTATGATAGGATCACATGTAGAACGATGTAGCAGCAGCAGACTGCAGCCATCCTTGTACCCGAGGAGACTTGATATTGATAGATAATAAATTGGTTTTGGACAGAGTATTTGAGTCAATATATTTGAGATGTAGATATTAAAAGAAGAGTGAATATATGAATAGGCGCCGTAAAAGCATCCAGTAACGTTTTTTTTTTTTTTGAAAAAAGAAAACTTCTTGGCAGAATTCATTGAACTCTTTGTAATTTTTTAAACATGTTCAAATTTATCTACTACAATTCATAATCATGCTTGTTGTTTATTTTCTTAGTAAAAGACTTGTGAATCTTAAACATGGAATTTTAAAATTCATTGGAGAGTCAAGTTCAATCTTTAGTAAGTCAACCAATTATCCAAGCTAGGTACGTTTCAATTTCATTTGTGTACAGATTAGGTTTTTCTTATTACAACAAATCCATAACAAGATCTTCATCATTCCGACTTGTTTCTACCTTTGTCTATTTCAAATTTGATAGATCACAAGATTTGTGCCACCCCCATGGAACTTAATGTGAAGTTGAAGAAGGATCAAACAACCCATTTCAAATCTAATTCTATACAGGCATCTTGTAGGAAGTCTCGTCCATCTCACTATAACTTAGGCCAAATATATCTTTTGCAATTCAAGTTGTTAGTCAATTTGTTTTTAACCTATGACAACTACATCTTATAGCACTTTTTCATATCATTCGATATCTTAAATGCACATTGGGTCGTGGTTTCTTCTTTTCTTTTGATTCTTCTCTTGTTTTTACAACTTTTGTGGACGCAACTCATGCGGGTGGTCTCAATATTAGGTGCTCTACCACTGGTTGGTGTGTTTTCTTGGATTCATCACCAATTTTTTATAAATGTAAGAAGCAATATTGAGTTGTTAAGTCTTCTACTGAAGCTGAGTATCGATATATGTCATCCATTATCTCAGAAGTTGTTTAGATTCATTGACTTCTTACGAAATTTGGTGTGTCATGTCAGCAGCCAACATCTTTTTATACCGACCGTATGAGTGCTATTCAAATTGCTATCAATTTTGTGCACCATTAAGGCACAAAACACATATAAGTGGCCTATCATTATATTCGAAAACTTGTGCAAGATAAAACTCTCATTCTTTCATGTGTCCTCTCATGATCAAATTGCAGATCTCTTCCCCAAATCTATGACACAGGCTTGTCGTGCATATTTAGTTGGCAAATTAATGTTTTTTGATCCCTAACACGAATTTGAGGGGGAATGTGAAAAGAAGAATATCTCTTGATTTGGTGATACATTCCATTTATTACTGATTGTATATACTATATTGAGAGAATTGAGAGGGAGGTTCTTACCCTCATCGATAAGCAACATGTTTCTATTTTTAAAAATCTTTTTTTGCTATTCCTCTGTATCATCTGACCGTTTCAACCGGAGGCAGACTCCGCTGCTAACTCCGCGTATGCCAGATGATAAGCATTTTAAATTTCCCACCGGCAAAAATTTCAAACGTCTAGAAGAGCAAGGCAATCTTTTCTGTACGAAAACCAGTCCACCCAGCTTCTACACCGGACAAAGAAAGGTCCACCTATCTGCCAGGTCAGAGAATTCTAGAAAGATTCTTTATGTTTTAAGAGATCTCAGCCATCCATCCATGCATTCAAATTTCCTTTTTTTTCTTGTCTGTTCTCACGGTGGATGCACGTATGTCAAAAGAAAAACCAAACAAGTGCCTTCCATCTCAACTCGCGTGCCGTCTCCCGTGACAAACCGACAAAATGAATCCATTGGCTGTACATGCCTTCCAGAAGCCGCCAACAGTACTGTCTCTCTTCTTCTTTTCTCTAAAACAGATATTTAATACCATATAAATACGGACATAACCAACAAAATTAAAAAATAACATGCCATGCCTAAAACAATTTCTTCTTTTCGGCTTATAGGGTGTCTCTAAAGTGGTTGGCTACATAAATAGCCAGCTAGTCTGCGACCCCGTTAGCCTCTTTAAATGTTTAGTTTGAAAAACCGTCTCATTCCTCACTATTATACAGATATCTCAGAGCAGAAGGTGACCCATCTCACCACCATTCGAACCCTTTTGAATCCAATGAATTATAGTGGTCGAGTCACACTCTAATATAATCGAGATGGTTTGTAACACTCACGGCGTGGAGCTGAGATGTTAAAGAGCTGGCGACCACCATTTTAGAATTTTGAATTTCTGATGACAAAAACAGCCTTCTCTTTTTACTTTTTTTTCTCTTTTTTTTATATATCCATCAAAGTTAATCTCTAAGAAAACTCGAAAACGAGGGCTCTCGGATAAAAAATAGGATGCGGTGCGCTGTCTGAGCAATCGGTCCCGTAACGTGCCACCCTTCCAGCTAATAATTTCTTTCTATATATACCCCTCTTCTGCCATCAAGCCAACACATCCTCTTCTGGAACTCGAAGCCGTACGGGCCCTCTTTTAATATCTATTGCGAAATCGATCTAAAACCTCTCTCTCTATATCTGCATATACAAAACTAATACGAAACCAATGCTTTCTCTCCCTTCTTCTTTCACTTCTCTCCGAGTGCCTCTTTTTTCTTCTTTTTCTCCTCAATCAAAACCCTTTTTGTTCTCGACTTATCGAAGGACTCCTCTGAGGATCTCGGCGGCGTCGACGGCGGCGCGGCCGCGGTCTCCACAGGCAGCGACGATGTACGAGCTGCTGGCGTTGGCGGAGACGGCGGGACCAGCGGAGATAAAGGCGGCGTACCGGCTGCAGGCGCGGCGGTGGCACCCGGACGCCTGCCGCTCCACCAGTGAGAAGACCTTCTTCGCTCAGCAGTTCATGCGGGCGCGAGAAGCCTACGAGGTCCTCTCAGACCCCGCCCTCCGCCGCGACTACGACCTCTCCCTCCGGGTCGCCGGCGGCGCTACGGTGAGGGCGCGGGGGCGAGAAGGGTTCGGGGACTGGGAGGCCCAACTGGAGGGGCTCTGGAGGTGGGCGGCCCGGCCAAGGCGGGAGGCGACTTGGGGGAGTAGGATGCGGGGCGGCGCCGCCCATCGATCTGATTGATTGATCGATGGACCGTTCCCTCTATCTTTTGGACGGTGAGGATGGAAGGATCTGCATCAAATCTTCTGGCGTATGACAGGATCTGACGTATAAAAACAATATAGCAGAGGCAGGCTGCAGCCTCCAGGAGAATATAGTTATTAAAAGAAGAGTTAATATATGACTAGGCACCGTAATAGCATCCGTGGCTTCTTCGTAATTGTTTAAAAATGTTCAAATTTATCTTCTACAATTCGTAATCATGGTTGTTGCTTACTATCTTTGTAAAAATCTTGTGAATCTTAAATATAGAATTATAAAATTCATTAGAGTGTCAAGTTTTTGATCTTTAGTAAGTCGACCATTTATCCAAGCTAGGTACGTTTCAATTTAATTTGTATATGAATTAGGTTTTTCGTTTTACAACAAATCCATAACAAGATCTTAGTCATTCTAACTTGTTTCTATCTTCTAACTTGCACTTGCAGTTCCAAAAATAGAAATCTCTATCGAACTTAACATACATCAAACGCCACAACTGCAAGCATTTGTACCTTTCAAATCAACCATAACAAAACCTTCTCATCTAATTATCCATTTTTTGTGCAATCCCGCACCCATGCACCCACCCACCAAAGATATAAGACATGAACCATTTTTCTACTGCTCTGGGACGGATAAGGCTCGGACTTAGAAAGGGACCGTGTTCCATATTGTTGGAAACTAACGATTGTCTTTTGCTAGACTTGGAAAAAAGAAGCATCAACAGGCCAAATCCATGCACTTCCATTTCTGCATGAAAAGTGCTTCTCCTCTCTCAGAATCTTCCCAGGCAGGCACAAAATTAGTATTTTGATCTTTATTAGATCGCCTATTCATCATATTTGGCACCAAAAAGACCGGGTCCCATCAGTTTTAGAAAAATTATTGGAAAAATTTAGCAGCAGCCTTTCCATATTGTCTTATCCTAATGACAAAAGAGGCCTATAGTTTTGTCACAATTCTTTTTCCTTCTTTTGGGACTGAGGAGTCCTAATATCTAACCAAAATAGGTTTGTTTTTAGTATCCGTCAATATGGTTTCTAAGAAATGTTCCAGTAGTCGAAGCAGATATTCAGAATCATCTTGAATTCTTGTCTGGTATCTAAGCCACGTCTTTTTTCAATGTTAAGAGCTAATGTATGATTGAAATTTTATAGAAAAAATGGACTGGATTTGGATCAGATATTTGTTATATTATAATCTCATTATCTACTATTTAGGATTGGGACATTTGATATGTAGATTCTTGAATAGTTCTCTCATTCATAATTGGGATTAAAAATATATATTTTATATGGACCAAACATATGATAGATCTATATTCATACGTATTATTATTTAGCAAATAAAAAATCTGTTAACTATATCAAATAGATTTTAAAGTTCAAATATAGACTACGCTCCATTCAATCGAATCTGAAGGCTAATTCGTTTGCCCCCAAGGCTCTCATACTTTATAGCTGAGCTACATCATTTCAAAAAAAAAGTGAACAAATTAATTACTTGGATGCAGCATTTCTCTCTCCCTCCATCTCTTGTAGCTCTTCCACTCTCCCAATCACTCTCTCTAAATCTCTCTCTCACCAGTTTTCTTCACCTTCTTTCCCTGCTCCACTTCCATCCCTCTCTTCCTCCATTGCTCTACCACCCTCCCCCCTGCATGGAGAACTCCATTTTATAGCTATGTAATTGTGTTCTGGTACTTTTCCATGTCACAAGGAGAAGCCTAGCAAGGTCAGAAGAAGTTGAGATAGGAAGAATATACTTCAAAATCTACATACAGGAACCAAATTACAGCACTCAGAGCAAGTGGAAGAATCTTTGAGCAATTAGAAAAAAATATAGAAGAATAATTTGAATAATTTTCTTTGACATGCCAATGCAAATGTATTCAAGTAATAAACGCTTATACTAATAAATATTAACATTGGCAGAATAAAAAGTTGTCATTCAGTAATAAACACTAGCATTACCCTCATAAACACTTATCATTCAGTAAAGAACACTAACATTACAAGAATAAGCATTTATCCTTTATAAACAAACACTAAATTTACACTTATCCTTCGAAAATGAATACTAACTATACAGGAATAAACACTTATTATTCAATAAATACTAACTTTATAGGAATAAATATTTATCATTCCATAATAAACATAAATATTTTCGGAATAAACACTTATCATCCAGCAATAAGAACTAAAGTTTTCCGGATCAATGTGATTGTAATTAAAATAATGGTAAATGGTCCAATTAATATAGTTAAAAATATTTTTTTATTGCTCATGCATTGAGGTAAGCTTAAATCTATTAATAGTTTTTATTGGAGCTAGTTTTATCAAATACAGTGCAAATGGAAGTAGAAAGTATGTATGATGATAACATGACAACCATTTTCAGCACACCAAACAGTATTGCAGATAGAGGAAGTGTTGTGGCCGATTATATGCCACTCGAGAGAATACTCTTATATCTGGTGATTAGGTAGACAGACCAACTCAGCCAACAGATGGTATTGATGAGACTCCCAATGAGGAAGAGCAACCATCATTGATTGCAACATTGATCTTTTTTTTTTGGATAAACCGGTGTCTCATTACATATGGATATGAATACGCCACGATGAATCAAAATGCAAAACACGATCGAGGCTCTGAGGGATGGGGCAGTGACATCCCATAAGAAAGCCCTAGAATGATAAGCTACTGAGGAGGCGACCCAGTCCGCCGCACTGTTCGCCTTCCGAAATACATGTGCGACCCAGAAAGAGTCAAAATTGTCCAGAAGGTGGCAAACATCCCCGACTAGTGGGTGTAGATCTGGCTTGGCACGCCCGCTCTTGATCTGCTCAATCACTGTGGCAGAATCACCCTCCAAGAATATCCGCTGAGCCTTCAAATGTACTCTAGTATATACGAGACCCTCCACTAGGATGGACTCATTAAATATGCACTGTCCTCCTGCCATAAAGCCCACACCACATCTACTTCCGTCCTCTAAAATACTGCTATCAAAGTTCACCTTGAGAAAACCAGGAGGTGCGGGCTCCCAGGATCCCATGGGTACCATCGCATATCTGGGCGCTACAAGAGCCAAAGGGGGCCCCCAGATATCCCTGTCCTCTCCAGGTGGAAACTTTGATGTAGCGCTCGCCAACTCAGGTGTATGTGCAAATGCTCTGTCCACCACTTATCTCGGATAAAAACTTCTGCCCTCGAATATCCTCGCATTCCTCTCCAGCCAAATGTGGTATGCCATATAAGCCCATACAGTCCCCTTCTCTGCTCCGCCAGGTCTCTGACCTAGGTCTCTCAACTGGCTCAGAAATGCGTCCGTGGAGGTAAAAATTCATCGATGGGAAGAAGCCGGGCCCCATCCCTGAAACGCCCATGGGAACGTGAACAGGACATGGCTGATAGTCTCCTCCTCCCCTGGGCACCCCTCATAGTCGGTAGGAATCCAAACCCCTCTCCTAGCCAGGGTCCCTCTGGTCAGTAGAATACCCCACACCATCTTCCACAGGAAGAGGGCCACATGTGGATGTACCCATAGCCGCCAAATCCAACGCTCCTCCAGTCGGCGAGCTGACCCTGGGTCCACTATAGCCTGAAGATCACTAGCTGTAACTCTCGCCCTCCCAGTCAAGCTTCATATCCTCCCATCAGCCATATCCACATGTGGTAAGGGTGTAGCCAATACTCTCTCAGCCAGAGCACCACCGAAAAGCCTGTGAACCCGGTCAACATTCCATCTACTCTCCTCCGGGGTGATGAGATCACTCACTCTGGTCGCGTCCAATGCAGCTGGGTCAAAGAAGGTCGGCCATCTGAATAATGGCAATCTCGTCAGCCATCTATCCTCTACGGCATCAATGCATGCACACATCTCTTGCCAAATATAGGAGCACTGCTGCCTAGGTCTGAATACATCTTCCTCAATCCACCGCCCATACCTGGCTTTCATCAATCTGCTCCACAGTCCATTTGACTCCAAAAGATATCTAGCCACATGCCTGGTCGTCAGTGCCTCCCGCCTAGTGATGAGGGAATGTATACCCAATCCTCCACTACTCGTCGGCTAACAAAGAACCTCCCAAGCGAGCAAATGGGTGCCTCCTCCCCGTGCTCGTCCACCCCATACAAAGCTCCAAATCAATTGCCCCAATAACCTCAGCAAGGCAATAGGAACAATGGTGTTTGAAAGTAAGTATATAGGTATGAAACTTAGCACTAACCTAACCAATGTAATGCTGCCCATCATGGATAGGGTGCTCGCCTGCCACCCCTGCAACCTCTGTCGAAAGCACAGCTCCAGCTCCGAGCAATCTCCCCTGCGCAACCGCCGTCCGGTGATGGGAACCCCGAGATACCGCAAAGTACCCTCCTACTCACTAATCCCTAATATCTCTGAAATGACACCTTTCAACCGCAACATTGATCTTTTAACATTGCATGAATGCATGATCTTCAAAAGTCCAAAAGAAGTAGTAGGAGCACACAACAAATATGCATATCACAAAGGGTTTGGTATTCAGAAGGGATCATCTTATTGATCTTCTAAGGGTAATGAAATCACTAGGCAAGAAGACACATGTTGAAAAAGGGATGTATAAGCCTAAGGTCAAGGGTCCTGTTGATGTAGAAGGTTGTGCAGAATTACAACTCCGAGCAAGGATGCACAGAGCATCCACATTGGATAAAAAGAGAAAATGCGTATTAGGAAGAATAAAGCTGGCAAGTGGGAGGTCATGAAGTTTGTTGATGTTCATAATCATGAGCTCATTTGTAGCTTGTCTAAAACTTGCTTCCTCCAATCTCATAAAAAGATTACCACATAAGACAAAAAATTTATAGGAACTTTACAAGAGTAAAATATTTTTTCTCAACAAATCATGGGTGCTATCTCACAATTGCATGGAGATATATGCAATATAAGCTTCACTAAGAAGGATCCAACTTTAGATCTAACCTCCGAAAACAGTTATTCAATGTTGACTTTTAGATAACAATTAATTATTTTCGATCTTTATAAGCTGAGAATCCATCCTTTTATGCCCATTGATTTTGCAAGTGCCATGCCATAAAGAATATCAGAAAATGTCTAATTATTTTGTTTAATAGAAAGGATGGATTGAAGGATGATCTTCTCCATTGCATCATTGCTTCCATTTCTCTTGAGTAGTTTGAGCATCGTTGCAATGTCTTTATCAAAAAGTACTCCTCAGAGTCCAATACTTACTTTCAATACATATTCAGCAGATGAGACCAATAGGTACCGATATATTTTAGGCACATATTCTTTGCTTCTATGCCTACAACACAATATAGTGAAAGTATTCTCTCGTTATTCAAGAATTTTATTGACAATCACATGAACGCTTTCAAGTTTGTGACTCAATATGAGGCAATATTGGAAATCCGATATGATCAGGAGGATAAGGAGGACTTTCGTACAATGCATTCATAGCCGGCTTTATAGTCCAGATATCCAATTAAGAAGCATGTTCTTGAATTATACACTATAAGTTTATTTAATGTGTTCAGGGAGCAACTCAAAATGACCACCATGTATGACATGGAGGAGGTTGAGAAAAAACAACTTGTATCAAATTGAGATTGATGCTTCCAATAGGAACTAGAACAATAGAACACCATACTATGTAAGAAGTGCCCCATCATATGAGAAATTTTCATGTACTTGTCTAATGTTTGAATTCAATGGTATTCTCTATGCTCCTGTCTTAAAAATCCTTATTCATCTAAAAATTCATCACATCCCCTCACATTATATATTAAAGCATTAGACCAAAAGTGCCAAGAAAAGAGTTGTAGATATGGCTACAAGGGCAAGTAAAGGTGAGGAGGAGACAACATCAAGAACCATAAGATTTAGTGGGCTATGTAAAAAGCTTTCTAGATTAGCATACGATGGTTGTACCTTTCACAAGATGTATGATCTTGTTATGAAGGATATAGAGTCTACAATCCAAAAGGTATGTACATTCAAGAAGAATTTACTGAAAGAACAGAGTGTATGTGATGAAAACTCTACAAAGCTTCCAGTGCCCATGATCTAGTGTAGCCAAGTAGAAATATCAAGCATTGATAGTAACATTCTTAAAGATCCTCTAGTCTCAAATTGTAAAGGTTGTAAGAAAGTTAGCAGGTTCAAGCACCCAATGGAAAGTGAGTCAAAGAAACAACAGACATGCAAGAATTGCCATCATAAGGGATATAATATTCAAACATTGAAGGCAATGGTAAGCCAAATCTACATGCACTAAAATTCTTACTGATGTAAATTTAGGCTAATTCATTTGATGTGTTTCTGCATTGTTGTACATTATGCAAGTTGATGATTTCGAAGGATACGTTAGTGAGGATTCCTCTGATGAAGAGCAATATGATAATCGCATAGGATCTCCTATATCATATACCTGTAATAGTTATATGACAAATTATACTTTTGTAGGACCATAGCTTGGATAGCCAATGCATAATGTCTCCTCCTAAGTTATGAATTCATTTGTTATGTATGATGTGTATATTAAACACTAAGTTGTCTATGAGATGCAAACTGACATGTTACGTCTCTTTAACAAAAAAGATGTGAACTGATGTGTACATTATCCATGATATCTCCTCCTTGATCAAGCTAGGACATATTCGCAATAAATAGAAATGATAGAGAATAAACACAAAGTTTCGAATGCAGTAAATACAAAGTAGTATAAAATAAATATACACCTTTTTGGAGTATAGAAACTTGCCAAGAATAAATAAAAACATACTGGATGCTCACTGTCTTCTTGTGTTCCTATCTCGAAATAAATAGAAACAACTAAAGAATAAATGCTAAACCTTTAAGGATAAGTACAAATAATTCAGAATAAACACCTAGTTTACATTGATTAATAGAAATATCATAGAAACAAACAGAAATTGGACCCCCCAACCCTTGGTCAGACTAGGGCTCGCTCAAAATAAACAGCAAAGATAGAGGATCAATACAAAGTTCAGATGCAGTAAAAACAAAGTAGGATTGAATAAACAAAAACCTCTATGAAGTAAACAAAAATTAGCCAAAAATAAGTAGAAATCTATGTGGGTGTTTACTGCCTTCTTGCACTCTCTTTTAGAAATAAATAGAAATACCTATAGAATAAATGAAGGGTTCTAGCTTGTTATAATGCGCAGCGGAAGCTAGGAATTTTAAAAATTTTCTTAATAAAGTCCCTATGCATGAAACCCTTTTAAGCCTAGATCACCTTAATGATTACAATCAAATGATATAATATAAACGCAGAATTAGTAGAATACCTCAAACGCTAATCCAAAGTGTACAATCTCCACGAGGCGTCCAAGTGTCCGCCCTCCAATGGTGATCCACACGAAAACTTGATTCAAGTTTTAAGCTCCAAGGACTTTGATTCTTAATGCAGAATTCTTCTAAAGAACTCTAATGGCTTGCTTTCCTTCCTTTCTATTTTTCTTTTTCCTTCTAAAAACACTTCTAACCTTTTTGTCCTAAAGAAGACCTTCTTGTCTAGGATTAGGACAACTTAAGAGTGATGTTAGAAAGAAAGAAGGCTTGTAAGAAAGAAGGGATATGTGTGAGAGAGAGTTGGATTGATTTTCGATAGATTAAAACACCGGAAGCATTCCCTATTTATAGATGGCGTACGGATGCATTGTAGCCATCCATTCATGCATGAAGAGGGGCGTGAGATCAAGGGGTTTGTCATTTGATGAGAGGGCATAAGTGCTTATGATATGGCGCTTCATTCTTATCCATTCCCTAAGCACCTCTTCATGAAATCCACCGTACTCATGCCTCTCTTCATTTCTTCTCACGCATGAAAAATAGGAACCAACCTTATCCATTCATCAAGGGTTGATGATGATCCAAAGGCCATGAAAGAGGGCGCCACATATCCCTTAGGCGTGATGAAGAGAGAAGAGAGAGAATGGATAAGATCAAATAAATGGTTCATCCTTATCCATTTAATCTTCACGTATTCTCTCTCTTTCCTTCACCTATTTTTCATCACCACGCCTCCCAATGATATCCATCACGTCATCATGATCTCCCATCATCCTATGATGAAAATCCAATGGCTCCAATTTATGGCGCCATCCATTTGATCCATCTCTTCATCCAAATGTTGATCCAACGGTCAAAAATGAATGATTTATCAAATCTAATCCAATTAGACTCAAACCAAGCCAATTAGGTGCCAACTCTTGGCTAACCCATATTATAATATGATCTAATCAAATTAGATCAATTAAGAATCAGATTCGAATCCAATTCGAATCAGGAGCTAAGGTTTGCAACACCTGCTAGGATGTTTATCTTGCAAACATGATCTAATCCAATTAGACCCTTGATAAGTTTTCTTGTGTGTGACCCATTGGGTTCCATACTTAGCCAGCTATAGGTGTGAGTGCGAGTTGACCCAACTTGATTAGAACTCTTCTAATCGATTTAAGTCCAAACTGCGCGTACCCGAACTTAACAATTAGAATCCTTTCTAATTGGTGATCGAATTAAACTCTTTAATTCGATCAAACCTATAAGACAAGATTGACGTCTAGCAACGTGTCATGTCTATCCGAAAAATATGAAATTTGGTAGAAATACCAAAAATACCCTTCAGTAGCAAGTTACCGTGCAATTCAATCCTTTAATCAAACTGCATCCCAAATATGTATACGAGTATGAATATATGTCAAACTCAATTTCATATTCATATTTTTCTCAGTCTTTTAATGATAATTCAAATAATAAAATATTTAGAAACTCCTTTTAATTTTCATTCTGCTTTGATCAAAGGCTTCCTGAATTATCATATGATTAGAATAAATAGGATGCTATCTTCTCTTACTAGAAGTGATTAATTCCTTGTTGACCTACTCATAATCTTCGTACATAATTCACCATATCCAGAAGACCTCGTACATAACTTATTGTCATGAATGAGTGTAAACCAAAATATGGGTTCATGTGCACAAGATACCATGGTGATCTCAGGTCATAGGATCAGTTGCACAACTCCTACTAAGAGAATCATCTTTTGACTGTAAGTAAGACTTCATAAGATTTCTCTTTGTAGGTCAATTCAGTGAACTCATTCTTCTAATGAGCACCCACATCTTTGTATTAGTGTCTCCACACAAATGATTGTGAGATCAATCATCCTCTGCATCGAGCATACATAAAACGTGCCAGTCTTTCCGGTAATCATTGATCCCCGACTCAATGTACCAATGACTGGAAATATTTAAGATTAGGGTTTTAGGATTTTAGGTCTTACTAGTATGATCTCATCATAGCCTCAAAACCATTGCTCTAATCTAAGGAGTATATCACAAATATAATCAACAGCATATGATAAAACACAATGCCTTTATTCATATTTAAATATCATGTATATGATTTGGACAAATCAAAAAGAAAAACCCTTCGCAATACATATTGCTATTGGCTTGTAGGGCATCTACTCTTTCAATCTCCCACTTGCACTAAAGCCAATCGCTCTTATATTTCATCCCCATACAATCGAGGTGGCGATCGAACTGCTGTTGTGGTAGAGCTTTAGTGAACGGGTCTACTAGGTTGTTCTTTGTGTCTACTCATTCAATGACTATGTCTTGTCTCTCGACAATCTCTCGAACAAGATGGAAGCGTCTTAGAATGTGCTTGGATTTATGATGAGACCTTGGTTCCTTCGCTTGAGCAACAGCTCCAGTGTTATCACAATAAACTGGGACTGGTCCAGCAATCTCAGGAACTACTCCTAACTCAAAGATGAACTTCTTCATCTAGACAGCTTCCTTAGCAGCTTCACTTACAGCAATGTATTCTGCCTCAGTAGTTGAGTCAGCTACAGTTTGCTGTTTGGAACTCTTCCAGCTCACTGCACCACCATTTAGGGTAAAGACATACCCTGAAGTGGACTTGCTATCATCTGGGTCTGACTGAAAACTAGAATCAGAAAATTCTTCTAGTTTCAACTCAGATCAACCATAAACTAGAAAAATATCTTTAGTCCTTTTTAAGTACTTAAGAATATTTTTCACAGTTATCCAATGATCCTCTCCTGGATCAACCTGGAATCTGTTTGTTATGCTTAAGGCATAAGCAACATCAGGCCTAGTACATAGCATAGCATACATAATCGATCCTACTGCCAAAGCATAGGGAATAGAATTCATTCTATTTCTCTCTTCAGATGTCTTAGGAGACATATTCTTAGAGAGACGTATGCCATGACTCATAGGTAAGTAACCTCTTTTACTTCCTTCCATGCTGAATCTTTTCAGCACATGATCTATGTACCTAGACTGGGACAAGCCTAGCATCCTTTTAGATCTATCCCTATAGATCTTTATACCAAGTATATAGGATGCTTCTCCCAAGTCTTTCATGGAAAAGCTTTTTGATAGCCAAGTCTTGACCGATTGTAACATTGGAATATCATTTCCAATGATCAGTATGTCATCTACATACAATATTAAAAAGACAATGGCACTCCCACTAGTCTTCTTGTACACACATGGTTCATCCATATTTTTGATAAAATCAAACTCTTTGACTGTTGTATCAAAACGGATGTTCCAACTCCTCGATGCTTGCTTTAATCCATAAATGGATCTCTTAAGCTTGCATACTTGATTTGCTCTCTTACTTGAGACAAATCCTTCTGGCTGTGTCATGTAAACCTCTTCCTCAAGATGACCATTAAGGAAGGCAGTTTTAACATCCATCTGCCAGATTTCATAATCATAGTATGCAGCTATTGCAAACAAAATCCGAATAGATTTGAGCATAGCTACTGGTGAAAAGTTTCATCATAGTCAATTCCTTGCTTTTGCCTGAAACCTTTTGCCACCAATCTAGCCTTGTAGGTTTCTACTTGGCCATTTGCTCCAATCTTTTTCTTATAGACCCATTTGCAACCTATAGGGTTTACACCCTCTGGTGCATCAACCAAAGTCCATACTTGGTTGGTATACATAGAATCTATTTCGGATTTCATGGCTTCTAGCCATTTGTCAGAGTCACTACTCATGACAGCTTCCGAATAGGTTAGAGGATCATTATTCTGAATAATGTGGGCTTCATCATTCTCAATAATGAACCCATATCTCTCAGGTGCTCTTTGCACTCTTTTTGACCTTCGGAGAGGAGATGTGTGTTGTGGTTGTACCTCATTTATGGGTACATCTGGTTGAAGAATTTCTTGTGTTTCTATTTGTAGGTTTTGAACTTCATTAAGTTCAATTCTTCTTTCACTGCCCTTTTCTAAGATAAACTCTTTTTCTAAGAAAGTGGCATGCTTACTAACAAATATCTTTTGTTCAGTAGGGTGATAGAAGAGATATCCAATACTTTATTTGGAATAACCTACAAATGTATATTTATCTGATCTAGCACTTAGCTTATGTCCAAAATTTCTTTTGACATATGCTTGGCAGCCCCATATTTTAAAATATTTAAGATTGGGCTTCCTACCTCTCCATATCTCATATGGAGTACTAGATACAGATTTTGAAGGTATCCTGTTTAGCACATATGTGGCAGTTTCTAAAGCAAAACCCCAGAAGGAAATAGGAAGATCTGTAAAGCACATCATGGACCTTACCATATCTAATAGAGTACGATTCCTCCATTCAGCTACACCATTTAATTGTGGCGTATACGGAGGTGTCCATTCAGAGAGAATGTCCTTTTCTTTAAGATGATTTAAAAACTCACTAGAAAGGTATTCACCTCCTCGATCAGATCGAAGGATTTTAATACACTTTTCAGTTTGTTTTTCAACCATACTTTGATACTCTTTAAATTTATCAAAGGCTTCAGATTTATGTTTCATAAGATACACAAATCCGAACCTTGATAAATCATCAGTGAATGTGATGAAGTAAGAGTATCCACCTCTAGCTGGAGTTGTCATAAGACCACATACATCTGTATGTATAAGTCCTAATAACTCACTTGCCCTTTCTCCATGTCTAGTGAATGGAGACTTGGTCATTTTTTCCATAAGACAAGATTCACAAGTTCCTAATGATTCATAATCATAAGGATCAAAGAACTCTCCTTTGTATAACTTGTGTATTCTTGACTCACTAATATGACCTAGACGGCAATGCCAAAGGAGGGTATTATTCATCTCTTCTCTCTTTCTTTTATTACTTTTATCAATATGATAAATATTGTCATTAAGGGATAGAACTAGAAGACCATTTTCCATAATGCCATTACAAAGATGCTTATTAGAAAAAAGAAATAGAGCAACCATTGCCTTTTCCATTAATCTCAAATCCTTTCTTTAATAACAAAGGAATAGAAATTACATTTCTAATAATCTTGGGCATGGAATAACAATCTTCTAATTGTAGGAGCTTTTTCGAAGGTAACTCTAAGTTGTAGGTTCCAACAGCTTCAGCCTGGATGGACTTTCCTCCAGCGCCATACAGCTCGAAGTCACCTTTCTTCAAACTTCTAATTCTCTGTAGTCCATGCAATGACTTGCATATATGAAAACCACAGCCGGTATCTAATACCCATGAATTTGAGTTTGAAGAACTTAATGACAAATTGGCATGTAACATAAACATACCTTCTAATGCAACTCTTGCATCAGGCTTTACAGTTGCAAGAAAACTCTTGCAATTTCTTTTCCAGTGGCCAGCTTACCGCAATGGAAACAGGTACTTGATCCGAAGATTTTCTTTCCTTTCTTCCTCTTTATTTTTCCTACTTTTAGTAGCATCATCCCCTATTGATCCAAGATTAGGAGTTTCAAGTATATAGAAAATTTTCTCCTGAGTGAGTACTATCTTTAAATTCCTCAACCAGTCCACATAGTTTGGACCGGTCAACTTGTTGGCATCTAAGATGCCTCTTAGTGAAAGTGAAGAAGCCATTTATGCAGAATTTTATTCTACATATATAAAGAACAAAACTAACATAAGCAGACCAATCATGATGACACATATGCAATTAGACTAGGACTTTAATCTAATTTGTCTCCTACTATTTTTATCGAATATCATAGCCCTCTCCTATGATAAACGTGAAAATATAATTTTTCTTAGCAGGGTTGAGATCCTAATTTATCATAAAAAGCCTTGTGGTTACACAACAAACTCTTATGAGTTCAAAGGTAGGAAACTCTTTCCAATTGCATCTCATGCAATTCTCAACTTTATCTTGTCCTCTTAAAACACTTATTGCCTTGTGTTAGCACAACAAACAATAATGTTTGAGTTAAGTCAAACCCTTCATTTCCATATAGTCATATTCGAATAATATTGCCCTTATGGTTGCACAACAAAGCAATATATTAAAATATGCCATAAGCATCTTAATGCACCAAGACAATATAAAATCAGTCCCCATAGCAAGCCTTGTGTTAGCACAACAAACTAGCATGGATCTTGACATAATAATGTCGAGGCATGAAGGAAGGCTATCAATAGTGTTATATAAATATTAAGCTTATCCATAATAGGTAATCAAACAATTGGCCAGGTAAGCAGGTGGGAGGCTCCCCTTCTCAGAGAGTAAGGTCCTAATTAGAGAACCACCTTTAGTGCTTTCCTTAGACACCAATTAGATTAATTGTTCTAGAATGGGTTAGCTCAAAGTTTTTCAACACTATGACTTAATATAATTTTTATTGAGGGCTTACTAGTCTCTAGCACATTCTTTAATTGTAACATATATATAACATATCTAAAATAAACTATTATGCATCATGGCTATTTCATAGCATGTATAAATCATAAACAATTAATTAACATGCTTCAACATATTTTTATATGGAAAATTTCATATCATGATATTTTATTACATAACATATCATATATGAATCATACATTTCAGCATTTCTCTAAGCATATGACATTACTATTTCATAATAAATTAATAATCATACATCATACATAATTATTTGATTGAACCAATTAAGGATGGCTCTGATACCACTGAAGGGTTCTAGTATGTTATAATGCGCAGCGGAAGCTAGAGATTTTAAAAATTTTCTTAATAAAGTCCCTATGCATGAAACCCTTTTAAGCCTAGATCACCTTAATGATTACAATCAAATGATATAAGATAAACGCAGAATTAGTAGAATACCTCAAACGCTAATCCAAATTGTACAATCTCCATGAGGCGTCCAAGTGTCCACCCTCCAATGGTGATCCACACGAAAACTTGATTCAAGTCTTAAGCTCCAAGGACTTTGATCCTTAATGCAGAATTCTTCTAAAGAACTCTAATGGCTTGCTTTCCTTCCTTTCTATTTTTTTTTTCCTTCTAAAAACACTTCTAACCTTTTTGTCCTAAAGAAGACCTTCTTGTCTAGGATTAGGACAACTTAAGAGTGATGTTAGAAAGAAAGAAGGCTTGTAAGAAAGAAGGGATATGTGAGAGAGAGAGTTGGATTGATTTCCGATAGATTAAAACACCGGGAGCATTCCCTATTTATAGATGGCGTACGGATGCATTGTAGCCATCCATTCATGCATGAAGAGGGGCGTGAGATCAAGGGGTGTGTCATTTGACGAGAGGGCATATCAGAAGTAGTTAGGATAAGATGAAGTGCTTATGATATGGCGCTTCATCCTTATCCATTCCCTAAGCACCTCTTCATGAAATCCACCGTACTCATGCCTCTCTTCATTTCTTCTCACGCATGAAAAATAGGAACCAACCTTATCCATTCATCAAGGGTTGATGATGATCCAAAGGCCATGAAAGAGGGCGCCACATATCCCTTAGGCGTGATGAAGAGAGAAGAGAGAGAATGGATAAGATCAAATAAATGGTTCATCCTTATCCATTTAATCTTCACGTATTCTCTTTCTTTCCTTCACCTATTTTTCATCACCACGCCTCCCAATGATATCCATCACGTCATCATGATCTCCCATCATCCTATGATGAAAATCCAATGGCTCCAATTTATGGCGCCATCCATTTGATCCATCTCTTCATCCAAATGTTGATCCAACGGTCAAAAATGAATGATTTATCAAATCTAATCCAATTAGACTCAAACCAAGCCAATTAGGTGCCAACTCTTGGCTAACCCATATTATAATATGATCTAATCAAATTAGATCAATTAAGAATCAGATTCGAATCCAATTCGAATCAGGAGCTAAGGTTTGCAACACCTGCTAGGATGTTTATCTTGCAAACATGATCTAATCCAGTTAGACCCTTGATAAGTTTTCTTGTGTGTGACCCATTGGGTTCCATACTTAGCCAGCAATAGATGTGAGTGCGAGTTGACCCAACTTGATTAGAACTCTTCTAATCGATTTAAGTCCAAACTGCGCGAACCCGAACTTAACAATTAGAATCCTTTCTAATTGGTGATCGAATTAAACTCTTTAATTCGATCAAACCTATAAGACAAGATTGACGTCTAGCAACGTGTCATGTCTATCCGGAAAATATGAAATTTGGTGGAAATACCAAAAATACCCTTCAGTGGCAAGTTACCGTGCAATTCAATCCTTTAATCAAACTGCATCCCAAATATGTATATGAGTATGAATATATGTCAAACTCAATTTCATATTCATATTTTTCTCAATTTTTTAATGATAATTCAAATAATGAAATATTTAGAAACTCTTTCTAATTTTCATTCTGCTTTGATCAAAGGCTTCCTGAATTACCATATGATTAGAATAAATAGGATGCTATCTTCTCTTACTAGAAGTGATTAATTCCTTGTTGACCTACTCATAATCTTCGTACATAATTCACCATATCCAGAAGATCTCGTACATAACTTATTGTCATGAATGAGTGTAAACCAAAATATGGGTTCATGTGCACAAGATACCATAGTGATCTCTGGTCATAGGATCAGTTACACAACTTCCACTAAGAGAATCATCTTTTGACATGTAAGTAAGACTTCATAAGATTTCTCTTTGTAGGTCAATTCAGTGAACTTATTCCTCTAATGAGCACCCACATCTTTGTATTAGTATCTCCACACAAATGATTGTGAGATCAATCATCCTCTGCATCGAGCATACATAAGACGTGGCAGTCTTTCCGGTAATCATTGATCCCCGACTCAATGTACCAATGAATGGGAATATTTAAGATTAGGGTTTTAGGGTTTTAGGTCTCACTAGTATGATCTCATCATAGCCTCAAAACCATTGCTCTAATCTAAGGAGTTTGTCACAAATATAATCAACAGCATATGATAAAACACAATGCCTTTATTCATATTTAAATATCATGTACATGATTTGGACAAATCAAAAAGAAAAATCCTTCGCAATACATATTGCGATTGGCTTGTAGGGCATCTACTCTTTCAATAAACACAAAGACCTTCAGGATAAACACAACTTCTTTCAAATAAATACCTAGTTTGTGGCAATAAACAAAAATACCTTAGAAACAAATGGAAACCGAACTCCCAACCTTTGGTCAAGCTACGGCTTACTCTTAATAAACAGCAAGGATGGATGATAAAAATACAAAATTTGGATGCAATAAATATCAAGTGGGGTAGAATAAACACAAACCTCCATGTAGTAAATAGAAATTGGCCAAAAATATAAAGAAATCTATATAGGTGCTCGCTACCTTCCTTTGCTCTCCTTCAAAAATAAACAAAGTACGTATGGAATAAATACAAATACCTCTTTGATAAACATAAATCCTCCAAAATAAACAACTAGTTTATGATGATAAACAATAACACCACAGAAATAAACAGAAACTAAATCTCCAATGCCTCGTCAGGCTAGGACTCGCTTGTGATAAATAGTGAGGATGGAGTATATACACAAAATTCGAATGCAGTTTATACAAAGTAGGGTAAAATAAATACAAACTTTTATGGAGTAAAGAAAAACTGGCTAAGAATAAATATAAACCAATATAGGTGCTCGTTGCCTTCCTATGCTCTCCTCCTGAAATAAACAAAAATATCTGAAGAATAAATACTAAACCCTCCATGATAAACACAAACAACCCATAATAAATGCCTATTCTATGGTGATAAATAAGAACATCATAGATATAAATAAAAAGTGCACCCCCAACTATAGGTTAGGGTAGAGCTCACTCAGGATAAACAGCAAGGATAGAGGGTAAATACAAAATTCGGATATAGTAAACATAAAATAAGCAGAATAATACAAACCTCTATTAGGTAAATAGAAACTGGCCAAATATTAGATTTCTAACTTTGAGAAGCAAATCCATCTTGCACGACAGATAAACAATTTATAAAATGGTACATCTGTTATAATTAATAATGATGTAGAACATTCGTTGTATGCTAATGATATACAATATGATGCCTATGATATCTAACATGTATTACATTTCACTGAAATACAAGTAAGTTCTAAAAAGACATACACATTGGGTCTCTTCCAAAGTACAACTTCATGGTAAGACATTATAATAGAATGATAGCATAGATACAATCATGCCCTTTCTTGACCCTTCATTATGATGTGGTAGCATTTTTGGCACGAAATCGTGGAACGTCAGCATCGTTAATGGTAATGTTCTGAACACTCGCTATGCACTTGATAAAATTCATCACAGAAATACAACAATCAAGCCTGAAAAATGATAGAATGGTACATTCAATAAAATAGCACAAGGCAACATCATGATCTACCATAGTCAATTATGAACATCAACAAACTTCATGACCTCCCACTTTCCAACTTCATTTTTCGTAATGCACATTTTTTCTTTCCATCCAGTGTGAATGACCTTTTCCATCAACAGGATGCTTGAACTTAGGCTTATACATTCCTTCTTTGCAACATATGTATTCTTGCTTGGTGATTTCATTACCCTTGGTAGATTGATAAGATGATCCCTTCCAAAGATCAAACTCTTTGTGATAAGCATATCGGTTGGATACTCCTATTGCTTCTTCTGGACTATTGAAGACCATGCCTTCATGCAATGCTAAAAGATCAACATTGCAAATAAGTGATGGTTGCTCTTCCTCATTGAGAGACTCACCAATTCCATTTGTTGGTTGAGTTGACCTGTCTACCTTATCAACAGATATGTAAGTATTGTAGAGTGATACATAATCAGTCATAGTACTTCATCTACTCGCAATAGTGCCTAATGTGCTGAAGACGATTGTCATTGCTATTATCGTACATACTTTCTACTTCCATCTATAATTTAATTTGATATAATTAGTGTTAATAAAAATAAATAATAGAGTTAAGCTAAGCTTAATGCATTAGTAGCAAACATATATTCAACTACATTAACTGAATCATTAACCATTACTTTAATTACAATCATATTTATCCGATAAACTTTAGTATTTATTGCTGGAGGGTAAGTGTTTATTTATGAAATATTAATGTTTATTGCCATAGGATAAGGGTTTATTTTGGGAAATGTTACTGTTTATTGCTTAGGATAAGTATTTATTTAGAAAATGTTTGTGTTTATTATGGAATGATAAGTGTTTATTCATATATAATTAGTATTTATTTCCGAAGGGTAAGTGTAAAGTTTGTGTTTATTTCTGAAGGATAAGTGTTTATTCTTTAAAGTTGGTGTTTACTTTTGAAGGGTAAGTGTTTATTTCTGTAAAGTAATTAGTATTTATTTCTGAATGTTAGTGTTCCTTATTGAACAATAAGTGTTTATTACTTGAATTCATTCGCACCAATAGGTAAAAGAACATTCAAATTATTCTTCTATACTTACCTCTAATTGCTCAAAGATGCTACCACTTGCTCTGGTCGCTGTAATTTAGTTCCACTATGCAGATTTTTGAGGTATATTTGTGTTCCCATCTTAGTTTCTTCTGACCTTATGGGCTTCTCATGGAAAGTAAGAGAGCACAAGTATGTAGCTTTATAATATAGTTCTCAATACAGGTGGGGGAGGTAGACCAGTGGAGGAAGCGAGGGAGAGAGGAAGAGGAGGAGAAAAAGGTGAAGAAAACTAGCAAGAGGATCAGAGAGAATGATTGGGAGAAGGGAAGAGCTACAAGAGAGGGAGGAAGAGAGATACATTGTGTCCTGATAATTAATTAGTTCTTTTTGTCAGAATGATATGGCGCAGCTATAAAGGAGAGAGCTTCAACAGAGAGAGATATTTTTTTAGTTGGACATGGTGCTATTGCAATGGAGACAAGGGGTAGCTCCTGCTAGAGGAACAGAGAATAGCATAGATATCGGTCCCGGCAATTAATAAAAAAAAATTAATTTTTGAGATCCAACAAGGTGCTACGAGAGTATTATTTTGAGACGAGGAGAATGAAAGACGGGATACATGGTTCCAACATTTAATGAAATATTTTTTTTCTTTTTAAGCCCTGAGGCCCCGTTGGGAGAGTGGTCAGCATTTAACAAAATATTTTCTTTTTTCTCTTTTCAGATTCAACATGGCAAGGAAAGAACAATAATTTAAAATGAGTAGACTAAAGGATAGGTATGAGCATGGGCAGTGCATCCCGAACTATTTTTTCTTTTTTCTTTTTTCAAACGGCTGGTATTAATGATAAAGTGAAAAACTATATGTGCCAGGTTAATATGGAACGGACGATTCTCGACGCGACAGGATTTGCCTCCAGATCCAGTCGAATGGAGCGCAGTCTATCTCTTAAAGTTCAAATCCATATTTGTGGATAAGGATAAGGATATTGTATTTTATTAGTTGTGTATCCATATTCATCTTAAATACATAGAGGTGTGGATTTGATATTAAGTATATACTTATTTTAGATGAAATTGGATATGTCCAGCACGCAAATTATATCCTTAAGACTATATTGATACTAATTTTAATAAAATCTAGATATTGAACGCATATAATCTAGATATATGAATTCAAGCATCCCTTTGATAGAGATTAAGGGATTTATTTTTCCTTCTAACTCATTTTAAACATAACTAGTAGCTAGCTTCTATTTTAATCTTTTTTCTATATTAAAAAAAAGAATTCGCTTTGGATACTCATTTAAAAGGTTTCTTATCTTTAGTTGGAAAAAGAAAAGAAAAATCAGATTCAATATGAATACCTCCTTTTTATACAAGCGATTGATTATGTTGATTAAGTTTCTTGACGCCGACCGAAGCATGTGATATAAGTTTAAATCCCTCTTCACATAACTAGTAATCACAGACATTTACTATTTTGTTCTCAAATGCATATAAATCTCGAAAATCAATTTTAATATTCATTAAGGGTTCAAGTTTGAACTTTTGCAGCCATATTGGAAAGTAAAACTAGGAATATTTTTCTTTCATTTCTAATAATTTAGTTGTTCAATATAAACAGCTTCATATTTCCTTAATTGGATTCAAAGATATAGCACAAACGCATATGGCAGTTATTGTGTTTGCTACATAATACATCTTTAAAACGATGTATGCCAAGGCACAATGTACAGCCAACTTTTCGTCCTTAGCTTATTGTACTCTTGCCCCTCCTAAAAATTAATTACAAATAGTGGTGATTAAAATTTTTCCCTCTACAGAAGTTATGAACACTTCAGTGATCGATAGATATCTTGCGTACATAATCCAAAATCACAAGTAAATAAGAGCTTTGATGTCCTGCTGTGCGAGACTTGAATCGACCCCCGAGTGGCAACAATTTGGGGATTACGGAGACAGGCCCTACCATACTGAATATAATTGCAGCAAACTCGAGCCGAGGGTGTGGAGATTGGAGGTGGAGCCAGAGAACTAGGTGCTCATCGACGTTCACACCGTGGTGCACCAACAATGCTCCATTAGCCTCTCTAAATACATCCTTAGCCTGAAAGACCACTCCATCTCTCACCATCACCCAAATGTTCCGAAGCAAGAAGTGTCCTCCTCCATCACCGCTCAGCAAATGAATAATTTCTCATAATACCAATATTTTAGGAACTTTCATTATCTGATGTAATCTTTGGTACTCTGTATCATGGCAAAACTTCCACAGCAACAGGGCAATTCAATGTGATGAAAAGGAAAAATCTCGCATACAACAGGTAGTTATTTATGCTAGTGTAGAGCTCAACCATCTGTTCTGCCACCATAATTAGTTGACAGCATGTACATCATTTGCCACAAAGCGGTATGCTAAATCGCACTTGACCCACATCAAATCACGACAAACCGCATCCCATGCTCAACGAACACACTAATCCCCGCCCAGCACAACAACCGCACCATCAAATATCCTGGTTCCAGAATACCGCTAGAAAGATCAGCATTCCCTTGCCCTACAGGCATTCCAAACAACAGAAAACGAAATAAAACTAGTGTTTGAACTAAAAATTCTACAGGTATTGGCCCTCAACTCTCGTAAAAATCTGCTCAAATCCCAATCCAAATCCCAACCCTTGGACTGTAAGATGATAAAAATTATCCACAAAAATTTATCCCCGTCCCACAAGATTTTGATTAATAGAGCAATCCATAAATACCAGAGAATTTGCAATCCAATCCTGAAAAAAATCTAAGATGGCGCTTAACAGTATCTTCTCCGAAAAAGGGTAGAGACCATCTACGACAAAATGTCATAATATCATCAGTTCCGCAAATGCTCATAACCCAACTTCCATGAATAAATAATAAATAAATAAACAATTTTAGCCGCCAGTACCGTTCCTTTCATATATAGCTAGTAAATGAAAACGGCAAGCACGATAACGCCCAGCTTCCTACAAAAACGTAAGCAGGTACTGTAACAAAATCTTGCAACCTTGAAAATAGGACATCAAACCAAGCTGCAAAACATTTTGCATCACATTCAAATGCTCAAAGACAAAGCAAAGTCGCATGACAACATTAGTAACCTTATCTTGATTAAACTTCAACAGGAACACATAATGTACGACAAATGAGGAATTAGGATGAGGTCATCATGAACTAGTAGCAGTAAATAAGGCGGACGCAGATAGACCACTTCATGAACTAAATCTTAACCCATAATGCCATAATAGCCTCAACAAATGATGCTCTGAAGCAAAAGAAATTAGCAAACTGCATGGAATTCCTAGAATAAAACCAGTACGACTGTCTTAACTATCAAAAAGACATGTAACAAGACTATGCACAACCTTGGCACGGAGGCAATATAAGTTGTGCAAAGACTGGAGCCGCATATGCCCCATCTTCTCAAGTCGACATGCATATTTAGGTCCACCCAAGCCGATAAAGAATGCAGCCGGTAAGCATTAAAACAAAAGAAACTACTTCAGGTTATCCAAGTTTTCCTAAATTCACTCATTGCAACCTCGCTGGTAAAAGTTCTATTGCATAATGAATACAAGAGAAATATCACATGCGCCTGATTTGTATAAACCAATGATCATGCTGAAAATGAGGAAAGCAAATGCCACCATCAAAATGCCCATAGTAAATGTTATTGCTCACTTTCCTATGCAAAGGGATTCCCCCCAAGAGATGATACGGGGCCTTGTGCAGGTATGTTCCTGTGATATCACCATATATTTAGTACATACACAAACTCCAGAAAATAGAAACAACCAGTTGATGGAAGCAACTTACGGCAACTGGGATCCTGAAACATGTCCGGGCATAAATGCTAGACCTAGATGTTAACAAAAAAATCAAGGGACATTAACAGCATCATGAGATTTGCCTGGTAATAATATCAGTCATAAGGAACTTACCTTGAGTTACAGCAGGAACGTATGTTGGCACTGAATTCTGAGGAAACCATGTTTGAGACAAACCTCCAAGGAAAGCATTAGGCAACTGTTGATTTGGCAAGGTTGCTTGCAGTGAGCTCATGTCCAAAAACTGCAACAAATAATAAAAGAACAATTTTGAGCAAAGTACAGAATAATAGAGAACCACTTCAAAGAAGTTTGCACTTTATAACTTAAAAAAGAATACAAATCATTTTTTAAAGCACCCAAGCTCCATGTAAAGCAGTAGCGACAACCCTCATTAGGTATTAGTAATAAACATCAAAGTTGAAGAATAATTATCACTTTCTATACCAGGTCAAAAAAAGAACATTGCCTCCATTAGACCTTGTTACCCATTTTATAACACACGCAAGGATAAAGTTTGAAGTACCTATGATATATAACATTTGAAATGATCTATAAGACAGATCCACAAAATAAGAAGCACCTTGTATCAATAAAGAATAAAAAAAAACATGCATCCAAGTTCAAACCAAATTTACCAAAGCTTGTACTAAACACAGGAATATCATTAACCACTAGGAAAAAAATGAATGTGGATTCAGAACTCTAATCTATAACATTCAGTTACTGTAAAATGAATCCATCTCTCTTAAGACAATTTACATAATCTACAACATTTGAGTTCTTCACTGTCCAAGCAGTCTAGAAAACTTGAACTCAGTTTCCTTACTAGTTATGCTTACATAACCTTAGTACTCAATAACCAAATATTTATTTGCTCACAACTAAAATGATTCACGTGCAGAAAGTTTTCACCGAAATGACATGTCTGATGCCCATCTCTACACGATAGCACTCTAATTTTTCTGTTGAAGCACTTGAGTGTAAGAATGCAGCCTTTGATGGGTTGAAAAGTAAAAGTCAGGCAGATACGAACTTCTCAAGGTTAACAAACAGTAGGCTCATTAAGCATTATGTTGACATTTCCACCTCACCTCAGAGACCCTAAATATATTCAAGACAGAAAATGGACTCTTGCTCTCCTAAAATCTACACTTTCATCCTAGGCTAGCGCAGTGAAAATCATTTTCCATAAAAATAAAATGCTTCTCCTGAATCTCTTCTTTGCAAAGATGAAACAGTTTCTTCTTAAACTCTTTGTAAGGATAAGATTCCATTAAGCAATTGAAGATTTATCTCCTGACTCTTGATCAATGTCATAACATAACACAGAATACCTGAGTAAAATGAACACCATGCTGTGGCTCGCACAGGTGGTTTTTGGCCTTCATCATTAATCATCACTAGAATACAATACAAAAGCATCAAAGTGCTTGCCCAGTTTTGGCCTTCCCCAAGCATTTTTGCAAGCACAGATGGATTCAAGAGCAGTGGTATGATAGTTAAGGATCAATTTAAGATTTAACAAGATGAGCTTCTCTTTCTTTTTCTTTCTTTTATTTTTCTTTTCTTTGGGGGCTGGTGGGTATTATTCTGATATGTTGTATCATATCAAGTTTTTATTTTTCATAAATCCCATGGAACAAAAGATATCTTAACAAAATTATGTTTCAATTGGAAATAGATTGGATGATTTTCAGTGTAAAATAGGTTTTTCTAAATTCCCATGTAAAATTTAAAATTGCAAAACTTTTCATATTATAGCTAGCCCATTTATATGCTACAGCCTGCTCTATTAGGAAATATGCTATCCACAATTTTTGGTGTGAATCTGCACAAACGCAAATAGTTGTACTTATTTCAACAATATCAAGAGGTCTACAATCTAGGCTTAGTAATGCAGTACATATTTGAGAGATGCCAATAGGTCCAGAATAAACTTACTTCACAGTATTTGACATGGAGATAATGTTTAATTTCTGAACTTTTCATATTTTCTAATTTTGAATTCTCAAGATTCTCTTGTTTGGTCGAAACTGGAGCCAGAACCACCAGAATTGTCTACACAATATCAATTTAATCTAGCCATAACCCAGCAAGATGTTGAACTGTAATTAAAGAGTGAATTGTACATAACTTCCTATTACACTTAATACCATTGTCCTACTCCTTGCATGCAAGGAGAGTGAGTCAGTAGATGGTTAAAAGAGTATGTCTTTAGCAAAACATTTGGTTCAGGTTGAAGTCTAACCTTCCCACAGAAGCTTGCAAATGTATGAAGTGAATACAATGTAGCAAACTTCTCTAGGGAAGATAGTTGTCTGTACAAGATGTGATTTTGAAGGTAGTGATATGATAAGATTTGGAAATTCACACCCCTTCAAAACTCAATGACTTCAATTTTTCTAGATGAATTATGCAAAGGTTGAAAAGGTGTCGAGAATGATATCATGTGGTTGATTGTCTTCTAGAGCCTTGGAAGTTGTGTCATGAGAAACTATATTAAGACTACAATTTGGCAACGCTCGACAGCCTAATTTGAAGTTCTTCTATAAGATGTCAATTATAGAGAGGATGAATGCGTATAACTTGGTTGAGGCCATCTGCCATCCATTTACATGATAGGCACAAAAGCGAATAAACATAACACTCATGTTTTCTTCATGATAATGCTGAACTGAATGTCACAATAAGTGAATTTGCCTCAAACCAAGTTTCAATCCCTTTCAGAAAGTTTTACCTAACACAATACTTAATTGGTATTGAAGGGAGAGAAACCACCTATCTTTGACAATCCAACATCATTTCAGCCTTGAAACAAAACCTTTCAACCAAGGTTGGCCAAACTGGACCGAACCGCCTGGTTCGGCCCGTACTGAGCCGACCAAGTGGGTAACTGGGTCGGTTCATCCATTAAACTTGGTTCCAGCCCTGAAGCGGCCGGAACGGGTTCCAAACCAACCGAAACCGGCCGGAAAAGGCCGAAACTGGACCGAACCAACCGGAATCGTTCGGAATTGGCTGATTATGTTCAAACTCGGAGCGAATCGTCCAATTCCCACCGAGTCGATTTGGTTCGGAACCGAGCCCCCTCCCCCTTTGCGTCTTTTGTTAAAAGGTGTTGGGAAGGGCAAACATCTTCTTCTCTGTTAGTTTAGACTTTATAGATCTAAACGGCTCCCCCTTCTCCAAAATCGCATCGATTCAATGTGATTGAAGAAAGATCCAAACCTAAATAAGGTGTACTTTCTCTCTCTTATCTCATTCCCACGATTTTTTTTGGCTCAAAAAAAAGCTCGAAATTTGCAAAATAAGAAAAATTCATACCAAAACTTTCAATTTGGGCTTGATTTTATGATATGTTATAGATCTATAGATGATCCACACAATGATATCAAAATTTTTAATTTTCAGATTATATAATTTTTAAAAATTAAAAATATATTTTTGGATTAAAACATATATATATATAATAAAATTCAAAAAAAAAGCAAAAATAGAAACATATTTAGAGGCATGCAAAATACACTCCAGCAAAATTTGGTGTCCAATTATTCAAGTTTTGATGAGATCATGCGCAGAAACACCTTCCTCACTCTAGGGAGTCAAAAGTGTCCGCTCCAAGTTACCATGCAGGCGAGCTAGATGATCAGTAGCAGCAGGATGAGATGACCAAGTATAGGGCTCAATTTAGGCCCTCATACTCCGAGTCGAGCTTCGATTCTGCGAGTGGCAGGACAAATCCAGAGTTTAGTAGAACCTCCTCAGCCAGAGAGGTCGTCAGAGGCGGTGGCCGTATTGCAACTATACAAGAAGCTTTTGATAGCGAAAAAATCATCCAAAGAAATTCCACCAGGAGCAACCATCCATCATTTAAATCTACATATCTTCCCCAACAGAGATTCAAAGCAGCAGAGGGTTGACATAATGCTGAAAAAAGATAAGGATATGCGGTGAGCTATTGGATCCTATTTCCACTTCAACCACATCCCAAAAAATGTGGCAAACAATACGTACTATAGGTTTGTCATTTTTTTCATATAAACTGCCGGTCCCGGTGTAGATCCTTCAGAATCGAATCACATCTATGGTGAGCTTCTTAACAATAATGAGCTAGAGAAGTGGATTGCCTCATACAAGAGCAAGTGACCCACATATAAACTGACGGTAATGTATGATGGTTGGACCAGTCCTACCAGGCGAAACATCATCAACTTTCTGACATATTGTGATATGAAGCTTTTCTTCCACAAGTCAGTTGATGTTTTTAATCAAGTGTACAATGCCACGTACATCCTCATACTAATGGAGGAGGTGATTGATTAGATAAAACAGAAAAATGTTGTACAAATCATCACTGATAATAGATCATAATATAAGACCGTCGGAGAGATCAACTGGTCCGCATTCGCCCTCATCCACAGCAAGCAAAGAAATCGTTTGAAACAGAAGCGCCTTGACCTTGCATATATTCACTACGATCTGAAGTTGAGGCTGAAGTGCATTCAGAAGAAAGTGAAGCTAAAGTACACAGATCCGATCTATAGTGCTTTCGTTGATGATAAGGATGATCCTATGATCGGATAACTTGTGGGCCAACAGCAAGAGTCGGAGCTTGATGAGCGAGGATCACCTTCACTACCGGCGAGTTTCATAGCCAGCGAGGTTAGGGTCAATGCAGGACAATAGGCAAAGAGCAATATTCCACGCATCCTTCCAACTAATCAGCCATAGCTACAGCCACAGCTACAAAGGAGTCGATCACCACATGACTCCTTGTCTGAAACATCTTCTCAGAGATATGATTGAGAGATGCTTAAACAAGACTACTACGCTACTCGATCGACTCGATCAGGAAGGCGACAAGTCCTTCCAACATAGCTAGACAAAAGGATACGAAGGGTAAGCAAGCAAAGAGTGGCATGAAAGATAAGCAAACAAAGAATGGCACGAAAGATAAGCAAATAAAGAGTGGGACGAAAGGAAAGCAGGCAGCGAATAGCACGAAGGATAAACAGGCAGCTTCCCAACAGACCAAAAAAGAAAAAAAAGGTACCTGCAGCCCCAATGGAGAGTGTGGGGAGGAGCCAGTCACTCGGATTCAAAAACTAGGAGCAGTAGTTTTGGTGGTCATAGATCTGCTGGCCAGAAAGAGTGGAGGGCATGAGACCACCATTTATAAGACAGTCGGATGATCTTCGATTCACCGATGAGTCCCAGTTTATGCATGCTATACAGAAATGAAACCACGGTGCACAATCTGGCAGAGCCCGCGAAGATACGATTGCATATAGGAGACGGACTCCTCAAAGTCATTCAATAGGACACGATGCAGCAGCATATGACCTCGCATATGGAGTAAAATTCATAGATGTATCAGATTCCGAGTCGTATACTAGATCCTATTACCCGCAGCCACATGCAGCCTATGATCCATACGAATACGGATATGGATATGGTGTGTCTGAGGCATCTTGCAGTGGCTACTACCCTACGCAGCCCGAAGCATCTTACAAGTCGGATTTTGCTATCAACTTATTCAGATGGGCTTCTTCACAATCCTTTTATCAGCCATTTTATCAGTTAGAAAATACCTCTTAGAGTCAAAGCTTCAATGAGAGATCCGAGAGTGCTTATAACCCGAAGCACGTTTCTTATGGAATGAACATACAGAACTGCAACACCGCTTGGTTATAGGGATAGGCTGATGTGCCTCCTGACTATACTAATGATCCGGATATCTACGAGAGGCATCACCACTCGATGATTAAATATATGTAATTGATTGTATTATTTTACATTTTTTATCTCACTACGATATTTCATGTTGCTCTTGTAGCATGCAATATCTCACTAATCATTTTATGTTTTGCATCATTTTAAAATAACAAGATGCATCATTTAGCTTAAATCAAGATCATAAAAACATGAAAAAACATCAAATTAGACTTAAAATTATTAAAAAAATTTAAAAAGATTGATTACCAGTTAATTGAATTTAAAAAACAAAAAAAATAGATGTGCCGATTTCGAACCGGTACCGTACTGACCCGTCCACCAACCGGTACAAGTTTTGGTACTGGTTCGGCGGACCTTGCTTTCAACTGAAAAAATGGCAGATGCTAGATTTGTCGTATTGAAAGGTTTGGTAGTCAAATGAGAGAGACTTGTTTTAATAATACACTATTCTATGAGCCTGCCTAAACTCATCTATATTGGCAGCAATGCGTAAACTAATAAGGACAGACTAAAAAATTGAATTGGTAATGATCTTCCCAATGCTAGTATGTTTTCTGGAAAGTCCAGTCCATGTGAAGTATCAACCATCTAGATCAGCTCTTAAGCATTATTTTATTTTCGTCTCCTCACCTTAAAAGTTCATTTAGACATAAACTTATTAAAAACACTACAGAAGATAGCTATGAAATCAAATTACTTACCTAAAAAGCTCTAAAATTAGTGGCCGCTAAATTTTGCTAACAGCTGCTAAATTCCAAAATCGTTTAAAATCTTTTTATTTTTGAATTATGCATAGAAAAAACTTAAGAGATGACAAGGGGCATGAATCACCACTAAGAATTTATACAAACACTAATATGTTATTTTAGGGTTTTCAATATAAAATTAGACAAGAGACTTATATAAAATATAAGTGCAATATGAAAGTATGCAAAACTGCAGCTATGACCAAAGTACGCAAAACTGCAGCTAACTCATTCAGTAACTCCTAACACCACATCTTGTGAAAGAGCATTTCAGTAACTCATTCAAAGTCTGATGTGTTTATTAGAAACCCTAATATGTTATTTTAGGGTTTTCAATATAAAATTAGGCAAGAGACTTATATAAAATATAAGTGCAATATGAAAGTATGCAAAACCGCAGCTATGACCAAAGTACGCAAAACTGCAGCTAACTCATTCAGTAACTCCTAACACCACATCTTGTGAAAGAGCATTTCAGTAACTCATTCAAAGTCTGATGTGTTTATTAGAAACCCTGTTTTTTTTGAGGGGATATTAGTAACCCTGGTTAAAACTGATTATGCACAAACTTGAGTGAAATCAATTTGTGCTGCTTTCCTCTTCTTCTTTTCCTCTCACCTTCTATCTCTTATTTCTCACCTTATTTTCTTCTAACTTCTTCCTTCCCGACTTCAAGGCTTTACTACATACAACTGAGGAAAACAGAGGAACCGCTGCTCTGCAGTGTTTATTATCATATTCAAATTTAACCCTCATCAGACTTGTTATAGGTTTGTTTGCCAAAACTTTAGGCCAAATCAAGATCAGGGAAATCTAGACGCACATAATGCAGGCGCACTTTCTAAGGGAATTTCAGGGTTTGTGTTTATGCTTCTTGTAGTTAGTGCCCAGATTGATGATCACTGACATCTGTAACACTCTCTATTTGTTTATCCCTAACCATCTCCAGGAAAGAAAAGGGATGGGAGGTGGGGAGGGGCGAATAGCTAATAATAGCATCCCACTCTTCTTTTTTTTTTAGGAAAAAAATACCATTAGTATTGTTAGAAATAACATACCATATTGCTAGCTTCTGGCTCTGAGT
Organism: Phoenix dactylifera; assembly: GCF_051530095.1. Taxonomy (NCBI): domain Eukaryota; kingdom Viridiplantae; phylum Streptophyta; class Magnoliopsida; order Arecales; family Arecaceae; genus Phoenix; species Phoenix dactylifera. Next base: position 15,347,405 of record NC_143191.1, read on the forward strand.
CATATGGGAGGTCAAAGGGATTTGTTGATTTTCGTTCTTGAGTAGTCCCACCCTGTAAAACACAAATTAATCAAATTATTAAAAAAATGCATGTACCTGCAGGTGTTTTTATATAAAGACCTATACTTGAATCAATATCAGATGCATTTGCAAAGATTTTTATGTGCATATTATATAAGCACAAACTACTTTCAGGCAACATTCTGAAACCCTATTCATTTCATGCAAATGTCACCCACATGACGGGAAATAAGGGAAAATAAAATTCCTCCCCATCTGTGATCAAAAGAGAAACAGTATATCCCAATTTATAGTTTAGGCACATAATCTGCAGTGCATATGCATTGTGGGTCTGCATGACTGGTGGGGCCAACCACCAAACACCCCTTATTGGCGACTTAAATGTATACAAATGTTCTGTACACCAATAATTCTACTTGCCATATACATGGTATTGGAGTAAAAATCAACTATAAGAACAAAGCAAAAAACATCCATGTTTGATAACAAAGCAGCATTAGCTTCAAGCCCTTGGCCTTGCATCCTGCCTACCAATCATAGTGGTTGATTTTATCATTTAATTTCATGCATTAAGTACATCAAAATATCAAACCTTCTTTGCCTTTCCAAACCATGAATCTATAACGGACCATAGAGTGCAATGGGTTTCTCAATGCAGTAAACTATTTGATTCACACTGTATTAGCTGATACATCAGTCCTGGATATATCACTAATGGTTTCGACAAAATAGAGATATGCTAATTAAATTCATATAAGACTACTGGATTTGAATCGAACATGGTTATGCTTTAGATTTCATACTTAGATATGAATACCTGTATACACATAGAATACACATAACCTCATCTCGTAGTATTTCAAATCAGACACAATTATGTCTTTGTAATTCGCAAATGGGTACAGAAGTTAACACAAAATAGACTACGACCAACATCCAAAACACTGTTACATTTTTAACTAGATTCTCTTACCATAAATGGAGCTTTGTGCCACCAACTTCAGAGGCACAAACCCAGTAAAGTTTGCCAAACACCTTGACAGAAAATATACAAGGCACCACAGCTCAGTATCTTATATTCGTTAATAAAGCATGCATTCCCTACCCAAATCTGGCCTTCCCCTGCTTTCTCTTACATGTTATCCCTTTTCAGCATTGCCACAGCTTCATGTGTGCATGTGTGATAATTTTAGATGGAACCAGAGCTGGTGGAGCCCAACAATCCTAATCAGGTTCCCAAAGGGGATAGTATGTGGGTTGATGGTAATGTTAAGTTGAAGCAGTAAAATAAGTCGATTCTTTATCTTGTTCATGTTTGAGCAAGCCAAAGTAGGGCTTACAAGAAACCTGCCATCACTGCTACAGTGAAGGCAGTTAATGAAACTTTTACTAGCGTTGGTGCAATTGAGGCTAATGTGCTTAATCATCTGTGCACCTTTAGATCAACATATGATCAGATCGAGAAACTAAAAGATCTTAGTGGAGGGTCACAGGATGACAATGAGAAGAAGATTAATACAAGAGAGGATCAACACCACACTCATATAGAGGTATTGCAAATTATTCAGCACTCATTTCCTGTGAGTATGTAAGTGTTTTGGTTATATTAGTTTTGTGTGGTTGTTTGTCAACATCAGCTCAACCCCAAAGGTGAGGCCTACTTGAACAAGCCAATAGAACTTGATGAGGAATGGCAATCGTTTGTGGAAGGACTTCTTCACCTTTCCAAGCAGGTCCTCCTCACAAGGCAGTATATAGGCACGCATCCCTTGACATCACTTCACCTTCCCTCACTTCACTTTGACACTTGGCTTGGCAGACACTTATTATTAACTTTTGGTGTATTTGATTGAAGGACAGTAATTCTATTTTGAGCTTGCAATCATGCACATGCTTGTCACTATAAGGAACCAAATTTATTTTTTGGTGCCTTGTACTCTGAGGCTGTTTTGTGTTCATTTTATATTTGGTAGTAAGCAGCTATCTAGATAGATGTTATTGTAAGTACACTCCTAGCTAAAGTTCGCCGTCTCGGTACCAGACCCCGTACTGGTGCCACACTAGCACAGTGTTGGTACAGAATTTTGTTGGCATACTGAATATCGGTACACCATCCGTACCGGATACCAGTACTGAACCGGTATGGTACGATTTGTCCCGTACCGCCAGGTACGGTCTGCCCTATACCGCCTGGTACGGTCTGCCCTATACCGCCTGGTATGGTCCGGTACAATGTACCATGCTCCTGGCGCTAAGATACTACTATCTCATTGCTTTCTGACTATTTAGCAAGTGTCAAGGATGGTTTATCTACTGATAATAGCAAACATGTAGTTCTGCCATTTGACATTTCTAATTGTTCCATGGATGCTTGCCCGGCAATTCTGTCCTATATACAAATATTTTACCTTCTTGTCTTGTGCTTATTGCTACTGTTCAATGTGTTGTTGGGCTATGTACGATTGGTCAATTGTCACAGGTGTTGTTGAGTTATTCGTTAATCATTTTGTTGTTAAGTTAATTGTGATTAGTTGACTACTACGTTTCGTTTTCTTGAGCTAATGTGTGACTGTATGATTGGCATGGCAGTTGTTTAGCTAATTCATATCAATTCTGTTGCTGAGCTATAAGTGTTGTTGATATATTGCTCTCTTTTAGACCACATGAGGTTCACTATTAGTATTGTACTTCTGTTCTGTTATCTCCCTTGCTTGCAGCAGCCCATGTATTCATTTCTTAATTTATCTAAAAGCAGCCCATGTACTTTTGTTCGGGTTTTTGTGATACCTCTTTTATTCATTTCTTCTTCGTTTCTCCTAATTTACCTTGCTTTTGAGAACAATAAATTATTTGGTTTCAACTGTAACGTTGTACTTCTCCATGCCTAACGTGTTGAAAGCAACATGATATCTGAACTGTTTTCCAACTTCTTCTTGTTGCTGGAAAAGCAGTAATACATGTGTAAATATGCCTTTTCAAACTACATATGTATATATCTCTTTTTGACATTGGGACACACAGCTTGGCTCCTTGAGGGCCCTCTGTATTTTGTTTAAAGAATAATAATCTATTTTTATTTAAATATAAAAATAATAACTTGCAAATAGATTTATTTAAAGCATCTTTAATTGATGAAAAATTAATTCTTCTAGATCCTTTATGAAACCAATTGAATTAAAATAATACAATAAATGTGAATAAACTTGATTAAAGTCAAGAAAAAACCATATGCACGATTTTTTAAAGCATACCTTCACATGAATAATCATATTTTGTTAATTATGCTTGTATTTGATATTTCTCTCATGTAAACAAAATACAGTGGGTTATTTGACACAATAAATAAATACTCATAACCAAGGTCCGCCGTACCGATACAGGTACCGGTCGGCATACCTGTGGCGGCTCGGACCGGTACGTACCAGTCTCATACCGGTTCTGTACCGGTCCGTACCGGTCCATACCGGTCCCATACCGGTTTTCCAACGATAAGCTACCGGTACCGGATTCCACGCTGATCTGGTACCAATCCCAGACCGGACCGGTACATACCGGCCGATACGGACCGGTACGGTAGACCATGCTCATAACAAAGTAATGACATAAATTTATTAGATCACTCTTCATAAAATTAATATTGAAATTTGAATTTAAAGAATTAAATGCACTCCATAATTACTCATGCATTCTTGTATTACATCCAAACCTTTATACCACATTCATCAAGCTTTGTGAATTGTGTTTGATGTAACCCTGCTAATTACCATTGCCAGCCCTAACGAATATATCCCACTGATTAATTTCTTTTCGCATTCTTGCATAAAAAGTCCATTTCATTATTGTTTTTGCACAAAAAGGATGGATTATTTTTTGCAAAATGATACACCTTTAGGGGATCCCTTGACAATTTTGCTCATGCATCTGAGTACAATGTGGATGGTAGTCTAACCAAATATGTATCAAATGTTCGTATATATGTATCAAGTGCTCAGCAAATATGTACAAAAAACTCAGAAAATGTGCATAGTCTATCTTGTACCTAGATTTAGGGGCAAAATTGTCTAGAGACAACTAAATATATATTGCTTTATAAGAGAAAAGCATTTCACACAAAATTCATAATTAAATGGTTATTATGCAAAATTTACCGATTCTTCTCTACAAGACAAAGAAATAATAGAAGTTCACATCCCTCAGTTGGATGTATATTTATCAAAATAATAAAATATTATGTTATTGGATTGGGTGATCACAGATCACGATTATTCACAACAGCTAGAATGTGCGCCTACATGCCAACCTCTAACATCAATGACAAGTGGGTTATCATATTCACCCTTCAATTAATGACCAAGAAAGACAAAAGTAGAAAAAATAAAATAAATCTATGTTTATCAATTTTACTAAAAATGTCAAGATGGAATCATCTCCAACTTTCTTGGTAAAGGAATCATATCATCCATTTATTGCTGCTTTCTGTGATATGCTTAAAATAACAGGCATTATAATGTCATAAGAGGTCTTCAATATGTTATAACAAAGTAATGGAATCATGATATGTCGTACCATCCCATACCACCCAGTTTGGGGCACACCATACCGGATAGAAACCAATATAAAACTCAAGTTTGAGAAACCTTCATTTTATTAATTATGTTATTAGCACATTCGTATGTATTATTGATTACTCATGATGATAGCTAAGAATCCTAAATTCGTTTTTCCACTAAGCTGGGCCAAACCTGGGGTCATTGAAGCAATTGACAAAAAATTCAGCAAAATGGACAAGATATTTGACTCCAGAATTTCAAATGTCAGAGCTCCTAGGCTTTTGCTCTCAAACAGAGAATTCAGCACAGCAAATTAACTAGAACGATTAAATCAATCAATCAAGCCCTGGGCTAGTTGATGTTACTAGAACAGCAATCATGTCTCCACTGTTCAGGCTCAGTATTGTATTCGAAGTCCAGATACTAGCACATTTAATAGTTTTAAGCTGAAAAGGGAGCTGATGTAGCAGATTTACCTAGACTGCACTTGAAAATCAGCCTTACAGTGATATCTAAAGGCTATCTACTCTGACCATGAATATTCACAGCAAAAAAGAACTCAAACTTGTTATTAGAGTTTTAAATATTGACCTGATGCAAGAAGATAGGGTGGTGAATTCTTGTAGAATCAACTCAAATGTATTCCTAAAGTTGATTTAAATTCAAATTAAGATATCTCCAAACCTTTGTTAACACAGGACAACTAAAGACTTTCTAAATATACAATATCCAAAATCTTGTAGAACTTTATGGAGAAAGCCACCAAACCACTTCTAAAAAAATAATGCTATTAATATTACTTAAATAGGAATCTAAAATCTATCCAGAAAGTTGCTGAAAAGATCAACAGAAGAACAGAACAAAAAATTGTTTAAAAATATACCAATTATTTCTAACTAATGTCATTGTGAAAATAGAAAGTACAGGTGGAAAAAAAATAAATTTGAATATTGAAAATGCATTCTATGTGGAGGGCTCCTTAAAGAAGGATTCCCAATTTCCTATTGATGGAGTTACTAAAGTCTCTCATTGTGATCTGAAATCCATTCCTCTTCAGTACCCATCAATCTTCACAAGACATTCTCTGAGGTAAGTGTTCGCAATCTTCTAAACTGAGAAAGTGGCTGAGTTTGCTTGTGATTTGCTGTATCATTCACTGCAACCTCTTGTACAGAAAGCAAGGGCTGTTTATAAATACTTGTTCCCTCTTAAAGCAACAAATATTTTGCTAATAGCACCAATATTTGCTGATTGGCAGTGCTCCAACCGCATAAGTTAGAAATCCAAAAAACATTCCGATGCAAAGTGAGTTCATTGACCCATTGATCATGTATATACATAGTTGAAGTAGTTTGGCATAAAGAGGCATGTTTCAAGGCATCAAAAATAAAAAGATGGCATTCCTACAGCTGGATTTAATAAAATACATGTGTAAAATCATACAGTCAGTTTGGATCAACAATACTATTCATCAAATTAGGTTTACGAAGAATTTTCATTTCTTCGTTAGAGTCATAAGTCATAACCATCTTCTTTTTGTATTAGATCACCAAAGTTGGACTGAGTCATGGACTCATGCTCCTATATAACCAAAATCCATCATCTCATTCAGCAATTCCCAAAAATAATAACTAGCATGATTAGTATTCTGATATTCTGTAGACTAGCTGACTTGGGGTTGCCTTTCCTGCTTTAAAATGCAATGTGGCTTCCTTTCTATTGTGAGGCCTCTTTGTTATTAATGTTTGTTTACACTTTCACGGTCGATATAATCACATCATACCATTCCGTACCGAAGCGTCCCGAGGTGTGTATCAATCCGTATCGAGACATACCGAGGTATACCAAGATAAAAAGTATGAAAAATGGTTAAAAGAATGTTTCGGCATGAGGTGCTACCGTACCCCACCGAACCAATAAGATACTCGTACAGTACCCAGTACCGAGATTGCAGACCTTAAATCGAATTTTAGTAACTATTGTAATTCAGTTATAATTTCATTATAGCAATCATTACATAAAATGAAATAGACATTGATTGACATTGCCAAAGTTTGTTATGAGAATATGTTTTTCACTTTATATGTAAATAAAACAATATTTTACAACTAAAATATTTACAAGATCTCTATGGGGGGGAGTGATGACATAACCAACTATTATAGTTAATTGTTATTAATATGCACTATTTTTTACTATAACATTTTTTATTTTTTATTTTTAAATATATAATAGATATTTTTTCAAAAAAACTGGTATTGTCTAGACTCGAACTGCAGAACACTGTTGTATTAGAATCCGGTGATATCAAAATCAGCTTTTAATAATATTGCAGGTGGATCAAAAGCAGCAATAGGATGAAAAGAGGGAGAGGATGAATCCTCGCATTTTTTATATTGGTTATAGATTCAGTTTTCACATATAAATTCTATCTGCATGTTCATTGGATATCTTGTTCAAAAGGCTAACAAATTGATACCATGCAGGCTGTATAAGCTGGATAAGGACCATGCGCCAGTTCTTCCTAGCATCTTTCTGTTTCTCAAAGGGCGTAGATGTAAACTGTTGGATATAAACTACCATAAACAGTTGGAATGTGAAATGGTAGCAGTCGGGCGCCTTTTGAAATGGTTGTAGACAATTTATATGTTATATTAAAATACTGTTTGATTTGAATAGTAGAACTATTCGAGCATGGTAACAAATGTTGATTGAATAGTTGGGTTTTATAATGTGCAATTTTGTTCGATTAGACTGTTATATTCTTGTGAATGCAAAACTTTTTGTTTGATTCAATGGTTATAGCACTTGGGTAGTTTTTATTCAAGTGGCAGGTTGGAGATAAGCTCATCACTCCATTTCAAGGGTGATGGGATACTCTTGAGCTACATGACCAAACAAACAGGTGAACTGCAGTTGCAACTTTCAGTTAAAAATAAACATTAGAAAGCTACTTGCTGCAACTGCAGCCCCTACAAACCAAACAATGAATTTGTAACTCCAAGTCCAGTAGTTCAACCCAAGTCACCTCAAGTAAACATAGCTGGAAGTTGCTATCCGAACAGAACCTTAGCTCCATTTACATCCACTATTTAAGTAAATGGCCACATGCTTGTGCGATAAAGACAAGCAGGCATGACAAAGACTTGAAAAACTTACATACCATCAAAGGCGGAACGGATGAAGAAAAGGATGAACCAGCCACACCGCTAAATGACACATCGAAAGCTGTGAGTTCATCTATGGCTGATTTTTGCAAGCCACCCGTGGCAGGCACCTGCAAATGATTTAAAACAATAAGCTTAAAAGGCAGAGATGTTATATCTTGCATATAACATCAGAAAAACTGAAGTACCTCTGAAACCTTCAAACCAATAAACTGATCAGCAGATGCAGGATGGTTATGCACAGGAATCTGTGGCTCAGTGGTCTGTAGTAAAGCCCCCAATGAAGTTTGATGAATATTCCAAGTCGAATCATCAAAAGCATTCCAAGACTGCAAAAACAAAAACTATTACTTGGAATATCATCTCTAATTGAACATGTTCTTGGACATGTTTGTGGCAGTAAAATGACTCCAGAAACATTATTACCACACCAAGTAGCACCAATGACACTGTTGACAACAAGAAGACCAGTGGTTTTTTCACATCAAAATTTCACATTAAAATATTCCTTACCTGAGAGCTGTTTGTGTCTGCAAATCCTTTAACTTCATGTAAACTCACATGCTGCTGATCAGCTATCGAGGATGAAGTTCCACAGGTAGCAGAATTTTGTATTGAAAACCATTGCAAGTCATTACTTACTGATGCAAATAAATCATTCTTCCCTTTAGGTGGCTCTTCACCAGGAGGCACGACTGATGGAAGCCCCTTAGTTGTTTCAAAAGTAGGTCCCACTTGGTGAGGTAAGTCAAATGTAGCCCATCCAACATTTTCTGATAAAAGAACAGCCGACGTTTTCTGCTCAGAAGGGGTAGTAGATGAAGACTGATCATTGATATGTGCAAACAAATCTATAGATGGAGTTGCAGAAGTGATTGGTTGCTGCACAATTGACAGACTGAAGGGGTCCTGATTCATGGCATGTGCAGAAGCAGATAACTGTGAAGAGGGAGATGTGGATGGCTCGGATTGTGGGGTTACAGATGCATGTTTGGTCTCAAGGACAGTATCAATCAAGCTGCCTGAATTAGCTGGCTTAAGAGATATCGAGTTTCTCTCAATGGATCCAAAGCTGCCTGATGATGCAGTTGTCTGAATTTAACAAAAAAAAAAAAGGGATAAACTTGACATGTGTACAAAATTCTAATTCAGTTGCTTTACCTTAGAAAATGGCAAATCACAAGCAATAGCACAAGATATATTACTCACCTGTGGGTGTGGGATCCCATCTAAGCCCCTCTTAACATTTGCCTCGGAGTATGTATTCAATGTCGTCCGGGGCTGTCCATCTTCGATTAAGATATCCCTTACTTGTTGTAAAGGAGGGCTGCTATACCCTATGTCCTGAAAGTTTGGTGACTGACCATCAAATCTCAATGGATCGCCTGTGCTAGACACTGAGTAGTCCGAATTTCTCGAAGCATAACTTTCATTGGCAAATCTGTCCTCATACATTTGCTCTCCCTGACGACCTGGACTGTATATGAAGCTAGAAACCTTCCCTTCATAATACCCACGATCTGAACCAGGTTTTCTACTTAAAATCCCAGTTTGCTTCCCATAGCGCCTTTCTTCATATTGATTTTCATAAGGTGGACTCTGAGAAAAGGAATGATAGGAACTGGCCCTCCGGTGTTCTTCTTCATGGTACTTATGGCTCTTCCAGAGAATGAAAACCTTGATGTTAGTAGTAATTAATGACTGTATATTAAGGAATAAGTTGTTTTGAGAATAACAGAGATCGAAGCATATGATGCACAAAATAAACTTCACAATGAGAAACACATAAGTTAGTAAATAAATTACCTGCGTGTCTCTGGGTGGCTTGTCTGAGGACCTCCCCCTCGCATATTTCTTATCCACATAAACATTTTTTATAAATTCCCTAATCTTGTCAACATTGCTGCGAAGTAAACAAGGTCAGAAGGCTGTCCTTTTCTTCACAAAATATTGTTGTACAAAATTCACTACCATATGTAGTTAGTAGTCTTACCTGCTATCAGGTAATCTCATTTGTTGCGAGTCCCAGTCCTTCAGAAATATTTCCCTGGCACGCTGCAACAAGCAATTATCACATGAAGGTGGGGGCAACATATTTCAATTTCAGCCAAACAAAGAAAATCGAGTGAGCATATTTCTTTACCTGATTACCACCCTTTTGAAGAGCCTCAACTTCTTGAGTAGTAAACTTAGCCAAGGACACCGATTTCACACGGTGTGTAAATTCCCGACTGCATGATAAAGAATACATTCACGCATCAGACTCAAAAAGAAGGGTGATTGAACTGAAATAACATTCTTTTTATGCTAATATGCAACAAAAGTATCAGTCATTTCAAGATGTTCCAGTTGATGTATCTTAATCTGTTTAATAAATAAGATTAAACATGACTACCTTGAACAAATATACTTAGCATTTGAAATGTATGGTTTCAAGCAACCAAATGGAAGGCATGAAACAGGGGGCACAAAGAAATGCAGCTGTAGTGCATCATGTAATATCATCACCAAGCACAGAATATGACAAGACCGAACGAGCACAACAAAAAGCTTTCCAAAGAAACTCTTCTACCCTATCAGATGGTAATAAAGGTATGGAATTTAAACAAAATGACAGATATTGGAGTCAATTCAATGGTTTGATCCATTGGTTATACTATATCTAAGGCATATCCATAAAACTGGGATAAGATTAATTCTTACAACCCAGCTTCTGTAATTGCTGAATATTCACAAGCGCATGATTTTACAAGCGCCATATCTCAGAATTTGGTAATCCCTCCTCAAAAGTGTTCTCAAGTTCCTAGCAGTTATATACAAAGTAGAAGATATTTTCCATCTGGAAGCCTCCACTTTTTACAGGTCTGTCTGCCACCTCTTGCTATGTGAAGGTTATCGCACATTGTTTGTCTAGTCAAGAAAATCAAAAATTTTCAAGAAAATTGAAAAAGTAGAAGAAACTAAAAGACATCAAGAGAAGTTATCGCACATTATTTTAGAGTATGTGCATGACATAAGTTCTTTTTTTTATAGCTTTATTCGAGTTTCAGGACTTGGTGAAAACCAATACGTCCTGGCCAACATATCTCAGTTTCAGCTAATACCAGGCTGCTCATTTATCTTGGGTTTTGCCAGGTTTTTAGTAATTTCAACTCTTCTCGACCAGCAAAAAGCCAACTGAAACAAATTAAAACCCTTTTTGTTTGATACCAAATCTTTCATCCCTTGTTTCTCAACCTTGTAAATGCTCTTAGTACATTGTTTCATCCTTTATCACTAGAAAACCCATGCTACCTTGAGATTCTTGAATTTTTATTCATATTGCTAATGTATGATTGATAATTCCTTCATTCTGATTTATCGGGACTAGTTATGTGCACTGCTATAGCCATTTATAAGACATACAGACAGGAATTAATGAACAATTAATTTTCTTTTCCTGAAATTGCTTTGGCTTTTACATTTTCCTATTTTAAACTTACAGGACACGTTATTGCTTGCGTAAAAATCATTGAGTTTACTGACAAATATTTTATTTATTAATCTTTCTTCTTACGATAGATAATGCTAAAGGCTTTATTTATTAATCTTTATTTATTAATCATTAGCCTAAAGCCTCTGTCCTAAAATATCTGCATTGGTGGAAAGTTTCCTCAAGGCCTGTTTGAACCCATCACAAAGAAAAAAAGGTGGAAACGTGTCAATTTATCTTTTTTTTGTTTACTTGTCTAGCGGCACTGATAGAGATCAAAGTCTTTCCTGATCTCAACTATGGAGAGTAGAGGTAAACAAGATCAGGACCCTCCACTGGATTTTTCTTATCCAGGAGAAGAAAAACACGTGCATTAATTGCAACATTCTAGAAATCAAGTTGGAAATCGAATCAAAAAGAGGCAGACTTTTTTTTATCCATTTTAGCGAGTCCATTAACATGACCAGTTTTCCCAAGTTAAAACTAATTCAGTATCATTCACATAAATTCAATGCAGGATGTAGTAAAAGAAATGGAAATCATCCTCTTCCTCTCATGCAACCAACACAAAAATGGAAAGTTTTTAAGAGCACGCAGTCAGAGTTGTTAGGCTCAAAATTTTGTCTAAATGACACCTTAAATATGAAGGATAAAAACATATGCATGCTCCTTGTTTTTTGTAGAAAAAAATGATGAAGCTCCAGTCTCCCTTCTCTTCCTCCAATCATGGCAAGGACAAAATACAAAGTAAAAATCTTAATGTTCAGACCATGTTTTCCTTGGTTACTTCTCGGCTTTCATGTTTAGATGTAGCAAACCAAAGAGACAAGTAACATGTAAACAGATGTTACAGACTGTCTAGCTGGAGAGTGATCGAAGTAAACATACAGAATTACACAGTAACCTGAACAAATAAATCAGGAGTTTCAATAGAACCTAGCTTGGCCATCATCTCAAGTCCAATCCTCAAGACACTGAAGAGAAGAACTATCGAACTCAATACACTTATATGTATATCCTCACTATCAAATAATAATTGATGATTTTAGTATAGAAATACTCTCTATCTTAATCTTTCCTCCAGCGTCACAGAAAGCATATGCTGAGAATATAAAATGTTCCCGACAAAAAGGACCAGATCATTTCTTTGCAGTTCAGAAACAAAAACAAAGGTGTCAGTCTCTCCAAACAACGAATCAGCATGTGGAGGAGGCTCAAATATCATGGATTTAACAAAAACAAATCAAAATACTCACTGAATCCCGCTGCAAGTCATACAGACAAAAGTCCAAAAAGTTGTACACACATACTGCGGACCCTGTACCACAAGAAAGAGAGTCAACAAACACTTAGACATATTTGTAGAGAAAAAAGAAAAAGTCCAATTACTGATTAGACCAGTCATATCTTTTAAGAAAACATTTCCATTTATTGATTAGAATAGACATATTTTACAAGAGAAAAAAAATCATTTTCTAATCAGGACGGGAAGAGGAACACCGATCTCGATCAATCAAGCAACTTAAGTTGGACAAAGAACGAGAAAGCAAGAGAAATTACCAGGCTGTTGCAATTGATGCACTTTCTGTTCGGAGGAAGCTTTAAGAGACCTCTAATGATCTTCTCATTTCTCTCCTCCTCCCTTTTGCTACTCATTTTCACAAAGAATCACCAAACGTGTCGCGATTCCAAACGAAAACCTTTGCGAGAACCGAGCAAATTGAGCAAAAAATAGGATCTTTCTCAGTCCGAATCAAAACTCTAAACCTCAAAAAAATCAGTCCAGAAACCCATTTCCCTCAGCTGCTAGTCAAACTCATCCACCACTGACCTATATTTCCACAGCAACCGATCGATGGATCCGATTCACCCAAGGTTCACTTTGAAAGCTAGGGTTTTCTCCCTTCAAAGGATCGAACTTTCAAGAAGTAAAAGAAGTCGGGATTCGAATCTAGGGTTTATGGAGCTGGAATTTGAAGAGAAATGGGGAAGTCTGGACCGATCCAAACGCACATGGGGATTTTCTTTTGGGATTTTGCCGTGAATTATGCGGAGATATTATTGAAGAGAGAGTGGGGGGGGGGTGCGGGGGGCGTGGAGAGAGAGGGGGAGAAAGAAAGAGAGCAGAAGCGGTGGTTTCGAAAAGAAAGGGTTTTTTATATAATATTTTTATTTTTAATTTTTTTAATAAAGACGTGGCGGCTACCGGCAGCTTCCGGTTGCTAGGACGGCCTTTACTGGCTGAAAGCATGCACTGCAAGGAGAGGTACGGTAATGTCCTTCAATGTTAAAATGCGAATATAGTTTACAATTTTTGTTAAGGGGAAAGGTTTTAAAAAAAAAATTAATATCTTCCTAAATATCAATTTTTTTATAAATATTTTTTTAAAATTAATATTTGTATGTATATCCTAATAAAACAACTTATTTTACTATTCTATTTTTTATTCTTATTTTTTATATGTACTCATGCCATCTAATGCCGTTAAAAAAATTAATGGTTTTAAATTGAAATGACTAAAATATTCGCAAAAAAAAAAATTATAAGACGATCTCAATGAAAAACAAAAAAATAATTTCAAATTTTAATTTTATTTTTAATTAAAATAAATATAATTTTTATTAACAATGTTAGAACAACTGTTATATTAGAAATATTTGTGCAAAAACCGTATTTTATGACAGTACATAAATAAATATAAATTTTAAGAAAATATTTACACATATCTAAATTTTAGAAGGGTATTTATGTAAAAAAACTTTATTTTACTTCATTTACTTTATATTTTACTTTGAACGAAATAAAAATGATGTACCAAAAAAAATAGGTACAATTACAACCTACGTCATCATTTATATTTATTGGCCTATATTTTGATTTTATTCATATCCTGCCCTTAAGAAAAAGATGGGCGAAAACGATACGAGTTTTAAAAAAAAATTCTTCTTTTTTGTTTTGGTTCAGGTAGAGCTTTTTCTTTAGAATCCAGATTTGTCATCCTCCTCCTTGCTTATAAAGAAGTCATACTGTGGGCACTTTCCAAGTGATGTCCTGTTTAAGAGAGGGGGACATGCGTAGACTCTACCATATAGAGATGGATGATATGTGCTTGGAAATGCAGGAGTGAGATTGCATTTAAATTCCAAGGGTCTCTCTCAGTCATGCATGGAACAAGACTAGTTGCACCATCATAGGCATATGATGCAAGTTAATGCATTTGAATAAGTGGTCATAAAGTTTCGAGCTACAAATTTTTCTTATATGTATGTTTCAAAATTTTGTTCATCATTTTAGATGCATTTTAACATTTAGTGGATACAGAAAGATATTTTTCTATAGTTGCCACATCTGCCATTCATATTGCCATGAGAAAAAGATAGGTCATAAAGAGTTGAATTGGGATCACTTATTTATTGCTATATACTGGACAATTAGGGTGGAAGAAAATAATTGCATTTTTCTGTCCCAATCTAAATCAACTTCAGCAGTACTTTGTTTTTTTAGGCTATATGCCTCTAGCTCTAAATTAGCTAATAATTTTAATCATATTGCTTCTTATATCAACTCTTTAAAGCACTGAGTCCATATATTCTATCTAGTCGAACAATTTAGGTGAAATCTCCCTCCCTTCCCTTAAAAAAAAAAAAAAAGTCAAATTACTTGATCATTCAACATATTATAATATCATTCAAATAGTATAGTAATTAACAAGACAATCACTGTATTAAAGTAATAAATAATGTACTCTTTTTTTTCAAGAAGATAAAACCATAGTCTGGGTGATCATTTATTTTGATTTTGTTCATCTTTTGTACAATAGAAAAGAAGAAAAATTGCAGCCATATTTATCCATGGATGCTAAATTTGTCATCTTTCTTGATTCTACAAAGTCATTTTATCAATACTTATTATATTTGAGGAAGAATGACATGGAAACATCACATCATTTATAGGTAGATGACTTGTGTTAGGAGATTCAAGAGTGAGGTTGCATTTAAATACCAATATATACCATGTAGATATCTAATAGCCACAAATGAATTGATGATTCTCCCCTTGTTGCACAAGAATGACACTATTTAAGGGTTGTTGGATATGCTTTAAGGCTAATATAAAATCAACATTTGGATGTGGTGCAAGGCAGGTTATATCAATTGATGATCATAAAGCTTAAAGCTTGTTAATCCATTTCACATGCATAGTTGAAAGATTATTATTTGTTATACAAAGAAGTTTATTTTTTGTAACCAAGTATAAAGATTTTTTTTTATTAGTTATCAAATATGTGACTAATGTTGCCTTGGGAAAGGGATAGATTCTAGAAGATGTAGGCCATTAGATCATCTAACACGATGGTAGCTGCACATCCTGTCCCATGATCTATTAGATATAAAAGATGGACAAAGTTGTATATCTTATTTGAATTTCTTAAACTTTAGTAGATGCCTGTATTTTTCTACTTTTGATTAAAATGTTTGCAAATTTTTACAAAGTTGCCTTGTTAGCTAGGGATCTGCATGACAAGATCGGAAAAGAAAAATATATTTTTTTACCAAAAAATAGAGCAATGATATATTAGGAGCCTGGCATTTAAATTTTATATGAATATATTATGAACGCGATTCGTATCAAGACCATCCATGTGGTAAGGCCAGCATAATATTTAATGGACCTAATTAGGGTGATAACATGAAAATTTAATAACAAGTCTCTTATAGTTAATGTCTTTTTACGTATTCTTACGGTTAATGTTGTTTGTACCTAGAAAAGCTTTCATCCTCTTTTGCAATCGATGTACCGAGTAATGAAATAGACCTAAATCACGTCCATGTGAAATATGCCCTAAATTTACACAATACACTATTGCTTAAGAGATTGTTCTTGATGACTTCTGAGATAAGTGGTATGATTTTCAACTTCTTATTTTAAGGCAGAATCTAAAATTTCAACCTGCAACTGTCGTTACCATCTATAACTTCTCCTTTCATCTTTGTAATACCAATAGCTAGATTGCGAGTTTACGTCATAAAATGGATTAAGACATTGGAAATATCTGGTACCTACCAGCTACCACAAGTGAAATGCTGAAAAGATCGATATCTTTTTTGTCTTTTAAACATTGCAAATCTTACCCAATTACTTTACTCATGTTTATGCGAGGTATATGCTACATTCACATACACCTGTTAAACATGAGAACAAGGAAGCTTAAACAATCACAAGGAAACATCTAATAAAAAAAAGAAAACCAATTCTAGGGACCATCAAGACTTGTCTTACATGCCGTATTATATCGATGTCATCATGCAGTTCAATTGTTAGCAAGATTAGCTATCATCAATTAAAATTTGACTATAATGATATTTTATCACCCTTACCAAACTAGTGGTATTTAGATCTCAAAGAGTTCTGGTTGTTGAACAACTCACCATGGACCTTCAAGCTGAAATCTTGGCAGTTTTACGGCTAGTAGGACAACCATGCATCCGGCTAGATTTTGACAACCTGAGATAACCCAATCAATTAATTTTTCTCTCATTTGTGGTATAGGAACATTTTTTAATAGAGTTTAGAGAACAAATGATCAGCTGATCAGCCATTGTAGCAAATGGCCAATGTAGCAGGGATCCAGTTTTCCTTTGTTCCTTGGAACTTAAAAACCTCCTACCAAGTTGCAGCAAATTGGGTCCATATAATTTCCATTCATCCAACTTGCCATCTCTCTTAGACTTCCACAAGGACTCCCTTTCTAACAGTTGCTTTCAATGTATATCAACCACCATATATATAATTATGCAAACCTAAACAAAAGGCTTGGTAACCCATGCATCAAGATTTTAATAACCTGATATCCTCCCTTTCATTTTCATGACAATAAAAAAAATATTCTTTTTATCTACTTCTACTTCAGATTGAATTTATTTAAAAATATGTATAATGATGGTTTCTACAATGGGTTTTATTGATTACTATAATGAAATGCGATAGAAGAATCAGTCTATTGTTGGATCTTACTCATGTTTGCTGAATAAAAAAATAATTTTAACATGATAGAAGGATTTAATATTTAAAATATTGGTTTACATGGATAAACAGAAACATGACAGATTAGGAACTCCTATCCTAGTTACATATATGTACCAATCCTTACAATAGAATAGCGGCTGAAGAGGTAATATTGTATAAAAAGATCTGTTGCACATAAAATAATATAATAAAAAGTGAGATCTTCAAATCTACTATAATGAATATTATTATAACATTGTAGCAATTCTATTTAATATCTTGCTGGCGATCTACTGACCTGTGGACCAAACAATTTTGAGCAGCAGCTTATCCAATTTCTAAGCTGAGCATTTAAAAATTTTAGTTTTTTTAAAATTTATTTGGATTGTTCGACTGAAAATCTTATTAGTTTCATGAATTAAGCCAGTACAATCAGTAAAATAATAGAATTACAGTTTGAGCTAGATCCATATTTATAAATATTTTAAAATAACTTTAGAGCGATCTAATCCAAATTTTATAGAGAAAAGAAAACGGCTGGCTGACGCCACTAGTCTTTCGGCCATGCGTGGCCAGGGAGTCCAATATCTGTATGTGCAACGGCTAACGGCTAGTTTTGAATTGGGATGTCTTTGATTAAGAAAACGTTTTTATCTAGCTTGTTTCAAGAGGAATTAAGTAGTCTTCATCGAAATAAATAAATGAAAACATGTTTTATCTCATATAAAATTTAGCTATCTAGTGTGAAGGCATGAGTAGGGTATGCTCCAGTGCTGTCTTTGATGTCGTTGATGATATAATAATGTTGATAATATTCATAAATATTTAAGAAGAATTTCAAATCTAGTTGATTATTTGACTGGCAGTTCTGACTCCATAACCTTAATTGGTAATCCGCAAAGGGAATAAAGAAGGACCAAGTGTCTGGAAGATACATTGGAAGTGCATGGATGGGTTTTGACTGCAATGAAATGGTACCCAACGGGGCTTCCGACTTAGGTGGCTGCCCATGCAGCTAACCACTCAAGGTATAGCTTGTGGTCAGGAGAGGGGAAGTTACCTCGGGCACTCCGTGAGCATATGTTTTATAATTTTATTCGATGTATTCGTACACGCATTGTACGATGAACCCACCCAAAAAAAAGAAAAAAAATGTTGCCAATATATATTTATTTATAAAAAGAAGTGTATTCTTATGGTGAATTAAGAGAACTTGCAGTGATGCTATTGTTAATTTATGGCAAGCTGTCTGTTCAAACAGCAAAATTCTAGCAAGGAAACGACCATGGATAAATCATTTGGTGCGAGGTCTTTTTGTAGCAGTACCTATGACATAACTCTGAAAAAAATATATAAAATTATAAATTAGTTAGCAATAACAATAATAATAAATAAATAAATAAATAATATTCAAAGAATATTACTTGCTTGCGGTCGGTGGTGATGTTTTTATGGCATGTTTTCTCGAAAAAGTTTAGCTTGAACTTGCTTTTCAGAAGTTGGAAAAAAAAAAAACTTCTTCTATAATCTGTGATGAAGAAATACCGACATCCAAACTTTGATGCATATTGTCTAGCTGTGATTCATCTTTCCAAAAAATTTAGTCACCCAAAAGTTAAAAGTATTATAATTAGAGTTTAATGAACTAAGCATGGCTTGGAAAGTATAGGTGCAATTAAGAATCATTTCAATTATAGATGGGAGGGTGAATCTATCGCATCTTATATCCATTGCAAGATTAAGCGCCAGAACACCTCTTAGTTGTTGAGCCAATTTTCCGAATATAATGAAATTTGTTGCACCAGTTTCATCTTCAACGGCAGCATTTAATTTATAACTTTCAGAGTCCGAAAAACAAAAGTTAGTTTCATTAATATAAATATCTTTTTTCAACTCAAATAAAATTTTTCTAAGAAGTGATGCTATTTTATTGGGAGGTTGATCATTTTTACTACATTGAGTGCACCAAAAAGCATCACCATAAAGTTTTATGACAGTTCTACAATTATAGCATACTTTGTACCACCAGCCATATAAAGTATCAGTTACTTTCCATTTTAAGTTTGATGTATATGTATATAAGTAAGTATAATAATTTTCCAAATTGTACCTAATTATACTATCTAATTTTATTAATTCATCTAGTGTTTTTTTTGTTGGTGATAGCTTCTCCATGAGGGTTAAGAATTATTTGATGTTCTTGTGCCATAAAAATAATTGGAACACCTATCACTAGCCATATAAGGTATCAATTTTTTTCAATTTTGTTTTGATGTACAAATTTCACGCTCTTAGACAAAATAATGAAAACTTTTAAGTTTGATGCATATGTATGTAAGTGAGTATAATAATTTTCCAAATTGTACCTAAAATTTGTACTATCTAATTTTATTAATTTATCTAGTGTTTTTTTGTTGGTGATAGCTTCTTGATGAGGGTTAAGAATAATTGGATGTTCTTGTGCCATAAAAATGATTGGAACATCTATTGTTTTTAGCCCGTAAATAAGCATGCAACTAAATTTAAATTGTAATGTATAGATTTTAATATCATCTAAACACAACTTTTCTAAATTTTGTTTTAGAATCTATCTCGGTACTATATGATTTTTGGAATTTCTGTATCCATATAATATCTAGATGCAGAGGATGTGGATAAGTACAATTTTTCGGAGAGCATAAGTGAAAATCAAGTTTAATTATCATAATTTAGATATTCATAAAAAAATAAAAATATATAAAAAGAAATTATCTTTGCATGTCCGTACTGTTGTCCTAACAAAAATAATAGCAATAGGGCTTGCTTTTTCTTCTTTTGCAGATAACTAGACTCCACAGCAAATTTTCACCATAATGTAACCGATAATTTTTGCATATTATTTATTAAATATTATAGTTTTAGTATTTTGTTAACTTATAGTGTTCAAAGCTATATATATATATATATATATATATATATATATATATATATAATGATAGCCGAAAAGGATATTGAGTTAAGGTATGTTATTTTAAATTTTATCTCCCCAAATTTCTCTTGTAAACATATTTTTCTCTCACATTTGTTTGATCTAGACAACAATAGCAATATGATCCATAACATCTGCAGAGCAAAGAAATGAATTTGGAAAGACCATAAACTATTTGAAGGGGTATATAATTTTTCATTGTACAAAGTTTATAAATACCTATTGGATAAAGATCATTATAATTTCTAAAGAAATTCGAATGATGAAAAAGGGAATGAAGAGAACTCAGAAGAGGGGAGAAGAAAATAATGAGAAAGCATCTCCTTTTCTTATTGTTGTTCATTGATGAGCTCTGCTTACATTTATATGCATAAACTCCAACTAAAAGGAAGCTAGCTGCTAAGTAAATAACAGAAATAGTAACTAATCTAAATAACTGATTCTTTGGATAAGGTAACTGACTAAACTGGATAAGGTAACTGTCTAACTAAAACAACTATCTAACTGAAACAAATAACTGAAACTAACAGTAACAGTTGAATTAGTAACCGATGAATCAGATGTCTGAATATTAACACTCCCCCTCAAGATGGAGTGTGCAATTTATGAACACCCATCTTGCTACGTAGAGTATGGAACCTCACAACTCCAAGGCTTTTAGCCAACAAGTCAGCCAATTGCATAGTGTTGGGAACATGTAAAGTTCTAACTACTCCTGACTAAATTTTGTCTCTCACAATGTGGCAGTCAATTTCAATGTATTTGGTCCTTTCATGAAACACTAGATTAGTAGCGATATGCAATGCTGCCTTATTATCACAAAACAACAAAGATGCTCTTGTGTGTGTAACATTGAGATCATGAAAAAAGCTCATCAACCAAGTGAGCTCACAGCAAGTTGATGACATAGACCGATATTCAGCTTCTGCTGAAGATCTTAACATAGTATGTTGTTTCTTTGATTTTCATGATATAAGTGAATTTCCAAGAAAGATACAAAAGCCTGTGACAGAACATCGAGTGTCAAAACATGCTCCCCAATCTGCATCACAAAATGCCTTCAAATGTAACTTAGAATTGGAAGGAAAAAACAACCCTTGTCCTGGTGACCTTTTAGAATCCTTAAGACATGATAAGCTGCATCAAGATGAGGTTGTTTGGGAGAGTCTAGAAACTGACTTAAGACTTGTACACAATAAGTCAGATCAGTTCTTGTTATGGTGAGATACATTCAATACCTCTAGAGCATATTTTCACTAAGAAATAAAAATTCCTTTGGAGCCTCTAAGCACTTCAAGACCAAGGAAGTACTTTAGAACTCCTAGGTCCTTAAGTTTAAATTGCAGATCCAAAGTTTTCCTGATTGATGTAAGATATGTCATTACCAGCAATGATTATGTCATCAACATAAACTAGTGTAGCTGTGTATGAGCCACCATTATTGCTTGTAAACAGAGTGTAATCAACTTTAGACTGAATGAAACCATGAGAAATAATGAAAGATGACAACTTTTCAAACTATTATCTTGAAGCTTGCTCAAACTATATATGGATTTATTTAAACGGCAAACTAACTTTTTCTTTTTCTTTTCCTGCACTTCATAGCTTGGTGGTTGTGTCATATATACTTCCTCATGTAATTCACCATGCAAAAATGCATTATTTATACTAAGTTGATATAAGGACCAACTATTAATGGCTGCAACTGCCAAAAGAGTCTTAATTGTCACCAATTTTGCAAATGGGGAAAAGGTATCATGATAATCCAACCCAGCTTGTTGTGTATACCCCTTAGCAACAAGTCTTGCTTTCTTCCTCTCTTCAGTTCAATCTGATTTGAATTTCTGTTTGTAAACTCACTTATAATCTACTAGTTTTTTCTTCGGTAATATAGTAATTGTCCATGTGTTGTTATCAACAAGAGCCTTAATTTAAGCATCCATGGCAGTACACCATTTAGGTAATTTGGATGCTTTAGCATAGATCTTTGGCTCAGTGGAAGATGAGATGGATAATGCGAAGATACGGTGAGAAGAAGAAAGCTTTGTATAGCCCAAATAAGTTGAAATATCATGGGCCTCACCTTGTTCTGTACAGAATTCTGGCTTTTGGATGTTTGATTGAGGGTGTGAAGCATTTAAAGCAAGATTGCAATGATACTTTTGGAGATAAGTAGGAGGATGTCTAATTTTAGAAGATCTTCTAAGTGGCAAAGTGATAGTGAAAGGATTGGTTGAGACAATTTCAGGAGAAGGTGCTGAAATTTCATGTAGTGTATCAACATAACTTAATGGTGCAATAGGCGTATCAGTGAAATTATATGCATGAATAGGTGTTTCAGTACTGAGATTGCTTGGATTAGGAGTATTGGAATTGTTTTGAGAAGAGAAGAATCATTTGGAGCGGTGAAAGATGGAAGAAAAAGAGTAGCATGATACTAAAATTCAGAATGTTGCATATCATGATACGAGGCTGGTAAATGAGTGTTTGAGTGTTGAAAGGAAAAATGAGATTCATAGAAAATAACATCTCTAAAAATGCAAGTGGACTTAGATTGAATATCATAGATGAGGATGATAGTGTTATTTTGATGATTAACAAGCAATTATCTAGAGTATGTTATAAGTTAAATTGATACTTCATTTATAAGACTATTACTCTCAGAATATTTGTATAAATTGATATAGATACATTTCATTGTTTATTTAAATGAATCTAACCTTGAGATGCAGCAAAGTGTGGATTGAGTCGACCCAAAGGATGATTGGGTCGACCCCGGCACATCAAGAAATCATTTGGCACACTTCTGCAAAAATGGCACAGATGAACAGTGAGTTGGGTCGACCCAAGGAAAGCATGAGTCGACCCAAACATCAAGATCCTCAAAACAAGACAGAACAATGGTTCTCTGGATTCACTGAGAGGGTCGACCCAAGAAGTAGTTGAGTCGACCCAAGCTTGAGTCGACCCAAACCCTGAGAGGGTCGACCCAAAGGCAAGACAGAAAAGAAGACAGAAAATGGTTCTCTGGAATTACTGAGAGGGTCGACCCAAGAAGAAGTTGAGTCGACCCAAGTGAACTTTGAGTCGACCCAAAGAATGGTTGGGTCGACCCAAGGGAAGGAAGGCTGAATTTCAAGTTTCTGTATTTTCTGAGAGGGTCGACCCAAGGAATGTTTGAGTCGACCCAAGTGAAAGTTGGGTCGACCCAAAGACAGGTTGAGCCGACCCAAACACGGGCTGAAGCATAACGGCTAGTTCTGCAGATGTACTTTTTGTCCTTCCCAAAGTCAGTAATGGCTAGTTTTTGAATTCTAACCATTGGGGCTTGTCCAATGGATGTAGGAGACTATTTAAAGTGGCACTATTCATCAGATAGAACAACTTTTGAAAGGAATATCAAAGAGTACACAAGAAAACAAAAGTGCCCTAATCTTCTTCATCCAAGTGCTTCATTCAAGAATCAAAGAAAGGGGTTGAGCAGATTCAAAGAGTCATCAAGAGCTCCATCCTCCCTTGTAGAGTGAAGCATCTTTGACAAAGAAGAGAGAAGCCACTTCAAAGTGATAAATATTTTCTATACTCTTCTTTGTAGTTTATATTGTTTCATTTGCTCATTTAGGAGTTTAAATCTTCTTTCTTTATTTGTTAAACAACTTGTAAAGGTTGGTTGGTGAGCCCGGAAAACCAACGGAGTAGGTTGATTGGTGAACCCGGAAAACCAATTGTAAAGGTTCGTTGGTGAGCCCGTAAAACCAACAAAGGTTTTTGGTGAACCCGAAAAACCAAAGTGTAAAGGTTCGTTGGTGAGCCCGTAAAACCAACAAAGGTTTTTGGATTGTGAGCCCGGAAAACAATCCAACTGTAATCCGCGAGATTATAGTGAATTTCCAAGGGGTCGCTTGGAGAGTGGACGTAGGTGCTAAGGAGAGCACCGAACCACTATACTTTGTGTTGTTTGTGTTGTGATTTGCTTTAGCTTACTAACCATCCATTTGACTTGAGTAAGATAGTTTAAATTTAAAAGTGTTGCCCAGATAGACAACCCAAGAGGGGGGGGTGAATTGGGTTTTAAATTAATTTGGATAATTAAAACGTTATGGATGATTAATTAAAAACTATTGCAAGTTATTTAATTAATGCTAAGTGCTGTGAGTGATGTGAGAGGAAGAAGAGAAGAGACAATCCAATGCAAACACAGAGTTTTATAGTGGTTCGGAGCTACCCCTTGCTCCTACGTCCACTCCCCAAGTCTCTCTTGGGAATTCACTATAACCCCCTTGGATTACAGCCGGTTGTTTTGCAAGCTCACAACCAAACTTGTTGTTTTACGAGCTCACAACGAACTCGGTCGGTTTTCCCAGGCTCACCGACTAGAACCAACCCCGATTGTTTTCCCGGGCTCACAATCAAACCCTTACACACGTTGGTTTTTAACTTGGCTCACCAACCAACCTTAATCCCCTTGATTCAATCCCCCGATTGAACCAAGTAAATACAAGTTATAGAAAGAAAGGAAAATAAGCTTCTCAAAAGCAGATGTAAAACAATATAATCAAAAGAGGAGTTTAGAAGCCCTCAAACGCTTTTAAGCTGAAGTAGAGGAATGGCTTCTTGAACTCCGGTCTCCTCTAGAATGAGTAGTCGACTTGAATGCAGGAGGAGGAGGCTTTAATTGCTGGGAAGATGTAGTTGGTTGCAGTAAATGCTGATCTTCCCCTTTTTCGTTGAAGAGCACGTTGCAGAGCTTGAAAGCTTGAATGCTTGGAGTGGAATGGTTGTTCTTTTTTTTGCTACAGTCTTCTGTGGCTATTTAAGCCAACCTCCACGGAAACTAGCCGTTACACTGCTTTTTCTGTCCGTTCTGCACACTCTGCGCAGCCTGACAATATGACCGTTGGTGGGTTGGAGTCGACTCGCGCGATCAGGAGTCGACTCGGCTGTAGCGGGAGTCGACTCAAGCTTTTTCGGAGTCGACTCGGCAACTGTTCCAACTTTGAATTAAAGTTGCCGTCACGACTGGGAGTCGACTCGTCTTGACCCGGAGTCGACTCGCCAACTTCTGGAGCTGACCTGGCAATTTTGGAGTCGGCTCATCCACTGAAGTCCGTGGATCCAATTTTGAATTTTGTCCACTCGAGTCGACTCGACTGTCCTTGGAGTCGACTCGAATCTCAGAGCCCGAACTCCCGATTCTCTGTCTTTTGGCTCATCCAGTCTTGGAGTCGACTCGAACTTCCTTGGAGTCGACTCGGCTCTCAGTTTCCGAAAGTTGGTCTTCTGCCTTTTGACGTGAAGCTTGTCTTGGAGTCGACTCGAGCTGTCTGGGAGTCGACTCGAATCTCAGAGGCAGTAACATGGTTTTCTGTCTGTCGATGGTCGCACAGTCTCGGAGTCGACTCGCGTATTGCGGGAGTCGACTCGAATCTCAGAGTCCATAAAATGCTCTCTGACCTTTTCTTTGTGTACCGCTGAGAGTCGACTCTTGCTTTCTCTGGAGTCGACTTGCCAACCATCGGAGTCGACTCGCGTTCCACTGGAGTCGACTCGAATCTCAGACTCGAAAACTGCTCTCTGACTTTTCTTTGTGTACCTCTTGGAGTCGACTCTTACTACCCTGGAGTCGACTCGTTGAACATTGGAGTCGACTCGCGCACTTCAGGAGTCGACTCGTTGACAGGTTCTGAGATGAGGCTTTCTGTTCTTCTTTCTGTTCTCAGTCGGAGTCGACTCGTACTAGTCTGGAGTCGACTCGAGCTCGTGCCAGTGAACTTGATACGCTTGGAGTCGACTCGTGATACTCGGGAGTCGACTCGAGTCTCAGACTTTGGTTCAGCAGACTTCTTAACTTATCCAAAATACTATGAACCAAATCTAGAGACACTTGGACAGGATTTTCACTGAAACATTCAATTGAATTCATTAGTAATCACAAGATATACTCAAATACTTTGAGCTCATCAAAATCAAATGGGGTTTTAATCAATCACTCCACAATCTCCCCCTTTTTGATGATGACAAAACTTTGAGTATATGTAAAATGACTTGCTCAATAAATAATGAAATAAAATCTATAAATGAATTCAAATGTCTGATAATTTAATTTATCCAAGTTTGAAAGGAGTGAAACAGCAAATTTCGGAGTTAAAGCTCCCCCTTTCATTTGGAATTATATAAGCCTTCATATTATGCAATCAATTGTTTGGCTTATATGTCATTAATGATTTAGCTTGATTAAAATTCAGATTCTCCCCCTCAACATATGCATTCAACTATGTTTTGATTCTCTGAATTTTCTTTTAATGCTATGAAGTTTTTGAACTGAATTTTTTGTTTTTAGAGGGAAAATCTGTCAATTTGTTCTTGAGTAGGATTCAGCTAATCTCCGAATATCCCTTGAATAGATTCTGGAGATTACTCCATTAGGAGCCCCAAAAGAGAGATAATGAGCCTCGAGGTACCGAATCCACTTAGAACAAATTTGTGTGTCTTTTTATTGATTTCCATTGATTTCTTTTACATATTTCATCCATATTTCTCTCCTTTTACATATTGTATACATATTTCTCCCCCTTTTTGTCATCATACCAAAAAGGAGGTAATCACACACAATCAATGGCACAACCAATCATCAAATGGCACAGAAATGAAGATAAGATGTCTACTCATTGTATTGATATGAATGTGAATATATTTGAGCATATAATACGTAAAGCAAAGCAATACAAAACAAAGCAAAAAGAACATCTATGGTCTCCTCGAGGATGAAGATCCCCCCCTCGAGGATGTATCTCCCCCTCTCGATGATGCATCTCCTCCTCTGGAGGATGTGGCTCCTCCTCTCGAGGATGTGGCTCCTCCTCTCGAGGATGGTGCTCCTCCTCTCAATCGGCTCTGCTCCATGAGGAGGGTGACTGCATCTGTGACATGGCCAAGCTGTGTGATGATAGACGTGGTGGCTCTGCTATGTGTAGTGGAGAGCTCTGTCACCGACGCCTGAAGCCCAGTCACCGATGTCTGAAGTGCGTCCAGCTTGTCGATGAGTACATTCGCCAAGCGCTCGGCCCCCTCGGTGGTGGTGTGCATGTCACGACCTATCTCCTCTCGCATCTGTCGAGTAGAGCTCGTGACCTCACTCATGCTGTGGAACTGGGCCTGGACCAAACTCCGGACATTGTAGATCTCTTCCCGTACATGAGCCGTCATGTCAGTCACGGCTGTCAAGGAAGGGACCAACTGAGAAGATACGGGTGCAGGAGTGGGAGCAGGCACCGCACCTCGGAGCTCCCGAAGCAGCTCATCCCTCACCTCTCTGACTATCTCCTGTCGCAGCTCCCGGAGATGCTCAGGATCAATCCGGACCGCCATAGAGGGTGGTGCCGAGGAGGAAGGTCCGGCGGAGGTGGTAGGAGCAGGAGGAGTGGATGGAAGGTCTAGATGGTCTGGAAGGTCTGGGTAGTCTGAATCGGGCTCAGGACTGGGTGAAGGTCTGGTGGTCTGAGCGGTGAGGGTAGACTTCCTAACCCATACCCCCTCTCTCTTCCGAAACCCCATCCTGTGCATGGTCCCCGTACACAAGCGATCTGTCCATCGCAATGCACGAGAGGGTTCCCTCTCAGGAATGGAAATCTCGTACTCCCTAAAGAGAAGAGTAAAAATCATGCCATATGGGAGGGTGAGCCTAGGTCTATCTAGGGGCTCACACATATACCTATATATGAGTTTGGGGAAGTTGACCGGGGTGTCCTGAAGAATGTAAGACATAATAGCTAGGTCCCTCTCATTTACAAAATCAAATCTTCCTGTCTTAGGGAAGACAGACCTGGACAGAATACTCAAAAGGATTCTCACTTCAACAGGAAGTGAGCTAGCAGATACCTCGTCTAGGGGGGACTGAGGTGGATGCCCTAAGACGACCGTAAGGGCCTCAACTCTATCCTCAGGGTGTGCGGGAGCCACCCCTACTAGTGGAAGGTGGAGGATGTGGCCAATAAGATCCTCCGTGACAAACACAGGGACACCGGCTACTGTGCCCTCGATACCCCCATCTCCCCGATGGACGGTACCGTAAAACTCTCTAACGAGCCCTGGATATGTGGGGAGGTCCAATGTAAGGAAGAACTCTAAGCCCTGGGCTCTAAGCCTATCACCTATGGTGAACCCTTCCCGGGAGAGGAAGTCGAAATCGACATACCTCCCGGTGGAGACGACCTTCCCGGCCAATGGCCTCGCGGGAACCGCCCTAGGCGGGGAACGAGCCGGAGGTGGTTGCCTCGCGGGATCGTGCCGCGCCTTGGAGCGCCGCTCGGGACCGGCCTCGGGACGGGACCTCTTCCTAACCACGGTCTTACGAGGCATCTTGACCTAAACGGGAAGAAACACCTAAAGGACGGAGAAAGGTCGACGGAGGAGACTCGGGACGGACCGGAGACGACCTAGGAACGGACGAAAACCCTAAGAACCGGTGAAAAATCGACCGAACAGAGGTTGGAGACGATCGGGGAAGACCTAGGAGTCGGCTCTAGGGCTTTTTGAACAGTGGCGGCTTGAAAGAAAAGAGTTTGCGAAACGACAAACCTAGGGTTAAAAAGTCGGATCCCGACTGCGAGTCGACTCCCCTGAGTCGCGAGTCGACTCGACCTCGAGTCGACTCCAGAATATGCGCGAGTCGACTCTCCTTATGCGCCTGTAGACTTCGAGTCGACTCCCGACAATGTGCGAGTCGACTCCCCCTCAGCTGCCATCTTTGCGAGTCGACTCCCGCAAATGCGCGAGTCGACTCCCCCTTAGGAGCCGGCTCTGAAACTTACTCGAGTCGTCTCTAACCTTGGCACGCACCTAAAAGTCATGCTATAACCGTGCCAAATGAGGGAAAATCACCTAATTGGGATCTGATTTGATGATCATTGAATGTAAACTCTATTTTAACCGCATTCTAATCATCAAAATCAATTAATCTAGTGGAAACTCCCACTAGGATGGATCAATCACTCCTAATCCCCTCCTAAGCACGCTAAACCTCTCTTCACTTAGGGGTTTTGTAAAAATATCTGCTAATTGATTATCAGTACAAACAAATTGGAGTGACACATCACCATTCAATACATGATCTCTTATGAAGTGATGTCTTATCTCAATGTGTTTAGTTCTTGAATGTTGAATTGGATTTTTAGTTAGATTTATGGCACTTGTATTATCACAATTAATGGGGATTTTAGCTTGTTTAATGCCATAATCTTCTAATTGTTGTTTAATCCACAAGATTTGAGCACAACAACTCCCGGCTGCCACATATTCAGCTTCTGCAGTGGATAATGCAACCGAGTTTTGTTTCTTGCTAAACCATGAGATTAGGTTTTCTCCTAGAAACTGACACGACCCGCTGGTACTTTTTCTATCAAGCTTACATCCAGCGAAGTCTGAATCTGTGTACCCTATTAAGTTTAGGCTAGATTCTTTAGAGTACCATAGCCCTATGTTCTTAGTTCCTATTAAGTATTTAAAAATTCTCTTAACTGCAGCTAGGTGTGATTCTTTAGGATTAGCCTGATATCTAGCACACATGCAAACACTAAACATAATATCAGGTCTACTTGCAGTAAGATATAGTAAAGATCCTATCATACCTCTATAAAGTTTTTGATCTACAGATTTACTTGATTCATCTTGATCTAATTTGCATGATGAGCTCATGGGGGTGCTGATTGATTTGTTTCCTTCCATATCAAACTTCTTGAGCATCTCCTTGACATATTTTGCTTGATTGATGAAGATGCCTCCTTCAGATTGTTTGATTTGAAGCCCGAGGAAGTAGTTCAGCTCTCCCATCATGCTCATCTCAAACTCACTCTGCATCAAATCAGCAAACTCTTTGCAGAGGCGATTGTTAGTAGCACCGAAAATGATATCATCAACATAAATCTGTACTAATAGCATCTCCTTATTTTGCTTTTTCAGAAATAATGTTGTGTCTACATTTCCCCTAGAGAATTCATGTTCTAATAGGAATTTACTAAGTCTCTCATACCATGCTCTAGGTGCTTGTTTTAATCCATAAAGTGCTTTGTTCAGTTTATACACATGATTAGGGTATTGATGATTTTCAAAACCAGGAGGTTGTTCTACATACACTTCCTCATTAATATACCCATTTAAAAATGCACTTTTTACATCCATTTGAAATAGTTTGAAATCCTTAGAGCATGCATATGCTAATAATAGTCTAATAGCCTCAAGTCTAGCTACGGGAGCAAAGGTTTCATCAAAATCTATGCCTTCTTCTTGATTATAACCCTTTGCCACTAGTCTAGCCTTATTCCTTATAACAATTCCAATTTCATCTAGCTTATTTTTATATATCCATTTTGTACCTATAATTGGATATTTAGAAGGTCTCTCTACTAGATCCCACACTTTGTTTCTAGTAAATTGGTTTAGTTCTTCTTGCATTGCATTTATCCAATTTACATCATTTTCGGCTTCTTCTATATGTTTGGGCTCAAAGTGTGAAACAAAAGCTAGATGGTTATTTAGATTTCTAAGTGAAGCTTTAGTCCTAACCGGTTGAGATGGATCATCTAGAATGAGTTCCTTAGGATGCCCGTGAGCATACCTCCAAGCTTTTGTTAGCCCATGATCCACAATAGCCTCTTGGCTTGATGATTCTCCTTCAATCAACTTTTGATTATCATCTTGTAATCCCATCTCATCTATCTTTTCCTCAAGTATTTCAACATCATCATCAAAATTAACTTTCTTACTAGAGAAGATGTCACTAGAGTCATCAAATACTACATGTATAGATTCTTCTATGACTAAGGTTCTTTTATTAAATACTCTATAGGCTTTACTAGTTGTAGAATAACCTAGGAATATTCCTCCATCAGATTTAGGGTCAAATTTCCCTAGATTATCTTTCCTATTATTATGCACAAAACACCTACATCCAAAAATATGAAAATAATTAACCTTTGGTTTTCTGTTTTTCCACAGTTCATAAGGTGTTTTCTTTATAATGGGTCTCAATAGAACTCTATTTAATATGTGACAACAGGTATTAATGGCTTCTCCCCAAAAGTACTTAGGGAGGTTACTTTCACATAACATAGTTCTAGCCATTTCCTCTAGTGTTCTATTCTTCCTTTCCACAACTCCATTTTGTTGTGGTGTCCTAGGTGCTGAGAAATTATGGGTTATCCCCTTTTTACTGCAAAATTCATCAAATGATTGATTTTCGAATTCGGTACCATGGTCACTTCTAATGGCTATGACTGAAGACTCTCTAGCATTTGTTACTTCCTTATGGAACTTCTTAAAAACAGAAAATGCTTGATCCTTATGTGCTAGAAACATGACCCATGTATACCTAGAGTAATCATCTACTATAACTAGACCATATTTATTTCCACCTAGGCTTGTTGTTCTAGTTGGACCAAATAGGTCCATGTGTAGTAATTCTAGAGGCCTAGAAGTAGAGACACATTTTATGGATTTAAAAGAGTTCCTAGATTGTTTGCCAAATTGACATGCTTCACATATTTTGTTCTTTTCAAATTTTAATTTTGGCAAACCTATCACGGAGTCTCTTTTAACTAGTTTAGTTATTGTGTCCATGCTTGCATGACCTAACTTATGGTGCCATAACCAACTAGCATCATTATCTTTAGTTTCATTTACAACTAGACATTGGTTATGTTTTGCAAGATCTTCTAGGTCTACAACATATACATTTCCACGTCTAATTCCTTTAAAAACTAAACTATTATCATTAGGATTTGTTATAATGCATAGTGATGGTTTAAACATAACATCATATCCTATATCACATAATTGACTAATGCTTAACAAGTTATGCTTAAGACCATCAACATATCTAACATTATCTATAAAAGTAGAAGGGGTGATTTGAACTTTACCAATACCAATGATATGTCCTTGGTTGTTGTCTCCAAAAGTCACAGCACCTCCTTTCTTAGCTTCAAGGGTGAAAAATTGATCTTTATCACCCGTCATGTGCCTTGAGCAGCCACTATCCAAATACCAGCGGTTTTTGTTGACCTTGGCTGCAAGACACTCCTACACAAGCAAATCATGTCATCTTAGGTACCCAAGTTTTCTTGGGTCCTTCATGGTTAGTCAAGTTGGTTCCTTTTGGAACCCATACCCTTTTAATTTTCCTTTTTGTTTTACTTTTCCTATAGTCACATGCATTTGCCTTATGTCCTATAGTTCCACAACAAAAGCAGGTTATTTTCTTAGTTTTAGTTTCTCCAGCTTTAACAAAGAAGTTACTAAGAAGTTTTTGTTTATTTCTTGGTTTATACCCTAAACCCGCTTTATTAAATACTGCTCGTTGACTATTTAGTATCATGTTTAATTTTTCAGAACTATATGTAAATTTTTCAACTAAGGGTTTGTATTTGTTAAGTTCTTTAGTTAGTGTTTGATTTTCTGCTTTTAGATCATTAAGTTCTTTTGTAAGATCCTTATCTAAGGTTTGTTTATATTTTTTAAGTTCTGAAAATTCCTTAGTTAGTTTTTCATTATCTTTAGTTAAGGTGTTAGTCTTTTGAGTTAAAAGTTGGTTGTTTGTTTTAAGTTCAATATTTTCTTTGGTGATTAAGTCCTTATCCTTAACTAATTTATCGTATTTATGTAGGTATGATTGATTAGCTATTTTCAGTTCTTTATTCTTAAGATTTATAGCCTTATATTCTACCATTAACTCATTAAATGCATCATAAAGTTCATCAAAAGAAAAATCAAAATGCGTATCGGAAGTTACCTCGTTTTCGTTGGCCATGAAGCAGAAATTGGCCTTCTCTTCTTGTTCTTCATCCGATGATGAAGATGATGCGTCGGAGTCCGATAGGGTGGTGACAAGGGCTTTCTTCTTCTTCTTGTACTTGCTGCCCTTCTTTAGTAAGGGACACTCAGCTCTGATGTGTCCCGGCTTTTTGCACTCATAGCACCCAATCCCCTCATTTTCTCTTTCATTACCTTTGTCCTTGCGGTAGGAATTTGAGGGGCCTCTCCTTTGATGATAGGACTTCTTGTGGTTGATAAATTTCTTGAACTTGCGCACAAGAAGTGCCTCACCACCATCTTCCTCATCTTCTTCTTCTTCACTACTGCTACTGCAAGATAAATCTTTGTTAGATGAAGTAGACTTTAAAGCTATTACCTTTTTCTTATGGGAGGACTCTTCCTCGTTGTGTTGTTTCATGGTGAGCTCGTGCGTCATAAGGGATCCAAGAAGCTCCTCAAGTGGTAGCTTGTTCAAGTCCTTGGCTTCTTGGATTGCCGTCACTTTAGCTTCCCACGACCTTGGTAGACACCG
Organism: Phoenix dactylifera; assembly: GCF_051530095.1. Classification (NCBI taxonomy): domain Eukaryota; kingdom Viridiplantae; phylum Streptophyta; class Magnoliopsida; order Arecales; family Arecaceae; genus Phoenix; species Phoenix dactylifera. The sequence goes on from NC_143191.1 coordinate 15,380,929, forward strand.
AAGGATTTTCCTGACAAGCTCACTGTTAGTATAGTTCTTGCCAAGGCTTTTTAGGGCATTGACAATATCAGTAAACCTAGTGAACATGCATGTGATTGTTTCATTTGAATCCATTTTAAATAGTTCATATTTATGAACCAAGATGTTTATTTTGGATTCCTTGACTTGATTCGTGCCCTCATGGGTCACTTCAAGTCTGTCCCAAATTTCTTTTGCAGAATTACAAGTTGAAACCCTATTGAATTTATTACGGTCTAAGGCACAATAAAACACATTCATAACTTTAGAGTTTAATTGTGCCTTCCTCATGTCATGTTCATCCCAATCCGTTTCTAGTTTGGGTACCTTGACACCATCTACATATATGGATGGGATGTATGGGCCATTCACTACAATGGTCCACATCTCATAGTCTTGGGCTTGAATGAATATTCTCATCCTAGCCTTCCAGTATGAGTAGTCGGATCCATTGAAGAAAGGGGGTCTTTGGGTGGACTGACCCTCAATGTGAGAAGATCCAAATGGGGTTGTCATTTTGAACTTTTAACTCTTGAGTGGAAGAGTTTTTGGCTCTGATACCACTTGTTGCCCAGATAGACAACCCAAGAGGGGGGGTGAATTGGGTTTTAAATTAATTTGGATAATTAAAACGTTATGGATGATTAATTAAAAACTATTGCAAGTTATTTAATTAATGCTAAGTGCTGTGAGTGATGTGAGAGGAAGAAGAGAAGAGACAATCCAATGCAAACACAGAGTTTTATAGTGGTTCGGAGCTACCCCTTGCTCCTACGTCCACTCCCCAAGTCTCTCTTGGGAATTCACTATAACCCCCTTGGATTACAGTCGGTTGTTTTGCAAGCTCACAACCAAACTTGTTGTTTTACGAGCTCACAACGAACTCGGTCGGTTTTCCCAGGCTCACCGACTAGAACCAACCCCGATTATTTTTCCGGGCTCACAATCAAACCCTTACACACGTTGGTTTTTAACTTGGCTCACCAACCAACCTTAATCCCCTTGATTCAATCCCCCGATTGAACCAAGTAAATACAAGTTATAGAAAGAAAGGAAAATAAGCTTCTCAAAAGCAGATGTAAAACAATATAATCAAAAGAGGAGTTTAGAAGCCCTCAAACGCTTTTAAGCTGAAGTAGAGGAATGGCTTCTTGAACTCCGGTCTCCTCTAGAATGAGTAGTCGACTTGAATGCAGGAGGAGGAGGCTTTAATTGCGAAAGATGTAGTTGGTTGCAGTAAATGCTGATCTTCCTCTTTTTCGTTGAAGAGCACGTTGCAGAGCTTGAAAGCTTGAATGCTTGGAGTGGAATGGTTGTTCTTTTTTTTGCTACAGTCTTCTGTGGCTATTTAAGCCAATCCCCACGGAAACTAGCCGTTACACTGCTTTTTCTGTCCGTTCTGCACACTCTGCGCAGCCTGACAATATGACCGTTGGTGGGTTGGAGTCGACTCGCGCGATCAGGAGTCGACTCGGCTGTAGCGGGAGTCGACTCGGCAACTGTTCCAACTTTGAATTAAAGTTGCCGTCACGACTGGGAGTCGACTCGTCTTGACCCGGAGTCGACTCGCCAACTTCTGGAGCTGACCTGGCAATTTTGGAGTCGGCTCATCCACTGAAGTCCGTGGATCCAATTTTGAATTTTGTCCACTCGAGTCGACTCGACTGTCCTTGGAGTCGACTCGAATCTCAGAGCCCGAACTCCCGATTCTCTGTCTTTTGGCTCATCCAGTCTTGGAGTCGACTCGAACTTTCTTGGAGTCGACTCGGCTCTCAATTTTCGAAAGTTGGTCTTCTGCCTTTTGACGTGAAGCTTGTCTTGGAGTCGACTCGAGCTGTCTGGGAGTCGACTCGAATCTCAGAGGCAGTAACATGGTTTTCTGTCTGTCGATGGTCGCACAGTCTCGGAGTCGACTCGCGTATTGCGGGAGTCGACTCGAATCTCAGAGTCCATAAAATGCTCTCTGACCTTTTCTTTGTGTACCGCTGAGAGTCGACTCTTGCTTTCTCTGGAGTCGACTTGCCAACCATCGGAGTCGACTCGCGTTCCACTGGAGTCGACTCGAATCTCAGACTCGAAAACTGCTCTCTGACTTTTCTTTGTGTACCTCTTGGAGTCGACTCTTACTACCTTGGAGTCGACTCGTTGAACATTGGAGTCGACTCGCGCACTTCAGGAGTCGACTCGTTGACAGGTTCTGAGATGAGGCTTTCTGTTCTTCTTTCTGTTCTCAGTCGGAGTCGACTCGTACTAGTCTGGAGTCGACTCGAGCTCGTGCCAGTGAACTTGATACGCTTGGAGTCGACTCGTGATACTCGGGAGTCGACTCGAGTCTCAGACTTTGGTTCAGCAGACTTCTTAACTTATCCAAAATACTATGAACCAAATCTAGAGACACTTGGACAGGATTTTCACTGAAACACTCAATTGAATTCATTAGTAATCACAAGATATACTCAAATGCTTTGAGCTCATCAAAATCAAATGGGGTTTTAATCAATCACTCCACAAAAAGAAACCAATTCACCCCCCCTCTTGGCTTGTCACCTTGGGCAACAAGTGGTATCAGAGCAAGGTGCTCTAATAGTACTCATTGATCTCACAATCAAGAGTTAAAGATCATGACAACCCAAGTGGGATGTTCTATGAGTGAGGGGCAATCCACAAATAGACCACCTCTATTTAATGGCACAAACTACACATATTGGAAAGCTAGAATGAGGATATTCATTCAAGCTTCAGACTATGAACTATGGCAAATCATCACTAGAGGACCTCACACACCCACACTTAACATAGAGGGCACTATCATACCCAAACCAGAAATGGATTGGAATGAAAGTGATAGAAGATTAGCACAGTTAAATGCAAAAGCTATAAATGTACTTTACTACTCATTAGATGTAAATGAATTTAATAGAATATCTACTTGCACTACTGCCAAAGAAATTTGGGACAGACTTGAGGTCACACATGAAGGGACCAATCAAGTTAAGGAGTCAAAGATAAACATATTAGTACACAAGTATGAATTGTTTAAAATGGAATCTACTGAGTCCATAACTGATATGTTTACTCGTTTTACTGACATTATAAATGGGCTTAAGAGTTTAGGAAAGTCTTACTCTAACTTTGATTTGGTGCGAAAAATTCTCAGGTCTCTACCAAGGAATTGGGAGGCCAAGGTAACCGCCATTCAAGAAGCAAAGGACCTCAACACACTGCAGTTAGAGGAGCTTCTAGGATCACTCATGACCCATGAGTTGACAATGAGGCAAAATTCAGAAGATGAGGTCAAGAGAAGAAAGCCCATTGCCCTAAAGACTACCACCCCTAAACAACTAACTGAATCAGAAGATTCAGATGATGATGAAGAAATCGATGAAGAAGGGATGGCTGTGCTTGGGAGAAAATTCAGAAAATTTATGAGAGGTAAGAATAGGTTCCATAAAAAGAAACCCTTCCTTAAAGGTAACTCAAGCAAAGAAAAGGATAAGGACAAAGAAAAGGAAAAAGAAACTCCCATTTGCTATGAGTGTAACAAACCCGGGCATTATAAGATAGATTGCCCAGATTTGAAGTGGATGGCAAGAAAGTTGAAAAAGAAGAATTTCATGGCTGAATGGAGTGAAAGTGAGGAATCAAGTTCGGAGGAGGAAGATCATCAAGAGACGGCCCAAATGTGTCATATGGCCAATGACGATGAGGTAGATTCTGAACTTGACTGTGATTTTACTGTTGATGAATTACATGATGCATTCTTAGAACTCATGGAAGAACATAAGAAACTAATTAATAGAAATAAAGTTCTGAAAGAAGAAAATCAATCTCTTATTAAGGACAAGTTAAAACTGTCTCATACCTGTGAAACTTTGAGTAGGAAACTTACAAATGAAACCAAGGATCTAATTGCTGAAAATATCAAGCTAAAAGAAGATGCTGAAAAATATAAATCCTTGGTAGATAAATTTACACTTAGTTCTACCAAATTAAATATGATTCTTGATAGCCAAAAAGCTGTATATGATAAGGCTGGTTTAGGATATAGAACAAATAGGAAACAAAAATTCTTAAAGAACATTTTTGTAAAAGCTAAAAGTGAAAATATTACTTGTTATTGCTGCAATAAGTTAGGACATAGAGCATATGAATGTAACTTTAGAAAGTCCAGTCAAAACAAATCAAGTTATAATCAAAAGATTAAATTCAAAAAAGTTTGGGTTCCAAAAGGAACATGGAGTACTAACCCTAAAGAACCCAACTTAGTTTGGGTACCTAAAGTTTCTTCTTGATCTTGATTGTAGGTGTGTCTTACAGCTGATAAAGTGGAAAAACAATGGTATCTAGATAGCGGCTGTTCAAGACACATGACCGGTGACGTAGATCAATTTGTCACCTTGGAATCAAAGAAAGGTGGAGTAGTAACCTATGGAGACAATGGTAAAGGGCATATCATTGAAAAGGGTAAAATTTTCATTGCTCCATCTATTTTTATAGAAAATGTCTTATTAGTTAAGGGTTTGAAACATAACCTTCTTAGTATAAGTCAATTTTGTGACAAAGGGTTTAAAGTTACATTTGAAGCATCTGTATGCATAATCACTAATCCTAAAGATAATAGCATTGTACTTGTAGGACAAAGGCAAAGAAATATTTATTTAGTAGATCTTCATGAGTTAGGCAAGAAAAATGGTTTATGCTTAATTACTAATGAAGAAAAAAAAAATGAAACTAGTTGGCTTTGGCATCGAAGATTAGGACATGCTAGTATGGAATTAATATCAAAACTAGTTAAGAAGGAATTAATAAAAGATGTGCCAAAATTGATCTTTGAAAAGGACAAAATATGTGGACCATGTTCATTGGGAAAACAAACTAAATCATCTTTCAAATCGAAGAATGTAGTATCAACAACTAGACCATTTGAACTCATACACATGGATTTATTTGGACCTACTAGAACTACAAGTCTAGGAGGGAAGAAATATGGACTAGTTATTGTTGATGATTTTTCAAGGTATACATGGGTTTCATTTTTGGCACATAAGAATGAAGCATTTTCAGAATTTTTGAAACTATATAATAATATCATAAATGAAAAGAAACTCACCTTAGTAGCAATTCGAAGTGATCATGGTACGGAATTTGAAAATCAACACTTTGAAGAACTTTGCACTAAAAATGGAATATCACATCAATTTTCAGCACCTAGAACGCCTCAACAAAATGGGGTTGTTGAAAGGAAAAATAGGACATTGGCAGAAATGGCACGCATAATGTTGTGTGAGTCAAATCTTCCAAAGTACTTTTGGGCTGAAGCTATAAACACTGCTTGCCATATTCTAAATCGAGTTTTAATACGGCCTATAACCAAGAAAACTTCTTATGAACTCTGGAAGAATAAGAAACCAACTGCTAAATATCTTAAAGTTTTTGGATGTAGATGTTTCATCTTAAACAATGGCAAGGAGGATCTAAGTAAATTTGATGCCAAGTCAGATGAAGGTATCTTCTTAGGATACTCCACATCTAGCAGGGCATACAGAGTATTCAATAAAAGAACCTTAGTAGTGGAAGAGTCAGTCAATATTATATTTGATGAGTCTGATAGTGAGTCTGCTAGGAAAGAAAATATTGTTGATGATGATACAGGAATTATCGACTTTGAAAAGTTGAATATTGATGACGTGCCAAATCAAGATAAGGGAGATGATGGCGTGCCACCACAATCCCAAAACTTGCCAAAGGAATGGAGGTATGCATATGGACATCCTAAAGACTTAATCATTGGTGATCCATCTCAAGGGGTAAGAACTCGATCATCTCTTAGGAATTTAAATGATTATCTTGCTTTCGTTTCACAATTAGAACCTAAGACTTATGAAGAAGCTGAAAAAGATACTAACTGGATAAATGCCATGCAAGAAGAATTAAATCAATTCAAAAGAAGTAATATATGGACATTAACTGAAAGACCAAAGCATAATTCAGTAATTGGAACAAAATGAATATTTAGAAATAAATTAGATGAAAATGGATTAGTTATAAGAAATAAGGCTAGACTTGTAGCTAAGGGATACAATCAAGAAGAAGAAATAGATTTTGATGAGACATTTGCTCCTGTAGCTAGATTAGAGGCTATTAGATTACTTCTAGCATTTGCATGTTTCATGGATTTCAAATTATATCAAATGGATGTGAAGAGTGCATTCTTAAATGGTTTTATTGAGGAGGAAGTATATGTAGAACAACCTCCAGGTTTTGAGAATCATGAATTGCCAAATCATGTCTTTAAACTACATAAGGCATTATATGGATTAAAGCAAGCACCTAGAGCTTAGTATGATCGATTAAGCAAATTTCTGCTTAATAATGACTTTAGTAGAGGAAATGTAGATAAAACTCTATTTCTCAAAAGAAAGGACAAAAATCTATTAGTGGTACAAATATATGTAGATGACATAATCTTTGGTGCCACAAATGATACTCTTTGCAAAGAATTTGCTGATTTAATGCATGGAGAATTTGAAATGAGTTTGATGGGAGAACTAAGCTTCTTTCTAGGATTACAAATCAAACAAACTAAAGAAGGCATTTTCATTCATCAAACTAAGTATACAAAGGAAATACTAAAGAAGTTTGGAAATGAAAATCATAAGGGAGTAGGCACTCCAATGAATCCTACTAGCAAGCTAGACAAGGATGAAAAAGGGAAGAGTATTGATATCAAGCTCTATAGAGGACTAATTGGATCCTTGCTCTATCTTACTGCTAGTAGACCCGACATCGTATTTAGTGTAGGAATATGTGCTAGATACCAATCGGATCCTAAGGAGTCACATTTAAGTGCTGTTAAGAGAATCCTTAGATATTTAAGAGGAACTACCAATATAGGGCTATGGTACTCAAGGGACTCCTGTCTAAATTTGCTTGCGTATTCAGATGCTGATTTTGCCGGATGCAAATTAGATAGGAAGAGCACAAGTGGCACATGTCAATTCTTAGAAAATAACTTAGTATCATGGTTTAGCAAAAAGCAGAATTCAGTGGCACTGTCCACAGCTGAAGCTGAATATATAGCTGCTGGTAGTTGTTGTGCTCAAGTATTATGGCTTAAGCAACAACTAGAGGACTATGGAGTTAAACTAGATAATATTCCTATTAAGTGTGATAATACTAGTGCCATCAATCTTACTAAAAATCCAGTTCAGCACTCTAAAGCCAAACACATAGAAATAAGGTACCATTTTATTAGGGATCATGTGCAAAATGGAAATATATGTATTGAGCATATATGCACTGAAAAACAATTAGCCGACATATTTACGAAACCATTGAGTGAAGATAGATTCTGCATGCTAAGGAGGGAATTAGGCATATGCGATCCTTTTTATTGAAGAAATATAAAAAGGGAGCTAGTAGTCTCATGATACATTCTTCCAATTTCTAAAATTCCATGAAACATGAGTCAAATTTGTTATCTAGAGATTCCTTACTCATGTATCATTGTCCCATAAAGAGTTTATAAGGATTGGAAGCAAGGAAAATTCTTAGAAGCAAAAAGAAAGAGAAAAGAAAAAATTCTGCACTTGGGTCGACCCAACCCAGAATAGGGTCGACCCAACGTTGAGTCGACCCAAGAAAAATCTTGAGTCGACCCAACGTCGGGACTCCACTGTTAAAAGGGGACCCGAGAGCATTGTTAGGGCACTGTTTGCCCTTGTCCTCTTCTGAATACTCTAATCCCCACTCTCCAAACTCCTCCAAACAGTAGATTACCTTGAGATCTTAGAGAAATGGGACCCAAAAGAGCCGTAGCCAAGAGATCCGGAAGAGTCACACGGATCCAACGGGAGGAAAGGCAACCTACGGAGCCATCTACCGTGTCTCCACGACGTGAGGCACGTGCGGAGGCCCCTCCTCCTCCTTCTCCCTCAGTGATACTTGCAAGATTTGCGGGAAGACCGGTTACAACGGGGAGAAGGATCCATTCCGAGTTCTTTGATCAAGAAGGGTTTCGGTTGAGGGAATGGATCCAAAGGCAAGGTTGGGAGTATCTTTGCTCCCTAGACGTGATGATCTACCCCGGATTGGTTCAGGAGTTCTATACCTTCCTCAAAACTGGTATGGGAGGGCTTGTTTCGGAAGTTCGAGGGGTTCGAGTTCGAGTTTCCGAGGAGAGCTTGAGTGAGCTACTTCATCTACCCTGCGTAGGAGCCGCTCCGGAAAAGCCTGAAAACAAAATGAGAGCTCTACAGTTGATCATGGAAAATGAAAACTTCGACTTTTCCGCGAAGGTAATAGCTAGTTCTCTTACTGCTGAAATGAGATTACTGCTCAGTATAATAAATAGAATCTTATTTCCAAAGACCGGGAGATTCGATCTCATCACAGAGCGAGATCTAGCAGTGATGGAGTGTATGATTCAGGGGATTCCCCTAAATCTTCCGGCCATGATACTGAGATAGATGAGGAAGGTGATGTGCAACTCCAGGGTATCACTACCTTATGGTATAATACACACCTTGATTTTTCGACAGCACAGTTTAGCTCTCGAGGAGGAGGCATCCAAGAGTCTGCATCATACTGACACATACACTGCACGGACACTTATACGCATGGGATATGAGAAAGTGAACGGGCAGTGGATTCACACTGGAGCAGGCATTCAGGGTGAGGCACCAGAGGATGAGGATGAGGAGCATATGGATCATCCTACTGCACCTTCAGAGGCTGGACCATCATCATCCGTTCCTCCGAGAGATACAGATGAGTTCTGGAGCAGGATGACTAAGCTCATGTCAGCTCAGGCGAGGACTATCACTGACGGGCTGACGAGCCGATTGGACGCCCGATTGGACGTCATGTCTGCTGAGATCAGTGATCTGAGGCAGCAGATAGGAGCACTCCGGAGAGAGAGAGAGACCCATGGACCATCTGTGCCACAGGCTGCTGAGTCAGAGATTTCGGCACAGAGTCATCCAGCTCGTCGTGCTCCACGCCAGATACAGTCTCACCAGGCTCGACCTCCCCTCGCCACGTACACTAGGAGGATGAGGACTAGATCCCAGCCGTTAGAGTCTCCCTAGGCTGATCTTAGCATCTATGTTTAGAGCTTAGGCTAGATATCTAGTTCTCATATGTATTTTGCTTTTATCATGTATCTTTAAACTTTGATTCAGGAACATTGTATCTGTTTTTGTTTTTGGCATGAATGTATGAAAATGTTCCCATTTTGATCAATGAAGTTTGAAGTTTGGTATTTATTGCATCTTTTCCATATATCTTTTTGATGATAACAAAAAGGGGGAGAAGTAAAGAAAGAGTATTTATTTTAGGAGAAGTAAAGATCTTAGGGGAGAAGTAAAGATATTGTTTAGAGTAAATAAAGTAACAAAAAGGGGAGAACTAAAGATATCTTTAGAGTAAGTAAAGAAAGAATAATAAGAGCAAAAGTAAAGAAAGTTAAAGAAAGGAGAAGTAAAGAAAAAGAAATAAGAAGTTATGTAAAGAAAGAGAAATAAGAACTTATGCAAGAAAAGAGAAATAATTAGGCAAACAAATTGAAAATCATATAAGAAAGCTTATACATCTAAGGGGGAGCAATTTGTAACAATGAAAATCATCAAATCAAAAATTTCTATCAAATTTCAGAATTTGGCACATATAATTTCAGAATTTGGCACGCACCTCTCGCACCCCGATACATAACCTAAACTCATATTTTATCTCAAATTTTTGAAGTTTCATCGTTAATGAATTATAAATGAAAGGGGGAGCAATTCAAAAAGTCAAATTGGCAACATTTAAATGAAATAGGGGAAGATTTCACTCTTATATATGAAAAGCTGAAATTCAGCAAGTTAAGCCCTTTCAAAAACTGATCTTAAAGACAAGTATCAATAGGCTCATACTCTTTATTTTGTAATCATCAAAAAGGGGGAGATTGAGGATGATAGTGTTATTTTGATGATTAACAAGCAATTATCTAGAGTATGTTATAAGTTAAATTGATACTTCATTTATAAGACTATTACTCTCAGGATATTTGTATAAATTGATATAGATACATTTCATTGTTTATTTGAATGAATCTAACCTTGAGATGCAGCAAAGTGTGGATTGAGTCGACCCAAAGGATGATTGGGTCGACCCCGGCACATCAAGAAATCATTTGGCACACTTCTGCAAAAATGGCACAGATGAACAGTGAGTTGGGTCGACCCAAGGAAAGCATGAGTCGACCCAAACATCAAGATCCTCAAAACAAGACAGAACAATGGTTCTCTGGATTCACTGAGAGGGTCGACCCAAGAAGTAGTTGAGTCGACCCAAGCTTTAGTCGACCCAAACCCTGAGAGGGTCGACCCAAAGGCAAGACAGAAAAGAAGACAGAAAATGGTTCTCTGGAATTACTGAGAGGGTCGACCCAAGAAGAAGTTGAGTCGACCCAAGTGAACTTTGAGTCGACCCAAAGAATGGTTGGGTCGACCCAAGAGAAGGAAGGCTGAATTTCAAGTTTCTGTGTTTTCTGAGAGGGTCGACCCAAGGAATGTTTGAGTCGACCCAAGTGAAAGTTGGGTCGACCCAAGGACAGGTTGAGCCGACCCAAACACGGGCTGAAGCATAACGGCTAGTTCTGCAGATGTACTTTTTGTCCTTCCCAAAGTCAGTAACGGCTAGTTTTTGAATTCTAACCATTGGGGCTTGTCCAATGGATGTAGGAGACTATTTAAAGTGGCACTATTCATCAGATAGAACAACTTTTGAAAGGAATATCAAAGAGTACACAAGAAAACAAAAGTGCCCTAATCTTCTTCATCCAAGTGCTTCATTCAAGAATCAAAGAAAGGGGTTGAGCAGATTCAAAGAGTCATCAAGAGCTCCATCCTCCCTTGTAGAGTGAAGCATCCTTGACAAAGAAGAGAGAAGCCACTTCAAAGCGATAAATATTTTCTATACTCTTCTTTGTAGTTTATATTGTTTCATTTGCTCATTTAGGAGTTTAAATCTTCTTTCTTTATTTGTTAAACAACTTGTAAAGGTTGGTTGGTGAGCCCGGAAAACCAACGGAGTAGGTTGATTGGTGAACCCGGAAAACCAATTGTAAAGGTTCGTTGGTGAGCCCGTAAAACCAACAAAGGTTTTTGGTGAACCCGGAAAACCAAAGTGTAAAGGTTCGTTGGTGAGCCCGTAAAACCAACAAAGGTTTTTGGATTGTGAGCCCGGAAAACAATCCAACTGTAATCCGCGAGATTATAGTGAATTCCCAAGGGGTCGCTTGGGGAGTGGACGTAGGTGCTAAGGAGAGCACCGAACCACTATACTTTGTGTTGTTTGTGTTGTGATTTGCTTTAGCTTACTAACCATCCATTTGACTTGAGTAAGATAGTTTAAATTTAAAAGAAACCAATTCACCCCCCCCCCCCCCCCCTGGCTTGTCACCTTGGGCAACAATAGAGTTTGTAGGCCTTCATGCCATGGGGATATTGGAGGAAGATATATTGCCTAGCCCTTAGATCAAACTTTGACCTATTTCTTTTTAAAGTAGAAGCATAACATAGGCAACCAAAGACCCTTAAGTAAGAAGAAGATGGTCTTGAAGAGAATAAAACTTCATAAGGGGATGTATTAGACAATTTGGGAGTGGGAATCCTGGTGATAAGATATACAGCAGTAAGAATACATTCTCTCCAAAAATTCAAAGGAAGATTTGCTTGAAACCTTAATGCTCTAGCAACATTAAGGATGTGTTGATGTTTTCTCTCCACTACTCCATTTTGCTGAGGAGTATCAACACAACTAAGTTGATGTATTATCCCTTTTGATGCATAAAACTCTCTCATACCAAACTCCAATCCATTGTCTGATCTAAGTGATTTTATTTGGCAGAAAATTGGGTTTTAACTAAAGAATAAAATGCTTGAATAATTCCCTGAGCTTGAGACTTAGAATGCATTAAATAAACCCAAGTTGCCCTGCTGTAATCATCCACAATAGTAAGAAAATACTTAGAGCCATCAATTGAAGGTGTAGAGAAGGGTCCCCAAATGTCACAATGAACCAACTCAAAAATGGAATTAGAGACATGTTCAAAATTAGAAAAATTCAGTCTATGTTGTTTTGCTTGAGGACAAATGCTACAATATTTTTCTTTACCAATATGTATTTCAGGTACAAGTTTATTGAGTAAACTAAGCCTAGTAAGAAATAGATGTCCTAATCTACGATGCCACAAATCAAAACCAGGGTGATCTACAGCTGAATGTGAATGTGCAGCAGAAATGATGCAACAGAAATTAAAACAACAGAATAGGATGTTGAGTGATCAGTTGAACCTTTGTTTAATTGAAGATGATAAAGACCATCTTCAAGCTTTCCCACTCCAATCATCACCCAAGTAACCAGGTCCTATATGAAACAAGAGTTTGAAAGGAAAGTTAGGCAACAATGATGTGCATTTACAAGCTTGCTTGCTGAAATTAAGTTGAAGAAAAAACAGGGTACGCAAAGCACATTGGTTACTGTGAAAGATTCTGAAACTTTGACTGTCCCAAGATGAGTCACTGGGACTTGTTCACCATTAGGTAACTTGACGGTGGCATTAACCTTTGCTGGAGTTTTAGAAAATTGGAAAATGGAACATACCATATAATCCGTGGCTCCTATATCTATAATCCATGAAAACCATGATTGTTTTTGATTAGAGGTGCTCAAGAGACTAATGTGGTTACCTACAAATGCAGAGGTTGACGGCATTGAGAGCTATTACTTCCCATTCGTAAGTTTCCAACTTAATTTGCAGATGGCATACTTGATGGCAAACTCGTTGGCACACTTACAACAGAATTAAATGTGTAAACTTGCAGTTGTGGTTTCAGCACCGAAAGGATCATTTGGCATTGTTCCGAAGTGATTGTAAGGTTAGAAAATTCTTGCATTAAATCTGGTGCAGAGGTACCAGAGATCTGGTTGACTGTGGGAATTGCTTTTTTGCTCTTAGTAAAGTTAAAACCAGATAGAAAACTATGAAGTCGATAGCATTTATCCCTGTATGTCCTAATTTTCCATAATGGTTGCATATAGGCCTACTTTTCCTAAGAATTTGGCCTACATTGCCATGTCTTTGAATGGGTCTTGAAGGTTGATTGGGGAAAGAATGATTGAATGCAGGCTAATTGTGAAAAGACTGATTGCCATTGCTAAGAGATTTTTCAAAGGTAGACTTACTTGTAAAAGCAGTAGCTGTAGCTTCAGAATTTTGGATCATGGCAGTCACCTCTTGTTGCCGTTCCTCTTGAAGCACAAGTGCAAAAAACTTTGTTGACTGGTGGTAAAGGATCCATAAATAGGATATGTCCACGAATATTTGAATAAGAATCATCAAATCCCATCAAGAATTGGATGACTTGCTCCTCGAACTGGTATTCATTCTGTTGCCGAGGTCTGAAATTCTCCAGTTCTTCCCAAAGTCCCTTCAACCGAGTGAAATATGAAATCATGGAACCATTATTCTGAGAAATGAATGAGATGGTTTTCCTGCAACTAATAGATCCTGGGGCCATTGCTTTGGCTGAATCTTTCCTTTAGATCAATCTAAATCTGCCTAGCTGATTCCATGTAGATCACACTAGTGCTCATTTTCTTTGGGATGGAGTTTAAGATCCAAACTGAAGCCACCATATTGCATCGCCTCCAAGCAATATGATGCAGATGATTTTCTGGGGGTTGAACAATGCTACCATCAATGAAGCCTTCCTTGTTCTTGATAGTCAATGCCATTGTCATTGATCGGCTCCAAGTAGAGTAGTTTTCTTCAGTTAAGATTAATTAAATGAGTTGCAAACCTGTGTTGTCACCATGGTGTAGAAAATAAAGACTTGTTGGATCCTCCATCACATTCTGAATTGGAGTGGAAATTGAGTCACCAATGGCATTGGTAGAACTGGCAGCAACATTGGCCGAGGACATCATGATGGAAGCACTTTAAAGCTCTGATACCATGAAGAAATTCGAATGATGAAAAAGGGAATGAAGAGAACTCGGAACAGGGGAGAAGAAAATAATGAGAAAGCAGCTCCTTTTCTTATTATTGTTCATCGATGAGCTCTGCTTACATTTATATACATAAACTCCAACTGAAAGGAAGCTAACTGCTAACTAAATAACAAAAATAGTAACTAATCTAAATAATAGATTCTTTGGATAAGGTAACTGACTAAACTGGATAAGGTAATTGTCTAACTGAAATAACTGTCTAACTAAAACAAATAACTAAAACTAACAGTAACAGTTGAATTAGTAACCGCTAAATCAGATGTCTGAATATTAACAATTTCTCAATGGGAAGTTATCAAAACTAAGAAAATTAAATTTCTAAAGGGGTATAGAATCCATGCCACCGCTGGCTTGCTGTACATTCATCCATCTATTAAAATAGATTATATTGAATAAATGTATATCCCATCAATAATCTAGCTCTTAAACCATGCATGGAACACACACACACACAGATATATATCCATAGCTCTTGTGTACGCATAAAAATTATCAATAAAATATTTTGAATTATTTGCAATAACCAGTTCATCAAGTAAAATGCAATCAATACTTGTCAATTGATTCTTGATGATGGAATTTACAGAATCCCATATTCTAACAAGTCTAGTTTTAATCTTCTATCTCCTCTTTTCAAGTGATAGTTTCGATAATAAATTGTTTTCCATTTTCTTCAGCTAATTTATTCAAAAAAAAAAATTGCACACAATTTTTGGAAATTATATGAAACAACAACATTAAAAAAATTAATTACAAACCATTGCATAGAAGGAAAATAAGTCTGAAAGTACTCTATAAACAATATTTTTTGTATAGCCTTGAAGTGAAGCGCATTCATTCTCAATTAGAATTTTAAGTCCTTTACGTGACGTAACACAAGAAAGTACAACATAAAGTTCGCCATGAGAAAATACTGGTCTAGGTAAATACAATCCAACTTGCTTCAATGTTTTACCTTGACTTTATTAATCATCGTAGCATAGCAAATCCGCACCGGAAACTGCCATCTCTTGAAAACAAATGTCCATTTTGTTTCTGTCACCTGCATTATGATGCATGGGATATCTATCTTGGTGCCATTGTATCTTCTACTAATGATTTTGCTTCAATTACTTTTACAGTCAATTGAGTTATTATTACTCCACTACCATTACATAGTTCTGAACTTTGATTGATATTTCATAATAATATTATAGGAGCATCTATTTTCAATCTTAATTCATGATGTGGCATGCCATTGAATTTTAAAGAATTAAAAAATTCAATAGGATAGAGGATATCCTAATTATTAGCTGCATACATTGATGTTTTGCATATCATATTTGAATTAGATATACTTTCTCTTTAGTTGGGATCAAAGAAAGTAAATACATATTTATGTCGTCAATTATTTCACTGGTAGGTGTAGAGAATGCCCTTTCTTTTAAATATGTGGGGTCATCATAATTTACTTCAAAATTTTCGTAAATTGTAGATGCAATATGTTGAATTTGATTGTTTTCAACTTTTATAAGCAAGTCATCCAAAATTTTTATCCAAGTCGGTTCTTCTTCTTCTTTCACAGTAATGGTGGATACTTGTCCATCCTCAATATTCATAATCCATTTATTGAAATTAAGTATACCTATTCTAATTTTTTTCATTCAAATTATTATCCAACAATCATATATTCTTTCAAATAAAAAATTGCAATATTTTTCATAAATATGATCTACTTATTGATGTATCAACTATATCTTCTCTGCTTTCTTCACGGAAGAATTTGCCTGAAATCACCTCTAAGTAGTACAGTCTTGCCTCCGAATATTTTTTCTTTCTGCTCTAAATCTTCTGGTTTTAAACTATCTTTTAAAGATTTGTCCACAACTTCAAAATAATTTCTGTGATTTATAGGAGCTTTGTCCTAGACTATTAAACTTATATATATACAATCTATATCCGTTAAAAGGATAGATATGCTTCGACCTCTCTAATATTTTATTATAAATATGATCGAGAATGGTGTCTTGTGAGATGGAAATGATGTGGGCTTCGTTGCTATAAGAGCACGCAACCATCAAAAACGGACTGCTTATGTCATTGGAAGCCATGGCCTTTGAATGCTAGATAAAACCATTTGAAGAGCAAGGACATGAATTTCTCTTTCTGAAAAAGGAAGAGGTGAGTTAAATAGCGCTACTTTTTATTCCTCTTTATTATTATAAAGCAATTTTTTTATTCTTCTTTATGTGATTACAGATCTCTACTTGAGATATTCAGGAATTCATCAATGCTAGGCTAGTTTTGGGTAAGTTCTGACAAAATGTGTCCACTGTATAGGGGCGAGTACAAAGCTCAAGGCTTAATGAGTGACATCAAAAGATACATGCATCAAAGTTGGCCATATTAAATCGAATGTCCAGAGATACACAATGGTAAAAGAATGTAAAAGACCTTTGAAACACTGTAGCAAAAGCCTTTCCAGCTCAAGTGACGTGCCTTGCTTTTTGGCCAGCATGGCAGAATTCAATCCCAATAGCCGGGCCAAGCTTGAATTTCCAAGCTCAAGGAAAACTTCAGGCTAGAAATAATGAGTTTGGTGAAATCTAATTCAGCTGGGTCCAGTCCATTCCAAGGCCGAGCTTGGCTCCTAATATTGTGCATGGGCTTGGAGCCTTGGACTAAGTTGATCAAGTGGAACCATCTGTCATGTTACCTTGGGGTAGATGTGAGAAGCTGTGATTAGATAGAGCACCATAAAAACAGTGTATTGCTTTTTTTTTAAAGAAATGATTCAGTGTTTAGTCGAATGTAATTATGATTAATTCCACACGACCAATGAATGCTTCTCACGTGCATCCATCTAGAGAATTTTACTGCGCGAATTTTTACGTAAAGTGTGATATAGCTAAACTTTGAGCCACTACTGCCTATTTGGATTCCTCGTGTTAATTACTACTCCAAGTTTGCAACATATAATATTGAGCTACGTGAAAAGAAATCAATGGGAAAGTTACAATTCTACCATCAATGAAAAAGAATATTCTTGCTAAAACCAAGTAAACCCGAAGAACATAGGCTTGCTTGCACATATTGTAAAGTCCAGCTGTGTTACAAATGAATGATGAAATCGACGGCCCTGATGAATGTTCCTTCATCGACTTAAGATCCCAAAAATCTATCTCCATGCTTATCAGATCGCATATCATACTCCCACGTTACTTCCATGTCCCTGGAAACTTCCAAGCTTTCGACACGCGGCAGACGCACGGTGTCACCTTTTGCATGCAGGACCGAGTACGTGTCTCCCCTCGCCACCTCTCAACTTCATGCTATAACGCGGCCGACTCCCCGACAAAATCACACTCCTTCGTTTCCTCACACGTGTCTCCACCTCGCACACGCGTATGAAGCCTCACATCTCCACGTAGCCCTCCACATTGTCTCCTTCGTCCCCATCTCTTTTAAATATTCCATATATAGCTCTCAGCCTTCCACTGTTTTGCATAGAAGGTTTTGAACATAAAAACCGAGAGAGAGAGAGAGAGAGAGAGAGAGAGATTAGCTGGCCATGGCGTCGACGCAGGAGACCCGGGAGGAGCGGGCGGAGACCGAGGCGAAGAAGGCCTCGGACGAGCTCGCCCAAATCCGCAGTGAGAGTGAGGGCGAGCAGCATGACAAGGAGCATCAAGCGAGTGGGGGCGAGGAGAAGCGGAGGGGAGTCTTGGGGAGCATCCAGGAAGGCACTAAGTCCCTTCTGAGAACTGTCAAGGATGTCACCACCGGCAAAGCTCACGACGCTTCCGAGAAGGCCGGGGAGACCAAGGACGCGGCGGCCGAGAAGGCGAAGGAGACCAAGGACGCGTCGGCCGAGAAGGCGAAGGAGACCAAGGACGCCGCCATGCAAAAGATGGGGGAGTACAAGGACACTACCGCAGAGAAGGCGAAGGAGTACAAAGACTGGGCGGCTGAGAAGGCGAGGGAAGGAAAGGACACAACCATGCAGAAGGCCGGAGAATATAAAGACGTAGCCATGGAGAAGGCCGGAGTACATAAAGACACTGCGGCCGAGAAGGCGACGGAGGCCAAGGACACTAGCAAGCAGAAGGCCGGGGAGTATACAGACTCCGCGGTCGAGAAGGCGAGGGAGATGAAGGATGCTAGTATGCAGAAGACAGGGGAGGCCAAAGAATCACTAAGTGAGAAGGCAAGCAAGGCGGCCGACAAGGCGAGGGAGGCGAAGGATGCAGGCATGGAGAAGACAGAAGAGTACAAAGAGTCGGGCAGTGAGAAGGCGAGAGAGGCAGCCGAGAAGGCGAGGGAAGCGAAGGAAGCTAGCATGCAGAAGACGGAAGAGTACAAAGGATTAGCAAGTGAGAAGGCAAGTGAGGCAGCCGAGAAGGCGAGGGAGGCTAAGGACGTTGCTGCTGAGAGAACAGAGGGGAAGGAGTCTACTAAGGGGAAGTTGGGGGAGTACAAGGAATCAGCAGCTGACGCGGCACGAAAAGCCATGGAATACTTGACTGGAAAGGAGGCGGAGGCTAGGCAGAAGGCCGCTGAGACAGGAGAATCCACAAAGGTTCAATCTAATCCCTTTTACTTTCCCTTCCAATAGCTTACTCCCCCCTTCATTAGAACGTTAGCTAAATGTTTGATATTGTTTGGTAGGAGAAGTTGGGTGAGACAAAAGAGTCGGCGAGGCAGAAGCTGGAAGAGGCTACGGAGAGAGCAAAGGAAAAGAAGGAAGAGGAGCAAAGAAAGGCTGAGGAACGCCAAGATGAGGAGGCCGAGAAGTAAGTTGCCATCCTCCTCCAAATCTTATGTATGCTTTCTCTAAAGACCTGGCACTTGAATTCAAATTTGTTTTTGTTTGTTTGGTAGGGGAAAATCTGCCACGGGGAATATATTTAGCTCGATTGGGAGCGTAACGGAGGCAATCAAGGAGAAGCTGACGATGCCGAAGGAGGAGGAGGAGAAGAAGAGAGAGGAGCATGGTGGAGAGAAGGTGGCGGAGCACAAGGAGGAGGAGCATGGAGGTCCTGGTGGAGGAAGAGAGCAGGATGTGGTGATGCGAGCGAAGGATGCTGACCAGATGACGGGTCAGACGTTCAACGATGTGGGGCCCTTGGGAGGGGAAGGGACTGGTCGTGCTGATCGCCAAGGGATGTGATCAGATTCTCGTTGGGCTCGCGTCATGGTTTATAAATATGGGCGTCTTCCGTATTTTATTTTATTTGTTTTTTTTTTTGTGCTTTTTCTTGTACTTTGTGGTGCTTTTTCTTGTACTTTGTGGTGAATCAGTTTAGTAAGTCTAAGGATGTCGTATGTCGACCTTTGTTGGATGGATGGTTATAGCGTTGTGGAAAGATCTTGTGATTTTTATGAAATTAGCTTCTTTTTTTTTTTCTTTTTCTTCTTTTTTTTGGGTTAAAAGCGGCATTTATATATTTTTCACATGAGTACAGCCTAGGATGATAGAAATATAGGAATATATTGAAGTTATTGATATTTTTAATATTTTAAATATGATTTTGAAAATATTATAAAGAATAAAATGAGTTATTCATTTTTTACTTTTTATCAAAGAGAAAAGGATTAAGTTTTAGGAAAAATAATTACTAAAATATTAAATATCACAATATATTTTAAATTAGGAAATTTTATAATGCGGATAAACTTGTAATAACTATGGTAAATCTTAGCTTTAACAAAGTAGATTATTATCATGGTAGCTAGCTAATTGAGGGGTTCTTGGTTTGATTCCCCATATAAGTGATATATAAAATGATTTTTAGGTGTTTTTTTTATCTCGATAATATTTGACCCTCACGAAATCAGATATAATCCTCTACACTTATCATGCATTTTCAGAAAATGCAAGGGATATAACTGTTGGAACATGTGGCCACAACCCTCTCTTTGCTCGTTACTAAAATATGGAGAAAAATACAAAAACAAAGTGAAAGGCAAAAGGAGTAAACTTACATTTGCACGGATTTGATTGCGACACTAACATGCCTTTTCATCATTCAAAATTCAGTGGCTCCGCCATGGCTACTCACCCTCCAATCATCATCGAGGACCACCACGTGGCCCTCCAAACTACATGAAATCTCTTCCAAAACATGCCCCCATGATATTTCCCTTTGGCATATGAATTCAATATAACCGAGGAAAGAGTAATGACATCCATTGCTATGGTTGCCCCCTACCCTTATAATGGAGGCGATTGGTATAATAAAATAATATATTATCCCCCATGTACTACTATTAAGAGATAACCGATTGTCTCTAAAGGTTTGCATTGATGTACCAAGTTTGAAAATCGATATGGTACTGACCAAAGTAATGACTTCTTGTCTGATCTAGTATGATTCTGCACTTATTGGTAGGATTTCCTCCTTGCTTCGATTTGTGGATCCATAGGACTCTAAGATAATCTTCTGCCTCATCTTCTTGGTAAGCCAAAATCTGATAGCCAGGCTTCTCAATGACTCTAACATTTCTATATTGATGGGTCGATTTGCCCTCTCTAAGGGTACTGTTGCCATCCAAAACCCAAGCAAAGGATTAAAGGGCTTCGGTATGATCTATGCTTCAATTGTTTACGATGCACCCACTGTCCTACAAACTAAAGAAAAGAAAGGCTTATCAAATTGGCTCCAGTCGTGCTCTTCAATGATTGATTCAGAGAGGGCTTCAGAGGAATAGCAATCGGACAAGCAAGAATGTTAGAGAAATTTTTTTTTGAAAAGAGTTCGAGACCTCCTTTTCCTCCTTTGAGTGTCGGGCCTTGTTTTATAGATGAAGAGTCCCTTCGATGGATTTAGGGTCTAGAGTCCTTGATTTACTGAAAAGAGATCTAGGCTTTCCATATCTAGACCGGCTTAAAAGTTTAAATTTAAATAAAATTAAACCTCTTGGTTTCACGTTTCACCTTCTAATTGGTTGACATATTTTAGCCACATCATCTCTGCCCCTACTTCCGAGGCTAAGCAGATCATCTAATTTATTGTGATTAAATGAGCATGTGTGAAGGAAGTAGTTGGGTTACGCGCATCGGCTCATCTAGACTCGAGGTTGCATCTGCTTGCAAATGGGCTCTGGTTGATAAGTTATCTAACTTGATAAGTTATTCTAATAAGCTATCTGGAGACTTGAAGGGTCACTCGACCTATGTGGGCTCTTTTTTGCCGAACCAAAAAATGACATACATTGCACCGTGTGGCCTATAAACTGATCAGACATGACTTCCTAGGTCAATCTGCATCATCAAAGCGGCTATACAAGCGAATGGGCTCCCAATGCCTATCCCACTTTGCAGTTTGTCTTCTCTCTTTTGCTTCTTCACTTTTGAGGTTCTCACATTTGCCTCTTGCTCCTTTGCTTCTCCTCTTTTGCCCAGCAACAGTAGGTATTCCCTTAATCTTTGCCTCTTCCTTTTATGACCTCTGAAGTTTGCAACACCTCATCTCTAGCTCGATCAGACCTTCCCGCTAGGCAATTCTCTTTGAGCAAGGCCGCCGAGCAGCCCACAGGCCCTAGTATTGAGTACCTTAGGTGTGGAGGATCTTAAGGTTTTTCCAAATGTTTATTTCATTCCTTCTGGCTGTTTCCTTAGGTTACCCCAAGCTAATGAGAGGACCGATAATTTTTTGCTTGAATACATCTACTTATATGAAGAATGCTTTTGAGCAGGCCTCAAGTTTACCTTTTATCCCTTTGTATGTACTTTTCTAAGTTATTATGGCTTAGTTCCTGCTCAGCCGGTCCCCAATACTTGGAGGACCATTATAGGTTTTCTAGTGCACCCTTCTGCACAGCATACAACCTTCTCTTAGGCTCTTTAGAGCTCTGTTTATCATTGAAGAGTAGCACTCCAAGTGCGGATGGTGGTATGTCTCGACTCAAAAAGGGTTGTAGCTCATCAAAGGCCGACAATTTATAGCTGGAAAGGATATTTCTTCTTCATGTCAGCTAACCAGTCATGGTGATTCAGCATGATTTAGGGGATGCCTAAGAAAGGCGTAAATCGATTTTCCAGACTAGATGATAAAGATCAAAAAGCGTTGGAGTTAGGTCGAGCAGAAGTCCCTTTGGTGCAGAAAATTTTGGCCGAACAAACCTTGGTCAATGCTAGCTTGAGCTGTGCGCTATGTGAGGGTAATTCCTAATCGTTGCTTAGTTCTTCACCCTACTTATTTTATGTTGAGCAAGCTACTAATAGTTCTTTTCTATGTAGAGATGGGGATTGACAAGTCTTTGCTCAAGGAAGCCAACAAACATGCGACCAATGAGAGTAGTAGGAGTGCTCCTCCCATGAGGAAGAAGTCGATAGTGTGGCTTCCTTGCAAAGTCTGCGTGGCGACTCCTCAGCCAATCCACCCAGTGGAGGCTCCTCGGGCCAAAAGTCCTAAAATTGAGGCGGTGTCAGGTATGCCTACTCTACTTGCTCCTACTCCTGCTTTCTCTTAACCTCAGACTCAGAGGCTGATATTTTTAATCTTAGATGGTCCGTCGGGACCACAAATGTGGTCGTCCGCAATAGCCACATCTCACAAGAGTTAGCTTGGGGGCTTGTCTTGTTTAGCAATTGGAACGAAGTAATGGGCTATTCCTTCGAGACACTATTCATCATGTTCTTCAAAGAGGCCATTAAGGTAATCTTCTTCAAACTTGTGGGCTATGAATGAGGTCTTTTAGTATTGACTCATTTTTGCTCTTCATGGAACATCAACTTTTGGGTGGCCGCCCATTACCGCCACTTTGCATTGGTCCAAGATCTAAATGATATGATGATTAAGAGGGACCAACTGAAGAAGAAGGTTGACAAGCTAGAGGCTGAGCTGAAAGAAGGGCCGACAAGGTTGGTATGCTTTGGGCTGAGCTAGATGCAACCAAGCGGGAGGTCGCTGAGACCAAGCAGAAGGAAGCTTGGGCCATTGAGTACAAGGCATTCAGCATTCTAGTTGGACATGGCATTGCAAGGATTCGAAGTCTGTGAGGAGGGCTTCAACTACTGCAAAGCCTAAGTGGAGCAGCTCTTCCTCGACATTGATTTGCATAACCTTGACCCGTATCTAGGGGTAAAGGACATAAGTCGAGGACTAGCGACATTGGATAGCGTCACCAATATGAGCATATCGGTGATTACCAGCTCCTATGATTCGAATACACATCAATTCTCGAGCTCCGCTGTTATCCGCTACATTCAAAAGGGTCTGAGGTTGAATCAACTTTTTTCCCACTTTCTGAGTTACACGAACTCCGACCTCTTTCGGTTATGTGATGTGCGAAATCGGCTTGAGTTGTCAAACAGTAGGGCTCAAAAGAATCCATGTGATTGGTCCACGTCCGTGTTCTCAGTCTCACTTGCTCTATCTGCTCGTCTTGACTGATTGGACCCTAATTTCTTGTCTCTTGTGCCCAAAAGCGATGCGAGAGCGTATTCTCTTATCTAAGCTTCCTTCCTTCGCTTCCCGAAATCCAAGCAAGGATCAAAGAAGTTCGAGACAAGACCGTTTTTTTTTCGTTGGTTCCAAACCAGTTTTGGTCTAGGCATAAATGGAGTCTTGAGCTTCCCTATCGTTCCGGAGCTAGCTGCAGCAAGGTACACATTGGTCCAGTCCCAGTCCGACGTTTGATGATTGCCTTTTGCTTATCACATGCTAATCGTTTTTCTTTTACTATTCAATACCTTTTTTTCTCTATTCCTTACTTGTGGTATCTTCATTCATTCAGTCATTCCTTCGTTTATCTCTTTTTCTCTTTTGCCTTTGAATTCAAAAGTACCTGCGTAGGACCAAGAAACCCCCGGCAAGAGTAGGCCAAAGAAGCAAAGGAGAGCAGTAATTCCTTGGCCATCCTCCAGCTACTTCCCAGCAAAGAAAGGGTAACTTGGTCTGACAAGATGCCCTCGTCTAGACCTGGGCCTTTTCCTTATCGTGGACCTTGGCCCTCTCCTTAGGTCTGACCACGATTGCTTTTCTGGTCATTTCTTCTAGAATTTTAGTTTTTTCTTAGGTTTTAGCATAGTTGACCTTCAGATCGTTTTGTACTCTCTCTTTTTTTCTTTTTCTTGGCCTTAAAGGCCATTTATTTGATGTACAACTTTGAATGCACCTATAAATCAAAGTTAGTATTAATGAAAAATTAAACTTTTTTGGTCGGTGCTTACTGCTGCCGTGTCTAACATTTGAGTGTTCAAGAGCATTTTTCCTATCTTTTTTGTCATGCACCATGGACACAACATTCTTTTTGACTCAAGAACCCGAGTTTTCCTCATTGGCTCTGCGGAGGAACACAATGCTTTGGCATCAAAGCAACCTTAGGAATTCAAGAACTAGGCAGCCCTCAAAGTTTCACCTCGGAAGGCATTAACATGCTATTTAGAATTCAAGGGACCTAGGCATGGTTAGGTTCTTCTCATGCTTTGCTGATTTTCTATCCGGATGTTGTCCGAACAGGACCACTTATCGTTTCAAGCCTAGCCGTAGCTAGGATTTTACGTCGACAGACGTTAGGGACCCGACCATGGTCAGGATTTCACCTCAATTGATCCAAGGGACCTAGGCATGCTAGGTTTTTCTCCCACTCAGCTAATTTTATGTCTGGATCTTGTCCAAACAGGACTACTTACGTTCCGAGCCTAGCCATAGCTAGGATTTTACCCTGGCTGATGTTGGGGATCCAGCCATGGCTAGAATTTTACCTCAGTTGATCCGAGGGACCTTGGCATGGTTAGGTTTTTCTCCTACTTGGTTGTGCCTTTGAAATGGAGAAATTGAAGCGAGAGTTTTTCAGCTGCTTGGTGAGCATGGCCATGGCCATGTCTTGATTCAAATCCCGTGCTTCCAAGGCTTCAATGTTAAAATAATTGAGGTAATTCTGAAGTAATTCGTCAGGCCTTTGCTTGATTGCTATCAAACTAGCCAAAGTCATTCTGCACTTCTTACCGCTTACAAAGTGAGCAACAAATTGATGCTTGAGCTAGTCAAATGTACCAATGGATCTAGGTTGTAGCCCAAAATACCACATCTGCACAGCTTTCCTCAGTGTAGCAGGGAAATCCCAGTACATTATAGCATCTGAAGCACCATGCAACAACATAAGGGTCTTGAAACTTTCTAGATGATCTAAAGAACTTGAAGAGCCATCATATTGCTCGAACTATGGCATATTGAACTTCAGTGGTGACGACTCTATCATGATTTCCTTCATGAAGGGTTGTTTGGTGGTGACCCCTAGGTTGTCGAGAGATCCAGCCATGTTTCTCTTCAAATTCTACATTACCATGCCTTTCTTTTGATCCATTTCTTTGATCCGTTGATCAAGATGGTCCCTCTAGGCAGGATCATGGGGAATTCGGCCAAACAAGGATTCTTTAGGGCTTGAAGTGGACTTCAAGTGGTTTTCTACTTGATTTTTTGGACGATTTCTTCCTAGGCTGCGTGGTCAAGCTCGATCATTATTTTATGCAGGTTGGTTAGATTGAGCTGTTTATCGATGGTCGTCCACCAGTAGCATGTTTTGCACAATCATGGTCAAGGTTTACACTTACTGAACAAGCAGATTGAATTACTTAGTCATCACTCCTTCCACCGATTGTGCAGCGTTAGTGGCATGTTGAGGCATAAGATCTCGAGGTTGCAAAGGCTCCGCCTGCCTGCTATTGACAATTTGATTATTTCTTCTAGACTTCATCTCCTCTAGTTCTTGCCTTCTCATTTTCCACAAATGGCACCAATCTATTGCTATCCAAAATCCAATTAAAGCATCAGAGGGCTCTGTACAATTTATACTCCAATAGTTCACAATATGTTTGTTGTCTTGCACACCAAAGAAAAGAAAGGCTTGCCATATTGGCTCCTGCCGAGCCCTCTGATACTTAAGTCAGTGAGGGTTTTGGAGGAATAGTAGAAGGACAAGCAAGAACGCTAGAGGAAAAATAATTGAAAAGAGTTTGATACGTCCTTTGAGTGTTGGGCCTTCATTTATAGATGAAGAGTCCTTCTTCCGATGAATTTTGGGCTCTAGAGTTCTTGATTCACTAGGAAGAGATCCGAGCTTTCCTTATGCAGACTAGTTCAAATGTTCAAATTAAAATAAAATTAAACCTCTCTGTGCCATATGTCACCTCCTAATTGGTTAACATATTTTAGCCACATCAAGTACGATCAGCCAGGTTCACTAAGTATGTGTTAGAGCATGTTGCGGCATATTATATTGGTTCTTGATGATAGAAACAAGTCTTTCAACTTATTCTATCATCAAATCCAAAGTCTTGTATCGTTCCACAAGTGGTCTTAGCACAGTAGACATTTGATATGTAAATGCTTCCACTAAACTGTGTTGGCTCTCATCCATGTAGGATTTGAATAGCGTGACCATATCTTAATAAGAATCAGCTAGTAGAAAGGTAATCTCCCCCTATAAACTATTACCTTCAAGGCCAGGCTCTGAGGAGAAGAGCCGATATGGTCCTTGATAATGTCGACTCCTTTCAGAGTTGGAGGAATTACTTTCGATAGCCATGCCTAGAAACTCTAAGACTCCTAGCCATGGTCTGATGGACTCCTTGATAGTCCTGATGTCTGAGTATCAATTCTCTTTTTTAGCGGTATGACAACAGCTACCCAATTGTCCCACTAGGCATGCTAGAAAAGAATGTATTACCCATGAAATCCTCTGTTGGGGGTAGGAAGGACAACATGTGTGAGTGTGTAGGCATGAGACCATCATTGGTAGCCTGAAAGAAGATAGGATGAAGGGTTGGTAATGCAAGTCCTGGTGTCTTGACCTTTAAGGATTTTTACTATCATGATACCATCTTTCTAAAAGAGAGGAAGGTAGGATGTAGCCGGGGCTATGATTCTACGCTGTAGCTATAAATAAACTAGAGTAGAAATGGGTAACAAAAGCAAAAAAAATTAAAGATAAATAAAATTGTAAATTAATTGTAAAGATAAGGATAAAGCTAAGTATTTGATTCGCAAAAAAAGATTTTTTTTAGGTTACACCCATTATTTATGCATAGAATTACAGACAATTTGGTATCTATACGTGTTGACTGTTGGTACAAGCCCACACCGGGACTCCACTTTTTCTGACAGTTTCAACTACCAAAACTATTGTTTTTTCACTCGTCATGTCTCGTTAAATATTAGATCCTATACCGTCTCTCGTTAACTGCCTAATCGCGTACTTTTCTGATGCGTTTGGTTAGGTCACTAGGAAAAGACCTATAATTCACTATACACAATTGGGCTAATTCGACATTTATCTTCACTTGGCCTCTATGATGGCTACTCAATCTGACCACCTTTTCACTCAATCTGTTAAGTACTATGACTAGCCTCTTCCTAGTTACTTAGCTTGTTCCTTGCGTAAGATCGAATGATATCAAAGCTTCAGTCTTATTTGACTTAAGTACTTGATTTGCAACCTCCCTTAACTTGAAATTCCCTTTGTTATACTTCGTTGGAGCGGTCGTGTGTATAATGGTCCTTGGATGTTAGGATGTGGTATACACAATACTCTCCACATCTTATCAGCCATCGATCGGAAGGGTGATGGGGTTATTGAACACAACATCTGCACTACATCAGATGCCAACGACCAAGCATTTGAAATAAATACTTCTTTCGGAATTCCTATGCTTCCTAGAGGTTTTCTCTTTTATGGAGATAATTCGTGCTAATATGTCTTCTCTTCCGCTAAGGATTGTGTCATTACTAAATTGTTTCCCTTTTGATTAAGTTACTTTCCGAAATACCACAACCAATTTGAATTCTTCTAGGTATGGTTATGTATGGTATAAAGATCTTTTTAAATCTCAAAAGATCATCTTCTATCTTTATCGCCCTCAATAGCTTTTGCTCTCCAAAGCCTCTTCATCTCCATCATGCTCCTGCAAACTCGCTCATGCCTAATAGCAAGATGAGTTAGGATCCTGCTTTTGCTTCATGTTCTCGCCTCCAAGAGGCAAGAACATTTCAAGTGTTCTAGGGTTCTGCAATCTACAGACCTTCAGGTACTAATTTGAGAGCCCCCTAGTCTTTATATGCTAGGCTTTATTTTTAAGTCCCATATGCCGAAACCCCACTCCTCCATTTTTCCTCCGTATCCTAAAAAAACATGTTAGATTCTATACGATTTCTCAATAATTGCTTGAGCTTGTACTATATTCCGATCCCTTTGGTTAGCCCATTAGGAAAAGATCTATAGTTCACCATATATGATCGGGTTGATTTGACATTAATCTTCACTTGGCCTTTCTAATGATTACTTGGCCTGATAGTCTTTTCACTTGGTTTGTTAAGGACCATACCTAGCCACTTCCTGGTTACTCGACTTGCTCCTTAGATACGATCGAATGATTTCAAAGCTTCGGTCTTATTTGGTGTAAGAAATTAATTCGAAACTTTCCTTGGCTTGAAATTCTTTTTTTTTGGCTTAAAATTCCTTTGTTGTATTTCATCTCCCATGTATAATGGTCACAATTATATATATATATATATATAGTATTAAAATTTTTTATATTAAATATAAAAAAAATTGTAGCATCAATAAAAACAATTATGAATTATATATTTTAAAAAATTTCAAAAATATGAATATAGAAAGATGTTGACATTCTCAATATTTTTAAATATTTTAAACATATTTTTTCGAAATATTGTAAAGAATAAACTTAAATAATTTATTTTTTATTTTTGAACAAAAGAAGAGGGTTGAATTTTTTATGAAAATAATTAATTATTCAAATATGAAATACTATAATATATTGGAGATGATCAAATTTTATAATATGAATAAGGTTTGAGTCAGTATAATAAACTCTAATTATATATTAGAAGTTAATACTATCATGCTAGTTGAGTAAGAGGCAACAATCCAAGAGGTTATTTTTACTTTTATTGTCATGATTCACAAAATTTACAAAATTCATTGACATTAGGACAGTGGGACGAAAGGATGAGATTGCAATGGAGCATTACCTTGGTGGCTCCAAATCCAATTGAAATTCTTCTAAACATAGAGGACGTAAGTGCAAATGGGTAAAATTGTGTGCGCCAAATAAATAAATATATGTATAAATGGAAAAACTTAATCCAACCTACTGTCTATCCACGATATTTCCCACAAATATGTTGGAACTTTTTTACCAAAGCGGCATCACTGAACCCTAGCAACAGCCCGGCAAACCCTTGAGATTGGATGCTGCTTTTATTCGGTTTTAAGAGGGTTAGAATGTTTGAACATGCATGCGGTCACGCCGAAGACAAGTCGGGATGAAAGGAAACGACATCTTAATGCCCATCACCGCGCAGCCCCACTCACGGCCCCGACGAAGGAAAACGACACAAGCATTAAATATTTTTGTTTAAAAAACTAAATCTATGTACTGCGAGCCACTGTGATCACTGAAGTACCGAACCCACTACCCCATTCGAGTCTCTATGCTACACTGGAAGCCAAGTATCCTAAAAACCCTAAAGCACAGTACTCCCACCCATGGCCGCCCCCGTCCACCTCTCTGCTCCCTTCTCCACCGGCCTCTCACTGAAATCCCCGCGCCCTCCCCGAAGAATCCCCTCCGTTTCTTCCCTCCCCGCTCCTGTCTCCGCCGGCCGCCTCCTCCGCGCCGCCGTCATCGGCGGAGGCCCGGCCGGCGCCTCCGCCGCAGAGGCCCTCGCCGTCGGCGGCGTTGAGACCTACCTCATCGAGCGCAGCCCAGCCGGGTCCAAGCCCTGCGGAGGCGCCATCCCCCTCTGCATGCTCGACGAGTTCTCCCTCCCCGCCCACCTCGTCGACCGCCGCGTCACCCGCATGCGCATCTTCTCCCCCTCCAACCTCGCCGTCGACTTCGGCCGCTCCCTCCGCCATGGTGAGCACATCCCCATGCTCCGTCGCGAGGTCCTCGACGCCTTCCTCCGCTCCCGCGCCCAATCCCGCGGCGCCCACCTCCTCCCCGGCCTCTTCACCTCCCTCGAACCCCCCTCCTCCCTCTCCTCCGGCGAGCCCTATTTAATTCACTATACATCATCCCCCGCCCCTGGCGCCCTCGCCGGAACCCCCTCCACCCTCGCCGTCGACATCGTCGTCGGCGCCGACGGTGCCAACAGCCGCGTCGCCCGATCCATCTCCGCCGGCACCTACTCCTCCGCCATCGCCTTCCAGGAGCGGATCCGCCTCCCACCGGAGAAGATGGCCCACTACGAGGACCTCGCCGAGATGTACGTCGGCGGCGACGTGTCGCCAGACTTCTACGGATGGGTCTTCCCCAAGTGCGACCACGTGGCTGTGGGCACCGGAACGGTGTCGTCCAAGCCGGAGATCAAGAAGTACCAGGCCGGGATCCGGGCCCGAGCCTGGCCGAAGATCGCGGGGGGGGAAGTTATCAAGGTGGAGGCGCACCCGATCCCGGAGCACCCGCGGCCGCGCCGTGTGGTGGGGCGGGTGGCACTCGTCGGCGACGCCGCCGGGTACGTAACCAAGTGCTCCGGCGAGGGGATCTACTTCGCCGCCAAGTCGGGGAGGATTTGCGGCGAGGCGATCGCGAGGATCTGGAACGATAAGAGCGAGGGCATGGTGACCGAAGAGGATCTGAAGAGAGAGTACTTGAGGAAATGGGACAGAGAGTACCTGTGGATGTTCCGGTTCCTGGATCTCCTTCAGAGCGTGTTCTACGGGAGCAACGCCACGAAGGAGGCGCTGGTGGAGCTCTGCGGGGACGACCATGTGCAGAGGATGACCTTCGAGAGCTATTTATACAAGCGGATGGCGGTGGGGGATTGGCGGAAGGACTTGGGCTTGGCGTGGAGGACGGTAGGGACTTTGGTGAAGGCGGGAATTATGGGGAAGGCGGTGGAGAGGTTGGGGACCTCAGCGGAGCGCTAGCCATCTTCCGGGAGTTCTTTTCTTGTATTATTTTGGACTCTGTTTTAATCCTAGTTATATGAGATGTATATTTCTGCTTGCAAGCACTTGGAAGGGAGAGCTTATTCAAGGGTTTAGTTTATTTATATCTCCACCGCTCTTTGTTGTAGTGTAGCTTGATTAACCAGGATCTCACTGAAAGAGGTTTTTTGAGCTAGACTCAAGTTCTACATTGGTTTGGAGAAAATCAGGTGCCATCCAAAGATCACTTGTTTCTGAGGAGGACTCTTAAGAGTTTGTTTTTGGATTCTAGGGTTATGTATCAGGTTTCTATTAAGGGAATTTTGAGTTGCCTTGTAGATCAAAAAAGGTGTAGACAACCCTCAAATATCACAATTAATAAATTTATGTTCTTGTTGATGGCCAAGTTACTTTTTCATCTATTTTTAGACCTTCACCACACTCTCTTCCAGCTTAGTTTGTCCTAATTTAGTCTGAATCCATATTTCCAATGTTTTACTATTTTTAGGACGATTTTTCCTATTTTCTCTTTCCAAATAAAGTTTTAGAGTTTGGACTGGAGACCAGATTTTTTCTGAACCTTTCTTGATCATTACCCTGACTGACCTTCATCTTTCCTTGACCCAGTTTGGCCTAATTAGTCCTAAATATCTATTTTCTTATTTTTGCTACATTTTTGGATGATTTTTTTTGATTAATCCATAATTAATCTATTAAACCTTATCATTTTCTATCCAAATTGCATCCGAACACCTTTCCTTCCGGACCATGGATACCATTTTTAATTCATGCAAAATACCTTTTGATCGTTTACCTTCACACTTGCTAAATTTTGGACTATCATTTGTTCTATTTAATGTAGTTGAGTTATCTTTTCTCATCACCCATCCTTCCCTAAAATTCACCTCCACCAGATCTCCATCTAGAGAAAAATATCTTATGACATTGCTACCCTAATTTAACCCCTTAATTATCACATGTTTCCTTTTTAAGACCACATCATTTTGGCACCCTCTCTTCATGATACCTAGATCTTCCAGAATTCTTCTAATCCTCTATGTACCTATTAGATCTAATACACTACAAGTACACTCTTTTCATAAGCAAACTTTGCTGCATATAATTCTATTTACAAAGCTTTAGAAAATTACTAGATCTCACCCAAATACATGCATAACTACATTGATCCTCCTCTTCCCTCATCATGCAAAGTGTCTGAGGCCACACATCCTATTCCAAACTCCCTCTCTTGCACCATTTTCTCTCTCTTAATAAGATAAACTGGAGATCTTCCCCATAAATGACTAGCTTTGTCCAAGTTTATATGTATTTACCTAATTAGATGTTTGTGTTTGGCCTCTCTAAGTCCATCACTTCTCCTATTAAATTATCATCCTACCATAGATATTTCCTAAGCCCTAACCATTGCCCTTAGATCTAGGAGTTTTTGCATTAATATCCTTTCTTCCATCATAGATTTACTCCTAGTTTCCCTTTTATCATCATTAACCCCAGCCTTTCAATTCATAAGAAAATATACTCTCTTCTCTCTAAATTCTCATAATTCTAGACAACCATCTGAGGGCTGTCTAAGCAATCCTTGTGAATTTGTTTCCACCGATCAAAACTTTGTGGAATTTTATGGACTACATGCAGAAGATTAGAACATAAAAAAAAGACCATAAATTTAATCAGAGAAGATTGAAGTGTACCTTGAAAGCTTTAAGCAGCCATTGATGATTGCTGCAGCAATATCTTGCAGAAGAAGAAAGCACAGAGATCGGATAGATCTTCCTCTCCTCCTCCTTGATGCCTGTCTCCTCGATGGGATGGGTGCCTCCTAGAAATGCAGAGATCTTGATGCCCTATGATTTCTCTACAAACGTGTGTGTGTGTGTGTGTGTGTGTGTATATATATATATATGGAGTAGGAACTTAGCCTAGTTAGTAATGCTAATGGATTCACCCATTATAGAGTCCACTAACCAAATCAAGCTTACACCAATACTCACTATACCATACGATTAAGACAATAGATCCAAAACCACTTTATGATCACAAATTAATTATGAGCTCTTTAAATATTCATTCAAACAACAACTTTGCTTGTATAAGTAATAAATTAAAATAAAATCAGTCCATAATTGATGGAAGCCCACCTTTATAAGAAATTCCAACAAATACCGCATATAACAACCATTTCATAGTCCATAGATCTTAAGAATATCCTAGAACCTTTGATTGTAGCACTTAATCCTTTTCCTCTCCATCAATAAAAAAACTATTCTCTCATGAGAAAAGGAGAAAATTAGAGTCCCTCGAGAATATCATACCAAAATTGAGAGCCTAGCCGTAAGACCCTTCTTTTCTTCATCACCTTCTTCTTCCTCTATAACCCATCAAGAAGACTAGATGACTCATCTTATATTCTTGGTTTGGAGACTCTTCTACTAGAGGCCTAAGACTAAAAGAAAGGTTAGAGAAAGCGAAAAAGAAGGAGATCGAGGCTCTACACTAACCTTCCCTTCCCCTCTTCATAGGTTGAAGCATGACTATGGATAGTCCAAAGTTGAGATAATTGTTGTCGGATCAGAATCATGCTAACCAAAAATTGGCAAATAAACTATTTAAAAATATGGTTGAATAGAATTCATATTTTGATGATATATGATATACGGTTATATTGGCCAGTTTGAGTAGTGATTATAAATTTCAATTGTAAACCGTTGGTAGGGATTTCATATAATGACATTTATTTTAGTATTTATTATTCATTAATTTCTATCATTAAATTATTTACACTAGTGTGTGGGGAGGATTCTTATTGAGCTGTTAGCATATACCACTCTATTTCTTTATTTGTAGAGCCACAGAACACGTAAAATTGGATGAGTTGGGGGTTTATGATCGCATAGAGCAGTGGTTAGTGCATCTCTAATGCCAGGTAGATAATTGAACTATGTAGTTGAACAACTTTTGTTATTTGTTAATGGTGAAATTATTTTATATTAGATTGAAATGATAATTATATCTTATAATTTCCAATGTTGTTGAAGTTTTGCGTTATTTGTGGATCTTGCATGGCCTCTAAGGTCATGCCCTAGGGGTTATGGGACATGTCACATGGCCAGCCCAAGTAATGGGTTGGAGCGTAACATGGATATAGAAAAGCGAACATATTTTATTCAGGGATGGAGGAGAATGAGTAATTGCCAGTGAGTCTTGTTTAGTGATTTGTGGGAGCCTCAAGATACTTAATTGGGAGTTTGCTGAGCTAGCAAGCAAGGCTTTGGTTAAAGTGAGACCCTTGATCACTATCTAGTCGATTTGGACTAGGCAAATTTAGGGTAGTTGATATCGAGTCTACAGACAATTTCAAAAGTGTAGAGAAAGAACTTAATGCCAATAATTTATTAGTGATTAACTTTAGAGAGTATCATCAACAGACTGTAGTAGGCATCCTGGACCCAATCCTCAAATCATTCTGGCAACCATAATTTTGTTGAGGATCTTGATTAGGACATCTACAACTAGGATTAAAAGTTAGATATCCCCTTGCCGTAAGCCTCTCTTGTAACTGAACCAAGATCCTGTGTTACCATTGGTTACAAGACTGGATTTGCTGGAGGTCAATAGATATATCTGATTGCCCCATTTATTGCTGAAGCCTCTTTTAAAAAGTCACCACAGGTTGGTCAAACAGACAGCAGAAATTTTCTAGGTACAGCAAGCTGCATGAACAGTTCAGTCTTGGCTTATTCGAATTGCACGCAATCGAATTACAGGCCAAGTGCTTGCAATTATAATTGTAGTTGTAGAAAGGAATTTTTGTTTGGTTATCTGTATTAAATGAGCTCATAAGATTACTCCCTGAAAACAATTAAGTATTCACGCTTTCTAGTATTGTATATTATTTTTTGTATTATTTCTATAATTTCAATGGAAAAACAATATTGCTATTAAATTATCATTGGATTAGTACCAGAATAATTAATTTAGTAATTATATGTATACGAAATAATTTGATATTATAGTAACTGGACATTTTATTTATTATAGCATTACAACAACTATTGATTATTAAATATTATTTGTTATACATAATCATAATTATTATCATTAGAATATTATATACATATTATAATATCATAGTAACATTAATTATCTAATAATATAATAATGTTAGTAATATTATAATAATATTATAACGTAATTATAAAAGAGTAAACAATAATATAATATTTTTTTAAGCATAATATAGTATAGTAACTATATTACAGTGTAATAGTAATACATTATAATATTATGAATATAATAATATTATAATATAATACTGTATGTTATAGGAATATTGCTACTATAATAATAATAGGACAATACAGTATTACTATTACGAAAGTAATATGATATTACTATTGCAATAATCTAATACTATGTCAATTTTCTAACAATATTATAACATCGTACGTTACCCATTAAATTTTAGAAATAATATTATAACGAAAATATATTTATTTTCATTACAATGACACTGTGGAGAAGAAGGAGAAAGGGAAGTGGTCAGAGTAACGAGGGAATCCCTTTCAAAAAGCTTTCTTAATTACAATATCTTTTATAATTCAAACTGCGATTAATTTAGGCTACTATTCCGATTACAAGTTTTGGAACCCCACCTTTTTTTTTTCCAGCTCTTGAATTGTAATCTATAATTGCCACTATAAGCACCCAAACTTTTATTTTGAGCACTTACAATTAGATTACAGAACTACAACTATAGCCTCTGCCTGACAAATGCAGTTAACTAAATAGCCCTTTAAAACACGTCCAAACCTGAATGCTTTTGAGCTTACAAAAATAATAAGCTCACTCAGCTTGATAACAAGTTCATTAAGCTTGTCAATCTCAGCTGCAGATTGAATACTCCCTTTTTTTCCCTTTTTTTGTATTAACGTGTCGATAAGCACTCTAGCTTTGTTCGCTTTGTTATTGACAGGAGCATGCTTGGGGCCATTATTTCCTTCTGAATGAGTAATTGTGGTGCATATTTCATGCCCTAGATGGTTAGATCTGCAAATATCCTAGCTCAGCTGGGCACCGATCCATGATCGTTAATAACTTGAAACAATATAACTGGAGATCGGCTACCAATCAGGGATGCATAGCTGAACAAGAATAAAGCTCATCATGCTCTCCACCTCTTGGAGGCTGTGGATTTACTAGGTTCTGGATGGACCAATGCATGAATTGCCCCCTTGACAAAGGCCACAGAGAGTTTATCAAGTGATCCACCACTGCCACAGCTTGCTTTTATCTTTTGCTGTGAATTTCTCGAAAGCTTTGGTTTGGCCAGCTAACTGGTAAATACAGGATCACCATGTAACCATACCGAGTTCGCATACTCATCTTCATACCCCAATTAAATATAGGCAAAACCAACTTAACATGAAATTTGGAGAAAAAAAAAGAAGAAGAGGAGGGGCCTAATCATTGATGAGACCACTGGAGGCTATACCATACTGAATTAGACGGTATGGAGTACATACTGTACTGTACGAATTTGGTACCAATATTTAATACAGAAAGCATACCGACATTCAGCATGCCAAACCGGCCTTGTACTGGATGTACTAATTCAGTGACAAAATGACACTGGTAGGGAGCTTGGTATTAAGACGGTGTATCTTGGAAGAGAGATAATCAAGAATCATCTAGAAATCACAATTTAGACAGTGAAGCATTCTATCAATAATTGGGGCATAAACCATAACAGAAGTCATTCAATGGTGAGTCCAAATTTCTGTCACTCCAATGGCTAAATCTAAACTTGCTCAAATGTGAAAACTGAGGGAAAAAAGGTAAACCACGGGAATAACAATCCAGAAGTTTGAAGATCTAAAAATCCCAAAAGAATCCATCATGTTGTCTACGGAAGAATGTTTTGCAAGCACCTTGAAATTTTCAAGCCTGTAAATGACAAGAAAGGGATTGTGTTAATGCAAAAGCATACTGCAGTGCATGATTCAATTTGGAAGTATGAAAAGTATCAAATGATGAATAACAAATATCAATCAAATAAAAACATATTAAAAGCTCCCAAAACTGCATGGATGCATAGATAAACAGATGCAGGTATAAGTGCTAGAATAGAATTTAAATTCTCAAGCTTAATCCAAAAGAGTAAAGGGAAAGTGGAAAATAAGAAATGAAGATGGCACCTTGTTAGCGATGTTGTTGGACAGCCAATCAAGCCCCTCATACAAACCTTCACCAGATGTAGCACAGGTGCTCTGAATGTACCTGAGATCAATGGTTCTCATCAATCTCATTATCTAGCTGATCCCTCACATATTAACTTATAAAATGCACACAAATGATGCATGAGCCAGCATAGATACAGGTACATGCACAAACAAGTGCATGCTCATAAGAGAGAGAGAGAGAGGCAAAAATTTATCTTCAAAGGAGAAGTAAACAAAATTCTTAGGTTACTAGGAGGGTCAGAACAGAGCTCATCTAATAAATAAAGTCAAGAGTGTGAATGACAGGTGACCTAAATGGATACTCATGTGGAAAAAAAAGATGATAAATAAGAGGATGGCAGTTGGAGAAAGGGAGAGGAAGAGATTTCAACCCTGTGAATTGTACATTGAACTAAAATTTAAATCATATAATACAAGGGCATTTTTCTCCTTCTTCCTTGAGATCTTATTCAAAAATCAAAAGATGCAGACACAATAAGCTAAGACTGCATACAGCATACAGCATACAGCTAGGTATCTATTTATATTGAATGTACCACTCAATATCATCATTATACTCCTTGCTAAGACCTCACCAAAATGATCAAGCGCAGTCCTTTTAATTTGGAAGACTACTCCCAAACAGGGAAAAAAATCAATATTTACAAAAATGTTCCCATATACAGAAAATTAGGTGCTTTACCAGTGTCGCTGACGGAGGGAATGCAGACCAAGCTTATCTGTTATTTCAGCAGCATTCATTGCATTTGGTAGATCTTGCTTGTTTGCAAAAACAAGCAAGACAGCATCCCGTAATTCATCCTGCATATTACCACCATATACAAAGTCAGTCACAAGGAAAATCCAGTCAGTCTTGGACAAGAAGTGGACCCGTGATATCTTATTTGTAAAATAAAGGCAAAAAAGGGCGCAGATAGCCTTAAATACTTTAAGTTAAAAAAATGAATACTCTGTTTTGTGGATCATTGTAGAAATCATCTGTTACATAGCTGCATCTTACAAAACATTCCCTGACACCTAGTAAAAATTACAAAGTAAACTTCATATCCTATGCATGCAGCTTTATCTAGGCATATCAACTTTCAGGCCTCCATAAATAATTATAATTGGGCATTTTCCATGCCCATTATGAATCAGTTAATGATTCAGTTTTCCATGCCACTACCAAATCATCATCATGCAGCAGTGATCAATACATGTTAGTAAAAGTAAAATGCTCACAATTCAATTCCTTGAAAGAAAAAAATGTTTGGAAGTTGCATTTTAGTTAAGTATATCAATCCACTAAAACCAAAAGTTTCTTAAATTATCGTGCTAAAAATTGGTGACAAGAATAATGAGTAATGACTTTAACCACTTACATTAAGTTACAAAGAAAAATTCAACAACCACTGATTACTCATCATGAAACAATTTACTCAAAAAGCTTCATTTAATTAACGAAGTGTTGTCAACAAATATAACACATAAATCTGTCAGATGTAAATCAGAGGACAACCTGTAAGATATATTTATGGCATCAAGTTGTATCACAATCAACTATGCTCACCTATTTTTTCCACTAGTTGAGGTCTTCTTCCATTTTATTTGAGCTAATGACAAAAATCTGTCACATCCAGTTATGACCAATTTGATCAAGTGTAGTCACAATAATCTCTAGTTACCCAAAAAAATTCAATCAAGCATGAAACTTTTAACTATGTTGCATAAAGTGATTATTACAAACAGAGACTGGCTTCTGTTAGAAATATTTCTCTTAGAAATATTTTATAAGCTGCATCATCATCCATGGTCATATTATAAATATTCCTTCAAAATCAAACATGTAAACCAAGATTCGCCGTTTCGGTACCAAACCCCATAACAGTGCTACACTAGTACAGTATCGGTATGATATGGTATGGAGTCTTCTCAACATAACATACCAAGTATTGGTACATCACCTGTACCGGTATTAGAACCAAACCGGTATGGTACCTCCATATATTGTCCGATTTAGGCCGGTACGGTAAATCATGTTATAAATAAATTATATTTTGGTACTAAACTTTCTTTTGGTGCTCATACTAAATTTTAAAGCACACAACATATTGTGTACGTGTTGTCTACATTTATATTTGTATATAAACCTGTTGGATTTTAGGGCATCGTCATGGAAGGTATTATGAAGTGCTTTCACAAGGAAAGAAGTTACCTCATTTAGCATCCTGTGAAGCTCATCTCTTGCCTCAACAATACGATCTCTGTCATTGCTGTCAATAACAAAAATAAGGCCCTGCGTGTTCTGGAAGTAATGCCTCCACAATGGTCTGATCTGTTTTCCATCATATCCACATCACCATAAAATCAGTCAGATGGTAATAGAATATCTGATATTCTTCCAGCCATCATAATGATAACAAAATTGCCAAAGAAAAGATGGGTAAACATTTATAATAAAGCAATGATGTTATCAAATGATGCTAATTTTTTCTTATTTCCCAGAATGTTAATGGAATACTGGTGGATATAGTACATGGAAAAACATGAAATTACTCATGCCAGGATGTTCCTCCATGTAACAGTATACATAGAACAAGTACACTGAAAATAGATTTTTTTAGGAAAAATCATAATATTTGACCACCTATTAAGTAGTTAATGCTAACCATGCGACAAAAATCATAAAAACACTGCTATACATACTGCAGTACCTTGTCCTGACCACCAACATCCCACACAGTGAAGCTAATATTCTTGTATTCCACAGTCTCCACATTAAATCCTGCATTAAAAGCCAAAACAATAATTCCTGTAAATATTAAATGTATCCTATAAGCATATGCAGTTGCTGACTTTGTTACATATCAAAAGCCAGTCAGTGAGAGTGAGAAAGTGCTCCCAGCTTACAAAAACAAATACAGAATAACCCACCCTTCCCCAACCCAAACCCTCCACCCCTAAAGAATTTGTATACGACTACATTCCCAAACTCCATCTACACCATCTGAAGCTGCAGCAACATGATAGATCCTCCAATTGTTTTCATGTTTTCCTCATGGAGAGCTATACAAAAGCAATTTTGAGAATAATCCAAGTAAACTTCATATTTTTGGATGCCATGCTGAGAAATTCAAAATGTGTTTTCTCGGTTGGCAAATTAAAAATTGAAAAAAAAAAATCAAGTTTAGCTGTCCAGTGCCATGCCAGGGCTTGCACCCTAGGAAAGTGGCGTGCTGAGGGCTGGCACATAGCAGGCACCATGTCAGTGTGGCATGCCAAGAAGCAGTTGCACCAACTACCATTTTAATTCTTAAAGTCTTCATAATTTTAATGTCACAGAAGCTTAATGGCATTTAGAGAACTGAGATGCCAAATTAGAATATTGGGACTCCTAGAAGGCCTCTACAGGGAAAAAGGATGACAATTTAAATCTGATTCCAGGTCAGAGCAAACTACAACTTATAGTAGAGGTAAAAGAAGAGATTTGAAATCCGCAATCAGATTTATAAAAAACAGCTCCAATCTAGTATTTGAAAAATGCCACAGCAAGGAAAATAATGACAAGGAGAAGGGGCGGGAAGAGAAGTAAAAAAAGAGAATGGCCACTTTGGCCTCTTTGATTTTCTTAACTTCCCTAGGGTCAACCAAATATTACCTTATTACCACCAGGATGCATGGAAAATCTTTTTTCTTTTGCTACGCACTTCTTGGCATCACCTAGTTCATTTCTAATGGCAAGAAAATTACAACCAGCTCATTTTAGCCAACACAAATGCATCATGTACCCAAGCTGCAAAAATTTGCTACAGCTTGGGCTGCATAAGATCCACTACCTTTATGACTAAGAAGGGTGTGGTCTTAATAAATCAAGAAGTTGAATTCTTTAATGATTCTTATTAAATAGAAAGATATATACTGCACAATCTAAAACTATTCCTACTATTTAAGACAGAATGACAGCATATCTAGTTGTCCTGGTTAGTTGGGTTATCCTCCAGAAATCTTAAATCACAAAAATAGCATTTTTATCCATCAGATTTTAAGAAACAGCAAAAGGTAGGCCTATGGATTAGCTTTTCAGAGCCCTTTTTAAAGACCCAATCAAAGATTTTTCCAAGATAAAAGGGCCAATCTTTAGTAAACTGGGCCATAGTCCAGTGATTGCACCTTCCTCCATATGTAAGAAATTCTAGGTTCAAGCCTCAATTGTGTTGTTTCACAAGTGCTTTATCCAACAAATTCTAATTGGTGGTGCTTCCACCATTATTCTGGAAAAATGAGGTTAAAGGGCCGACGTCTTTTCTGCACTGGAGATCATCTCCAGGCTAATAATGCACCAACATTCTAAAAAGCAATGGTACTGCAAGAGATGAATTTATACACTTGATGACACAAACCTAGGAAAACAATACTATCACTGACGAGGTTCTGAGAAAAATATTGAATTATCATATCGTATGATGCATGAAAAAACTATATATAACCAACCCTTGAAAATGAATGTTCCCAGAGCAAAGTTCGAAATTTAATGCAAGTCCATCTCATGGGACAAACTTGCTTCTCACTCTTCTCAGCACCACAAGAAAAAGCTTTCAAGGTCATCTAAATCATGCCGCAGTTTCAAAATTTAATTATGCATGCAGGCCCAACTTGTGCAAATGAACATGAAGTATACAGTTATTAGGAGTCAGCCTCTACAAGCTGCTTAATTTGAACTCTGAGGTCATCATGAAAGTGGCTCATCATAATTAGACCTTCCATGGTGTCACTTCTGTAGGCAAAGATCCTGTAGTCAAAATAACTTGCTAATTCTCAAATGGCATATGTGAAATATAACTACCAAAGATCATTGAAGTTTTAGTCTGGTCTTCTTATGTTCCCTACACAAAATGTAACAATACATATGCCTTTGCTTAACAAAACAATACCAGCACTAGATTTTTTTCAGTAAATCAGTGAACAAAACAATAAGGTGCTTAAACAAAAGCTCAATCATTAAACAACTAGAAATCACAGACTTCCCTCAAAACTACACAGTGAATACAGTTTATCAAATCCTCTTAAAAGTGAAAGGCCGCATAATAAACTCAATTTAGAGCCCAACTAAGCAAACGTCACCACAATCGAAACATAAAAGAGGAGATATTCAGTGCGCTTAAAAAGAAAACTATAATTTAGTCAACAACCAACATTGGAAAGATTAGAATGAACCATCTAAATAACTCAAACTAATAGAAACTAAATTATATTTCTTTCTCACTTTTTCAGCAATAAAAAACCTAAGGAAGGTTATCAAGGTTAAAGGATCCATTAAGCAATGTCAAAAAGTAGACAATTTAGGAAAGGGGATAGAATTCTCACCGATAGTGGGGATGGTGGTGACAATCTCTCCAAGCTTGAGCTTGTAGAGAATGGTGGTCTTACCGGCGGCATCAAGCCCCACCATCAAGATCCTCATCTCTTTCTTCGCAAAAAGGCGGCTAAAGAGCTTCGTGAAGGTAAGCCCCATGTTTCTCAGCTGTTATAACACAACCGTACACATGATTTAATGTCAACCATCAAATAGAGAAATTTTGTTAAAAATAGATCTAAGGTACAGGGATCTAAGAATTAACTATCGCAATAGAAGATTACGAATCAAAGACCTACGACGTCGTTAGGTAAAACCAAGATCCGAATCGAAGAAGAAGAGTTGAAGCCAATTGGGAACAAAAGCGAGATCCACACAAACAGATCCCGAACATATCGAATCGAAGAGAAGAAGAGAGGAACAATAGTTCTCGATCCAATGGAAAAAAGAAGCATCTACCCA
This sequence comes from Phoenix dactylifera, assembly GCF_051530095.1. Lineage (NCBI taxonomy): Eukaryota > Viridiplantae > Streptophyta > Magnoliopsida > Arecales > Arecaceae > Phoenix > Phoenix dactylifera. Next base: position 15,423,940 of record NC_143191.1, read on the forward strand.
ATATCAACAACAACAAGGAGAATCAAATCATCGAAGATCTAAACGATTCAATGCAAGGCCTTGAACAAGGAGAAAGATCGACGCAACTCTAATAATCAAAGATCTAAAAAGGAATGCGAAAAGTGACGCGAAACCAAGATGGCGATTCAAAGTTATGAGACAAAGTAAAGGATCAGACAACGATCTTTGGAATTGGAGATCGGCATTACCAGAAGAACAATCGCTTTAGGTTTGGATTCAGGGCCGAGGAGAACGGGAGTCCCTACTTCTTCTTCTTCTTCTCCTCGGGAGAGAGACTGAGATAGAGGGAGAGGAATACGAAATGGGGGGGGGGGGGGGGGGGGGGGGGATTGGAGAACTAGACGAATCGGGGAATCGCGGAGTCGGCGTCTAGCTGAGGCCGCCGCGCGCACATGCGAGCCAGCGAACGTCACGTGACTGCCAAGAATCAATACGGACGCGGTCTTATATTAATAGTCTATTATTCTTTTGCAAATGTTGTTAGCTAAATGGTGCTAGCTCCATTCATCGAACACATGTTTACTCGGAAATCTTATAATTTAGAGGGCACATATAGGTCATTAGAGCGTCTTATTTTATAATGAGTATTATAATATGATATAATATCATGTGTGTGTATGTATGTATGTATGTATGTGTGTGTATGTATGTATGTAGGAAGACAGAAGATACCCCCTCTTCTCCTCTATGCTGACTTGGTAGCCAGAGATTTTTTTTTGATTTTTTTATTATTAATTATTTATTTTAGATGGGCATGTTTGGATGGTAATAAATTATTTATTCTATGTGATAAAAATCATTTAAGAAGAATTTTTTCATATGATGATAAAATAATTTTTTTATGAATTGTTGCTTGCTTGTTCATACTATGAGTAACTATAATTTGTTTGATGCCATGTAATGTTAAAATAATTTTTTCATGATTGTTGTTTACTGGTTCGTTCTATGAGTAAATATAATATGTTTAATGCCATATAATGTTTAAACAATTTGTTCATGAAATGTTGCTTGTTCATACTATGAATGACATATTTATCTATGTAGAAGAGCTTTAGCTTTGTTATATGTTTTACCAATTGTGCATCTATTATATGTTTTAGATTTAAAATTCTGAATGACATATTTGGCTATGTATGAGGGTCTTGATATATTGACTGTGCTACTATGCCATTTTATTGACTATGCCATTGTGCCATTTAATGGACTTTGCCATTATACCATTATGTTGACTATGTCATTGTGCTATTTTGCGGGCTTGATCGTACCATTTACACGATGCATTTTATTGAGAGCATAGTGATTGGTTAGAAGATTACCATTATGGAAGCTAACATTCAATGATTGCGTACCAAATATGCTGCTGAGATCATAATGAAGTATGGACTTTTTATAGTGATTTTAAATTGATCCTAGCGAAAGGTCCCGATCTAGGGTCGTCGGGCGGTGTGTGGCTAGCCTGGCCTTTGCCAAATATTGTTAGATTTGATTGTCCCGATCTCTGCTGAACTATCTATGCCCTAGTTCAAACATGATTTGATGAAATCATCTTGATTGGACGACTAGGATGTCGAACACTCCTACTTGGTCAGCTCTGTAAGAGTATTGAAATTAGGAATCTATTCTTGAAATAATTATGATAAACTATGATTGAAAATATAATTTTTAAATATATGATCTAAGAAGAATTTTTGAAATTTATTGAATTTGTTAGTTGGGGTAAGTAATGTAACCTTTTTCTAGATTTATCGGCAAATTTTAAATATTTTTTTGAATTAAATTATTCTGATTTATGAATTTGATGCATGGTGTTATATGCCATTTCTTAGAATATTATATGACTCTTGATTGAACGAATTGGTTTTGCTACGGATTATGGTTTTGAATCGAAATAGATTTGGACTCTTAGCCGGACTATGTTAAGGACCCCGCTAATGGGGGCTACTACATTGGCATATGATTTTTTCTGAAGGTCGTGTCCAAGATAATTAGTGACATATCGCCAGTAGACCAGCAGTCCTGAAGGACTTTGCTGCAAGTTGATGTGCAGTTCACCGTAAGAAGATTAATCGGTGTTATGACCCAACCACAGGAAAGATGTGGCCATAGTTCTTGGCTGTTAGTTGAATTTGATGATTTGAAAGAAATTAATTCATGAATGATATTTGGATTTTGGGAAAATTGAATTTAATGTAAGTAATGTTTCATTTTTTTAAATTATCAGCAATCATTAAATTATTATATTCATAATATTTAAGTGGTATTATTCATGATGTATGAATTTGATGCATAGTATATTATTATGCAATACATTATTTTAGAAGGTTACGATGATATATGATCTTATTATTGATTTGATCAATTGATTTTGATACCTCATGATTTTAGAACTTGAATATAAAATTTAGAACTATATGAATTTCGATCTGGTTATGTTAAGGACCCCACCAATGGGGGCTAATACATTGGCACATGATTTGTCCTGAAGGTCGTGTCCAAAATGATTATATATTGCCAATAGACTAGTGGTCTTGAAAGACTTTGCTGCAAGATGCTGTGCCGCTCACCGCAAGATGATTGGTTGGTGTTATGACCCTACCATAGGAAACATGTGGTCATAGCTTAGGATCAATAATGAGTATTTGAAAGAATTTGAATGTACGAACATAATCTAATATTTGATTTGTATAATAGTATTGCACATATGCTTATTCTCTGCATATTATTATCTATTTGATTTTCTAATTTATCTAGCTAAAATATTCATTGCTTACTGGGTTATTTAGCTCATTATATGATTTTTTTTTATAGATTTAATTAGAGAACTAGCCTATCCAAATTTTCAATATAGGAGAGCGATTAGAAGAACTGTAGCACAAGTTACCTTTGATTAGAGTTTATTTAAACTAATATATTACCTTAGATTAATATTGAAATTGTGAGACATTGTAAGTTGAGATAGTTAATAAATAAACTTTGCATATTATTAGTTAAATTGTTTTGCTGCATATTTATGATATCATGATGAGATGCCTTGCATGCTCATGGGGAGAGTTTTCTATGAGTGTGCGACAATTGTCACGATCTCGGGCTCGCGATCTCGGGTTGGTGGCGTGACAAGTTGTTATGACAAATGTGGGTAGTATAGACCAGTTGACATTAGTTACCAACATTATCAAGAGTGGAAACCAGATGTAGGCTATTAATGCTGAAAGATGACAATTATCACATCATTTGTCTTCTAATAAACATAAGAGAATGCAATCAAAATTGTGGATCCTTTGGTTGATTAATGAGGCTAGTTTATCTTTAAGTTACCCTTGCTTTTACCTTTATCTTTAAATTTCTTGCATTTGGTTTCTTAGTAAAACTTTAATTTACTAATAGAAGTAGTAGTAGAGTATTTTGATCCAAGCCTCGTATTTTTTATTCTTTCAATGAGGCAATATGATGATAGTAAAAGTCCTTCAAGGTCAAGGCATCCATTTCTATGCTACTCTCATCTTCACCCTTTCATTATTCCATTTCTAGCTAATCCGATGCTGGTGGTACACCCACGCATCTCCACCAACCTAAGCTACAGGACTTGTTTCTATTCTCTGACAGCAAACAAGTTTCCTTAGCATGCTGATCTCTCTCTGGATGGGAAAGAGAGCAGGAAATAAACCCTAAGCTATCTAATTCTTAGGGCCCTGTAACACAATGCAGGCCATCCCACTATGGTTACGCATCAACTGTTCTTTTACTTTTTTTATTCGCATCCTGCGAGAGATAAGAATACTACAACTCAATAGAGTATATAATCTTCTTTCAAGTAACCTTACAGCCCCATCCGGAACGGCTTAAAGAACCTTTATCCTGACTTTATTTGAGATAAAATACCAAATGCTATTTATGAGCCTTGATCTAGTTGAGAACTTTAACCCTATCACACGAGCTTAATTCCGGTGTACATAGACGTAGGGGAGCCAGGTCTCATTCTCCACCTGGGAGCCATTTTTCAATTTCATCTTTATTTAGGATTGAATGATAGAAAAGTATTACTCTCACCCTCTTCCATCTAAAGTGTTATTATATATATTATACTGTAATATTATAAATTATATATTTCACGACTTCATAATAACAATAATATGGTGTGTAAGGTGATCATATATGGTATTACAGTAACATAGCAATATATAGAACACATTTACATGCTATATTAATGAATTATTATAACAACAGTTTAGTCACGAGTTGTATGATGTGATTAGTGATATAATATTATATAATGTCACAATAATATATTATATTATATATATATATATATATATATATATATAATGTCACAATAATATTATATATATATATTGCAATTTATGGCGTTCATCCTTGTGATAAACTAGATTACAATATTATAATATATCTATTGGCAAACTACTCTCTAACTAGTAATATAGTATGATATAAATTAATATTTATTGTCTTTACCCATATGTAGATTAATTTGATCCATTGCTCATAAAATTAGCTTAACAAGGAATACTGAGGTTAGGACGAGCTTCCTAAAAAATATATCTTTCCAATAAAAACTAAAAATCATGTATTAAACCTCCTCAACATCCAAACATACTCCTCAATCATTACAGGCTTCATCATTTTTTCCCAGATGCAAAAATAAGATTTGTACCCACTAAATCAGGTCTACTTGACACACTTGCATGAATTTGGGTAACAATTACAAGGAAGAAAAAGGAAGGAAACTATACCCAACCAAGGATGGATGTAAACTCATAAGCTATAATCATCTAGGTCTTATTGTTAAACAAAAAAACCACCCTATGATCGCAAGCAGGAAGTTCTTAGCAAGGAGACCTCACAATAAGTTGCTTAAATGAACCAAGGGGAGAATCAAGTCGTCTGGTAGACCTTCAAAGAAGAATTATTGGCAGCAGGTGGAGACATTTCTTCAGCCCCCTTCCAAAGAAATGCGAGTAGAGTAGAGCTCAACAGAAGGTTCAAAAGAAAGATCAAACCATTTAATCACTCACAACACAGTAGTCAAGGCAATGACTTTCACAGATATCTCCCACCTGATTTAAATTTCTTGAACCTTTCTCACTCCGGTGACAATTGCTCGATTTCCAGAGCTTCATACATTTTGATTTTAGAGGATATCTATGTATTCGAATTACTTAAGATTTCCGATTCACCAAAGAAAGGAAAAAAAGAAAAAAAAAAAGAAAAAGAAAAGAAGAACGTAGGATCACAGAGCACCAAATCACCATAAGATGGGAGGATCTAATTAGAGTTTCTGGAGTTGAACATCTCCAAATGCTCAGAACCCCAGGCCATGGAACAAAACACAGATCCGCCATAAGATTCTCCAGTGTTGCTGGGTAAATTTCAATCTTTAACTATTTTGTAATTGTTTTACAGACATTTTGAATTACAGAATACTGAACCCTCTCTCTGTACAATGGAACGGAAAAAATTTACTCCCCCAGGCACATCATGGACCAGTAAAAATGTTTGCGCTAAAGACCATATAATGCATCCTATAGGATGACACTGATTCCATTCCACAGGGCCTAGCTCATGTTTTGTATTCTGACAGCTCGAGGCATACTCATATTCCTGTGTAATGAGGCGCCGGTTTACCAAAAAAAAACCATATAATACAGAAGAATCTAATTCCATTCCAAATTTATCATATAACAATTTCTTCTACCCAGAGGTGCTCACATTGGCCTCAGGTGAGATGATCACACGAGTTATTTCTACATATCCCTGAACTCAATTCCAGCCTCAGCATCGCTTAACATGTGATGCTTCTGTTCCAGGTGGTAATCGCAGAGTTCCAAGAGCTGGTCAGCAAGTGGAGGAATGCCTGGGTTTCGACCATCATTGTACTTGTGGGCATTATAAGCGATCTGCCAAACATCATGCCTGAAGTCCTCCCGGCTCTTGTACTCCATGTTTCTTACCTTCTCTCTGATCGTGGAGAGGTCCATTGGGCGCTTTATGATGTCAAGGTAGTCAGGGGCTTCTTTCTTCGTTACCGGTTTGAGAAAAAGATACGATATTTCGATAGTTTCCTTCAAGCTATCGAGTATGCTCTCCAATATGTTAGATAACTCAACCTGTGGAGGAATCCAGCAATCATACTACGGATTCTAAACAAAGCTTGTACAAATGAAGAGAACTATAAAAATAAATATCAAGACTAGCACCAACTCAGCATTATGAATCCTTATTCAGCAATAATTCCTAAAGACAACTGCTGGTGTTACTGCAAGCTTTTCCAAAGCTTTCCTCACAACATATAAGAGAAACAAATATAAAACCATAAGGGAAGAGCCGGACATACAAGCTTAGCGTATAGGTATAGTAAATCCAATTTTCAGCAAAATGGTTGGATATAAACAAGCAGAAAAAAAATACATACCATTTTTCAGGAAATTAGATCGGAAAAAGGTAAGCAATTGAGGTTTTCTTTTTTTCTAGATAAGCACTAATTACTTAATTCGCATTAAAGGTGCCACCATTACTTTAACCTCAATATCAGATTCTGATGACAAGAACTCACTTGAAATCAAGATTCAATTTTCAGATGAAGTGGCAAGAGTGCATTTGCTGTTAGAGTCTTTTAGCAGATCATAAGGTTTCATCAGATCATAAAAGACATACTTGCTGGATCATTAATGTATTTTTTCATTGAAAAAAATCATATTTTTAAAATTAACAAGACACAGGATGTGACTGACTACTCACTTTACCTTGGAAGCTTATGTCCAAACTCGAAACAACTCTGGTAATGAGAGAATCAAAACCTAGGCCTTAAAATTGGCCATGCATTCAAAACAAACCAAGACCCTCCCCAGTATACTAGATACTACATCCTAAATATAAATTACTTGATTTATAAATTTTGCAGTGAAAACTAGAAGTCAAAAAATGGTTGACGCTGTTGAATGATACTTATTTTACATGTCAAAGTTTAATTTTTTTGGGATACCGTTCAAAGTTATTAGTTCTTTACTTTTTTAATATGTTCTACCATCCTAAATCTATGAATTCTTAAATGGGCCAATCAATCTATTAACCAACATAGTTGATTGATAGTCTCTGCATAGTCACTTATAGACATCAATTAATGTGAAAGTTTGTTAGATAACACCAAAGTTTACGAACTCTCTTAAAACCAGAGTAAATTATTACTATTGCTGCTATGCTAAATGTTGACATTTTTCTTTTTGTGATTGTGGACATATGTAGCGTATAAATTGCTTGCAGATTCCACACAAGCATGCAAATGTTTATTGAAAGCGATGCTAGCTAAGAGGGTAACAATTAGTCAAATGGGGCCAATTAAATGACACAGCCATCAAGAATATGACAACTGGTAATTTCAATTCATTTCATTTATAGTTTTACCTCTCCTCCCCTACGACGCTTTGTTAATGGTGCATATTCTGTCTGATCAGCATCGGCCATCGGTCGCCTCTTTGCAGCTCGATCCCTTTCAGGTATCCTTCTGTCGTTTCTGTATGGCCTATGATCCAGTAAGTATTCATCTCTGAAATCATGTTTTTTCTTTTTCTTCTTCTTCTTTGTCCTTTCCTCCCTCCTGAATGCTTCTGGATATCTTCTGGCCTCAAATAATCTGTGTTCTTCTTGCATCCTTCTTTCCTCCTGAAGCATCCTACTAGTTTTCTCTTCCACTATCCTCTCCTTGGTTTTTCTTTTCTCTTCCTCATCCCATAATCTCCTGTCATAGATGAGATTTCTCTTACTTGTCTCTTCGGTGAACCACTGGCTCTCCTGATTTTTCTTCTTCTCAAAACTCGATAACTCAGTAATTTTCTTTATTTTTCTGAAATCGTGATCAATTCCAGTGTCAGTGGCAGAATTAACTTGCTCCACGTTAGTATTAACTTTCGGCTGTTTGATGATGATTTTCTTGCGTGATTGTTCTTTTTCTGTGTCAACAGGAAGGCGTATAAGAACAGAGGATTTCTGAATTTCATTCTGAACATCACCAGAATTCGACTTATTAGATATTATTATTTTATTGATCTTTCCTGATGGTTTATTCGCCCCCTCTGCATCTACAATCTGTTTATCAGAAGTATGAATCCCTGACAAGTTTTTCTCACAAGGCTTTTCAGCTGGGCCGCATTTGAACTTCACCGGGAGAATCTTTGTCGGCAACTTCAGTCCTGCCCTTTCAACACTTTCTGGTACTTCTGCATCTGCCACTTTTGCAAGCATTTTAGGCACCAACTTCTTGTTTGGAGTTTTCACTTGGAGCTGAGTTGCAGCATCAGGAAGATTAGATTTTCCTGACACACTTTCTAGTTCTGAAGTTTCTGCATCTTCTCCATATTTAGGGCAGTTCTTGTTGGTCCGCATGTGTCCAAGCTGGTCAATCACAAAATTGTCAGTCACTGCAAAGACAGACAATCCATTTCTAGATGCAAACTTGCATACGATATATTACTCACCTGCCCACATGCTCCACACACAAAATTTTCTCTCACTGGTTTGTCATGCTGTTTCTTTTCCTTGAAAACCTAATTCAGCATAGAGAGAAGGTTAAAATATTATGGAAAGAGCTAACTGAAAACTACCAAGTGGTAATCCACAATTATGTAAAGCAAAAAAAACTTTATCACTGCTCTGACCAATTTTTCAAACTGAAAAAATAGTTAGTAAAATTGTACTTTAGAATAAAAAATTGGCTATCATTAGATGAATTTGTATGTAAGAGCCAAAACACACATGCATGGTTGGTAAACCCTATATTAGATAAGTACATGCTTTTGCTGGAATATAACTGAAAATGACCCATGCTTTTCACTGCCATGATTGAAGATAACAAAATTAAGGCCTTGTTGTCCCTCTTAGCCTTCTAGTTATGTTATTTTTAGTAGGACTATAATGCGGGTTTGTTCATTTTATATAATATTGCTCATAGATTGTTGGTGCGTTACAGGGATAGGTACCTCTACACAGCCGATGCTACCATGTATCAATTTCTACACTCCTAAACCAAAGGGTATTATTTCAACTTTTGATATATATATATGGTACAGGTAAGGGTGCAAATGAGCTGAACTAAACCAAGTATCAGGCTAAACAAGCTGCTTGAGCTTGGCTCAAACTTGAGTCAAGCTTAGCATATGCTGTTCAAGATTGGCTCCTGTAAGTTCTGAGCCGAGCTTTTATCAAGCCAAGCCAAGCTTCCCATATATTTTCAGTCCTCTAGTTTTCAGGCCCAGCTCTTTTATGAGCCAAGCCCTAAAATCTATTAGTGCTCCGCTTGTCTTCTAGCTAAGCTGAGCCCAAACCAAGCCACCATTTAGCTGATTCTGAGCTGCTCATGAGCAGCTTGGATCCTTTGCGGCCCTAGGTTCAGGATGACATAAAATGGTGCAGGCCCATCTCCCCACTTTCTGTTTTAATGCCTGACCACCCACATTCCACTGGATTGTTTAAGGCTTCTTCAAATTCGCATTTTGGCTTTTCCAGCGATTTAAGATCTGATGCAAGACTTATAGACATGGTAATTGCCATTCTGCATTGGATTAAAATTACAAATTGAACTAGTCCATAGTGCACAAGCTGCCTGCAGAACTTCAAGTACATGAGCCTCCCCCAATGCTGGTATAGTGCACATACATGAGTTGTCAGCATATAAGCACATTTATATCACTTTTTGTAGGTTTATCATATATTTTTGAGCATTGTTGTTACTATTTATACACATAGATACTGTTATTTGTAACATAAATTATTTGACAACCTGTGTTGTCAATGGCGTGTGTAAGGTGCAAGCTGCACACTTCCTTTTCTGCACCATGAAGAAAAGCATGGGTGCAAATCCCAGCCATCCATTATATTATGCCAATTGAGATTTTGGGGCTTATGTGGCCATAAAGGGCAGGGAAGGGGGGTGGGCGGGGGAACTATCACAGAAAAGAGAGAGGCAGAACTATCACAGAAAAGAGAGAGGCAGACAAATCTACGGTTCCAAGCAGGGCAGCAGGCTTTCTTCTTCTTCCATCTGGTAAGCCCCTTGTTTTTCCTCTTCATTTTTCTTCCTGATTTTCTTCTCTCTCTCTCTCTCTCTCTCTCTCTCTCTCTCTCTCTATTGTGCTCTTGTAGGGGAAGGAATATGAACTGGACTTTGCCATCACAAAAAGGGGGAGGAACAGACCACCTTCTTCTTCTTTAGCTGTTGCAGCTGCTATTGTCTTTCTGCCCATCATGAACAGAAAACAGGATGTATTACCCCTAGTTTTCTTCTTCTTCTTCTTCTTCTTCTTATACTTCTTCTTCTCATGCCCATGAGAACTAGATAATCAGTTATGATAACCAACATTTGCTAAATTGATATGTTTTGTATTAGAAGTATGAATTTTAATGCTTTTAATATTTTTACTTGTGTTGATAAATTGATAATTTATTTATAGATATGTATATACTTACATATGTCTTTAAACACACATCAGATGTAAAAAAAGGATTTTACAAATGCTTTGAGCTTTGATCTGGGGGTTGAAAAATGCAAATGTATACCATTGGTTGTGATCAACAAGGCCAAGAATGGTAATGTATAAAAAATTGCACTAGGCCCCTTGATTATGCATCAAGTTGTTCCAAATAGACTATCATCCGAACTAATGTGAATGGGAGGTTTCAACGCTAAGCAAAAGGCCTCCACAACACATCAATTTTTATATGTAGAAATTTAGGCCTTGTGGAATACACAAATATTTTAGGCCGTGTAGAATTCATTTCAAGCTGTTGAGGAACTATATGCATCATAATATTAGGGTGTGCCATGTGTCATGTTGAATTGTACCGGTAAGATATCGGTAAAGGATCTGTTCTTGAGACAAAGAACCTTCGTAAAAAGATTCAAAACCAGAATTGCTGAATTATTCTATTTCACTAGAATTGATAGCAAAGACTAATTAACTACTTTATGCTAATGAATTTGATTTATCTTGAACATATGAATGCAGTTTTTACTATTAAGCAGAAATTTGACATGGTATATCATACTAAGGTTCTGCACTATTTGTTGTTTGACAGTTGTCAAAGGCTCAAGGCATGGTAAGGTGTCCTCTTGGATCCTAGGCCCAAAGTGCAGTGTGCTCCTTGGCGAAGCGAGGCACAAATACACACATACACATACAGACAAGCATATGTCAATACATACATACACATATATACATGCATATATCCATACATATATATATATATATACATATATAATATATATTAAGAATTAAAACTTTGTAACAAAAAAAAAATGTTGGTTTCTAATTTTATTGTTTTTGGGTTCAGAAGGATATTAATCCCTTATCTCTTAAAAGCTGCATTACAAATGGAGATGAGACCAATAAGAAGACTAATTCTTTGGATATCGCTGATGCTAAAACATGGAAGTGGAAACAAGAATTTTTACAGAAGCTTAAATGCTTTTTCTACATGAAATTGTAATGCGTGCATTGTGCAAGTGCAAAATTAGACATATCTAAAACTTACAAGTCATGCTATACCTTAAGTCCATCTTTAACTGAAGCACTTTTCTTATTTACTAATCCAGATACGTCATCATTCACTCCATTACCCTTTTTAGGTTTTACCTTCCCAGACAGACTCCTTTCAGCAAAAAAAATTTCAACCTGCAATCATGCAATATTTAGTTGTTCAGTTGTTTGCTCATTTAGAATTTCAGATATTCAATTCAGACACCACCTTTGCTAAAAGACGATAACAGTGATCTATCATTTTGTCTACAAGTATAATCCAATGCCAGAAGCATGCCGACACTTTTACCTAGTAAATGATAAGATTTACCTCCTTAGGTTTTTGTGTCATCAACTCCTTTGAGGTAAATGAACCATCAGGATTTGGGGTGCTAACAATTTGTCCAACCACAGTGTTGATTTTCTTGGTACACTCAGCATTTGCAGGATCTAAATGAGAACCATGACCTACTTCTACTCCATTGAGTTTAGTTCTCTTCTTCTTTATATCAGCCCCATCATCTGCATGATAATTTACCCAACCAGTCAGAATAGCAACAGGCAAAGCTCTCATATTCTGAATTACTTATGGATAGCAATATAACTTGAGTACTAGCTGGAAAATACAACTTGTAGATCTTCCATAAATCACATTCAACTGTGCCATACTTGAAGCAAAATTATATATTTTAATCAAATACACTGACAACTGCAATATATGGATTATATCAAGGTTCGCCGTCTCGGTATCGAACTCCGTACCGGTGCCACACTAGCACAGTATCGATACGGTACACTATGGATTTTTTTTTGCCATATCGACACTTGGTATGCCACCCGTACCGAATACCGGTACCAAACCAGTATGGTACGGTATGTCCCGTACTGCTCGGTTCAGGCTGGTACGCCGTATCTTGGATTGTATAAAAAATATTATATACATATTTGTAACTCTATTTCTAGGTGTGAAGGTGATCGATAATCAAATATAAGGTAAGCGTATGAGTGCCACGCATACAACAGTGCATACAGCAATACAAAAATAAATAGCACAGCAAAGAACTCATAGTGACGCTCTCACTCCATCCATCATATATTATCCAACACTAATACAGAAATGCAGTGCGATGATAGCTCAAATGCATATGTTTGCTATTCTAGTTGCACTCAATCCATTTGGTTACCTTGGTAACTGGACTGATCATCATAGATTTCTTCTGTATCACACATAGGATGATGATATGGAGTAAAATTCTCCTAGATATAGTGGGAACCAATCAGGATCCAGTCCATCGTGGCCATCCTAGATGGAACCGGTGAGAAATCAGGTCCTAGGACAACTATGAGAACTTGGTCCAACATGAATCAGTGCATCATGGACTGTCCCAATAGGTGCCAGATGGGGGAAACTGGGTTGGTGACCAGGTCAATCAGTATCGACTGGGATAGAGCCGAGACATGGTGAGAAGAACAAAACTGAAGCTGTATGTCCTGTTGTCTCAGATCAAGAGAGAGGAAAAGTGAGAAGAGAGAAAGGAGAGGAAGAATGAAAAAGGAAGAGCTCAAGGTAATTTTTTTTAAAATTTTGTCAAAGCACTGGTTATTGATGGCATTAACGGATTGACCCAATCATGCGAACTAAGAAATCTACCTAGTCCTAAAATAAGACAAAAAACTATGACAATCTTCTAAACATTCATTAAAAATAAAAATTAATGAAAAAATCAAAATAAAATAAAATAAAAATTTAGTGTTCAAGTGATTCACTAGGATGCCAAAGCATCCAAGGGTGATGAGACAATATTGTCCCTTGACCTGCCCCAGACCAAAAAAAGTCCCAGTATTGGGATTTAACACCTTGGTGGAAACACTTTCATGCTAAACCCAGCAAATCCTTTTCTTAAAAAAAAATCTTGAGATATTGAAAGCATTAGCAATCTACTCTTAGGTAAGAAGACCCCCATTTTAGGTAAGAAGTCCCAGTATTGGGTTCACTTGCCTCAAGGATTTAAGTCCTAGTGGGACAGCACAACATGCCAGCTCCCCCAGTGTTGGGAGAAGACACCATCTCAAGCGTCGAGATGGAACAAGATATCCACCATCCTAAGTGTTAGGATGCACATCTCGTTCAACAGAATGACTGGGATGACCCTGTCCCACAGGATTTCAATCCTTGCTTTGCCTACTGGTTTTGCACCTAGTTGTAAGCCTTCCTTCACCTCTACATTTACCCTCTTCACCTTACTATACCTTTCTAAACCTCTAACCATTATCTATTTTCTTTCTCGTCAACTAGGGTATCTTTTAACTCATCAATTTTAGATGTTTACCTCAAAATTCTGCTCGTATTTGACACCATAAACCCCGTATATGTGTCTCATTGGATCTAGTTGATGGTATGTTTTCTATCATCCATGGTTTCAGGTTATATCCTTGTCAGACAAAGTCGGACAGCATTGGAACCCAGCATCAGTCATCATGACACTTGTTAAAATCTCTTTTCTGATATTTTCATTTTTATGGTAAGAACTGATATTTTCATTTAAATAAAAAGTGTTTCACTCTTTCTTTTGAGGGGTCTGGCATAATGTCACTTATGCCCAATGATTAAATCCAGGTATATTACACATCAAGCGGACATTTACCTGGCGTTAGATGGTTACTAATATCGTACTATCTTATATGTAATTTTTTTCAATGTTTTTGCAACTGAATGGTGGATTCATTTTGGTTTGTCCGCAAAAAATCTTAAGCGGCTAGCGATCCAGAACCTCTCACAGACGGTCTCCTCGAGTAGGTACAAAGGGTAAGCAGGCAGCGAGTGGCACGAAGGCTAAGAAAGCAGCTATCCAGCACGCCAAAAAAGAAAAACAAAAAGCACATGCAGCCCCAATGGAAAGTGTCGAGGAATCAATTCACTCAGATTTAGAGATTCAGAGACTAGGAGCAGCAGTTTTGGTGGTCATGGATCTGCTGGCCATAGATGGAGTAGAGGGCATGAGACCACTGTTTATAAGACAGCTGCAGGGTGATCTTCGATTCACTGGTGAGTCCGAATTTACGCATACTACCCAGGATAGGGACTACAGTGCACGATCTGATGGAGCCCGCGAGGATCCGATTGCATATAGAAGATAGGCTCCTCAAGGTCATTCACAACATGATGCAGCTACAAATAATCTCGCACGTAAAGTAAGATCCATAGATGTATCAGGTTTGGAGTCGTATATTGGAATCTATTACCCGCAACCATAGGCAGCCTATGATCCATAAGGATACGAATATGGACATGGTGCGTCTAAGGCATCTTCTGATGGCAACCATCCTACGCAGCCCGGAGCATCTTCCGGTGGCCCCTTCATGGTTGTTCTATCAGCTAGTTTATCAACAAGAGGACACCTCTCAGAGCTACAGCTTCAGCGAGAGATCCGAGAGTACTTATACCCTGAAGTGTGTTTCTTATGGAATTAACATACAAGACTACAACGCCATTTAGTTAGAGGAGTAGGCTGATGTGCCTTCTGACTATACTAATGATCTGCATATCTACGAGAGGCATCGCCACTCGACGAAATTTTAGATATCAGTATATATGTTTTACTTTAAATATATATAATTGATTGTATTATTTTATATTTTTCATCTCACTACTTAATTTGAGAATATTTCATATTGCTTCTTGTAGCATGCAACATCTCAGTAATCATTTTATTATTTATATCATTTTAAAACAATAAGATGCATCATTTAGGTTAAACCAAGATCATGAAAATATCAAAAAAACATCAAATTAGACTTAAAATCATTAAAAAAGTTCAAAAAAATTGATTACTAATTAAATCAACTTAAAAAACTACATAAAAAAATGTGTGTCGGTTAAAAAAAAAATATACGTGCCGATAAGGAATCGGTATGCCCAACAGTACCATGTGTCGGTACAGAGTATCAAACTGATACCGTACCAACCGGTCCGCCGACCGGTACAGGTTCCAATACTGGTTCGGCGGACCTTGTTTCAAACAAATGCTTATACATGTCAATAGCTAGAAGAAAGCGTCATTTGACCTTTGGATATGTGGCTAACTGAAATATGTGAAAGCATAAACCTGTAAACCAATGGCATTTGATAGAAGGCATAGATTTTCCCATGTTTGACACACAACTCATGTTACTTCTACACTCGGCATGTACTAAAGATATACCCCTTCTAATGAATCCCTTACTTATGCCAATAATGCTCATAATCAACTTCCAAGATCTCACGACTCATGCTTCCTTTCACGTAGTTTTCAATTTCCCGTGTTGCTAGACTAATGTAACATTCTTTTTTACTAGTAAGCAACAACTTTTGCAATATAAAGATTCGTTCTTATGCAATTAACTAGCAACCAATTTAAACACATACTGTAGTAATCAATTACGTTACCTAACTAAAATATTAACTTCAGATTATGTCTATTAAATTAAATACTGGTTTTTCTACCAACAGATTGACAATAATATTTGCATATAACAAAACTAGGATTTTACAGCTAAAAAAAAAATGAATAGAAGAAATTATCGTAGATATCAAAGTCTAGGATTACTTCAGGGAAACTCAATATTACAAACATGGAGTCCAGAGCTCAGTAATATGAACATGCAGAAGAAAATCTGAATTACATTGTTTGGTACCTTCAAGCAATCGGCGTATAATGACAGCTTCTGCCTCATCGTCTTCAATTTCCTCTTCAGTTTGAGCTTGAGATGGACATCTTCTCATTTTAAGACCTCTAACACCATCAGCTTTATCACCTCTCAAATCTGTGGTGCCATCATCATCTTCACACTCTTCTGCAACTAGCAAATTCTCAAGATCCCCAGCAAATGAATCAAGATCGCTATTTGCTTCTGGGTCACTATCACTTTCATCAACATCAGCAGCCGAAAGACTCTGAACTTGTCGATCCCAAATTTCGTGGCATTTTTCCCTAGTTTGCTGTTGAAGCTGAAGAAAGGACATCCTCTGGCCACGTGCAAACTTACTGAGGGTCATTGCATCAACTTTAACTCCTGATGCAGCTTGCTCACTTGAAAGCTTGCGTACCATAGCGATCCGATGCCACCTAGTTAACTTATCAATTCGCTCTTCTGGAACTTTGAACTTTAAGAGAACCTACAAATGGTAATTATTGATAGCATAAATAATAGAATGCAAATTACCAGGGCAAAAGACCATCTTCATTGCAAATATGTTTAAGAACAAGCTACGGCTTAAAACCAAGCACAGGCACTGACCCCTCCTTTCAGCACATGTCTAGTATTGAGCTGTTATAATTTCCCCTTTAAGGATGAAATTTTATGGCAGTGGAGATGGCATTGTTGATGATACAGATAGAGGATGCCAGTGTCCACATGGATGAAACTGTATTAATTGCATATATCTGTATACTGAACTTACAGATCATAAGACAAAATCTATGTGGGGTGAACAAAAGTTGCCAAGCTTATGTTTATTAAATACAATGATGTCTTCATTCAAAAAACCTTACTCTAGCACTACCTCCTACTCCAACTCAACTGGAGATAACATCATGCTGTCACTTCAGCATTTGAAAGGCAATGCCTTACACTAAATATCAAATGAACATGTGTTCTAGCTCTCAAGTCTCAACAAACTCAAATGACAACTATGCTTGTCAATATAAGGATTATGGTTACGCGTTTTCATCTCCTAGCATCATTGTTCATGAACTTTGAGTTTCTGATTATGTGGCTGGTACATATATCTTTCTCCTTAGCACCATTGACTTGGTGTCTGCTAATCAAATTTGTAGAAGTTAATACCTCCTATAATCTTTCCCAGGATTAGATATGGAGATAACAGTAACTCGTTTGATTTGTTGTGATGTACATTTGACTCTTTAATTTCTATGGCTTCAACACTTCAATATTTGTTGTTTGCATTTTTTTCAGATGATGATATTATCTGTAAAACTATATAATTGTACCAATGTGCGATGTAAAGACTTTCATATTCTTAAAATACCCGCTCCCATAATATCCCTGTAATGTTTTACCTTTGACAGATCAGTACATCTAAATTCCCAGTAGGAAGTATATATGCAAACAATTTTTTGACATACGTAAAATTTTCATACAACTCAACATGGAGAGATTGGGAAGAATCAGGATACTCAACCCTTACCTGACCTGTTCAAACTTCCAAGCTTATTAAAAAACCCTAGAAAACCAGTGAGCTTCCAACATGGACTTCAACTTTCAATGCACCATCTCTTCTTCTCTCCCTATCTATACCCTTTGGTTTCATGTGCCACCTATCATGGAAAAGCCAGTTTGCTTTGAAGGGGTCCAAACGAGTGCAATATAGTGGCTTTCCACAGAAAATCTTATATTCATTCATGCGACTGATCGGTTGATTTTAGAAATTGCACTTACTATGATTTCCTCCACCCACTATGTCACACTTCACCCTCTCTTCTGATCTCATATGGCCTAATATGAGTCTTTGAAAAATTTTATAATAGAACTCTAGATCTGGAATATCAAGAGAACTAGACTTTGGGCTCCAGCCACTAGGAATGGGACATGTTTCTATGATTTAATATGGCTTCTTTTTTTATTTTTCTCTTTCCAAACAAACTTATTGTATGGTAGACTATTGTCCAAACTATGGTTTGCCAAACCGGGCCGAAGGTTCGACCCGTACCGAGCCAACCCAGTGGGGTATCGGGTCGGTTCACCTAATTTTTTTGGAACTGGTCTCGAATCGGCCGTAACTAGTTGCAAACCGCACAGAATTGGGCCGAACCGACCGGTTTACAGTGAAACTGGTGTAACCCGTCCGGTTCGCACCAAGTCGGGCTGGTTTCGAACTGGTCCCCCTCCCCTCTCTTCCTTTCATTTTAGACTTAAGTTGGGAAGGCCTGAGAAGTTTCTCAGCCTTCCCAACCTATCTGAATAATCTTCCTCCTCACAACAAAAAACACGCTGATTCAACAAGATTAAAGGAGGATCCAACCCTAAATAAGGTATGTTTCCTCTCTTCTATCTCTTTTTGGACACCAAATATACCTTTAAATTTGTAAAATAAGAGGAGATCATGCCAAAATATTTTATTTTGATATGATTTTGATCTACATAATCACAAAAAATTTTAATTTTCAGATTATATATAATTTTTATAATTTACAAATATATTTTTGGATTAAAAAATAAAATAAATTAAATTAAATTAAAAATATAAAAGAAGAAGCATATTTAAGGGCATGCAAGCTACTCTCCAGCTAAATTTGGTGTTCATTTATTTAAGTTTTAATGAAAACATATGCATAGCGGCCTAGGCTTAAATTTTAAAAAAATTGAGAAATAAGTAGCCTTTGATGCACGCCCACAGACCTAAAAAAATATATGTAGCATCTATGGTAGGGTTCAACACGCATCTGAGCTCAAATTAATTTTTTGAAATATCTATATTTTAAAATTATTTTTTATGTAAAAATGATTAAAAATATATAATTAATACCAAGGTTCGCCGTCTCGGTATCGGACCCCGTACTTGTGCCATACTAGCATTGTATTAGTACCATATGGTATGGGATCTTTTCGGCGTACCGATTGTTGTTACGTCATCCATACCAGATTTGGTACCAGTACGGTACGATGAATTATGATTAATACCAAAAATGATGAAAAATTAGTAGTACGTAATACATATTTCAAAAATATTTTTTGAAGTAAAAAACATATTTTCTGAATTTATAGTATTTAAACATATTTTTAAATTTAAAAATTATTAAAAAATAGTACTATGCATTAGATAGTCAGATATATTTTTTGAAGTAAATAATATTATTTTAATCATAATAAAATTTTTCTATTTTTAAATAATTGATAAACCGATATACTTGATAAGCATGCAGGAATAGAACCATCAAGAAAAAGAAAGCTAGAGCATGACATTGGTTGGAATCATGGGCAAATGCTTTTGGATTGGTACCACTAGAAGTGCAACTGGTGCAACACAATGTTTAAGAAGGGTAACCAGGTTAAAACAGCACTCAGCTAGTGGTTACACCAACGTATCTGTGTCGGAAATGCCCACAGAAGTTCAACAATGATAAAAAAGCACTTCACTAATTTTAGAGCAGCAAAAAAGAGGACTGCCAAGAAAAAGGCGAAGGTGGACCACCGAGCGGCAGAGCCACCTTTTTCACTGCAGAAAGTCAGAGGAGGTGTCCACTCCAGATGATAAGGCACAGACCAGGCTGCCATTAAGGCGAGCCTGGATAATTAGTGGCAACAAGATGAGGTGGCCAGGCATATGACTCGATTTGGACCTCACACTACAACTTGGGCTCCAATTTTGCGAGCAACAAGGTGGATACGTCAGATGTTTGTCAATCCCGAGTGGCAAAAAAGTAGATTTGCAAGGGCTGGCACTGAAGGAAGCACTGTCGAGGACTTGGTGACGAAGCAGACATTTTGGCAACAGGCCGAGAAGATAGTGAAGGCTATCAAGCCATTGTATGAGTGCTTCGGACCGTAGACAGCGAGAGGTACTCCAAATATGCTTCTTGTATCATATGATGGAAAAAGCAAAGATCCAAATCAGAGAGGCAAATCTGATGCATATCCAGGAGTACATCGATATCATTGAGCGGCAGTGGGACTACCAGATGGGTAGAGACTTGCAGACTTGTGTCTAGTAGGTAAGGAAGAATATTGAAAATTAAACCGGTCCTGCACTTATACAATTTTACTAAAACAATTACGAATAATACTAGCTGAACCCGAGGTTTCAATACACTGTACCTGAAATCGATATAAATAACGAATTTGTAGCCGCTCTGCATAATGTGATTCACAAAATGGAGCCTAATCCAGAAGTCGCGGCCCTATGTCTAGAAGAGGTAAGTTAACTTAAGTAGCATGCGTAAGTTAACTAGTATCTTCAATTATTAATATATTATAATACGATTCTTTTTCACAGACTAAAATATTTAGAAAGGACACTAATAGGTTTTGAGTCTCAGCAGCTATCGTAAAAAAAGTATAAATTCAAGTATATTACACAACAACGATAATTATTACCTGACGTTAGATGGTTACTAATATGACACTATCTTATATATAATTTTCTCCAATATTTTTGCAGCTGAATGATGGATTTATTTTGGTTTGTCCGCGAAAAATCTTTAGTAGTTAATTATCCGAATCCTCTCCCAGACGGTTTCCTCAAGTGGCTGTGAGCGCAACTGGTCCACCTTCGCCCTCATCCACAGCAAGCAGAGGAACCGTCTGACACAGAAGTGCCTCAAAGACCTTATATATATTCATTACAATTTGAGATTAAGGCTAAAGTACATTCAAAAAGAAGTAGAGCAAAAGTACACAAATCTGAGACATAATGCTTTCGTTGACAATGAGGATGATCCTATGATCGAATGATTTATAGACCAGCAACAAGAGCCAAAGCTTAATGAGCTAGGATTGCCTAGGGGTGACAATCGGGTCGGGTCAGGCATAAACGGGTCGGGTCAGATGCAGATCAGGTCAGAAAATTGTAGACCTGAACCCGACCTGTTTAATAAACAGGTCAGAAAATTACAACCTGAATCTGACCTGTTTATTAAACGGGTAACCCGACCCGACCCGTTTAACCCGTTTAATAAAAAAAAAAAAAATTGGGATAGCATCACAGGCTCACAGCCGGCCCTAATGGCGCCCTAATGTCTTCCTCCCAAATATCAAATCCCTCTGTGGTGGAGAACCAGTGAACCACCTATTCAAAATTTCACTCGCAGTCGCAGCCGGCCCTACTGTCTTCCTCCCACGATCCCATCCTTCCGCAAACCCCCACCCCCCATGGAAGAAGACGAAGAAATCATACCTTCTCATCGCCAAAGAAGGAGAATGGAGAGAGGGGAGGGCCCGAAACCCTAACCCTAGCCCCTGCCGCCGCTCGATTTCAGGTCGGCAGCGTCCGGGGGCGTCGCGGGGGTCGTCGGCGTCCGGGGGCGTCGCGGGGGTCG
This sequence comes from Phoenix dactylifera, assembly GCF_051530095.1. Classification (NCBI taxonomy): domain Eukaryota; kingdom Viridiplantae; phylum Streptophyta; class Magnoliopsida; order Arecales; family Arecaceae; genus Phoenix; species Phoenix dactylifera. The sequence continues at coordinate 15,445,517 of NC_143191.1, forward strand.
TCGGCATCCGTGGTTGTCGGCGTCCGGGGGCGTCGCGGGGGTCGTCGGGGCCGAGGATGGTGATGGGACGGCAGGGGGTGGCGGGGGTGATCGCCGACTAAGGAGGAGAAGATCTTCCACTGCTTGCGGCGGAGGTGGGGCTCGGAGGTGGTGGAGATCTTTTGCCATGAAGATGGAGCTTCGGGCCCTCCAGCAAACAGGAACAAAAAAAAAGGGTTAAACGAAAGACAAAAAGGAAAGGAACTCTTACCTCTTCTTCCTTGATGCTCTTGGATTTTTGAGAACGGGAAGGAGGGAGGGAGGGAGGGGGAGCAGGGTTGTGGGAGTGAGGGTGAGCCGTGAGGGGATTGGGTAAAGGATTTTTCTAAGGGCCGCCAGTTCGTCTCCGTCTCCCCGCCTATGACTCTGTGGACTGTGGTCGGGCTAATCGTCCCACCCTGCCAAGTTCCCAGCAAGCAAACAAAATTGAAAAAAAAAATCTAAAATTATAAACGGGTTAAACGGTTAAACAGGTCAGATATCCAAAGCCCATATCCGACCCAATTAATAAACAGGTTAAATGGGTCAACCTGTTTACAACCCGAACCCGTTTAGGCCAAACCCAAACCTGTTTATGGCGGGTCGAACGCGGGTCGGGTTGGCGGGTCGGGTCATATTTTGCCACCCCTAGGATTGCCTCCATGATCGGCCAGTTTCCTAGCCAGCGAGGCTAGGATCAAAGAGGGCAATAAGCAGGTTGCAACATTTCACGCATGCTTCTAGCTGATCAACCACATCCACAGAGGTCACTAGGGAGCTGGTATCACATGACTCCTTGTTCGAGATATCCTCTCAGAGATATAATCGAGAGTTGTTTAGACAAGGCCACAAAATGCTACCCGGTCAACTTAGTCAGGAGGGTGCCATCCATCCTCCCAGCATAGCCAAGCAAAGAGAGGCACGAAGGATAAGTAGGCGGCTGTTTAGCACACCACAAAAAAAGAAAAGCAGCTGCAGGCCTCATGGAGAGTGTGGAGGAGCCAGTTCACTCCAATTTAGAGACCAGAAACAACAGCGATGACAGTTCTGGTGGCCATGGACCTGCTAGCCAGAAAGAGAGTGGAGGATATGAGACCACTATTTATGAGAGTCGCAAGGTCGTTTTCGATTCACCGGTGAGTCCTCGTTGATGCATGCTACACAGGATAAGGACCACGGTGCACGATTTAGTAGAGCCCGCGAGGATACATTGTATATAAGAGACGAGCTCATTGAGGTCATTCTGGAGGACACGATGCAGCTACAAATGACCTTGCATGTGGAATAGGATCCATAGATATATCGGGTTCTAAGTTGTATATTGGATTCTATTATTCGTAGCCACAGATAGCCTATGACTCACATATATAGATATAGATATGGTGCGTCTGAGGCATCATACTCCGGTGGCTACTATCCTACATAGCCCGAAGTATTTTACGGATCGCATTTTACTGCTGGCATATTCGAATAGCCCCCTTCATAGTCGTATTATCAACCAGAGGACACCTCTCAAAGCGAGAGCTTCAGCGAGAGATCCGAAAGTACTTATAATCCAAAGTGTGCTCTTTATAGGATGAACATACAGGACTACAATGCCGTTTGGTTAAAGGGGTGGGCTGATGTGCCTTCTGACTATGCTAATGATCCAGACATATACAGGAGGCATCGCCACTTGAGATTTTAGATATCGATATGTATGTTATACTTTAAATATACGTAATTGATTGTATTATTTTATATTTTCTATCTCACTAGTTAATTTTAGGATATTTCATATTGCTTTTTATAGCATGTAACATTCCACTAATCATTTTATGTTTTGTATCACTTTAAAACAAGAAGATGTATTATTTAGGTTATACTGGGGTCGTAAAAATATCAAATTATACTTAAAATTATTGACAAGCATACTGTATGTCAGTACGGTACCAAGCCGATACCGTACTAACCCGACCGTCCGATCGGTATGGGTCTCCGTACCGGTTTGGCAGACATAGGTCCAAACTTTTAAGCATACCTTAAGAAAAGAATAATTAATCAAAACAATCTTGAGATTACTGGAAGCTACACTCCCTCTTTCTTTAACTTCTTGAATTCTACTCCTTCGTTAATTCCTTGTATCTGAACTTTTCTCCTACTGAGAATCAGACTTTTAACACTATATACATGGTATCCTTAAATACTCGGTCCACCTAAGAAGGTAGAGGTACAATTTCAATATGAGTCGCATAGTGCCACTTGAGTTCTTGTTAAATTTCCTTGTTATAAATTAGTAATATAACAGCAAATAAGTTGCAAATTCTTCAAATTTCCATGTAAAGAAGATAAGTCAGAACATACTATCAGAAATTTATGTCCTACCCTACACAGATTACCTCAGCAGAAGAAAACTCAATCTCAGTCGCAATCCAACTGGATTCAGTAACAAAACATATAGCTATGTAATAAAGTTCATCAGCCAAATGGCACATGGGGTAAATTTTTTAAATTTAAATGAATGAACATTTTTCATAAGATAGATTAATTTCTTATTTTATTATGACTTATATAGTTTACATCAAGCCAAAATCATAGATTTTCATTTTTCAGATTCAAGTGCATAAGCACATGCACTATAACTAGTAGTCATTGCTAATTCCACAATTTTTCTATATCCATCCATAAAAACTGAGAGCAAATGATTTTTTTCATGTACATATGATCAGTTGGATAACATGTTCACCAAAAGGCCAGGGAATGTTCATTTAATCAATGCTTATTTCAAGTCAAGGCATCAAGAAATATGCTCCAAGAAAGGTAAAGCTTTCATTGTGTGGGTTTTTATTTGATTAATTATAATGGAGAGGTGATGTATTACATTTTTCCACCTCCTTAACTTTTTGCAATTACTTGTACTGCAAATCAAAGAACTGGTTATGATTGATGAAGTGGTACAACATAAATCTGAGCTTGTTCTTTTCATGTCTCTTTCATTTTCTCTGCTTTCCTCTTCTTCCCTTGATCATGCATGATGATTCCCATGAATCACAGGCATCATCTGATATTTAAAGTAGATATTGGACACATTTGATGATGATGAAACTCAGACTAGCTAACATCATAAGTAACATAGAAAGTAATTAACAAAAGAATAATTGGTTAGGAAGGATGTTCTTACGAATGATAATAACAATAAACAATAAAAAATTGGAGAATATAAGGCACAAGCAACAACAAGACTAACGTTAAGTAATGTGAGGTGCGAAGTACTGAAAAGTTGCAAGGTTATTCAGGCATTTTTAACAAACATAAGAACTAATATCAGAACCATACTGGTGTGGTAGATAAGATGTTACCCATATCTTGAGTAGATTGCATTACAAGTAAGAAAAGCATATTGTTTTTCTCCACATACAGCTTAGCACCAATAAATCACCCAATACATATCATACTAATAATGCTCCAAGGGACCAAGACTATATCATGTTTCATAGCTACAAGAATAAAAATTTTATTTTGACTCAGGAGGATCTGCAGTTTAATGACAGAATATTTGATTACAATGTGGCTGCATTAGACTCATTGGAGCTCCCTTCTGATTAAACTTGTAAAAACAAACCCTAAAATAATCTCATATAAATCATTTATACAATATCACAGCATATTTTTGGTCTTTCCAAAATATTCAATTCGCAAGACTTAATATATCTTAAGTTCACAAAGCAAATTACCCCACTTGGTCATCACATGCTTCTAGAAATTAACCAGATTATCAACCAAAAACAATTTCCTTCTGCATGCTTAAATAATAATCAATTCCTTTAAAAAATAGATGCATTGTATAATAGCCAGCTCCAGCAAAGGCTTTCTCTATGGAGACATAACACAGAAAGTTGTTCAAGGAATCACAAAGACTAGCACATCTAGAACGGGTAATACCTCACGTGCCGCATCCATGCTTAATCTGCGGAGATCAGCATCAGTTCCAGTGACGGTCGGACCCCCCCGTGCAGCAGCTGCTTTCTTTTTCACCACTGCATTTGAAATAGGAGCCTTGGGGGTTACACGGACATAGCTAAATCCCAGTCCACGACCCGATGGATCACCAACACCCGTAATTTCCAAGCGCTCAATATTTTCTCGACCCTGCTCAAGAAAATATCAGGGAACATAAAACCTTGTTCAAAAGGATTGTAGGCTAAACAAGAGGGTTTATAATTGATGTATAACTAAATTTCAGAAAACAATGTAAGCAGAAATTAAATTAAATATCATATATACATTAACAAAAAATAATAGAAGAGATAAAAGAGAGAGAGAGAGAGCTAGCAATAGGAAAGGCTGAACTGTCCCATAGAAATCTTTTTTTCTTCCAAATAAAACACATATAAAGATTTTTCATCCAGCCCTAGCAGGCTTTTGATGAACTCTTTATGGTTTCTACAAGTAAAATAGAACTCTTGAAAACCAGGCACCTAATCTTTTATACAGCTATGGAGTGATCGATATTTTCTTAAAATTAATGGTAATCCAATGATAAATTTCAACAAGAACAAAAAAAAATAAAGAAATTCTTTGGTCAACTGAGTCATTGTAGGATCTGAATCATAAAAGAGAGTTCTCAATACAGAATGTTGTGACATTTTTGACCTTATTCAAGCTGAACCAACAAGTATCAGAAAATTGCAGCATTTAGCAAAATTCACATTTTAACAAGGGTGGACAATCCAATTACATGTTTTCAGGAACAAAAAGCAGAGGATTCAAGCACTGCCAGTAACAAAAGAAATTACAGGACAAAAATAAGAAAATAACTTGGGCTGTTTTATTAGAAATAACTCTGTTATGTCGTATAAAGTAAGGGAGGTAACCAACCTGATTTGTACAAGCAACAAAATTGCTTGTAAGATTCCATGGAGTTATCTGCAATTCCCTCTCAATGTGCGATGCAGCAGCTAAAGAAATAGCTTCATCAGGAAGCTGATTCATTGCCGAAGAGAGACCAACATTTTGGGTAAGCCTACTAATTCCCAATCGTTTGAGCCGGTAGAGTCCAGCTTGCATACTCTCATATGAGCAAACCTGATGATAGAATGCAGTCAATAACAGAATATAATTTATGCAAACTACAATAACTACCCCAGAATGGAGTATAGCTAAAAGTATGAAAGAATAGATGGTCTAATCTAAAACTAAACCATGTCACAAGTAGGCCGCAAGAAAAAATAAAAGATACGAACTGGTCTTGCAGAGTAGGGACGTATCAATCTCTTACATGATGAAGATAGTGCAAAAAATGACTTTTAAGTAACATACAGCTTGCACAATAGTATGCATTTAATAGAACTTGCCGGGTAAAACTTTCACTATAGCAATGCATGAATCTAAGGTTAACATGCACATGCCATGGTCACATCTAAGTTAACATAGGATCCTCAGATAATTAAGATGGTCAAAAAGAAAAAAGGAGTTTGATCCTCTGGACACTGGAACATTTTAAATTTCCATTTACATGATTGCAAAGAACTTTAATCAAGATGCAGCCACTCGGCTGCACTCACAAAGAAACAACTTACATTCTCTGGTGTCAACATCCTTCTCAATTCTTCCTCCGATGGAATGCGAAAATCACGTCTTCTTCCCCACATTAACTGTCCATTTTTCCCTTTCTGTGAAATTTTATATAAAGTAATACTTTTTCAGATAAGTCATAATAAAGTATGAATTATTGGTAATGCAAGGTTTTAATATAAAGGATTGTATGAAAATATGTTTTTTCCACAGTAAAATAGTGAAAGCGAAGCAGCCAATAGATCAAATAAGATACCACTTAACAAAGTATTGTGAACACAATTTGCAATCCACATACGAATGAACCTGACCTTTAAATCTGCACAATGTTTTAAGCGTTTGCGTACAAAGGCATCTGTTAGGCTTGGAAACAGAGCAGCCAACTCATCTGCTCGAATATAAGGAAGAAAGTCAGGCTTGTCATTAGCACGAAACTCGCGGTACACATGTACTATCATCCTGTTAGCAAGATATGTCTGCACATTTTTTGATCCAGGGGAAAGTACTTCCATGTGAGGCTCCTGCAGAGAGCCAATAATTTGAATTAATAAAAGATAAAAGAAATAATAAGATAAATCAATATAAAGACCTGATACAAGACTAAAGCTTCCCTTATTCTTACTCATAAAAAGAAGTTTAGTATCCATCCTAACATGGTTAAAAAAAGAAACCAATCTTACAGAGATAAGGGAGACGCAGAGAACATTCTGATAATAAATCCAACCAGCCCAAAGTGGAATTTATGATACCCTTCACCAGCTATTCATACTTTCTTCTAACATCTTTTGCACCTTTTGAGTTAATAATTAGATCGTGCATCTATGACCAACTATTGCAAATGCTCGGACAGATAGATTGTACATCTAAATATATGTGGTTTAAAATGGTTAAGCTCATTCAGCCCACAACAGTGAAAGTGTGTTGGGCAATTTGTCAAACACTGTGATTAGCTCACAGAATTGTTGTAAAGTGACTTAGTCTATTCAAAACATAGATGCTTTTTTAAGAGATGCAAATGGTACCAAACCAAGTATAATTAACTCAACATCAACATGCCTTTAAATGATGAGAAAAGATGAGGGAGAAAGTCATGAAAGCCAAAGAGAAAGTCCGATACTAAAAAGGAGGTAGGGGAATAGAGAACCGGGAGGGAGAGAGTCGGATGAACAGGATGGCTATAACCTTTTGCAGCCCACTACTAGTTAGAGGTCTACCTATCCCTGATTTGAGATTGAAATTTTAATCGCTTCTATTGAAAGCAGATGTGGAAGTGCAGTAACCATCAAACAGAAACCTCCAAAAATTAGGGCATAAAGATCTTAGGAAACATTTATATGAAATATATCACATTGCAAAATAAAATTTTCATTCGGTTAAGATATCGAAAATAAAAGCACGACTTAGATATTCAAAACGATGATAAGATAGTGAATTGTATTTTTGAACCATAATCGTTTTCACATGCTAGAGAGCATGAAAAATTTAATGAGTGAAGAAATGCTCGAAAGCAAGTGCAGGCGAAGAAGTCCTAGAGTGGATGTGGCACCATTAGAAGAAATCTAACAAAATTGAGACAGTTATACGTGAGAGCAAGGAGCGAGTTACAGCCCAAAAAGGAAGAGTTGCAAAGAAATACAACAGTTTTACTGTTTAACTAAAAAGCATTTTACTGTAACCAAAAAAACTAATAAAAATTTTATTAACACAAAATGTTCAGTTAATCTATCATGGAGGTTCAATTAGCTCTCTGGGGTACTTGAGAGGTTCAATTTATCACAAAATGTTTCAGTTAATCTATTGCTCTATCACGTAGGAGAACTAAATCTGCATATAAAGTTATAAATGACTAATTTTCATTTGTACAAACTTCAGAAGCAACCGCCCCTACCTGTGCCCCTCTTCTTAAGATTGTTAAGCTATGGTTGGGAAGCAGGATGAAATGCATTGGCATGGCAGCATTGAAAGCAATTAGTTCGAACAAGAAAACTAATTGCATTGGGATCCAACATCATGTGAAAAATAGACTTCATATTTGTATCTATTAATTTTTCAATCTTGATACATTTACATCATAAATGACATGCCTTTCAATTTTTGTTTCTTTATAAATTCTAAAGAATTTGGTACTAGATGACACAAGCCTTCTACTATATGATTTACAATAAGTCGCCACAATGTTGGTTGCCATCCATGTATTAGACAGCTGAAAGGCTTCCCCTTGATGCCAACCTCACATCATCACTAGATTATCCACTAAAGGAAGAAATTTCAGCCAAAGAACACAGCAGTCATCCAAATTCAGAATGGAGATTCAATCAGTATCTTGATTCAACATACAAATAAAAATATGCAGATATTTGAAGCAAAAATCAAATAATAACTATCATATGATGTAGAAATTTAGGGGTTAAAACTTAATGACAGGGACATGGTTCACCTTCACTTTTGACCTCAAGCAAAATATTCTCAAATTTTCAGAGATCAAGAAACTACTGTTCTAAATTCATTCATTAGTTGCTTTGTCAATTTCAGAAAAAAAGGCAATTGTGTTAATTTGAGAAACTACTGTTCTAAACACATGACACCGATGACGAGCACAAAGGCAGAGGTCCACCAGAACAAATCATGGTGCCAATGGTCATGAAGAAGGGCCGACAGCAGAGGTAGGACTTGGTTTGGAGCCAGCAATACCAGACCAACACAGCCTTGCATACCATGTGTCAGTATGGTACGATACCATGTTGTGCCAACCCAGTTCTTGATTGATATGGTAGCTAGTATCGGTTTTGCGAACCTTGATAACAACCTTATAGGACTTTAAGCAATCATCTACAAATTAGTTCATTATATATGGTCACCAGCAATTTATATCATCAATCTTCTTTTTGTTTATGTAAAATAACAAATACTCTTTTGCAATTTTCACATTCTCTTAATGCACTCCTTTAAGGAATTTGCTAACATTAGAAATTGCATTTTGACTCTCCAAGACTTTTAAAAAATCAAAAAGCTACATCACAACTCAATGGTAAATTTAATCATTCCAAAATATGAAATCTGATGAGTATAGCATTCAAGAGCTCATAACAACTATCATAGGAGCACAAACATATGCAAGCAGAGCATGATAGTACCACTTAAATGGTAAATGAAGGTGATTTAACAAAAAGAGGAAGATAATCTAACGAGCAACTACATCGTTGTCAAAAACTAATCATTAAAAAAAACTTGGAATAAAGTGGTTGGCTATGAATTTAGTGTAAAATAGATATTTTCCAGGAGATCTCAATTAAAAGGTACATATATATGGGAAAGAATGCTTACTTGCTGTCCAACAACATATAATTTGTCAATGCGACGAAGGGAAAGCATCCCTTTTGCTGAACGAACCAAAAGATAGTCGGTAGAAGACAACTTGTGAGGAAATACAGGTGCACGGTACATGTTTGTTTCAAGACATGACTGGCTGCAACCAGGACCTATATCTCCAAGAAAAGGAGATCTGTCAGCAGGATCAAGTGTAAGCACGGTCCCCAGTCCCTCATTGCCATTTCGTAGTGATGAAGCAGTTAGGTCACTGGGTGCAGTTTTCTGGTAATAAGTACATAGTCTAGCCCCCATCCCAACATTTCCTAGAAGCAAAGGTCTCTCCTCACAGTACCTGTATTAAAGAAAAAAATGTTAGAAGCTAATATGTGCATTATGAATTTTACAAGAAACATACAAAGAAACAGTCAAATAATGGCTAGATAATAATCTTCAATATTAACTAATAATTTGTCTTTCATAGAAATCATAGCTGCAAAATCTACTATGCAAAATGAAAGGAGCATTTGCTACCTACTGAAAAGAAAAAACAAAGAAAAAAGACAACAAAAAAGAAAATTAAAGGCTACAAAGTAACGCACAAAACTCCCTTTCAAATTGTGAGACATAACCACATATCCTAGTAACCATACAAAAGAAGATAAGCTTAGCAATTTGACAAAAAAAAATCAAAATTCTCTCCTACAACATAAATGGTCAAAATGCGACTATCATCTCTTGCCTATGGACAACTTTATAGGCATTATATTGAAAAATACAAAAAAGAAAAAAGAAACCAAAAAAAAAATTAGAGGAGTAACTTGGAGAAAGTATGGCATATCAAGAGGCTGCAATACAAAGTACCAAGATTCACAATACCGATTTCGAAACCGTGCCAATACCATGTTGGTACGGTATTAGTGCTGGTCAATTTGGTGGACCGATACTTAATACGCCTCTATTATCGAGTATTGGTTCGATACCAATATGGTACGGTATGGTGTGCGTGGTACAAGACGGTATGCACCAATACATTGATTATTGCAAATTACCATAAACAAAGTTAAATTTATACATGAGTAACAGAAGAAACTAATACATAGAAAAGGATAGTCATAAACCATGTTATAGAGATCAAACTCAAAGTATAAATACTTGCCAAAGGATTTAAATTTGGGTACCAAGGCCTATCCGGTCTAGGACCAGGTTAGTATGGTACTAAGGCAAACTAAAACAATCGTTAAAAACAACAATGAAGAGAAAAAATTAAAAAAATGAAATAATTTTAAAAAATAGGTGTTTTGGGACAAGTGTCGAGACACAATTGTCCTAATTAAATTGGGACGAACTAGGGCATACCAGTCTAAGGAGACCTGGGTCTTGAACGGTCTTAGGACACAGTCTCTCTCTAGTGCACTACGGTATCTCTGAGACAGACTAGGTCCTTCATTCTTGCCTATCACAAAACAATGAAGAAACAAAGAACAAGAGATCGAGCTTCTTTTCTAATAATGGTGACAATAATGGATAACTACAAAATAAAGGATCTGCAGTGCCCTAGGGATGCAAATCAGGCAGGGCAAACTATTTGACTAACTTGCATTTTAATTTTCAAGTGAACTAGATTTAGCTAAAAATTGGTCTAAGCCTGGGCCGAAAATTCTTGCAAAACTTAATGTCCACCTAGCTTAGCAGAATCAAAATGCATATCATATAATTTCCATATCATAGATAAATCTACATGTACAAGTCATTAACATTCTTCTAAGGACTATAACAATTGTGTCTTGGCCCATGCAAGGAAGTTCTTGAGAAGGTTGGTGCTCAACTAAATTTTAGTTTTTGCAGTCTACGCATGCTTCGAATGTAGTAGTGCAGGACAACTCAGGTCAGGCTGAGCTTGCACCAAGATACACCCTTGGCCCAACCCAACCAACCTGATGTCCACCACTACACCATTCTACTTTAGCAAGAACTTTGTGTCATAGTTTGTTAAAATGTCCTTAATGGAATGGCACCTCTAAAAAGAACTTAGAACAAGGTACGTCGTCTCAGTACCGGGCCTCATATCGGTTCCACCCTATTACTGTTTCAGTAGACCCGACACAGGGCCGGTTCGGCATACCAAGTGTCGGTACACCCCCCATATCGTATACCAGTATCGAACCAATAAGATACAGTAATGCCTCGTATTGCCCAGTTCAGTATGGTACATCATACCTTGATTTGGAAGAACACCAATAATTCTTCAACTGAAATCATTTATTTAATGTTCAAGCCTTACATCTAATGCAAAAGCCACCCTCCTAAAAGATTGCATAGTGAACTAAACAGATCTTTTGTATGAAAGCAGCTAGACATCCAGCTGACCTTCACCCAAGTACAGACAAATAATTGAGTTGTGCATTCTTTTTGTAACTTGTTAAAGTTATAGCACTTCCTCAGAATGGCTAATTGTGGAATCTTAAACTATTATACCACTCATGAGTCACACCCATGATAGTACAATATAGTATCAAAAGGCAAACAGAATTCAAACTAATGCTAGCCAAACCCATAAACATAGATCTTGACACTGATTGGACTCTTTTCCTTTTAATGCAAACACTGAAAAACAAAAAAAATAAAAAATCACAGTCCAAATTTTGGCTAACATGGCCTCACCAGTGTGAAACTTATTAAATAAAAAGTAACATCCTTTTCTGATTTTTTTCAATGCTCCTAGCTCAAACTCGCATCAGAAGAGGGCAACAACATGGGCACATACTACTAACAAAAAAAAACCCCATTTTACATAATCAAATACTACAGTGACAGCAAAAGGAAGTTCACTATATCCCATAGTACATGCAGATTTATCAAGTTCTAGCATAAGCAATCAATGTGGCAAAAAGGTGAAGACTTCAACTCAGCTTAATGTGATAACTTAGCAGGTAAAGATGTGAATGATTTCAGCCTTAAATAGGTTAGCACTCATAATACATGCAAGATATTTAGAATGACAGCTGAATTGAACTCAAGTTCAGCCAATAATGTTATTGGCATAGCACGCATTGACTGAAACATAACTAACGCCACAGAGAGTCATCAGTCCAGGGCTCATCCAAATAGCCAGAAATTAACTTTGGTTAGACATTAACAAGAAAACAAGCCAGGCATTAATTGGAAAAGGTGTGTTTATGGGAGGTCTTAGACTCTTAATACATCTAGTGAGGATTGTTTAACCATGCACCGCTCAAATCAATGAAAGTTCTGATGCATGCATTACTTCAAAGTTCAAACTGAACTCAAATCTCCAAACCTTTTTGTTTGTTAAAGTATGTTCTGCACAAATACAGCTAACAAGTTGGATTTCAGCACGCAGTGAGACAAGCAAAAGACATCTTTGGAACAACATGCGTAAAATGAATAAAATTGGAATACCATACAAATAAGAAGTGTCAGAAATAATAGCATCAGGTTGCAAATACAAAAGGTGCATGAGAGAAAATTGAGCTAAAAAATAAAAAATAAAAGTTAAATTCATCGAAATATCAAGATCTGACAGAGATGTATCATGTCAATATAATGACAATTTTAGATCACAAGCATATAAGGGATGGGCCACTTACTCCATGAGAAACACATGTCCATCTTTAACAGATAGCTCAGATTTCTTCTTAAATGCCCCAGGAGGCCGCAGAGGCTTATTCTCACCAGGCAATTTTTGGGCCCGTGGCCACACATGGATTCTTGTACGCACAAGTTGAAGCACAGAATTTGGTCGCACTTGTTGTTCTGCCAGAGACATGTCTTCCTCAAGCTCTCTTCCAGAATAATATACTTTAACTTTCTCTGATAGCTTGAAATCTGCATGAATAACATGAGTGATTTTCATTAGGAAAAAAGAAGAAAAAAAAAGGACATCCAAATGAAGATATTAGCCAGAAATCTTCTCAGCATCTAAAGGAGTTTCAACCCATAATTTAGTTTGTTGACATGAACTAGTGCAATTTTCACGATAATGGGTTTAAAGGAGCTTAGCCATAAAAAAGGAAAAGAGAAAGAAAGGAAATAATTAGTTTAATAAGGTTATGCCAAGATAGAGGACAAACCTAACTTCTTAGATGCCCGCTGTTTGAAAGACAACAAAGTTTCCTCAGCATTGACAGTAAGCTTAGTTCCCTTTCCTTTCCCTCCCATGCTCATTAAAATAATTTTCATGGGTCCATGGGTGCAAGGTGCTCCTTGTATCATAGCAGCAACTTTGTTGTGATGAGGGTACCATAAGGCTTTGGGTCTATGAAAATTGGCAAGTTCCTTACTGCAAAACCATTAATAACAGCACTTGAGCAGTTGATGACCATTCACAAGAAATTACTGTAACTGTCCCATATTAGTACTTAAACAAATGGAAGTACCTATTATAACAAAATTAAATAAAATAAGATGGTTTTTATCTAACCACATGCAGTACTGCATCCACTGGTTGAAAGTCAAATATTAACAGAGATGAAAGCCTTCTTTGCATTTGGAATTCCATCAGATGAAACAAATGCATGCAATAAGAAACCATAGCAAATATAACTCTTGATGACCAACATACTACTGCTAGTAGATGGTTAATTAAATTGACTAAGATATGAGAAATTTGATGATAAAATAATATATTAACAACTGTAAACAGTTCTAGATGAACATCCAGCAATAGATACAATACATAACAACTCTATAAAGTCAGTTAACAGGCATCCAAAATTATAATAACTAATAAGTATCAGCAGATAATATAAGCTCGAGAGACTAGAACTTGTGAAGAATGGCACAGCCTCCTTCAGTTATGAAAATACTATACATGTGATCAAGATTCCATGCATCAGTACCAGTGGGAGTGCCTGGTACTGGCTAGCATAGGAAGCACCATGTCAATGCACATGCTGAGATATGCTGAAACAAAAGATATTAAAAAGAGCTTTAAATCTAAAGAAATGTATTTGTATAATTAAAATTAAGAATATGATTTAATAGTCTCATGCCAACCCAGTACTGGTCCTGGTAGCGGCCAGCGCTATGCAAGCTAGCTAGCAAGGACTGGCACAGGTTGGCATTTATAACCTTCCTTGATTCAACTGTACATGTACTCGAAGCTTCAATATAGTATTGAAATCTCATCTTCAGGAGATGCAACTTGCATGGGAACAACCTAACAAAAGTCAGAAGCTCTAGCCACAAGAAGGGTCTTAAAAACCAAACTCAATTCTTACTTATTTGCTCAGGTTCCAACAAAATATGGAAAATTATGAGAATATCTCATAAGAATATGGGACATGTTGGATTGCCAAGCTAGATATGAAAATAAGAATTTGTCAGGCACATATCATTTTAATGTTTAGTAGTGGAAAGGACAATACATGGCCTGATCCAGATGCAACAGCAGTATTAAATGCTTAGTTTAAGTAGAATTGTTTCCCGTATTAACTAGCATCCAACATAAAGCTACATAACTGAAATGCACCTTAGTATGAGCATAAACCGTAGAAACAATAAATTAGTAAAAGCCAGGTTTTTGAATATTGATATTCTGAAAAAAACGTAACTGAAGATGCTTTCTAAAGGTCAGTCAGACTGACATGCAGTTGATCTAGGAGATGGCGCCCTTGAATGCTTTGGATCTACATAAAGAACTTAGAACAATTTCAAGGACAACAATGCAATATTTATAGTTGAGAAATGGATGACTTGATAGTCAGACTCATATATAGGTAGAGCATGAATATTGGATTTTTCTCCTTGCCTTGCCTCAATCTATATGATTTTTTCATTGTTAGTTAGCAACTTAACTGCTTGTCAGATGGCCTTATTTTGGGTATATACAGGAGAAAGATGTAAAATTATCAGCAAACACATCAGAACTCATTACATTGGCTTACACAAAAATAAGAACAACGAACAAAAGGGAACAATTACTTGCAAAAATAATTCTAAATAATTTAACAAATCACTTGTAAAGAAACAACCAACCCATTCCACTTGTTGGTTTTTAATGTGTAGACAAATAAAATAATTTCATGCCATGAAAAAAATTAAAGAATTAAAGAAACTACCGAGATATTTCTTATACTGTGATAAAATGAAAATGTTTTTGCTTATGTAGACTATATTGCAAGACCACAACCGAGGAAAGGGAGCTTGTTCTTACTTGCTCAACTTTGGCTTCATGGTTTGCAGTTTTAAAGCAGGTACAGAATGCATGACTTTTATACCAAGAAAAGCATGCTTTTTAGCATGGGATTTGGCTTGCTGGGAGGATTTTCGATTGGAATAATATTTGTCATTAGAGATGTTAAATCGACTGGCAGATGATCCTTGGCTATGAAGATCAATAGAGTCTTCCTTGGAAGATTTTGATGAATGAGTTATCACCATAGCACCTGCATGAGAGCGAAGGTGCTCGCCATCCTTGTTATCTAAAACCTCAAAGAGCATTTGATCATCTTGTAGGTCAAGGATCAGCTTTGGCTTTGGAATAGCTTCATCTGGATCCCAAATAATCTGATCCAACCAAGACCCTTCTGACAATTCCTTATTCTGCAAAGAAAGTTTGATAAGACGCCGTAAAACATCACCTTTGCAAACTTCTGCTGTCCCATTCTCAGCCTCGACTTCTTCAGAATACAAACCATCCTTTTTGGAAAGACACTCCAACCTAAGTAATTGAGGATGATAACTCTTTTCTGCTGACTGATTGCATGGTGAATCTAAAAAATTTCTGGAACCAAATGGCTCTACCAAAATATGATCACCCGGTAAATTACAATCATTCTCATCAGGCTCAGTGTTTCTACAGCGTGACCCTTCTTCAAATTCAGCATCATTAGGCACTTCGACATCAAGTTCAGACAGCATACAACTCTCTGAACAACCATGACTTGCAGTGGGTGAATTTCCCCAGTTAATTGCATCCTCCCAGTCTTGCTGATCAAGGGGATAAAAATTAGGACACAGTGGAGACCTTTGACCTGAAAACATATCAATGGTTATATTTTCCTTCATTGGCTGAGCGGAAAGACAAGAATCTTTCAACTGCTCAGCGACACCAGATATTTCTTGTTTCACATTGCCTTCAACATCATCTATAGCAGAGTTGAAAAGCTTAACAGTAGATAAATCTTGAGAAGTGCTCCTCAGAAAGGCCTCCTCATCTTCTTCAACAATATCAGCGACATCCAAGGGTTTGAGCCACTCTGATGTAACCAGGCAAAGAACAGGAAATTAGTCATTCAACATCCACAAGATGGTAGAAAGAGAATAACGCTTGTCAATGAATAAATGAACATTAGCATTTCCAATAAGAACCATTAAAGTCTCAAATTTATCTCGACAAAAAAATATTGTAATACATTAACATAACATTCGGCCTCGCACGGCAGGACAGATAGAAAAGCTCCATGAAATTTGAAAGTTACACTAACTTCAAAATCAGAAACAATAGTTAGAGATTTAGTAATGCAGCACACATTTCCCAAGCTTTTTTTTTTTTGATGTGCTACACTTCAGCGAGCACCATGCAAAAGCTTGAACAGACCACAGACCTTTATTTACTGAATGTCTATGTTGATCCTTCCGCTCTGCTTGTTTTTTAGGCTCATGTACACCAAAAATTTCTGAGAACCTCAAAATCACCACACCATTGTCAATGCACAAAATAGGAAGGGAAGTTCCACTTTTAGATTCCATTTGCTTTTGTTCATCAATAGCATGTTCCTACAAGATCATGAAAACCACACAAAAAAAAAGCAGCCGTAAGCACAAATATGACAATTAATGTCAAATTTTAGATTATCTGGAAAAATTAAGCAACAAGTTTTCATGACATATACTTTAAATTCGTCATATATCATGAAGAAATTATAAGCGATAAACAATTAGAGAAGAAAACATTTTCTTTGCTTTCATAAAGATATTATAAAAAATAACATCAAGAGTAGCTAAGGCAGATCACCTGAAAATCCTCCAATTCAGGGATCATTTGTTCTGGCTCTGATGATGCAACAGAAGGCAAATTGTCATCAGGAGAAATCTCTACTGAAGATATTAATTCCAATTGTTCATCTGAAATAAAAAATAAAAAAAAATAAGGAACAGAACACAATAAGGGAATTCACATAAGATGAAGCATAGAAATTTCCGTTTTAACAATACAAAATTTGCATTGAAGTAATTTTACTGTTATTCAGATCTCATCAACATTAGTTTCTCTGGGGTGCATTATTTCTCGCATACATTTGTGAAGAGACATGTAAGCTCCATTAGTCAATGAAGTTAAGATCACTTTATTATTGTCCAAGAACTTAATTCATTGACTCCAACATCCTCTTACTTTCAAGCAGCACCTATAAGGGTTCGTAACAATACACAACTGGGGTTATGCGTCAGTAAGACTGGAAACATAGATTGGCTGTTGTCAAATCTGTGTTTGTCAGGTGTTGCCTTCCATACTGGCCAGCCATCTCTCTTTGATACATAATCTAAAGTGTTGTCAAAAGTAAGTCTTTTTGGCATCATTTTATGCATGGGTTGACCATGTCTCTTTAGTGATTAATTTGATACCAATAATAAACCATGAACAGACAGGTTGCATGGGTTCACAATATCTCTTTATTTTCAAAATACAGGTTCTCACATGATCTATCAAAGTTCTTGATAACCTTTTACACTGGTCAGCCGGACACCAACACTCAAGACATGAATTGGCTTACTAAAAAGCAAGCCTACAAGAAGGAAATTTAATTTGATCACTATAAAGTTAAAGCTCATGCAATAGAGATATTTCCAAGGTTTCCCTTATCATGCATTGATAATAAGTAAATTTGATAGTTACATTCTAAAAAAATATATGAATTTCATTTTCTTGCTTGCCTTGATATAGTCCTCTCACAGTAAAAGATGCCTAATTGAAGCGAGTCTGAGGAGTTGAAAAGGTTTTGTGTCCCCACTGAGATTATCAAGCAGGTTTCATACACCAAGTAGATAATTGCCCCTCTAACGGTCATATCAAAAAACAGGGCTTAGGGAATGTATGCAATGTTAATGGGCAATACAGTGAACAATCAAACAACATGAAATTGAGAGAATTCTAAATATGTGTATGAAGGAGGCTAAACCAAGCTCACCTTCCAGCCTTTTTCACTTTGATGTTTTACTGAATAACTATTGATCGTTAAGAAACCATGCTTTTTGGAATTTCAACACAATGTAGTTTGATTGACAAATATAAACATCTGTTCCACTAAATTTATGGAGTAATCAGCAGTACCAAAGACAATCATTAGCCAAACATATGTAAGGTAATCAGAATTGTGATTTTAGTCAGAGATAAGGGGGAACGCTGGAGGAGCATATTTTTCAAGGATATATGGAATTAAGGGGAGCACTCCACAAGGATTCTAAGTTTTCATAATTAAGGCGAAGCACAAGGACCACTGACTGACATCATTTGGCTCTAATGCCTATGCTAAGAACAGTGCTAAGTTTTGGTTTAAGGGAAGAAATAGAAGGCGCAAGTTGAAACCTTTTGCCTAGCATGGTAAATCCACTTAGGATACTCTATGCTACCACAATTAACAACGCATTCCTCTGAGTATCTATTTGTCTCATTAGCTAAAATCATCGGAAATCCATCAAATAACTGTGAAAGAAGTCCTCAAATAATGCTTAGTCTACAAAATTTGATCTTCTACCTGTAGTTAGAAAGCCTCAATAATATGAGAAAAGAGAATGAAGAAAAAAATCAACCAGTAGAACAGATATAACAGGGGAAGATACCCTTAATAGTTGGGGTAGGCCACTTAGGCACTTACAAAAGGATTTCTTCAGTTACAAGGTCCAAAACACATGAGGCTAATTAGCATCAGGAAAATGATAAATTTAAAGTATATCATGTAAATGAATTACACACCAATTTGACCAGGGCGCTATCAAATCAGGAGGGTCCAAATACCTCCTAATTCAAACCTCACACATAAATCCCCATTGGGGGCTTCTCATCTGCATTGTAAACCAAACTCTGCCCACTAAAAGATCGGGTAGCGACCAGGTCCAACTCCATGCAGAATTAGGTGTGGACCAGGACTAGATCTGGGTCTAAAGTGGGCATCATTATGTAGAAATCTAATTCCCTTCATACCCTCAAAATTATCTATTTATGACATAGAAACAAAGTATAATTAATAAGTTTGCTAAGAAATTTAAAAATAGGGGTGGAACTACACATTATATATCAGGTAAAATATCAAGTCCAAGTCTGCATTGGGTTGATAATCAGTTTTCCTTGACCCAGTCCTGAAAAGCTACACGGGACTGTCTTTGGACCTGTACCTTATCCATAGGCATACAAGCTGGAATAAGTCTAGATCAATATTTTGTTGCAAATTATTTAATATTTACAATCCAAATAAGGGTAGATTTTAGTAGTTGCCTTTAGTTTATTAAAGTAATTAGCATAGAACAATGGTAATAAAGATGAATGTCGGGCACTCCCACAGCTAACAAAGTCTAGGAGCACCAAATCCCCAATCTCAAACTTGAATCTGCTCTTGCATCAACTTTGGGCAACAATAGACACAATGGACATTAAGAAATTTCTTTGGTGACTTAATATTGCTTGACAAGATCCATATGGTTGAACTCAAGTAGATTGGAACACAAAAAGTTGGCGTTGGCTGCAGAAGTTATTTCATACTGCATTATGGAAGTAATGCATGCTCCATTAGAAAGTTGTATAATAGCACTTCTTGGGAATTATATATCCAATAAACATAAGTACGGGAATTTAATGAACAGCCATAATCCAGAAAATATGGTTCGTTATAAAACATAATCCACAACCATGCCCAAGTCACTTAATAATAAAACAAAGAGAATTTGCACTCATGAAAGAATAGAGGAATTGCACACAGGTAGCAATTAGAATGATCTAAAACCAGATGTACTTTAACTGTCTCTAATGACAAATTTGCATTTAAACAAAGCAGCAAAAACAGAATTTTATCATGTAATGATGCATCTATTTAATATAATACTCTTCACAAATAAAATTCTGTTAACCCTTTCTAAATCCACAGATGAGCAAAATGCACAACTTTCTCATGTGAAAACAACAAAAAAATGCACTTGATGGGAATTCTAAGGGTTGCAAAATGCCATTAAACATTTATACCCAGAAAAGATAGCAACTTTGCAACCCTTGAGAGAAAAAAAGCACAGATGGGTTCCAAGTCGTCACCTGCAGATGGACAAATTTGGACATCAACATCATTTCCATCCACCTCATTGTCCTTCACAGTTTCTTCATCCTCATCATAATTTTCCTCATCAAAAACAGAAGCTTTATTGCTTAAAGAAGCCAGTGACACATTGGAAGAAAAGAAATCTTTCTTTGGCAGCAAATGGTCTTCTTCTGTGCCAGCCTGAACCTCAGGCCCATCATATTGTTCATCAATATCTTCATAGTCAACAGCATCTTCAGCCTTCTCATCATAATCTGAAGGACAAGAACAAATGAGATTATGTGAAAAGGAAATATAGTTTGAAGTTTCACTTGAAACAAGAGGGTAGAAAATCAGAGTTGCACCGAGGTGCCGTATCACTTGGTCAAAGAATTGAAAAATAAACAGTAAATTGGAGTCACATGAAAAATAATAAGGCATATGATGACTTTCAATTTGGATTTGAAGACAAACATTACAACATTTGATCAAGTTTTGAAAATATAACATATAGCTTACATATGAAAAGATTAAAAAGTTGTATTGTCCATTTATGTTCATTCAACAAAAACTCTGCAATGACAGTACAAGGTAAAGTATCATTGTTTTATGTTCGTTTTAAATGATGATCAACAATTGAAACTTCAATAGTTCAAGATCAACAGCAGTCTGGCAAACTCAACATCAAAGATATACTGGTCGAGAACCCTGCAGTTGAAGACCTATAAGTCCTAATTAGTAGTTTGATCATGGCAGGTCTAAGTGGAGAACACACCACGAAACCATAGTGTTGATTAAAAGCAACGATTCCAATCAAGCAAAAGTTCCAACCAATCTGATTAGGGGTGGCAATCGGGTCGGGTCAAATTCAGGTCGGGTCAAAAATCATAAACCTGAATCTGACCTGTTTATTAAACAGGTCAGCAATTACAACCCGAACCCGACCTGTTTATTAAACAAGTAACTCGACCCGACCCATTTAACCTGTTTAATAAACAGGTCAGTTTAAACAGTTCCTTCTTGAATCTTGACCCGTTTAAACTTTAAACACCCTCCCCGTTCTCCCCTCACCCGTCTTCTCCAAGACCTTCCTCAGTCCTCACCCTTCTAGCCCCAAAGAGTAAAGACCCTTTCCCACTTCATTCGCCTCCCCCTCCGTCCGCCGACGGCGGCCGCCGTCCATCTCCCGGAAGCTCCACCTCGGAAGTCGGAAGGTCCCACGACCCCTACCGCGGCAAGCCCTGGGCCGTCGACGGTCGACCCCCGCAACCACCACTCCCTCCTCCGCTCCTCCGATGATCCCCGGATCTCGATAAAATCCTCCAACCCTGACGCCAGCGGCGCCGTCGTCATCGTCGAGTCCCTCCTCATCGACCTCCTCGGCATCATCGAAGGCCTGGCATCCCTGGATCTTCTGCTTCTCCTCGGCATCATCGAGTCCCTCCTCACCGACCTCCTCGGCTCATTTGTTCGCCGAATGTGAGGGGACCGAGGTGAAATCCCACGAAAAGAAGCGACGGCCGGAGGGGCAATGGTCGGCTGCGGTCTTGATGGAGGGGCGACGACAGAGGGAGGCAATGGCCGGCTGCGGTCTTCGACGGAGGGGCGACGGCCGAAGGGAGACCTTCGGGCTTCGGCGGTTCGGCAGCCGGGGGAAGAGAGGGAGAGATGGAGGAGGGAAAGAGGGAAAGAACCCGGGGGCTCTAAGGGTTTCTCACTGTTTTCATCCGGTGATCTCATCTCCCCTCCCAGTCGTTGGATCTTAGCCTCCTATTTTATTTGGGATAAAATCAGGCCCAATGAGGCCCGTATATTAAACAGGTTATACGGGTTAAACGGATCAGATATCTAAAACCTGTATCCGATCCAATTAATAAACAGGTTAAATAACCTGTTTACGATTCGAACCTATTTAGGCCAAACCCAAACCTGTTTATGACAGGTCGAACACGGGTCGGGTTGGCGGATCGGGTCATATTTTGCCACCCTTACATCTGATCATGATTTTAAAGTTCATTCGATCAATAAATGACAATAGATGAGCACGTCTTTGAATCCAAAAAATGAGATACACTAGAACCATCATGTGATGGTTTTATAATGAGAAGGCTGTTTGTTAGTATCCATTATCGGATATTGGAGATTCAGTTGCAGATCAAGCGCTGATATCCAAGAGATTTTAGGACCGACAAAATAGTGATAGTAAATATTGCAACAAAACATTTTTGAATTTTATTCTACCAGTTAAATTAGCCAGGCTAGGAAACTCCAAAGTTAATTTAAACTTATTATCTATAATTTCTAAATCATAAAATTTAAATAAACCAGAATTAAGTAGGTATATCATCAACTAGTAGAATTGCATGGATGTAATGCCAATTGATTTTGTTTATTGTTTTAAAGTTTCATTCCCTCGTCTCAATTATATAGCTTATGTCAACTAATATGAAAAGCACCAAACAATACTATGATATCATAATGAACAAGTATCATACAGCAGTGATAGGATTGATGGACATATCCAGGGTTAAAGAAGTTGATGAGGTCATGCTAAGCACTTTGTGTTTTTGATTAAGTACTTATCTATTTTCAATCATCCATAATTATTTTAATATAAAATGGGTGGCCTGGTCTTACATAATCTTTGTTTGAATCTTTCGTTGAAATGTGTTACTGGCTTCATTGCTAAGTTTTATTGGAAGAAGGTATATGCGATACAGAAATTGAAAATAAAAGGCAGAGGACACATGCAAGCCGATTTTTTGAAGGCCTTATCTACCATAACAGAATTAATTTTGTGACTTTGAAGTCTTCTATAAATGTAGGTCATCTTAAGAGTTGGCAATTGGTAAGTTTCTTCGGACTTATGGTCTCGACAGTGGCTGAAACTTTCTAAGTGCATTTTGGGCGGCATAAAGGGAAGGTAATCAGACAAAAGAAATATTGACAATTTTATATAGTTGATATCGATATCTCTGATCTATTTTTAACTAAATTGTAAATAGTCATACAATTCACAGATTGCCTTACTCAAAGAAGTACAAAGCAAAAGTGAGTAGTTTTTAATGAAGTCGAGTTTCAACTTTCAAGTTTATTAAAGACTCTACTTGACCTAAAATCTTTGATAGTGTCCTAAGTCATATACGTTGGAACTTGGAAGTCCTTATACGATTAGAAAGCAATGTGAGGGGTTCATTAAGACTAACAACTGACTATGATCTATGCGTAAGTAATGAACAAGTCGATTTCTTAGTGGACTCGACATAATTCTCTCCTACTCTTTATCTTATCCTTTTTTTTTCTCTATAAACTCCATGTCACCCAAGGTTGTCAAATTATCTTGGGGAGGCCCGGCAGTAGACCCCTTGTATAGCCTAGGCTATAAAAGTCTCTAAGTTCTTTTATTATATATACTTTTATTCATATGCATAAATAAGCACATACATATACATACATATACATAGATATATACATATACAAATATATATACATATATATACATAAACATACATACATACATACGTACATACACACATATATATACATATATATATACATATACAGATATATATATATATATACATGCATATGCATATGCATATGTATACATATATATATATATATATATATATATATATATATATATATATATATATATATATATATATATGTGTGTGTATATATATATATGTGTGTGTGTGTGTATATATATATATATATATGTGTGTGTGTGTATATATATATATATATATCTGCATATATGCATATGTATATATATATATATATATGCATATGTATATATAAATATATGCATATATATATATAAATATATGTATATATATATGTATATATATATATATATGCATATGTATATATATATATGTACACATACATACATACATACATACACACATATATATATATATACATATATATACATATATATACATATATATACATATATATACATATATATACATATATTGTATTACACACTTTTTTCAACTTATATGGGATGACAAGTCTATTTTCATACCTAAAAAGTCCAAAGAACAAAATCCACAAGGAGAGCAACAATACTGCTACTACTGTAGCATCCAGCAAGCTGCAATACACTGTTAAGGAGTGAGCACCTAGCAAAAAGCAAAAGAAGAAGGTAGAGGGTCATAACGGACAACCACCAAGAAGAAGGAGGTGGCAAGCAGACCAAAGGCTAGCAACTATAACTAAAGGGAAAAATTAATAAGAAGAAGGTAGAAGAATGGCTAGATGAAGAAAAGGTGTGCTAGAAACTATAGCCAACCCTACCACTCATTATTGTCACCTAACTTGTTGGTACTCACTGCTACTAGCTGGTAGCCTTCACAACCCTCCCGTATCATGGACTCTCATTTTGTTTATTATTATGTGAAGTACTAAGTTATTTTTTATTTGTTTGATTTGTATGCGAAAATAATAATAATAACAATTTTTGCAACTTTACCATCCGACCCGTCCCAACCTGCCCCATTTAACTCTACCCACTCCGCCCCACCCCGAGGCAAAGATAGGATGGGTATAGGTACATGGTTTCCAATTGCAGGGCGGGTCCAGGTAATAGCCTACCAAACCCATACTTTCCCCATTGACATCCCTAATATATGACCATAAAATGAGCCAAGGGTTCTAGCAATCTCTTTTAGTTTTAATGAGTTTGTTATCATTTCTTCTTGGAAACGCCCAGAATTAAGATTCTTGTTGCCTTCTTGCAAGGCCTCCTTGTAATCTCTACTATTGACATCTTCATAAGGTGCAATTTGATATCATCCCAACAAGCAATAAGCAAATATCCTTATGAAGTCATGTGTTCTCCAAACTTGATTATATGTGAGCTTGGTCGTTTGACTTCATCTTGGCATGGCGAATTCAACTCTTGTTGCACAAGTCATATCAATCAAAAAAATTCCTTTGCATGGTGATAAATCCAAGGACTCATACAAATTAAGTCTTGCGATGAAGTCTACAACATCAATTCCTTTTACAAAATATTAGATCAAAAATTTTTATGCTGGCTAGTACGTATATCATGAGCATCCTAAGTTTGATTATCAACAGCGTGCAACATCATCTATAACTGAAAAATCCCCACAGGAAACAAGAGATGAAACCGGCATTGCATACTTATTCACTTCCCCATTGTACTGAATACATTCCATTTAGTTAAATAATTAAAATATATAAAAATAAGATAAGTGCACCACCAATATGATCGATGTAATCATCAAGTTACATAAATAATAAAGATACATTTCTAACAAGATAGGGAATCATAACCATCCATAATTTCTCTTGCATGCACCACACTTTCCCAACCTATACAACATAGTTGCAAAGCATTGATACCATAATGCTAAAAAAATAAAGAAATGAAGTTTTGGTTGGAGGATAAAGCAAACAGAATGTTTTCCATGGAAATTATGTGCCAAATAACTCAAAATAAATGCCAGTGATAGAATTCTAATGTTTAATTGGATTTGCAATTGAGAGTTTCTAAGGGAACAAGATATACCTCTAGTCCATTCAGCACAAAAAATTCAATATGTTGTTAGTAATGAAATAGAAAAATGGCAACCTTACCCAAAAATAACAGGAAAAAAAAAAGAAGTACCTCAAAAGATAGCAAACGAATAGTGTGGGAAGTGTTTTGGGGTTCCAATTGGTTGTGATAGGTCAGGATACAAGAGAATGGAGAAACGTTCGACATGAACATATAAAGGCAAGGGTAAATAAGCACCATGTAGTGCAAAAGTTATCTAAAAACATAACTAAGGTTATTAGTGTCATTAGCAAAATTCACACAATAAAGAAGTGAATAATGCTTTGTTGTTCCACTTTTGAAGTCTTACACTGGATCTTAGCTACCAGAAGCAAATGTGGAAGGGGGAATCTAAGTGTTGGTACAAGGAAGCAAGTCTTTTTAAAGAAAAAAGGGAACAATGAAACATTTATGCATTGGATGAGTACCTTTGTAAATGAAGATAACCCACTTTTCCTAAAGATACAAGGATGAGCTCCTATTCTGACCCAAAGATTTCCACATACAAAAATACAATAAAAAGGAAGAACATGGAAGATCCAAACCTTGATGAGACCCCATGTAGAAACTAAAACCAAATTTTATTGCCTTAATACTTTCGCTTATATCTAAATAGTATTAGACAATAATCCACATTAGAATAAATTCCCAAACTTTAACTTCAAGAAGCATCAAAATATAAATAAATAAGTTAGAAAAATTTTGCCTAAAGCACTCTTAATACAACACAAATTAAAATAGAAATAAACCTAAAATAAGAGGGCAGAATGCTTTGGAAAAAGATAAAGCTTCCATTTGCTTTTGGAAAGTTTTAGCATATGAGGTGATGTCATGTGGTTTTGTTTTAGTCATTCATCATAAATATTTCTTTTTCACAGCTCGTAAGGACAATGTTGTACCATCAACAAAATTAGGGCCCCTAAACATCTATAATACACCAATCATTTAAGAAAAGGTAAATCACTTAGCACTAATAGATGCATAGATGAGCTTTGACTCTTTCTTATATCAATAAAAAATAGCAAAGAGCACAAAATGGAAGTTATTTTTCTAGATAAAAGCCTCACCTTGTTCGGAAGCATCTGGTGCCCCTGGAGAGGATTTGATCAACTACAATTTAAATAAGATAAATAATTTAAAACAAGCCATATTGATTATTCAAATAGGTTCAATATATTCAAGAACTAAGCATGAATTTAAAACCCGATTCATTGTTAGAGCAGCATACGTCAATATCCGTAAGAGATGGACCTAGCTTGTCAGCCAATGCAGCAAGATGCTCCTTCGCATCCTGAGAAACAAAATCGCATGTCTAACATTAATCTTAACTATCATAACAGATATCAAAACCAGCAAAAGAAAATGCACAAATAAAGAAGGGTTTATTCCTATTTTTCCAATTGTTTTGTTCCATACTTTCTTTCATACCTACATGTAGAGTTCTAAATACCTTCTC
Source organism: Phoenix dactylifera (assembly GCF_051530095.1). NCBI lineage: Eukaryota > Viridiplantae > Streptophyta > Magnoliopsida > Arecales > Arecaceae > Phoenix > Phoenix dactylifera. Next base: position 15,472,671 of record NC_143191.1, read on the forward strand.
CATTCAATCAGAAATCATAGAAACCACTATAGTTTAGAGTATTATATATCCTTGGTTAATCATTTTATGGCCAATCACATTTCCTAATACTACATGAGAGTTATATTTCAATAATATTCAACCAAATAAGACATCTAACTACAAGACCAAACATCTTCTCTGCCTTCACCTGATCATTTTATTGAACTTTGTGATATAACGAATACCTTTGAGCTCAAAAACGAAATAAAATCACATGAATTACCTCATCAAGATAGTCAATGTCAAGGTCACCAGAATTATCAACATTTCCAAACATAAAACCCAGGAAACGATTTCCTCCACCAAACTCCTCATAATCATCATCTTCATTATCATCTGCCAGAAAGAAGGTCAAAATGTTCATGTAGTGCAGCACCTTCAGCAAGAATTTTTAAATGAAATATACAGCAGATTTTTGAAATGTCTGTAACTAGTGTGATAAGACTGAACAAGATAAATGTTCATAATTAAGCATTTCAGAAGGAAAGAAACTTCAGCAACTGCCACCAAGTGGGCATTTGCACTTAAAAATAGCAACGTTGCATCTTCTAAAAGAAAGATAGGACTTTTTTAAACAAAAAAAAATAGCATAAAAGTAACCTATTTCAGAAGTTTCTTATCCAAAACGCAGAAGTTAGTAAAGCGACTGTTATCTGAAGCTATTTAGCTTTTAATTCATGAAAAGTCAGTCCCAAACTTTCATCATTCTTGGATTTATCAAGTGGCCTGTCTTCCTTTGCTACAAACATTCCCCACCCCTTTCACCTTCTCTCTCATCCCTTCCTCATGCTATGATCCTTTCAACCCCTCTCTCCCCTCACTCCCAGATTTCTCACAAGAATATCAGAACCAAGAGAGCATGTGGGACTGTAACTGCGAATATAATATTTTTCTTTTCTACAAAATTTTCTGTGAATGGAATCAAGTATATAATTGATTGTTTAAACAATTGGTATCTAACATTTGTCAATCAGTGTTTGGAGGGGGTAAAATACTTCTACATTTTGATATTACCACATGCTGTTCAAAATTGCATTTACTAACAATAATACTAGTTATTACAGCATCATTTGTGATACTCCATCCACTTGGCCAAAAAGCTGTCCCAGCAGAATAGGCTTGCTAGATTTAATTGTCTTTGTTCATGGTCATTAATTTGATCAGAACAGCAAGGGATAATCACTGTACCATGTAGCAATGGGGGAGTTTTTTTATCAGCAAATCTTTCATTTAACAATAGGAAGCCCAAAAAATTAATTTTCAACTTATCATATCCACGAATGACCATCACAAAATTGTTCTTTTCATAGAAGTGATTTTGACTGATTTCTTTTTGAAAAGCACTTCAGCAGAAACAAAAGCAACACCAAAACATCCAAACATACTAAATGGAAGAACAGTTTTGTTGTATGATCACGAACTCCATAACCTGTGCACTGTGTAGTCCATCTCCATTATTAGGTGTCACCACACCCATATGCCTCCAGTGACCAAACACAACGCTGCTACAGTATACAAGTGAAGTATAACAGTAAGAATTAAGTGCATGTGATTGCACATAAATCTTCAACCAGTATCTATGTTCCTTAAGCAACATGACACCAGCATAAACTAAATGAGAAAGCCCCAAAAAATTCTTGATAGATTTAGCTGCATCTTGAAATTTATTTCTCTCTCCCTAAAGCCTTTAAGTTCTCAGCAGTGACTTCCCTTAGTTTAGCCATCAAATTCAAGTTTTTCTAGCTGCTCGAGTTTGTCCCTTCATCAGAACTTCGGAGTCAAGGAAGAAGGAAGCAATTGATTGCTTCTCTTATATGGCACTTCCTCCTTCGGAAAGCATATGGCTACCTCGCAAAGCCCACCACAACAAGGATATTTCATAAGATACCACATGCTGCAATTGAATTTAAACGGAACAACTCCTCTTTTTATGTTCAAAAGTCTTGCTCCAGATCTTGTTACCAAACTTAACATTATCACTCAGATCAAGATAACAATTTCTACTTTATCACCCATCAAAAAAAACTATAGAAACAGAAAAGAAATCAAAAAAAAAAGAAAGAAATGAGTACTTTAATGCCAAGAATAGTAAAAATCACAACAAATCGAAACCAGACAAACGAACCAGAGAGATCCTAAATTACAGGCAACCACTGATCTGCAGTTCTTTTATAAACCTAAAGATCGGATTCCAAGAATTCTCGTTGTGAACAGCAAAAAAGAATGGCGATCTGTAATTTCTTTTCCCACTTTTCGCCAGCAATCAAGAAAGAAAGAATAAGGGATGAGAAGACGTACCTCTCGACATTGCTGCAGGTGACGATAGAAGAAGAGAACTCGCCGGTGGAGGTGAGGCGGAACGAGAGCTTGACTTAAAAGAGAGAGAGAAGAAAAAAAAAAGAAGGGCGAGGTTCGATTCCGGGATTTTGTTTCGTGCTCAATTTAATTTAATTCAAGACATATAGGAAATAAAAGGTGTAATCTTTCTCGTGGGATATATTTATAGAACGAGCGAGTCGATGGACGAGAGATCGAAGCGGGCCGGATCAAGTCGGACCCGGTCCAGCACGGCTCAAGCGTAATGACCGCCGCGCTCCTTCTTCTTTGTCTCTTTGGCGGTTTCACCATCGGAAGCGGCTCAGATGGGACCGGGCCGACGGGAGGAAGAAGAAGGTGATCAGGAGACGGCGGTCGGAGATGGAAGGCGGTGGGTCGAATGGGAGACGAAAGGCAGCAGAGGAAGGCTAATGTGGGAAATAAAAAAACTAAATCTTCACACGTGCGGTTGCCACGTGACTGATCCAGAGAAATAACAAAATAGAGCCATGGTTCGGGTGCTTACGACGATCCGGACTGAGGTCCTCAAAAATTCCCAAACAATAAATAACAAAAAATAAAAATAATAAAATTTAAATATAAACGTTTAAAATATTTATAAAATTATTTATTCAAAATAAATAAAGCCAAGATATATGTTATTATTAACTTATGATATAATTTTTTTCTTAAATTAGTCATAAATAATTCATTAATAAATCATAAAATTTATGTATAATTCAAGAATAATTGAATAGTTTGGAACAACTTGTTTGTGGAGATTAATTCAAAGAATTATTTGGTCAAGGGAAAATATAAAATAATTTCAAAATTTTTCAATAATTCAAAGTATGTTATAACTATGGATAAAGGAAGGTGTTGGGGGAAAAAATGGACCACCCACAAATTAAAGCACCCAAATCAGAAGGCTACCGAGCTCATCCAGGCTGCCGAGCTCAGAAGACCGAGCTCATGCAGCCAAGCCGAGCTCAGTAGGCTGCCAAGCCCAGAAGGCTGCCGAGCTCATCCAGGCTGCCGAGCACAGAAGGCTGCCGAGCTCATCCAAGCTGCCGAGCTCAGAAGTCCGAGCTCATGCAGGCCGAGCCGAGCTCAGAAGGCTGCCAAACTCAGAAGGCTGCCGAGCTCATCCAGACTGCAGAGCTCCAAAGACCGAGCTCATGCAGGCCGAGCCAAGCTCAGAAGGCCGAGCACAACAGGCCGAGACCAGAAGGCTGCCGAGCTCCGAAGGCTGCCGAGCACAGAAGGCTGCCGAGTACAGAAGGCTGCCGAGCTCAGAGAGCCGAGCTCAGAAGGCCGAGCCGAGCGCATCCAAGCCGAGCTCAGAAGGCTGTCAAGCCTAGATGGCTGCCAAGCACAGCAGGCTGCCGAGCTCAGAAGGCCGAGCTGACCTCAGAAGGCCAACCTCGTCGTCTATATGCTGTGGCCATGCCCTGCAGCAGCCTCACCGCAACATGCTTTACTTACCGGCTACGCCATGACATATCAATCAGGGACCATACCCTACTACGACTGTCAACACCTCACCATTCCCAAGAATGTACTGCACTGCGCACCACAAGCAAGCTCTGGCTGCACGCCATCTCCTTCCATGATGGAAACGGGCCATCCACGGCAACTCATTACTTCACATGCCCACGTCCAATCGTGACGGTAACCCATTAATTCACCCAGTCACATCATAGGTAACCCTGCCACTCTCCCTATAAAAGGGGAGCTTCTCCCTCTAAAAAGGGGGCTGGAGGCTTCTTCCTCCCAAGGGAGGCTTCAGACTTCTACACACAGTCCCTCTCCTTCTCCAAAATAAAGCCCCCTCTGACTTAAGCATCGGAAGGCCGGCGCCGGAAACCCCGGCCACCGGCTTCTCACAGGTCCCCCGGAGGACGCCACCCGCCGACGGACCACCGCCACCTCCTGATCCAGCACCGGAGCTCCTCCTCCTCAGCCGACGGCCGCCCCCGGGTCCAATTTCCAGCAACAGTTGGCGCTAGAGGAAGGGCCCGAGTTGCGGCCATGAAACTAAGGAGCAGAGGAGTCTTTAACGCCTCTCGGCATCATGCTCCAAGTCCCGAACGCTCAGTCCAGAATTCACCACCAAGATTTCCAGTAGATCAAGTTCCACAAATCCAACCCGAGCACTTCGACGCGCTAGTGCAGCAAGTCCAAGCGCTAGCCATTGCAGCCCAAAGCCTGCAACAAGTGGAGGCCCCTCCTGTGTCGTCTCCACGGGTTCATGTTAAGCAAAGGAAGAAACTTTCTCCCGAGCCATCTCGAATCAGGCATGGCTCCCGCTGCAACGACGTATGTGGGGGCAACCAGTGAGAAGTAGTAGTCCAAGTCTCACATCAACGAGTTGGAGGGAAAGAGAAATAAAAGCTGAGGTCTGGAAAAGGAGAGTTATGGAGCTTTAAAATCGGATTGTAAGCCTCTGTGGCAAAGGGTACAGCCCCATTAAATTCCATTATCCTTCCAAGTCTTCTTTCTTCCGGCGACAAGTAAGAAACCAGCATGTACTCCCTTCTCACGGGCGTAAGTCCTCAGGACGGCGCCCGCGACGTTGCTCTCCTTTAGAGCGTCGCCATCACAGAAGCCCCCGCCGAGCTCATGCAGGCTGCCGAGCTCAGAAGGCTGCCGAGCTCAGAAGATCGAGCTCATGCAGGCTGCTGAGCTCAGAAGGCTATCGAGCTCATCCAGGCCGAGCTCATCCAGGCTGCCGAGCACAGAAGGCTGCCGAGCTCAGAAGACCAAGCTCAGCAGGCCGCCGAGCTCCGAAGCCCGAGCGCAGAACACCTCCCAGAAAATCGAGCCAAAGAAGGCCGGTGCTGAGAGAAGTCCTGAGGGACTTCGAAGCTTGAGAGCCATCAAAATATCTCCAAAAGGTACAGGACGCCACTTTGGCTTCAAATAATTTCAATATTTTATCTATTTTCAGGTTGGAGAATCCAAAAAATGACCTACGGGTATCTCTATCTCCAATGTCGCCCCGCTCCGAATAAGGGCGCACGATCGCCAACGAACGAAGTCCATGTCCTGTATGTGTCTCCAATGATGCCCCGACCAAGTTCGGATGCCCCAGCTGAGCCTGGAACGCCCCGCCGTGTCGATATCGAGCTTGGTCTCGATCTCCCTCAAAGACCCCGACTAAGTTCGGGATACCCCGAGTGTCGATAGTGCTTCCCAGACCCCTCGACCTCGGGAAGCGTCGCAGGTCGACAGTGCGATTCTAGACCCCTCGACCTTGCGCTCGATTCCTCGACTAAGGTCGAGATGCCTCGAGTGTCGACAGTGCGTGCCCAGATCTTTCGACACTTCAGAAAGACGGGGTAGTACCTTCGCAGCCCTCCGTGGCGCTCAACACCAACAACGGGGTAGTACCTTCGCGGCCCCCCGTAGCGCCTCCTCGACTAAGGTCGAGATGCCCCGAGTGTCGACAGTGCATGCCCAGACCCCTCGACACTTCGAGAAGATGGGGTAGTACCTTCGCAGCCCTCCGTGGTGCTCAACACCAACAACGGGGTAGTACCTTTGCGGCCCCCCGTAGCGCCTTCTCGACTAAGGTCGAGATGCCCCGAGTGTCGACAGTGCGTGCCCAGACCCCTCGACACTTCGGAAAGATGGGATAGTATCTTCGCGGCCCTCCGTGGCGCTCAACACCAACAACTGGATAGTACCTTTGCGGCCACCCGTAGCGCCTCCTCGACTAAGGTCGAGATGCCCCAAGTGTCGACAGTGCGTGCCCAGACCCCTCGACGCTTCGGAAAGACGGGGTAGTACCTTCGCGGCCCTCCGTGGCGCTCAACACCAACAACGGGGTAGTACCTTCACGGCCCCCCGTAGCGCCTCCTCGACTAAGGTCGAGATGCCCCGACAAATCGACAGTGAGCCCGAGCTCCCTCGACCTCGGGATGACGGGGTAGTACCTTCACGGCCCCCCAAAACGTTCGTGATTGACAACAAAGCGCCCCCAAAATATTCGTGGATGACAATAAAGCAACGCTCACACAGATCTCCAATGGCAACTATTTCTCCTATTGTGCCGGCGTCCCCAGAAAGTGGACCCCGAGCAAAAGAGCGTCCTCAAAAGTTAGTCGAGGAGCAAAGCTGCCGACCTCGGCGTGAGACGCTCGACTCCGACAGTACAAAATTGTCATGGCCTGAATTTTCGCCCTATCAGCTGGGAGAAGTGCGATGCGGAAGATCTGCCGCGCCGTCTTGACGTTCTAGAGAAATGAGTCGACCATAAGCCAAAGAAGGCTGCTGAATCGACCTAAAGCACTTAACTCCAACTGCATTAGAGGTACACCATACTTGGCACGTACATCTCTATACATATTTGGCTATATTACAGGATGATCGACGACTGGACTACTTCCTTCGCCCGAGCCAAAAAGCGGCTCAAACTCGGAAGTCGGGGGGTAGTGTTGGGGGAAAAAATGGACCACCCACAAATTAAAGCACCCAAATCAGAAGGCTGCCGAGCTCATCCAGGCTGCCGAGCTCAGAAGACCGAGCTCATGCAGGCCGAGCCGAGCTCAGAAGGCTGCCAAGCCCAGAAGGCTGCCGAGCTCATTTGGGCTGCCGAGCTCAGAAGACCGAGCTCATGCAGGCCGAGCCGAGCTCAGAAGGCTGCCAAGCCCAGAAGGCTGCCGAGCTCATCCAGGCTGCCGAGCACAGAAGGCTATCGAGCTCCGAAGACCGAGCTCATGCAGGCCGAGCCGAGCTCAGAAGGCCGAGCACAGCAGGCCGAGACCAAAAGGCTGCCGAGCTCAGAAGGCTGCCGAGCTCAGAAGGCCGAGCACAGCAGGCCGAGACCAGAAGGCTGCCGAGTACAGAAGGCTGCCGAGCTCATCCAGGCTGTCGAGCTCAGAGAGCCGAGCTCAGAAGGCCGAGCCGAGCGCATGCAAGCCGAGCTCCGAAGGCTGTCAAGCCTAAAAGGCTGCCAAGCACAGAAGGCTGCCGAGCTGACCTCAGAAGGCCGACCTCGTCGTCTATATGTTGCGGCCATGCCCTGCAGCAGCCTCACCGCACCATGCTTTACTTACCGGCCACGCCACGACATATCAATCAGGGACCATACCCTGCTATGACTGTCAACACCTCACCATTCCCAAGAATGTACTGCACTGCGCGCCACAAGCAAGCTCTGGCTGCACGTCATCTCCTCCCATGATGGAAACGGGCCATCCACGGCAACTCATTACTTTACACGTAACCCATTAATTCGCCCAGTCACATCACAGGTAACCTTGCCACTCTCCCTATAAAAGGAGAGCTTCTCCCTCTAAAAAGGGGCTGGAGGCTTCTTCCTCCCAAGGGAGGCTTCGGACTTCTACATACAGTCCCTCTCCTCCAAAATTAAGCCCCCTCTGACTTAAGCATTGGAGGACCGGCGCCGGAAACTCCGACCACCGGCTTCTCGCAGGTCCCCGGAGGACGCCGCCTGCCGACGGACCGCCGCCACCTCCTGATCCAGCACCGGAGCTCCTCCTCCTCAGCCGACGGCCGCCTCCGGGTCCAATTTCCAGCAACAGAAGGCACTAGCAGTAGTGGAAAAGATAGGGACTTGATAATTGATGCCATTATTGCAAACATATATATATATATATATGTATATGTATTCTGAAAATATAAATTATCTGGCAAAGCATCCTAAATATCTATAACCTGGCAAATTATAAGTGGTTGTGGCCTTGTCACTAAGAAACCAATTTTGAGAAAGAGCTGGTTTGCATTAGAACTGATCAAAATCCGGGCCGGGCCAGGCTCTATAGCAAAAATTAGGCCCGATGGCTATACCCAGGCCCGACCCGACCCAACTGTCGGACTTAAATTTTTGTCCAGGCCCAACCCGACTTTATAAATATGGTCCCAAGTCCGACCCGACGGGCCCGATTTTTTCTTTGTTTGGAATCTGGAAATGGGCCAGAATGGCCCAACAGCTTAATGGGCTCTCTAAAACTGGATGTATTTTTCTACCTTTATTTTATTTTTCCAATGATTAATTGGGTTCAACACATGACTTGTGGTGCCAACTTTTTGAGACAAACATCTTGATTAATGATAAGAATATAACTAGCCTATTTCAAATAGATAATGTTGGTGGTGGGTTCAAACTTTAGAATTTGGATATATCTACGAACATTAAAAAAGAAAAAATTCGCAGCTTCAAGCCAATAGAAAGAAAATAAAATATATGAAACATTGTTGTCCAGCTGAAAATTATAGATTTTATAAATATGGTCCCAGGTCCGACCCGACAGGTCCGATTTTTTCTTTGTTTGGAATCTGGAAATGGGCCAGAATGGCCCAACAGCTTAATGGGCTCTCTAAAACTGGATGTATTTTTCTACCTTTATTTTATTTCTCCAATGTTAATTGGGTTCAACACATGACTTGTGGTGCCAACTTTTTGAGACAAACATCTTGATTAATGATAAGAATATAACTAGCCTATTTCAAATAGATAATGTTGGTGGTGGGTTCAAACTTTAGAATTTGGATATATCTACGAACATTAAAAAAGAAAAAATTCGCAGCTTCAAGCCAATAGAAAGAAAATAAAATATATGAAACATTGTTGTCCAGCTGAAAATTACAACCCAACAATAAAAACTACAAACTTAGACAACTACATATTTAGACAAAATACAAATTACATTGTCCCATTAACATTGTAACAAACATGCATATTTGTGCATTCAAAAGTAAATGTAACCATAATTCTTGAAGCCACTTCCATGATAGAAAACTGTAGAAGAACATCCTTGCAACTTCTAACTCTCAAAACCTACAAACACAAAATTGAAACATTAGCAATTGCTAATGATTGAACATGAATAATTGTTAGAGTTATTAATAGAATATCTAAATGACCGAACCATGTAATCCATCTTCCATCTCTTCCTCATCATCTTCATCCTTACTAGATTCTTCCATGTTAGCTCCTAAGACCTCCGATTGTCCTAAAAAAATATAAAAACAAATAAATATGAAACAATAGAAAATTAGTTTTTATTCAAATATATATTAGAGGAAAAAATAGAAAAACAAGCAAAGATTTAAAGAATTACCTAATGAGAAGCCCTTTGCTCGCAACCAATCCTTATAACATGCAATAGCTTGAATTGTCTTTGGTAAAAGTGAGCTTCGCCAAGGATTTATCAACTTTTTACCCATACTGAAGGCAGACTCTGAAGGGACTGTTGATATAGAAATGGCCAAAATATCATGAGCCATCGATGCAAGCTCGGGAAAACGACCTGAGGCATCTCTCCAATACACTAAAATATCCAAATCGATATATAGCCCAAGATTTTGCTCGTCCAAGTAAACATCTAATTGTGACTTCCCATGATCAGGCTTTCGTTTTTTACTCAAAAATAATTCATAATCTTCAAAACTATCTGCATCACTCTTGCCAACATCACTGCCACTAAAAGTTCCAACCTTGGGAGAAGAGACTGAAGTTGAACGCAACATATACTTCTCAAATAAATCATACAAAATATTCTTAATATTCTAAACCATCTCCCTTGCGCTAATCTCTCCATAAAGTTTAGAATAACAATATTCAACTAACTCTAACATGTAGTGGGGATCCAAAACTGTAGCACAAGATAAGATCAAACTATACTCAGACTAATACTTGTGAAATTTAACTTGCATCTCTCTAACCATATCAACCATAAAATCATATGGGACATTAGTAGTCTCTATCAATTTTCTATGAATCTCCCACACCTTCCTAAAATAAATGTTCGATGTTGGATGCTTACTAGCAGAAAACTGATTAGTCACATCATAAAATACTTTCAAAAACTTATGAAGAATAACTATTTTTTCCACTCTTCTTCAGAAAGTGCAAAGATTCTAAATTCTCTATCACGCTGTCCCCAGTGATCTAAAACTACCTTGAAATAATGTGCACGGTCCAGCATTAAAAAAGTAGAATTCCATCTAACACAACAATCAGAACGCAATCTTTTTCTGGTATTCTAATGAAAACTTTTTTCAGTAATTTCATAAAACTTCTTCTTCTTTGGAATTGAATTTTTCAAATGCTTGGCCACATTTCTAATTTTACAAACAACACCATCAATGAGATTTGGACCAGCTTGCACAATAAGATTTATAATATGGTAGCAACAATGAATTTGAAAAAAATCACCACCATGCAAGAGAGATTTATTTGCAAGAAGACTAATCTTAAGAGAAGTAGTCATGTTATTATTATAAGATACATTATCCAATGTCAAGGTAAAAATCTTACTATCAATTTTTCATTGATTCAAGCATAAAGCGATCTCATCAGCAATAGAAAGCCCATCAAAGGGGGGGGGGGATCAATCTAATGTGATGTGATGCAAATATATTTATCTTGTGTGTTATCATTTTTCCAATTATCAAAAAGTCCAACAGATTCTCCCTGTGCTTGTGCTAACTCCTCCTTCACAACATTCATTTCATCCATGTAATATTTTAATGCATCTCTCCTAATAGTATGCCTACTCATGGTTTTGTATTGAGGACACATAACAAATACCATATATTTAAAACCAGGTTCCGCACAAGTTGTAAAAGGATGTGCACCAGCAATAATAAATATACAAATAGCTCTACGAACTTCTTCTGGATCAAACTTAGGATTTTTCAAATGCAAAGATGTGCTTCCAAAAGTTGTGGTTTCAGTTGAAATAATGTAATTCCTTATGTCATGATGAAAACATTTAGAACATCTTTTTAAGTAGCACCATATATGAGACGTACTATTCTTAGAAGCAACTGAAAAAATCTCCTTGCAATACTTACATTGTGCTTTCAATATGTCCTTATCTTCGGTTGGAAGCTTGACCATGTGCAACCACACCTTTGATTTTGCTTTACTATCCTTGACATAACAATTCTCGCGCTCATTATCCGCCACAGGAATAGGTAAACTTTCGCTTTCCTTTGATATAAGCCTATCCAAAAATTATACAACTAATTATACAAAAAATTCAGTTCATAAGAATTATCCTATCAACAAACCATCCCTTTATTACTTGGGATACTAGTATTTATCATAATAAAAATAAAGCCCCATCCAATTGAAAAAAAAGGAACATGCAAAGAAGGGACTCAATGTACCCACCGTACTAATAATATTTTTAATTACATTTCTTATTACAATTGCAAGCTTCATTTTAAAATTCAAAAATTTTACCATGACTACTAAAGAAAAAAGCTCCATTGCATGTCATCATGTCTGCAGAAGGAACAGAGAGCATGGTCATAATTATTAAATTAACTAAAACATTTCAAGACTTAACACCACCATTCTATCAAAGGCAACCTTCAGTACCTCTCTTACTATCTTTTGCCCATGAAATGAACAGAAAGGCATCAACTGAACTATCATAAAAAAGCTCCAATAATCTGAAAAAAATAGAAACTAAGTCTTACCGGTGAGTCTGTGGCTGGAGCTGTAGAAAGTTGCCAGCTGGTGGAGAAGGACGCGAAGAGCCTCCGGTCGATCATTGAAGAGGCGACGGCACCGAGGGCAGCTACAGGAAAACCGGCGGAAAGGGGAGCAGCTCTCAGGCTCTCAGCGAGAGAGGGGGGGGTAGGGTTTCTTAACTCTTAAGTCTTAAGTCTTAACTTAAGAGTTAAGACTTAACTTTATATATATATATATATATATGGTGTTTTATATATAAAACGCGGGCCGGGCCGAGTCATTTTTAAAAGTTTCTAGGCCCGGCCCGATTTTTTGGTCGGGCCACTTTTCCTGCTCAGGCCCGACCCATGGGCCTTTTTTTTAATGCCCAAGCCCGAAAAATTCTAAGTCAGACTGGGCGGGCCAGAAGGCCCGTGATTAGCTCTAGTTTGCATATAATAGCCCTTTTGTAACCATTTGGGGGCCTCCTCTATTATGTGACATATCCTCCGTTATCTTTTACTTTATATTATCATAACATATAATATTATATAATTGATTTTATATGGGTTTATAACGTTATAAAGATTCATCATTAAATAAATTTGGTATTTGTACTATTCTCCTAATAAAATAATCTTTTGAATTCAATTTCTTTCCCAAAATTTTCCTCCAAAATGTTTTTACCATGTGAAAATTATTTTATCAATGACAAAAGTCTTGACAATAATATAGTTTTGTTGTTAGAAAGCTTCAATTATTGATCATTATTGTTGTGGTGGAAAATGAACTTGATGATATAGTACATCCGGATTGGCCTAGTTTAGCATTGTGTGGCATCCCGCGTAGCCTGACCAAATCCATCTTGGTCAAACTAGGAAGCAGGACAGGCAAACCAAAAGACCTTCGAGGCCACAAATCACTTGACAAGAAATAGTGTAGCTCGGACATTCCTCAGCTTGGTGTCTACTCCAAGTCGACCTGAACCTCACCACCTCAACAGCCAATTTTTCCTACACACGAAAGTGCATTCCAACCATCAAGCCAGACACAAAGATTACCATAATAGCCTCCAAGGATTATGCTAAATCTACAAGTGGTTACACATGACCTTAGGTTGTTAAGATACAATTCACAGGAGATTCGAAACCCTGCAGCTATAAAAAAACCTAGAGATCCTTTATGTTAGGTAACAATTCAATTCCTCAAAGACTAAAAATCATCCTTAAGTGCTATGAAGTGCAAGAACGGCTAGTTTCTAGAGAGAGAAACTCTGGGGAGGAAAATCTCCTCTGAGGTATTAACGACTAGTTTCTGACGGTGAAGAGCTCGGCGAGGTCATCGTCGGTCAAGGCGAAGGGGCGCATTGGCATTGCGTCGGGCCGGCCGGTTAGAATCCCCCGAGGGGCAAGCATGCGACACCCGGTGGAGGGCGACTGGCACGACGGCTGGGGTTCCGCGGTCAGATCGACGACTTAGGGAAGCCCTCATTTTTCTTAATTAAGGGTTTTCTTCCTTGCAGGGCGGCAACTCCACTACCATGGATCGAAAGGGGAAGCAGCTGGCGGAAAAGTTAATGGAGGGAGTAGCAAGAGGCAACGGTAAGGCTAACGGGCATGGGGAGACCTCCGACACCTGGTTGAGGCCGGGGCCGTGGGTGACTCAATGGCCCATGGCCGCAGAGGTAAAGTGGCTGAGCCGCCGCTTCCCGACAGTCCTGACACTATCGGAGGAACCCATTGGGCGGCTTGGCTGGAGTGGAAAGGACGGGCGGCGGTAGTTCGCAGCCTTGGTTGCTGTGTTCCGGCGGAATGGGTGGCTAGGGATGTGGCTGCCCGGGCCAAGTTGAAGGAGGTGGGGGCCGTCCCACTTGCGGACGACTACCTAGCATTGAGGTTCCGGTCGACGGAGGACCAGGATCAGGCCCTCGGCGAGGGCCCATGGGTGGTGGCGGGGTAGCTTCTCGCCGACTTCAAATCTTCTGTCCCATTTTCTTGTCCCACTCTATGTTCCACCTTTAATTAAATGACAAGTGTCAAAATTTGATAGATGGGACAAAAGAATTTATTAGGTGGAGAAATCCATGGCACACAAGGCATAAACGTCCCCAACCGGACTGCAGTAATTACTAAGAAACCTTCACACCTCCTGAGATATAAATAGATAGCCAAAGGTTCGATCAAACCATCAACTCTAAGGCCATTATTTGTAGTCACAGCAAACTCCATGCAGGCAACTTTAGGATTCAAGCTTTCCTACCTAGTGACATATTGGGAATTGTATCCTAATAGTCAATCGTCAGCATATTAATGATTAAATTTTGTAAATGAATTGACAAATTAATAAAGTGTTATTTTGCATTATTCATTATTTTACATCTTCAAATGAACTCTTATATGATGAAGTCCTTAGGACTTATTAATGATAAAGGAGGATTTATCTTCGAGTCCTTATGTAATAACCCCAAAAAATTTTTTATATAAAAAGGGATAGAATAGTCCTTTAAAATTGATATTAGGGGTAAAATTGGAAGGAATCAAAAGATAATGGCATAGTTGTAGATACGTTGAAGTGGTAAGGGTAAAATTGGAAAGAAATCAAAAGTTAATGGCATAACAGTAGATATGTTGAAGTGTTAGGGGCAAAATGAAAATTTAATAATATTAAAGAAAGGGTGAATAGTATCTTGATGTGATTTAATTGGAGGGTTTGAGCTGGCTCACGGAATGAAGCAGAGAAAGAAAGAGGGAGGAGGTTCTCAGACGGCAACAGAGAGGAAGAAAAAGAAGGAGAGGAAAGGAAAGGAAGAAAGGAAGGAGAAGAAGAAGAAGAAAAAGAAAAGGAAGGAGATCCCGGTTGCGCTGCCAGCTGAAGGAAAAAGTGTAGATCTCCTTCCCCTCTACGCAAGGACCTCGATTTTCAAAAAGAAAAAAGTAAATATCCATTCCTATCTAGTCTTTTGATGATATTAGGCTATACAAAGGGTGGATGTAGTCTAGAGGGGTCGGATAAGGGTTGTAGAGGTGGTTAAAAGAGGAAGAATCGGATTTCGACAAATTTTTTCGGCACTACGGAAAAACTGTGTCGAAGTCTCAACTTCGGCGAATTATTTCGGGGGTCAAACGGCCTCCGATAGTGATGCATATTACTATTCTGGAATCCTCTATGAGCGTAGGATGTTAGATAAAAATTTCATCAAATTTGGAGTCTGGAAAGTGGATCAAACCCGGGATGAAGTAACCGGCTGTCGGTCCGGGTTAATGTTCATCCGGGTGGAAAATAGGGGATTTCATGCTATAATAGGGTATTAAGCCTAGATCAAGCTAAAAGGGACCTTGTACTCATGCAAGGAAGTTCCTAATACACATAAATGGTGAGTTAATTAATTAAAAAGAAAAAGAAGAAAGAAAAGAAAAGATTTAGGAAACGGAGAAGTTGAATCAATTAAATTTTCCTATGTTATAATTGGCACGTAGAATATGACCCTTGATACAAGACTAAATGTATTGTAAATGCATGTCACAGTTGGGCAAGAAGTTAGGGAGCAAGAAGAAGAAGCCCCCTACTGCCTACCATAAAGTTTTGGAGGCGTATCGAGGCCGTGCCGGATCGGCAGGTAAGTGGGAGTTTGTACTTTGCACCATGAGCGCATTCCTTATTCATTTTCATAAATGTTGCCAAGTGTGACTTGATTCCACTGAGCTTATTGATTAATTGTTGTAGTAGATTCCTCTATAATCTTGATTCTCCATGCTTGATTATTCTGTACATGCATTTGAGGGAGCATTGAGAGGAATTATGAGGGGTTGATGAGTAATCAAATTGATTCCGAATTGTGAAATTATTTCTTTTGTAAATTGATTTCATTTCCTCTATTTTAAAGATTTGTAGAGCCTTTTTAGTGGTATATTGAGTTGTATTGCACTTCCTTGACCCTCACTCCTAACCCTGATGTTAGTTTATGATTGGGTCATGATCGAGTGAGTGGTAGTCTTGATTATACTCGTTTTTAGTAGAGTATTGGGAGGGTGCATTATGGCATTTATGCATGGCTTGGCAGTATCTGCAGGACACCTATAGTCGATGGGGTTGAACATCGGCCTTTGTGCACATAGTAGCCTTCTGGGTGGGTGGAGCCCAGTCCCTTTCTAGGGGGGACACGGCCCTAGGCGTAGGATCGGCCGGTCCTACGACTTATATTCTGCTTGCCGCCGGGCATAGTAAGACCCCGTGAGGTGCAGTATGGCTTTCCGCGGATGTAGAATTCCTGCGAGGTGCCGTTTAGTATATAGTCTGGGTATCATCAGTTAAAAATCAAAAAGGAAGATATATTGAAGACTGCATTCAGAACGAGATATGGGCACTATGAGTTTCTAGTGCTTCCATTTGGGCTGACAAATGCCCCAGCAGCATTCATGGATTTGATGAATAGGGTCTTTAAACCCTATCTTGACAGATTTGTGATAGTCTTTATAGATGATATCCTCATATATTCTAAGAGTCAGGCTGATCATGAAGAGCATTTGAGGATAGCACTACAAACCTTGAGAGAACATGAACTGTATGCCAAACTTACCAAATGTGAGTTCTGGCTACAAGAAGTTGGATTCTTGGGACACATAATATGTAAGGAAGGAATCAGGGTAGATCCCAAGAAGATTGAGGCAGTTATGGATGGGCCGAGACCAACAAATGTAACAGAAATCAGGAGTTTTCTGGGTCTGGCTGGGTACTATAGGAAGTTTGTAAAGGACTTTTCAAAAATAGCTACCCCATTAACAAAGCTGACTCGGAAGCATGTTAAGTTCATTTGGACAGATTCTTGTGAACAGAGCTTTCAGAAGCTGAAAGATTGCCTCACATCAGCTCCAGTTTTGACTCTACCCACAGATACAGGCGGGTTTGTAGTCTACTGTGATGCTTCTAAAGTGGGATTGGGATGTGTGTTGATGCAGAATGGCAAGGTGATTGCATATGCATCCAGACAGCTAAGAAAGCATGAAGTAAACTATCCCACTCATGACTTGGAAATGGCTGCTGTCATATTTACATTAAAGATATGGAGGCATTATTTATATGGTGAGAAATGTGAAATATATACTGATCATAAAAGCCTCCAGTACATTCAGCAGCAAAGAGATTTGAATCTCAGACAGAGAAGATGGATAGAACTGTTGAAGGATTATGACTGCCAAATCTTGTATCATCCGGGGAAGGCTAATGTTGTAGCAGATGCATTGAGCCGGAAATCAATGGGCAGTTTATCTCACATCTCCGGCCAGAGGAGAGAGATAGTCAGAGATCTGGCAGATTTATTTGCTCAGGGACTATCTTTTGGGGTATCAGAGGTTCGTCCTTTGATTGCACAATTTCAAGTGAAACCAAGGTTGATATATGAAATCAAGGTTTCACAGGATTTATATCCAATCCTTATGAAACTGAAAGGAGAAGTGCAATCAGGACAGACAGAAAAGTTTCAGATTGTGGATGAGATGTTGATATGTGGCAGTAGGCTATGTGTGCCGAATGTGGGAGATCTGAGACAGAGGATTATGCATGAAGCACACAGTACTCCCTATAGCATTCATCCTGGTTCCACCAAAATGTATCATGATATCAAAGGCATATATTGGTGGAACGGATTAAAAAGGGATGTGGCCAAATATGTGGCTTCTTGTTTGACTTGTCAACAAGTGTGTTGCCCAAGGTGACAAGCCAGGAGGGGGGGGGGGGTGAATTGGTTTCTCTTAATTTTAACTATCTTACTTATGTTAAATGATGAGTTAGTGAAATTAAACAAATCACAATACAAACAACAAGAAGTATAGTGGTTCGGTGCTCTCCTTAGCACCTACGTCCACTCCCCAAGCGACCCCTTGGAAATTCACTATAATCCCGCGGATTACAGTTGGATTGTTTTTCGGGCTCACAATCCAAAAACCTTTACACTTTGGTTTTCCGGGATCACCAAAAACCTATGTTGGTTTTACGGGCTCACCAAAGAACCTATACAATTGGTTTTACGGGTTTACCAACAACCTACGTTGGTTTTACGGGCTTACCAACAACCTATGTTGGTTTTTCGGGCTCACCAACGAACCTTTATAATTGGTTTTACGGGTTCACCAATCAACCTATTCCGTTGGTTTTGCGGGCTAACCAACTAACCTTTACAAGGAGTTTAATAAACAAAGTAAGAAGATTTAAGCTCCTAGATGAGCAAATATAACAATATAATCTACAAAGAAGAGTTTAGAGAATAGTTATCGCTTGATGTGACTTCTCTCTTCTTTGTCAAGGATGCTTCACTCTTCAAGGGTGGATGGAGCTCTTAATGACTCTTGGAATCTGCTCAACCACTTTCTTTTGACTCTTGAATGAAGCTCTTGGATGAAGCTTGCCTTGCTAGGGTTCTCTCTTGAATGCACTTGATGTATTTTCCCAAAGCTTACTTCCTCTGATGAATACTCCCTCTTAAATACTTCTCCAACCTCCAAATAGTGCTTCCTGACCGTTGGATTGAAGAAACTAGCCGTTGGGAGTCCAAAAAGCACTTCTGCACAACTAGCCGTTATGCTTCTGCCCGTGCTTGGGTCGACCCAAGAAACCGTGCTTGGGTCGACCCAAACTTTTCTTGGGTCGACCCAAACCACTGTTCATCATATTTGGGTCAGCTCAAACTTTTCTTGGGTCGACCCAAACCACTGTTCATCAGATTTGGGTCAGCTCAAACTTTTCTTGGGTCAGCCCTCTCAAAACCACAGAACCTTGCATTTCAGCCTTCCTTCACTTGGATCGACTCAACATTTCTTTGGGTCGACTCAAGGTTTAGTTGGGTCGACTCAACTTTTACTTGGGTCGACCCTCTCAGGGTTTCCAGAGAACCTTTTCTGTCATGTATTTTGTCATTGTCTTTGGGTCGACCCTCTCACTGTTTGGGTCGACTCAAGCTTGGGTCGACTCAACTTCATCTTGGGTCGACCCTCTCAGTATTTCCAGAGAATCATTTTTCCGAGTCTTTGAGAGGCTTGAGGTTTGGGTCGACTCATGCTTTTCTTGGGTCGACCCAACTTACTGTTCATCTGTGCCATTTTTGCAGAAGCGTGCCAAATGCTTTCTTGATGTGCCAGAGTCGACCCAATCAACCTTGGGGTCGACTCAATCCACACTTTGCTGCAACTCAATGTTAGATTCATCTAAATAAACAATGAAATGCATTTATACAAATATACTGAGAGTAACAGACTTATAAATGAAGTATCGAATTAACTTGTAACATACTCTTGATTATTGCTTGTTAATCATCAAAATAACATTATCATCCTCAATCTCCCCCTTTTTGATGATTACAAAATATAGAGTATGAGCCTATTGATACTTATCTTAAAATCAGTTTTAAAAGGGTTCAAGTTGCTGAATTTCAGCTTTTCAAATATGAGAGTGAAGTCTCCCCCTATATCATTCAAATGTTTCCAATTTGACTTTTTGAATTGCTCCCCCTTTCATTTATATTTCATTAAAGATGAAACTTCAAAAATTTGAGATAAAACATGAGTTTCAGATTATGTATCGAGGTGTGAAAGGTATGTGCCAAATTCTGAAATTCTATGTGCCAAATTCTGAGATTTGATAGAAATTTTTGATTTGATCATTTTCATTGTTACAAATTGCTCCCCCTTAAATGTATATGCTTTCCTATATGATTTTCAATTTGTTTTACAAGTAATTTCTCTTTTCTTACACAATTTCTTATTTCTCCTTGTTATTTCTCTTTCTTTACTTCAACTTCTTATTACTCTTTCTTTACTTCTCCCCCTTTTTGTTATCATCAAATAGATGCATGGGAAAAGACACAATAAATAACAAACATTCAAACTTCATTGATCAAAATAGGAACATTTTAGTACATTCATGCCAAAAACAAAAGCAATTACAATGTTCCTTAATCAAAGTTTAAAGATACATGATAAACACAAAATACATATGAGAACTAGATATCTAGCCTAGGCTCTAAATAGAAATGCTAATATCAGCCTAGGGAGTATCTAATGGCTGGGATCTAGTCCTCATCCTCCTAGTGTACGTGGCGAGGAGAGGTCGGCTCTGTAGCTTCTCTTTCCGCACGTTGGATCCGTGAGACTCTCCCGGATCGCTTGGCTACGGCTCTCTTGGGTCCCATTTCTCCAAGATCTTGAAGTAATCTAGTGTTTGGAGATAATTGGAGGAGATTGGAGAGTACGGAATAAGGTTTTCGGAAGAGGACAAAGGGTAAACAGTGCCCTAGAAGCTCACGGGTCCCCCTTTTAACAGTGGGGTCCCGACGTTGGGTCGACTCAAGAATTTTCTTGGGTCGACTCAACGTTGGGTCGACCCTATTCTGGGTTGGGTCGACTCAAATTCAGAAATTTTTTCTTTCTCTTCCTTTTCGTTTCTAAAAATTTTCTTTGCTTCCAATCCTTACAAATTCTTTCTGGGACAATGATACATGAGTAAGGAATCTATAGATTACAAGTTTGACTCATGTTTCATGGGTTTTTAGAAATGGGAGGAATGTATCATGAGACTGCTTGCTCCCTTTTATATCTCTTCAATAATAAAAAAAATCACATATGCCTAATTCCCTCCTTAGCGTGCAGAATCTATCTTCACTCAAGGGTTTTGTGAATATGTCAGCTAATTGTTTTTCAGTACATATATGCTCAATACATATGTTTCCATTTTGCACATGATCCCTAATAAAATGATATCTTATTTCTATGTGTTTGGCTTTAGAAATGAGACATTTAAGATGTGAGCCAAAAGAGATCTCTAACTGTAGATTCCAAAGATATTTTTCAAATCAAGTGTAGATGGAATCTTTTTCAAGTTATTTCAAGAAGTATCAAGAATAATATTCAAAGAAGGCACGAATGAAAGTTCAACACCTTTTTATATATATATATATTAAGTATATAGCAAGATGAGAGCAATCTAATTAATTTTCAGAGTATAATATAAGAGCAAATAAAGATCAAACCTTATATACTCGAAAAAAACATAAGATTATGTTGAATCCTTAATTCTTAATGACTTCAAAGTTCTTTCATGATATAAAAGTATTGGGGCATAGATACCAAAACATGAATTTATGCAGTGTAGGATACATAAAATTCAAGGCTTTGAAAGTTGTTTTAGAGCTCTCTTAAAGACTTTCTTTTACTCCTTTAAAGATCATAGCATCAAAATCAATTAAAATGAATTGGCTCAGGATTGAAACACTAAAGTGCAAGCCAATAAGAACTCATAAGTAGATTCCAAGACAAATTTTCGAAACTAAGACAGATGGAATCCTTTTCAATTAAATTTTCAGAAATAAATGATTTACCGATGAATACAGATGGAAATCCAACTTTCAAAAGATATTCAATGAAGCACAAAGTTTAATACCACTTTACATTTGGTATTCTTTGTCTCATCTTTAGATGCGAATTTGTACGATTAAGTTCTATATGATCTCTCACTCTGAAATTTTCTTTCTCCCCCTTAATTAATCATTCCATTTGAGAGTTTAGAGTTTGAAGATAATTTTTAATAAAGAGATTGAGTATTTAAAGCTCCCCCTCAAAAGATGCATTTTCTTTCAAACCTTTTTTTTTTTATGTTCTTCTATAATATCAAGAATGTAGAGTGATCTAGAATTTTTCAAAATTTATAGCAATCACTCTTTTTAATCTTTCAAGAATAAATTATATTTCCTCTTATTATTATTTTTTGAATATGTATGGAAATATTAATCAGAAAATAATTCTTTTGAAGCTCAAATTTCTTTCAAAAGTAATTACATTTTCTTTCCTATAAGAATTATTGAAGTGAGTTGAAATATTCTAAGCTTTAGGATTATTAACTCTCTTCTTAAAAATAGCTTTTCTTTTTAATGATAGAAGCATTTAATTATGTAGGAGTGTATATTCAAAATATTAATTTCTTAGTCATAGTTTTTCAGCAACGTATATATGAAGCACCATAAATCTTTTTAATATCAAAATAATATCATATGTTTAGAACCATTTATTTGCAATCAAGATCATTGAAAAACACATCATTTAGACCAATTTCAATACACTTATAAGATAAAAAATGATATGTTTCAGATGCGTATCGGAGCAAACAACCAAGGTATCCAAAGTAATTCTATTTTTCTTAAACCGTAGTTTTCATCTAGAAATCATATTGAGTTATTCCCCAAAATGATGCAATCATTGAAGAATATAATGAAAGTTACAAAAATGCAACGATAGAAGCATTTTTTAAATTAAGTTTAAGCTTTTATCCTTAAGGTGTGTTTTCAAGTGATCGAAACTTCATTTGGCTTTTCACAAGCTTTTTATATACTTTCATTTATCTTGTCATTCATTTCCTCATTTTTGAATTTCTTCCTTTAACCACTCAGTGAATATTCTAATCTTCATTTCTTTTGGTTTTACTTTTCTATGCTCTATACTCTATTTGCTCCCTATCCGGTGGAGTTGGAAGGGGCACGAGGTACTACCACTAGCCTCCCTCTTGTGCCGTCCCTAATATGCCCTACACCGAATAGTTGGGTCAAATAGTGCCGGGTACTACCACTAGCCTCCCCATTGGCACCATCCCTATGATGAGCAATATAGAAGGGTTAAAATGTTCACTTCAAACTTTTTCTGTAATTAATTACGGATTTTACCTCTTCCAAAAGGAATGTTCATATTAGTCTCACAAATATGCCAAATATATTATGCTTGTTTTGCTTTTCCTAAAGATTGGAGTATTTGCCTTTACTTAGATTTTACTTCCCTTGAATAATTGTTCATTTTCTTTTCTTTATCTCTCTTTCTTTTTGTTATTCTCAAATAATTTACATGAAAGAGCAGAATAAAGAAATAATCTTATGTATCATATAGATGTATATCATGCAAACAACATTTTCATTATGCTCAAGAATTCATAGCTTCTCACAAGTCAATTCAAATCAGCATTTTAAGCATATACTTGTGTATTTCATGGTTATGATATAGGCAAAGGAACATTTTAGTTTGAGCAAACCATGAATCAATTTCTAAAAGCATAAGTCAATTAATACATATATAGACATGATATCAAGAAATTAATAATTAAAGATTTTAACCATGCCACAATAAGATTTAAGTTATTGACTTTGCTCAGCTAATTTATGAGAGAGGTATTTAAAATTACCGATTCATTCTATATTCTTCAAGTCAAACTAGCTTTCTTATGTGTGAACATTTGGCTGAAGAAGGTCCTCTCTCTTGTTTGCATGTGAATGTTTATTGTATCTTATGTGGAGGTGTCCTTCAAGTTGAAATCTCTCATTTTCTTGCTCAAGGATCCTGCATTATTAACAAACTCCTTTTCTTTCTTGAAAGAAAGTCATTAGTTTCTTCAAGATACAGAACATTCATCCAACATATTTTTAACTAGATGACTCAATATAAGATATGACAATAGTTGAATGTTGAGTCACTTTACTCAAGAGATTGCCTAAATATAAGCAAGCACATATCACTTGAACTAAAAAGATAGTTTCATTAACCAAGATGGTTCAAGGACAAGCATGTGAGGCAATAGAAAGAATCATCAAAGTTAAATCAATTTTTTTTGTTTTCAGAATCAATTTAACTTAGATTCTATTTGCATAAGATAATTATCAATAAAATATATAAGTTGAATTTTAATCAGATTATCTTAAGTAGTTGTTTCTATCAAAATTCTGATTGTGATTTAGCTTTCAACACAGATACTCTTGTTTCAGGAAGACAAGTAATCTTCTTTTAGAAAAAATAAGAAATATTTTTGACTTATGAGAGATAGCTCAAGAAAATTAATATTCATAATTTAACAGATTTTTATGCTCAGATTAAACATGATGAGTTAAAATTAATCAGTGGAATTTGAGATCATTTTAGGAAAAGATATTAATCATGGATACAATGATTATGCTCAATGAAATATTTTAATGATCAGATTTATTGATTTTGAATTTTAGAATAGTCTTGAGCATTACTTGTAAGAGGGAAGATGATTTGTTATTATAGAAACTTTTAAGTAAGTTTCTTATTATGATCATAACACATTAATCATTTATGATTGAACCAATTTGAAATAATTATGATTTAACCTATGATGCATATATGAGACTTATAAATCATAATATATTTCAGATAATCATATAAGGAATGAATGGTATAATAACATGATGAATTACGTTCATACCTTCATGAAGGATAACCTAAGATTTCATAAGTATTATGCTCAATAAAGTTTTAGCATGAAATCAGCATCAACCATTTATATTAGAGAAGAAATTTAGATTTTGAAAAACTTAAAGGAGAAGGTTATACATATTCATTCATTGTTTTCTTATTATCATGCAAGCACTAGAAAAATTTTATGCTAAGATCGTTGAGATAAAAATTCAACATATGAGGCATTTAAGAACTTTGATGCAGAGAGTATCGTAATTTCATAAAAAGATAATTTGATACACGATGTAGAATGTTAAACCTTATACTAGATTTAATGAATAAATTGAGACTTATCTTTAATTATGTGTCAACGCACCCATTTGTATGAAAGTTTCATTTGTTCCATGGGTAGCTTGGCACACTTATATCTATACCCTCATATTTTCATTTTGGGTACCCAAGCTTGCTTGGGTTCTTGAGGGTTAGTGCATATGGTTCCTTTTGGAACCCAAATCTGTTTAATCGTAATAACTTTACCATTTGATTTATTCGTATTAGAACCATAGGTAAAGTTTTTATGCCCAATCTTTTTATGTTTGAAATAAGTTATCTTATTTAATGGTTTGTTTGGCGAATTGATAACCTTTTTCTTTAGGGGTTTATTGTTGAGCAAAGAAATCCAGCCAAGTCTTGATTTATCAAAAACAATATGTTGACTTTCAAACATCGTTTTTAATCTTTCTGAACTTACAGTGAATTCGTTAATAAAAGATTTCAATTGGTTAACTTCTTCACTTAAGTTTTGATTTTCTTTAATCAAATTCTGATTTTTCTGAATCAATTCTTCTGAATTTAATCTTAAGCGTTCATTCTCAGAATTTAATTTGTCTTTCATTTCAGCAGTAGAATTTCTTTCCTCTGACATTTTCAGATGTAGCTTTTTATTCTTTAAACTAAGCTTCTTATTCTTTAAATTAAGCTTCTTGTATTCTAAGTATAAATCAGAAAATGCATCATGAAGTTCATCAAATATAAAATCAGATTGAGCTTCAGTATGTACTTGATTTTTGAATGAGAAATCCCTTTGTATTCGAGTACATACCTCATCTTCATATGCCACAAAGCATAGATTTTCAATTTCAGTTTGCTGCTCTTCTTCTTCGGAGCTAGTTTCAAATTCACTAGAAATGTTAGTGCATTCATATTTAACTTCAAGCATACTCCATATTTCCTTAGCAGTCATGCAAAAGATATGTTATTAAGTTCACTATCATCCAATGCACAATATAGAATATTCATGGCTTTTGCATTTTGCTGAGCCATTTTCTTATCATGATTAGCATTTGTATGTAGCCCATTGACTATGATACTCCATAAATCGTAGTCATGTGCTTGAATGAAAATGCGCATGCGTGCTTTCCAATGTGTGTAGTTTATACCATTAAATAGTGGAGGTCTATCAATTAATTGTCCCTCACTCATAGAACATCCCACTTGGGTTGTCATGATCTTTAACTCTTGATTGTGAGATCAATAATTACTATTGGAGCACCTTGCTCTGATACCACTTGTTGCCCAAGATGACAAGCCAAGAGGGGGGGGGGGGGGGGTGAATTGGTTTCTCTTAATTTTAACTATCTTACTTATGTTAAATGATGAGTTAGTGGAATTAAACAAATCACAATACAAACAACAAGAAGTATAGTGGTTCTGTGTTCTCCTTAGCACCTACGTCCACTCCCCAAGCGACCCCTTGGGAATTCACTATAATCCCGCGGATTACAGTTGGATTGTTTTCCGGGCTCACAATCCAAAAACCTTTACACTTTGGTTTTCCGGGATCACCAAAAACCTATGTTGGTTTTACGGGCTCACCAACGAACCTATACAATTGGTTTTACGGGTTTACCAACAACCTACATTGGTTTTACGGGCTTACCAACAACCTATGTTGGTTTTTCGGGCTCACCAACGAACCTTTATAATTGGTTTTACGGGTTCACCAATCAACCTATTCCGTTGGTTTTGCAGGCTAACCAACTAACCTTTACAAGGAGTTTAATAAACAAAGTAAGAAGATTTAAGCTCCTAGATGAGCAAATATAACAATATAATCTACAAAGAAGAGTTTAGAGAATAGTTATCGCTTGATGTGACTTCTCTCTTCTTTGTCAAGGATGCTTCACTCTTCAAGGGTGGATGGAGCTCTTAATGACTCTTGGAATTTGCTCAACCACTTTCTTTTGACTCTTGAATGAAGCTTTTGGATGAAGCTTGCCTTGCTAGGGTTCTCTCTTGAATGCACTTGATGTATTTTCCCAAAGTTTACTTCCTCTGATGAATACTCCCTCTTAAATACTTCTCCAACCTCCAAATAGTGCTTCCTGACCGTTGGATTGAAGAAACTAGCCGTTTATAGCCGTTGGGAGTCCAAAAAGCACTTCTGCACAACTAGCCGTTATGCTTCTGCCCGTGCTTGGGTCGACCCAAACTTTTCTTGGGTCGACCCAAACCACTATTCATCAGATTTGGGTCAGCTCAAACTTTTCTTGGGTCGACCCAAACCACTGTTCATCAGATTTGGGTCAGCTCAAACTTTTCTTGGGTCAGCCCTCTCAGAACCACAGAACCTTGCATTTCAGCCTTCCTTCACTTGGGTCGACTCAACATTTCTTTGGGTCGACTCAAGGTTCAGTTGGGTCGACTCAACTTTTACTTGGGTCGACCCTCTCAGGGTTTCCAGAGAACCTTTTCTGTCATGTATTCTGTCATTGTCTTTGGGTCGACCCTCTCACTGTTTGGGTCGACTCAAGCTTGGGTCGACTCAACTTCATCTTGGGTCGACCCTCTCAGTATTTCCAGAGAACCATTTTTTCGAGTCTTTGAGAGGCTTGAGGTTTGGGTCGACTCATGCTTTCCTTGGGTCGACCCAACTTACTGTTCATCTGTGCCATTTTTGCAAAAGTGTGCCAAATGCTTTCTTGATGTGCCGGGGTCGACCCAATCAACCTTGGGGTCGACTCAATCCACACTTTGCTGCAACTCAATGTTAGATTCATCCAAATAAACAACGAAATGCATTTATACAAATATACTGAGAGTAACAGACTTATAAATGAAGTATCGAATTAACTTGTAACATACTCTTGATTATTGCTTGTTAATCATCAAAATAACATTATCATCCTCAAAGTGAAATTTGAACATCAGAAGCCAACAGGGCTTTTGCAAGAGTTACCTTTGCCCGAGTGGAAATGGGAAAGGATAACTATGGATTTTGTGGTCGGGCTGCCCAGAACACAAAAAGGATATGATTCCATCTGGGTGATTGTGGATAGATTGACAAAATCAGCCCATTTTCTACCGGTGAAAACCACATATTCAGTAGCTCAGTATGTCGAAATATATGTGAATAAAATAGTATCTCTGCATGGAGTGCCAGTTTCTATTATATCAGATAGAGGTTCACAGTTTACCTCTAGATTTTGGCAGAAACTCCATGAGGCATTAGGAACTCAGCTTGATTTCAGTACAGCATTTCACCCTCAAACAGATGGACAATCGGAGAGGACCATTCAGACCCTCGAGGATATGCTCAGAATGTGTGTACTGAATTTCAGAGGTAGCTGGGACAGATACTTACCTTTAGTGGAGTTTGCATATAATAACAGTTATCACTCCACTATTGGTATGGCACCTTATGAGGCACTTTATGGGAGGAAATGTAGATCTCCCTTGTGCTGGTCTGAGATTGGAGAGAAGCACCTAGAAGGACCAGATTTGATCAGAGAGATATCAGAAAAAGTGCCAATGATACAGGAAAGGTTGAGGACAGTGTTCAGTAGGCAGAAGAGCTACTCAGATGTCAGAAGGAGAGATGTGCAGTTTGGCACGGGGGATCATATTTTCTTAAAGATCTCTCCTATGAAAGGAGTAATGAGGTTTGGAAAGAGGGGCAAGCTTAGTCCCAGATACATTGGCCCCTTTGAGATATTAGATAAAGTTGGCAATGTATCTTACAGATTAGCACTGCCTCCAAACCTCAGCCATGTGCATCCAGTATTCCACATATCTATGCTCCGGAAGTATGTGCCGGATCCATCTCATGTGCTATCAGTGCAGGAAGTTACAGTAGAAGAAGATCTTTCTTATGAAGAACTTTCTGTCGCTATTCTTGATACTCAGATCAGGAAGCTGAGAAATAAAGAAATATGTATAGTAAAGGTCCAATGGCACCGGCACAATGTTGAAGAATGCACTTGGGAGTCAGAGCAAAGTATGAAGAGCAAATACCCTCACCTCTTTGAGTAATTAGGTAATTTACTCTTTTAAATTCGAGGACGAATTTTATATAAGGAGGGGAGGATGTAATAACCCCAAAAAAATTTTTATATAAAAAGGACAGAATAGTCCTTTAAAATTAATATAAGGGGTAAAATTGGAAGGAATCAAAAGATAATGGCATAGTTGTAGATACGTTGAAGTGGTAAGGGTAAAATTGGAAAGGAATCAAAAGTTAATGGCATAACAGTAGATATGTTGAAGTGTTAGGGGCAAAATGAAAATTTAATAATATTAAAGAAAGGGTGAATAGTATCTTGATGTGATTTAATTGGAGGGTTTGAGCTGGCTCACGGAATGAAGCAGAGAAAGAAAGAGGGAGGAGGTTCTCAGACGGCAACAGAGAGGAAGAAAAAGAAGGAGAGGAAAGGAAAGGAATAAAGGAAGAGGAAGAAGAAGAAGAAGAAAAAGAAAAGGAAGGAGATCCCGGTTGCGCTGCCAGCTGAAGGAAAAAGTGTAGATCTCATTCCCCTCTACGCAAGGACCTCGATTTTCAAAAAGAAAAAGGTAAATATCCATCCCTATCTAGTCTTTTGATGATATTAGGCTATACAAAGGGTGGATGTAGTCTAGAGGGGTCGGATAAGGGTTGTAGAGGTGGTTAAAAGAGGAAGAATCGGATTTCGACAAATTTTTTCGGCACTACGGAAAAATTGTGTCGAAGTCTCAACTTCGGCGAATTATTTTGGAGGTCAAACGGCCTCCGATAATGATGCATATTACTATTCTGGAATCCTCTATGAGCGTAGGATGTTAGGTAAAAATTTCATCAAATTTGGAGTCTAGAAAGTGGATCAAACCCAGGATGAAGTAACCGGCTGTCGGTCCGGGTTACTGTTCATCCGGGTGGAAAATAGGGGATTTCATGCTATAATAGGGTATTAAGCCTAGATCAAGCTAAAAGGGACCTTGTACTCATGCAAGGGAGTTCCTAATACACATAAATGGTGAGTTAATTAATTAAAAAGAAAAAAAAGAAAGAAAAGAAAAGATTTAGGGAACGGAGAAGTTGAATCAATTAAATTTCCCTATGTTATAATTGGCACGTAGAATATGACCCTTGATACAAGACTAAATGTATTGTAAATGCATGTGACAGTTGGGCAAGAAGTTAGGGAGCAAGAAGAAGAAGCCCCCTACTGCCTACCATAAGGCGTATCGAGGCCGTGCCGGATCGGCAGGTGAGTGGAAGTTTGTACTTTGCACCATGAGCGCATTCCTTATTCATTTTCATAAATGTTGCCAAGTGTGACTTGATTCCACTGAGCTTATTGATTAATTGTTGTAGTAGATTCCTCTATAATCTTGATTCTCCATGCTTGATTATTCTGTACATGCATTTGAGGGAGCATTGAGAGGAATTACGAGGGGTTGATGAGTAATCAAATTGATTCCGAATTGTGAAATTATTTCTTTTGTAAATTGATTTCATTTCCTCTATTTCAAAGATTTGTAGAGCCTTTTTAGTGGTATATTGAGTTGTATTGCACTTCCTTGACCCTCACTCCTAACCCTGATGTTAGTTTATGATTGGGTCATGATCGAGTGAGTGGTAGTCTTGATTATACTCCTTTTTAGTAGAGTATTGGGAGGGTGCATTATGGCATTTATGCATGGCTTGGCAGTATCTGCAGGACACCTATAGTCGATGGGGTTGAACATCGGCCTTTGTGCACATAGTAGCCTTCTGGGTGGGCGGAGCCCAGTCCCTTCCTAGGGGGGACACGGCCCTAGGCGTAGGATCGGCCGGTCCTACGATTTATATTCTGCTTGCCGCCGGGCATAGTAAGACCCCGCAAGGTGCAGTATGGCTTTCCGCGGATGTAGAATTCCCGCGAGGTACCGTTTAGTATATAGATGTGAGATGGATTTCTGTTCTGGATACTAGCCAGCATTTATATTATCAGTATGGTGTCTTATTCTGCATATGCATGTGATAGTGGAGAGTTGTTGCTGGTTCGCCTGGGGCGTAAAACCCACCTCCCGATAGCTATCTAGCATTTATATTATCGGTATGGTGTCTTATCCTGCATATGCATGTGACAGTAGGGAGTTATTGCTGGTTCGCCTGGGGCGTAAAACCCACCTCCCAATAGCTATCTTGTTGATGATTCAGCCTATTGACACATGATTTATATGATTCAGTACTACGACCTGTTGAGCATATTCATGTTATCATACATACTTATTTAATTATTCTATATATGCTCCAGATGAGTTAAATGGGATTGTGATGATTTACTCCTTATTTCTTATGTTGAGTTATGTGTAACCTATTCTTGACGATTGCTCATATGCTCTTGAGATTTCACCACGAGCCATGATTATATCTTGTCTCATATGCATAGTACTCTCTACTCCACTCACTGAGTATTTATATACTCACTCCCCAGTTTGGTTTTTGATTGCAGGGCAGGTATTGTATAGAGAAGAGCAGGGTTAGAGATTGCCTGCTAGCTGTGCCGCTCCATAGTATAGTATAGTATAATGTAGATAGAGGTTTATACCCTTTTGGTGTATTATAAATCTTCTGTTGTATATAGTGTATAGTTACAGTCATAGATCCTATTGTGGATATGGGTTTGACCATGGATGGAATGGGAACCAGATTTTTATACAGTTGAGTTATATGCCTGTGATGATGTATTGATATATATTGTCCAGGTTCGTTATGTGACAGGTTATGTGATTGCTGCTCTGACAGGTAGTGTTGTTGTATGTATTGAGATAATCCTGACAGGTCACTATAGGAAAGGTGATCATTTTGTGCATGCATCATGCCAAAATTTTCAGAATTTATTGATGATTGATAGGTAGTAGGGTTCTACGTGGTGGCTGGTGGCCTTATGCCTACCCGCACCCTAGGACCGTCGCGGCGGCCCGCCGGAAACGGGGCGGGGGTCGTGACACCTTAAACCAGTTCGCGACCAAATGATATGTTGTTACTAGGACGACAGTATTATCGAGATTAGGTCATTGTGTGACATATACGTTGGTTGTCCTCTTAACCAAGGAGTGTAGAGACACTGGTATGCCACACAGGTGAAGTGTAGGAGTACATTTCACTGAACGTGACCAATTTCGGAACGCTTTTCTGTCAAGAGATGTTCCGAGTGGATATGGGTATAAGTTTGGCCCTCTGACCTGAGACCGCAACCTGTGACTAGCAAGCAACTCATTGTACTTTGGTACCGGACTACCTGGATTTCTAATTCACTGGGTGCAGTCAAGTACTTGCGTAGTCAGTTGTGAGTCGAGATGGAATTGACCCCTCTTGAAAACAGGAGATAATGTCTTGTGATTAATTTAGCAAAACCTTGGCTAGGATAATCCCAGTGAGGAGTCACGGGATATCTAAAGTTAATCACATAATGGATGTACTAATTATAGGGTTGACAGTGAGCTCTAAGTCATCCTGGCATTAGGAGTCAAAGGGATTGAATTATACAGTAACCATAGTTCAGGATTTCAGAATATTTGCTTCGCATATATTCGACCTATCCGGACGTCGAGTACCATTGCTAGATGGTCATATCGAATAGTGTAGGAAGTCGTTCCTATACTATCGGCTTAGGTTCGAACCTATGAGGTCACACGCATAGAAGATTCCTGATTGATCAAGAAGGCTGATGAATGATTAAGAATCATTCAGGGGTAAATTGGTCAATTCGATTGGTAAATTATCTTATAAAATAATTAAAGTAATTATCGAAGGATTAATTAGTAATTAGTTTGCTAATGAACTCAATTGGATTGAGTAATTAGACTAAGGATGAGCTAAATTGAATTAGATTCAATTCTGGGCTCAATCAGGATTTTTGACCTGATTGGATTAGGTCTGAATCAAGAAGACTTAGGTTGACCAAATTAAATTAGATTAAATTTGTGCTTAATTAGGAATTGACCTAATTGGATTAGGTTCAACCCATGGTAATTGGATCATTCTAATTATTAGGATTTAATTAAATTAAATGGGTTTGATCTGAAATTGTTCGGATCTTGAAATCCACTTGTCACATATCCATGCATGGCGCCATAAATTGATTTTTAATATGATTAAAAATTAATTTAATTTATTTAATGGTGCCATGGGACACTTGGCAACATCATGGACCTCTTTCATCATCAGATGGGGTGACATGGAGAGATAAATTCATGAAAAGAATTGAATAAGATCAAATTCTCTCTCTTCATGGCATATGTCATCCTTATCTTTATCTCACTTCTAATTAAGGTTGAATTTCGAATTTAATCACCACAAAATCACCATGTGACCCTCTAATCTGATTGGGGGCATGGAAATTTTGAAATTGAAAGAGGAAAGTGGCAACATGATGAATGGTTTAGATTAGATCAAGCTTCATCATATAATGGCGCATGAACTTGAATTTTGAATTCAAAATTCAAAACCCCACAAAATCCTCCTCAAATAGGGATGGTTGGCATGAAGTTAGAGGGGATGGCAACATTAAAAGGACCTCCATCAGATGGTGGTCGAATTCAAGGAAAAAAGAGAGAAAAAGAAGAAAAAAAAAGGAAAAAGAAAAGAGAGGAACCCTAGTTCATGCATGGAAAAATTCTGCATTAAATCTAGCCGACTTCTTCCTCCTCTAAGTCCATCAAGCCATTAGTGTTAGGGGTCCCTGATTATAAAAGTCTTTAGATCAGATCTAAGTCCTCTTCAATTCCTCTAAACCTTTCCTCCAAGTTTTTCCAAGAAGGCGGATCAAAAGTTGATAGCGTTGGGAAGATCAAATTTCAGCTTCAAAAAATTCTGCGCAAGCTAGCACTTCCGCAGGATTGGATCTCTTCAGGAACTTCGCGTGTACTTCTCGTAGAGGCCATTCGTGTGCGT
Source organism: Phoenix dactylifera (assembly GCF_051530095.1). NCBI lineage: Eukaryota > Viridiplantae > Streptophyta > Magnoliopsida > Arecales > Arecaceae > Phoenix > Phoenix dactylifera. The sequence continues at coordinate 15,505,855 of NC_143191.1, forward strand.
GGCTGCGAAGTCAAGGATCAGATCTACAACTTTCATCCATCATAAAAGGTATTAATCTAGCATTAATCATTTATTATAGTGTCAAGATCTAAGTCCGATTTCCGAGGTTTTACCCTCTTTTGGGGCTCCTCACGGAGATATCTCCAGAATCCATTCGATGGATATTCGGAGATTAATTGGAATAGAGTTCTTAAGTTTTAGATTTGATAGTTAATCATGCATGAAAGTTTTAGCATAATTGTTTAAACGATTCTGGCATAATCCTATATGTTCTTAAGGTGCTGATTTCTAGATTTGATCTTGTAAGCATGCATGAATTAAATTGTTTAATTCGGTTTTTTCTGCTGCGTTTTTGAAACTTAAAAAGAACTACGTATGGCTTGATCCCCCTTATGAAGGGGTACGTAGGCAACCCAATCAGGTTCAGTCATGGTTAAAAAAAAAAAAAATTCAGCATGCTTAACACCGAAGAACCAAGGATTCACTTTCATGACAATCCTCACAGCAGCTGCTCTCTGGCCTAGGTCTAGGCGCTGTTCCAATTTTTATTTACTGAAATATTGAAGAAGTCCAGCTCTTCTTGTTTGGCATTTATAATGCTAAACTTGGTGGCTGCTGCCATCTTCCTCAGCAGCTCAAGCTCATCGTATATTGGTAAACCGCACCCCTTTGCCGAACAGTTTCTCCCTCCATTGATAAGATGCCAAGTAGTGGTGGAAGGTGTAAGTGAAGGAGATGCTGCTATTGATGATGGCCATCAAGATAAGGCAGATTTCCATGCATGCACTCCTTCGGCGTTACCAGAAGGACACAAGCAAGTCGATGTAATGATGCATGAAGATTCAGATGATGAAGCTATTTGTGACGATGAAAATGGAAATTGGGATGGTCATGACGATGATGAGAATGATAATTATGACGATGATGACGATGATGATGATATCGATCCTATAGATCTAAAAAAGAGATCACAAGAGTTCATTGACAAGATCCTATGGTATCAAACATATAGACGGTAAGAAAATTCTATATCCAAAATTGATACAATAAAATGTTTCTCATACCAAAAATGGCACCATAGTGGCTCACATAAAAGTAGCATCAAAAAATAATCCTATATCAAAAAGTGATACAATAAAATGTTTTTCACACCAAAAATGGCACCATAGTGGCTCACAGCAAAAGTGACACCAAAATTTAATTCTATATCCAAAAGTGATATAATAAAATGTGGCTCACACCAAAAATGGTACCATAGTGGCTCACAGCAAAAGTGGCACCAAAAGTTAATTCTATATCTTTTGTTATCCGGCATCTTCATCATTCACCAAAAATGGCACCATAGTGGCTCACAGCTTGACGAATAAAGTCTACAAGCCAGCATACTTCTATCTTTTGTTATCCGGCATCTTCATCATTTCTTTGCTCTCTTATTTTCGGTAATTGTGCCTACATATAAATGTGTAATCGATCAGAAAGCAGTAAGATGTGCAAAATAAAAAATATCTACTGTCATCTCATTACCTGTATCAAATTCAACGTTTCAGTAAAACCACGTGTATTTAAATTTGCCCCGTAAAAGTTCTGCTACATTTCATAGTGGAACAAATACAAATAATACAATGAACCAATTATAAGGTGATACAACAAAATATAAGAGTAATACAACAAGGCCATAATCATAATCATAATTTAAAACTTTACCATTGTATGTTGAGGCAGTAAATGATTCCTTGAGCTAAAGGCACCATCCTGAGGTGACTGCTATATTGTTGAAGAAAAAAATCATATAAATAATTTGAAGAATTAGTACTATAAATTAATTTTTAAAATATCAAATTTTAAAAACAAAAAATATATATCTTGTTACCTCTGTTAAATATACCGAAGAATACATCTGAGTTGCTTGATTACCAAAATCGAAACCTGGGTTATGGCATGGATGCTTTGTTTCGAATGGTGAAATATAGATTTAGTTAGTACATTTTATCATATAACATTGTAAGCACTAGACATAAAACATATTTCATACCTGTGTGAGCAGTTGAATATTGGAGGGTCCTTGAGTTTGAGGTTTTCTCTTTCTTGTAGCTCTCTCTAATGCACCTTTTATTCTGTGAGATGTCCCTCCACATGCTTGTCTCCCTTTAAGCTTTATTCCTTTAATTTTCTTGCCTTCACAGCTAGTAGGTTGCACACTGTCATTAGATAGATGAGCCTTTGATTTGAAACGGGTGCCCCCAAAAGTAGATTCTTCAATTGATAAATTTTTCAAACTTGCCTCTACTTTATTCAATGTACTTTCATGAGCATCCAAAGCAATACCAAAAGACTCATTAGTCACCGCAGCTCTTGCTGCCAAATTAGAATACAATTTAAGCAATGCTCTATAACGGCTTCCCACATCTCCATTTTGGTCATATTTTCCAACACATATATTCATTGCAGACCCATCCTTTGCATCTTTTGACCACCTTTTTAAAATATACTGATTTGGCACCCTTTTAAAGTTTTGAATAGATAAAACCTTTAAGGCATGGGTACATAAAATTCCAACAAATTCAATTTTTTTACAACTACATATCACTGTAGAAGCCAATGAATCAAATTGAACAATGTGTGAGCGAGATATATAGGGAGGAATAACTTTATAACTGACCACAGATCCATTCTCACCATCCTTATGCAATTCACAATCCCATGTGAGCCATAATTCATGACTAAACAACTTAAATACTGCAGGAGTATAAACACTTGCTGCATGCTTTAATATTTCCACAGGATATTCCAATGTTGGTCTACTTTGAGTTGCTTTAAAATCTGCCCTCAATTCTTCAAAGCGTCTATCATCAACCAACCTCTGAAAGTGATGAAAGAAACGCAATAAGTCATAATTATAAGTTATGTACCTTTTGATTACACTGTTCATACTCTCGCTTCTCTGAGTAGTAGACATATCAGCACAAAATATTTTACTCCCATAAACGAAAGCCCATTTCTCCTTTATCTCAAATTGTCTCTGCAACCAACTATTATCTCTTAGATCTTATTTATCAAGCATCTTATCCCATACATGTAAAAAATCATCTTCATCGTCGTGGTCATATACACAACTACTAAAGTCTTTTGCAAAGCTACTATACCTTCCAAACACACCATTGAGCTTCTTACCAGCATTTTGGTACATATGCCAAATACATAGACGATGTTTTGTTTCTAGCCATTGTGAAGCTAATGCTTTTGCCATTGCACGATCTTGGTCTGTGAGGATAGTTTGTGGCTTCTTACCAAACATTGTCTTTTGAAAAGAATCAAACAACCACATGAAAGTCTCAGATGTTTCATCATATAACAATGCAGCACCAAAGATGATACTCTGTTTATGATGATTAACTCCAACAAATAATGCAAAGGGCCTACCTTCTTTATTTTTTTTGTAAGTTGTATCAAAGCATACTACATCTCCAAATATTCATAATCTAATCTCATTCTACCATCTGCCCAAAAAATATTGGTGATAAGATCATCAACGTCAACTTGAATCACATAAGAAAAATTAAGATCTTCAGATTGCATTCTTTGAAGATATTCAAGTAGGCCTCCTGTATCTCCAATTTTCATCTTTTATGTTCGTCTTGTACGCAAATAATTGTTATAATCCTCATGAATGAAGCCAAGATTGTCAAGTCCACCTACCCTTCTAGCCAGTAGTCCTATGCTTGCTTTTGGTGCAATTCCAGAACTATCTACTAATTCAGCTTCAACAGCTTAAGCCGGATTAATGGTTCTGTGAGATCTAAGGAATATACGTTTACGAGGAGAAGCTAAAACATGTGTGTGATTTGATACAAATTTTGCTACAGAATATTTTTCACTAGATCTACGACTAATTTTCATCTCAGCCAAGCAACCACATCTTGTTTCTGGACCATGGCGTTTCACATCATCATCTCTTTTGTCATTCCCTCGTAGACCTTGGCAAGAACAACAAAAAACTCGATCTAACCATTTACGTAAATCATCTTGATTCCCCTTTTCATAATGTCCTTTACTTCGCCTAATACTAAATCCGACTGCACGTGCATAATTGTTATAGAAATCATATGCTTCTTGCTCAGTCTCAAACTCGATTCCCAATTTCGGAATTACTTCTTCTGCTACATTAGCCTAAATTTCATCATTGCTATCTACTGAAATAGGTTCCAGCGAATTAACTCTCACAAGTGAATCCCCATCTTCAAAAGTCAATTTTCGAAATAATGGAGGATTAGTCTTTGGGTGTCCCTGTTCAGAAAAAAAATCAATAGCTGGCAGCAATTAAAGAAAATAGAAAATAGAATACAACTCTAAATGTTGTAACAATAATAATTCAATGGGCATCCTTCCCTTTTCCATGAATTAAATTATACTAGAACTAGATGGCACTGTAATTAAAAATTCCAATATAACTTCCAAGTATATGAAGACAAGCACATAAAAAGCTGCAAAAAATTTAGCTTGCAAGGCTCTCGTTGAAGCAAAACCTTCCAAGTTGATATTCTAATCAATGTTTATATACACTAAAATGGAATTTGATATTCTAATCTCAGCATAATTCCATAACAAAAGACATGAAAAATGAAAAAAACAATCAAAATTGAGAATTTTATTGATAATTAGTACTATAAAACATCAATTTTTTTAATTACAAAAAGAACAAAAAGAACTAAAACAACAAGCATGTTTAGAAACTTATACTCACGATCACCTCCTTTCCGTTGAGGTGCGCGGCGGTGAGGTCCCCCATGCTCTTCTTTGTCGTGGATGCCACACCCCTCGGCCCCTCTTCTTCCGTTGAACAGAATTTTCTTTTTTTTTGGTTTCGGAATGGATGGGGAGGAAGGAAGAAGATTTGAAGCCGGGGGAAGACGTAAGGAGCTTTAAACCTTGATGTTTGTTTAAACCTTGCCGAAGCATGGAGTGGAGTGTCCGTTTAAACCTTGAGCTACGTGAAGAGGTAAGCGGAAGGGACATGAAGTGCTTCAAAAACGTTCTTCTCCCACCTAATAAATTCTTGCGTAAATTAATTCCCGACCCTCCCCTTGACTACTGTATAATGCTAAGTCCCTGTTGACCCAAACCATGTTTTCCGGTCCAAGATTAGGGATAATCTTAATTACCGGTCCATAACAGAGGTTTTTTTTTTTTTTTTTTTCCGAAGCTGCCCTTTCGTTGCCGTTATGGTTGAAAACGTGGAATCGGTTGGGAAATCGACCGCAAACAGAGGAATATGGCTCGGATTTTCCATTGGAATCGTGGAGAAACAGGATTTCTCCATTGGCAGCGAGTCGGGGAGATCATTCGCATGGGATATGGCTCGGATTCTTCTATTTTGCTTCTTGGATCCGGAAGAATCAAGCGGAAAGGGGAGACTTTGAAGCGGAAAGGGAAGAGTTTATCCATTGGAATCGTGGATGAACATGGTTTCTCCATTAGAAGCGTGTCGGGGAGATCGTTCGCAAACAGAAACTACAGTTCAAATTGTTCAGGGATATTTCTTCTACCAAAAATAATCAAGTGGGAAATTCCAGTTGAAATACTATTCTATGAGTTTCGGAAAATTCAGGTTCCTCCTTTTTTGTTTGCTTAGAGTCCCTTTCGATATTTAGCGGCAATGGTTTCATTGCACAAGAGTAATAGAGGTTAAAATGCTACTCCAATTTCTCTTAATTGACTGAGGCATCCCTCTGTTCTCCTCTGTTTTCTGAATGTTATTGAACGAAAACCCTGTTTTAGCCGGCATATCTTGTTGTGTGTCTGCCATTGCTCATATACTGTTTAGAGACATAAACGTGTGACTTCCATTGCTGATATCATATTCCAAAAAAAAGTTGCTGTCCCTCTTTTCTCCTCTGTTTCCCAACTGTGATCGAACGAAAATCCTATTTTAGCTGGATTATCTTGTTGTTTGTCTGCCATTGCTCATATACTGTTTGGAGACCTAAACGTGTGACTCTCATTGCTGATATCATATTCGAAAAATAGTTGCTGTGTCAGCATTCCCTTCGCTTCATTGTTGTAATAGCATTCGGAACTTCAATCATTTCCCCTTTTTTCATTTTTCCATTGTCATGGCTTCCAAAAAAACAAGTAGCCCTGTTTTCATGGCTATTTGTTCTTATGGTGGCGAAGCTCTTATTATTTCCGTCTCCGAGGACACAAATCTCGATCAAATTTACAAAGAAATAGTGGAAAGGTGGAGACATCTGTCTGATACAATGGTAGAAGTTAAATATTTTATTCCAAACAAGTCTAGAATGGTTGTTTCGCTCCTGGGCGATAAGGATGTTCGGAATATGCATCAAATACACGTCAACTTAAATGCGCCGGTGATCGAGTTGGTTGTTAGTCATATTCCATGCTTGATCGAAGCAGCCGATGTCGTAATTGATATGAGGTAATGCAGAAGTTAATTGCATCTGTTTCTATTTTGGTAATCTTAGTTTAACTCTTTGTTGTATTGCATATTTCACATGTTAGTTTTTTCATGTTAATCACTAATTTAATAGTTAGTATGCTAAATTTTTGTTAAACTTATTGTAGGGATAGTGGCCCATCCCAAAATGTTGAGTGTAGTTGCCGATCAAAATTTTTTTCAAAGGGTAGCTTAAGTAATTTCGGTCGAGTTGTTGAAGAAACAAGAGCTGCAATTGAAGAGCAACCTAGTCAAAGAAATTCTTTGGATGCTTGGAAAACTTCTATTGAGGGTGTTGGTCCGGAGTTCAATGATGTGGAAACTCTTCGCGACACGATTCGCAACTTTTGCATTGCAAATTGTAGAGATTTTGTATTTGTGAAGAACGATCGCCTGCGACTGACCGTGGAATGTGCATACGAAGGATGTGAATGGCGTATCCATGCTTCCCGACTTGGAAATCAAGAAAGTTTTGCAATTAAAAAAATGAATAGTCAGCATACATGTGGCAGAGGGTTGCAAGTCCGGTCGCATCCTAAGGCTTCGAAACGTTGGGTTTCAAACATAGTTAAAGAAAAACTTCAAGATATGCCGTTATATAGGCCGACTAATATCGTAAAGGATATTCGTCGAGAATATGGTGTTGAATTGCCGTATCATCAAGCTTGGCATGGCAAGGAGGTGGCTATGAAGGACCTTTATGGTCACAGATCAAAATCTTATGACCGGATATGCTAGTATTGCGATGCCATTCTTGAGACCAACCCTGGCAGCATAGCGGAGTATGAAACTATTGAAGGTCGATTCAAACGCCTATTCATTTCATTTCATGCTTCAGTAGTGGGTTTCATAAGAGGTTGTAGACCTCTGATTTTTATGGATGGAACATTTATAAAGCATAAGGATGGAGGAGTAGTTCTTGGTGCGACTTCCAGAGATGCGAACGACGATATGTTTCCTATTGCTTACGGTGTGGTCGATACGGAGACTGATGACAATTGGGACTGGTTTTGTCGGAATTTGAAAGAAGCAATTTATAGTTGCATTGAGTGGCGAAGTGAGCAAATCACATTTATGACGGATAGACATCAAGGAATTATTAAATCAGTGCCGAAATACTTTCCTGGTAGTTACCACTCATATTGTTTCCGTCATGTGAAAGACAACTTCAAGAATCAGGTATGTATAGTCATATTTTTAATTTTCAGCATACAATATATCTAACTAATTTAGGATGTTTATGATCTCATCCTTTTATTATTGTTAATGCAGGTGCTTGTCCATTATTGTGCAAGTGAGAGAAAAAGGCTGCTCGATTTACTAAATGCTGTTGCTTATACTCCAAGGCTGAATGTTTTCCACAAAATAATTAGCAAACTTACATTAGATGCTTCAGGGAGTAGAACTTTTCTCCTGCATGCAAATCCGAAGCATTGGGCAAATGCAGTATTTCCAGGTCCACGATGGGGTATTATGACATCTAACATGGCAGAGTGTTTCAACAGTTGGATCTTGGAGGCTCGCCATCTTTCCGTGCCTCAGTTGGTTGACCATATCAGGCTTCAAATAATGACATTGATGCATGAACGGCGTAATCGAGGTTACAATATTCAAACAAATCTATGCCCAGATGCAGAGAAAGTATTGCATAGAAATGCAGAAGACGGTCGGAGATTATCCGTATTTACGTCAAACATAATGATATATGACGTAAAGGATACAAACTACTCTTGTGAAGTTGACCTCCAGAATAACAAATGCTCTTGCGGCAAGTGGCACATATTCCGCATGCCATGTAAGCATGCATGTGCATGCATTGAGAAGGCTGGTAGATCACTGTACCACTTCACTGATAATTCTTTCAAAACTGAAATGTACAGAGCAACATATGCCGAAGCTTTTAGTCCAATTCCTGATATTGAGGAGCCCTATAGTGCCTCAGATGAGATTCATATTTTACCCCCAATCAGAAAGACTCGACCAGGTAGGCCAAAAAAGAAGAGAAGACCTTCGCAAGGGGAGTTAGTGCGTCATATAAAATGTGGATGCTGCGGAAAGCTTGGGCACAACAGAAGAACTTGTAATGTGGCCATCGACTAAATATTTTGGAGATTAGGTGTAATGTATGGAGATCTGAATTTTTTATTTTTGTCGTAGTCATTTGCTTCTTATTTTGTTGTGGAAGAATTTTGCACAAACAATTGATGTCAATGAAATGAATTGCATAGTTCTCTGGTTCCCTCGGCACACTCTTACTGTTGATGTTATTGGAGAAATATAAGACAGAAGCTTCAAGAAATTCAGATGATTGCGTGTCTCTATACCGATTGGTAGTAAGCAACCCTTGGCACACAATGGCACACCTCTGGTTGTGCAACATGTCAGACATAAGTACTTCTCAGCATACAGTAATCCGTAGCACATCGTTTATTAATACTGGAACACTGTATTTATAGCTATGAAAGGGGTTAATATAACATGGTACACCAAGGCACACTGTTAAAATACAATGAAAGTTTCTGGCACCATGTTAAGTATACTTCGAACACAATCTGTGAATCCTGGCACACATTCCATACTGGTGCACACTTCAGTGGATTGCAATGGAACGCATTTAAGTATGATTGGAATCCACTTATAAAAGCCTGGCACATAATTGTTCATTCTACGCAAACAGTAAACTATGCTTGGAACACATTTCAGTATGTGGTGTGCACACTTATAAAAGCCTGGCACTCATTTTTTAAAGGTTTGCACCCAACAACAATTGCTTGGAACACACTTGTTTTAGACTATCTCAGATTTTTGAGTTGGCTTTGAAACAATTTCAGATACTTTAGTGTGCCATTTGCCCCGACACACTCTTACTGTTGATGTTATTAGAGAAATATAAGATAGAAGATTCAAGAAATTCAGATGATTGCGTATCTCTATACCGAGTGGTAGTAAGCAACCCTTGGCACACCATGGCACACCTCTGGTTATGCAACATGTCAGACATATGTACTTCTCAGCATACAGTAATCCGTAGCAGACCGTTTATTAATACTATAACACTGTATTTATAGCTATGAAAGGAGTTAATATAACATGGTACACCATGGCACACTGTTAAAATACAATGAAAGTTCCTGGCACCATGTTAAGTATACTTCGAACACAATCTGTGAATCCTGGCACACATTCCATACTGGTGCACACTTCAGTGGATTGCAATGGAACGCATTTAAGTATGATTGGAATCCACTTATAAAAGCCTGGCACATAATTGTTCATTCTACGCAAACAGTAAACTATGCTTGGAACACATTTCAGTATGTGGTGTGCACACTTATAAAAGCCTGGCACTCATTTTTTAAAGGTTTGCACCCAACAACAATTGCTTGGAACACACTTGTTTTAGACTATCTCAGATTTTTGAGTTGGCTTTGAAACAATTTCAGATACTTTAGTGTGCCATTTGCCCCAGCACACTCTTACTGTTGATGTTATTGGAGAAATATAAGACAGAAGATTCAAGAAATTCAGATGATTGCGTGTCTCTATACCGATTGGTAGTAAGCAACCCTTGGCACACCATGGCACATCAATTTATAGTAGTGTGCCAAGTCATGAAAGATGTGTGCCTAGTGGTTGTTAGTGTGTGCTGCCAAGAAATAATGATGTCTATATACAAGAGAAGTGTGTGCCATATGTACATAAGTGTGTGCCGCCAATTGAAAGATACGTGCGAAAGTCTAGAATGATTGTAAGATTTTTGTACAAACATTGAAACTTTTTTGTAAACCCTTTTGCAATGCATCATCTCTTCGCATCTCTATGGAAGCAACGTCTCGTGGCCTTCGTCGCGAGAGAATGTGCAACTCCTCCTCTCTAGGCTCTAGCTTCTCGATCACCTGATGCAAGCGAAAACTTAAGTTTGGCATCAACTCAAATTATTTTCGATGTAAGAAATAAAAATTCAAACCTGATATCGTTTTAACTTCTTCATGATTTCAGAAATCACGTCCACCTTGCGAGGAAATGAGACATTGCTCCAACGCAGGAGACGTGGATACATGAAGGTGGGTCGTTGGCTTCCAACAAGGTAGCCTGCAAAAAATCAATGTAAACATAAAATTAGAAGTAAATACATATCTTAACAATGAAATTTAAAATAGATATTAAGATGCTTACCACCAAAGCGACCGTGCAGCCGTCCATATATTTAGCCGATCCCTTGCCAGTGATATTCCTTGACCGCACACTATCGGCTACACTAGGTATTTGTTGCGAAGAAAAGCAAAAACAGCAAGACCCCAACTATATGAACCTAAGCGGTCTAAATCATCAAGATATGAACATAATGCCTTAGGAACATAATAGTGTATAGTTGGAAAGAGGATAGTCACAAAGAGATATAGAACCCATAACTTTGTGAAATCCTCTACATCTTGTTGTCCGCTCTTTCCAACAAGAAATTGTAATCTATTCTTTACTGCATTTCTATTGGCTTTTTTATGGTCCCCCTCAAAAAAACGGATGATGAGGTCAGACGTGACCTCCCCTTACTATGCAGTTCTACCTCATCGCCCGTCGCACTTAAACCAAGAATTAGTGCAAAATCGCTCCCTACAAAAGGAACTAAAACCTTACCAAACCAAAACCCCTCCTCCTCGTCATCCCAGAAGAAGAGCAGAGTGTCCAGGACAGGCCTACTCTGTTTAATATATGGAAGATCTAGCAAATGGCCAAAAGGTGTGCCGGTGATCCTAACCTTCTACTCATGAGACAATAACGGAACTAGGATGACCATAAAATTAACAAAATGGCTGAAGTAACACCTACCATTGACCATATTTTTAGGGCTAACAGCAGGTGCTCTACGTTTAGTCTGAATTGGAGCCATGAAAAATGTCTGCAACACAAATATATTCAAACACTAATTGTGAATAAAATCAACTGAAAAATAGAAACATATAATTGAGTAAAACATAGACGGGATAATGAATGATTTTAATAAATTATAACAACGAACAGAAATGTTTCCCAAATAAACAAGCTTTTTTAAGACAAAAATCTTAATTTTGATATCACACCGTCCCTGTCTTCTGGAAGAGGAAGACATGCATATGGGCCATCCTTGGCACATTTTCCTTTAGGAGGGACTGTTTTGAGTTGTTGTCATATATTAAAAAAGAGGACGAAAGAAATTAAATCCTTGGAAATGAAAGCTTGAAATGGATTGGATCCATCAACAAACCCTCTGTTTCTTTCTCTTGGAACTTTTCATAGCAGTGGCAAGGGAAACTATGGCTTCCACCACCTTAAAAACTGTAGACTTTGGCTACTGTTAGGCATTCAATGAGCTAGTGTAAAGGACTACATTTCCGGTCTTTTACCTTCCTGATAGATTAGTGTAACTTCTTATGTTTATCAAGATTCAGTGGAAGTGTTTTTAGCTCAATTAGGGATTTCATTTGATTTGTTCTTATCAAAAAAAGAAAAAAACTGATGGTTGATTGAAATAATTCCTTCTGGAAGAGGGAGACATGCATATGGGCCATCCTTGGCACATTTTCCGTTAAGAGGGACTGTTTTGAGTTGTTGTCATATATTAAAAAAGAGGACGAAAGAAATTAAATCCTAAGCATTCGCACATTATGAAAATAAATGCCCTACAATACTATATTACAGTTTGTTGCTACGAAAACCAAATCGAGAAATTATGATCCAGGGTTTACAAACCGTCGAAGAACCGGCAATATGCCTCGGAGAGGGTTTGGGAAGCGAGGTCGAATGAAGCGCCGTCGACCAACGATCAGGACGAAGACGCGAGCGTCAAGAAAAGCTTCAGGTGTGGGAGTCGACAAAATGCCGTCGCCTCAGAGCTCTCAGTCGGAGACCTGCTGGAAAATAGAGTCGACAGAGGAACTCTCGGTCGGGAGCAAGAGTGATTTGCCGGTGGGAACTTGTTTACGGTCTTAGGGTTTGAAACGGGGGACACCAGATCAACCGGAATCGGTGAGGAAGATGGAAAATTTCGTGGGGAGATAGGATTGCAAAATGGGGGAAATATGAATCCTTAACGATGAGAGCTATTTACGTGTGAAGATAAGTGAAAAATGGGAAGAGATGAAGCCGAATCGGTAGGGAACTTCAGGGCTATTTTCGTCTCAAATAGAAAGAGAGAAACGAGATGGACCGGCTGTTTCGGTGGGTACCTCAGGGTTATTTTTGTCTCAAATATAACGGCAGAAACGGGATGGACCGGCTATTACAAAAAGAGTAAACAGGGACTAAAAATTATAGTCCGGTCCAACACTGGACCGGCCATTAATTACCCCTAAATTCTTTTGCCCCACCTATCAAATTTTGACACTTGTCATTTAATTAAAGGTGGAACATAGAATGGGACAGAGAAATGAGATAGAAGATTTGAAGCCCTCCTCGCCATGGGCCCATGGGTCCTGGACTTTGAGCCTGGGGAGGACACCATGAGAATAGCGATGGTGTGGCTCCGCCTGCCTTGCCTATCGTCGAAGTATTGATCGACGTCGACCATCCTCCACATCGTGGCCCAGGCGAGCCGGCCAATTGCGGTGGATGGGGTTCGCCCGAGTAAAGGTGGCGGTCGACGCCACCGAACTTCTTTTAAGCTTTGATAGGAAAAGACAAAGGTGCGATGGCAGCTCTTCGTCGACGAAAATATGCCGGTCCTCTGCTCGTCGGAAGCCGTCGTCTCCGCGCTCTGTTGTTCCTCCCGGCTTCTCCGGTACGACCTCAATACCATGATGCTGCCCAATATGGAGACGTTGCGAGATCATGGAGTCCCGGGGCCGAAGCTCATCAAGCTAGCTACATCGTATCCACGGGTGCTGATGAAGAAGCGCGATCGGTTCACAGAGACTGTAGAATTGCTCAAAGGAATGGGGATGAAACCAACGTCGACGACGTTCATTCTCGCTATCGCTGCGATGCTGGCGCTGACGCCGGCGACGTGGGAGAGGAAGCTGGCGGTTTATAGGAGTTTAGGATGGTCTGACAAGGAGACTCTCTTGGCCTTCATGAAGTGCTGGCATCGGACCAGAACATCAGGAAATCGATGGAGTTCTTTGTGAATAAGCTGAATTGGGAGCCGGCATTTCTAGCAGCGCGGCCGATGCTTCTGTCTCTCAGTCTTGAGAAGAGGATCATTCCAAGGTGCTCGATTTTGAGCATTTTGTTGTGGAAGGGATTGTTGAGCAGCAAATTCGGTGTGCACACCTTGCTGTTAAGTAAGAAGGACTTCCTGGAGAAGTATGTTGTCAAGTATGGGGAGCAGGTCCCTGAGGTGCTTGAGGCTTACCAGGGGAAATTGGAATTTGTAGGTATTGAGGCAGGGGATCAATGCAAACAAAAGAAAAGAGGCAGGGGATCAAAGAAGCATTATGGAAATTGGCAGTTGTGGAAGAGTTTAATTCCTGGAGTTCTTGACTTCCTGTAGCTATTCCATTTTATAGTACTCTTGAGAGTTCTACAAACTTTTGGCCCCTGTCGGAATGCTACCTCCAATACTTGGGAGATACACTTGCTTCGGTTCATTCTGATTTTGTTCTCTTGTTCTAATTTCTTGCATATCATTTTGGGCTGGTTGTCATTGTAAAATTTGTTGTTGCTGCAACTACCAGAATAGGTTGCACCATGCTAAAAGCAATTAAATTGCCAAGATGAGACTGAATTACCTACATTCATCTAGTATATTTGGGCTAATTTGGGATGTACAGGTGTAAAGGGTTTTCTCGATGGGTAGTTTGCATATTATCTCTTGTGTTGCAGCATCAGCTTCTTCTTGTTTTGCCTGGCAAAACTGACATTCAAATGTTTCACATAGAAGAGGATGAATTTTCAGTTCGGTCCTGCATGAAGGTATCTGTTTATATTCTCTTACCCCACAAAGTATTCAGTTCTTGAAAGTTTATGTGATCGAAGAACTACTTGACATGCTCTCTTTTGAATGTCTATATATGTTGCTGATTTTGTCTGGAGGTCTTGAGTGTGGTTTTGATCTTTAAAAAATAGGTGCTCGAGTCTATTGACCTCTTTATATGTCTAAGATTGATTTTCCAATGTGCCACCACTTGTCTCTTATTTTCTAATTACAATGTTATTCACATAGTTTCTAGCTGTTGTTGACTGCTCCATGACATTTAAACATTTAAGACAGAGCCAAGCAAATGTACTCAACTGAAGCCCCAATTTTGATGAAAATGTTTGGATAACTTGGTTTGGTTGCCCAAAAAGAGCTCTTTCTCTTTTCTAGTTGGCTAGCTTAAAATCTGGAAACGTGATGGACTTTCAGTATCATGATATCTGACATATTGATTATTAAGAGCTAAAGTCAGTTTTGGTATTCCAACATGTCTTGAAAATGGGACAAATTCTACAGGATACTGCCAGGTTTCAATTAGTCACAGGATATCATTGGTTACTACATATAAACAACCAGAAATTCAGGATTAGGAAGTTAAAAGAATCATCTTAAGCTTCCTTGATAACTTACTGCTTCTTCTGACAAAGAATGTTGATATGGACAGTTTTGTATCTCCTTTTCTTATAAGCTTGAGAAAATAATGATCTGTCAGGTATTCTTGGTAAAGAGGAAGTGGGGAGAATTCTCCATGCAGAAGTTCTTAACCTTGGTTTTCACCCTCCTAAAGGCTGAGCTTACTTATTTCTTTCCTTAACATATTAAAGGGCTCATCAATGAAATCTAGTATAACACAAATCTTTAGTTGTTTGAGTGGCTAGGAAGTAGATGTTGTTTTAAGCAATGAAAAACATATATTTTGCAGATTCTCTGTCATGTTGCATGTATGAAGGACTAAAATCTGTAAGCGTGCACTATCAAGACAGCCACATCAGGTTGATGCTGGCGATCGAGTTCCATGCACAACTTCTTTTATGAATTATATGCATAATGGTGACACTGACTAGTATTACATTTTTTTTCCCAAGGAACAGTGGTTTAAATTATTACATATTCTTTAAATTTATTACTTAGTATCTTACTATTTGTAAAATTATTCACAGGTGCAAGACAGGATTTGAACATTGATAATTTACTTTCAGCTTTTACAAAACTATGTGTTTGATTCCTTTGCTTTTGATGCATTTAATGCCTATTGTGCACCATTCCTTCTGAGTGTTTTCAAAAAAGAAAAAAGAACAACATGATAAAGATATAATATCTCTGCAATGCTTTCTCTTTTAGAAATAATAAATGCTCATTAATCATTCTTTCTTGATACCACTTCCTTTGACTCGTCATTGTCAGATAACAAAATTGCCATCATCTATTGACTACCCTTGTAAATTTTCTCATATAATATTCTTCCATATTGTCCATAACAGTCATGTAGCTACTCAAAAACCTTTCCAGAGATGCATAACTTTGAATTTACATCCGTAGATAGTTTCGATGGGTCTGGTCAAGACTTTAAGCTATCCATGAAGTTGGAAGTTGCAAGTGAAACTTATTCTTCAGGTGGTTCTATATAACATAACCCGAGGAGTAGAAATTTAGTAAATATTTTCTTTTCAGTTCTAGGTAAATCTCTTGGCATTCTTGTGTGTGGCATTCCTTTCTGTTCTAGACAAATCTCTTGGTATTATTTGTGTGACTTTCTTCTTGCAGTCATAAATATTGTGCATTAATCTCAGACCTCCATTTATTTGTTTCAATGTTGTACAAAGTGACCATTTGGGTGTCGGCTTTATTATTCCTCATTTACTATTCAGTCCTTGGGCTACATTATGATAGGATTATCTGACATTTACTTTTTCTCAAGTTCCAACTAGCCACAACAGAAAAGGTAAAACTGCAATGGATCTAGGATTTTGACATTACTCTGTTATGCTTCTTCCTGTCGCTATGGCATGTTTCATAGCAACTAGAATTGCAATTATGTTTTCAAAAGCATAGACATTATGATACAGTTCAGTTGGAACCAGAGTTGAATCCTCTGTTGGCATATGTTGCCAAGACTTCAGCACAAATGCGGAATTCTTCTTTCTGAATCTCATTATCTCAGGTAACAAGTGATTCTTCTGTTATGACATTGACATTGACTTTTTTTTTTCCTTTCTTTTGCTTATAAATCTTGTGAGCTGCTCAAGTTATTTCTATGGCTTTGTATTTTCTTGGACATAAATGTGTCTTGAGGGGTTGGTCATTTTTAGTGCACTTGCTGCATATTATAAGTGCTAAAACTTCCACCAAAATGCTTGAACTTTCTGCCCCTCATCAGATGGTCCCTTTAAATGTGACAGTGCATTGCCTTTGGCTCCAATTTCTGGTCTCTGCAGTGAGTTAAGTGGGAAATACTTTCTATACTGTTAGTCATCTAGTGATTACGGTTTCACGAGTGAGGTTATGATGGAGGCTTGATTTTCCTTTTTGAATAATATCTGATGTCTATGGAGAGATGTGGAAGCTAGATTATGGGACACAGATAAACATTCTGTCCATTGAAGCTCTAGTACAGAAAACATAGTGGCTGAGTGATTTGGTGGCAGCTCTATGTAGCTACTACTGAAACTATCTTACAACTTGACCAAAAATATCCACAACATTCTCGTTATCTTTTGTATAAAAAGCCTGTTGGAGTTGAATCTTTGTTTCCTTAACGGTCAATAGAAGTCTTCAATGTTGCTATACATAATTCTTTTATTTGTCCTGGAACCAGTGTGCTCGTCAAGTCAGCTCTGCCCTGTCTGAAGCACTGTCTATTGCAATGGCTGGCCCAACTGTGCTGAAAAAGAATGGATGTCTGGGTGCACTCAGGTCACAACAGAGCAACTCTACATTGAGCCAAGGCCTACTCCCCTGGCCTAATTATACCGAAGAATGTATTAATTTTCCTGGTACTTTGTATAGTTTTAGTGCATAATATACTCACGGGTAAAAACTATTATGTGCATCTTTTAGCTATTATGAGAAAGTGTGTCAAATACAAAGTTTTTGTACAATAACATGCATCATGAAATTTTTCTTTTTTTTTTGGGTAAAAATCATGAGATTTTACATGAAATTATGCTGTTGAAAGAGTTTCATGAATTTATTGACATAAAAACAAAATTTGGTATGAACCAACAAGGCGTCCACTATATTTTCTTTTTTTCCAAAAATTGTTGATTTAGAGTTTTGTTTTGCAGAAACAGTCCATTTTAGACTTTATTAAACCATATACCTTTGCCCATGACTACTTCCAAGAACATTTTTACGTATGCCGCAAGGTTGATGGTGGGTGTGCATCCATTGCTAATGTTTGTGCAGCGTATTTTTGGTCGTCCATTGCTTGCAGGGGAAGGCTGCCTCAAACCTGCCGCATCATATCCCCTTCAAGCTCTTTACAAGCACTAATCAGATCAGTGGTTCTTCACACTGCTAAATCTCTGAGAACCCTAGTCTCGTTCTCTGTTGGTACTGATGGGTTTCTGATCAGCTAGCTGTGGCCTTCTACTTCCCTTTTTGGGTCCTTTGCCAGACTCATAGAACTGGTAACGTTGGAACCCCTAGGGTGTTATTGGCTTCAAGCCTTCTTTGACTGCTATTCTTCTCTCATGAACAACCTTGCTAGGATTTTGATGTAGCTTTTGATTCCACGAGCAGATTCTAACCCTTTGTATAGGAAAGTTATTCCATATTTATTTAATTTCTTGATCACACAAACAGGTAACTTGTAAAGAGACATAAAATATTGTGGAAGTGTAGACAGCACAGTATTGACCAGCATAAACCTACCTCCAAAAGAGAGAAATTTACTCTTCCAAAAAAACAACCTTGATACAACTATTCGGATTAGAGGCATCCAAGCCAATCTAGATAGATTACCTGCCTTCAAAGATAGGCCTAGATAAATAAAAGGAAAGGAGGTTAATTTACAATTTAGCGAAGTGGCACATCTCTTCGTCCACTGGAGGAAATTATGGTTGCCGCAACCAAACTCTTCTTAGTTGATTGCTAGCCGAGAGATCAATTCGAAATTGTAAAGAATTAACTTCAGAATAGTAACATAACCTTTCATGGCATAGGTGAAAACAATGATATCATCTGCAAATTGAAGAATCATATTGCCATTGTAGATCGAGGAGTTGCTCATCTCTTCAAAAATTTTGAACAAAGTAGCCTTGTTTAGCATTTTGCTTAACACATTAACACAAAAGCGAATAAATAGGAGGTGAGAAGGTCTTCCTGTCTCAATCCCAATCCCGATCTACAGAGAATCCAGTTACAAAGATCTTTATTAGTCTTCGCCGCAATCTTAGAAAATAAGATATTTTCGAGCCACCAAATCCATTTAACAGGGAACCTTTATGGTCTAGGAGTTTAAGAAGTCACTTGTCAAAAGACTTTGAAAAGTCAAACTATCTTTTTGTAGAGTGAAAGAGAACTTCATTAGCACAAATGATTCTATCCAGATTGATCTCACTCTGATGTAAATTGCTTGAGTTGGATCAATTAGAAAATCTACTAAGCAATCATAGTTGAATTGCTGGTCATTGGTGTTTCCATACAAGCACCTCAGCACAAAAATATGACCACCAGAAATGTTTCCTGAAGAATTAATAGAACAAACATTCTTCTTATATTCTTCATATTCCTTCTTATACCACCTATTCCAAACTTCCTCTGAATCAGTTGGAGGTTTGAGAATAAATGAGATCTCATAGTCAAACAAACCTTCAGCCTCCACCTCCACAGAGAATGTATAGCAGCCGCCGACGTTAACCTTCAAAATCTCAGGAATGCTTTGCAAATCATGATAAGAAATGGTACATCTAACAGACTTCATTTTCCTCTTCGAAATACTGACTTCTTCAAGAATTTCAATTAGCATCAAAAGAGATTATGTAATTTAATTGGACGGAGCAGAAGAATCCAAAGCAGCTATAAAGAATATGGCACAATTCCACCAAAAAAAGAAAAACAAAAAAACAAAGAACAAGAGACACAGTTTTCACTTGAGTAATGGAAGTGAAGTTAGTTTCTGAATTTGAGAGGGCATGTCTCTCACAGTACTCCGAACTTTCTATTCGCCCTGCCCAGACATTTTAACGAAGCAACAAAACAATTCAATCTGGCTTTTTATCCAGTCCAAGTTTACCGAAAATAAAACAAGTCCAAGAAAAACAAAGCAAGCTTTGGGTGCAGCAAAGCAGGAAACGCCATTCAAAACACATTAATTGTGGAGAAGAGTGTCAGTTTTTTTTTTTTTTTTGATGAAGAGTGGCAGACATTGACATCAAGTTGAATCCAAATGCTCATACCCATCAACTCCCAGGCTTCTCTTCTCCCAACCACCAAGTCCCAACTTGTTACCTCCCATAGCATCTACTATTTCCGGAACTTCACCCTCGTACTTGATCACATAATTCTCAATGAACTTCTTCTCCCCCATCATGAGGTGCCGCGCTTTCACATCGCCCTTTACCAAGCCCTTGGACGCTAGCATTTCCAAAACCAAACACCTCGGAACGATCCTCTTCTCGAAGCTAAGCGACAGAACCACCGGATACGCCGACACGTAGGCCGGCCCCCACTTCAGCTTCTCCGCGAAGAACTCCATGTTTCTCCTGACCTTCTCATCGGACGCCGTCATGCAGTACGGATGCTTGGCAAACGCCCCAAGGAGTTGCTCCTGCGACCAACCCAAGCTCAGGTAATTCTCCAGCTTCTTCTCCATTGTTGATTTGGGCAATCTGGAGAACACCCCTAGTGCATGGGCGAACATCGAAGTCGAAGGGCTGACGCCCATTCCCTTGATCGCGTTGAAAGTATTCTCGAACTGATCCGCTGCTTTGACCAGAGATTTCGGGTGGGTGATGAGCAGGGTGAAGATTACGGACGCCGGCATGCCGTAGTCTCGCAAGCTTTCGATCTTGGGAAGCAACACGTTGGGGAGGTCGGAGGTAAGCAGACGAGGGCACTTCTTGACAGCTAAGACGACGTTCTCATTGGAGTGGAGTATGGTCTTGAGGAGATTAAAATTTGGGAGCAGTCGTTTCGCCAAGCTCCATAGCAGTAGCCCGGGAATTCCTGAGAGAAGCCTTGCGAGGTCGGCGCCGGAGAGCCCGACGCTCTGGTAGAAGTCCAGTTTGGGCTTGAGGGTGTGGTCGGGGCTGGCGAGGAGGAGCTGGGGACGCTTGGTGACGATGCGGGTGATGTCGGGTTTGGAGAAGCCGAAGTGTTCGAGGAGGGTGAGGACAGAGCGGGGGTTTTTGGTGGTTTTGAGATGGACTTTGTTGGCGGCGGAGAGGGCGGCTTCGGAGGAGAGGCCGCATGACTTCTTGAGGAAATGGACCGTCAGGGATGATGAATCGTTTGGGGTGGAGGAGGAGATGTGGTGGGAGAGACCATGGTGGAATGGGAGCTGGAGGAGACGGGAAGGGCTGGCTGCTGTGGCTGTGGTTGGGATTCTAAGAGGAGTAGTAACGTGGGAGACTAGTCTAGTGTGGACAAGGCGAAGCATGGTGTGTGGAAAGGATGAAGGAAGAGAAGGATCCGAGAATTACCAACGCAACGACGGTTTGCTGCCGGGTCGGAGCGTTTTATAATTAGAGGCAAGCGTATGAAACGGGAAGCGAGCAGGAAGGGATTGGCTGACGTGGTGAGGCATTTTGAGGCGCCGCCAACCTAGGTTTGGAGCTGAGGTTTGGGGTGTACTCTTGGATCATAAACTATTTTTGATGATGCAGATCAAAGACCAGAGTACCATGCTCCATTACATTATGCATCATTGGTTACATGGCAAGGAGTGCTCTCTCTCTCTCTACCTATCTATCTATCTATCTATCTATCTATAAGTCTCTCTTTCCTCTATCTCTCCTTCCTCTCATTTTCTTCTTTCTTAGGTACTCTATCTAGCTTTTGCTTTCCAGACCCATTCATCTAGTTGAAAGGGGTAATCATGGAAGATCGGCAAGAGCAGCAATGGTAGCAAATTTAGGCTTGATGTGCAACACCAAAGTTGATGGATTTGGCATTTGAGTAGTTGTCAAGTGTATGATTATGAAGGCTGGTGGTAGTGCATATATTGAGATCAGAGACACGGTAATAAAGGTAGGGATTCGGGTTATAGTGGCTTTAAGACAAAATTTTAAGTTCCGAAAAAATAGAAAATGTTTCAGCCATCCTAACCTATTCTTGTAAAATAATGGGATGGGATAGAGTTAGGAATCCGAAACTCATCCATATGGGAGAGAAAAAGAAACAGAAAAGAAAGAAAGAAAACATGAAGAAAAGAGACAAATGAAAGAAAAGAAGAGAAAGGAAGAAAGAAAGGAAGGGAGAAGAAAAGAAAGAAAGAAAAGAAGAAAGAAAGGAAAGAGAATGAAGAAGAAAAAGGGGGAAAAGAAAGAAAGGAATGGATAAGGAAAAGATGGAAGAAGAAAAGGAAAGAAAGGAAGGTAGAAGAAAAAGAAAGAAAGAAGAAAAAGAAAGAAAGAAGGAAAGAAAGAAAGAAAGAAAAGAAAGAAGGAGAGAGAGTTCAAGGGTATCCTACTAGTATTTTTTACTAGAACCACTGCTAGGACAGGGCAGGACAGCAGGATGTCCCATTCCATGGAAAAATAAGGGGACTCCTGTCTCATAGGATTTAAAACCTTACTTTAGGATAGTGGATCATTGGAGCGATCAAGCAGTCGGAGATGGAGCTACGACAAGAAATTATAGTAGGATGGGTAAAAGGATGTGAAACAATTGGCAATAGCAAGTAGAAGCCTTGAAGCCATTGTTAAGGCATAGAAAAAGTGATGACAAGACATTAGGCTAGGATGTGAAGGCCCTCAAAAGTGGTGGTTGAGCATTGTTCACAAGGGAAATTCTTTTTGGTGGATGATGATCGGTAATAATGGAGCACGAAGGAGGGTCATTTTGGTAAGGGGGAGGAAGTTAAAGAGACCTTATCATGATTTATAAAGTGAAAAAATCAAAATGATTTACTAAAATTGGAAAAAAAATGAATAATTTTGACAAGCACAAATGACGACCTAGCACTAAGCTACTAATTTTAACAATAAATATAACATTTTGAAAAAGTTTGATATTGCATGTAATTAGAAAAGAAATATAGCATTTCATTCATTATGATCTAACTATATTAAATCATGGGTGGACTTATATTAATTAGATTTTGATAATTTGGCCATAGTAAAATATAGTATAATACTACTAAATCTTTCACTTTTGCAACCACATGATTTATAGTCATAGAGCATCAAAATACATGAACTTTGGTTTCTAGGTATATTTTGTAGATAGGTTACTTTTAACATTTTGAATTTTCAATTTAGAGAGTCTATCATTGATTTGAATGGTTCAATCTTTTTTTTAAGATATAATATAAAATGTGTACTCAAACTCATATTAAACTAGAAGCTTGTAAAAGCATGCGTCCTCAAATGCCTCCCAATAAAAATCAACGATAAACCTCACAAATTAAAAATATATATCATTGATTATGACCTACACTGCAAAAATATCTAAAAACTTAAAAAAATATTTATTTTGAAAATCATTTATCTATGCATCCAGCAAGAACAAAATGAATGGTAACATTATGATTAGTGAGCAAGAATATATCATATACCATATGACTTACAAATCTAAATTGTTAAACTTAATCTAAATATTCTAAAGCATATATTGTGGAGTGATTGATTAAAACCCCATTTGATTTTGATGAGCTCAAAGCATTTGAGTATATCTTGTGATTACTAATGAATTCAATTGAGTGTTTCAGTGAAAATCCTGTCCAAGTGTCTCTAGATTTTGGTTCATAGTATTTTGGATAAGTTAAGAAGTCTGCTAAACCAAAGTCTGAGACTCGAGTCGACTTCCGAGTATCATGAGTCGACTCCAAGCGTATCAAGTTCACTGGCACGAGCTCGAGTCGACTCCAGACTAGTACGAGTCGACTCCGACTGAGAACAGAAAGAAGAACAGAAAGCCTCATCTCAGAACCTGTCAACGAGTCGACTCCTGAAGTGCGCGAGTCGACTCCAATGTTCAACGAGTCGACTCCAGGGTAGTAAGAGTCGACTCCAAGAGGTACACAAAGAAAAGTCAGAGAGCAGTTTTCGAGTCTGAGATTCGAGTCGACTCCAGTGGAACGCGAGTCGACTCCGATGGTTGGCAAGTCGACTCCAGAGAAAGCAAGAGTCGACTCTCAGCGGTACACAAAGAAAAGGTCAGAGAGCATTTTATGGACTCTGAGATTCGAGTCGACTCCCGCAATACGCGAGTCGACTCCGAGACTGTGCGACCATCGACAGACAGAAAACCATGTTACTGCCTCTGAGATTCGAGTCGACTCCCAGACAGCTCGAGTCGACTCCAAGACAAGCTTCACGTCAAAAGGCAGAAGACCAACTTTCGGAAATTGAGAGCCGAGTCGACTCCAAGGAAGTTCGAGTCGACTCCAAGACTGGATGAGCCAAAAGACAGAGAATCGGGAGTTCGGGCTCTGAGATTCGAGTCGACTCCAAGGACAGTCGAGTCGACTCGAGTGGACAAAATTCAAAATTGGATCCACGGACTTCAGTGGATGAGCCGACTCCAAAATTGCCAGGTCAGCTCCAGAAGTTGGCGAGTCGACTCCGGGTCAAGACGAGTCGACTCCCAGTCGTGACGGCAACTTTAATTCAAATTTGGAACAGTTGCCGAGTCGACTCCGGAAAAGCTTGAGTCGACTCCCGCTACAGCCGAGTCGACTCCTGATCGCGCGAGTCGACTCCAACCCACCAACGGTCATATTGTCAGGCTGCGCAGAGTGTGCAGAACGGACAGAAAAAGCAGTGTAACGGCTAGTTTCCGTGGGGGTTGGCTTAAATAGCCACAGAAGACTGTAGCAAGGCAGAGAACAACCATTCCACTCCAAGCATTCAAGCTTTCAAGCTCTGCAACGTGCTCTTCAACGAAAAAGGGGAAGATCAGCATTTACTGCAACCAACTACATCTTTCCGGCAATTAAAGCCTCCTCCTCCTGCATTCAAGTCGACTACTCATTCTAGAGGAGACCGGAGTTCAAGAAGCCATTCCTCTACTTCAGCTTAAAAGCGTTTGAGGGCTTCTAAACTCCTCTTTTGATTATATTGTTTTACATCTGCTTTTGAGAAGCTTATTTTCCTTTCTTTCTATAACTTGTATTTACTTGGTTCAATCGGAGGATTGAATCAAGGGGATTAAGGTTGGTTGGTGAGCCAAGTTAAAAACCAACGTGTGTAAGGGTTTGATTGTGAGCCCGGGAAAACAATCGGGGTTGGTTCTAGTCGGTGAGCCTGGGAAAACCGACCGAGTTTGTTGTGAGCTCGTAAAACAACAAGTTTGGTTGTGAGCTTGCAAAACAACCGGCTGTAATCCAAGGGGGTTATAGTGAATTCCCAAGAGAGACTTGGGGAGTGGACGTAGGAGCAAGGGGTAGCTCCGAACCACTATAAAACTCTGTGTTTGCATTGGATTGTCTCTCTTCTTCTTCCCCTCACATCACTCACAGCACTTAGCATTAATTAAATAACTTGCAATAGTTTTTAATTAATCAACCACATCGTTTTAATCATCTAAATTATTTTAAAACCCAATTCACCCCCCCTCTTGGGTTGTCTATCTGGGCAACAAGTGGTATCAGAGCCAAAAACTCTTCCACTCAAGAGTTAAAAGATCAAAATGACAACCCCATTTGGATCTTCTCACATTGAGGGTCAGTCCACCCAAAGACCCCCTTTCTTTAATGGATCCGACTACTCATATTGGAAGGCTAGGATGAGAATATTCATCCAAGCCCAAGACTATGAGATGTGGACCATTGTAGTAAATGGCCCATACATCCCATCCATATATGTAGATGGTGTCAAGGTACCCAAACTAGAAACGGATTGGGATGAACATGACATGAGGAAGGCACAACTAAACTCTAAAGCTATGAATGTGTTTTATTGTGCCTTAGACCGTAATGAATTCAATAGGGTTTCAACTTGTAATTCTGCAAAAGAAATTTGGGACAGACTTGAAGTGACCCATGAGGGCACGAATCAAGTCAAGGAATCCAAAATAAACATCTTGGTTCATAAATATGAACTATTTAAAATGGATTCAAATGAAATAATCACATGCATGTTCACTAGGTTTACTAATATTGTCAATGCCCTAAAAAGCCTTGGCAAGAACTATACTAACAGTGAGCTTGTCAGGAAAATCCTTCGGTGTCTACCAAGGTCGTGGGAAGCTAAAGTGACGGCAATCCAAGAAGCCAAGGACTTGAACAAGCTACCACTTGAGGAGCTTCTTGGATCCCTTATGACGCACGAGCTCACCATGAAACAACACAACGAGGAAGAGTCCTCCCATAAGAAAAAGGTAATAGCTTTAAAGTCTACATCATCTAACAAAGATTTATCTTGCAGTAGCAGTAGTGAAGAAGAAGAAGATGAGGAAGATGGTGGTGAGGCACTTCTTGTGCGCAAGTTCAAGAAATTTATCAACCACAAGAAGTCCTATCATCAAAGGAGAGGCCTCTCAAATTCCTACCGCAAGGACAAAGGTAAGGAAAGAGAAAATGAGGGGATTGGGTGCTATGAGTGCAAAAAGCCGGGACACATCAGAGCTGAGTGTCCCTTACTAAAGAAGGGCAGCAAGTACAAGAAGAAGAAGAAAGCCCTTGTCACCACCCTATCGGACTCCGACGCATCATCTTCATCATCGGATGAAGAACAAGAAGAGAAGGCCAATTTCTGCTTCATGGCCAACGAAAACGAGGTAACTTCCGTACGCATTTTGATTTTACATTTGATGAACTTTATGATGCGTTTAATGAATTAATGATTGAATATAAGAATATAAATGTTAAAAACAGAGAACTAAAAGTAAATAACCAAACTTACATTCATAAGCATGATTCATTAATTAAGGATAAAGATAATCTTACCAAAGAAAATCTAGAACTTAAGACAAGCAACCAACTCTTAATTAAGAAGACTAACAACTTAACAAAAGATAATGAAAAACTAACTAAGGAACTTTCAGAACTTAAAAACCATAAACAAATCTTAAACAAGGATCTCACAAAAGAACTAAATGATTTAAAAGCAGAAAATCAAAAATTAACTAAAGAACTTGGAAAATACAAACCTTTAGTTGAAAAGTTTACGTATAGTTCTGAAAAGTTAAATATGATACTTAATAATCAACGAGCCGTATTTAATAAAGCGGGTTTAGGATATAAACCAAGAAATAAACAAAAACTTCTTAGTAACTTCTTTGTTAAAGCTGGGGAAACTAAAATTAAGAAAATAATTTGCCTTTGTTGTGGTACAGTAGGTCATAAAGCAAATGTGTGTAATTTTAGAAAAAGTAAAACTAAAAGAAAAATTAAAAAGGTATGGGTTCCAAAAGGAACCAACTTGACTAACCATGAAGGACCCAAGAAAACTTGGGTACCTAAGATGACATGATTTGCTTGTGTAGGAGTGTCTTGCAGCCAAAGTCAACAAAAACTGCCGGTATTTGGATAGTGGCTGCTCAAGGCACATGACGGGTGATAAAGATCAATTTTTCATCCTTGAAGCTAAGAAGGGAGGTGCTGTGACTTTTGGAGACAACAACCAAGGTCATATCATTGGTATTGGTAAAGTTCAAATCACCCCTTCTACTTTTATAGATAATGTTAGATATGTTGATGGTCTTAAGCATAACTTGTTAAGCATTAGTCAATTATGTGATATAGGATATGATGTTATGTTTAAACCATCACTATGCATTATAACAAAGCCTAATGATAATAGTTTAGTTTTTAAAGGAATTAGACGTGGAAATGTATATGTTGTAGACCTAGAAGATCTTGCAAAACATAACCAATGTCTAGTTGTAAATGAAACTAAAGATAATGATGCTAGTTGGTTATGGCACCGTAAGTTAGGTCATGCAAGCATGGACACAATAACTAAACTAGTTAAAAGAGACTCCGTGATAGGTTTGCCAAAATTAAAATTTGAAAAGAACAAAATATGTGAAGCATGTCAATCTGGCAAACAATCTAGGAACTCTTTTAAATCCATAAAATGTGTCTCTACTTCTAGACCTCTAGAATTACTACACATGGATCTATTTGGTCCAACTAGAACAACAAGCCTAGGTGGAAATAAATATGGTCTAGTTATAGTAGATGATTACTCTAGGTACACATGGGTCATGTTCCTAGCACATAAGGATCAAGCATTTTCTGTTTTTAAGAAGTTCCATAAGGAAGTAACAAATGCTAGAGAGTCTTCAGTCATAGCCATTAGAAGTGACCATGGTACCGAATTCGAAAATCAATCATTTGATGAATTTTGTAGTAAAAAGGGGATAACCCATAATTTCTCAGCACCTAGGACACCACAACAAAATAGAGTTGTGGAAAAGAAGAATAGAACACTAGAGGAAATGGCTAGGACTATGTTATGTGAAAGTAACCTCCCTAAGTACTTTTGGGGAGAAGCCATTAATACCTCTTGTCATATATTAAATAGAGTTTTATTAAGACCCATTATAAAGAAAACACCTTATGAACTTTGGAAAAACAGAAAACCAAAAGTTAATTACTTTCATGCCTTTGGATGTAGATGTTTTGTACATAATAATGGGAAAGATAATCTAGGGAAATTTGATCCTAAATCTGATGAAGGAATATTCTTAGGTTATTCTACAACTAGTAAAGCCTATAGAGTCTTTAATAAAAGAACCTTAGTCATAGAAGAATCTATACATGTAGTATTTGATGACTCTAGTGACATCTCCTCTAGTAAGAAAGTTAATTTTGATGATGATGTTGAAATACTTGAAGAAAAGATAGATGAGATGGGATTACAAGATGATAATCAAAAATTGATTGAAGAAGCATCATCAAGTCAAGAGCCTATTGTGGATCATGGGCTAACAAAAGCTTGGAGGTATGCTCACGGGCATCCTAAGGAACTCATTCTAGATGATCCATCTCAACCGGTTAGGACTAGAGCTTCACTTAGAAATCTAAATAACCATCTAGCTTTGTCTCACACTTTGAGCCCAAACATATAGAAGAAGCCGAAAATGATGTAAATTGGATAAATGCAATGCAAGAAGAACTAAACCAATTCACTAGAAACAAAGTGTGGGATCTAGTAGAGAGACCTTCTAAATATCCAATTATAGGTACAAAATGGATATATAAAAATAAGCTAGATGAAAATGGAATTGTTATAAGGAATAAGGCTAGACTAGTGGCAAAGGGTTATAATCAAGAAGAAGGCATAGATTTTGATGAAACCTTTGCTCCCGTAGCTAGACTTGAGGCTATTAGACTATTATTAGCATATGCATGCTCTAAGAATTTCAAACTATTTCAAATGGATGTAAAAAGTGCATTTTTAAATGGGTATATTAATGAGGAAGTGTATGTAGAACAACCTCCTGGTTTTGAAAATCATCAATACCCTAATCATGTGTATAAACTGAACAAAGCACTTTATGGATTAAAACAAGCACCTAGAGCATGGTATAAGAGACTTAGTAAATTCCTATTAGAACATGAATTCTCTAGGGGAAATGTAGACACAACATTATTTCTGAAAAAGCAAAATAAGGAGATGCTATTAGTACAGATTTATATTGATGATATCATTTTCGGTACTACTAACAATCGCCTCTGCGAAGAGTTTGCTGATTTGATGCAGAGTGAGTTTGAGATGAGCATGATGGGAGAGCTGAACTACTTCCTCGGGCTTCAAATCAAACAATCTGAAGGAGGCATCTTCATCAATCAAGCAAAATATGTCAAGGAGATGCTCAAGAAGTTTGATATGGAAGGAAACAAATCAATCAGCACCCCCATGAGCTCATCATGCAAATTAGATCAAGACGAATCAGGTAAATCTGTAGATCAAAAACTTTATAGAGGTATGATAGGATCTTTACTATATCTTACTGCAAGTAGACCTGATATTATGTTTAGTGTTTGCATGTGTGCTAGATATCAGGCTAATCCTAAAGAATCACACCTAGCTGCATTTAAGAGAATTTTTAAATACTTAATAGGAACTAAGAACATAGGGCTATGGTACTCTAAAGAATCTAGCCTAAACTTAATAGGGTACACAGATTCAGACTTCGCTGGATGTAAGCTTGATAGAAAAAGTACCAGCGGGTCGTGTCAGTTTCTAGGAGAAAACCTAATCTCATGGTTTAGCAAGAAACAAAACACGGTTGCATTATCCACTGCAGAAGCTGAATATGTGGCAGCCGGGAGTTGTTGTGCTCAAATCTTGTGGATTAAACAACAATTAGAAGATTATGGCAGTAAACAAGATAAAATCCCCATTAATTGTGATAATACAAGTGCCATAAATCTAACTAAAAATCCAATTCAACATTCAAGAACTAAACACATTGAGATAAGACATCACTTCATAAGAGATCATGTATTGAATGGTGATGTGTGACTCCAATTTGTTTGTACTGATAATCAATTAGCAGATATTTTTACAAAATCCCTAAGTGAAGAGAGGTTTAGCGTGCTTAGGAGGGGATTAGGAGTGATTGATCCATCCTAGTGGGAGTTTCCACTAGATTAATTGATTTTGATGATTAGAATGCGGTTAAAATAGAGTTTCTATTCAATGATCATCAAATCAGATCCCAATTAGGTGATTTTCCCTCATTTGGCACGGGTATAGCATGACTTTTAGGTGCGTGCCAAGGTTAGAGACGACTCGAGTAAGTTTCAGAGCCGGCTCCTAAGGGGGAGTCGACTCGCGCATTTGCGGGAGTCGACTTGCAAAGATGGCAGCTGAGGGGGAGTCGACTCGCACATATTCTGGAGTCGACTCGAGGTCGAGTCGACTCGCGACTCAGGGGAGTCGACTCGCAGTTGGGATCCGACTTTTTAACCCTAGGTTTGTCGTTTCGCAAACACTTTTCTTTCAAGCCGCCACTGTTCAAAAAGCCCTAGAGCCGACTCCTAGGTCGTCCCCGATCGTCTCCAACCTCTGTTCGGTCGATTTTTTCACCGGTTCTTAGGATTTTCGTCCGTTCCTAGGTCGTCTCCGGTCCGTCCCGAGTCTCCTCCGTCGACCTTTCTCCGTCCTTTAGGTGTTTCTTCCCGTTTAGGTCAAGATGCCTCGTAAGACCGTGGTTAGGAAGAGGTCCCGTCCCGAGGCCGGTCCCGAGCGGCGCTCCAAGGCGCGGCACGATCCCGCGAGGCAACCACCTCCGGCTCGTTCCCCGCCTAGGGCGGTTCCCGCAAGGCCGTTGGCCGGGAAGGCCGTCACCACCGGGAGGTATGTCGACTTTGACTATCTCTTCCGGGAAGGGTTCACCATAGGTGATAGGCTTAGAGCCTAGGGCCTAGAGTACTTTCTCACTTTGGACCTTCCCACTTACCCTGGCCTTGTTCAAGAGTTTTATAGTACCGTCCATCGGGGAGATGGAGGTATCGAGGGCACAGTAGTAGGTGTCCCTGTGCGTGTCACGGAGGATCTCATTGCCCACATCCTCCACCTTCCATTAGTAGGGATGGCTCCCGCACACCCTGAGGATAGAGTTGAGGCCCTTACGGTCGTCTTAGGGCATCCACCTCAGTCCCCCCTAGACGAGGTATCTGCTAGCTCACTTCCTATTGAAGTGAGAATCCTTTTGAGTATTCTGTCCAGATCCATCTTCCCTAAGACAGGAAGATTTGATTTTGTAAATGAGAGGGACCTAGCTGTTATGTCTTACATTCTTCAGGACACCCCGGTCAACTTCTCCAAACTCATCTATAGGTATATGTGTGAGCCCCTAGATAGACCTAGGCTCACCCTCCCATACGGCATGATTTTTACTCTTCTCTTTAGGGAGTACGAGATTCCCATTCCTGAGAGGGAACCCTCTCGTGCATTGCGATGGACAGATCGCTTGTGTACGGGGACCATGCACAGGATGGGGTTTCGGAAGAGAGAAGGGATCTGGGTTAGGAAGTCTACCCTCACCGCTCAGACCACCAGACCTTCACCTAGTCCTGAGCCCGATTCAGACTACCCAGACCTTCCAGACCATCCAGACCTCCCATCCACTCCTCCTGCTCCTACCACCTCCGCCGGACCTTCCTCCTCGGCACCACCCTCTATGGCGGTCCGGATTGATCCTGAGCAGCTCCGGGAGCTGCGACAGGAGATAGTCAGAGAGGTGAGGGATGAGCTGCTTCGGGAGCTCCGAGGTGCGGTGCCTGCTCCCACTCCTGCACCCGTATCTTCTCAGTTGGTCCCTTCCTTGACAGCCGTGACTGACATGACGGCTCATGTACGGGAAGAGATCTACAATGTCCGGAGTTTGGTCCAGGCCCAGTTCCACAGCATGAGTGAGGTCACGAGCTCCACTCGACAGATGCGAGAGGAGATAGGTCGTGACATGCACACCACCACCGAGGGGGCCGAGCGCTTGGCGATTGTACTCATCGACAAGCTGGACGCACTTCAGACATCGGTGACTGGGCT
The DNA here is from genome assembly GCF_051530095.1 of Phoenix dactylifera. Lineage (NCBI taxonomy): Eukaryota > Viridiplantae > Streptophyta > Magnoliopsida > Arecales > Arecaceae > Phoenix > Phoenix dactylifera. The sequence continues at coordinate 15,537,812 of NC_143191.1, forward strand.
TCAGGCGTCGGTGACAGAGCTCTCCACTACACATAGCAGAGCCACCACGTCTATCATCACACAGCTTGGCCATGTCACAGATGCAGTCACCCTCCTCATGGAGCAGAGCCGATTGAGAGGAGGAGCCACATCCTCGAGAGGAGGAGCCACATCCTCCAGAGGAGGAGATGCATCCTCGAGAGGGGGAGCTTCATCCTCGAGGAGGACATAGATGTGTTTGAGTTCTGTTTTGTATTGTTTTACTTTACTTATTGTATGCTCAAATCTACTTCAATTCATATCAATACAATGAGTAGACATCTTATCTTCAATTATGTGCCATTTGATGATTGTTTGTGCCATTGATTGTGGTTGATTACCTCCTTTTTGGTATGATAACAAAAAGGGGGAGAAATATGTATAAAATGTGTAAAGGGGAGAAAAATATAAAAAATATATGTAAAAGAAATCAATGAAAATAAATAAAAAGATAAACTCTTAAAAACACACACAAATTTGTTCTAAGTGGATTCGGTACCTCGAGGCTCATTATCTCTCTTTTGGGGCTCCTAATGGAGTAATCTCCAGAATCTATTCAAGGGATATTCGGAGATTAGCTGAATCCTACTCAAGAACAAATTGACAGATTTTCCCTCTAAAAACAAAAAATTCAGTTCAAAAACTTCAAAGCATTAAAAGGAAATTCAGAGAATCAAAACATAGTTGAATGCATATGTTGAGGGGGAGAATCTGAATTTTAATCAAGCTAAATCATTAATGACATATAAGCCAAACAATTGATTGCATAATATGAAGGCTTATATAATTCCAAATGAAAGGGGGAGCTTTAACTCCGAAATTTGTTGTTTCACTCCTTTCAAACTTGGATAAATTAAATTATCAGACATTTGAATTCATTTATGGATTTTATTTCATTATTTATTGAGCAAGTCATTTTACATATACTCAAAGTTTTGTCATCATCAAAAAGGGGGAGATTGTGGAGTGATTGATTAAAACCCCATTTGATTTTGATGAGCTCAAAGCATTTGAATATATCTTGTGATTACTAGTGAATTCAATTGAGTGTTTCAGTGAAAATCCTGTCCAAGTGTCTCTAGATTTTGGTTCATAGTATTTTGGATAAGTTAAGAAGTCTGCTGAACCAAAGTCTGAGACTCGAGTCGACTCCCGAGTATCACGAGTCGACTCCAAGCGTATCAAGTTCACTGGCACGAGCTCGAGTCGACTCCAGACTAGTACGAGTCGACTCCGACTGAGAACAGAAAGAAGAACAGAAAGCCTCATCTCAGAACCTGTCAACGAGTCGACTCCTGAAGTGCGCGAGTCGACTCCAATGTTCAACAAGTCGACTCCAGGGTAGTAAGAGTCGACTCCAAGAGGTACACAAAGAAAAGTCAGAGAGCAGTTTTCGAGTCTGAGATTCGAGTCGACTCCAGTGGAACGCGAGTCGACTCCGATGGTTGGCAAGTCGACTCCAGAGAAAGCAAGAGTCGACTCTCAGCGGTACACAAAGAAAAGGTCAGAGAGCATTTTATGGACTCTGAGATTCGAGTCGACTCCCGCAATACGCGAGTCGACTCCGAGACTGTGCGACCATCGACAGACAGAAAACCATGTTACTGCCTCTGAGATTCGAGTCGACTCCCAGACAGCTCGAGTCGACTCCAAGACAAGCTTCACGTCAAAAGGCAGAAGACCAACTTTCGGAAATTGAGAGCCGAGTCGACTCCAAGGAAGTTCGAGTCGACTCCAAGACTGGATGAGCCAAAAGACAGAGAATCGGGAGTTCGGGCTCTGAGATTCGAGTCGACTCCAAGGACAGTCGAGTCGACTCGAGTGGACAAAATTCAAAATTGGATCCACGGACTTCAGTGGATGAGCCGACTCCAAAATTGCCAGGTCAGCTCCAGAAGTTGGCGAGTCGACTCCGGGTCAAGACGAGTCGACTCCCAGTCGTGACGGCAACTTTAATTCAAATTTGGAACAGTTGCCGAGTCGACTCCGGAAAAGCTTGAGTCGACTCCCGCTACAGCCGAGTCGACTCCTGATCGCGCGAGTCGACTCCAACCCACCAACGGTCATATTGTCAGGCTGCGTAGAGTGTGCAGAACGGACAGAAAAAGCAGTGTAACGGCTAGTTTCCGTGGGGGTTGGCTTAAATAGCCACAGAAGACTGTAGCAAGGCAGAGAACAACCATTCCACTCCAAGCATTCAAGCTTTCAAGCTCTGCAACGTGCTCTTCAACGAAAAAGGGGAAGATCAGCATTTACTGCAACCAACTACATCTTTCCGGCAATTAAAGCCTCCTCCTCCTGCATTCAAGTCGACTACTCATTCTAGAGGAGACCGGAGTTCAAGAAGCCATTCCTCTACTTCAGCTTAAAAGCGTTTGAGGGCTTCTAAACTCCTCTTTTGATTATATTGTTTTACATCTGCTTTTGAGAAGCTTATTTTCCTTTCTTTCTATAACTTGTATTTACTTGGTTCAATCGGGGGATTGAATCAAGGGGATTAAGGTTGGTTGGTGAGCCAAGTTAAAAACCAACGTGTGTAAGGGTTTGATTGTGAGCCCGGGAAAACAATCGGGGTTGGTTCTAGTCGGTGAGCCTGGGAAAATCGACCGAGTTCGTTGTGAGCTCGTAAAACAACAAGTTTGGTTGTGAGCTTGCAAAACAACCGGCTGTAATCCAAGGGGGTTATAGTGAATTCCCAAGAGAGACTTGGGGAGTGGACGTAGGAGCAAGGGGTAGCTCCGAACCACTATAAAACTCTGTGTTTGCATTGGATTGTCTCTCTTCTTCTTCCCCTCACATCACTCACAGCACTTAGCATTAATTAAATAACTTGCAATAGTTTTTAATTAATCAACCACATCGTTTTAATCATCTAAATTATTTTAAAACCCAATTCACCCCCCCTCTTGGGTTGTCTATCTGGGCAACATATATAATCAAATTTCAGCTAATTGGTATGATTCTAGTTATATATCTTTTCAAATTCCTTATTAAAAACTAGGAAACTAAAATAAGTTATTGTACTATTTAATTAGATATTTTCTATCCATTCGATGCATGGGTTAAAGACTTTAAAATACGTGATTTTTTATTTATAAGCATTTTATAGATCATACACCATGATTAACAATGTGAGTTCTCAATATATGTATATCCATACATGTATATATGTATATATATATGTGTATATGTATGTGTCTGTGTGTATAGATATATATGTATAAACGCATGTATATATACAAAAGTACTTAGATATGCATGTAGTATGATACATATGTGTGAATATCTGAACATACATACAAACATATATATATGTACATGTTTAGAAAATATATTATTATGAAGCTCCACTTATAAGCCTCTTTTCATAGGAGAGACCCAAATAGTTGAGATAAAGCTAGTTAGCCAAAATTTTTAAGTTTTTGTAGTTTGTTGAATTTGTAGTTAATATAAGCATAGGTTTTTAGTATTATTTTCTCTTTATTATTGGGAAACACCCGATAATATCCTTTGTATTCTACAACCGAGTTATTTCTCTACTCTCTCTTATATTCTTATAGGAAATACTTGATAATTAGCATGCTCTATAAGTGTTTTACATTGAAATTACATCTCATACTCTTATTCATTCTTGCAACCTTACAATTTGGTAGCTTAACTCAATCTTAAAATAATATTAATAGGTAACTAAAACTCAGTTCTAGTTGAGTCATGCCTTCTAGAAAAATGCCATCATGATTATCTCTTATATTTGTAAGATCTTTTATAAAAAAATATGGGCTGCCATTAATTGTGTACTTTATGTTGTTCATAAAAAAATAGGTAGAAAGTGAGTCAGATTAATTGAGTGGTACGAGCCCAAATAAAAATTATGATCCATAAGGTCTTGAGCTATGGTTAATCTTTCTGATACATGTGAATTTAGTATTGAGGTGTAGGGCCTAGTTATTGGCCATTTGGGTACCATAATGGAGGACCATTATAACTAGATTATTACTTTATTTGGATCTGGGCCCTTCTCCAATCCTAATACATCTTTGATTTAAACCTATTTATATAAGTTAGAGAGTTGTTTTCCCCATTATATAACAATGTAGAGTAGGAGAGGGAGATGAAAAATTGACCCTAGGGTTTTCCACTACATGAAGACTGTTCTTGAAGTGAAGCAACCTACAGATATATTTGTGGCAGAATTAAATGGTATGCACTTATTTTCATTATTGTTGACCCAATGAATTGATTTTGATGTGTACAAAATATTGAAGTATAATACTGATGATATCGTATTCTTAGAGAAGTTAAATTTATTTTATAGAGAGCTCAATGAGGTTGAAACATTAGAGAAGCATGGAGAAGTTTTTTAAAGAGTTTTGGGAGTTTCTATAATGGACGAGTTGACCCTAGACTATCTTGAGTCGACTCTTGAGGATCACGAGTCGACCCCAACACAAATGAGTCGACCCCTGAATGGCCATAGACAGAAAATAGAAAACATTCAAAAATAGCTCTTTTACGAATTGACCCCGAAGATCACGAGTTGACCTCTTAAGAATTCGAGTTGCCCCGTATGCGCCTGACAACAGTAACGATTAGTTTTTCTACAAAATCAGAAAACTGCTATATTCACTTCCAATGGCTAGTTTGTTCTCTCTAATGGCTAGAAACGACTCTCCAACAACTTTTCAACTTATGACTGCTTTCGAATTGAATTGAAGAAGATGATGGATTAAGGAGATTGAGTGGATGAGGTAAAAAAAAAAGGAATATAAGTGAACACTACTTTTTGGGCTTCAACTTGAGGATCAATCTAAAAAATGACTATTGAAAGCCTCCTCCCACTTTTGAATGAATTTTCAAACATTCATAGAGAGATAGAGCTTCAATTGCCAATCATTGAATTCCTTCACAAGGTCAATAGCGAGTAAGAAAGGAAAAAGGGAATGAGCTAAATTCTACTCACTAAGATCCCAACATTTAGAGCAAATAAAGCACGAGCTACAACCAAAAAAATTTACTAAGTTTTGTGGAGCTTAGAAATCAGCAGAGAGTTCTAAGGGTTGGAACTCAAAATTGGTTTAGCTATACTAGCAAAATATCTTAGTTTTAGTTGATTGCTAAAAAAAACAACTGAATTTGGTTGTGAGCCCAAAAAACAACTATATAGTAATCTTGCTTATAGTTTATAGGAAAATTCTCAAGGAGGATTGCTTGAGGTGTGGATGTTGGTGCAGGATTGGCACCGAACCATTATAAAATTCTAATATTTGTATTATTGTGCTTGTTCTTATCCTTTGCATTTATTTATCATTATACTATGCATACTTCTGTTTAAATTAGTTTAACTTAATCATTATTTAAGTTTGTAAAAAGTTTTAAAAAATCTAATTTACCTCCTTTCTTTGGTTGTCATCTTGAGCAACAATTGGTGTCAGAGCAGATGCTCTTATATTTTTCAAAGACCTAACTATCTAAGAGCTCAAGATCCATATGGCAACCCTTGGAATGTCTTTACTGAAGGACATTCTGATGACCCAAAGATTGATTCATAGATTGATTTTGATGATCACAAAACCTTGAAGTATAGATACTAATGTTTATGTTGCAAGGAGAAAGATATTTATTTTGCAAGGAACATAGCAAGTTGGAAGAACACAAGAAGGCCTCCAAAGCTCTCAAGTTGGAAGAAAGCTACAATTTATTGGCCCAAGTTTAAAGTTCAAAGGATTCAAATTGGAGGAGTAAAATCAAAAGAAAAATTCAAAAGAACAGTCTTCGAGTCGACTCCAGTGGAATTCGAGTCGACTCTGGAGAAGTATGAGTCGACTCCTAGGAGTCACAGGCAGAAAAGTCAGAGAGCAATTTTTGGGACTCTGAGATTCGAGTCGACTCCCGCATTGCACGAGTCGACTCCGAGACTCCGCGACCATCAACAGACAGAAAATCAAGTTACTGCCTCTGAGATTCGAGTCGACTCCCAGACAGCTCGAGTCGACTCCAAGGCAGCGCTACACCAAGATGGCAGAAGGCTGTGTTTCGCAAACTGAGAGCTGAGTCGACTCCAAGGAAGTTCGAGTCGACTCCAAGACTGGACGAGCCAAAAGACAGAGGATCGGGAGTTCGGGCTCTGAGATTCGAGTCGACTCCCAGGACAGTCGAGTCGACTCGAGAGGACAAAATTCAAAATTGGATCCACGGACTTCAGTGGATGAGCCGACTCCGAAATTGCCAAGTCAGCTCCAGAAGTTGGCGAGTCGACTCCAGGTTAAGACGAGTCGACTCCCAGTCGAGGCAAGCACATTAATTCAAATTTGGAACAGTGGCCGAGTCGTCTCCGGTAAAACACGAGCCGACTCCTGCAACAGGCGAGCCGACTCCTGATCGCGCGAGTCGACTCCGATCCCAACGGTAACATTGTCAGAAAATGCAGACTGTGTCCAACGGCTCTTTTTCTTGTCTCTAACGGCTATATTCTTGTTTCCACGCCATCTAAAGCTATAAAAACAAGAAGAGAGCTAGGGGAGAACTCATGGAAGTAGGAGAGATCATCTAGGAAAGAGATCTCGAAGAGATTACAAAGGAAATCTCCCATAAGCACAAAAGGGCCATCCAAAACGAAATAGAGAGAAGAAGAGCATCCAAGTGAATCCGAAAGCTTCCTCTCCATCCGTGTGCTGCCTCAGGGATCCTCTACTTCATGCCAAATCAGAGGAGGATCAAGTAAAGAAGAAGCCGAGCTCCTCCATCTTCAAAACTCGTTTGAGGGCTTCTCTTTACTCTATTTGTTTATATTGTCATATTTGCTTGTTTAAGAAGCTTTGTTTTGTTTTATACTTTGTTTTAATATCTTGTAACTTGATTCAATCAAGGGATTGAATCAAGGGGTTAAGGTTTGTTGGTGAGCCAAAGGAAAAACCAACGGTGATAGGTTTGTTGGTGAGCCGAGGGTAAAACCAACGTGTAAGGGTTTGATTGTGATCCCGGAAAAACAATCGGGTTGGTTCTAGTCGGTGAGCCTGAGAAAACCGACCGAGTTCGTTGTGCGCTCGTAAAACAACAAGTTGGGTTGTGAGCTTGTAAAACAACCGGCTGTAATCGGTAGGATTATAGTGAAATTTCCAAGAGGTCTTGGGGAGTGGATGTAGGTGCTGGGGTGCACCGAACCACTATATGTCCTTTGTGTTTGTAATGCCTCTAGTTATTGTCTAACTAACACACTTACTTACTTAGATAAATTGCTTGCTTAATTCTTATCCGTACATCCTTTAGTTGCAAGCATATTTAATCAAGTCGAAGTCTATACATCAAACCCTTGCTAAGTTTAACTTTCACTGTGCATCTATACAACTTAGCATAGTTAATCAAAAAGTTTTAGAAGTAGCATAAAAGTTTTAAAAGACCCAATTCACCCCCCCCTCTTGGGTTGTATCTACTGGGCAACACATTCCTTTATTAGGCATCTTCTTTTTAGTAAATTTGATTACGCTTATTGGAAGGCTAGAATGACAATTTTTATTCAAGCACAAAACTATGATTTATGAAATATTATAGTACATGGCTCACACACACCTACTAAAATCATAAATGGAATTTAGATTTCCAAATAAGAAAATGAATGGGACAGTAATGAAAAAAATTAGCTCAACTATATACTAAAGCAATGAATATACTTTATTGTGCTCTTAATATAAATAAATTCAATAAAATTTTTACATGCTCTTCTGCTAAGAAAAATTGGGATAAATTGAAAATAATCTATGAAGGAACCAATAATGTGAATGAATCAAAATTAATATGCCAAAAAAAATTATGAAATATTTAAAATTCAATTTTATGAATCTATTGCTAAAATATTTTCAAGATTTTTAAATAATATAAATGATTTGAAAACTTTAGAAAAATCGTATACTAATGGTGATCTTGTGAAGAAAATACTTAGATCTTTGCCTAGGTCTTAGAAAGCGAAAGTGATAGCTATTCAAGAGGCAAAGAATCTAAATGAGCTATCCTTGGAGGAGCACTTAGGTTCCCTCATAACCCATGAGCCGAGCATGATGAACCAAGAAGAGGATAATAATGAAGGAAAGAGAATCTTAGCATTCAAGTCCTTCAATTAGGAAGCTGGCACAACAATTGAGGATTCTGGTGTTGAAGATGAGGACCTATCCTTAATCACCAGAAAATTCAAAAACTTTCTAAAGATGGTGAAGAAAAAGAAGCTATAAGGAAGAATTTAAGCTTCAGCTAAGGGGGAGCTGAACAATGAAAGGAATAAGGGGATGAGAGAAAAGAAAGCCTTGGCTAAGAAGAGCCAAGTAAGAAAAAGAAGAAGAAGAAAATTTGGTGCGACGACAAACATTTCAGCTCCAAGGAAGAAGAAAAATAAAAGGTAAACAACTGGTGCTTTATGGCATAAGAAGATAAGGTAAAACCTAGATCTCATTCTGATTTGACTTTAGATTAGTTGCAAGATGCTTTTGAAGATTTTTTTTAAATTAAAACAATTAGAAAATAAAATAAAGAATTTAGAAAATAAACTATAAACTTATTTAAGAAAAAGAACTAATTTCAAAAGGAAAAGATCAATTGATTGTAGAAAATAATAATCTGAAATCAAAATATTTAAATACTAAGTTGTCAAAATTCACACATATAGAGAAGAAATTGATATAAAATTAACTAACTCTAATCACCCATTTATAAAATATAATTACTGTGGAAGAAAGGGATGCATGGCACCTTCATGTTCTCTTAAAAATAATTCTGCTAATAGAAATAATACAATCTGGGTTTCTAAAGGATCAATAATTACTAGTCAACAAGAATCTAAGAAAATGTGGATACCCAGATCAAAAAAAAAAATCAAACATAAATCAGTATTAGAGTATTCTAATTTAAACTTGAAATTACTAAAAAGTTAAAAAATTAGATCATAACTATGCTTATTTGAAACAAATATAATTCAACCTAAATTGGACCAAAATGAATAAATAAATCTAAATTTGTAAATTAGGTAGAATGGATTGATTTTAATGTATCTCTTTATCATGCCTTGCATGCTTTAATTTTATAATACTTGTGCTTAATGCCTTAATATATGCTGCAATTTTCTGATTTTTGCTGAAACTCATTAATATTAGCCCCATATTTGGTTTAAATTCTATTTTTATAAAGCTTTTGACATTTATAAATATGCTCTGATACTTTGAAATATGTGTTTTGTATATCCTGATACTCAAAATCTTAATGACTTATCATAAGTTGCAATGCATAGAAAATACACATCTCGAATTATTAATCTAAAGTTTTTATTGAAAACCTTCCTCAAATTTTGAAACTTTAAATGGAATGATTAATTAAGAAGAATAAAGAAAACTTAAGGAGGAGAGATCATATGAAATTTGATAGCATAAATTAATAACTTCTACAAAAAGGGGCAGAAAAATGTTAAACATATAAGAAAATGAAAAATGATCATAGTTCTCTCAATAAGCCTCGTCTAAAATTTATTTTGATACTCTTTGAAGCTTGCTATTTGGTTGTCACATCACATGCTTCAATCATAAACTAAATTGCAACTCTAATATTTGATATCTTTTTGCACCACTAAAATTGATCTTAAATAGGTCTAATTTAATGAAAAAAAGAAGGGAGAGAGAAAGTTAACTATTGCTAAGTCCGAATTTTTTGAAACTCTTGAACCCTTAGTGGTCTGATGCATCAAAGTTGAATGATCAATAGCTCTGAGTATGATTTTTCATCTTTAAGCTCTTCAATTCCCTTGAATGACGATTAGAGCAAGATTGAAGTTGCTATAATTCTCTTAATATTTGATAAATTTTAAAATGCAACTTATGGATGCTGTCAAAAAGGGGTGAGTAGTTTGAGTATACGCTTAATTGAATATATATTAGCTTGGGTTAATCTGAATATTTTATGAAGCATTCATAAAGTTTATTCTTAAGGCATATATTTATTTACTTCATATTTTATATAAATGAATTAATTGTGCACAAATCCTAAAAACACAATATATTATTTTTCATATACTCAAAGTTTTGTTATTATCAAAAAGGAGAAGATTGTTGACCTAATGGATTAATTTTGATTAGTACAACATATTTGAGTATAATACTAATGATTTTGTGATCTTGGAGAAGTTAAATTTGTTTTATAGGAGCTCAATGAGGTTGAAGGTTAAGAAGCATGGAAAAAATTTTAGAAGAGTTTTGAAAGTTTCTGTAATGGATGAGTCGACTCCAGGCTATCTCGAGTCGACCCTTAAAGATCACGGGTTGACCCCAACACAAAAGAATCGACCCCTGAATGGCCACATATAATGAAAATAGAAAGCAATCAGAAACAACCCTTTCATGAGTCGACTCCTGAAGATTACGAGTCGACCCATGAAAAATTTGAGTCAATCTGTCTGCACCTGACAATAGTAACGGTTAGTTTTTCTGCAAAATTAGAATGACTATATTCACTCCCAATAGCTAGTTTTTTCTGTCCAATGGATAGAAACAGCTCTCCAACAACTTTTTAAGAAATAAATGCTTCCAAATTGAAATGGAGAAGATGATGGATTAAGAAAATTAAGTGGATGAGGTAAAGAAAAAGGAATACAAGTGAATACGATTTTTTGGGCTTCAACTTGAGGATTAATCTGAGAAATGACTATTCAAAGTCTCCTCCCATTTTAGAGCGAGCTTCCAAACATTCATTGAAAGAGATCTTCAACTTCTAACCATTGAATTCCATCACAAGATCAAGAGTGAGCAAGAAAGAAAAAAGGGAACAAGCTGAATTCTACTCACAAAGATCCAAACATTCAGAGCAAACCGAGCACGAGCTACAACGATAAATGTTCTTCTGTACGTATTCTATTCTTATTTATTGCACGAGATTAAGAAATCTCGTATGGAGTTTTTAGTGTGGCTGACACTGTAAAAATTAGCTGGCGTGTAAGATTTGGCTATATCTGTAAAACAGTTAGGTTGCAATCGATTGTCCTAAAAAATCGACTAAATTTTGTTGAGCTTGGAAATCAGCAAGGAGTTCTTAAGGGTTGGAACTCAGGGTTGGTTTAGCTATACCAACAAAACAGCTTAGTTTTGGTTGATTGCCTGAAAAATCAACTAGGTTTGGTTGTGAGCCTAGAAAACAACTATGCTGTAATCTTGCTTATAGATTATAGAGAAATTCCAAAAGAAGATTGTTTGGGGAGTGTATGTAGATGCAAGGTTGGCATCGAACCACTATAAAATTCTAGTATTTGTGTTGTTGTGCTTATTCTTATCTTCTGCACCTATTTATTATTTATTTTGATATAAATACTTATGTTGTGAGGACCCGTGTGGGCGTGTGTTTAGTCCCATATTGATTATTCGTCGAGAAGATCTTTGATACTTATACAGGACTAAAGAATTCATAAAATACTTTTCAGCTAGCTATTTTAGTTAAGGTTTTGAGTTGTGACAAATGGTATCAGAGCGAATTCGGCCTATAGCCTATGTGGACTAGGGAACACAATAATATGGGTTCATGAAGGTTGACCACGGGCCAATCGTGGTACTTGTGATTAAATTTGAATGGATTTGAATGCTTAACCTGACGAGGGCGTCTGGGCTTGAACGGAAGGAAGTATGTGAGGATCCGTGTTGGTGAGTATTTAGTCTTACATCGATTATTCGCCGAGGATATCTTAGATACTTATACAGGACTAAGGAATACAAAAAATACTTTTCAGCTAGCCATTTTGGGTGAGGCCTTAGGTTGTTACATATGTTTAAATCAGTTTTACTTAATCATTGTTTTAAGTTTGTAAAAAGTTTTGAAAAACCTAATTCACCCCCCTCTTGAGTTGTCATCTTAGAAAACAATCATCTCTAGATCAAATAAATAATATATTTGTGGCATTTTAGTTCCCAGCATGATGATCCAATATTCTTGCATATGATATCAGAGCGATAATACTAGGTTTAGAACTCCAAAAGATTAAAATCAAATTTTATTCAAAAATGTTTTTATTTGAGTTAAAGGAAAAAAATTAATTTCATCAGTTAATCTCTTCAGATTAATAAAATGTTGAAACAATTTAGGACTTTTATTCTTCTTATGAAGACATGTTCATAGGATCAAGAATCATAAAAAAAATGATTTGTAGAACTCAAAAAATCAAGTTTCAAACTAACGGGCCTTTAGTCTCGCGAGTTTACATGGTGGCCTGGCCCTTCCGGCCCCCAATCTCGTGTACATGGCATCTTGGCGGTCTCGAGTATCGTGTGGCACCAGCCAAGACTTATAAGGGAGTAGTAGGTCATTGAAGTCGGCTGCTTCCCATCTTCCGGTGATCCGAGGAAGGGAAGAAGAACAAAATGAAAGGGGAGTTGGATTATCAGCTTTTCCGATCATATATATATATATATATATATATATATATATATATATATATATATATATATATATATATATATATATATATATATATATATATATATATATATTGCTCTAACCCGTCAATCTTATAGCCCATAAACTAGTAAAGTTAATGGTTTTAAATATTGAATTGTGCATTGATTTGTTTGGTCATGATCATGCTATTGAATGTTATCATTATTTCTATTAATTATAATTGTTGATAGCATGATTATATCTAAACTTTTGAATTATTAAATTAAATAATATATTCATTGATAATAATATACCTGTGAGCATGAAGTTCTATTATGGTCCCAAGTATAGACTTTTGCTCTGCGCAGGTGGTATTACCAAACTGGTTCATCTATAGAGATTCATAGAGTAAGGATTCTGAGAAGCTACACTAAGATTATAGTATACAATTACTTGTCCAAAGGGGGTAAATTGTGGATACTAATTTTAGAGCTAGTGCATTAAGTCATTAGTAAGGGGATTTTGTTTAATTAGCTCCAAAAGGGCCTATCTACCTAAAGGAGATAGGTTTTCTGAGGGTTCATTCTTACTATTCACTTGTTTGGAGGTACTGGGATGTGTCCTATATAAGGTGTTTATATGGTGACACATCTTGGATACTTGAGAATATTTCTAAAGTTTATTTCTTTGCATATTCTTATGAATTATCATTAGCGGCCATGCATGACTAATTAATGTCATGTTGATTTTCTTTACAGACACTATCGTTATTGTTGTGAATTATCAGATATGCACCATTGAAACATTGACTGGAAACAGTTTTAATAGATGGAAAAGAGATCTAGGGCTAGCTCTAGGATTAGCTGACTTGGATATTGCCTTACTTGAGGATGAGCCCCCAAAGCCTACAGAGGACAATTCCGCTAAGCGAAAGATCTATTATCAAAGATGGGAAAAGGAAAATATGCTTAGCGTCATGATAATGAAAAAAGTCCATGTCTAAGCGTTTTCAAGGTGCTGTGCCTAGTGCGACCAATGCTAAAAGGTTTCTTGGCACCTTAGGGCAGAAACTCCTAGAGCCTGAAAAGGCTGAAACGGGTGAATTGATGCAAATCTTGTCGACAATGAGATATGATAGGATGAATGGTGTTATGGCCTTCATCATGGAGATGCAAGCAATAGCAAATAAACTGAGTAGCCTTTATGTACCCATTGCTGAAGCTTCTCTTGTTCACTAAGCCCTAAACTCTCTTCTTGATCAATTTAATAACCTGAAAACCTCCTGTAGTGGTCGAAAGAAAACTTAGAATATGAATGAACTTATTGTTGTGTGTTCAAGAAGTAGAGAAGTGTAAGAAAAACAAAGGGGAGAATGTGAATATGGTGCATTAGCTACACTACACTAGGGGCGAGTCTAACAATTCACACCACCATAAGAAGAATAATTTTACAAGAATAATCAAGAGAAATAAGGTCAGACTAAGAACTTAACTACTCCTAAGCCCAACATTAATAAAGATATGAACTATTGGTTTTGCAAAAAGAGTGGTCACAAGAAATTTGACTACCACAAATACGAGGCTCAGTTGTAATGATAGAATAATAAGAAGGTAATTAACTTGCCTTTTTTTGTTTTTGTTTACATCATATCTCAATAATTTAGCTAGAGATTAGGAGAAAACACCATATGGATAAATTTTGATGGACTTAGAGCAGGTGAGAATCGCATGACTCTTTTTAGACTAGGTAAAATTTAGCTATAAAATCACACTAAGGATAAAGACTCAGGCCGAATAGAGAGAATTTAACTATAACGTGGATAAGTAGTCAAACCTTTGCTATGAAGATAACCATTAAAGACCAAGATGATTGTACCAAGCTCAAAGATTTCCAAGAGGAAGGCCATATAATAGGCTGAATGAAGAGAAACGGTCAACGCAAGTTATATCAAAACAAGTCGAAGGCTAATAGGGCATGGTTATTGGTCTAATAGTTGTAACATGTTCGTGCTTGTGCACATATGAAGTGTGAGGATGGTTGGCAATAGTAACTAGAACTACCAAGGTTAGAGGACAAAAGTGGAAAGCAACTGTCAGAGTAGACAACTATTATATTTCAGAGTAATTATTATTTAGTAGTATGAATAGTAGAATTGTACTCTATATAAAGTTCCTTCGACAATCAATCAATCTAGTTCATTTATCTATCTTACTTTACTGTTGACCCATTAGATTGATTTTGATAAATATAAAATGTTTGAGTATAATACTAATAATTTTGTATTTTTGGAGTGGTTAATTTATTATATAGAGAGCTTAATGATTGAAGGTTAGAGAAACATGAAGAAGCCTAGAAGAACAAACCAAAAAAGTAGGAGAAGTATTTGAAGTATTTTGGGAGTTTTTGTAGTAGAGAAGTCAGCCTTAGGTGAAGAAAAGTCGACCCCAGAACCCCAGGAGTTGACCCCAGACTTGTAGGAGTCGGCCCTAGAAAGCTACATGTTAGGGACAGAAGACAACCATTTTTAGAAACTTTAGATGTTGACCCTAGGACCTTAAGAGTCGACCCCAGGACTTCAGGAGTTGACCCCAAGGCTTCAAAAATCGACCCCAAGATTTTACGAGTCAACCCTAGATTTAGGAGTCGACCTCAGCACTTCAAGAGTCGACCTCTTTATGCATGGCAGCTTCAACGACTAGTTTTTTTTTCCGAGTACAGAACATACCAAATGGCTTCCAACGGCTATTTTCTTCTCTCCAACTGCTAGAAACAACTTTCCAACAACTTTTCAAGCTATAAATGCTTCCAAATTGAATTAGAGAAGTGAGAGATCAAGGAAAATGAGTGGATGAGGTAGAAAAAAAGAAATACAAGTTAATCACCATTTCTTGAGCTTCAACTTGAGTATCACTTTGAGAAGTGACCATTTAAAGCTTTTACCCACTTTTGAGAGAGAGCTTCCAGGTATTTAGAGAGAGCTTCAACTTTCAATTATTAAATTTTTTCACAAGATCAAGAGTAAGCAAGAAAGAAAAAAAGGAAAGGGCTGAATTAGATTCATCAAGATCTTGACTTTCAGAGCAATCAAGCATGAACTACAACAAGAAAAATCCAACATTTGTAAAGATCATCATGTATGTATTTTCTATCTTTATTTAGTTCATGAGATTAGAAAATCTCATGTGGGGTTTTTGGTATAGCTGACACCGTAAAAAAATAGTTGACTTGTTTGGTTTGGCTGTACTCATAAAATAGGTAGGTTGCAGTCGATTATCCTGAAAAGTCGACTAAGTTTTACTAAACTTAAAAATCAGCAAGGAGTTCCTAAGTGTTGGAACTCGAGGTTGGTTTAGTTGTACTAGCAAAACAGTTTGGTTTTAGTTGATTGCCATGAAAATCAATTGAATTTAGTTGTAAGTGTTGCCCAGATAGACAACCCAAGAGGGGGGGGGGGGTGAATTGGGTTTTAAAATAATTATTGCAATTAAAAGACTTTGTGAGTAACTAATTAAAACTTTTGCGAGTGGATTAATTAGTTGCTATATGCAGTGGATGAAGGGAAAGGAAGAGACAATGAAACAATCACAAACATAAACAATTTTATAGTGGTTCGGAGCTAACCCTTGCTCCTACGTCCACTCTCCAAGCCTCACTTGGGAGTCCACTATAATCCCTCGGATTACAGCCGGTTGTTTTACAAGTTCACAACCCAACTTGTTGTTTTACGAGATCACAACGAACTCGGTCGGTTTTCACAGGCTCACCGACTAGAACCACCCGATTGTTTTTCCGGGATCACAATCAAACCCTTACACCGTTGGTTTTAACCTTGGCTCACCAACAAACCTTAACACCCTTGATTCAATCCCCTGATTGAATCAAGTAAGAAACAAATATGTTGAAATAAATAAAAAGGAAGCTTCTCAATAAGCGTATTTAAACAATATAAGCAGGGAAGACTAAGAAGCCCTCAAACTGATTTTGGAGATGGAGGAAGGGGCTTTTCAAACTCTTTGACTCCTCTTGAATTTGATGTAGACTTGCTGTCAGGAGGAGAGCCTTGAATGTGAGGAAGACAGTTGGAGAGTCGACTTCAATGCACTTCTTCCTTCTTTTTCGTGTAATCACTCTAGAGAGCTTTTGGTTGGTGGAAATCCCTTTTTCTTTGAATGGAGTCTCTCTTTCTTACTCTATTACTGTTCACTCAGGCTATTTAAGCCATTCCCCAAGAAAAATAGCCGTTAGACACAGATTAAAGGCCGTTCTGCACATTCTGCAACTCCTGATAATGTTTCCGTTGGGATCGGAGTCGACTCGCGCGATCTGGAGTCGACTCGCCTGTTGCAGGAGTCGACTCATGCTTTTCTGGAGACGGCTCGGCAACTGTTCTGGATTTGAATTAAAGTGCTGTCTTGACTTGGAGTCGACTCGACTGAACCTGGAGTCGACTCTCCAATGTCTGGAGCTGACCCGGCACTTTTGGAGATGACTCGTTCTAAGGAATCCAGAGATCTTTCTTTCAAGTTTGCTCACTCGAGTCGACTCGGATATTCTGGGAGTCGACTCGGCACTCAGAGCCCGAAATTCCGATCTTCTGTCTGTTGACCTGTGCTGTCTCGGAGTCGACTCGAACTGTCTCGGAGTCGACTCGGCTCTCAGAGACGAAAATACAGTCTTCTGTCTTGGGGTTGCGCTGCCTTGGAGTCGTCTCGAACTTTGCGGGAGTCGACTCGGCTCTCAGACATCGAAGTTGGCTATCTGACTTTTAGCCTTGCATTTCTCTGGGAGTCGACTCTTGCTTCCTTCGGAGTCGACCTACCAACCATCGGAGTCGACTCGAGTTCTTCGGGAGTCGACTCGGCTCTCAGAGTCCAAAATGGCTTCTCTGTCTTTCTGTCTGTTACTCCATGAAGTCGACTCGTACTATGCTGGAGTCGACTCGACAAGCATCGGAGTCGACTCGAATTCTTCAGGAGTCGACTCGTTGACAGGTTCTGAGATGAATCTTTCTGCCCGGCTGTCTGTTCTCAGTCGGAGTCGACTCGTAATGTGCAGGAGTCGACTCGAGCTTGTGCCAGAGCTTCTGATACGCTTGGAGTCGACTCATAATCTTCCGAAGTCGACTTGAGATTCAGACTTTGGTTCAAATTGAATTTCTTACTTATCCAAAGTGTATTGAACCAAAGCTAGAGACACTTGATCATAGATTTACAAATATTTGACTGAAACACTAGATTGAATTCATTAGTATAACATAAGATATACTCAAATGCTTTGAGCTCATCAAAATCAAATAGGGTTATAATTAATCACTCCACAATCTCCCCCTTTTTGATGATGACAAAATATTGAGTATTTGTAAAGTGAATTGCTCAACCAAAAAGGAGATTTATAGTAAAGTTTTAAAATGAATTCAAGTGTCTAGTCATTTAATTTATCCAAAATTGAAAGGTGTAAAATAGTAAATTCTGAAGTTAAAGCTCCCCCTTTCATTTGGAATTATATAAGCCTTCATGTCATGCAATCAATTGTTTGGCTTATATATATTTAATGAATTTGCTTTCTTAAGATTTCAGATTCTCCCCCTCAACACATGCATTCAACTTTGTTTAGATTCTCTAAATTTTCTTTTAGTGTATTGAAGCTTTTGAACTTAAATTTTTGGTTTTAGAGGGAAAATCTGCCAATTTGTTCTTGAGTATGATTCAACTAATCTCCGAATATCCCTTGAATAGATTCTGGAGATTACTCCTTTAGGAGCCCCAACAGAGAGATAATGAGCCTCGAGGTATCGAATCCACTTAGAACAAATTATTTTGTGCTTTAAAAGTTTTCTTTTTATTGATTTCCTTTACATGTCTATTCAATATATTTTCTCCCCCTTTTTGTCATCATAGCAAAAAGGAATAGTACATCATAAAAGCAGTTAGAGTTCAAATTTGCACAATTTGGAAAAGAAATGTCTACTCATTGTATTGATGTAAATTTAAGTACAATTGTAGATACATCAAAAGTATAGAAGTAAGTACATATCAATAAGAGAAAAAGCAAGCTACACTAGGATTTCTTTGTGGTGGAGGATGTGGCTCCCTTGCTCAGTCTAGTGTGTTGGATGACCATGCTTAACCCCTCATTGATGTTCCTCAGTTGTTCGAGTATCTCCAAGGTGGCCCTATTCTGGATCGAGGTAAGCTCAGTCAGATTCTCCTGGAGGGTATCTAACTTGAAGATCAGTACATTGGCTAGCCGTTCGGCACCCTGACTCTGGCTGCCTAGCTCCTGTCGGATGTCTTCTCGCATCTTTCTTGTATTACTCGTGACATCGCTCATATTCGAAAATTGGGCTTGAATTAGGCTTCTTACATTGTAAATTTCTTCCCTCAGATGAGCCGTCATCTCGGTCATGGCTGCCAATGATGGAACCATCACAGTGGAGGGAGCAGTCGCTGGACCTCGGAGCTCCCTCAGTAGGTCGTCCCGTAGCTCCCTCACGATCTCCTGCCGCAACTCCCGGAGCTGCTCAGGAGATATCCGGACCTCCAGTGGCTGAGAAGGTGGTGCAGTGGAGGGTCCGGCTGAGGTAGATGGTGCTGAAGTGGAGGGATAGGTGGGAAAATCTGAGTCATGATCAGGGCTGGGGAGTGTCGAGTAGTAGGGTCAGAAGGTGTGGAAGTGGATGGTTTCCGGACCCAAACTCCCTCAACCTTATGGAATCCCATCCTGTGCAGAGTCTCCTCACCCATGCGATCTGTGTATCGCAGTGAGCGAGAGGGTTCCCCCTCAGGAATGGGGACCTCTAACTCCCTAAAGATCAAGGTATACAACATCCCATAGGGAAGACTGAGCCTAGGTTTGTCTAGAGGCTTACATAGGTATTTGTAGATGAGTTTTGGAAAGTTGATTGGAGTATCTTGAAGAATGTAGAACATCAGGACTAGGTCCCTCTCAGATACAAAATCAAAACGGCCTGTCTTGGGGAAGAGGGTCCTAGATATGATACTTAAGAGGAGCCGCATTTCAGCTGATAGCTGATTTGCAGACACCTCTTCTAGGGGGGACTGAGGTGGACTCTCTAGTATGGCCGTAAGGGCCTCAGTCCTATCCGTGGTGATGACCCAAAGATTGATTCATAGATTGATTTTGATGATCACAAAACCTTGAAGTATAGATACTAATGTTTATGTTGCAAGGAGAAAGATATTTATTTTGCAAGGAACATAGCAAGTTGGAAGAACACAAGAAGGCCTCCAAAGCTCTCAAGTTGGAAGAAAGCTACAATTTATTGGCCCAAGTTTAAAGTTCAAAGGATTCAAATTGGAGGAGTAAAATCAAAAGAAAAATTCAAAAGAACAGTCTTCGAGTCGACTCCAGTGGAACGCGAGTCGACTCCGATGGTTGGTAGGTCGACTCCAAAGAAAGCAAGAGTCGACTCTCAGCGGAACACAAAGAAAAAGTCAGAGAGCATTTTTGGGACTCTGAGATTCGAGTCGACTCCCGCATTGCACGAGTCGACTCCGAGACTCCGCGACCATCAACAGACAGAAAACCAAGTTGCTGCCTCTGAGATTCGAGTCGACTCCCAGACAGCTCGAGTCGACTCCAAGGCAGCGCTACACCAAGATGGCAGAAGGCTGTGTTTTGCAAACTGAGAGCCGAGTCGACTCCAAGGAAGTTCGAGTCGACTCCAAGACTGGACGAGCCAAAAGACAGAGGATCGGGAGTTCGGGCTCTGAGATTCGAGTCGACTCCCAGGACAGTCGAGTCGACTCGAGAGGACAAAATTCAAAATTGGATCCACGGACTTCAGTGGATGAGCCGACTCCGAAATTGCCAAGTCAGCTCCAGAAGTTGGCGAGTCGACTCCAGGTTAAGACGAGTCGACTCCCAGTCGAGGCAAGCACATTAATTCAAATTTGGAACAGTGGCCGAGTCGTCTCCGGTAAAACACGAGCCGACTCCTGCAACAGGCGAGCCGACTCCTGATCGCGCGAGTCGACTCCGATCCCAACGGTAACATTGTCAGGAAATGCAGACTGTGTCCAACGGCTCTTTTTCTTGTCTCTAACGGCTATATTCTTGTTTCCACGCCATCTAAAGCTATAAAAACAAGAAGAGAGCTAGGGGAGAACTCATGGAAGTGGGAGAGATCATTTAGGAAAGAGATTCCAAAGAGATTACAAGGGAAATCTTCCATAAGCACAAAAGGGCCATTCAAAGTGAAATAGAGAGAAGAAGAGCATCCAAGAGAATCCCAAAGCTTCCTCTCCATCCGTGTGCTGCCTCAGTGATCCTCTACTTCGTGCCAAATCAGAAGAGGGTCAAGTAAAGAAGAAGCCGAGCTCCTCCATCTTCAAAACTCGGTTGAGGGCTTCTCTTTACTCTATTTGTTTATATTGTCATATTTGCTTGTTTAAGAAGCTTTGTTTTGTTTTATACTTTGTTTTAAATATCTTGTAACTTGATTCAATCAAGGGATTGAATCAAGGGGTTAAGGTTTGTTGGTGGGCCAAAGAAAAACCAACGGTGTTAAGGTTTGTTGGTGAGCCAAAGGGAAAACCAACGGTGTTAGGTTTGTTGGTGAGCCGAGGGTAAAACCAACGTGTAAGGGTTTGATTGTGATCCCGGAAAAACAATCGGGGAGGTTCTAGTCGGTGAGCCTGGGAAAACCGACCGAGTTCGTTGTGCGCTCGTAAAATAACAAGTTGGGTTGTGAGCTTGTAAAACAACCGGCTGTAATCGGTAGGATTATAGTGAAATTCCCAAGAGGTCTTGGGGAGTGGATGTAGGTGCTGGAGTGCACCGAACCACTATATGTCCTGTGTGTTTGTAATGCCTCTAGTTATTGTCTAACTAACACACTTACTTACTTAGATAAATTGCTTGCTTAATTCTTATCCGCACATCCTTTAGTTGCAAGCATATTTAATCAAGTCGAAGTCTATACATCAAACCCTTGCTAAGTTTAACTTTCACTGTGCATCTAGACAACTTAGCATAGTTAATCAAAAAGTTTTAGAAGTAGCATAAAAGTTTTAAAAGACCCAATTCACCCCCCCTCTTGGGTTGTATCTACTGGGCAACAAGTGGTATCAGAGCAGGTGCTCAAATATTATTTGTAGTCTTAACCGACTAGAGCCAAAGATCATGACAACTCAAATAGATAGTTTTCTAGGAGAAGGACAATCAATTGATACACCTCCACTGTTTAATGGTATAAACTACCCACATTGAAAAATACGCATGCGCATCTTTATTCAATCACAAAACTATTATTTATGGAAAATCATAATAAATGATCTTTACACACTCTCTCAAACTTTTAATGAAAAGGATTTAGCACAATTGAATGCTGATGCCATGAACCTTTTATATTGTGCATTAGATAGGAATGAGTTTAATTGCATATCTTCTTGCATGACTGCTAAAGAAATATGGAATATGCTTGAAGACAAATATGAATGCACTAACAAATCTGAAACATCATGTGTAGAAGGAGAGCAGTATCATATTGAAAATCCATGCTTGGTGGCACAAGAGGTACATGCTGAAACTGAAAGCAATTTTACATTTGATGAACTCCATGATGCCTTTTCTGATTTGTATTTAGAATATAAGAAACTTATTTGTAAGAATAAAAACTTGAAGATTGAAAATCAAATTCTAATAGATGAAAAACTGAAACTAACCAGTAAAACTGAAATCTTAATTAAAGAAAATCAAGAACTAAATCAAAGAGATCAACTTCTCACTGAAAGTCATGATAAACTTAAGAAAAACAATGAGTTACTTTCAGAAGATAACAGAAGATTAACTAAAGAAGTTGACAGATTAAAACCTGTTGTTAAAAGATTTACCCTCAGCTCTGAAAAATTGAACCTAATGATAAATAATCAAGGAGCTGAATTTGATAAAGTTACATTAGGATATCAACCTTGGTACACCCAAAAACCTTTTAAGAATATGTTTGTTAAAACAGTTTTTAATTACTCTAAAACAGATTCTTATAAACAAAAGCTAAGTAAAATCTCTTCTGTTGTTCCTAAATCTATACATTACAAATTTGATGAACCAAAAAGGGAGAAACAGAAAATTAAAAGTTTTCCTACTACTCATGTTCGATCTAAGTTTGTTAAATTCAACAAGAGGATACAGAAATACATCCCTTGTAATCCTAAAATCTGTAAATTCATGGACAAAATAGCTATTAAGAGAATATGGATTCCAAAAGGAACAATTATAGCTAACCTACAAGGACCCAAAAGAGCTTGGGTTCCTAAGTTGAAAATATGATTATTCTTTCAGCAAGCATGTCTAGCTATCCAAGGTTCTAATGAAAGATGTTATCTAAACAATGGGTGCTCTAGACATGTGTTAAAGAATTGAATTTAAAATGTAATTAAAAAGAATGATTTAAATGAAAGAAAGGATGAAATAAGTAATTCTTACATCTTCTCGTATTGAAATTACTTTATTAGTTGATTAAAACATAACTTGAAAGTATTAATCATTTTTGTGATATAAGTGATATTTGTCTTTTTGGGTATGAAAAGAAAATATATTCAAATCACTTCATTTTTTTTTATGCTCCACTCACTATTGGATAAGTTGCTAAATGATTAATTAATTCATTAAAAATAACTCTATGAACCCTCTATATGCTTGATTAAGAATTTTTATCCATGGCATTATTTTTATTAATCATAAATATGATAATGTGTACTTGGTATGCTTTGGAATATATGCACTATGAATACCAAGATTAAAGAAACCATCTTTGGCATATAAAATCAACTCATGCTAGTATGTACTTAATCTCAAAAGACCTTGCCATAGGCTTACTTGGATTATCTACTTAAAGGTCAAAGTTTTGCTATGCATGCTAACTAAGGAAACAAACAAAAATCATTTCTAAATCTAAAGATGTTGTTTCCATCTCCAAGTTTTTCAAAAGCTTACATTGGATTTATTCTTGAAAAATAAAACTGAAGTATTTTTCTGTATTTACTAAATCTTGTAAAAGTGGTTCAAATGATAAAGGTTTCCAAACTGTGAAGATAAAGAGTATCATGGCACAGTGTTGAAAACCAAAATCCTGATAAAGGTTATACAGAAAATAATATTAAATCCAATGACTTCAGCACCAAGGACACCATAAGCAAAATAGGATTAATAGAATTCTTGAAGAAATGAAAAAGACAATTATGTATGATAGTCATCTACTTAAATAATTTTTAAAAGACTATCATCACTGCTTGTCATACATATGATTTCTATTTTTGATGAAAATTTTGATCTTCTGAAAAATGGAAAATGAACCATTGCATATCTTTCATATTTTTCAGTCGTACATGTTATTATGAAAATAATGCCAAATCTGATAGAGATATGTCTATCCTTGGATATCATTCATCAAGCAATGCATATAGAATATTCAATGAAAAGATTTGAGTTGTAGAAATATTAATTCATTTTGTTACTTATGAGATTAATGATTTATTATCAAGATACTAAAATTAAATTATATATGTATATGGTTAATCTTTTACATATAACAATCTGAAAATATGTTAATAATTATAACCAAATTGAGTTTTTCAGAAATGCACTTAATGAAGAAAAATTGTTTGCTTAGAAGATGAAATAGATCTTGATTCTTGCATGATTAGAAGTAAAGATCACCATTATCATTTGCTTGCTTTATGAGCTTTATATTCTATCAAATGAGTGTGTAGAATGGACTCCTATATGCTTATTTTATTAAAGAAGATATATGTTAAATAACCACCATATTTGAAAACACTCATTACAAATATGATAAAGCAATATATGATTTGAAACAAGCATCAAAAGCATGATATAAAAGCTTAAGCAACCTTTTTGATATAAAGTAATAGTGATAATTCTTTGCATCAAAAATGTGTGATATCTTACTTGCTCAAAGTATACATTAATGACATCATTCTTGGTTCTACTAATGGAGATTTATATGAAGATTTTACTTAGCTCATGTAAGGTGAGTTTGAAATATGTATGATGAACATCTTCTCTCAAACTCTAAATTAAGATAAACAAGAAAGGGGATCTTCATTGACCAAAGTTAGTCCACAAGAAAACCCTTATAGAAGATTGGCATGAAGAAGGTATGTCTATGACCCCATCTTGTAGAATTTGAAAAGGATGAGCAAAGTAGATCTATTGTTTTAAAGCTGTATTGAAGCATGATAGAATAATTATTTTATCATACAGCTGATAGACCAGATTGTATGCTCATTATGTGACCTTGTGGAAGATTTCAATCTAACTTTAATGAATCATATTTTATTGATAACAGAGAAATCATAATCAGAATTTTGATAGAAACAACCGTTTAAGATAAGTTGATTATAACATAGCTAACATATCTTATTGATAATTATCTTAAGCAAATAAAATCTAAACTAAATTGTTTTTGGAAATAAGAAATTGATTTGACCTTGATAAATCTTTCTATTGCTTCACATGCTTGTCTTTGAACCATCTTGGTTAATGAAACTATCTCTTTAAGTTCAAGTGACATATGCTTGCTTATATTTAGGCAATCTCTTGAGTAAAATGACTCAACACTCAATTATTGTCATATCGTACGTTGAGTCATCTAGTAAAGAAATATATGGTATGAATGTTTTGTATCTTGAAGAAACTAATGATTTTCCTTCAAGAAAGAAAAGAATTTTGTTAATAATGCAGGATCTTTAAGCAAGAAAATGAGAGATTTCAACTTGAAGGAAACCTCCACATAAGATACAATAAACATTCACATGCAAACAAGAGAGAGAATCTTCTTCAGCCAAAAGTTCACACATAAGAAATCTAGTTTGGCTTGAAGAATATAGAATGAATAGGTAATTTTAGATACCTTTCTCATAAATTAATTGAGCAAAGTCAATAACTTAAATCTTATTATGGCATGATTATATTCTTTAATTATTAATTTTTGATATCATGTCTATGTGTGTATTGACTGACTTATACTTTTAGAAACTATTTCATGGTTTGCCCAAACTAAATTATTTCTTTGCCTATATCATAACCATGAAATACACAAGTATATGCTTAAAATTCTGATGTAAAATAACTTGTGAGAAGTTATGAATACTTGAGCATAATGAAAATGTTGTTTGCATGATATACATCTATATGACACATAAGATTATTTCTTTATTCTGCTCTTTCATGTAAATTACTTGAGAATAACAAAAAGAGAGAGAGATAAAGAAAAGAAAATAGATATTATTCAAGAGAAGTAAAATCTAAGTAAAGGCAAATACTTCAATCTTGAGGAAAAGCAAAACAAGCATAATATATTTGGAACATTTGTGAGCATTCTTTTGGAAGGGATAAAATCCATAATTAATTACACTTAAACAGGAAGAGTTTGAAGTAAACATTTTAACCTTTCTATATTGCTCATCATAGGGATGGTGCCAATGGGGAGGCTAGTGGTAGTACCCGGCACTATTTGACCCAACTATTCGGTGTAGGGCATATTAGGGACGGCACAAGAGGGAGGCTAGTGGTAGTACCTCGTGCCCCTTCCCAACTCCACCGGATAGGGAGCAAATAGAGTATAGAGCATAAGAAAGTTAAAAATGAAAGACAAAGTAAATGAAAGTATATAAGAAGAATCAAGTCAAATTTTTAATTACTTGAAAACACACTTTAATGATGAAATCAGTGCAAAATTATATAGAGGGAGTTTATTTGAAAAGAATTGATTTTGATCCTTGACATTCTTTTTTTTATTATTTTAATGCATGACTTAACACATAATATATTTTGCATGTGGTATGATGTCTTGAATTATGGGTTCTCAATATTTTTGTAGTGCCTCATACTTGGACAATTTGATTG
This sequence comes from Phoenix dactylifera, assembly GCF_051530095.1. Classification (NCBI taxonomy): domain Eukaryota; kingdom Viridiplantae; phylum Streptophyta; class Magnoliopsida; order Arecales; family Arecaceae; genus Phoenix; species Phoenix dactylifera. The sequence continues at coordinate 15,564,110 of NC_143191.1, forward strand.
AATGTTTGAAATATTACATAACATCTTGTGTTTGGTTTTATTGAAAAGAAATTTCAGATTTGTCGTTCACAATCATCGTTAAAATCTGAAAGTTAAATAAATTTGTAAAAAGGAGAAGAGAAGGATATCTCTATTTAGGCAAAATGAATTGAGTTTGTTTTATCTTTCAACTTGCTTAACTTTGGTATATAATGTGCTAATTCATACCAAAACTCACATTAAATACAAAGATTCTGAACATGCTCTTATATGTTTGAAATATAAGTTTTCAATCGTAATGATTTAAGATGAGCTATAATGTGGAAGATACATATCTCAAATTATGACCTTGAAAGGCTCTATTGAAAATCTTTATGAAATTCAGAATCTGATTTTGTATAAAAGCTTAAACTCATATGATTTCTAAATAAAATCTTAATATAAGAAAAATAGAATTAAAATTTTGATGCCTTGGTTGATTGCTTCGATACGCATCCGAAACATATCATTTCTTATCTTTAAAGTGTACTAATATTGGTCCAAATGATGTGTCTTTCGATGATTTTGATTGCAAACAAAAATTTCTAAATATATGATCTTATCTTGATATTAAAAAGATTTATTGTGTTTCATATATACATTGGTGAAAAACTATGATTAAGAAATTGAGTTCTATAAATATATATACCTCAATGATCATCTATATGTTTTTCTCTCCTACATTCTTAAAGACTTCCATCAGAATATATATATAGAGTGAATGATCTTAAAGCTAGAAATATTTCAGCTCACTCAAATGATTCTTAAAAGAAAGAAAATGTAAATGTTTTTGAAAGAAACTGAGCTACAAATGAATCATTTTCTGATTAATATTTCTATACATTTTCTCTAAGATTAGGAGAAAGCATAACTTGTGCTTAAAAGATTAAAAAGGGTGATTGCTATAAATTTTGAATAATTCTTGATCACTCTACATTCTCGATATCATAGAATTTCAGTTTTATTCACGCTTGTCATTAAAATCTGAAATTCAACAAAAGAAAAGAATGATTGAAGAGGAATGCATCTTTTGAAGGGGAGCTTTAGATATCTTATCCTAAAGTTACTTTAATTTGATGCATACCTTGATTTTTATGGATTGATTTTGATGAACATCCTTATATTGCAATACATGCTTTAATTATAAGTTTATACCTTAAGATGAGTTCTATAAAGGTTGTCTTATCTCAAACCTTGAGTCTTATGAAAATAAGCTGAAACTTATAGAAAACATATTTTTGAGATTGACAATTTTATTGAACATTATCTACAAATTCTAAACTCTTAAAATGGAATGATCAATTAAGGGGGAGAAAGAAAATTTTAGAAGGAAAGATCTTATGGAACTTAATCGCATAAATCTATAACTAAAGGAGAGGGAAAGAATACTAAATGAAAAGTGATCCTAATACTCTCCAATATGTATCATCTGAAATTTAAATCTGAAAATCTTTATGATACACCTTGAGGCGTGTTATTTGGTTAGTATATCTCATGCATCACTCTTGAACCAAATTGCAAATTTTAAGAGCCTCTAATTTAATGAAAAAGGGGGAGAATAACGTGTAAAATTTTCTTGAGTATCTTTTAGAAAATCTATTTTGAACTTCACTAATGAGCTCTAATTGGCTTGCTTTTTGGAACTTCAATTTTGTGCAAATTCATTATTTTATGTATCAAATTGTGCTTATTTTCTAAAAAAATAAAAGAAAGTCTTTAAAAGAGCTCTAAGATGTATCAAAAATTGCATGAATGTATATTTTGATATTTGTGCCCCAATGCTCCTATTATCATAAAAGAACTTTGAAGTCATTAAGAGAATTAATTAATTTGCTCTCATGGTTGATAAAATACTTAATAGATTGGGCAAAAGGTCTTAAATGAACAAGCTTTCATACTTAGTGAAGAGAGGTTAGATTTCCACTCATATTTTTCCTTGAATATCATTTGTGGTACTTCTTGAATTAACCTAAGGAAGATTCCACCTACACTTGATTAGAAAACTATCTGTGGTATCAAATTAGAAAATCTCTTGAATTCACACTCGATGTGTTCTGCTCTGATCTTTGTACTTAATGTTTCACTATCTTTTTGATGTTGTCAAAAAGGGGGAGAAATATCTAAGTATATGCTATATACTCAGAATGCTTTATTACTTTGAAGTGAATATAAATCAGCTTAAAATTTAAATATGTTGATTGTGTTAAGCTGATTAAATCTAAAGCATTATCATGAAGTATATTTTTAAATATATATGTTTTCCACTTCATGCAACTTAGCTATGTATTACTTCTAGAAATCAATATCTTTTATATTGCATATACTCCAAGTTTTGTCATCATCAAAAAGGGGGAGATTGATGACCCAAAGATTGATTCATAGATTGATTTTGATGATCACAAAATCTTGAAGTATAGATACTAATGTTTATGTTGCAAGGAGAAAGATATTTATTTTGCAAGGAACATAGCAAGTTGGAAGAACACAAGAAGGCCTCCAAAGCTCTCAAGTTGGAAGAAAGCTACAATTTATTGGCCCAAGTTTAAAGTTCAAAGGATTCAAATTGGAGGAGTAAAATCAAAAGAAAAATTCAAAAGAACAGTCTTCGAGTCGACTCCAGTGGAACGCGAGTCGACTCCGATGGTTGGTAGGTCGACTCCAAAGAAAGCAAGAGTCGACTCTCAGCGGAACACAAAGAAAAAGTCAGAGAGCATTTTTGGGACTCTGAGATTCGAGTCGACTCCCGCATTGCACGAGTCGACTCCGAGACTCCGCGACCATCAACAGACAGAAAACCAAGTTGCTGCCTCTGAGATTCGAGTCGACTCCCAGACAGCTCGAGTCGACTCCAAGGCAGCGCTACACCAAGATGGCAGAAGGCTGTGTTTTGCAAACTGAGAGCCGAGTCGACTCCAAGGAAGTTCGAGTCGACTCCAAGACTGGACGAGCCAAAAGACAGAGGATCGGGAGTTCGGGCTCTGAGATTCGAGTCGACTCCCAGGACAGTCGAGTCGACTCGAGAGGACAAAATTCAAAATTGGATCCACGGACTTCAGTGGATGAGCCGACTCCGAAATTGCCAAGTCAGCTCCAGAAGTTGGCGAGTCGACTCCAGGTTAAGACAAGTCGACTCCCAGTCGAGGCAAGCACATTAATTCAAATTTGGAACAGTGGCCGAGTCGTCTCCGGTAAAACACGAGCCGACTCCTGCAACAGGCGAGCCGACTCCTGATCGCGCGAGTCGACTCCGATCCCAACGGTAACATTGTCAGGAAATGCAGACTGTGTCCAACGGCTCTTTTTCTTGTCTCTAACGGCTATATTCTTGTTTCCACGCCATCTAAAGCTATAAAAACAAGAAGAGAGCTAGGGGAGAACTCATGGAAGTGGGAGAGATCATTTAGGAAAGAGATTCCAAAGAGATTACAAGGGAAATCTCCCATAAGCACAAAAGGGCCATTCAAAGTGAAATAGAGAGAAGAAGAGCATCCAAGAGAATCCCAAAGCTTCCTCTCCATCCGTGTGCTGCCTCAGTGATCCTCTACCTCGTGCCAAATCAGAAGAGGGTCAAGTAAAGAAGAAGCCGAGCTCCTCCATCTTCAAAACTCGGTTGAGGGCTTCTCTTTACTCTATTTGTTTATATTGTCATATTTGCTTGTTTAAGAAGCTTTGTTTTGTTTTATACTTTGTTTTAAATATCTTGTAACTTGATTCAATCAAGGGATTGAATCAAGGGGTTAAGGTTTGTTGGTGAGCCAAAGAAAAACCAACGGTGTTAAGGTTTGTTGGTGAGCCAAAGGGAAAACCAACGGTGTTAGGTTTGTTGGTGAGCCGAGGGTAAAACCAACGTGTAAGGGTTTGATTGTGATCCCGGGAAAACAATCGGGGAGGTTCTAGTCGGTGAGCCTGGGAAAACCGACCGAGTTCGTTGTGCGCTCGTAAAACAACAAGTTGGGTTGTGAGCTTGTAAAACAACCGGCTGTAATCGGTAGGATTATAGTGAAATTCCCAAGAGGTCTTGGGGAGTGGATGTAGGTGCTGGAGTGCACCGAACCACTATATGTCCTGTGTGTTTGTAATGCCTCTAGTTATTGTCTAACTAACATACTTACTACCTAGATAAATTGCTTGCTTAATTCTTATCCGCACATCCTTTAGTTGCAAGCATATTTAATCAAGTCGAAGTCTATACATCAAACCCTTGCTAAGTTTAACTTTCACTGTGCATCTAGACAACTTAGCATAGTTAATCAAAAAGTTTTAGAAGTAGCATAAAAGTTTTAAAAGACCCAATTCACCCCCCCTCTTGGGTTGTATCTACTGGGCAACATGTGGGGTGAGAGGGAGACACTCCTACTTGGGGAAGATGGAGGACTTGAGCAATGAAGTCCTCCGAAATAAATATAGGGACTCCCGCTACAGTTCCCTGAATACCACCATTACCCCTAGCTACAGTACCGTAGAATTCCCTAACTAACCCCGGGTAAGTAGGGAGATCTAGGGAACAAAACCTTTCTAACCCTTGAGCCCTTAACCTATGCCCTAGGGTAAAGCCTTCCCAGGAGAGGAAGTCAAAGTTGACGTATCTCCCGGTGGAGACCGCCTTCCCGGCGCACGGGCGCGAGGGAACCGGCCTCGGCGGGGAAGGAACCGGAGGTTGTGGCCTCACGGGTTCATTCTGAGCCTTTGACCGTCGCTCGGTGCCGCTCGCAGAATGGGGCCTTTTCCGGCTCGGGACAACAGATTTCCGAGGCATCCTAGACCTAAGGAGGGGGAAAGTGTTGGGAATTGTGTCCCAAAGCCAATTTTTTAATTGTAAGAAATTGAATTATGTATATGTTTTATTAAAATGAATAAAAATTTATTCTGGCAATTTTCTATTCATCACAAGTGTTGCATCTTCAAATTGAACTCCTGTGTATTGTGATGAAGTCCTTAGGACTAATTTAGTGGATAAAAGAGGTTTTATCATTTAGTCCTTAAACCAGTTCGCGACCAAATGACGAGCTGTCAATTGGACGATAGCTATGTCAAGTATAGGTCGTTGTGTGCCATTTAGTTGGTTGTCCTCTTAAACCAAGGAGTGTGGAGACACTGTATGGCATACAGGTGAGATGTAGGAGTACATCGTCACTGAATAGTGACTCACCTGCGTAGCACTCCACTGTCGGGAGTTAGCTCGTAAAACGTATGGGCATAAGTACCCCTTAGACCTGAGACTGTCACGGTGACTTGCAAGCAACTCACTATACTTAGGCACTGGATGACCTGAATTTCTAATTCAGGGATCGGAAGGATGCTGGGTGCAGTCAAGTACTCGCGAAGTCTGTGTATGAGTCAAGATGGGATTGACCGCTCCAGATTTTAGGAGTTGATGTCTCACTGTATTTCAATTCAGTAAAACCTTGGCCAGGGTAAACCAAGTGATAGGTCACTTGATTTGATTATTTGAAATACACTATGGATGACCGGACCCAGAGGTCGACAGTCCTCTCTGAGGTCATCTTGAGCATCGAAGGTCATAGGGATGAATTATGCAACAACCATACGTCTAGGTTCTTGAATGTTGCTTTGCATATTCGACCTATCCGGACGTCGGGTATCATTGCTAGATGGTCACCTCGATTAGTGTATGGAGTAGTCCATGTACTACCGGCTTAGTGTTCGAACCTATCGGAGTCACGCACATAAGTCAAGTTAAGTAGGAAGGACTTGATCCAATTTAATTGAGAATTAAATTGTGGATCATTTGAGATTTGATTTTGTCTATGTTCAGCTAGCACTGAACATGAGGTACATACTGAATTTCATGGATGTGTATTTAATTATGTCTGTATTCTGGCTTAATCAAGTTTCAATTAATGTAATTGAAATTGATTTGGACTCATTTGTTGAGTTTGTTTTTGAATTGGATTCAAATGAATGTAATTGGGCTTCATGATGATTTTATTAGAATTTATTCCATATTTATTCTAGTCCAAGTGTGACTTGGATTGATCCGAAAATTGAACTAATTGGAGTTCACATGAATCAGATTCATGTGGAATTTTTCCGGATCCAAAATCTTTCAAATTGGTCTTCAATTTGGTTTAGAACCAATGATGGACCCAAGCCCATTTGATTCAGCCCATTTGAATTAACCCATTTACAAGTTTGCCCCTCTATTTAATTGACTCTTTCCTGTGTTTCTTCTTCGGTCCACATCAGCCGTGAACCACTTTTTCTGCTGAATCGTTCTCCCGTGAACCACGTTTTTTCCCTTCTTCGAAACACTTCAATTGACCGCTTGATCTTCCTCATCCTGCAACCATTTGAAGATCCGAAGAGACGTGTCTCTTCGGTTTTGAAACCTCTTTAACATAGGACTGATTTAATTGAAATCAAACGGTTCAAAAAATTCAATAAAATCATGAAACGTTTGGCGTTCACTCTTCCCTTTTGCCGTTTTCTCTTCCCTGGTTCAGCCTTTTCTTTGCCTATAAATAGGCTGGGGTTCTCTTCATTCTTTGCTAGAGATTTGATCTGGGGAGAGGGGAGATTCGTGATCTTTTGAGTAGCTTGAAAGGAGAGGAAAAGGAAACGGGAAGAAAGAGGAAAAGGAAACGGGAAAAAAAAAAAAGGAAGAAAGAATTTTTGAAATTCTTTTCTTCCAGGGGCTTATTTGCAAAAGGGTTTTTGCACTATACAGACATCATCCTACCTTCCTGCATTTCTTGGCGTGCGTGTGAAGTAGAGGGTCCGTACATCTGGGCCTTGCATAGCACCAGATCCATCAGTACCAGATCCGGCACCAGATCCAGTTCCAGATCCAGTTTCCGATCCAGTACCAGATCTAGCATCTAATCCAGTATCTGATCCAGCACTTGGCCCTGTACCAGATTCTGTTCCTGAGTACCTTGACCATCTTTCGCTGCGGGATCGAGGTATGGTAAACATAATATAGTTATGTTATTTATTTATACCTGTTATAAATAAATAGATAAAATTTTAAAACTGATTTTCTGACCTGGCATCCGATTTTATCGGATTTTGCGGGATATTTTCCCTTCAACTGGTATCAGAGCCAGGTTGGCCGATGGAATTGGCCTATAATATCTAGAATTATGCATGATTTAATTTTTAAATTTAGATTAGATCTAGATTTATTGATAAAATATCAATCTTGTGCTGAATTATAAGGTTGTCCTGCTATAAGGTTAACCCCTTATAGTAAAAAGATTGTCCTAGCACAAAATTGAGATTAATTTGTATCATAAAATAAATAGTTTATTTTTGTGAAATTATGCATAATTGATGTTTATGAATTTTCAGTTTTAAATTTATTATGACCACAAAGTTTAAATATAAATTGTTTATATTTGGAATAAATTGACACCTTGAATCCATGATCATAATACATTTAATAAAGAATTAAATGTTGAATTTAAAATTTAAAATTTGAATTTCAAATAAAGATTTAAAATTCAAAATTTGAAATTCGAATTAAAATTTAAATTTGAACATGGGTTTTGGGGCATGGATTAGCGCAATCAGATTAGTTGATTAGGTTAGACCTAATGTTTGAATTGAATTGGAATCAATAGTTGTATTAGACTAAATTCATTTTTCTAATTTGATCAAACTCAATAGTTTTGTTGATCATGTCCAAACACTTCAATTGGATCTGATTGTGGCTCAGTGGTCGAGCCTGAGTTCTTAATGACTATCTAAATCAACTTGACATACCATTTGGTGTCTAAGGCAAGTTGGATCTACGGTTATTAATTGGGGCTACCTCTTTCCTGGCCAACTCTGTTGGTGTCTAGGAAAGACGGTTAATGGCGGAACCCTCCCGTGATCTCTCTTACCTGGCCAATGTGGTCGTTCAAGCTTTGATTTAGATATCTTGAGACTTGGTACTCACCCATGTCAATAAGGAAATCAGTATGACTGATTTAGATGTCCATAGACCAATGATATTCTATGTCCTCTATATGACTCTGTGCAGTCAGTGGGAGGATATAGAATTATCAGTCTCTCTAAAATCCTCTAAATTATTAGGTCCTTAAAATGATATAGTTATATAGATAACTAGGTCGTAGCCTCCCATTAAAATGGATGATAATTGGTCCAGTATTCCAGTTGGACATGCAGGACGCTTCCGTCTGGTGTTCATCTGAATATTGGAATTATCCTTCATTATATGATAACTCTTTGAGCTATCTGATTGTGATTAGGTTGGCCGAGCTTTCCTCGGGCCTGATCATACATTAGGTAGTGTCATCGAGTTAGTTCATTAATGGTTGGATCTGACCAGGATTTTCAGTGGAGGCCTCCGCCTACTGATTACCACCTGGGGCAAAATAAAATACTAGAAATTATTTAGAGAAATAATTGGTAATGTACCTACCCTTAGATGCATATGGGTTGGCCGAGCTTTCCTCGGGCCTGTATGCAGTCCATGTGGATTCTAGTACCCGCTAAGGAATTAAAGTAATTCCTCGAATTAAAGGTAGAGGCTATTAATTCGATTAAAATAGTGGGAGAAAACTTTAGATTAAAGTCCAAGTCTTTAGGATTAAATAAATCATATACTGATTAGTTGGGTTTTTCCTTTATTTTTCAGATATGGCTAACTCATTGTCCCTCCGAACACTATTAGACAATGATAAGCTTAATGGACCTAACTTCGATAGCTGGTATCGAAAGATGAAAATAGTATTGGAGCATGAGCGGATCCTGTATGTGATATCGGATCCTGCACCTGAGGAACCTGCAGCCAATGCACCACGTGCAATCAGAGACGCTTATCAGAAGTGGCTCAACGATCGCACTACAGTGCGTTGCATCATGAGGGCCTCGATGAATGACGAGTTTAGTCGTAAATTCGAGGAAGCGCAGCCAGTGGAAATCCTTCAAATGTTGAAGGAGTCTTTCGGTACACCTGATGATGTTGAACGACATAAGACCTCCTGCGCTATATTCAATGCCCGCATGAGGGAAGGGGCATCGGTCACCGATCATGTATTGTACATGGTCGAACAAATTGATCGCCTAAGTAAACTTGGCTTTCCTTTGCATGAGCAATTGGGCAAGGATGCCATTTTGAATTCACTTCCTAAGTCCTACCTGACCTTCCTTAGTCATTATAGAATGACTAAACCTGAAGTATCCTATCATGGTTTGCTAGGATTACTGCAGACCTATGAGAAGGATCACCAACTCAAAAAGGAGTCGGTGAATGTGGTAGGTGGGACTTCTGCAGGACTTTCTTCCTTTAAGAAAGGAAAGAAGAAGAAGGTGCAGAAAGCTCGTGCTGGGGTCTCTAAGCCCAGCCAGACTAAGAAGCGTAAAGCCGATAAGAGCAATGCAGAGTGCTTCTTCTGTAAGAAGATGGGTCATTGGAAGCGGAACTGTCCGGCTTACATAGCGTCCCTTGATCCAAACAGGCCTAAGAAGAAAAAGCAGCAAATAGTTGCTACACAAGGTAATTATATGATAACACCTTGTAATTTTTCAATTTATGATTCTACCACTTGGGTATTGGATACCGGAAGTCCAATTAATATTTGCAATTCGTTGCAGGGACTTCAAGTTAGTAGAAGATTCAAGAATGACGAGAGATTCCTGAACGTTGGAGATGGAAGATCAGTTCCAGTCCTAGCTTTAGGAGTCATTCAGCTTGTTTTTGAATCTAGAGTAGTCATATTAGATGATTGTCATTATTGTCCAACATTTTTAATGAATGTCATCTCTGTAGGCCTTTTGGCCAAAAATGGTTATTGTTTATCAATAAAAGAAAATTTTTGTGATATCATTTTGAATGGTATTAAAATTTTTCGTGGACAATTGAAATATGGCATTTATACTCTATCACTGCCTGTGAATGTAATGTACACCTCTAATAAACGTCCTAAGTTAGATAATGTCAATGAAGCCTATTTATGGCATTGCCGGTTAGGTCACATAAATAAAAACAGGATAAACAGGTTAGCCCAACAGGGCATTTTAGAAATCAATGATTGTGAATCATTGCCAACTTGTGAATCCTGTCTTCTGGGTAAAATGACCAAGTCACCTTTTTCTGGAAAGGGTGAACGAGCCAGTGATGTTCTTGGCCTCATACATACTGATGTATGTGGACCTATGAACGTAAGTGCCAAAGGTGATTATGCCTACTTCATAACCTTCACAGATGACCTATCCAGGTATGGGTATGTCTATCTGATGAAGCATAAGTCGGAATCATTTGAAATGTTCAAACGATTTCGTAATGAAGTAGAAAAACAGACTGGAAAGAATATTAAGATCCTTCGGTCAGACCGAGGAGGAGAATACCTTTCCGGTGATTTCTTGACTTATCTAGAGGAGAATGGGATTCTCTCACAGTGGACCCCTCCAGGAACACCTCAGCATAATGGTGTATCCGAAAGGAGGAATCGAACTCTGTTAGACATGGTTCGATCCATGATGGGGTTTACTAGTCTGCCTCTATCTTTTTGGGGTTATGCTTTAGAGTCTGCGTGTATAATACTAAATAAGGTTCCAAGTAAGTCTGTTGAGAAGACTCCATATGAGATATGGACTGGGCGTAAGCCGACACTTTCATACCTTAGGGTTTGGGGATGTCCAGCTTATGTTAAACGTTCTCAAACTGACAAACTTGGTCCTAGGTCCGATAAGTGTTATTTTGTAGGGTACCCCAAGCAAACTAGGGGTTATTACTTTTACCTTCCTAATGAACAAAAGGTGTTCGTAGGACTTAAGGCAACATTTTTGGAAAAGAAATTCCTTGGTGAAGGAATTGTTGCCTCTAAGGTTGAACTTAGTGAAGTTCAGCAGATGGAAGATTTAACACAATCTACTGAACCCACAGAATCGGTTTTGATTAGATCAAACCCGGAGCCCAATGTAGAAGCACCATTAAGGCGATCCGGTAGAGTAACGCGTCAAGTGGATAGATACTACGGTTTCTTGGTCCATGACACGGATCCTATTGAGCTCGATGAGAACAATGAGGATCCGATCACCTATATGGATGCTATGCAGAGGTCTGACTCCGAGTTGTGGCTTAATGCCATGAAATCCGAAATGGAGTCCATGGAAATCAATAGTGTATGGACACTAGTTGATCCACCCAAAGGGATAAAACCCATAGGGTGCAAATGGATCTTCAAAAGAAAGAGAGGCGCAGACGGAAAGGTGGAGACCTATAAAGCCCGTCTGGTTGCCAAGGGGTATCGTCAACGTTATGGTATCGATTATGACGAGACTTTTTCCCCTGTGGCAATGCTAAAATCTATTCGGATCATGCTAGCTATAGCAGCATATATGGATTATGAAATCTGGCAAATGGATGTGAAAACAGCTTTTCTAAATGGAGAGCTAGAAGAAGAGGTGTATATGATACAACCTGAGGGTTTCATATCCACAGACGAGTCCAAAGTATGCAAGCTACAAAAGTCCATTTATGGACTTAAGCAAGCTTCTCGAAGTTGGAACATACGTTTCGATAAAACTATCAAAACGTATGGCTTCGTTAAGAACGAAGAAGAACCTTGTGTTTACAAGTGGGTTAACGGTTCAGTGATCACATTCCTTGTCTTATATGTGGATGACATTCTCTTAATTGGGAATGACATTCCTGCATTACAAAATGTGAAACTCTGGCTGTCATCACAGTTCTCCATGAAGGATCTGGGAGAAGCATCCTACATCCTAGGGATGAAAATCTATAGAGATAGATCTAAGAGGTTGCTTGGATTATCCCAATCCACGTACATCGACACTATGTTGAAGCGGTTCAACATGGAGAATTCCAAGAAGGGCTATCTTCCGATAGGCCAAGGAATTTCTCTCTCTAAGAAAGATTGTCCGACAACTTCCGAAGAGAGAGAGCGTATGAGTAGAATCCCATATGCTTCTGCAGTAGGTTCTATTATGTACGCCATGACATGTACAAGACCGGATGTTGCTTACTCACTAGCAGTAGCAAGTAGGTATCAGTCTGATCCGGGTGAGAACCATTGGAAGGTGGTGAAAACCATCCTTAAGTATTTAAGAAATACTAAGGACCAATGGTTAATCTATGGAGAATCTGACTTAAAACTTGTGGGATTTACAGACTCTAGTTTTCAGTCAGACCATGATGACAGTAAGAGTATGTCAGGATTTGTGTTTACCCTGAATGGAGGAGCAGTCTGCTGGAAAAGTTCCAAGCAGCATTCAGTAGCCGATTCCGTATGCGAAGCAGAGTATGTTGCTGCATCAGATGCGGCAAAGGAAGCTGTTTGGATCAAGAAGTTTATAAATCAACTTGGTGTTGCTCCCTCAATCAATGGTCCAGTTCTTTTGTATTGTGACAATACTGGAGCCATTGCACAAGCAAAGGAGCCAAAGTCCCACCATAGAACCAAGCACATTCTGCGTCGCTACCACCTTGTATGAGAGATCGTGGAACGAGGTGACGTCAATCTTCAAAAGATCGATGGAAAGGAGAACCTAGCTGACCCATTCACTAAAGCCCTTTCTGTAAAGGAGTTCGATTATCACAAATCGAAGATGGGTATTAGATACTGTACAAATTGGCTTTAGTTCAAGTGGAAGTTGTTGGGAATTGTGTCCCAAAGCCAATTTTTTAATTGTAAGAAATTGAATTATGTATATGTTTTATTAAAATGAATAAAAATTTATTCTGGCAATTTTCTATTCATCACAAGTGTTGCATCTTCAAATTGAACTCCTGTGTATTGTGATGAAGTCCTTAGGACTAATTTAGTGGATAAAAGAGGTTTTATCATTTAGTCCTTAAACCAGTTCGCGACCAAATGACGAGCTGTCAATTGGACGATAGCTATGTCAAGTATAGGTCGTTGTGTGCCATTTAGTTGGTTGTCCTCTTAAACCAAGGAGTGTGGAGACACTGTATGGCATACAGGTGAGATGTAGGAGTACATCGTCACTGAATAGTGACTCACCTGCGTAGCACTCCACTGTCGGGAGTTAGCTCGTAAAACGTATGGGCATAAGTACCCCTTAGACCTGAGACTGTCACGGTGACTTGCAAGCAACTCACTATACTTAGGCACTGGATGACCTGAATTTCTAATTCAGGGATCGGAAGGATGCTGGGTGCAGTCAAGTACTCGCGAAGTCTGTGTATGAGTCAAGATGGGATTGACCGCTCCAGATTTTAGGAGTTGATGTCTCACTGTATTTCAATTCAGTAAAACCTTAGCCAGGGTAAACCAAGTGATAGGTCACTTGATTTGATTATTTGAAATACACTATGGATGACCGGACCCAGAGGTCGACAGTCCTCTCTGAGGTCATCTTGAGCATCGAAGGTCATAGGGATGAATTATGCAACAACCATACGTCTAGGTTCTTGAATGTTGCTTTGCATATTCGACCTATCCGGACGTCGGGTATCATTGCTAGATGGTCACCTCGATTAGTGTATGGAGTAGTCCATGTACTACCGGCTTAGTGTTCGAACCTATCGGAGTCACGCACATAAGTCAAGTTAAGTAGGAAGGACTTGATCCAATTTAATTGAGAATTAAATTGTGGATCATTTGAGATTTGATTTTGTCTATGTTCAGCTAGCACTGAACATGAGGTACATACTGAATTTCATGGATGTGTATTTAATTATGTCTGTATTCTGGCTTAATCAAGTTTCAATTAATGTAATTGAAATTGATTTGGACTCATTTGTTGAGTTTGTTTTTGAATTGGATTCAAATGAATGTAATTGGGCTTCATGATGATTTTATTAGAATTTATTCCATATTTATTCTAGTCCAAGTGTGACTTGGATTGATCCGAAAATTGAACTAATTGGAGTTCACATGAATCAGATTCATGTGGAATTTTTCCGGATCCAAAATCTTTCAAATTGGTCTTCAATTTGGTTTAGAACCAATGATGGACCCAAGCCCATTTGATTCAGCCCATTTGAATTAACCCATTTACAAGTTTGCCCCTCTATTTAATTGACTCTTTCCTGTGTTTCTTCTTCGGTCCACATCAGCCGTGAACCACTTTTTCTGCTGAATCGTTCTCCCGTGAACCACGTTTTTTCCCTTCTTCGAAACACTTCAATTGACCGCTTGATCTTCCTCATCCTGCAACCATTTGAAGATCCGAAGAGACGTGTCTCTTCGGTTTTGAAACCTCTTTAACATAGGACTGATTTAATTGAAATCAAACGGTTCAAAAAATTCAATAAAATCATGAAACGTTTGGCGTTCACTCTTCCCTTTTGCCGTTTTCTCTTCCCTGGTTCAGCCTTTTCTTTGCCTATAAATAGGCTGGGGTTCTCTTCATTCTTTGCTAGAGATTTGATCTGGGGAGAGGGGAGATTCGTGATCTTTTGAGTAGCTTGAAAGGAGAGGAAAAGGAAACGGGAAGAAAGAGGAAAAGGAAACGGGAAAAAAAAAAGGAAGAAAGAATTTTTGAAATTCTTTTCTTCCAGGGGCTTATTTGCAAAAGGGTTTTTGCACTATACAGACATCATCCTACCTTCCTGCATTTCTTGGCATGCGTGTGAAGTAGAGGGTCCGTACATCTGGGCCTTGCATAGCACCAGATCCATCAGTACCAGATCCGGCACCAGATCCAGTTCCAGATCCAGTTTCCGATCCAGTACCAGATCTAGCATCTAATCCAGTATCTGATCCAGCACTTGGCCCTGTACCAGATTCTGTTCCTGAGTACCTTAACCATCTTCCGCTGCGGGATCGAGGTATGGTAAACATAATATAGTTATGTTATTTATTTATACCTGTTATAAATAAATAGATAAAATTTTAAAACTGATTTTCTGACCTGGCATCCGATTTTATCGGATTTTGCGGGATATTTTCCCTTCAGAAAGGACACGAGGAACGGAGGGAAACTCGACGGAAATGCCCTAACAAAGGTCGGAGACGAGGTCGGAGACGACTCTAGGGTTTTTGAATAGTGACGGCGGTGAATAGAAGTGTCGATTGAACGTTTCGATTAGGGTTAAAACATCGGATTCCCGACCTCGAGTCGACTCCAGTAAGTCGCAAGTCGACTCGACCTCGAGTCGACTCCGAAATATGCGCGAGTCGACTCCCCCTATGATGCCATCGACCTCGAGTCGACTCCTAAATATGTGCGAGTCGACTCCCCCATGAGCCGACTCTAAAATGTATCCGAGTCGACTCGAACTCTGGCACGCACCCAAAAATCATGTTATTTTCGTGCCAAAGAAGGGATAATCAAAAAGTTTATAAGATGATTTGATGATCATAGATGAGAAACTCTATATTTAACACAAGCTAATCATCAAAATCAATGAATTAGAAGAGAATATCACTAGGATGGATCAATCACTCCTAATCCTCTCCTAAGTACACAAAATCGATCCTCACACAGGGGTTTTGTGAAGATATCAACGAGTTGATCATCAGTACACACAAATTGAAGTGTCACATCACCATTCAGTACATGATCTCTTATGAAGTGATGTCTTATCTCAATATGTTTAGTTCTTGAGTGCTGAATTGGATTTTTAGTTAGATTAATGGCACTTGTATTATCACAATTAATGGGAATTTTATCTTGTTTAATGCCATAATCTTCAAGTTGTTGTTTAATCCACAAGATTTGAGCACAACAACTCCCGGCAGCAACATATTCGGCTTCCGCCGTAGATAGTGCAACCGAGTTTTGTTTCTTGCTAAACCAAGAGATTAAGTTTTCTCCTAAGAATTGACATGACCCGCTGGTGCTTTTTCTATCAAGTTTACAACCAGCAAAATCTGAATCTGTATACCCTATTAAGTTTATGCTAGATTCTCTAGAGTACCATAAACCTATATTTTTTGTTCCTATTAGGTATTTAAAGATTCTCTTGACTGCAATTAAATGTGATTCCTTAGGATTAGATTGATATCTAGCACACATGCATACACTAAACATGATATCAGGTCTACTTGCAGTGAGATATAATAAGGATCCTATCATACCTCTATACATCTTTTGATCTACTGATTTACCTGATTCATCTTGGTCTAGTTTGCATGATGAGCTCATGGGTGTGCTGATTGACTTGTTTCCTTCCATATCAAACTTCTTAAGCATCTCCTTGATGTATTTAGCTTGATTGATGAAGATCCCTTCTTCAGATTGTTTGTTTGGAGCCCGAGGAAATAGTTCAGCTCTCCCATCATGCTCATTTCAAATTCACTCTGCATTAAGTCAGCAAATTCTTCGCAGAGGCGATTGTTAGTAGCACCGAAAATAATATCATCAACATAAATCTGCACTACTAATATTTCTTTGTTTTTCTTCTTTAAAAACAGTGTCGTATCTACATTTCCTCTAGAGAACTCATGATCTAGTAGAAATTTGCTAAGTCTTTCATACCATGCTCTAGGTGCTTGTTTCAAACCATAAAGTACTTTGTTTAATTTATATACATGATTGGGGTATTGATGATTTTCAAAACCAGGAGGTTGTTCTACATACACCTCCTCATTAATATACCCATTCAAAAAGGCACTTTTTACATCCATTTGAAATAATTTGAAATCTTTAGAGCATGCAAATGCTAGTAACAATCTAATTGCCTCAAGTCTAGCTACAGGAGCAAAGGTTTCATCAAAGTCTATACCTTCTTCTTGATTATAGCCCTTTGCTACTAGTCTAGCCTTGTTCCTAATTACAATTCCATTTTCATCAAGTTTATTTTTATATATCCATTTGGTACCTATTATTGAATATTCAGAGGGTCGTTCAACTAGGTTCCATACCTTGTTTCTAGTAAATTGGTTTAGTTCTTCTTGCATTGCATTTATCCAATTTACATCCTTTTCAGCTTCTTCTATGTGTTTAGGTTCAAAATGTGAGACAAATGCTAGATGATTATTTAAGTTCCTAAGAGATGCTCTAGTCCTAACAGGTTGAGATGGATCATCTAAAATTAATTCCTTAGGATGCCCATGAACATACCTTCAAGCCTTAGTCAGCCCATGATCCACAATTGCCTCTTGGCTTGATGATGCATTTCCAATTAGTTTTTGTTCATCTTCTTGTAATGTCATCTCATCAATCTTTTCTTCAAGAATTTCAGCATCATCATCAAGAACAATTCTCTTGCTAGAAGAGATATCATTAGTATCATCAAACACAACATGTATAGACTCTTCAATAACAAGGATTCTTTTATTAAAAACTCTATAGGCTTTACTTGTTGTAGAATACCCCAAAAATATACCCTCATCAGATTTAGAATCAAATTTACCTAAGTTATTGTTGGGAACCCGCCCATGCCGCTGATATTTCAAAAATTTTTCAGATGGCAGCGGAATCGGCATGCACGAGTTCGACGTTCATCTCATGAACGTTGTTTCGAGACCTTTCGTAATTAGGTAAGAATTAAATCCTTTTAAAACTAATAGGAAGATCAAATCTTCACCTTGCGCGGGTAGATGATCACCGCGAATCTGAATTCGTGGTTTTGGAAGAGGGTTCGTTTGAAGCCGTTCAAACGTCCGGCCTCTACGGGTATCCACACGAAGTAGAGAACCGATCAAAGCTTTCTTGTCTTCCCGGGGTGCTAGCTCCCTTGCAAAGACTCCTTTGATGGCTGATCTCTTCTCTTTCTTTCAACTCTTGAAAGTGCTTGAGAGGAGGAAGAAGAAGAAGGGACTCAAGGAAGAAGAACACAGCTTCTGCAGCCTTCTTTCTTTTCCCTGCGTTGGAAGAAGGATTGGAGGAAGAGGATGACGCCAACGCTTGGACTTTGCTCTCCCTTTGCTTGCGGCTGAACCAAGAGAGGAGGGGGCTGGTGGCGGCAGCAAGAGGAGGAAGAGAGCTGTTAGCTAGGGCGCCGGCCTCATGCCTCCTTATAAAGCCATCTAGGGCTCCTACAATCTAGGAGCCCTAGACATATTGCCTAAGAGGGAAGGGGGGCGCCGGCCCTTCTCTTCATGCCGCACTCAAGGAGAGGAGGAGGGGTGTGAACCCTCCTTCTTGTGATGCCCTAATCCTCTTCCAAAGAGGATTGGGTGCCTCTCTTATGGTTTAATCCCAATCCAATTAGGATTAGCCAAATTGGGTTCAATCTATGCTAGTCCTAATCCAATTAGGATTTGAATGAACCATGACTCAATTGAACTCTTTTCCTAATCCAATTAGGAGTCATGTTGATTCATTAGATTAATAATTAATTTAGACTTAAGGAATCCTAATCTAATTAGGATGTATTTAATTTTAGTCCTAATCCAATTAGGACTCTATTTGAATCCGAAGTCCTAATCCAATTAGGATTTCTAGGAATCCTACTCCAAGTAGGAATCCAATTTTAATTCAAAATTCCTAATCTCATTAGGATTGTAGGAATCCTATTCCAAGTAGGAATTCCAGTCCTACTCCAACTAGGATTCCCAGCCCTAATCCAATTAGGACTCTAGGAATCCCTCCCGAAGTAGGATTTGTGTTTAAGTCTAATTAATTAATTCCCTTTGTTTCTTCTTCAACTTCTTATCAATCAAATTGATTTCTTGTGATTCCTAATCACGATTTCAACCATCGGATCGGTCAATACTTCTAGTGTGTGTGACCCCATAGGTTCTATTCTGACTGGTAGTGAGATATATTGTGATCTCTATCACTATATCATTGAAAACTCCTTTCAATGGGTTGGAACGATTCCAACTCAACTCATTAGGGTTTATCGATCATCAAGATAATCCCTATGAGTCCCACCATCCACCAGTGACACCTAGCAGCATGTAGTGGCTACCCAGCAGAATGGAATGATGAACCTCTAGGTGCAGTTAACATGTGATACAGTACTACTATCGTGGATCCCAACAGGACGGAGGTCATGGACAACTCGTCAAACCCCATCGTCTGTCATATGTCAAGATTTATTCGACTCGAGTTCGATAGTGAGAAACTCTTTCTCCACTGTGCATACTGCCCCGGCCGAGGTCTTACGAACTCAGTTTTATAAATCACATAGGATCTCTCCTTATCTATCAAGATCGATAGATTCCATATAGGTGCATACCCTACTCCTACAGTGAACTTACTGCAGCCAATCTACACTGCATGGACCCATATGGCTAGGGACCATGTATGTGTGCAGTCAAACTACAATAACCCCACTGTGAGCAGCCGAAGCACCGCAGGTCAAAGGACCAGTCACACTACTGCAACATCAAGCAAGTCACTGACGAGTGGATAGACATCCAAGTGACTTCTTGTATTGGTCACGCTCAGTACCCTTGTTCTCTAACAAGCACCTGCACTATTACTTCAGTGTCCCTACACTGTGGACTCAAGTCTCGTCCATCCAGAAGGAGAGTGATCTGTGCACTGATCGGATCGATCACCGTCCTCGTGATGATCCTTTGATCAGGAGCATTTAGAAATTAATCACCAATGATACATGGCTCAAATTCTCAACTCTTGAGAATATGTATCATCATCTTATTAATTTCTTGGACGATTCATAGACACATAAACAATATGAATGAAAAGATGCCTTTTATTTATTCAATAATAAATAGTCAAGTACAAAATTATGTCCCTAGAATCAACAATGTGTCAGCCAAATTGGCTTCTAGGGCATACATCTAACAATCTCCCACTTGCACTAAAGCCAATTGGTCATATATCTTAGGCCCATCTTCTCAAGGTGGGCTTCAGTCTTTTGCTGACTCAGCTGCTTAGTGAAAGGGTCTGCCACGTTATCCGCGGAGTCTACTCTCTGCACCTCTACATATTTCTTCTCCACATAGTCGCGTATGAGGTGAAAGCGCCGCTCTATATGCTTAGACTTCTGATGAGACCTTGGCTCCTTAGCAAGGGCTATGGCGCCATTGTTATCGCAGTAGAGTGTTATGGCATCTGATGTCATCACATCCAGCTCTGCAATGAATTTCTTGAACCAGAAGCCTTCCTTAGCAGCTTCAGAGGCGGCGATGTATTCGGCTTCCATAGTAGAATCAGCAATGATCGGTTGTTTAGAACTCTTCCAATTCACCGTACCACCATTGCACAAGAATACGTATCCAGATGTTGACTTCCTGTCATCGACATCAGTCATGAAGTCTGAATCTGTGTACCCTTCTACCTTTAACTCTGATGATCCTCCAAAAACCAAGAATAAATCTTTAGTTCTTCTCAAGTACTTAAGAATATTCTTCACAGCTGTCCAGTGTTCTTCACCTGGATTCGACTGATATCTGCTTGTGACACTCACAGCAAGAGCTATATCAGGTCGTGTACATAGCATGGCATACATGAGGCTTCCTATTGCTGATGCATAAGGAATCTTGCTCATGCGTTGAATCTCCTCAGATGTGTTGGGGCACATCTTCTTGGAGAGATGAATTCCATGCCTTAGGGGTAAGAGACCCCTCTTGGAGTTTTCCATGCTGAACCTCTTCAGCACCTCCTCTATGTACATCTTCTGTGAAAGGCCAAGCATCCTTTTAGATCTATCTCTATAGACCTTTATTCCCAAAATATAGGATGCTTCCCCAAGGTCTTTCATGGAGAATTCTTTTGACAACCAGACCTTGACCGAGGTTAACATGGGAATATCATTCCCAATCAGGAGAATGTCATCTACGTACAGTACGAGAAAAATGACAGCACTCCCACTAACCTTTTTATAAACACATGGTTCCTCTTCGTTTTTGATGAAATCAAACGTTTTGATTGCATCATCGAAACGAGTGTTCCAACTCCGAGAGGCTTGCTTTAGTCCATAGATGGACCTTTGCAGCTTGCAGACCTTGTGATCTCCATCACTGGAAGTGAAACCCAAAGGCTGTTCCATATAGATATCTTCATCAAGATATCCATTCAGGAAAGCAGTTTTCACATCCATCTGCCAGATTTCATAGTCATGAAATGCTGCAATGGCAAGCATTGTCCGGATGGATTTTAGCATGGCTACAGGTGAAAAGGTCTCCTGATAGTCAATACCTTCGCGCTGACTATACCCTTTCGCCACAAGCCTTGCCTTATAGGTCTCTACCTCTCCATCCGAACCTATTTTCCTTTTGTAGATCCATTTGCATCCAATAGGTACAATACCTTCTGGTGGATCTACTAAGGTCCAGACTTGGTTGGAATGCATGGAGTCTATCTCTGACTTCATAGCTTTCAGCCATTTCTCGGAATCGATATCAGATATCGCCTCGTTGTAGGTTTTGGGATCCTGTATGTGATCCCTATCTCCCACTAGGAACATTTCCTCGGTATCCTCTTCTAGTATACCTAAGTATCTATCGGGAGGATGGGAGACCCTACTAGATCTACGAGGTGGTTGAGGGACATCGTGTACTGGCTCCTTATGAATAGGTTCTATAGGATCCATGACTCGTTGCTTTTCAGAGACTTTCTCTTCAAGCTCAATTTTCCTCCCACTGCCTCTATCAAGGATAAACTGATTTTCCAAGAAGATGGCATGACGGCTCACAAACACATTGTGATCCTCTGAGACGTAAAAATTGTATCCTAATGACTCTTTAGGATATCCTATAAAACGAGCACTTATGGTCCTAGCCTCTAACTTGTCCGCCTGTAGTCGCTTGACGTGGGCCGGACACCCCCAAATCTTGAGATGACCCAGACTTGGTTTCTTACCATGCCATATCTCATACGGTGTGGTAGGAACGGATTTAGAGGGAACTCTATTCAATAAATAAATCGCTGTGAGTAAGGCATCTCCCCAAAGGAACATAGGTAAATCAGTGAAGCTCATCATGGACCTGACCATATCCAATAGGGTCCGATTTCTCCTCTCTGACACCCCGTTGAGTTGAGGTGTACCCGGAGGTGTCCATTGTGAGACTATGCCGTTTTCTTTGAGATAGTCCCGGAATTCCCCACTAAGGTATTCTCCTCCCCGATCTGATCGAAGAGCCTTAAGAGGTTTTCCAGTTTGTTTTTCTACTTCATTCTTGAACTCTTTGAACTTTTCAAAGGATTCAGACTTGTGTCTCATAAGATACACATACCCATACCGTGAATAATCATCGGTAAAGGTAATGAAGTAAGAATAACGTCCCCTGGCTAGCACATCGAATGGGCCACATACATCTGTATGTACTAGGGTAAGTATTTCAGTGGTCCTCTCCCCATGTCCTACAAAGGGTAGTCTAGCCATCTTTCCTTGAAGACAGGACTCGCAAACTGGATATGACTCGGAAGTCAATGAACCTAAAAGCCCATCTTTATCCATTTTGTTCATTCTATCTTCTCCAATATGGCCAAGTCTGAGGTGCCACAAATATTTTTGGTTTATCTCATCTCTGGATCTTTTGGATCCTTTGGCACTCACATCTTGCTCGGTAACATTCACAGATACATCCATATGTAAATGGTAGAGACTGTCAATCATAAAACCACGTGCGACTATTTTATTTCTTAAATAAATAGAACAGCAGTCTTTGTCAAATGTAAAAACATGACCTTCCTGTGCTAGACATGAAACAGAAATCAAATTTCTGCTAGCAACAGGTACATAATAACAGTCTCTAAGTATTAAACTAAATCCAGACGGTAGTCGCAGATGGTAGGTGCCCACAGCCACAGCAGCAACTTTTGCCCCGTTGCCAACCCGAAGGGTTACCGCACCTTCCGCCAGCCTTCTACTTTCCTTTAGACCCTGCATGGTAGTGCACAAATGAGCACTAGAACCAGAATCTATAACCCAACTAGAAGTAGAAGAAACCGTTAGATTAGTTTCAATAATGAGCAAGTCTATACCTTCTGAAGGTGTGTCACCTTTCTTGTTCTTTAGGCTCTCGAGGTATGAAGGACAGTTTCTCTTCCAGTGGCCTTCGACATTGCAGTGGAAACATTTTCCTTTGTCGTTAGCCTTTTTCTTTTGAACTTCCTTCTTTGGCTTCTTGTCTTTCTTCTGCTTCTTTGCAGGCTTCTTTTTCTTCCAAGTAGACTTTCTCTTGGAACCAGAAGTCAACTCAGCAGCGAGGACATTGCCCCTTGAACCTTTCAAGGCTCCCTCAGCAGTTACCAACATGTTGATTAGTTCAGTCTTAGTGCATTCAATCTTATTCATGTGGTAGTTTACTATAAACTGACCAAATGAATCAGGAAGTGACTGTAGGATCAAATCCACTTGCAATTCCTTGTGCATGTCCATACCGAGCTTCTCAAGCTCCTCTAGGTCCTTGATCATGGTCAGACCGTGATCATGGACAGACTGCCCTTCGCGCATCTTCGCTTTGAAAAGCCTCTTGGACACTTCAAAACGAGCTGTGCGACTCTGCTCACCATACAACTCTTGTAGGTGTGCCAGTATGTCCCTAGCAGTCTTTATATTTTCATGCTGGCATTGGAGTTCATTAGACATAGATGCCATCATATAGCATTTTACTCTAATGTCATCGTCCAACCACTTTTTATGCATCTCACGCTGAACATCAGTGGGACGTGCTGGTAATGTGGGGATATCTGAATCGAGTATATAGCCTATCTTCTCACAGTCCAAAACTATTTTGAGATTTCTAAGCCAGTCCTTGTAATTGGTTCCGGTCAGTCGGTTGGTCTCAAGAATACGGGTCAAAGGGTTTGAAGCCGACATTGTATCTGCAGAGAGTAAAGATTCTAGTTAGACTCTTGTACTTGATCCTAATCTGTCCTAAGGTCTTTTAGAACAAATGTGACTCCCACTATTTTCTCGAATTCCTCACACTCCCCTGGTAGGAAAACGGAAATCCCACACGACTAGGGTTTCTAGTGGGTACTGCGGTCCCACCAATTTACATGCCACCTCACCTAACAGTTATTGGTGACACATAGATGGATGAGTGTACAACTCTTGTACAATGCTTCTCAAGCATGTTGCAGTGCAACTTGGTCTCTAAGCCATGAAGACCTCACCTAACAGTTATTGGTCTCATTTCTTAGTTAAGTCAGACCCACCGTATAACCGTAGGAATAAAGTCGTCATTGGGTCCTCACCTAACAGTTATTGGTGCCCAACCCCACCTTTACCCTACAACATCTCATGTCTATAGAGAGGTCCAGCCCCCCAATGCAACTTGACCACTGTATCCAGCCGAGACAAGTCAACATCAGAAAGGCCTTAGCAGCTCTACTACAGTGGAAGACCTATTGACTTAATATTGGTTAATCAGGTCTTAGTGTTTGCAACTTGAGCCTTTCATAAGAGGTAATCGAACAATTGGCCAGGTAAGCAGGTGGGAGGCTCCCCTTACTCAGAGAGTAAGGTCCTAATTAAGTAACCACCTTTCATGCTTTCCTAGACACCAATTAGATCAATTAATCTAATATGACTTGCTCATGTCGGTTCACTCTCGACTTGATTGAGGAGGTTTTGATTTAGGTCTCAATTGGGTTTGCTACATCACATGTAGACCTATCTACCCGACTCTCATTCACATCACATGCAAACGGCGCATTGCAGGCAGTTATAATCGCGGCAATAATTAAAGCTAAACTTTAACTAGGTGATGATCATGGATTCTAATTAGGTCGTATTACAAGCACATGCACATCAATTGATCAAGTGGTCTTCAACTCTTGAATTGGTTCCAAGCCTCCTTGATTCGATCCTTGATCAACCCTTGATCCCATCGCCATCAACCGCTTGGATCACCTTTCATCTCATGCCTTTGCTTCAACTTGATCGTTGATGTACATCACATCACAGAAATACAACCAGATGTAAAATAAAAATAAAAATAATTTACATCTCCTTTTAGGAGGCACGCAGGCCTCTCAAAACATCAAATAAGATGCATGCAAGCATCTGAAAAATTACATGACATCGCAGATCACATCGCAGGTCATTACATTTGATACCAAAAGGGGTTGAATCCTATGATCATCACCGTATGCTACAATTATAATTTTCAGATCTGAAACTTAACTGATTATATCATGACATAGGTCGCTGATCATGCTAATCATGATTCTAAACTTTGTAATCCCATTAACAATGCAATTAGAATCATCTTTTTATCACATAAAAATCAGCATGTAAAAATCAGCACCCCTGAAAAATCTGCATGCAGAATTTTTCAGCATGCATGATCATTTAATTTTCAGATCTAATATGCCTTTAGATATTTAATTCTTACTTTAATCTACGAAGCCTAGGCTCTGATACCACTGTTGGGAACCCGCCCATGCCGCTGATATTTCAAAAATTTTTCAGATGGCAGCGGAATCGGCATGCACGAGTTCGACGTTCATCTCATGAACGTTGTTTCGAGACCTTTCGTAATTAGGTAAGAATTAAATCCTTTTAAAACTAATAGGAAGATCAAATCTTCACCTTGCGCGGGTAGATGATCACCGCGAATCTGAATTCGTGGTTTTGGAAGAGGGTTCGTTTGAAGCCGTTCAAACGTCCGGCCTCTACGGGTATCCACACGAAGTAGAGAACCGATTAAAGCTTTCTTGTCTTCCCGGGGTGCTAGCTCCCTTGCAAAGACTCCTTTGATGGCTGATCTCTTCTCTTTCTTTCAACTCTTGAAAGTGCTTGAGAGGAGGAAGAAGAAGAAGGGACTCAAGGAAGAAGAACACAGCTTCTGCAGCCTTCTTTCTTTTCCCTGCGTTGGAAGAAGGATTGGAGGAAGAGGATGACGCCAACGCTTGGACTTTGCTCTCCCTTTGCTTGCGGCTGAACCAAGAGAGGAGGGGGCTGGTGGCGGCAGCAAGAGGAGGAAGAGAGCTGTTAGCTAGGGCGCCGGCCTCATGCCTCCTTATAAAGCCATCTAGGGCTCCTACAATCTAGGAGCCCTAGACATATTGCCTAAGAGGGAAGGGGGGCGCCGGCCCTTCTCTTCATGCCGCACTCAAGGAGAGGAGGAGGGGTGTGAACCCTCCTTCTTGTGATGCCCTAATCCTCTTCCAAAGAGGATTGGGTGCCTCTCTTATGGTTTAATCCCAATCCAATTAGGATTAGCCAAATTGGGTTCAATCTATGCTAGTCCTAATCCAATTAGGATTTGAATGAACCATGACTCAATTGAACTCTTCAATCCTAATCCAATTAGGAGTCATGTTGATTCATTAGATTAATAATTAATTTAGACTTAAGGAATCCTAATCTAATTAGGATGTATTTAATTTTAGTCCTAATCCAATTAGGACTCTATTTGAATCCGAAGTCCTAATCCAATTAGGATTTCTAGGAATCCTACTCCAAGTAGGAATCCAATTTTAATTCAAAATTCCTAATCTCATTAGGATTGTAGGAATCCTATTCCAAGTAGGAATTCCAGTCCTACTCCAACTAGGATTCCCAGCCCTAATCCAATTAGGACTCTAGGAATCCCTCCCGAAGTAGGATTTGTGTTTAAGTCTAATTAATTAATTCCCTTTGTTTCTTCTTCAACTTCTTATCAATCAAATTGATTTCTTGTGATTCCTAATCACGATTTCAACCATCGGATCGGTCAATACTTCTAGTGTGTGTGACCCCATAGGTTCTATTCTGACTGGTAGTGAGATATATTGTGATCTCTATCACTATATCATTGAAAACTCCTTTCAATGGGTTGGAACGATTCCAACTCAACTCATTAGGGTTTATCGATCATCAAGATAATCCCTATGAGTCCCACCATCCACCAGTGACACCTAGCAGCATGTAGTGGCTACCCAGCAGAATGGAATGATGAACCTCTAGGTGCAGTTAACATGTGATACAGTACTACTATCGTGGATCCCAACAGGACGGAGGTCATGGACAACTCGTCAAACCCCATCGTCTGTCATATGTCAAGATTTATTCGACTCGAGTTCGATAGTGAGAAACTCTTTCTCCACTGTGCATACTGCCCCGGCCGAGGTCTTACGAACTCAGTTTTATAAATCACATAGGATCTCTCCTTATCTATCAAGGTCGATAGATTCCATATAGGTGCATACCCTACTCCTACAGTGAACTTACTGCAGCCAATCTACACTGCATGGACCCATATGGCTAGGGACCATGTATGTGTGCAGTCAAACTACAATAACCCCACTGTGAGCAGCCGAAGCACCGCAGGTCAAAGGACCAGTCACACTACTGCAACATCAAGCAAGTCACTGACGAGTGGATAGACATCCAAGTGACTTCTTGTATTGGTCACGCTCAGTACCCTTGTTCTCTAACAAGCACCTGCACTATTACTTCAGTGTCCCTACACTGTGGACTCAAGTCTCGTCCATCCAGAAGGAGAGTGATCTGTGCACTGATCGGATCGATCACCGTCCTCGTGATGATCCTTTGATCAGGAGCATTTAGAAATTAATCACCAATGATACATGGCTCAAATTCTCAACTCTTGAGAATATGTATCATCATCTTATTAATTTCTTGGACGATTCATAGACACATAAACAATATGAATGAAAAGATGCCTTTTATTTATTCAATAATAAATAGTCAAGTACAAAATTATGTCCCTAGAATCAACAATGTGTCAGCCAAATTGGCTTCTAGGGCATACATCTAACAGTTATCCTTCCCATTATTATGAATGAAACACCTACATCCAAAAACATGAAAATAGTTTATTTTGGACTTTCTATTTTTCCAAAGTTCATAAGGTGTTTTCTTTATAATGGGTCTCAATAAAACTCTATTTAATATATGACATGATGTATTAATGGCTTCTCCCCAAAAATACTTAGGGAGGTTACTTTCACATAGCATGGTTCTAGCCATTTCCTCTAGGGTTCTATTCTTTCTTTCTACAACTCCATTTTGTTGTGGTGTCCTAGGTGCAGAAAAATTATGAGTTATCCCCTTTTTACTACAAAATTCATCAAATAGATGATTTTCAAATTCCGTTCCATGGTCACTTCTAATAGCTATGACTGAAGCATCTCTAGCATTAGTTACTTCCTTATGAAATTTCTTAAATACTGAAAATGCTTGATCTTTATGAGCTAAAAACATGACCCAGGTATATCTAGAAAAATCATCTATAATAACAAGACTATATTTGTTTCCACCTAGACTTGTGGTTCTAGTTGGTCCAAATAGATCCATGTGTAGTAGTTCAAGAGGTCTAGAGGTAGAGACACAATTTATGGATTTAAAGGAGTTCCTTGATTGTTTGCCATATTGACAAGCTTCACAGATTTTATTTTTCTCAAATTTTAGTTTTGGCAAACCTATTACAGAATCTCTTTTAACTAACTTAGATATTGTATCCATACTTGCATGTCCTAATTTACGGTGCCATAACCAACTTGCATCATTCTCCTTAGTATCACTAGCAACTAAGCAAGGACTGTTTTTAGCAAGATCATCTAGATCTACTACATAGACATTTCCACGTCTTATTCCTTTGAATACTAAGCTATTATCAATTGAGTTGGTTATGATGCATAAGGATTGTTTAAACAAAACATCAAAACCCTTATCACATAATTGACTTATGCTAAGTAAGTTATGTTTAAGACCATCTACTAATCGTACATTATCAACAAAGGTTGAGGAGGTGATTTGTACTTTACCTATACCAACGATGTGACCTTGGTTATTGTCTCCAAATGTCACTGCACCTCCCTTCTTAGGCTCAAGGGTGAAAAATTGGTCTTTATCACCCGTCATGTGTCTTGAGCAGCCACTATCCAAGTACCAACAGTTTTTGTCGACCTTGGCTGCAAGACACTCCTACACAAGGAAATCATGCAATTTTAGGTACCCAAGTTTTCTTGGGTCCTTCATGGTTAATAATGTTGGTTCCTTTTGGAACCCAAACCCTTTTAATTTTTTTTTAGCTTTTTCTTTTCTATGATCACACACATTAGCTTTATGTCCTATTGTTCCACAGCAAAAACAGATTATTTTCTTAGTTTTGCTTTCCCCTGCTTTTACAAAGAAATTACTAAGGAGCTTTTGCTTATTTTTAGGTTTATACCCTAAACCAGCTCTAATGAACACAGCTCGTTGACTATTAAGTATCATTTCCAATTTTTCAGAACTACATGTAAACTTTTCTACAAAAGGTTTGTACTTTTCAAGTTCTAGTGCCAACTTTTGTTTTTCTGTTTTTAGTGCATTTAAGTCTTTTGTGAAATTATCTCTAATAGTTTGTTTATCCTTTTTAAGTTCAGAAATTTCCTTGGTTAGTTTTTCGTTATCTTTAATTAAGGTATTAGTTTTTTGAATTAATATTTGCTTGCTTGTTTTAAGTTCTAAATTTTCTTTAATGATAAAATCCTTATCCTTAACTAATTTATCGTATTTATGGAGGTGAGATTGATTGGTTAGTTTTAGCTCTTTATTCTTAAGACTTATTGTCTTATATTCATCCATTAATTCATTAAATGCATCATACAATTCATCAAAGGTAAAATCTAAATGCGTTTCAGATGTTACCTCATTTTCGTTTGCCATAAAACATAGATCGGCCTTTTTCTCTTGTTCCTCATCCGATGATGATGATGATGAATCGGAATCCGATAGGGTGGAGACGAGGACTATCTTTTTCTTGTACTTGCTGGCCTTCTTGAGCAAAGGACAGTCCGCTCTGAAGTGTCCCGGCTTCTTACATTCGTAGCATCCGATTCCCTCATTTTCCCTTTCCTTACCTTTATCCTTGTAATAGGAACTTGAGGGACCTCTCCTTTGATGAAAGGACTTCTTTAGGTTGATGAATTTTCCGAACTTACGCACGAGAAGAGTCTCATCATCATCTCCCTCATGATCTTCTTCTTCACTGCTGCTACTGCAAGATAAATCCTTGTTAGAAGAAGTAGATTTGAGAGCTATTACCTTTTTCTTATGAGAGGATTCTTCTTCGCTGTGTTGTTTCATTGTGAGCTCGTGCGTCATTAGGGATCCAAGAAGCTCCTCAAGTGGAAGCTTGTTCAAGTTCTTGGCTTCTTGGATTGCGGTAACCTTGGCCTCCCATGATCTTGGCAAACAACGAAGAATTTTTCTGACAAGGTTACTGTTAGTATAATTTTTGCCAAGGCTTTTTAGGCCATTGACAATGTCAGTAAATCTAGTAAACATGCAAGTGATAGTTTCATTGGAATCCATCTTAAATAATTCATATTTATGAACTAATATATTTATTTTGGATTCTTTTACTTGATTTGTACCCTCGTGGGTCACTTCAAGTCTATCCCATATCTCTTTTGCAGAATTGCAAGTAGAGACTCTATTAAATTCATTTCGGTCTAAAGCACAATAAAGCACATTCATTGCTTTGGCATTTAGTTGTGCCTTCCTTATATCATTGTCATCCCAATCCTTTTCAAGTTTGGGTATAGTAACACCCTCTACAAAAATTGATGGGATGTATGGTCCATTAAGTATGGTGGTCCACATCTCATAGTCTTGTGCTTGGATAAATATTCTCATCCTAGCCTTCCAATATGAGTAGTCGGTTCCATTGAAGAATGGAGGTCTATGGGTGGACTGGCCCTCAATATGAGAAGATCCAAATGGGGTTATCATTTTGATCTTTTACTCTTTTGGTAGAAGAGTTCCGGCTCTGATACCACTTGTTGCCCAGATAGACAACCCAAGAGGGGGGGGTGAATTGGGTTTTAAAATAATTATTGCAATTAAAAGACTTTGTGAGTAACTAATTAAAACTTTTGCGAGTGGATTAATTAGTTGCTATATGCAGTGGATGAAGGAAAAGGAAGAGACAATGAAACAATCACAAACACAAGCAATTTTATAGTAGTTCGGAGCTAACCCTTGCTCCTACGTCCACTCCCCAAGCCTCACTTGGGAGTCCACTATAATCCCTCGGATTACAGCCGGTTGTTTTACAGGTTCACAACCCAACTTGTTGTTTTACGAGATCACAACGAACTCGGTCGGTTTTCACAGGCTCACCGACTAGAACCACCCGATTGTTTTTCCGGAATCACAATCAAACCCTTACACCGTTGGTTTTAACCTTGGCTCACCAACAAACCTTAACACCCTTGATTCAATCCCCTGATTGAATCAAGTAAGAAACAAATAGGTTGAAATAAATAAAAAGGAAGCTTCTCAATAAGCGTATTTAAACAATATAAGCAGGGAAGAGTAAGAAGCCCTCAAACTGATTTTGGAGATGGAGGAAGGGGCTTTTCAAACTCTTTGACTCCTCTTGAATTTGATGTAGACTTGCTGTCAGGAGGAGAGCCTTGAATGTGAGGAAGACAGTTGGAGAGTCGACTTCAATGCACTTCTTCCTTCTTTTTCGTATAATCACTCTAGAGAGCTTTTGGTTGGTGGAAATCCCTTTTTCTTTGAATGGAGTCTCTCTTTCTTACTCTATTACTGTTCACTCAGGCTATTTAAGCCATTCCCCAAGAAAAATAGCCGTTAGACACAGATTAAAGGCCGTTCTGCACATTCTGCAACTCCTGACAATGTTTCCGTTGGGATTGGAGTCGACTCGCGCGATCTAGAGTCGACTCGCCTGTTGTAGGAGTCGACTCATGCTTTTCTGGAGACGGCTCGGCAACTGTTCTGGATTTGAATTAAAGTGCTGTCTTGACTTGGAGTCGACTCGACTGAACCTGGAGTCGACTCCCCAATGTCTGGAGCTGACCCGGCACTTTTGGAGACGACTCGTTCTAAGGAATTCAGAGATCTTTCTTTCAAGTTTGCTCACTCGAGTCGACTCGGATATTCTGCGAGTCGACTCGGCACTCAGAGCCCGAAATCCCGATCTTCTGTCTGTTGACCTATGCTGTCTCGGAGTCGACTCGAACTGTCTCGGAGTCGACTCGGCTCTCAGAGACGAAAATACAGTCTTCTGTCTTGGGGTTGCGCTACCTTGGAGTCGACTCGAACTTTGCGGGAGTCGACTCGGCTCTCAGACATCGAAGTTGGCTCTCTAACTTTTAGCCTTGCATTTCTCTGGGAGTCGACTCTTGCTTCCTTCGGAGTCGACCTGCCAACCATCGGAGTCGATTCGAGTTCTTCGGGAGTCGACTCGGCTCTCAGAGTCCAAAATGGCTTCTCTGTCTTTCTGTCTGTTACTCCATGGAGTCGACTCGTACTATGCTGGAGTCGACTCGACAAGCATCGGAGTCGACTCGAATTCTTCAGGAGTCGACTCGTTGACAGGTTCTGAGATGAATCTTTCTGCCCGGCTGTCTGTTCTCAGTCGGAGTCGACTCGTAATGTGCAGGAGTCGACTCGAGCTTGTCCCAGAGCTTCTGATACGCTTGGAGTCGACTCGTAATCTTCCGGAGTCGACTCGAGATTCAGACTTTGGTTCAAATTGAATTCCTTACTTATCTAAAGTGTATTGAACCAAAGCTAGAGACACTTGATCATAGATTTACAAATATTTGACTAAAACACTAGATTGAATTCATTAGTATAACATAAGAAATACTCAAATGCTTTGAGCTCATCAAAATCAAATAGGGTTATAATCAATCACTCCACAGTAAGCCTAGAAAATAATTGAGTTATAATCTTGTTTATAGATTATAGTAAAATTTCTAAGGAGGAAGCCTCAAAAACTAGATGTCGGAGCTAAGTGTGGCTCTGAACCACTATAAAATCTTGGTATTTGGTTTGTTTATGCTTATTCTTATCTTCTGCACTTCTTTATCATTCATTTTTTTGTGCATACTTATGTTTTAATCAGTTTAATTAATCACTATTTAAGTTTATAAAAAGATTTAAAAAATTCAATTCACTCCCTCCTCTTGCGTTGTCATCTTGGGTTGTCATCTTGGGCAACAATTGGTATTGGAGCAAGTGCTCTTTTATCTTTTGAAGACCTAACTATCTAGAGCTCAAGATCTATATGGTAACCCTCAGAATGTCGTTTGTTGAAGGATATCCTTTATTAGGCCTCCTCCTTTTAGCGAAGATTATGCTTCTTGGAAGGTTGAAATTTCAGGTTGCTAAAATTCTCAACATGCAAATTTTCTTTTTCTTTGATCTTGCAAGTTGGTTTTAGAATTACTATTAGATTGCAATATTTAAAATCAAGTAATGCATGATCTGAAATTCAAAGAATAGCATAATAGATCAAAAGGTTCAGATCTGAAATATATGCATGAGATGCATATGGTCTTGATGATGTCCATACTTGTTTATGCCTATGTTTAAAATTAATATATGCATGAGATGTATGTATAAATTAAATAAACTTTTATTTACATGAGATGTGAATAAAACCTAAAATAATAAGATATTTATATAAAATGTAAACTAAAACAATTATGTCATTTACATAAGATGTAATCACATAATATATAAAAGAGTTTCATATTTACATAGTATGTAAACTTGAACCAATGTGATATTTATGTAAGATGTAAATACATAACATATGGTATGGGATAGATTATTACATTAGATGTAAATCCTATGAGACTTAAAACCTTTCTAAATCAGTCGAGAGTGAACGATACATTGAGCTAGCCCTATTTGGATAATTAATATAATTGGTATCTAAGAAAGCTTAAAGGTGGTTACTTAATTAAGACCTTAATCTTGAGTGAGGGGAGCCTCCTACCTACTTATCTGGCCAATTGATCGATTACCTTCTATGAAAAGCTCAAAGTTAGAATCACTAAGACTTGATTATCCAATATTAAGTCAATTGGTCTTCCATCGTAGTAGAGATGCTAAGGTCTTTTCGACGTTGATTTATCTCGGCTGGACCCAGTGAGCAAGTTGCATCGGAGGATTGGACGTCTCTATTGATATGTGATGTTGTGGGGTAAAGATGGGGTTGGGCTCCAATAACTGTTAGGTGAGAACCCAATCACAGCTTTATTTTCTACTGGATATATAGTAGATCTGACTTAACCAAGAAACAGGGCCAATAACTGTTAGGTGAGGTCATTATGACTTGAAGACCAGATTAGCTATAATTTGCTTATGAAGCATTGTACAAGAGTTGTACACTCATTATCTATGTGTCACCAATAATTGTTAGATGAGGTGACATGTAGATTGGTGGGACCGCAACACCCCAATTGAATCCCTAAGTCACAAGTTTTCGTATCTTTATCAGAGGAGTGTGAGAGATCTGAGAAATAGTGGAAGAATTTGATCTACTTTTGTTTTAAAAGTTTCTAAAATAAATTAATGTTAAGTATAAATTTCTAATTAGAATTTTTACTCTCTACAGATGATAATGGCTTCCAACTCATTAACTCGAATCCTAGATAACAATAGGTTGACCGGACCAAATTACAAGGATTGGCTCTGCAACTTGAAGATTGTCTTGAGTTGCGAGAAGATAGCATATGTTCTAAACCATGAACTCCCAGTGTTACCAGCCCGTCCAACCAATGAATAGCATGAGACGCATGCAAAATGGTTGGATGACGATAATTAGGTTAGGTGCTACATTATGGCATCCATGTCCAACAATTTGCAATGCCAGCATGAGAGCATGAAGATTACTAAGGACATACTTGATCACCTGCAAGAGTTGTATGGTGAGCTGAGTTGCACGACGACATTTGAAGTGTCAAAAAGGCTCTTTAAAGCCAAGATGCACGATGGGCAGTCTGTCCATGATCATGGTTTTGACCATGATCAAGGATCTTGAAGAGCTTGAGAAGCTCAGCATGACCATGCACAAGGATCTGCAAACAGATTTGATCCTACAATCCTTGCCATCTTCATATGGGCAGTTTATTGTAAACTACCATATGAATAAAATTGAATGCATCAAACTTGAATTGTTGAACATATTGGTAATGACTGAGGAAACCTTGAAAAGGTTCAAGGGACATAGTTCTTGCTGCCGAGCTGGCTTCTACTTCCAAGAGAAAGTCTACTGGGAAGAAGAAGAAGCCTGCGAAGAAGCAGAAGACCGAGAAGAAGCCGAAGAAGGAAGTTCCTAAGAAGAAGGCCGAACCCAAGGGAAAGTGTTTTCATTGCAATGAAGACGGCTATTGGAAAAGGAACTGTCCTATCTACATGGGGAGTATAAAGAGCAAGAAGGGAGCCACACCTTTTGAAGGTATATCTAATATACTCATAATTGAAACTAATCTAACGGTTTCTTCTATTTTTAGATGGGTTATAGATTCTGGTTCTAGTGTTCACTTGTGCACTATCATGCAGGATCTAAAAAAGTAGAAAGGTTACGGAAGGTGCGGTAACCCTACAGGTTGGCAATGGAGTAAGAGTTGTTGCTGTTGCTGTGGGCACCTATCCTCTATGATTACCGTCAGAATTTAGTTTGATACATAAAGATTGTTATTTTGTATCTAGTGCTAGCAGAAATTTGATTTTTGTATCTTGTCTAGCATAGAAATATTTTGAATTCAATTTCAATAAAGACTATTGTTCTATTTATTTGCGAAATAAATTGGTTGCACGTGGTTTCATGATTGACATTCTCTATCACTTACATATGGATGTATCTGTGAATGTATTTGAGCATACAATGATACCATAGAATCCAAAAGATCTAGAGATGAGATAAACAAAAAGTATTTGCAGCACCTCAAGCTTGGCCATATAGGAGAAGACAGAATTAACAAATAAGAAAAATATGAGCTTTTAGGCTCATTTACTTTTGAGTTATATCCAATTTGTGAATTCTACCTTCAAGAAAAGATGGCCAAATTATCCTTTGTAGGACACGGAGAGAGGTCCACTAAGATACTTGCCCTAGTACACACCGATGTTTGTGGCCCATTCGATGTGCAAGCTAGGGATCATTATTTCTACTTTATAACCTTTACCGATGATTACTCACGGTATAATTATGTCTATCTTATGACATAAATCTGAAGCATTTGAAAGGTTCAAAAAATTCAGATTTGAAGTAGAAAAATAGATAGAAAAACTCATTAAAGTTCTTCGATTAGATCAAGAAGGTGAATACCTTAGTGGAGAGTTTCGTGATTATCTCAAAGAAAATAGTATAGTTTCACAATGGACACTTTCTGGTACACCTCAACTCAATGGAATGTCAGAGAGGAGGAATCAGACCTTATTGAATATGGTCAGGTCCATGATGAGCTTCACTGACTTACCCTTATTTCTGTGGGAAGATGCCCTACTTACAGCTATTTACATATTGAATAGAGTTTCCTGTAAGTTCGTTCCTACCATACCATATGAGATATGGCATGGTAATAAACCGAGTCTTGGTTATCTCAATATTTGGAGATGTCCGGCCCAAGTCAAGCGACAACAAGCGGACAAGTTAGAGGCTAGAACAATTAGTTCTCATTTCACTGGATATCCTAAAGAGTCGTTAGGATACAATTTTTACATTCCAGAGGATCACAAAGTGTTTGTAAGTCGGCATGACATCTTCATGCTAAAGTCCATTCGAACGTTGCTTGCTATTGCAGCTTATCATGATTATGAGATTTGACAGATGGATGTAAAACTGCATTCCTTAATGAATATCTTAAGAAAGATATCTATATGGAGCAGCCTCTGGTTTCACTTCCAGTGATAGTGATCACAAGGTCTGCAAGCTGCAAAGGTCCATCAATGGATTAAAGCAAACAACTCGGAGTTGGATCTTTGTTTCAACAATGTAATCAAATCGTTTGATTTTATTAAGAACGAAGAGGAACCATGTGTATACAAAAAAGTCAATAGGAGGGCTATAGTATTCCTCGTACTGTACGTGGATAATATACTCCTGATTGGGAATGATGTTTTCATGCTCACGTCAGCCAAATTATGGTTGTCTAAGGAGTTCTCCATGAAAGACCTAGGGAAAGCATCCTATATTTTGGGAATTAAGGTCTATAGAGATGGATCTAAGAGGATGCTTGGCCTATCACAGAAAATGTATATAGAAAAAGTATTGAAGAGATTCAGCATGGAAACCCAAGCACATAGAGAGGTGATTTCAGCATCCTATAGCACTGGCCAAGGAGCCTAGATCTCACCAAAAGTTCAAGCACATAGAGCAGCGATTTCATCTAATTCGTGACTACCTCGAAAAGAAATATGTAGAGGTGCAGAGAGTATACTTCACTAATAATGTGGCGGATCCATTCACTAAGCAGCTGAGTCAGCAGAAGTTAGAAGTCCATCTTGAGAAGATGGGGCTTAGATACATGTCTGATTGACTTCAATGCAAGTGGAAGATTGTTAGAAGTATGCCCTAGAAGCTAATCTAGCTGACGCATATTTATAATCTAGGGCATAAATTTGTAATTTGACTCTTATTGATTAATAAGATTGGAAAATTTGTTATTCATTCATGTTTGTATGTATCCATAAATCGTCTAAGAAATTAATAAGATAGTGACACATATTCTCAAGGAGTTAAGAATTTGAGCATGTGTCATTAGGGATTAATTTCTAAATGCTTCTGGTCGATGGATCCATCACGAGGGATGGTGATCAATCTGATAAAATTAATGCACAGATCACTTAATCAGATGGATGTGTCTTGAGTCCACAGTGTAGAGACACTGGAGTGATTGTGCAAGTATTTGTTAGAGAACAATGTACTGAGCGTGACCAAAGAAAGTAGTCACATGGATGTCTATCCACTCGTCAGTGACTACTTATTATGCAGTTGTATGACTGGTCCTTTGACCTGCGATGCCTCAGCTATTCACTGTGAGGTTGCTGTAGTTTGACGAGCATGTAAACTTGGGCCCTAGCTATTTGGATTATTATGGTGCGGATTGGTTGCAGTAGGTTCATTTTGGAATAGG
This sequence comes from Phoenix dactylifera, assembly GCF_051530095.1. Taxonomy (NCBI): domain Eukaryota; kingdom Viridiplantae; phylum Streptophyta; class Magnoliopsida; order Arecales; family Arecaceae; genus Phoenix; species Phoenix dactylifera. The sequence continues at coordinate 15,601,739 of NC_143191.1, forward strand.
GTTGCATATAGATGGGATCTATCGATCTTGATAGATTAGGAGTGATCCTATGTAATTTATGAGATTAAGTTTGATAAATTTTTAGCTAGGTATTTTAGAAAAGAAGTTTTCCATATCTCGAACTGGAAGTCAAATAAATTGACATATGACGGATGATGGAATTTGATGAGTAATCTATAATCTCCATCCTGTCGGGATCCATAATAGAGGAACTGTATCATATGCTAACTACACCTAAAGGTTCAGACATTTTATTCTGCTGGGTTGCCACCACATACTGCTAGGTGTTACTAGTAGATTGTGAGACTCGAAGGCATTCACTTAGTGATCAGTAGCCCTACGAGTAGAACTGAAATTGTTTTAGTCCATTGAAAGAAGTTTCAGTGATATTGGGATGGAGATCTCAATATGTCTCATTATCAGACAAAATAGAACCTATAGAATCACATACATAAAGAATTTGATTAATCAGACTATCGTAATTGTGATATAAAATCACAATTGATGTCAATTATCAATATGTTTGGTAATTGAATTAACCCACTAAGTGTTAGTGAGTTAATGTAAGAAGAATTAAGTTGAATTGATTACAATTGGATTGCAATTGGGCTATTTGGTGAGTCAAATCAAATTGGGTTCGACCCAAATTGAGTTGGGCTCATGATTGGTTTAATCCTGATTAGATCAGGGTATATTCTGGGAATATGCCTTAAGTCATGTTCATACAATACGGATTTTAAAGTCCACATGGCATTGTAGGATAAAATACATTAAGTCGTGTTCACACTATGCAGACTCTAAAGTCCACATTGTGGAGTAATTGAGTATTTCCTAATTGATTTTGATAAGCACAAAGCATTTTGAGTATATCTTATATTTTTCTAATGAATTCAATCTAGTGTTTCAGAAAAATATATGTGCATTTCTGTTTAAGTGCCTTAAGCTTTGGTTCAAAGTTATTTGGCTAAGCATTGGACTCAATTTGAACCAAAGTCTGCATCACGAGTCGACTCCGGAACCTTGCGAGTCGACTCCAGATGGTTTAAAGGTTCTGGCACAAGCTCGAGTCGACTCCAGCACTCTACGAGTCGACTCCGACTGAGAACAGATAGAAAAACAGAACGATGATTTTCAGACCCTGTCAGCGAGTCGACTCCAAAAGATTGTGAGTCGACTCCGATGCTTGGCGAGTCGACTCCAGTTGGTCCCGAGTCGACTCCAAAGGGTTACAGACAGAAAAACAGAACGATGAATTTTAGATTCTGTTACCGAGTCAACTCCAAAAGGTTGCGAGTTGACTCCGATTCTTGGCAAGTCGACTTCCAGTATATCCGAGTCGACTTCCAGAGGAAAGCAATCTAAAAAGGCAAAGAATCAGCTTTCGGAGACCCTATGAACGAGTCGACTCCAAGTGTTGCAGAGTTGACCCCCAAGATACTCGAGTCGACTCCAGTAAGGTCCGAGTCGACTCCAAGGCAGAAATGTTCAAAAGACAGAGAATCGATTTTTCGATCTCTGAGAACGAGTCGTCTTCCGAAAATATCGAGTCGCCTCTCAAGTCAGCCAAGTCGACTCCAAGTAAACCCGAGTCGACTCGAGGAAGAAAAATAGAAAGTTGAGTTTCTGGAGCCCTGAGAACGAGCCGACCCCTAAGTGCCTGAGTCGTCTCCAGCTGTTGGCGAGTCGACTCCAGTTTGGTCTGAGTTGACCCCAGGACGAGGCATGCACTTTAAGTCAAATCTGAAACAGCGGGCAAGTCGTCTCCAGTAAAGCACGAGTCGACTCCAGATCGCACGAGTCGACTCCGATCCCAACGGATACATTATCAGATTGTGCAGATGGATCAGAACGGCTCCAAATCACTCTCTAACGGCTAGTTTTCGAAAGGAATCACTTAAATAGCCAGAGTGAACAGTAGTAGATAACAAGAGAGCTATTCCATCTGAGCATTAAAGCATTTCAACTACCAAGAGCTTCCGTAGAGTGAATCCAAGCAAAAGAAGGAAGAAGTGCATTCAACTCAATCTAAAAGTGCTTCCTTCGCATTCAAGGCTCTACTCCATACTTCGGAACATTCAAGAGGAGACTCAGAAATCGAGAAGCCCCCTCTTCTTCATCTCAAATCTGTTTGAGGGCTTCTAACTCAACTTTACTTATATTGTCTCATATCTGCTTTTTAGAAGCTTTCTTTGTAAACCTTAAACTCTTGGTCTTGTACTTGATTCAATCAGGGAATTGAATCAAGGATTATAAGGTTTGTTGGTGAGCTAAAGATAAAACCAACGGTGTAAGGTTGTGGTTGGTGAACCGAAAAAAATCAACTGGATTTAATTGTGAACCCGGAAAAACAATCGAGTGGTTCTAGTCGGTGAGCCTATCAAAACCGACCGAGTTCGTTGTGACCTCGTGAAAACAACAAGTTAGATTGTGAGCTTGTAAAACAACCGGCTATAATCCTAGGAATTATAATGAACTCCCAAGTGCGGCTTGGGGAGTGGACGTAGGAACAAGAGTTCGCTCCGAACCACTATAAATCTTTCTGTGTTTGTATTGGACTTTGTCTCTTACACTCTCTTCACTCATTGCATCTAGTGATCTAACTAATATACTTACAATAGATTTAGTTAATCACTCAACTTATTTTTAATTGTTCAGTAATTGCTTAAAACCCAATTCACCCCCCCTCTTGGGTTGTCTTCTTGGGCAACAAGTGGTATCAGAGCAGGTGCTCTCATATCGATTGGTGTTCCAATTCTTAAAAAGAGTAAAAGATTAAGATGACAATCCTTTTGGATCTTTCCTTAGTGAGGGGCAATCCACCAATAGGCCTCCATTGTTCAATGGAGCTAATTATACCTATTGCAAGGCTAGAATGAGATATTTATCCAAGCCCAAGATTATGATGTTTGGAGCATCATAATTAATGGACCGTATATTCCTTCTATCTATGTTGATAACATTACTATACCCAAGCTTGAAAAAGATTGGGATGATAATGATAGAAGGAAGGCACAACGAAATGCCAAAGCAATGAATGTTCTTTATTGTGCCTTGGACCCTAATGAATTCAATAGAATCTCTACTTGTAATTCTGCAAAAGAGATATGGGATAGATTTGAAGTGACCCACGAGGGCACAAATCAAGTCAAAGAATCTAAAATTAACATGCTAGTTCACAAATATGAACTATTTAAAATGGAGTCTAATGAAACCATTTCTTGCATGTTCATAAGATGTAGTGATATTGTCAACGGCTTAAAAAGCTTTGGCAAAAGTTATACTAACAGTGATCTTGTCAGAAAAATTCTTCGCTCTTTACCAAGATCATGGGAAGCCAAGGTTACGGCAATCCAAGAAGAAAAAGACTTGAACAAGCTGCCACTCGAGGAGCTTCTTGGATCTCTAATGACGCATGAGCTCACAATGAAATAACACAGTGAAGAAGAATCCTCTCATAAGAAAAAGGTAATTGCCCTCAAGTCTACTTCTTCTAACAAAGATCTTTCTTGCAGTAGCAGCAGTAAAGAAGACGACAATGAGGAAGATGAAGAACAGGCTCTCCTTGGGCGAAAATTCAGAAGATTCATCAATTGGAAGAAGCCTTTCCATAAGAAGAGATTTCCTTCGAGTTCCTTCAATAAGGATAAAGGTAAGAAAAGAAAAGTGAGGAAATCGGATGCTATGAATGCAAGAAGCCGGGTCATTTCAGAGCCGACTGTCCCTTGCTGAAGAAGGACAACAAGTACAAGAAGAAAAAATCTCTTGTCACCACTTGGACTGACTCTGATAAGTCATCATCATCATCGGAAGAGGAACAAGAGGAAAAGGCCAATTTCTGCTTTATGGCAAACGAAAATGAGGTAATATCTTAAACTCATTTAGATTTTACCTTTGAAGAATTATATGATGCCTTTAATGAACTAATGGATGAATATAGGACAATAAACCTTAAAAACAAGAAATTGAAGCTAATTAATCAATCTTACATTCATAAAAATGATAAATTAATTAAGGATAAGGAGTCTATTGTCAAAGAAAACTTAGAACTTAAAACAAGCAACCAATTGCTAACTCAAAAAATTGATACCTTAATTAAAGATAAAGAAAGACTAACTAAGAAAATTTCAGAACTTAAAAACAGTAATCAAACTCTAAAAGATAACTTTACAAAAGATTTAAACTTACTAAAAACAGAAAAACTGAACTTAATAAAAGAACTTGAAAAATATAAACCTATTGTTGAGAAGTTTACTTATAGCTCTGAAAAACTAGAAATGATTCTTCATAGTCAAAAAGTTGTGTTTAATAGAGCCGGTTTGTTTAATAGAGCCGGTTTAGGGTATAAGCCTAAGAACAAGCAAAAATTTCTTAAAAACGTTTTTGTAAAAGCCGGTGAAAGTAAAGCTAAAGATGTAACCTGTTTTTATTGTAGTAGAGTAGGACATAAAGCTAATATGTGTAACCATAGAAAAACAAAAGTTAAAAGAAAGATTTAAAAGGTTTGGGTTCCAAAATGAACTAACATAACTAACCTTGAAGGACCCAAGAAAACTTGGGTACCTAAGTGTTGGGATCTGTCCCATGCCGTTGAAAATTCAAAAATTTTCAGATATGCAACGGAAAGACATGTGCATATTCCGTTCATCGCATGAATGTATTTTAAAACCATTTATAGATAGATTAGGATTAAATTCTTATTAAATTATTTTAAAATCATGATTAAGAAGATCAGATCTTCACCTTGTGCGGGTAGATGGTCTCCGCAAATTTGATTCACGTGGTATTTGATGAGGGTTCAGTGGAAGCCGCACACGCGTCCGGCCTCTACGGGTATCCACACGAAGTAATGAGTCGATCGAAGCCTTTGGATCTCCTCGGGGTGCTAGCTTCCTTGCAGAGAAGGCTATTGATGGCTAAAGTCCTCTCCTTTGAATCAACCTTTGATTGCCTTGAGAGGAGGAAGAAGAAGGAAAGATCTAGGAAGAGGAAACAAGGCTCTTTGCAGCCTTTTCTTTTTCTCCTGTGTGACCCAAGGAAGAGGAAGAAGAAGGCCACGCCACCATTTCTTTTTCTCCCTTTTCTCTTGCGGCTGAAAGGAGGAAGAAGATGGGAGGTTGCTGCCGTGAACACCCAAGAGAAAAGCATGAGAGGAGGGGCCGAACCCCTCCTCCTTTTAATTCATTATGTGATAAGGATGAGCTCCTATTTTCAAGGAGCTCATTCTTATCCATTGAACTCGGCAGCAAGGAGGGGCTTACGCCCCTCCTTTTTCTTCCATGAATTTCCCAAGGGGAGGGGCGTGGGCCCCTCCCTTAAGTCCAATTAAATCTGCCATTTAATCAAATTAAAGGGTGATTTAATTTGGGTTCATTTCATGAGTCCAATCCTATTCAAAATAGAATTTATATGAACCCATTTCAATTTCCTCCTTATCCTAATCTTATTAGGATTTAATTGAACCATGACTCTATTGAACTCTTCAATCCTAATCCAAATAGAAGTCATTTAATTAATTAGATTAAAATTAAAATTAATTAGGACTTGAAAAAATTCTAATCTAATCAGGACTTGTTCAAATTTCAGCCCTAAGACAATTAGGACTTTAGAAATCCTATTCCAAGTAGGACTCTAATTTAATTTGAAATCCTAATCCAATTAGGACTTCATGAATTTCACTCCAAGTAGGACTCATGATCAAGTCTAATTAATTAAATCCAATTAATTAAATTAAATTGCAATCCGATTGCAATTATTCCTTCTTCTAACCACTAACTCTTAGTGGGTTTTCAATTTATCAATCTAATTGATCATATGTGATTCTCAATCACAATTCAACCATCGGATCGGTCAATACTTCTAATGTGTGTGACCCCATAGGTTCTATTCTGACTGGTAGTGAGATATATTGCAATCTCTATCACAATATCATTGAAAACTCCTTTCAATGGGTTGAAACAATTCCAACTCAACTCACCAAGGATTATCGACCATCGAGATGATCCCTGTGAGTCTCACCATCCACCAGTGACACCTAGCAGTATGTAGTGGCTACCCAGCAGAATAAAATGATGAACCTCTAGGTGCAGTTATCGTATGATACAGTCCTTCTATCGTAGATCCCTACAGACCGGAGGTCATGGATAACTCGTCAAACCCCATTGTCTGTCATATGTCTAGATTTATTCGACTTGAGTTCGATAGTGGAAAACTCTTTCTCCACTTTATATTACTGCCCTGGCCAAGGTCTTAGAACTCAGTCTAATAAATCACATAGGATCACTCCTCTTCTATCAAGATCGATAGATTCCATGTAGGTGCATACCCTACTCCTACAGTGAACCTACTGCAGCCAATCTACACAACAAGGACCCATATGACTAGAGACCATGTATATGTGCAGTCAAACTACAATAACCTCACTGTGAATAGCCGAAGCACCGCAGGTCAAAGGACCAGTCACACTACTACAACATCAAGCAAGTCACTGACGAGTGGATAGACATCCAAGTGACTTCTTATCTTGGTCACGCTCAGTACCCTTATTCTCTAACAAGCACCTGCACTATCACTTCAGTGTCCCTACACTATGGACTCGAGTCTCGTCCATCCATAAGGAAACCGATCTATGCACTGATCGGATCGATCACCGTCCTCGTGATGATCCATTGATCAGGAGCATTTAGAAATTAATCACCAACGATACATGGCTCAAATTCTCAACTCTTGAGAATATTATCATCATCTTATTAATTTCTTGGACGATTTATAGACACATAAACAATATGAATGAAAAGATGCCCATTTATTATTCAATAATAATAAAGTCAAGTACAAATTTATGTCCCAAAATTAATAATGTGTCTGCCAGATTGGCTTCTAGGGCATACATCTAACACTAAGACGGTATGATTTCCTTGTGTAGGAGTGTCTTGCAGTTAAACTCAATAAACACTGTTGCTACTTGGATAGTGGTTGCTCAAGACACATGACGGGTGACAAGGAGCAATTCTTCACCCTAGAGTTTAAGAAAGGAGGTGCGGTGACTTTTGGAGACAATAACCAAGGTCACATCATTGGTAAGGCTGCAAATGGATCGGGTCGACCTGTGCCCGACCCAACCCGACCCGCGTAGACCCGACCCGACCCAAATTTTAGGACCCGCGGATCCGGGTTGGGTCCAAAAAATTGGACCCGAATCATTTTCTAGGTCGGGTCTGGGTTTACCGAACGAACCCGATCCGACCCAAAGAGAGAGAGAAAGAGAGAGGGAGAGAGAGAAAAAAAAAGGAAAAGCTCGGATTCTCTCTCGATCTATTACACTGTTGAAACCTCTCGTGTCTCGGTAGCTGGGTTTTTTTTTCCTTCTGTTTGTTGGTTTTTGTTTCTTTTAACTTTTGAAGGGAGAAAGTGAGGGAACGCTGAACTGAATATGGGTCATGTGCCAGTTTCTGCAATGGAATTGGATTTTGGAAGAAGGTCTGGGATTTTCTTTGCCCTCCTGAGAGGGGAGCTGGGAGACACCAAGTTCTGTCCAATCAGTCATATAGATAAAAAATAGTGTGATATGAAATTTGGCTTGTAGACGGACTTAGTTCGTCACGGGTCATCTGTTCTGACTGAAGGTCAATTGCAAGTCTTTCAAGTCTTGGGTCACCCAGCACCTCATAGTTATGATATGGCCAAATTAGATTTGCCCAAAATTCTTTCCCAAGAGCACAAAAAATGGACCCGATTCGGACCCGAACCGGACCCGACTTGGACCTGAACCCGACCCGGACCCGACTCGGACCCGACCCGACCCAACTCGATCTTCAACCGGGTCAGGTCTGGGTCCAAAATTAGGATCCGAACAAAAAACCAGGTCGGGTCGGGGTCACTCAGGACCTGACCCGACCCGACCCATTTGCACCCCTAATCGTTGGTATCGGTAAAATACAAATCACACCTTCAACCTTTGTTGATAATGTTCGGTTTGTAGATGGTCTCAAGCATAACTTACTTAGCATTAGTGAATTATGCGATAGAGGTTTTGATGTTTTGTTTAAGCCATCTATGTGCATCATAACCAATTCAATTGACAATAGCTTAGTTTTCAAAGGACTAAGACGTGGCAATATTTATGTAGTAGATTTTGATGATTTTGCTAAAAACAGCTGCTGCTTAGTAGCTAATGATACTAAGCTCAATGAGGCAAGTTGGTTATGGCATCGTAAATTAGGTCACGCAAGCATAGACATACTATCTAAGTTAATTAAAAGAGATTCTGTGTTGGTTTGCCAAAGCTGAAATTTGAGAAAAATAAAATTTGTAGAGCATGTCAATTTGGCAAACAATCTATAAGCTCTTTTAAGTCTATAAATTATATCTCTACTACTAGACCTCTTGAGCTACTTCACATGGACCTTTTTGAACCAACTAGAACCACAAGCCTTGGTGGAAACAAGTATGGTCTTATCATAGTAGATAATTTTTCTAGATACACATGGATCATATTTTTATCTCATAAAGATGAAGCATTTTCAGTGTTTAAGAATTTCCATAAGGAAGTAACTAATGCAAAAAATATTTCAGTTATAGCTATTAGGAGTGATCATGGAACAAAATTTGAAAATCATCTATTTGAAAAATTTTGTAATAAAAAGGGGATAACTCATAATTTTTCTGCACCTAGGACTCCACAACAAAATGGAGTGGTGGAAAGAAAGAATAGAACCCTAAAGGAAATGGCTAGGACCATGTTGTGTGAAAGTGATCTCCCAAAGTATATTTGGGATGAATCTATTAACACATCATGTTATATTCTAAATAGAGTTCTTTTTAGATCAATTATAAAGAAAACACCTTATGAACTTTGGACAGATAGAAAGCCCAAAATAAACTACTTTCATGTTTTCGGTTGTAGGTGTTTCATTCATAATAATGGCAAAGATAACTTAGGTAAATTTGATTCCAAATCTGATGAAGGTATCTTTTTGGGATATTCTACATCAAGTAGGGCATATAGAATCTTCAACAAAAAAACTCTTGTTATTGAAGAATCTATTCATGTTGTTTTTGATGAGACTAATGATGCTTCCTCTAGCAAGAGAGTAGCTTTTGATGATGATGCAGGGATACTTGAGGAAAAGATGGATGATATGACTTTGCAAGAGGATGAACCGAAGCAAATTGAAGAGACTTCAACAAGCCAAAAGGTAATTGCTGAATATGGGCTTACAAAGGCTTGGAGGTATGCTCACGGTTACCCTAAAGAGTTAATCTTAGATGATCCATCTCAACCTGTTAGAACTAGAGCCTTTTTAGAAATTTAAGTAATCATCTTGCATTTGTATCACATTTAGAACCTAAAAATATTGAAGAAGCTGAAAATGATGTAAATTGGATAAACACTATGCAAGAGGAACTTAACCAATTTACAAGAAACAATGTATGGAACTTAGTCGAAAGACCCTCTGAATACTCTATAATTGGAACTAAATGGGTGTACAAAAATAAGCTTGATGAAAATGGAATTGTGGTTAGGAACAAGGCTAGACTAGTGGCAAAGGGATATAATCAAGAAGAAGGTATAGATTTTGATGAGATCTTTGCTCCTGTGGCTAGACTCGAAGCAATTAGACTGTTACTAGCATTTGCATGTTTTAAAAACTTTAAATTATTTCAAATGGATGTAAAAAGTGCTTTCTTAAATGGGTATATTAATGAGGAGGTCTACGTAGAACAACCTCCTAGTTTTGAAAATTATCAATACCCCAACCATGTTTACAAACTAAATAAAGCACTTTATGGTCTAAAACAAGCCCCTAGAGCATGGTATGAAAGACTTAGCAAATTTTTATTAGACCATGAATTTTCTAGAGGGAATGTTGATACAACCTTGTTTTTGAAAAAGAAAAACAAAGATATGTCAGTAGTGCAGATTTATGTAGATGATATTATTTTCGGTGCTACTAACAATCGTCTTTGCGAAGAGTTTGCTGAATTGATGCAGACTGAATTTGAGATGAGCATGATGGAAGAATTGAACTACTTCCTTGGACTTCAAATCAAACAATCTAAGGAATGAATTTTCATCAATCAAGCTAAGTACATTAAGAAAATACTAAAAAAAATTGATATGGATGGAAACAAGACAATTGGCACTCCCATGAGCTCATCATGCAAACTAGACAATGATGAATCAGGTAAGTCAGTAAATCAAAAGCTGTATAGAGGTATGATTGGATCATTATTATATCTTACAGCAAGTAGACCTGATATCATGTTTAGTGAATGTATGTGTGCTAGATATCAGTCTAATCCTAAGGAATCGCATCTAATTGCAGTTAAAAGAATCTTTAAGTATCTAATAGGAACAAAACATATAGGGTTATGGTACTCTAAAGAATCAAACATAGACTTAATAGGGTACACTGATTCTGACTTTGCTGATTGTAAACTTGATAGAAAAAGCACCAGCGGATCATGTCAATTTTTAGGAGGAAACCTAATCTCATGGTTTAGTAAGAAACAAAACTCGGTTTCACTATCTACGGCAGAAGCCAAATATGTTGCTGCCAGAAGTTGTTGTGCTCAAATTTTATGGATCAAGAACAACTTGAAGATTATGGTATTAAACAAGATAAGATTTCCATAAATTGTGATAATACAAGTGCCATAAATCTAACTAAAAATCCAATTCAGCACTCAAGAACTAAACATATTGAGATAAGACATCACTTCATAAGAGATCATGTGTTAAATGCTGATGTGATGCTTGAATTTGTTTGTATTGATGATCAACTTGCTGACATCTTCACAAAACCATTAAGTGAAGATCGATTTTGTGTTCTTAGAAGAGGTTTAGGAGTAATTGATCCATTTCTTTGATTTTTGTCTCTCATTCATAGATCTAGATCGTTAAGTTATGTTTGATATAGTATTCCACATTTATGATCATCAAATCATTTTTTAAGATCTAAAGGTTACTACTTCTCTCTTCTTTGGCACGGTTCTAACTTAGATTTAGGTGTGTGCCAGAGCTCGAGTCGACTCGGATATTTTTGAGAGTCGACTCGTATAGGAGTCGACTCGGATGATTCTGAGAGTCGACTCGTGGTCGAGTCGACTCGCGAATTTACAGAAATCGACTCGAGGTCGGGAATCCGTCTTTTAACCCTAAACGAAATGATTTTTTTCAATCTTTCTTTTTGGTCGTCACTGTTCCAAAACCCTCGAGTCGTCTCCCCCGATCGTCTCCGCCCTCTCTCTCCCTTTCTCCTTCGATTTTTCATCCCTTTTCACGCCTCTCCGTCTTAGGGTAGGTTAAGATGCCTAGAAAAGTCGTTGTCCCTAGACTGAAGAGACCCCTTGCAGCGAGCGGCGCCAAGAGACAGTCCAAGGCGCGGAATGAACCCGTGAGGTCACCACCTCCGGTTTCCTCTCCGCCTAGGTCGATTCCTTCGCGTTCGTGCACCGGGAGGGTTGTCTCTACCGGGAGGAAGGTCGATTTTGACTTCCTCTCCCGTGAAGGGTTTACTCTAGGGCATCGTCTTAGGGTTCAAGGCCTAGAGTATTTTTGTTCCCTTTACCTTCCTACCTATCCTAGGTTAGTCCGGAAATTCTATGGCACCGTCACATGGGGTGGCGGTAGTATTCAAGGGAGGGTAGCCAACACTCCTATTTGCATTTCGGAAGACCTCATTGCACGAGTCCTCCACCTCTCTCGAGAGGGGATAGCTCCCACTCACCCCACTGATAGGTCTGAGGCCCTTACGGCCATCCTAGGGAGAGTACCCCAATCGCCCATTGAGGAGGTTTTTGCAAATTAGCTCTCCACTGAAATGCACCTCCTCCTTAGTATCATCTCTCGCACCCTCTTTTCCAAAATCGGTAGATTTGATTTCATTTCAGAAAAAAACCTAGTATTAATGTTTTATATCTTACATGACGTTCCTCTCAACTTCCCAAAACTCATTTATAGTTATATTAGTGAACCCTTAGATAAACCTAGATTGAGTCTTCCCTACGGTATGCTCTTCATACTGATATTTAGGGAGTTAGAGATTCCTATCCCTGAGGAGGAACCCTCTCGTTCACTCCATTTCACTAAACATATGGGCGAGGGGACTCTCCACCGAATGGGGTTCCATAAGGTTGAGGGGACATGGGTTAGGAAATCCTCTACCTCCATACCATCTGACCCCACTACTCCTCATTCTCCCATCTCTTATCATGATCAGGACATCTCCACAGATCCTTCCACCTTTCCATCCACAGCTGGCCTCTCATCCACTGCCGGCCCCTCGTCCTCTGCTGGACCTTCATCCACAGTGCCACCACCTCAGCAGCCTCTAGAGGTCAGAATTAGTCCTGAGCAGCTTAGAGCTTTGAGGGATGACATTGTGAGGAAACTCAGAGGAACCACCAGTACTCCCTCCACTGAGTTGACCCCCTCCACAGTAGCAATGTCTGTCATGGTAGCTGAAGTCAAGGAGGAGCTATCCAGTCTGAGGAGTCTAGTTCAGGGTCAATATATGAGATTCTCCAAAATTCAGGAAGCTACCAAACAAATGCAAGACTCGGTGAGGTCCAAGCTACTAAACCTGAATCAAGGAGCAGAAAGGGTTGCAAATGCAGTGATAGACAAGCTTGATACAATCAACAAAAGCGTAACCCAACTGACCCAGACTCAAGCTAGGACTACTTCAGAAATAATTGCACAACTGGAGAATGTCTCTGAAGGAGTTAGTTTGCTTTTGCAGTGTCAGCGCAGAAATATAGGAGCTTCATCTTCTTCTTCTAGACGTTCTTAGACTTGTATTTTGTTTTATTATCATTTAAAGTCCTTTTGGACTTTCAATCATTGTACTCAAATTTTGTAATACTTACAATGAATTGAAGTCTTTTTCTAAAAACTTGTGTACATTGTGCTTTCTGTGTTATAAGTATTGTGTTATGAGCATTGTCTACATTGATTTTTTTATATACTTCACCTTTTTGCTATGATGACAAAAAGGGAGAGAAAATATGATCTAATTGCAAGTAAAGGGAATCACTAAACAAGAAAATTTTTAAGCAAAATGTGATTTGTTCTTAATGGATTCGATATCTCGAGGTTCATTATTCCTCCGTTGGGAAAATATGATATAATTGCAAGTAAAGGGAATCACTAAACAAGAAAATTTTTAAGCAAAATGTGATTTGTTCTTAGTGGATTCGATATCTCGAGGTTCATTATTCCTCCGTTGGGGCTCCTCAAGGAGTAATCTCCAGAATCTATTCGGAGATTAGTTGAATCATATTAAAGAACAAATCGTTAGATTTTTCTTTCTATAATTAAGAACTTAAGTTCAAGTTAACAGCATTAAAAGAAATTTAAAAAAACTTGAACAAAGTTCAAACAAAACTGAATGCACATATTGAGGGGAAGAATCTGAAATTCTAAGAAAGTAAATTAATTAAAATAATATAAGTCAAACAATTGATTGTATGATTTGAAGGCTTATATAATTCCAAATGAAAGGGAAAGCTTTAATTTCAAAGTATACTGACTCATACCTTTCAATTTTGGATACACTAAATGACTAGACATTTAAATTCATTTCAAAACTTTATCTATGAATCATTCTTTGAATGGGTAATTTACTTTACAAATACTCAATGTTTTGTCATCATCAAAAAGGGAGAGATTGTGGAGTAATTGAGTATTCCCTAATTGATTTTGATGAGCAAAAAGCATTTTGAGTATATCTTATGTTGTTCTAATGAATTCAATTTAGTATTTCAGAAAAATATATGTGAATTTCTGTTTAAGTGCGTCGATCTTTGGTTCAAAGTTATTTAGCTAAGTATTGGACTCAATTTGAATCAAAGTCTGCATCACGAGTCGACTCTGGAACCTTGCGAGTCGATTCTGGGTGGTTTAAAGGTTCTGGCACAAGCTCGAGTCGACTCCAACTGAGAACAGACAGAAAGACGGAACGATATTTTTCAGACCCTGTCAGCGTGTCGACTCCAAAAGGTTGCAAATTGACTCTGATGCTTGGCGAGTCGACTCCAGATAGTCCCGAGTCGACTCCAAAGGATAACAGACAGAAAGACAGAACGATGGATTTTAGATCCTATTACCGAGTCGACTCCAAAAGGTTGCAAGTCGACTCCGATTCTTGGCGAGTCGACTCCCAGTACGTCCGACTCAACTTTCAAAGGAAAGCATTCTGAAAATGCAGAAAGGTTCGAGTCGACTCCAAGTGTTGCAGAGTCGACCCCCAAGATAGTCGAGTCGACTCCAGTAAGGTCCGAGTCGACTCCAAGGCAGAAATGTTCAAAAGACAGAGAATCGATTTTTCGGTCTCTGAGAACGAGTCGTCTTCCGAAAATATCGAGTCGCCTCTCAAGTCAACCGAGTCGACTCCAAGTAAACCCGGTCGACTCGAAGAAGAAAAATAGAAAGTTGAGTTTCTGGAACCCTGAGAACGAGCCGACCTCTAAGTGCCCGAGTCGTCTCCAGCTATTTGCGAGTCGACTCTAATTTGGTCCGAGTCGACCCCAGGACGAGGCATGCACTTTAATTCAAATCTGGAATAACGAGCAAGTCGTCTTCAGTAAAGTGCGAGTCGACTTCAGTAACAGTCGAGTCGACTCCAGATCGCATGAGTCGACTCCGATCTCAACGGATACATTGTCAGATTATGCAGACGGATCAGAACGGCTCCAAATCACTCTCTAATGGCTAGTTTTCGAAAGGAATCACTTAAATAGCTAGAGTGAATAGTAGTAGACAACAAGAGAGCTATTCCATCTGAGCATTAAAGCTTTTCAACTACCAAGAGCTTCCGTAGAGTGAATCCAAGCAAAAGAAGGAAGAAGTGCATTCAACTCAATCCAAAAGTGCTTCCTTCGCATTCAAGGCTCTACTACTGTCCTCCATATTTCGGAACATTCAAGAGGAGACTCAGAAATCGAGAAGCCCCCACTTCTTCATCTCAAATCTGTTTGAGGGCTTCTAACTCAACTTTACTTATATTGTCTCATATCTGCTTTTTAGAAGCTTTCTTTGTAAACCTTAAACTCTTGGTCTTGTACTTGATTCAATCAGAAGATTGAATCAAGGGTTGTAAGGTTTGTTGGTGAGCCAAAGATAAAATCAATGGTGTAAGGTTGTGGTTGGTGAACCGAAAAAAACCAACTGGATTTGATTGTGAACCAGAAAAAATAATCAAGTGGTTCTAGTCGGTGAGCCTGTCAAAACCGACTGAGTTCGTTGTGACCTCGTAAAAACAACAAGTTGGGTTGTGAGCTTGTAAAACAACCAGCTGTAATCCTAAGAATTATAGTGAACTCCCAAGTGCGGCTTGGGGACTGGACGTAGGAGCAAGAGTTGGCTCCAAACCACTATAAATCTTTCTGTGTTTGTATTAGACTTTGTCTCTTACACTCTCTTCACTCATTGCATCTAGTGATCTAACTAATATACTTGCAATAGATTTAGTTAATCACTCAACTTATTTTTAATTGTTCAGTAATTGCTTAAAACCCAATTCACCCCCCCCCCCCCCTTCCTTAGGTTGTCTCCTTGGGCAACACACATGGCATTGTAGGACGCATGGCGCCCCATGTAATTCTCCTAATATGATTAGGAGTTAGCCTAAGTCCTAATGTGATTAGGATTCAACCATGGCGCTATTAAAGAGGTTCAAGCCCAATGTGATTAGGCTCTAATATCTTGATCCAAGGACACATGTCATGCATTGATTTGAGGCGCCACCTAAGAGGATTCTAATCCTCTTGATCATGGTGCATGGACACTTGGCATTAATCCAAGGGTGGGCGGCAAGGAAGAGTTTATCTCTTGTCATGATAAGCCTTGAAAAATCTTAAGCCACCAATTATAAAAGAGGATGCATTGGAGGTGTGTGATATGAATTCATTGGCTTCATCTCTCCTCCTCCACGCCTCCTCCCTCTCCCTCTCCTCCTCTTCTCCCACGGCAGTAAGGGGCCCCTCCTTCTTCCTCTTCCAAGGTTGCGTTGGAAGCGAGAGAAGAGAACCTAAGGGGAGAGCCATCACGCCAAAGGAAAGAAGGGTTCTCTCCTTCCCACACCTAAGTCTTCTTTCTCCCTTGTCCACGGCAGCAAGAGGCCCTCTTCATCCTCTTCTTCCACAGTAGCAAGGCAAGGAAGATCCACAGTGCAACGCTTCCTCCTTTTCCTCCTCCATCGTGAGCAAGGTTGAAGAAGAAAGAGTTTTTCTTCAAGAAGTTACGTTGATGATCTTCTTCTAATCATTATTGATAGTCATGAGAGGTCTCTGTAAGGAGCTAGCACTCCAGTTAGATCTGATCTTAGATAGTCGAGTCCTCGTGTAGATACCTGTAGAGGCCGGACGCTTGTGCGGCTCCAACAGGAACCTCCAAAGATCATCAGGCTGCAGTGTTTATCCACCCGCACAAAGTTTGAAGATGAAATTTTTAAATCTCTGTTTCTTATTTTTGTTTCAGTTTTTATGATAATTAATCAACTTCCTTCAGATCCTAATCTTCCATCCCTCATGAGTTCAAAGGTCTTCCGGATTTGGATCCAGAAAATTTTTTGAACTCTACGATCTGTGGCGTATTCATACGATGAACGACATTCCATGCAAGATTTTGCTGCGAACGTCGCATCGCACGGGGCGTAACTCAACACTACCCCCCCCCCCCCCCCATCCTCTCATCATTTGGTATCAGAGCTTATGATTACGCTCTTGGATTATTCCCTTCTTTCTCATGGCGGCACGAGGAGGTAGAGGACGACGTGGCAACCAAACGAGGGATAAAAGGGATGATGAACTTCAAGCACTTCGAAGACAAGTCAAGGAACTTACTTTACGTCTTGAGTGTTGAGAAGCTCGTAGTGAGAGAGGTGGTTCACGCCATGGATCTTCTAGTGACGAATCTGATGTGAATCCATTTGCCAATCATGGAGAACAATTGGAAAGGATGTTCAATCATGATTCTGACACTTTGATGATTGATTTAAAGGAATTCCATGATCGCCTTCAACCCAAAGAGTTTCTTGAATGGCTTAGTGCCATTGAAAAAAATTTTGAATACAAGAAGACACCAGATATTCAAAGAGTGAAGCTTGTTGTTACAAGGCTTCAAGGTTATGCTTCAGCATGGTGGGATAGAGTTCAAGAGATGCGGCTTCGCAAAGAAAAACTTAAGATTTCTTCTTGGCAGAAAATGAAACTAGGCTTAAGGAGAAATTACTTCCAGTGGATTTTGCTCAAATGGCCTTTTCTCAATTCAACAATTTTCGTTAAGAGTCTAGAAGTGTAATTAATTACTCTGAAGAATTCTACAAGTTAATGGCTCACAATGATCTTCAAGAATCCGAAGAACAACTTGTGGCGAGGTATGTTGGAGGTCTAAAAATTCCAATTTAGGATGAAGTAGAAATGCATTGATTATGGAAACTCAATGATGTATATCAACTAGCCTTGAAAGTAGAGGCTAAGCTCGCTTGTAATGGGAGGAAGAAATTTGTGGAGGTACAAAATCTTTACCCATCTTCCAAAGGAGACCCTTCTCATGGTAAGGGTACTAATTCAAATTCCTATAATTTTGGCAATAAATCTAATTCTTATTTCAAGTGTGGAGAGGTTGGTCATTATCACTACACTTTCCCAAAGAAACAGGTTGATGTTCATATAAATCTTATGAAAGAAGAAGGCTTTGATAGCTCAAAATAGCCGTGTATGATGAAGAAGGTGACATTGAGCATGTGGAGGTTGAACCAAAAGACGGTGAAAGTCTTATGGTCCATGGGGTGCTTACAACTCTAAGGTTTGATTCAAATGAAGTTTGGTATGGTTCAATTTTTTTCAATCTTCAAGAAAATATTTGTGACATTAAGAAAGGAGAATGTTGTGTGGACTGAGATTCTCCACCAGTATATGATGTTTATCCGGATGAAGAACAGATTTGGAATTACGGTCTAATGTTCTCACAGCATTTGTCTTTGTCATTAGAAGAAATTTATCATGATACTAATGTTGTTGTCTTGGATGAGAGTAAGGAGTTGGTGTTACTCCCTTCTCAAGGAGTAGATCTTTTCAATGAAGGCTTTCGTAAGACTTGTGGGGAACTATGCTTCAAAGAGCTTAAAGATTATTTCAACAAGATGATGTGGCTCCAAACTCCATCTTTTAGAAATCATGAGTTCAAATGCTTGAAGGGTTTGTTTGATTTCAGAAAGAGTGATTTCCTTGATAACAATCCAAAGATCCTATGTCAAGAAGAGATATTTATAGCACTTTCAAATGAAGATGATATTCTCAAGGATCTTTGATCACAGTCTAGGGCATTATTAGACTTTGAAATTTTTTGGCAAAAGATGGGCATGACATTTTTGCAAGTCCAATTGAATTATGTATTTAGATTCTGCATTCCTCTTGCATTTTATATGCATCACATATTGGCGTATCATAGCAAGTTTGGATGAAAACTTGATGATGAGTTCTTTCTCACCGGGGGAGAATGATATAGTGCAGAAGAAGCTACCTTTGGTCAAGAAGTCAAAGTCTTATCTCTTTAATTTTTAGTAAGTTGTGTTTGCATTTATTTTGGGTTTGAAAATTGTAATGGGTGCTTAGTAAGTTGTATTTTTAGTAAGTTGTGTTTAGTTAAGTTGTGTTTGCATTTATTTTAGGTTTGAAAATTGTAATGGATGCTTAGTAAGTTGTGATTGCATTTATTTTGGGTTTGGGAATTGTAATTAGTGCTTAGCAAGTTGGAGCATGATTAATACTTAGACTAATATAAATAGACCATGTGGTAGATGGTTAAGGGCAGATTGTGATTACTAAACTATTTGATATATAAGATAGCTTGAGCTTGTAGCCTGTTTTATCCATATTCTTCTCTTGTTATGAATGATTATTCATCCATTTATCTTTTTTATTTGCAACACCTCCCCCCCCCCCTTCACGTCCCACATGCACGTATACACACAAAACTTTATACGTGAGCACAAACACCAGCAAAATGTCATGTGCTTAGGTATGAAAACAATTAGTACACAAAAAAAATAATAACATTTCCACTAAGAGTCAATGAAGTGTTGGGAGAAGGAGCAGGCAACTTCTCCACTACCTTAGGACACTCCATGGCATCCTTAATATGTCCCACCACCTCCTTGGTCCTTGGCAGCCTCATTTGATCTCTCCATATTGCCATCAACATTGTGCTTGCTTCCACCATTAGGATCACCTTCTCCTCCTAGGTTTCCTTCGATATGTTCAAGCTCCATGAAGAGATTTTCAAAGTTCTCCTCAAAGGGTCCATTGAGATACGAGTCATCAAACAAATCAGCTGTATTGTTATCAACCATGTACGGTTCGAAGATACGATCAGTGAAACTTTGAGGACTATCTGATGCACCACAGAGGACTGCAGCCATGGTGGTGGCTTCAGGTTCCACCATTGGATCACCAAAAGGAAGGGAAGGAAACAAGTTAGTAGGATCTTCAAAGGATACCTGCAAGTGGCCCTCTGGTTGTGGTTCTATTGACGATAAGAAATGGGGCATCGAATTAACCTCCTGGGATACCTCCAGCTGAGAAAATTGTTGGACTTCTAATATTTGTGGTGCTTGTTGAAGGTAGTGACTGATTGGAAAGTTGGTTATTACATCCGAGCCACTGTGCTCAATGGCAGCAAAGTCATAGGCACGAGTTGCCTCCTCTTCATTGGCTGTATAAAGAAAAATATTTGCTATGAGACTTTGAACTAGTCAATCCTTGATGCCTGAAGAGCAATAAGCCTTTAATAGAGCTTAAGCAACAACAATATCATGCTTGTTCAACACTTAAGGAATTGTTGGCTGTAGGGAATAAAAAATGACATTATAGAATAAATGGTTAGGAAAGGGCAAAAGTGGTCTTGGTGGGGGATATGGAGGTCAAGGGCATGTAATGGAAAACAGGAAAAGAACAAATCTACTCAATTCCATCATTGATGCACTACAAGGCTATTTTCTTTTAATGTTAAGGGTGGAGAGAGAAATAGAAGACATTAGCATATATAGTTGTTCTTGTCCATTGAAATAATTGGTAATTGTGCCAACTTGTTGGACAGCAAATATAATCTTAAAGAAACAAAAATAATAAAATGATTTTTATTATCTAAAAAAGCTATTGAAATAAGTTTAAAAAATAATATTTTTTGGAAATTGTACTAAGGGGCGTGCTTTTATTCTTTCACTGGCGCATGAAGAACCATATGTGCCTAGAGTTTTAACTATATATCATTGCATCGAATATGAATATGTTCCAAGGGAGCAAGAGGATGGTTGATAAATATAGCTTATTATAATTGTCTTTACTTATATGTTTGAACTTTTCACTGCATCTTTTTTAATAAGGTTCACTTGGTTGGAGATAATCTAGTATGAAAAAATAAATTCTGTATTAAGATTTCATTTTTGATATGAAAAGAAATGAAAAAGATGATAACATAAATGTAGATCTCGTACCTATTATATTGAGAGAAAAGAAAAAATAAATACCACTAGGGAGGGTGGTATTTTTTTTCCAAACTAGATTACTGAGCAGAAATAATCTAAAATTATCATTATATAATTATTATATTAATTATATTAATATTTACTAAATATATATTAGAATCAATATATTTATCATGTTTATTAATTATAATAAATACAAATATATTATATATATTAAAATAATTTATATTTATAGATACATAATTATAGTTATATTATTTATTTATATTTGTAGTCAATTTATTCACTATAATATATTAATAATAATATATGAACTATATATTACCTTTATAATTAATATATTAAAATACTAATAACATTATTTATAAATAATAATACAATTAATATATAAATAATTTTATAAAAATAATTAAGAAATATTTATTAATTATTAATAAATATAATTTTGGAATTATTAGTAATTAAATATTTATTTTCTAATAAATATATTTATAAAACTTATAATATATATTTATGAATATAAAAAATACATTAAAATTTATTTATGGTAATAAATATATTTTTAATATATATAATTAATTAAAAATATTATTAACTCATGTAAATGTATTTTCATTGAAATGTCCCATATTGACAGACTTCATATAAATAGACCATAAATGGCCAACAAATGAACTAAATAAAAAAACATTGCTTGAATTGTGTTCTCTAAAGTATTTTTAAAAATTTGGCAATATTTTTATATAAAATTACCTCCAACCAAATATAGTAATCTTTTTTTGGTGTTATTTTTCAAAGTAGTTTTTCTACCAACCAAATATAGTAAAATTTATTTTTTTTTCTTGCAATCATTTTTCTAGATAAATAATTTTTAGAAATTATTAGATTATCCTATAATCTCGCATACCGCAACCAAATAAATCTTAAAGTGGTTATGTAGTGGCAATATCTCTTAATAAATGTAGTCATCCTAGATTGCAATGCCCTCATATGCATATTTAATACATACGATCCCGACATGTAATGCCTTCATCATTCTAGCAAATATCAAATGGTTCTATATTGTGGCAAAAAAATTAATAGAAACTAGTTATATAGATATATTTTTCAAGATGTTTATACTAAAATTGGTCAAAATAGGAAAGAAAATACATACCATATATCTCAAGGTAATTGTACTTGTTGTTCGAGATGCCTCCAATTCTAGCCTCCCATCCCACACTTTTGTAGTGCCTGCCCAAATCCCAGCAACATGGATGAGAAGATAACTATTAGATCTAAGATATCATAAAATAAAAAATAAAAAAAATATTATTACATAATTTCTCGTGTTACAATTTGTCATATTGGAAACTTCAACAAAGATCAACTTTTCCATTGGAGGTCCAAATATCCAAAGTGCAAATATTAATCAATTAAAGCTACATAAAACTACCATAATAAAATCAATTTGCAATTATTACGTACTTAAACAGAAATATTATTCTATAATTATAACTAATTATAACTAGTCTTATGAAGTAAATCCAAATATTCAAATTTAGAATTATATGTTTCATGTAATTATGTGTACAATGTAAGGCCTAAAGTAAAAAAATGTAATCAATAGAACTTACTGTTCAACCCCATGATATTCCGATGTGTCCTTAGCAAATTCATTGCCATGATGTCGAAGAAAAGCTATATACTCCTCTTTTGATATGCTCTGCATTTCGTGATACTCCTTTAAATACATGTTTGCCTATACCATTAGGGAAGCTCAATAAGAAAATATTATTCAAAACAAAAGAAATTCTTAATTCCTTGAACATAGGTTACCAACACAAAAAGGGGTTTAGAATAATTTTATATATGATAAAAAACTTACAGGAAAATTGAGAATAGTTTTAGGACCCCAATATTTTAGAGCAGCAAGATCGTAGACATGAGCAGCCGTCTCTTCATCATCAAATGCTCCTATATCGCATCACGAATCAGAAATTCAATTTTAATAAATTTTATTTTATTCCATGCAATAATAGTTAATATTATATATATATATATATATATATATATATATATATATAAATTAACATGATATTGTTGAAAGAAAGGCTAAGGACTTACCCAAATAAACTAAGTTTAGGACAAAAAGATCAGGAATTTAGATCATCATCAGGTGGCCATCATATGAGAACAATTAGCACAAAATAGTCACAAAATAACAAGTTAAAGAAATAAACATTGTTATCAAAAATTTATGAAAAATATCCTCTCTCTCTCTCTCTTCATTTTGTGGTTTGATTTTTTACCATGTTTCCCCTTTTTGTTTTGGTTGTTGTTCAAACCATCTTTGTCCCACAATTGGGCTTCATACTTTCGTGTCCTTTTATGCCTATTGACATATTTTTAGAGTTAGTAAAAAAAAATCACATTCAAAATACTTTATGTAGCTTTCTAACCTGGTGACCCCTCTATAGATGGAGGTCCTCTTTCTATCATTGTCACCAACATGAGAATTCTTGACATTGTATTCTTGATCAATGAGCTTAGTTCTAGATCTATGAGGATGGATTGTGTTTGTTGAAACCATTGAAGATGGCATCATATGAGAAGAGGAAGAGTTGGATAAATGAAAAGTAGGTAGTGTAGGAGAACTCTCCATATAGATGTATATGATTGAGGTGGTCGTCTTCTATCCTATTTTTTTTTCCTTTCTTTCTCCTAAAAGTAGTTTACTAGTAAGTTTAATTTATATAGAGGACAAGCAAGGGAGAGAGTTGCTCGAGGTTGAGCATTCATGAGTTCCCTAATACACTTGTCCAAAAAGTTTCTCATTCTTCCAAAGGTTGTTTCTCTGCAAAACTTATTCACTTAATTATTTTTCTATAGAGCCTATCTCTTAACCGACAATGGAAGAGTTCATGTACAACTCTACTCCTACAACAAGAGTTCTAATAACATGAATAGGTGGCAACTTGGTTGAATGGGAGATGAAAGTTGTTTAATGTTAGCATTCAATTCATCATGTGGGTAATATCTTAAGTATAGATTTCTTAAAACTAAGGGTGTAAATGATATACTTCTCCCTCACTTTTTACTTCTATTTAAGCATTCATGTAAATATGTAGACTCGTCATTTTTATAAAAAAAAACCATTCATAGTATGATTCATGAAGCATATGCTTAATATTATTTGTTATATCAATTCTCAACCCTATGAATTGAGAAAGTTGCACTTGTAGTGTGAAAATAATAGAAAGCCAAGGTTCAAAATAGTAATGTCTCAATTAATGTATGTATGTATGTGTGTGTGTGGGTGTGTTAAATGTACATATAAATTACAAACAAATAAGACAACTATATCCAACTGAAGTTAGTTTGTACCATCAGCAAACGTTACTTAATAAATTTTGAAACTAAAGATGTTAATGCAATTTCTTATTTAGTTAGTTGGTTCATAATTAGTAACTTCCTAAAAGTAGTAATCTTCAAGATGTCTAGTTGCATAGTTGTTTCCATCTCTTTGAAATGGGTCTCACGATGCTGACCACATGAATTTCCTTTGCTAGTTATATGACCATGAGGACAATTAGTGAGCAATAACTATCCAAAGGTGATTGGTAACACAATGGTCGTTATCAAGTCATGTGTTCAAGTAAATGCAACTTAACATGGATTGCATATGAAGATCATATTGCTTGTTTGAAAGCAAGTCAAACTTACTTAACTATTTATTATAAGCATTAATCACTTAAATGCATTAATAAAGTTATAATCTATTTATGAATGTGTGCTTTACATTTCATTCTCTTGGATATTTATGGTTTTGGATTCTCTAGCATGACTATCTTGATAGGCATGTTGAGGCATGGTAAAACATAAAAGATTGGTAGAGAGGTGTTTTCTTTCTTGGTGACCTCTGATTTGCTTTATACAGTATTAGTACATAATTTATATATTAATTCCCCATATAGATGTAACCCAACTTTAATTGAATCAAGGCTTGGTAATCTTTCCTAATTAGTTCTCTGTTACTTTCCTTTTATTCTAGTAAGCTATTCCTAGGTCAAAGCAACTTGTGAGCTTCTTTTACATATTTTAGAAAGAAAAATCATTGAAACCTATGAGACTTACCTCTTACATAGAGAATAACAAGTCTAGACATGAAAAGAAGATATCTTTCCTAATTAATTTTTCCATTTATTGTTTTATTTTGTTTTGCATTTTGGTTCTAAGGCATGCATTGCATGTGTCTGCTACTTTTTTTGTATATATTTGTATGATTTGAATTGTAATATATTTTTCATTAGTTCGACACTTCAAGTCCATTACATATGCTCCTATGCTAAATTGCTAAAATCTTGTAGCCAAATTAGTGATTTTAATTCCTAATTCTATTGAGGCATTCAAGGCTTCTATATAAAACCTAACCAAATGAAAGCTATCATAGAATTTTCTGGAAAGGATGAGGGCAAGATTCATGAACGATATCATAGTCCATTGCACAACAATAGATCTCCACTAGCAAACAAATGTAATCTAAATCTTGGTAAGATCAAAGTAAATTAAATCCATATATCTCTACTAAACCATCAAAAAGTTAAGCTCTTTAAAAATAGCTCAATTAGTTCACAAGTTCAGTTTATGATCAGGCTTCCTCAACCTACTATGTTTCAAACCAATCCAATAATATATAATAGATAGCGTCAATGAACCGACTTAGAAAAATTAAAGTCTTCGATTTTGAAATATTGGATTGGTATTCAATAGCTAAAATACAACCCTTCTTACTATGTTTTATGGGGTAAGAAGAGAGTGAACTATTAAATAATAAAAAAGAAAGAAGAAAATAAAACTAAGCCCTAGCCTACTCAGTCATCCATCTTGGGTTTTCTTGTTTTCTTCCTAACAATCAGTCTCTTCCTTTCTCACTTCACCTTACCCTTCTTCTCCTCACTCTCTTCTCGTCTTCCTATTTCTTGTCCTCTTTTATGTCCTTTTCTGTTTTCTTTTTTTCTCCCTGCAATATGTAGCACCTGATTTTACAAACCTCGCTCTCATAATCAATATAGGCATGATGTGTCACTACTCTTGGTTATCACCTCAAAACCTAATATAAACTATTTCATATTATCTATATAAGCAATATTTTATGTGCATGGGTGAAAACAAGTAGCAAATTAACTATAATATTCTCACAAGAAATTAGTTATTTCATAATAAAGAAAAGTTGTTGGTAGTGTTGCTCTGACCTCTTGTAGAAGATAAGTAGACTCTCGAGGCTCAAAGGTATAGATCGATCTCCATCCCTCATAGCTATTCTTCTTACAATGATAAATTTAGGTATCAAAGATGTTGGACCAATTAGGGTTATTGTATAGAATGGCTTCACAAGATCAAATGACTTCAAAGGAGAATATTGTTGTAAAAGAAACTCCAAGGGTTGTTTCAACAAAGAAGATCCTCACACCTTCATGGGCATTGGTCTCTGTCCTATGTTCCAAATAGGTTTTGCTTTATACTTCACCTTGATCACGTCCCCATGGTTGAGTACCTGAAGAAATTCACTCATTGATTTAAAAAATTCAAGAGACCGTTAAGCATTATTGATATTAGTTGTGACATAAATGCATTAGGTTTGATGCAACAAAAGTAGGATTGTCGTGGTCTTGCAATCATCGAGGAAGGTAGATCACGTGTCGATGATATCAATTGAGTACCTCAAGAAATTTACTCATTGATTTGGAAGATTTGATAGAACTACTATATGTTGCTATTGTTAGTTATAATGTAAATGCATTATATTTAGATAGAATTAACGTAGAACTGTCGTGGTGCTCCACCTATCAATTACACTTATTTTGAAACGACAAGCCTTTTCTAAATGAATTTTGTGTCGATGATATTATATATTAAATGCCAATCATAGTTATTTTGTTACCTAAATTTTGATGGAAATGTATTGCCAAATGGTGCAAAATTATGCTTAAGAAGTAACAACATTTAATGATGCCACCTAGGTTGCATGGACCCATTCAAAACCTAACTTAAGTATGAAAGAAAACATAGCCTTTTAGAGTCATGCCAAATTTCCATAAAAAGAATAAATAAGCAAAGTATAATATCAAACATTGAAATTATTTTTATGATAGATCTATTAGGCATATCCGAAACTTCAACCTCCAAATCACGTGAGAACAAGTTTTTGACAACCTTTAAAACTCATTAGCAGAAGTTTAAGATTCATATCAACCTCTCATATAGACAAATTTGTTACAAGTGAGTGGAAGGTAATGATAGATACAGCTTGATCTTATCACTGTGCCTTAAAAGTCAAATGCAGATGTTAAATATCAATCCATGCTTACTTACCCACATTAACATCCCCATTATATATGGATAAAACCGTGCAACTCCAAAAGCCAACTCCCTTTTGCATGTGGTGGAATATCCAATTCTCTTGGAACTTGGTCATCGCATTAATTAACATGCATTATTGAAGGAAAATGATGCATCATTTCATCATTGTGCTCTTGCCTAGCTTAAACTCACATATACATTATATCTTGCGATAAGCTCAAGCTATTGGGGGACACTTGTGCAGAGTGCTTGGAACAACCTAATCAACATGACAATCAAGGTTAAATCAATATCTTAATGGTTGAGGTGAGAAAGTGATATCTTACTCATTGAAAAAAGTGATAAAGCAAGCCCATTAGTTGTCGGAAAGTAAGAAGGTGAAGTCAAAAAATTTTGGGTGTATGATGGCTTACTTGTACGGAACACAAATCTATCTCGACTTGGTTTGGAGAAGAAAACATCTTCATACAGAATATCATAGATATCCCACCAGTGTTGAATTAGATTTTGATAGGGCTAAAAGCATGACACCCAATCCCTAATGTTTGATAATCATGTGTGACCCCAAATGTCATCCTCAAACTGGAGCACAACTAATTCTTAACTCCCATCCAATTAGGAACCATCCTACTAAATGAGATAATGGAGAGAGTGTTGGTTTATTAATAAAATATATAATTCAAAATTTTGATGTTCTTAGAATAGTCCCTCATTGGATATTAAACTAAACATATACCTACTTAAATGTAAGTCTTTACTTTGGATACCTAAATAACTAGATCTTTTGAATAGATAAAGTTTAAAAAGTTATCTTGTGATATCTTTATCTTTATCTCTCTCTCCTCTCTTAAAATTCTCATGTGATATTTTAAAAAGTTATCTTGTGATATCTTTAAAAAAATGTGAAGAGATTCTTTCTCATCTCATAAGACATCCCGTACGGATGCTAATGTTTCTCGACGAATCTTGTTGCCTCAAAATTCGGGCTGAGGTGGAAGTGCATCTCGGACGACCCTAAGATCAGCTGGAGACGAGTTGAGCAGACTGATCAAGGTATCGGGTGCTGGTCTTCTCTGCTCGGTGGTCTACAAGAAGTCTGCTGACGGAGAGTTTCCGGTGGTGGATCCTCTAATGCCTAAGTTAGAACAACAAGGCAATAGAAGATAAGGGAGAGAATTTCGGTAGGTCGCTCTATGAGTAAGGTTGCATGTATATTGCATACATGAGGTCCCCCGGGTTGCTCTCCTTATATAAGAAAACCACATTGTTGTTACTTTGGCCGACGTGGTATGCAATGATGGCCAGGTAGTGGCCGGTGATACGGTCGCAGTATGGATGTCAGTCCACGTGGGCAGCAGAGTGTGCTAGTGGGGTGCAGCATGTGATGCCACCACGACTGCAGACTGTAAAGGCTGTCAACTATTGGGACTATCATCCCTTGTCGACTCATGCCAATTATCCTGTCGGTCAATGACTTCTTGATCGATCGACTCTCCGGCTAGGGACAAGGAGTTCACGTTAGATGGTCAGCTGCTCGATTGTGGCCGAGGTAGTTCTCTTCGGCTTACATCCGAGGTAAAGGAAAAGATATGGTCTGTGGTCGAAGTACCCAATATTTCTTCCTTCACTTGCCCTCCACTTTCAAAACCAACCTGCACTCTGGTTCAAGTAATGGAAGTCGAGTGGTTACCTCGATCAAAGGTGACACTATTGTCAAAGATGTTGAGTGCATTGTTTGGTCTTTCTGAAGCATTGCTGGATAGGCTATCTTGAGACGTCACCATGACAGTGCTCCGGCGAAATCTTTTGTTTCAGGTTTTGGTGTCCCCCATCTCCGGCTTCGACATCCTCCATGTCTCTCCATATTTGGTAGGCTTTCGCTCCTTGGCTGCTCGGCTCTTTTTTCGTCCTCTCCCTCACTACCTTGTCTCTTCTTTCTTCATCTTCATTTTCCTCATTATGAGCGACCATGAGGTGCTCGGCTCTCTCTTCTTTCTTCCCAGGCTCGGCAATCTCAACTTCAACTGAGTCCGGAGCCTAACCGAGCCTAGACCATGAGGTGTCTGTCCTTACATAAAAGGAGATAGACCTCGTTCGAGCCAAGCACCTTATCCCTCCTAAGTTCTTTTTTGAACTCGTCAGTCCCAATGACCGGGTTATCCGATCTCCTCCTCCTTTGCTTGACCTGTATGTGGAAACTATGAGGACCGAGCCAAGCTGCCTCTCCATTCTTTTTTTGTTCAGCTGATGAGGACCTATAGCTTTGTCCCGAGTCAACTGGTGCCGAGCCCCTGGCGGGTTCTTGTTGGCTTTCTATCTTTTTATCTTCTCTGGGGCATCCGAGCCTCGACTTCCCTCTTCCAAGGATGCTTCACTCTGCAGAAGCATCCCTAGGACAAAAGCTGGTGGTACTTTTCTCCTAGAAAATATTGCCAGTTGATCTAAGGTAATCCCCTTCCTTTTATGGGTGGAAATGAGGATTTTTCTTTGTCCACACCGAGTAGCCATGGGGGTTCGAGACCGCATGGAGGGTACCTCGGACCAACCTGAGTCGTCCTCCGAGGTTGTCTAGTGGTGATCGGAGGGCATTGAACAAGCTTCTGAAATCTCGATCTAAGACTCCAGTTTTTCAGGAGGTACTATCCGAGAAAACTCTTATTAACGCCGGTCTGAGTCTGGCTAACCCCATGGGTAAGCTCCTCCTAACCTTTTTCTCTATCAGCTTGTCGTCTTCCTTTTTGACTCCGTTCTCAGTTTTGTAATTCTTGTTGCCATGAAGTTTGATACCGCCCAAATTCGTGAGAGGAGGAAGGCGAAGAAGAGGTCGGCTGAGGCCAAGGAGAGGGAAGCTCCCTGAAGAGGAAGCAAGAGTGGGGAGTCTTCTTTGGTTGCCGGTGCTGAAGTTTTTGTGGAGGTCGAAGCCCATTTCAAAAGAAGACCGAGGGGGAAATTCTCTTTAGCTGTTGTCACCGAAGTCGCTGGAGAGGTCGAGGCCCCTTAGAATAAGAGAATTTGCCATTACGATTCCCCTTGAGGCCCAAGGTCCATAGCCCGGCCCGATCTGGTTCAAGCTCGTTCACTCGCTAGGAGCACCCTCTTGCATCGAATCATACTTCCAAGTTTTACTCCCACAGTGGTCTTCGAGAGTGGACCTAATAGCAGCACAGTGATCTGTCTGCAATAGTCTGTCGATGATGGCGATGACGGTGAAGATGGTGAACTTGATAGCAGCGAAGCTGGGGACACCGGCCACAATGAAAGCAACAATGGGGGCAAGGGCAAAGAATGAAGTCTTCTGCCTCATTATTTTTGCTTGTGTTTATTTTTGTTCAAGTGAGCTAAGCTTGATGTACCTTGTTTTTGTTTGGTCTCTGCTAGGCCAGTGTAAAAGGTTACAAATTTAATGAAAACAAAGGATTTTTCGAGCACCAGGATTCAATTTTTGTCCCCCTTTTATTTGAGTCTTGGTCATTGTGTTGAGCTTGAACCTTTCATCGTAGTCTTTTTGGCTCGATCTCAGCTGAGATTAATGTATGTCCTGAAAAATAATAGATAAAAAGAAATTTTCTAAAGTACCTGACTTTGGCCTTTATTTGTTATCGTTTATTTCTTTATTTGGGTTTAGGCTGCCCACCGGACCTTTCTACTTGTGGAGTTCACCTTCGGCTCCTTGATCAATCTTTCCAAAGTCCAGCTCCCAAGTGGGCTTAGTTTTCTGCTTGGGTCGTTTCCGACCTAAAGGGGTCGGTTAGCATGCCAAGCCTTTAGCGTGGTGGCCAATTCTCCTGCTCGAGCCATTCTCGACCTAAAAGGGTCAATTAGCATGTCGAGCCTTTGGCACAGCGGTTGATCTTCTCAGCTCGAAAGTATGCTCTCCAAAGTATCTCTAGGGTTGCTACCTAGAAAAAATCTGAGTGGGCTCGGTCTTCTCATCTCGGAAGTATGCTCCCCAGATATCTTTAGGGCTGGCTACCTAGAGAAAATCCGATTGGGCTCGATCTTATCATCTTGGGAGTATGCTCTTTAAGATATCTCTGAGGTTGGCTAATAGACAAAATTGGAGTGGGCTCAGTCTTCTCATCTCGAGAGTACACTTCCTGAGGCATCTCTGAGTTGGCTATCTAGAGGAAATTCGAGTCGGCTTGATCTTCTCATCTCGAAAGTAGACTTTTCAAGGCATCTCTGGGGTTAGCTACTCAGAGAAAATTTGAGTGGGCTTAGTCTACTCATCTCGAAAGTATGCTCCCCGAGGAATCTCTGGGGTTGGCTACTAGAGGAGATCCAAGTAAGCTTGGTTTCCTCATCTCACGAGTATGCTCTCTAAGGCATCTCCAAGGTTGGCTACCTAAAGAAAATCCGAACAGGCCCGATCTTCTTATCTCAAGAGGTCAGCGCCTCTGTTCGTCTCTGGAGTATGCTCTCGGAGGTATCTCTGAGTTTGTCTACCAGAGAAAATCCGAGTGGGCTCAGTCTTAAAGAGGTTAATATCTCTGTTTGTCTCTAAAGTATGCTCCTGGAGGTATCTCTAGGGTTTTCTACTAGAGGAAACCTGAGTGGGATTGGTCTTCGGAAGATCGGCGCCTCCTTTTCTCTCTAGATTGGAGTCTTCGAGGGATCCTAAGAGAGCTCAATTTAGGGAGTCCCCAGGCATCCCCAAGGTGTCTCCTTTATTGCGGCCCGAACATCCTCGGGGTGTCCCAAGTTGAGTATAATTGGTATAGTCATCTGATTTGAAAGATAAATACAACGAGAGGATATTTATTGAAAATAAGTTCAGACTTCAATAACATTACTAATAACAAGCGAGAAGGTTGTTGTAGTCCTAAGCCCATGAGATTGGGGCACTGTCGAGGTCTCCCAACCTGTACGCCGAAGATCCTCAATTGCCTGATTTCGAGAATCTTCAAAGGCTTCAGTCTGGTGGGGAGTGATTTGCACTTAGCTTTGTGAGGATGATAGTGGTATTTTGATGATTAATACAATAATCAAGAGTATGTTACAAGTTAATTCGATACATCATTTATAAGTCTGTTACTCTCAGTACATTCGTATAATAAGATAAAGATGCATTTCATTGTTTATATGGATGAATCTAACCTTAAGTTGTAGCAAAGTGTGGATTGAGTCGACCCCAAGGTTGATTGGGTCGACCCCGGCACATCAAGAAAGCATCTAGCACACTTCTGCAAAAATGGCACGGATGAACAGTAGTTGGATCGACCCAAGTAAAGAATGAGTCGACCCAAACCTCAAGTGATGACCCAAAGATTGATTCATAGATTGATTTTGATGATCACAAAACCTTGAAGTATAGATACTAATGTTTATGTTGCAAGGAGAAAGATATTTATTTTGCAAGGAACATAGCAAGTTGGAAGAACAGAAGAAGGCCTCCAAAGCTCTCAAGTTAGAAGAACAGAAGAAGGCCTCCAAAGCTCTCAAGTTGGAAGAAAGCTACAATTTATTGGCCCAAGCTTAAAGTTCAAAGGATTCAATTTGGAGAAGTAAAATCAAAGAAAAAAAAATTCAAAAGAATAGTCTTCGAGTCGACTCCTGAGGATTTCGAGTCGACTCCAATGTTTACCGAGTCGACTCCGGAGAAGTTTGAGTCGACTCCTAGGAGTCACAGGCAGAAAAGTCAGAGAGCAGTTTTCGGGTCTGAGATTCGAGTCGACTCCAGTGGAACGCGAGTCGACTCCGATGGTTGGTAGGTCGACTCCAAAGAAAGCGAGAGTCGACTCTCAGCGGAACACAAGGAAAAAGTCAGAGAGCATTTTTGGGACTCTGAGATTCGAGTCGACTCCCGCATTGCACGAGTCGACTCCGAGACTCCGCGACCATCAACAGACAGAAAACCAAGTTACTGCCTCTGAGATTCGAGTCGACTCCCAGACAGCTCGAGTCGACTCCAAGGCAGCGCTACACCAAGATGGCAGAAGGCTGTGTTTCGCAAACTGAGAGCCGAGTCGACTCCAAGGAAGTTCGAGTCGACTCCAAGACTGGACGAGCCAAAAGACAGAGGATCGGGAGTTCGGGCTCTGAGATTCGAGTCGACTCCCAGGACAGTCGAGTCGACTCGAGAGGACAAAATTCAAAATTGGATCCACGGACTTCAGTGGATGAGCCGACTCCGAAATTGCCAAGTCAGCTCCAGAAGTTGGCGAGTCGACTTCAGGTTAAGACGAGTCGACTCCCAGTCGAGGCAAGCACATTAATTCAAATTTGGAACAGTGGCCGAGTCGTCTCCGGTAAAACACGAGCCGACTCCTGCAACAGGCGAGCCGACTCCTGATCGCGCGAGTCGACTCCGATCCCAACGGTAACATTGTCAGAAAATGCAGACTGTGTCCAACGGCTCTTTTTCTTGTCTCTAACGGCTATATTCTTGTTTCCACGCCATCTAAAGCTATAAAAACAAGAAGAGAGCTAGGGGAGAACTCATGGAAGTGGGAGAGATCATCTAGGAAAGAGATCTCAAAGAGATTACAAAGGAAATCTCCCATAAGCACAAAAGGGCCATTCAAAGTGAAATAGAGAGAATAAGAGCATCCAAGAGAATCCCAAAGCTTCCTCTCCATCCGTGTGCTGCCTCAGTGATCCTCTACCTCGTGCCAAATCAGAAGAGGGTCAAGTAAAGAAGAAGCCGAGCTCCTCCATCTTCAAAACTCGTTTGAGGGCTTCTCTTTACTCTATTTGTTTATATTGTTATATTTGCTTGCTTAAGAAGCTTTGTTTTGCTTTATACTTTGTTTTCAATATCTTGTAACTTGATTCAATCAAGGGATTGAATCAAGGGGTTAAGGTTTGTTGGTGAGCCAAAGGGAAAAACCAACGGTGATAGGTTTGTTGGTGAGCCGAGGGTAAAACCAACGTGTAAGGGTTTGATTGTGATCCCGGAAAAACAATCGGGGAGGTTCTAGTCGGTGAGCCTGGAAAAACCGACCGAGTTCGTTGTGCGCTCGTAAAACAACAAGTTGGGTTGTGAGCTTGTAAAACAACCGGCTGTAATCGGTAGGATTATAGTGAAATTCCCAAGAGGTCTTGGGGAGTGGATGTAGGTGCTGGGGTGCACCGAACCACTATATGTCCTGTGTGTTTGTAATGCCTCTAGTTATTGTCTAACTAACACACTTACTTACTTAGATAAATTGCTTGCTTAATTCTTGTCCGCACATCCTTTAGTTGCAAGCATATTTAATCAAGTCGAAGTCTATACATCAAACCCTTGCTAAGTTTAACTTTCACTGTGCATCTATACAACTTAGCATAGTTAATCAAAAAGTTTTAGAAGTAGCATAAAAGTTTTGAAAGACCCAATTCACCCCCCCTCTTGGCTTGTATCTACTGGGCAACAAGTGGTATCAGAGCAGGTGCTCTAAGTTTAATTATTGATCTCACGATCAAGAGCCAAAGATCATGACAAGTCAAATAGATAGTTTTCTAGGAGAAGGACAATCAATTGATACACCTCCACTATTTAATGGCATAAACTATACACATTGGAAAATACGCATGCGCATTTTTATTCAATCACAAAACTATTATTTATGAAAAATCATAACAAATGACCTTCACACACTCTCACAAACTATTAGTGAAAAGGACTTAGCACAATTGAACGCTAATGCTATGAACATGTTATATTGTGCTATTCAAGAAACGAAGTTTAATGAAATTTCTGCATGCTTATCTGCTAAGGAGATCTGGGATACTTTAGAAAATATTTATGATAAATCTCAGACTAGCTCACATGTGCTTCAAATATATACTAACAATGAGACTGCAGAAAAGGGTGTTGAATCTCCCTCAGTCGAGTCGACTCCAAGTATCTCAGAGTCGACTCTCAAGTTCACCGAGTCGACTCCAATAAGGTCCGAGTCGACTCCGAGGCAAATTAGCTTCCTAAAGACAAAGAAGAAAAGGAAGCAAGAAGAAAGGAAGAAAGAGATAAAAAGGAAGAAAGCCTTGACCAAGAAAGAGTCAAGCCAGAAAATAAAAGTTAGGAGCGACAATGATGATATTAGCTCCAAGAAACTACAAGAGGTAACTGACTTGTACTTTATGGCACAAGAAGACAAGGTAAAAACTGAATCTACTCTTACATCAAATAATTTTCAAGAAGAATTTTCTTATGATGAATTATTAAATGCTTTTCATGATTTGTATGGTGAATGTAGAAAATTAGCTGTAAAGAATAAAAATCTTAAGAAAATAAATCTGAAAATTTTAAAAGAAAAAAATTCTAATGATGAAATACAAGAGAAACTAAATTCTGAAAATGAATGCTTAAGGTCATTTTCAGAAGAATTGATTCAGAAAAATCATAGCTTAATTAAAGAAAATCAAAACTTAAGCGAAGAAATTAATCAATTAAAATCTTGCATTAACAAATTCACCGTAAGCTCAGAAAGATTAAAAATGATGTTTGAAAGCCAACATGCTGATTTTGATAAATCAAAATTTAGCTTGACTCCTTCACTTAGCCATAAATCTCTAGAGAAAAAGGTTATCAATTTACCAAGCAAACCATTAAATAAGATAACTTATTTCAAAAATAAAAAGGATGGGAATAACAACTTTACCTATCGTTCTAGTATAATTAAATCAAATGGTAAAGTTATTACTATTAAACAGATATGGGTTCAAAAGAAACCATATGTCCTAACTCTCAAGGACTCAAGCAAGCTTGGGTACCCAAAATGAGAAAATGAGGATGTACACATAGGTGTACCAAGGTACCCATGGAACATAAAGAAACTTAAAAAGTTATTAACAAAAAAAAAAAATAATGAAATCAGTAATTCTTGCATCTCATCATTATTTGTGCTTTAGTATTTGATATGATTTGCTAGTAGTGATCAATTTTGTGATATAGAAAATACTTTTGGAAATATAATCAAACCATTTCATTTTACTCACTAGTGGATAAGGTGCTAAATGATTAATCAACTTATTAAGAATAACTCTATGAATTCTCTATATGCTTGATTGAGAGTTTTTATCTATGGCATTATTGTTTATTGATCATAGATATGATAATGTGTACTTGGTATGCTTTTGAATATATGCACTATGAATACCAAGATTAAAGAAACCATATTTGGCATATGAAATCAGCTCATGCTAGTATGTACTTAATCTCAAAAGACCTTGCCATAGGCTTACTTAGATTATCCTCTTAAAGGTCAAAGTTTTACTATGCATGCTAACTAAGGAAACAAACAAAAATAATTTCTAAATCTAGAGATGTTGTTTCCAACACTAATTTTTTCAAAAGCTTACATTAGCCTTGTTCTTGGCACTCAAATTAAAATATTTTCTGCATTGGCACAAACTCACAAGAAGCGATCAAATGATAAAGGTTTGCAAACTATGAAATCATGGCATAGTGATTGAAAACCAATTTTGTGTTAAGTTGTGCACAGAAAAATAATATTTTCAGCTCCAAGGACACCTTAAGTAAAATAGGATTAATAGAATTCTTGAAGAAATGAAAAAGACAATTGTGTATGATAGTCATCTACTTAAATGATTTTTTAAAAAAAAAAACTATCATCACTGCTTGTCATACATATGATTTCTATTAGATCTATTTTTGATGAAAACTCCCTTTGATCTTCTGAAAAATGGAAAATGAACCATTGCATATCTTTCATATTTTTCAGTCGTACATGTTATGCTTGATATGTTCTTATGAAAAATAATGCCAAATCTGATAGAGATATGTCTATCCTTGGATATCATTCATCAAGCAATGCATATAGAATATTCAATGAAAAGATTTTAGTTGCAAAAATATCAAGTCGTCTTATTCTCTATGAGACTAATGATTTATTGTCAAGATACTAAGATCAAATTATATATGGTTAATCTTTTACATATAACAATCTGAAAACTTGTTAATAGTTATTACAAAATTGAGTTTTTCAGAAATGCACTTAATGAAGAAAAATTGATAACTACTAAAAGACTGAATCAAGAAAAGATGAAATAGATCTTGATTCTTTCATGATTAAAAGTAAAGATCACCACTATCATTTGCTTGACTCATGAGCTTTATATTCTGTCAAATGAATGTGTAGAATTCACTCCTATGTGGTTATTTCATTAAAAAGTAGATCTATGTTAAATAACCACCATATTTAAAAATTACACATTACATATATGATAAAGCAATATGTGATTTAAAACAAGCATCAAAAGCTTGATATATAAAAGCTTAGGTAACCTTGTTGATAGAAAGTAATAGTGATAAATCTATGCATCAAAAAGAAGAATCTATGATATCTTGCTTGCTCATAGCACACATTGATGGCATCATTTTTGTTCTACCAATG
Source organism: Phoenix dactylifera (assembly GCF_051530095.1). Taxonomy (NCBI): domain Eukaryota; kingdom Viridiplantae; phylum Streptophyta; class Magnoliopsida; order Arecales; family Arecaceae; genus Phoenix; species Phoenix dactylifera. Next base: position 15,638,907 of record NC_143191.1, read on the forward strand.
AAAATTTATATGAATAGTTATATTGCAAGGTGAGTTTGAAATATGATGAATGAATTAACATCTTCTCTCAAACTCCAAATTAAGACAAACAGGAAAGGGGATCTTCGTTGACCAACGTTAGTCCACAAGAAAACTCTTATAGAAGATTGGCGTGAAGAAGATTACTTGAGAATAACAAAAAGAGAGAGAGATAAAGAAAAGAAAATGGACATTGTTCAAGAGATGAAAAATCTGAGCAAAGGCAAGTACTTCAATCTTAAGGAAAAGCAAAACAAACATAATATATTCGGCACATTTGGAAGGGATAAAATCTATAATTAATTACACTCAAACAGGGAGAGTTTGAAGTAAACATTTTAACCTTTCTATATTGCTCATCATAGGGATGGTGCCAATGGGGAGGCTAGTGGTAGTACCCGGCACTATTTGACCCAACTATTCGGTGTAGGGCATATTAGGGACGGCACAAGAGGGAGGCTAGTGGTAGTACCTCGTGCCCCTTTCCAACTCCACCGGATAGGGAGCAAATAGAGTATAGAGCTTAAGAAAGTTAAAAGAAAGACAAAGTAAATGAAAGTATACAAGAAAGAATCAATTCAAATTTTTAGTCACATGGAAACACACTTTAAGGATGAAATCAGTGCAAAATTATATTTAAATAGGGGGAGTTTATTTGAAAAGAATTGATTTTGATACTTGACATGTTTGTTCTTAATATTTTAATGTATGACTTAACACACACTATATTTTGCATGTGGCATGATATTTTAAATTATGGGTTCTCAATATCTTTTGTAGTACCCCATACTTGGACAATTTGATTGAATGTTTGAAATGCTACATAACATCTTTTGTTTGGTTTTATTGAAAAGAAAATTCAGATTTGTTATTCACAATCATCGTTAAAATCTGAAAGTTAAATAAATTTGTAAAAAAAAAAAAAGGAGAAGAGAAGGATATCTCTATTTAGGCAAAATGAATTGAGTTTGTCTTATCCATCAACTTGCTTAACTTTGGTATATAATGTGCTAACTCATACCAAAATTCAACATAAATACAAATATTCTGAATATGCTTGAAATATGTGTTTTCAATCGTAATGATTTAAGATAAGCTACAATGTGGAAGATCCATATCTCAAATTATGACTTTGAAAGCCTCTTTTGAAAATCTTTATGAAATTCAGAATCTGATTTCGTATAAAAGCTTAAACTCAATATGATTTCTAAATAAAATCTTAATTTAAGAAAAACAGAATTAATTTTGATGCCTTGGTTGAATGCTCCGATACGCATCCGAAACATATCTTTTCTTATCATTAAAATGTATTAATATTGGTCCAAATGATGTGTCTTTCGATGATCTTGATTGCAAACAAAAATTTCTAAATATATGATCTTATTTTGATATTAAAAAGATTTATTGTGTTTCATGAATACATTGGTGAAAAACTATGATTAAGAAATTGAGTTCTATAAATATATATACCTCAATGATCATCTATATGTTTTTCTCTCCTACATTCTTAAAGATTTCTATCAGAATATCAATAGAGTGAATGATCTTAAAACTAGAAATATTTCAGTTCACTCAAATAACTCTAAAAGAAAGAAAATGTAAATGCTTTTGAAAGAAATTGAGCTTCAATTGAATCATTTTCTGATTAATACTTTTATACATTTTCTCTAAGATTAGGAGAAAGCATAACTTGTTCTTAAAGGATTAGAAAGAGTGATTACTATAAATTCTGAATAATTCTAGATCACTCTACATTCTTGATATTACAGAATTTCAGTGTTATTCACGTTTATCACTAAAATCTGAAATTCAACAATTTAAAATGATTAAAGAAGAATGCATCTTTTGAGGGAGAGCTTTAGATATTCAGTATCCTATCCCAAAGATACTTTATTTTGATGCATACCTTGATTTTTATGGATTGATTTTGATGAACCTCCTTATATTACAATACTTGCTTTAATTATAAGTTTATACCTTGAGATAAGTTCTATAAAGGTTGTCTTGTCTCAAACCTTGAGTCTCATGAAGATGCTGAAATATATTTTTGAGATTGACAATCTTATTGAACATTATCTTAGGATTCTAAACTCTTAAATGGAATGATCAATTGAGGGGGAGAAAGAAAATTTCAGAAGGAGAGGTCTTATGGAACTTAATTACATAAATCTATAGGAGAGGGAAAGAATACTAAATGAAAAGTGATCCTAATACTCTCCAATATGTATCATCTGAAATTTAAATCTGAAAATCTTTATGATACACCTTGAGACGTGTTATTTGGTTAGTATATCTTATGCATCACTCATGAACCAAATTACAAATCTTAAGAGCCTCTAATTTAATAAAACAGGGGGAGAACAATGTATTAAATTTTCTTGAGTATCTCTTAGAAAATCTATTTTGAACCTCACTAATGAGTTTTAATTGGCTTACTCTTTAGAACTTCTATTTTGTGCCAATTCATTATTTTATGTATTAAATTATGCTTATTTTCTAAAGGAATAAAAGAAAGTCTTTAAAAGAGCTCAAAGATGTATCAAAAATTGCATAAACTCATATTTTAGTATTTGTGCCCCAATGCTCTTATTATCATATAGGAACTTTGAAGTCATTAAGAATTAATGATCCAACATGATGATATGTTTTTCCAAATATATAAGTTTTGATCTTTTACTCTGAAAATTAATTAAATTGCTCTCATGTTGATAAAATACTTAATAGATTGGGCAAAAGGTCTTAAATGAACAAGCTTTCATACTTAGTGAAGAGAGGTTAGATTTCCACTCATATTTTTCCTTGAATATCATTTGTGGTACTTCTTGAATTAACCTAAGGAAGATTCCACCTACACTTGATTAGAAAACTATCTGTAGTATCAAATTAAAAAATCTCTTGAATTCACACTCGATGTGTTCTGCTCTGATCTTTGTACTTAATGTTTCACTATCTTTTTGATGTTGTCAAAAAGGGGGAGAAATATCTAAGTATATGCTATATACTCAGAATGCTTTATTACTTTGAAGTGAATATAAATCAGCTTAAAATTTAAATATGTTGATTGTGTTAAGCTGATTAAATCTAAAGCATTATCATGAAGTATGTTTTTAAATATATATGTTTTCCACTTCATGCAACTTAGCTATGTATTACTTCTAGAAATCAATATCTTTTATATTGCATATACTCCAAGTTTTGTCATCATCAAAAAGGGGGAGATTGATGACCCAAAGATTGATTCATAGATTGATTTTGATGATCACAAAATCTTGAAGTATAGATACTAATGTTTATGTTGCAAGGAGAAAGATATTTATTTTGCAAGGAACATAGCAAGTTGGAAGAACAGAAGAAGGCCTCCAAAGCTCTCAAGTTGGAAGAACAGAAGAAGGCCTCCAAAGCTCTCAAGTTGGAAGAAAGCTACAATTTATTGGCCCAAGCTTAAAGTTCAAAGGATTCAATTTGGAGGAGTAAAATCAAAGAAAAAAAAAATTCAAAAGAATAGTCTTCGAGTCGACTCCTGAGGATTTCGAGTCGACTCCAATGTTTACCGAGTCGACTCCGGAGAAGTTTGAGTCGACTCCTAGGAGTCACAGGCAGAAAAGTCAGAGAGCAGTTTTCGGGTCTGAGATTCGAGTCGACTCCAGTGGAACGCGAGTCGACTCCGATGGTTGGTAGGTCGACTCCAAAGAAAGCAAGAGTCGACTCTCAGCGGAACACAAGGAAAAAGTCAGAGAGCATTTTTGGGACTCTGAGATTCGAGTCGACTCCCGCATTGCACGAGTCGACTCCGAGACTCCGCGACCATCAACAGACAGAAAACCAAGTTACTGCCTCTGAGATTCGAGTCGACTTCCAGACAGCTCGAGTCGACTCCAAGGCAGCGCTACACCAAGATGGCAGAAGGCTGTGTTTCGCAAACTGAGAGCCGAGTCGACTCCAAGGAAGTTCGAGTCGACTCCAAGACTGGACGAGCCAAAAGACAGAGGATTGGGAGTTTGGGCTCTGAGATTCGAGTCGACTCCCAGGACAGTCGAGTCGACTCGAGAGGACAAAATTCAAAATTGGATCCACGGACTTCAGTGGATGAGCCGACTCCGAAATTGCCAAGTCAGCTCCAGAAGTTGGCGAGTCGACTCCAGGTTAAGACGAGTCGACTCCCAGTCGAGGCAAGCACATTAATTCAAATTTGGAACAGTGGCCGAGTCGTCTCCGGTAAAACACGAGCCGACTCCTGCAACAGGCGAGCCGACTCCTGATCGCGCGAGTCGACTCCGATCCCAACGGTAACATTGTCAGAAAATGCAGACTGTGTCCAACGGCTCTTTTTCTTGTCTTTAACGGCTATAATATTGTTTCCACGCCATCTAAAGCTATAAAAACAAGAAGAGAGCTAGGGGAGAACTCATGGAAGTGGGAGAGATCATCTAAGAAAGAGATCTCAAAGAGATTACAAAGGAAATCTCCCATAAGCACAAAAGGGCCATTCAAAGTGAAATAGAGAGAAGAAGAGCATCCAAGAGAATCCCAAAGCTTCCTCTCCATCCGTGTGCTGCCTCAGTGATCCTCTACCTCGTGCCAAATCAGAAGAGGGTCAAGTAAAGAAGAAGCCGAGCTCCTCCATCTTCAAAACTCGTTTGAGGGCTTCTCTTTACTCTATTTGTTTATATTGTTATATTTGCTTGCTTAAGAAGCTTTGTTTTGCTTTATACTTTGTTTTCAATATCTTGTAACTTGATTCAATCAAGGGATTGAATCAAGGGGTTAAGGTTTGTTGGTGAGCCAAAGGGAAAAACCAACGGTGATAGGTTTGTTGGTGAGCCGAGGGTAAAACCAACGTGTAAGGGTTTGATTGTGATCCCGGGAAAACAATCGGGGAGGTTCTAGTCGGTGAGCCTGGGAAAACCGACCGAGTTCGTTGTGCGCTCGTAAAACAACAAGTTGGGTTGTGAGCTTGTAAAACAACCGGCTGTAATCGGTAGGATTATAGTGAAATTTCCAAGAGGTCTTGGGGAGTGGATGTAGGTGCTGGGGTGCACCGAACCACTATATGTCCTGTGTGTTTGTAATGCCTCTAGTTATTGTCTAACTAACACACTTACTTACTTAGATAAATTGCTTGCTTAATTCTTATCCGCACATCCTTTAGTTGCAAGCATATTTAATCAAGTCGAAGTCTATACATCAAACCCTTGCTAAGTTTAACTTTCACTATGCATCTATACAACTTAGCATAGTTAATCAAAAAGTTTTAGAAGTAGCATAAAAGTTTTGAAAGACCCAATTCACCCCCCCTCTTGGCTTGTATCTACTGGGCAACATCAAGCCTCTCAAGCCTCAAGAAAACAGTTCTCTGGAAACACTGAGAGGGTCGACCCAAGAGGAAGTTGAGTCGACCCAAACTTAAGTCGACCCAAACACTGAGAGGGTCGACCCAAAGGCAATGACATTCAAAAATAGGTTCTCTGGATACCCTGAGAGGGTCGACCCAAGTGGAAGTTGAGTCGACCCAAACTTGAGTCGATCCAAACACTAAGAGGGTCGACCCAAAGGCAATGACATTCAAAAATAGGTTCTCTGGAAACCCTGAGAGGGTCGACCCAAGTGGAAGTTGAGTCGACCCAACTGAACCTTGAGTCGACCCAAAAAGATGTTGAGTCGACCCAAGTGAAGGAAGGCTGAAATGCAAGGTTCTGTGGTTCTGAGAGGGTCGACCCAAGAAAAGGTTGAGTCGACCCAAGTGAAAGTTGGGTCGACCCCAGTGAAAGTTGAGTCGACCCAAGCACGGGCAGAAGCATAACGGCTAGTTCTGCAGAAGTACTTTTTGACCTTCCAACAGTGAGTAACGGCTAGTTTTTGAATTCTAACCATTGGGGCTTGTCCAATGGATGAAGAAAACTATTTAAAGTGGCACTATTCATCAGAGAAAACATCCTTTTGCAAAATATCAAAGATTACACAAGAAAGACAAGTGTCCTAATCTTCTTCATCCAAGTGCTTCATTCAAGAGTCAAAAAAAAGTGGTTGAGCAGATTTCAAGAGTCATTAAGAGCTCCATCCACCCTTGAAGAGTGAAGCATTCTTGACAAAGAAGAGAGAAATCTCATCAAGCGATAACTATTCTCTAAACTCTTCTTTGTAGATTATAATTGTTATATTTGCTCATCTAGGAGCTTAAATCTTCTTACTTCTTTTATTAATCATCTTGTAAAGGTTTGTTGGTAAGCCCACAAAACCAACGGTGTAGGTTTATTAGTGAACCCATAAAATCAATTGTAAAGGTTCGTTGGTGAGCCCGGAAAACCAACATAGGTTCGTTGGTGAGCCCGTAAAACCAACATAGGTTTTTGGTGATCCCGGAAAACCAAAGTGTAAAGATTTTTGGATTGTGAGCCCGGAAAACAATCCAACTGTAATCCGCGGGATTATAGTGAATTTCCAAGGGATCGTTTGGGAAGTGGACGTAGGTGCTTAGGAGAGCACCGAACTACTATACTTCTTGTGTGTTTGTATTGTGCTTTGTTATATTCCACTAACTTATCAATTGACATAAGTAAGATAGTAAAAATTAAGAGAAACCAATTCACCCCCCCCCCCCCTCTTGGCTTGTCACCTTGGGCAACAAGTGGTATCAGAGCAAGGTGCTCCTATAGTATTTGTTGATCTCACAATCAAGAGCCAAAGATCATGACAACCCAAGTGGGATGTTCTATGAGTGAGGGGCAATCCACAAATAGACCTCCTCTATTTAATGGCACAAATTACACATACTGGAAAGCTAGGATGAGGATATTCATTCAAGCTCTAGACTATGAATTGTGGTATATTATAACTAGAGGACCTCACACACCCACAATTAGTATAGAGGGCACTATCATACCCAAACCAGAAATGGATTGGAATGAAAGTGATAGAAGATTAGCACAATTAAATGCTAAAGCGATTAATGTACTTTACTGTTCATTAGATGTAAGTGAATTCAATAGAATATCTACATGCATCTCTGCAAAAGAAATTTGGAATAAACTTGAGGTCACACATGAAGGAACTAATCAAGTTAAGGAGTCAAAAATAAACATATTAGTACATAAGTATGAATTGTTTAAAATGGAATCCACTGAGTCCATAACTGATATGTTTACTCGTTTTACTGAAATTATAAATGGGCTAAAGAGTTTAGGAAAGTCTTATACTAACTCTGAATTGGTGCGAAAAATTCTCAGATCTCTACCAAGAGTTTGGGAGGCCAAGGTAACAGCAATTCAGGAAGCAAAGGACCTCAATACACTGCAATTAGAGGAACTTCTAGGATCACTCATGACGCATGAGTTGACCATGAGGCAAAATTCAGAAGATGAGGTCAAGAGAAGAAAGACCATTGCCCTAAAGTCTACCACTCCAAAACAAGAAACTGAGTCGGAAGAATCTGATGATGATGATGAATTTGATGAAGAAGGAATGGCTATGCTTAGAAAAAAATTCAGAAAATTTATGAGAGGTAAGAAGAGATTTCACAAAAAGAAATTCTTCTTCAAAGGTAGCTCAAGCAAAGAAAAGGGTAAGGACAAAGAAAAGAAAAAAGAAACACCTATTTGTTATGAGTGTAACAAGCCCGGGCATTATAAGATAGATTGCCCGGAATTAAAGTGGATGGCAAGAAAACTTAAAAAGAAGAACTTCATGGCTGAATGGAGTGAAAGTGAGAAGTCAAGTTCGGAAGAGGAAGATCATCAAGAGACGGCCCAAATATGCCATATGGCCAATAACGATGAGGTAGATTCTGAACTTGAATGTGATTTTACTGTTGATGAATTACATGATGCATTTTTAGAACTCATGGAAGAACACAAAAAACTAATCAATAAAAATAAAGTTCTAAAAGAAGAAAATCAATCTCTTATCAAAGATAAGCTGAAACTATCTCATAACTATGAAATTAAGTAGGAGACTCACAAATGAAACCAAGAATCTAATTGCTGAAAATGTCAAGTTAAAAGAAGATGCTGAAAAATATAAATCCTTAGTAGATAAGTTTACACTTAGCTCAACCAAATTAAATATGATTCTTGATAGTCAAAAAGCTGTATATGATAAGGCTGGATTAGGATATAAAACAAATAGGAAACAAAAATACTTAAAGAACATTTTTGTAAAAGCTAAAAATGAAAATATTACTTGTCATTGCTGCAATAAATTAGGACATAAAGCATATGAATGTAACTATAGAAAGTCCAGCCAAAACAAATTGAGTAATAATCATAAGCTTAAATTCAAGAAAGTTTGGGTTCCAAAAGGAACATCAAGTACTAACCCTAAAGGACCCAACATAGTTTGGATACCTAAAGCTCATTCTTGATCTTGATTGCAGGGGTGTCTTGCAGCTAATAAAGTGGATAAACGATGGTATCTAGATAGCGGCTGTTCAAGATACATGACCGGTGACGTAGACCAATTTGTCACCTTGGAATCTAAGAAGGGTGGAGTAGTAACCTATGGAGACAATGGAAAAGGGTATATCATTGGAAAGGGTAAAATTTTCATTACTCTATCTACCTTCATAGAAAATGTCTTATTAGTTAATGGTTTGAAACATAACCTACTTAGCATAAGTCAATTTTGTGATAAAGGGTTTAAAGTCACACTTGAAGCATCAGTATGCATAATCACAAATTCTAAAGATAATAGCATTGTACTTATAGGACAAAAGCAAAGAAATATTTACATGGTAGATCTTCATGAATTAGGCAAGAAAAATGGATTATGTTTAATTACTAATGAAGAAAAGAAAAATGAAACAAGTTGGCTTTGGCATCGTAGACTAGGACATGCTAGTATGGAATTAATATCAAAACTAGTCAAGAAGGAATTAATAAAAGATGTGCCAAAATTGATCTTTGAAAAGGACAAAATTTGTGGACCATGCTCATTAGGAAAACAAACAAAATCATCCTTCAAATCAAAGAATATAGTATCAACAACTAGGCCTTTTGAACTCATACATATGGATCTATTTGGACCCACTAGAACTGCGAGTCTAGGAGGGAAGAAGTATGGACTAGTTATAGTAGATGATTTTTCAAGATATACATGGGTTTCATTTTTGGCACATAAGAATAAAGCATTTTCAGCATTCTTGAAACATTATAATTATATCATAAATGAAAAGAAGCTCACCTTAATAGCAATTCGAAGTGATCTTGGAACTGAATTTGAAAATCAACACTTTAAAGATTTTTGTAATGAAAACGGTATCTCACATCAATTTTCAGCACCTAGAACGCCTCAACAAAATGGGGTTGTTGAAAGGAAAAACAGGACCTTGGCAGAAATGGCACGCACGATGTTGTGCGAGTCAAATCTTCCAAAGTACTTTTGGGCTGAAGCTATAAGCACTGCTTGCCATATTCTAAATCGGGTTTTAATACGACCTATAACCAAGAAAACTCCTTATGAACTTTGGAAGAATAAGAAACCAACCGCTAAATATCTTAGAGTATTTGGATGTAGATGTTTCATTTTAAACAATGGCAAGGAGGATCTAAGTAAATTTGATGCCAAGTCAGATGAAGGTATCTTCTTAGGATACTCCACATCTAGCAGGGCATATAGAGTGTTCCATAAAAGAACTCTTATAGTCGAAGAGTCAGTTAATATCATATTTGATGAGTCTGATAGTGAGTCTGCTAGGAAAGAAAATATTCTTGATGATGATGCAGGAATTATTAACTTTGAAAAGTTAAATCTTGATGACGTGCCAATTCAAGATAAGGGAAATGATTGTGTGCCATCACAATCTCAAAACTTGCCAAAGGAATGGAGGTATGCATATGGACACCCTAAAGACTTAATCATTGGTGATCCATCTCAAGGGGTAAGAACTCGATTCTCTCTTAGAAATTTAAATGATTATCTTGCTTTTGTTTCACAGTTAGAACCTAAGACTTATGAAGAAGCTGAAAAAGATACCAATTGGATAAATGCTATGCAAGAAGAATTAAATCAATACAAAAGAAGTAATGTATGGACATTAACTGAGAGACCAAAGCATAACTCTGTAATTGGAACAAAATGGATCTTTAGAAATAAATTAGATGAAAATGGGGTAGTTGTAAGAAATAAAGCTAGACTTGTAGCTAAGGGATACAATCAAGAAGAAGGGATAGATTTTGATGAAACATTTGCTCCCGTAGCTAGATTAGAGGCTAGTAGATTACTTCTAGCTTTTGCATGTTTCATGGATTTCAAATTGTATCAAATGGATGTAAAAAGTGCATTCTTAAACGGTTTTATAGAGGAAGAAGTATATGTAGAGCAACCTCCTGGTTTTCAGAATCATGAATTGCCAAATCATGTGTTTAGACTACATACGGCATTATATGGATTGAAGCAAGCTCCTAGGGCTTGGTATGATCGATTAAGCAAATTTCTACTAAATAATGACTTCAGTAGAGGAAATATAGATAAAACACTTTTTCTCAAAAGAAAGGACGAAAATCTGCTAGTGGTACAAATATATGTAGATGACATAATCTTTGGTGCCACAAATGATAATCTTTGCAAAGAGTTTGCTGATTTAATGCACGGAGAATTCGAGATGAGTTTGATGGGAGAACTAAGTTTCTTTCTCGGATTACAAATCAAACAAACTAAAGAAGGTATCTGCATTCATCAAACTAAGTATACAAAGGAAATACTAAAGAAGTTTGGGAATGAAAATCACAAGGGAGTAGGCACTCCAATGAATCCTACTAGTAAGCTAGACAAAGATGAGAAAGGAAAGAGTATTGATATTAAGCTTTATAGAGGATTAATTGGATCCTTGATCTACCTTACTGCTAGTAGACCAGACATCGTGTTTAGTGTAGAAATATGTGCTAGATACCAATCAGATCCTAAGGAGTCACATTTAAGTGCTGTTAAAAGAATCCTTAGATATTAAAGAGGAACTACAAACATAGGATTATGGTACTCGAGAGACTCCTGTCTAGATTTGCTTGCCTACTCAGATGCTGATTTTGCTGGATGCAAATTAGATAGGAAGAGCACTAGTGGAACATGTCAATTTTTAGGAAATAACTTAGTATCATGGTTTAGCAAAAAGCAGAATTCAGTGGCACTGTCGACAGCTGAAGCTGAATATATAGCTGCCGGCAGTTGTTGTACTCAAGTACTATAGCTTAAGCAACAACTAGAGGACTATGGAGTTAAGCTAGATAACATTCCTATAAAGTGTGATAATACTAGTGCCATCAACCTTACTAAAAATCCGGTTCAGCACTCTAAAGCCAAACACATTGAAATAAGATATCATTTTATTAGAGATCATGTGCAAAATGGAAACATATGTATTGAGCATGTATGTACTGAGAAACAATTAGCTGACATATTCACAAAACCTTTGAGTGAAGATAAATTTTGCACGCTTAGGAGGGAATTAGGCATATGTGATCCTTTTTATTGAGGAGATATAAAAGGGAGCAAGCAGTCTCATGATACACTCCTCCCATTTTTAAAAACCCATGAAACATGAGTCAAACTTGTCATCTATAGATTCCTTACTCATGTATCATTGTCCCAGTAAGAATTTATAAGGATTGGAAGAAAGAAAAATTTTTAAAAGAGAAAAGAAAGAGAAAGAAAAATTTCTGAACTTGGGTCGACCCAACCCAGAATAGGGTCGACCCAACGTTGAGTCGACCCAAGAAAAACCTAGGGTCGACCCAACGTCGGGACCCCACTGTTAAAAGGGGGACCCGTGAGCCATCTAGGGCACTGTTTTCACTTTGTCCTCTTCCGAAAATCCTATTCCCCACTCTCAAATCTCCTCCAATCGTCTCCAAAGAGTAGATTATATCAAGATCTTGAAGAAATGGGACACAAGAGAGCCGTAGCCAAGCGATCCGGAAGAGTTTCACGGATCACTCGTGCGGATAGGGATGCTACAGAGCCATCTACAGTGTCTCCACAAGGTGAGACACGTGTAGAGCCACCTCCTCCTCCCTCCCCTTCAGTCCAACTTGCAAAATTTGCGGGGAGACCGGTTACCACAGGGAGAAGGATCCATTCCGAGTTTTTGGATCAAGAAGGGTTCCGTTTGGGGGAATGGATCCGAAGGCAAGGATGGGAGTATCTTTGCTCCCTAGATGTGGTGATCTACCCGGGATTAGTCCGTGAGTTCTATGCCTTCCTCAAAACTGGAATGGAAGGGCTTATATCTGAAGTTCGCGGAGTAAGGGTTAGAGTCTCCGAAGAGAGTTTGAGTGAGTTGCTTCATCTCCCCTGCGAAGGAGCAACTCCAGAAAAGCCCAAAAACAAATTGAGAGCCTTGCAGTTGATTCTTGAGAATGAAGACTTCGACTACTCAGAAAATGTAATAGCAAGCTCTCTTTCAGCGGAAATGAGGTTGTTGCACAACTTCATAGGTCGGATTTTATTTCCGAAGAGCGGAAGATTTGATCTCATTTCTGAGCGAGATCTGGTTGTTATGGAGCACATTATTCAGGGTATTCCCCTGAATCTCCCGGCTATGATACTGAGACAAATAAGAAAGGTTATATGCAACTCCAGAGTCTCCCTGCCTTATGGTATGATACTCACCTTGATCTTCCGACAGCATGATATATCTGTAGAGGGAGAGATCTCCAGGCATCTACTTTTCTGTGGAGTGATTGATTAAAACCCCATTTGATTTTGATGAGCTCAAAGCATTTGAGTATATCTTGTGATTACTAATGAATTCAATTGAGTGTTTCAGTGAAAATCCTGTCCAAGTGTCTCTAGATTTGGTTCATAGTATTTTGGATAAGGTAAGAAGTCTGCTGAACCAAAGTCTGAGACTCGAGTCGACTCCCGAGTATCACGAGTCGACTCCAAGCGTATCAAGTTCACTGGCACGAGCTCGAGTCGACTCCAGATTAGTACGAGTCGACTCCGACTGAGAACAGAAAGAAGAACAGAAAGCTTCATCTCAGAACCTGTCAACGAGTCGACTCCTGAAGTGCGCGAGTCGACTCCAATGTTCACCGAGTCGACTCCAGGGAAGTAAGAGTCGACTCCAAGCAGTCACAGGCAGAAAAGTCAGAGAGCAGTTTTCGGGTCTGAGATTCGAGTCGACTCCAGTGGAACGCGAGTCGACTCCGATGGTTGGCAGGTCGACTCCAAAGAAGGTAAGAGTCGACTCTCAGAGGAACACAAAGAAAAAGTCAGAGAACGATTTTCGGACTCTGAGATTCGAGTCGACTCCCGCAGTACACGAATCGACTCCGAGACTGAGCGACCATCAACAGACAGAAGACCATGTTACTGCCTCTGAGATTCGAGTCGACTCACAGACAGCTCGAGTCGACTCCGAGACAAGCTTCACGTCAAAAGGCAGAAGACCAACTTTCGGAAACTGAGAGCCGAGTCGACTCCAAGGAAGTTCGAGTCGACTCCAAGACTGGATGAACCAAACGACAGAGAATCGAGAGTTCGGGCTCTGAGATTCGAGTCGACTCCCAGGACAGTCGAGTCGACTCGAGTGGACAAAATTCAAATTTGGATCCACGGACTTCAGTGGATGAGCCGACTCCAAAAATTGCCAGGTCAACTCCAGAAGTTGGCGAGTCGACTCCAGGTCAAGACGAGTCGACTCCCAGTCAAGACGGCAACTTTAATTCAAATTTGGAACAGTTGCCGAGTCGACTCCGGAAAAGCGTGAGTCGACTCCTGCTACAGCCGAGTCGACTCCTGATCGTGCGAGTCGACTCCAACCCACCAACGGTCATATTGTCAGGCTGCGCAGAGTGTGCAGAACGGCCAGAAAAAGCAGAGTAACGGCTAGTTTCTGTGGGGATTGGCTTAAATAGCCATAGAGGACTGTAGCAAGGAAGAGAACAGATACTCCACTCCAAGCATTCAAGTTTTCAAGCTCTCCAAGTGCTCTTAAACGAAAAAGGGGAGATCTGCATTTACTGCTCCAACAACTTCTTCCCAACAATCAAAGCTTCCTCCTCCTGCATTCAAGTCGACCACTCTTTCAAGAGGAGACCGGAGTTCCAGAAGCCATACCTCTTCACCAGCTTAAAAGCGTTTGAGGGCTTCTAACTCCTTTACGATTATATTGTCTTAAATCTGCTTTTTGAGAAGCTATTTTCTGTTTTCTCCTTTCTCTTGTATTTACTTGATTCAATCGGGGGATTGAATCAAGGGGTTTAAGGTTGGTTGGTGAGCCAAGTTAAAACCAACGTGTGTAAGGGTTTGATTGTGAGCCCGGGAAAACAATCGGGGTTGGTTCTAGTCGGTGAGCCTGGAAAAACCGACCGAGTTCGTTGTGAGCTCGTAAAACAACAAGTTTGGTTGTGAGCTTGCAAAACAACCGGCTGTAATCCAAGGGGGTTATAGTGAAATTCCCAAGTGAGACTTGGGGAGTGGACGTAGGAGCAAGGGTTAGCTCCGAACCACTATAAAACTTTGTGTTTGTAGTGCATTGTCTCTCATCTTCTTCCCCGCACATTACTCACAGCACTAGGCTTTAATTAAATAACTTGCTATAGTTTTTAATTAATCATCCACAAAGTTTTAATTAGCCAAATTATATTAAAAACCCAATTCACCCCCCCCCCCCCCCCTCTTGGGTTGTCTATCTGGGCAACAAGTGGTATCAGAGCCAAAAACTCTTCCACTCAAGAGTTAAAAGATCAAAATGACAACCCCATTTGGATCTTCTCACATTGAGGGTCAGTCCACCCAAAGACCCCCTTTCTTCAATGGATCTGACTACTCATACTGGAAGGCTAGGATGAGAATATTCATCCAAGCCCAAGACTATGAGATGTGGTCCATTGTAGTAAATGGGCCATACATCCCATCCATATACGTAGATGGTGTTAAGGTACCTAAACTTGAAATGGACTGGGATGAACATGACATGAGGAAGGCACAATTAAACTCTAAAGCAATGAATGTCTTCTATTGTGCCTTAGACCGTAATGAATTCAATAGGGTCTCTACTTGCAATTCTGCAAAAGAGATTTGGGACAGACTTGAAGTGACCCATGAGGGCACGAATCAAGTGAAAGAGTCCAAAATAAATATTTTGGTTCATAAATATGAACTATTTAAAATGGACTCTAACGAAACAATTACATGCATGTTCACTAGGTTTACTGATATTGTCAATGGCCTAAAAAGCCTTGGCAAGAACTATACTAACAGTGAACTTGTCAGAAAAATCCTTCGGTGTCTACCAAGGTCGTGGGAAGCTAAAGTGACGGCAATCCAAGAAGCTAAAGACTTGAACAAGCTTCCACTTGAAGAGCTCCTTGGATCCCTTATGACGCATGAGCTTACCATGAAACAACACAACGAGGAAGAGTCCTCCCATAAGAAAAAGGTAATAGCTTTAAAATCTACTTCTTCTAACAAGGACTTGTCTTGCAGCAGCAGCAGTGAAGAAGAAGAAGATGAGGAAGATGGTGGTGAGGCTCTTCTTGTGCGCAAGTTCAAGAAATTCATCAACCACAAGAAGTCCTATCATCAAAGGAGAGGCCCCTCAAATTCCTACCGCAAGGACAAAGGTAAGGAAAGGGAAAGTGAGGGGACCGGCTGCTATGAGTGCAAAAAGCCGGGACACATCCGAGCTGAGTGTCCCTTACTAAAGAAGAGCAGCAAGTACAAGAAGAAGAAGAAAGCCCTTGTCACCACCCTATCGGACTCCGACGCATCATCTTCATCATCGGATGAAGAACAAAAAGAGAAGGCCAATTTTTGTTTCATGGCCAACGAAAATGAGGTAACTTCCGATACGCACTATGATTTTTCATTTGATGAACTTTATGATGCATTTAATGAATTAATGGTAGAATATAAGGCTATAAATCTTAAGAATAAAGAACTGAAAATAACTAATCAATCATACCTACATAAATACGATAAATTAGTTAAGGATAAGGATTTAATCACCAAAGAAAATATAGAACTTAAAACAAGCAACCAACTTTTAACTCAAAAGACCAACACCTTAACTAAAGAAAATCAGACACTAACTAAAGAACTTAACAAATACAAACCCTTAGTTGAAAGATTTACCTATAGTTCTGAAAAATTAAACATGATACTAAATAGTCAACGTGCAGTGTTTAATAAAGCCGGTTTAGGATATAAACCAAGGAATAAGCAAAAACTTCTTAGTAACTTCTTTGTTAAAGCTGGAAAAACAAAAACTAAGAAAATAACCTGCTTTTGTTGTGGTACAGTAGGCCATAAAGCAAATGTATGTAATTTTAGAAAAAGTAAAACTAAAAGAAAAATTAAAAGGGTATGGGTTCCAAAAGGAACCAACTTGACTAACCATGAAGGACCCAAGAAAACTTGGGTACCTAAGATGACATGATTTGCTTGTGTAGGAGTGTCTTGCAGCCAAGGTCAACAAAAATTGCTGGTATTTGGATAGTGGCTGCTCAAGGCACATGACGGGTGATAAAGACCAATTTTTCACCCTTGAAGCTAAGAAGGAAGGTGCTGTGACGTTTGGAGACAACAACCAAGGTCACATCATTGGTATTGGTAAAGTTCAAATCACCCCTTCTACTTTTATAGATAATGTTAGATATGTTGATGGTCTTAAGCATAACTTGTTAAGCATTAGTCAATTATGTGACAAAGGATATGATGTTATGTTAAAACCATCACTGTGCATTATAACAAATACTAATGATAATAGTTTAGTTTTTAAAGGGATTAGACGTGAAAATGTATATGTGGTAGACCTAGAAGACCTTGCAAAACATAACCAATGTTTAGTTGTTAATGAAACTAAAGATAATAATGCTAGTTGGTTATGGCACCGTAAGTTAGGTCATGCAAGCATGGACACAATAACTAAATTAGTTAAAAGAGATTCCGTGATAGGTTTGCCAAAGTTAAAATTTGAAAAGAACAAAATCTGTGAAGCATGTCAATTTGGCAAACAATCTAGGAATTCTTTTAAACTCATAAAATGTGTCTCTACCTCTAGGCCTCTAGAATTATTACACATGGACCTATTTGGTCCAACTAGAACAACAAGCCTAGGTGGAAATAAATATGGTCTAGTCATAGTAGATGATTACTCTAGGTACACATGGGTCATGTTTCTAGCACATAAGGACCAAGCATTTTTCATGTTTAAAAAGTTCCATAAGGAAGTAACAAATGCTAGAGAGTCTTCAGTCATAGCCATTAGAAGTGACCATGGTACCGAATTCGAAAATCAATTATTTGATGAATTTTGTAGTAAAAAGGGGATAACCCATAATTTTTCTGCACCTAGGACACCACAACAAAATGGAGTTGTGGAAAGAAAAAAATAGAACACTAGAGGAAATGGCTAGAACGATGTTATGTGAAAGTAACCTCCCTAAGTACTTTTGGGGAGAAGCCATTAATACTTCTTGCCATATATTAAATAGAGTTCTATTAAGACCCATCATAAAGAAAACACCTTATGAACTGTGGAAAAACAGAAAACCAAAGGTTAACTATTTTCATGTTTTTGGATGTAGGTGTTTTGTACATAATAATGGGAAAGATAATCTAGGGAAATTTGACCCTAAATCTGATGAAGGAATATTCTTAGGTTATTCTACAACTAGTAAAGCCTATAGAGTCTTTAATAAAAGAACACTAGTTATAGAAGAATCTATACATGTTGTATTTGATGACTCTAGTGACATCTCCTCTAGTAAGAAAGCCAATCTTGATGATGATATTGAAATACTTGAAGAAAAGATAGATGAGGTGGGATTACAAGATGGTAATCAAAAGTTGATTGAAGGAGAATCATCAAACCAAGAGCCTATAGTGGATCATGGGCTAACTAAAGCTTGGAGGTATGCTCACGGGCATCCTAAGGAACTAATTCTAGATGATCCATCACAACCGGTTAGGACTAGAGCATCTCTTAGAAATTTGAATAACCATCTAGCTTTTGTTTCACACTTTGAGCCCAAACATATAGAAGAAGCCGAAAATGATGTAAATTGGATAAATGCAATGCAAGAAGAACTAAACCAATTTACTAGAAACAAAGTGTGGGATCTAGTAGAGAGACCTTCTGAATATCCAATAATAGGTACAAAATGGATATATAAAAATAAACTAGATGAAAATGGAATTGTTATAAGGAATAAGGCTAGACTAGTAGCAAAGGGTTATAATCAAGAAGAAGGCATAGATTTTGATGAAACCTTTGCTCCCGTAGCTAGACTTGAGGCGATTAGACTTCTATTAGCATATGCATGCTCTAAGGACTTCAAGCTATATCAAATGGATGTAAAAAGTGCTTTTCTAAATGGGTTTATTAATGAGGAGGTGTATGTAGAACAACCTCCTGATTTTGAAAATCATCAATACCCTAATCATGTGTATAAACTGAACAAAGCGCTTTATGGACTAAAACAAGCACCTAGAGCATGGTATGAGAGACTTAGTAAATTTCTATTAGAACATGAATTCTCTAGGGGAAATGTAGATACAACATTATTTCTGAAAAAGAAAAATAAGGATATGTTATTAGTACAGATCTATGTTGATGATATCATTTTCGGTGCTACTAACAATCGCCTCTGCGAGGAATTTGCTGATTTGATGCAGAGTGAGTTTGAGATGAGCATGATGGGAGAGCTGAACTATTTCCTCGGGCTTCAAATCAAACAATCTGAAGGAGGCATCTTCATCAATCAAGCAAAATATATCAAGGAGATGCTCAAGAAGTTTGATATGGAGGGAAACAAGTCAATCAGCACCCCCATGAGCTCATCATGCAAGTTAGACCAAGATGAATCAGGTAAATCTGTAGATCAAAAACTTTATAGAGGTATGATAGGTTCTTTACTGTATCTTACTGCAAGTAGGCCTGATATTATGTTTAGTGTGTGCATGTGTGCTAGATATCAGACTAATCCTAAAGAATCACACCTAGCTGCAGTTAAGAGAATCTTTAAATACTTGATTGGAACTAAGAACATAGAGCTGTGGTACTCTAAAGAATCTAGCCTAAACTTAATAGGGTACACAGATTCAGACTTCGCTGGATGTAAGCTTGATAGAAAAAGTACCAGCGGGTCTTGTCAATTTCTAGGAGAAAACCTAATCTCATGGTTTAGCAAGAAACAAAACTCGGTTGCATTATCCACTGCAGAAGCTGAATATGTTGCAGCCGGGAGTTGTTGTGCTCAAATCTTATGGATTAAACAACAATTAGAAGATTATGGCATTAAACAAGATAAAATTCCCATTAATTGTGATAACACAAGTGCCATAAATCTAACTAAAAATCCAATTCAACACTCAAGAACTAAACACATTGAGATAAGACATCACTTCATAAGAGATCATGTATTGAATGGTGATGTGTCACTCCAATTTGTGTGTACTGATAATCAATTAGCAGATATTTTTACAAAACCCCTAAGTGAAGAGAGGTTTAGTGTGCTTAGAAGGGGATTAGGAGTGATTGATCCATCCTAGTGGGAGTTTTTCACTAGATTAATTGATTTTGATAATTAGAATGAGGTTAAAATAGAGTTTCTATGCAGTGATCATCAAATCAGTCCTTAATTAGGTGATTTTCCCTCATTTGGCACGATTATGGCATGGTTTTTAGGTGCGTGCCAAGGTTAGAGACGACTCGAGTAAGTTTCAGAGCCGGCTCCTAAGGGGGAGTCGACTCGCGCATTAGCGGGAGTCGACTCGCAAAGTTGGCAGGTGAGGGGGAGTCGACTCGCACACTGTCGGGAGTCGACTCGAAGTCTACATGAGCTAACAGAGAGTCGACTCGCGCACTTCAGGAGAGTCGACTCGCAGTCGGGATCCGACTTTTTAACCCTAGGTTTGTCGTTTCGCAAACACTTTTCCTCAAGCCGCCACTGTTCACAAAGCCCTAGAGCCGACTCCTAGGTCATCCCCGATCGTCTCCAAGCCCTTTTCCCGTCGATTCTTCGCCGGACATTGAGTTTCCGTCCGTTCCTAGGTCATTTTCGGTCCGTCCCGAGCTTCCTCTGTCGGTTCTTCACCGTCCTCTAGGTATTTTTCTTCCCGTTTAAGTCAAGATGCCTCGTAAGACCGTCGTTAGAAAGAGGTCCCGTCCCGAGGCCGGTCCCGAGCGACGCTCCAAGGCGCGGCACGATCCCGCGAGGCAACCACCTCCGGATCGGTCCCGCCTAGGGTGGTTCTCGTTAGGCCGTTGGCCGGAAAGGCCGTCACCTCCGGGAGGTTTGTCGATTTCGACTATCTCTCCCGGGAGGGGTTCACCATAGGCGATAGGCTTAGAGCCCAGGGCCTAGAGTACTTCCTCACCTTGGACCTTCCCACCTATCCTGGCCTAGTTCCAGAGTTTTACAGTACCGTCCATCGGGGAGATGGAGGTATCGAGGGTACGGTAGTAGGTGTCCCGTTGCGTGTCACAGAGGACCTCATTGCCCATATCCTTCATCTTCCATTAGTAGGGGTGGCTCCCGCACACCCTGAGGATAGAGTTGCGGCCCTTACGGTCGTCTTAGGGCATCCACCTCAGTCCCCCCTAGATGAGGTATCTGCTAGCTCACTTCCTATTGAAGTGAGAATCCTTTTGAGCATTCTGTCCAGGTCCATCTTCCCTAAGACAGGGAGATTTGATTTTGTGAATGAGAGGGACTTAGCTATTATGTCTTATATCCTTCAGGACACCCCGATCAACTTTTCAAAGCTCATTTATAGGTATATGTGTGAGCCCCTAGATAGACCTAGGCTCTCACTCCCATACGGGATGTTGTTCACTCTTCTTTTTAGGCAGTACGAGATTCCCATTCCTGAGAGGAAACCCTCTCATGCCTTGCGATGGACTGATCGCTTATGTACGGGGACTATGCACAGGATGGGGTTTCGGAAGAGAGAAGGGATCTGGGTTAGGAAGTCCACTCTTACTGCTCGGACCACCAGACCATCACCCAGTCCTGAGCCAGATTCAGACTACCCAGACCTTCCAGACCATCCAGACCTCCCATCCACTCCTCCTGCTCCTACCACCTCTGCCGGACCTTCCTCCTCAGTTCCACCATCTATGGAGGTCCGTATTGATACAGAGCAGCTCCGGGAGCTGCGGCAGGAGATCGTCCGAGATCTGAGGGATGAGCTGCTTCGGGAGCTCCGAGGTGCAGTGCCTGCCCCCACTCCTGCACCCGTATCTTCTCAGTTGGTCCCTTTCTTGATAGCCGTGACTGACATGACGGCTCATGTACGGAAAGAGATCTACAATGTCCGGAGTTTGGTCCAGGCCCAGTTCCACAGCATGAGTGAGGTCACGAGCTCCACTCGACAGATGCGAGAGGAGATAGGTCGTGACATGCACACCACCACCGAGGGGGCCGAGCGCTTGGCGAATGTACTCATCGACAAGCTGGACGCACTTCAGACATCGGTGACTGGGCTTCAGGCGTCGGTGACAGAGCTCTCCACTACACATAGCAGAGCCACCACGTCTATTATCACGCAGCTCGGACATGTGACAGATGCAGTCACCCTCCTCATGGAGCAGAGCCGATTGAGAGGAGGTGCCACATCCTCCAGAGGAGGAGATGCATCCTCGAGAGGGGGATCTTCATCCTCGAGGAGACCATAGATGTTCTTTTTGTTTTGTTTTGTTTTGCTTTACTTATTGTATGCTCAAATGTATTCACATTCATATCAATACAATGAGTAGACATCTTATCTTCAGTTCTGTGCCATTTGATGATGGGTTGTGCCATTTGTGCCATTGATTGTGTGTGATTACCTCCTTTTTGGTATGATGACAAAAAGGGGGAGAACTACGTATAAAATGTGTAAAAGGGGAGAAATATGGAAAAATATGTAAAAGAAATTCATGGAAATAAATAAAAAGATAAACTCTTAAAAACACACTCAAATTTGTTCTAAGTGGATTCGGTACCTCGAGGCTCATTATCTCTCTTTTGGGGCTCCTAATGGAGTAATCTCCAGAATCTATTCAAGGGATATTCGGAGATTAGCTGAATCCTACTCAAGAACAAATTGACAGATTTTCCCTCTAAAAAGATAAAATTCAGTTCAAAAACTTCAAAGCATTAAAAGGAAATTCAGAGAATCAAAACATAGTTGAATGCATATGTTGAGGGAGAGAATCTGAATCTTAATCAAGCTAAATCATTAATGACATATAAGCCAAACAATTGATTGCATAATATGAAGGCTTATATAATTCCAAATGAAAGGGGGAGCTTTAACTCCGAAATTTAATGTTTCACTCCTTTCAAACTTGGATAAATTAAATTATCAGACATTTGAATTCATTTATGGATTTTACTTCATTGTTTTATGAGCAATTCATTTTTCACATACTCAAAGTTTTGTCATCATCAAAAAGGGGGAGATTGTGGAGTGATTGATTAAAACCCTATTTGATTTTGATGAGCTCAAAGCATTTGAGTATATCTTGTGATTA
This sequence comes from Phoenix dactylifera, assembly GCF_051530095.1. Taxonomy (NCBI): domain Eukaryota; kingdom Viridiplantae; phylum Streptophyta; class Magnoliopsida; order Arecales; family Arecaceae; genus Phoenix; species Phoenix dactylifera. The sequence goes on from NC_143191.1 coordinate 15,661,381, forward strand.
CTAATGAATTCAATTGAGTGTTTCAGTGAAAATCCTGTCCAAGTGTCTCTAGATTTGGTTCATAGTATTTTGGATAAGGTAAGAAGTCTGCTGAACCAAAGTCTGAGACTCGAGTCGACTCCCGAGTATCACGAGTCGACTCCAAGCGTATCAAGTTCACTGGCACGAGCTCGAGTCGACTCCAGATTAGTACGAGTCGACTCCGACTGAGAACAGAAAGAAGAACAGAAAGCTTCATCTCAGAACCTGTCAACGAGTCGACTCCTGAAGTGCGCGAGTCGACTCCAATGTTCACCGAGTCGACTCCAGGGAAGTAAGAGTCGACTCCAAGCAGTCACAGGCAGAAAAGTCAGAGAGCAGTTTTCGGGTCTGAGATTCGAGTCGACTCCAGTGGAACGCGAGTCGACTCCGATGGTTGGCAGGTCGACTCCAAAGAAGGTAAGAGTCGACTCTCAGAGGAACACAAGGAAAAAGTCAGAGAACGATTTTCGGACTCTGAGATTCGAGTCGACTCCCGCAGTACACGAGTCGACTCCGAGACTGAGCGACCATCAACAGACAGAAGACCATGTTACTGCCTCTGAGATTCGAGTCGACTCACAGACAGCTCGAGTCGACTCCGAGACAAGCTTCACGTCAAAAGGCAGAAGACCAACTTTCGGAAACTGAGAGCCGAGTCGACTCCAAGGAAGTTCGAGTCGACTCCAAGACTGGATGAACCAAACGACAGAGAATCGAGAGTTCGGGCTCTGAGATTCGAGTCGACTCCCAGGACAGTCGAGTCGACTCGAGTGGACAAAATTCAAATTTGGATCCACGGACTTCAGTGGATGAGCCGACTCCAAAAATTGCCAGGTCAACTCCAGAAGTTGGCGAGTCGACTCCAGGTCAAGACGAGTCGACTCCCAGTCAAGACGGCAACTTTAATTCAAATTTGGAACAGTTGCCGAGTCGACTCCGGAAAAGCGTGAGTCGACTCCTGCTACAGCCGAGTCGACTCCTGATCGTGCGAGTCGACTCCAACCCACCAACGGTCATATTGTCAGGCTGCGCAGAGTGTGCAGAACGGCCAGAAAAAGCAGAGTAACGGCTAGTTTCCGTGGGGATTGGCTTAAATAGCCACAGAGGACTGTAGCAAGGAAGAGAACAGATACTCCACTCCAAGCATTCAAGTTTTCAAGCTCTCCAAGTGCTCTTAAACGAAAAAGGGGAGATCTGCATTTACTGCTCCAACAACTTCTTTCCAACAATCAAAGCTTCCTCCTCCTGCATTCAAGTCGACCACTCTTTTAAGAGGAGACCGGAGTTCCAGAAGCCATACCTCTTCACCAGCTTAAAAGTGTTTGAGGGCTTCTAACTCCTTTACGATTATATTGTCTTAAATCTGCTTTTTGAGAAGCTATTTTCTGTTTTCTCCTATCTCTTGTATTTACTTGATTCAATCGGGGGATTGAATCAAGGGGTTTAAGGTTGGTTGGTGAGCCAAGTTAAAACCAACGTGTGTAAGGGTTTGATTGTGAGCCCGGAAAAATAATCGGGGTTGGTTCTAGTCGGTGAGCCTGGGAAAACCGACCGAGTTCGTTGTGAGCTCGTAAAACAACAAGTTTGATTGTGAGCTTGCAAAACAACCGGCTGTAATCCAAGGGGGTTATAGTGAAATTCCCAAGTGAGACTTGGGGAGTGGACGTAGGAGCAAGGGTTAGCTCCGAACCACTATAAAACTTTGTGTTTGTAGTGCATTGTCTCTCATCTTCTTCCCCGCACATTACTCACAGCACTAGGCTTTAATTAAATAACTTGCTATAGTTTTTAATTAATCATCCACAAAGTTTTAATTAGCCAAATTATATTAAAAACCCAATTCACCCCCCCCCCCCTCTTGGGTTGTCTATCTGGGCAACATTTTCACTGACACATACACTGCACGAACCCTTATTCGTATGGGCTATGAGAAGGTGAACGGGCAGTGGGTACGTGCTGGAGCAGGGATTCAGGGTGATGCACCAGAGGGTGATGCACCAGATATTGGAGACCCTATCCCTGAGGATGAGGAGCCTACGGATCATCCTACAGCACCTTCAGAGGCTGGCCCTTCGTCATCTGTTCCTGCCGGAGACACAGATGAGTTTTGGAGTAGGATGACTGAGCTTATGTCAACTCAGGCGAGGACAATCACTGATGGACTGACGAGCAGACTGGATATTATGACTGCTGAGATCAGTGATCTTAGAGAGCAGATAGGAGCTCTACGGAGAGAGAGAGAGGTTCATGGACCATCTGTGCCATAGGCAGCTGAGTCAGAGATTTCGGCACAGAGTCATCCAGCTCACCGAGCTCCACGCCAGACTCAGTCCCATCAGGCTCGACCTCCCCTCGCCACTTATGCTAGAAGAATGAGGACTAGATCACAGCCATTAGATACCCCCTAGGCTGATATTAGCATTCTGATTAGAGCCTAGGATATGTATCTAGTTCTCATATGTATTTTGTGTTGATCATGTACTTTGAACTTTGATTGAGGAACATTGTATTTGTTTTGTTTTGGCATTATTATACTACAATGTTCCATTTTGATCAATGAAACTAAAATATTTGTTAATTATTGTGTCTATTTCCATGCACCTATTTGATGATAACAAAAAGGGGGAGAAGCAAGAAAAGAGAAATAAGTTGAGCAAGAAAAGAGAAATAAGTTGACAAACAAGTTAAAAATTATAATAAGAAAGCATATACATTTAAGGGGGAGCAATTTGTAGCAATGAAAATGATAAAATCTAAAATTTATATTGAATTTCAGAATTTGGCACATAGAATTTCAGAATTTGGCACATATCTTTCACACCTCGATACATAATCTGAAACTCATGCTTTATCTCAAATTTTTGAAGTTTCATCTTTAATGAAATATAAAAGAAAGGGGGAGTAATTCAAAAGGTCAAATTGGAAACATTTGGATGAAATAGGGGGAGACTTCAATCTCAAATTTGAAAAGCTGAAATTCGGCAACTTGAGCTCTTTTAAAACTAATTTTAAGACAAGTATCAATAGGCTCATACTCTATATTTTGTAATCATCAAAAAGGGGGAGATTGAGGATGATGGTGGTATTTTGATGATTAATACAATAATCAAGAGTATGTTACAAGTTAATTCGATACATCATTTATAAGTCTGTTACTCTCAGTACATTCGTATAATAAGATAAAGATGCATTTCATTGTTTATATGGATGAATCTAACCTTAAGTTGCAGCAAAGTGTGGATTGAGTCGACCCCAAGGTTGATTGGGTCGATCCCGGCACATCAAGAAAGCATCTGGCACACTTCTGCAAAAATGGCACGGATGAACAGTAGTTAGGTCGACCCAAGTAAAGAATGAGTCGACCCAAACCTCAAGCCTCTCAAGCCTCAAGAAAACAGTTCTCTGGAAACACTGAGAGGGTCGACCCAAGAGGAAGTTGAGTCGACCCAAACTTAAGTCGACCCAAACACTAAGAGGGTCGACCCAAAGGCAATGACATTCAAAAATAGATTCTCTGGAAACCCTGAGAGGATCGACCCAAGTGGAAGTTGAGTCGACCCAAACTTGAGTCGACCCAAACACTGAGAGGGTCGACCCAAAGGCAATGACATTCAAAAATAGGTTCTCTGGAAATCCTGAGAGGGTCGACCCAAGTGGAAGTTGAGTCGACCCAACTGAACCTTGAGTCGACCCAAAAAGATGTTGAGTCGACCCAAGTGAAGGAAGGCTGAAATGCAAGATTCTGTGGTTCTGAGAGGGTCGACCCAAGAAAAGGTTGAGTCGACCCAAGTGAAAGTTGGGTCGACCCCAGTGAAAGTTGAGTCGACCCAAGCACGGGCAGAAGCATAACGGCTAGTTCTACAGAAGTACTTTTTGACCTTCCAACAGTGAGTAACGGCTAGTTTTTGAATTCTAACCATTGGAGCTTGTCCAATGGATGAAGGAAACTATTTAAAGTGGCACTATTCATCAAAGAAAACATCCTTTTGCAAAATATCAAAGATTACACAAGAAAGACAAGTGCCCTAATCTTCTTCATCCAAGTGCTTCATTCAAGAGTCAAAAGAAAATGGTTGAGCAGATTCCAAGAGTCATTAAGAGCTCTATCCATCCTTGAAGAGTGAAGCATTCTTGACAAAGAAGAGAGAAGTCTCATCAAGCGATAACTATTCTCTAAACTCTTCTTTGTAGATTATAATTGTTATATTTGCTCATCTAGGAGCTTAAATCTTCTTACTTCTTTTATTAATCATCTTATAAAGGTTTGTTGGTAAGCCCGCAAAACCAATGGTGTAGGTTTATTGGTGAACCCGTAAAACCAATTGTAAAGGTTCGTTGGTGAGCCCGGAAAACCAACATAGGTTCGTTGGTGAGCCCGTAAAACCAACATAGGTTTTTGGTGATCCCGAAAAACCAAAGTGTAAAGGTTTTTGGATTGTGAGCCCGGAAAACAATCCAACTGTAATCCGCGGGATTATAGTGAATTTCCAAGGGGTCGCTTGGGGAGTGGACGTAGGTGCTTAGCAGAGCACCGAACCACTATACTTCCTGTGTGTTTGTATTGTGCTTTGTTATATTCCACTAACTCATCAATTGACATAAGTAAGATAGTAAAAATTAAGAGAAACCAATTCACCCCCCCCCCTGGCTTGTCACCTTGGGCAACACTTTGCTACTCGAGGTAGAGGATTCAAACCGAAGAACTTATTTTGCTAGAGTCAGTGAGCATGGGACCAGGTTTGTTGCCCCCGGGCTCGATGACCTACCCACGTGCACGATTTATGGAAGCTCTATGGTCATCTTTTTGAGGAGTTTGGCTATCTAAGGCACTCGGGAACCTCGGCAAGCTCGCTTATAATGGTGCTGCTGACACCTGCTGTCAGACATTCTCGATGGGTTTTGGGGCAGTGGATTAGAGGCCAAAACATGTGTTTCTTGGCTTTGCCGAGGGCGTACATATTGATCTAGCTGCCCTTGCTGGATGAGTGCTTTGATTTCATCCTTAGTTGAATGCACTCCTCCGTGTCATGGCTGCAGTCTCGATGGAAATGGAAGTACTTTTTTTGGCCTCTCTTGGTCATCGAACCCTTCATCAGATGTAATGGGCGTAAATAGCTCCTTCCTTTGATTTCTATGAGGATCTGGGCCTTTGGAACAGTAAGTGAGGTGTACCTCCCCAACTTTTGAGGAGGGCTCTTAGGCCATCATAATCCCCCCTTGTGCCAAGGTGAGACATTCCATGGCTCTCTTCGCTCCTCACGACTCCTCTTAGTTTCTTGTGGTAGTCTCCCATCATTAGATTTGTGGTGAGAGGCATTGCAACAAACTGAAGAGGTCGCACTTTTCTAGGAAGAAGAGGAAACTTGATGACCGTAGGCTACTCTTCATTGCAGACATTGAAACAAACTGATCTAGGCCGCGGACCTCTAGCGTCGCTATGTTGAAGTGGCTGACATATTCTTTGAGGGATTTCCTATCCCTCTGCTTAATGCCGGGCAGTGTGCTCAAGCCACAGTTTCGTTTTTGGCTGGAGACGAAGTGCGCCGCGAAAAGCCAGGTGAGCTGCCCGAAGGAGTGAATAGACTCGGGCCAAACACGGAGAACCAAAATCGAGTCACTTTGCAAAGGATCGCAAGGAACACCTTACAAAGCACGGCATCGGTGGCTCCATGCAGCATCATGAGAGCTTCAAGGTGCTAGGAATCCGAGGTGCTTTCGTACAACTCCACTTGAGGCATCTTAAACCGATGTAGGATCTGTTCCTCTATGATCTGCCGAGAGAAGGAAGGCTCCAAGAAAAAGTTAAGGTTGTTTCTCTCCCTTGGAGCTTGCCCTTTGAGGGCCCGAATCTGGCGGTCCATTTCCTCGATTCTCCCAGCTAAGGCAGGGGCCCTACAGGACGAATAAGCAATGGTCCATGATATAAACCAAAAGAAAATCAACTTTATAAGAAATTTCTAGTAGGTGTAGATAAATTACCTCCTAAGTAAAAATCTTTTTTTTGTTATTAAAACATAAAAGAGATTTGTCGACTATAAATAGTTTAATAGTTTCACTTAAAATAGAAGAGAAATATGTTGAGAAAAATGAGACTATGGATGTGTGTTATACAAAATTATTTGGTTCAAATATTGCATATTATGTGTGTGATGTGTTTAGCTCGATCTTGTAAAAAATTGATTAAGTTGTTTGAGCTTAATGATCTTATAATTTTAGACTAATCTATAATATTAGTCAACATGCCCACTAATGAGATTCGACCAGCCCATTAAAATAAATTATGTTCCAATATGCTATGACTTATATTTGATTGATTTAATGTATGCTCTTAGAGTCAAGAGATCAATCAAAAGATCAATAGTTGTAATTAAATTAGAATTGTCTCTAATAATTTTCGTCCAACATAAAATATGGCAACAAATCATGCAGACACTTGAGCACATATGACACACATGTGCAATTCTATTTTTGATAAGTTTTTTTAAGATATGATCTCTGTATTTTAGATATTTGACTGACCAAATAATTTTAAAAAATTACAAACTTTATATCACTAGAAAGCTCTTGAAATAAGCTTTCCAACGGTACCAATATTGATAGGATTTGAATGAAAATCAAATATAAAATAATAAGATCTCTGCACACTGCTAGTTTTTAATTCGATTTTTATAAACTTTGAAATTATGCTAGCATATCTTATTTTTATGTCATCATATTATTATAAATTATGTTAACTAATATTTATTTGTCAAATGTATGTGTGTTCTCCCATTTACAACCCCATCTAAAGATAATTTGGGATTAATATCCCAAATGGTCCACTAGTTACATCTAATTTTGTTATGTGTGTAAAATCTATGTGATTTTGATTTTATTTATCAAACCTCTAATGGAGTGTAAGAGAACTTTAGAAAAATATATTTGCTGATTGAAGAGAAAGAAATTTCATCCATTTCATCAAAGAATGAATAACATAAGTAAATCAACCAAATCAAGCTTGAATGGTTTAGATGATGCCATGTGCCATCCTAATCATGTTGAGAAGTAATCTTGCCACAAGAAGGGGACATCCAAGCCATGTACTGAAGCATGTCAACCATACTCAAATCTGTGCAAAATTCAAATCATGCCAACTTTAAAAAAATAAGATCAATTTGAGCATATGATGATTAAAGAAATCAAGCCCATCAAACCAATCATGCCTTATGGTTGAAGATTGATGGAAATCAAGCCATAAATGTCCTCCAACGTTTCTTGCCCTCTCAAGCCATAAATAAAGACCTTTGGTGAAGTCTCAAAACACACCACTCGGCCAAAGCATCCCTCTCTCGGCCGAGTTCTTATCTCCTCTCATAGTGCTCTCATATTGCTCCTATTGTGCTCTTATTTTATTATTGTGAGAGAATTGTATAGTGAGCCTATTTATATATTAGATTTGTGAGAATCAAAGTTTATAATTGTAAGAACAAGCTTGTGAGGTATCAAACTTGTGGGCTTTGAATTCAAGCTAGTAGAGTACTAGATTGGAGAGTGTAACTTGGTGGTTTTTAAGTTGTGGTGCTATTGCAAGTTGGTGGTCTCCAACTTACATATTGTAAAGAGTTTTACAACTAGTGAAACCTCAAGGCGGGGCTATCCTTAGGAGAAGGTGAACGAATGCAAGGGTTTCGCCGAACCACCTTATAAATATTGGCTTCATCTCTCTATCCCTATCTCTCTTTATTTATATATCTTATTTGGTTGGCTTGATTACTAAGATTTACTATTATTGTGATTGTTTAATATTTGTTTTAATTTGCTATTATTTTTATAGACACCTAATTCAACCCCCCCCCCCCCCCCCCCCCCCCCCCCCCCCCCCCCTCTCTCTTAAGTGTTGATTTCAAAATATAGGGAAAATCATATACTGTCTAATAATTTTCAGTGTAAGGTAAATCTAGTAGTGAGAAACAAAAATAAAAAATTTGAAAAGGAAAAAACTAATAAACTCAAGCCTCAAATAAAATTTAATAAAAATAAAAATAAAATATCTGTTGCAAATCCTAACATTTCGAGAGAAATTGCCGCTATTGAAAGGATAAGCTCCTAAAAAATTAAAAAGATTGGAGTAGCCCACAGACAAACATGACGACCGCGAGATCCAATTAACTTGGAACCGATGATAGGTTTGTTTCTATAAACCTTAAAAAAAACTAGTATATCAATATACTGATTGATGGATTAATACGGATGATAATATACCTGTTTGTACTAATGAATCCATGTTCTTCACTTATCAACTCTCCAATAGAAACACTGAGACTGTGGGGAACTCCAATATTGCTACATGAGAGATGAAGGTAGAGTAGATTTGATATTGACACCAGCAAAACTCTCCCTCTTCATAAAGTGCAGCATATACCAGAAAGCATCTCACCAATAGTTGTTTGCCAACAAGGTATGGCTATAAAATGACCTCCGAGTCAAATATGTTGGTTGTAACCGAAAATAGCATTTTCATTAGGAGTTATATGTTCGATTGTTTATTCAAATTGAATGTAACAAAACTCAAAAATTATAAAATTAGTTCTTTTATTTACAATATTATGTCTTTTAATATGTGTCATGGTAGACTTGGGCCCTGTTTGGAAGAGCTGTTGGCAGTAGAACTTTTGTAAGTAGAGCTGTTGAAAGTCGAACTTTCTGAAATAGAGTTTTTATAAAAAGTTGTTTGCTGTTTGGTAGCTACATTTCTAAAGTGTTGTGGCATTTTAACATGTGTTTGGTAAACAAACTGAGAAAATACTTTTGTATGACAAAATTAACATAAAGGACATTGCATAGTATTATACAATAGAGCATAATAAAATATAACATATTAATACATAAATATATGATATAGTATAATATTATTGTAATATAATATAATATTATTATAATATAGTAATATAATATTGTATACTATAGCATAATAATTTAATATAATATTAAATTATTTAACATAACATATCAATGTATTATGATATAATGTAATATAATATTATATTTATAATATAATATAATAATAAAGGTACAAAATATTATAATTATTAGCATACATTAATTTTTCATAATATAAAATAATATTAAATTATTTAACATAACTTATTAATGTATTATGATATAATGTAATAAAATATTATATATATAGTATAATACAATAATAGAAAACAAGAATACATTTTCTTTCACGGAAGAGAGTCTGATCCACGGTTATGGTTCTTTGTTAGGACTCCAGCAGATTTTTAGATTTATAAAAGGACAAAGTATGTAATTATTATATTTTATTATGAGTATTTTAGTAAAAAATAAATAGCTTCCCGACAAAGCTCAAAACAGATTTTTCGAAAAGCTTCAAATTAGAGCTTCTTGCAGAAAGCTGTTTTTAGCTTGCTAAAAAAGCTAAAACAACTTTTTAAAATTTTTATCAAACACTTTTTTTGTCTAAATGTGCTTTTGGAGGGCCAGAAACTTCTTTTTGGCCCTCCAAAAGCTCCCCCAAACGGAGCCTTGGTCATATAAATTATAATACTATTAAGAGAATGATGATCTTAATTTTGATTCCTAAATGTGATAAAAATACAAATGAATAATGCAAGACATGTACAACCTGAGCAACCAAGAAAACTATTTAAAATGGTATATAGAGAAACTAAATTTTTTTAAAGTTAATATATAGTGATGCATGTGACTTAAATACTCTAACAAAAAATGGGAAAAGATATTCATTACTTTATAGATGATTTTTTTTAATTACTATTAAGTGTATCTTATTATAATAAAAATATGAAATTATGATCGGTAAGAGTGAAGTTGAAAATAAACTTACTAAAAATATTAAAATTATTTAATTAAATAAAGGAGAAGAATATATCTGTAATAGTTTTTGTAAAATAAATGGTATCATTAATTAAAATTCTGTGCATTATTTCAAATCCGGTTTAATGGAGTATTTGAAAAACAAAATAGAACTTTAATTGATATGGTTAATTTTATGATTGCTGGCTCCAAAGTAACTTTTAATTTGTGAGAGGAAGCACTGTCATTTTCTTAAAAAAATTTTCCATAAAGATTCTGACCTAACATTTAATGAAATATGGAAAGATAGAAACCCTAATTTGAATTATCTTAAAATATGGAGGTGTTTAGCCAAGGTTAAAATCCCTAAAAATAATAAGAGAAAACTAGACCATAAAAATATAGATGGGGTTTTTATAGATTATTCACAAAATAGTAATGCTTATAGAATTATGTTCAAACAATCTAAAATCAATGGAATTGATATGAATGTGATAGAGCCTAGAGATATCATTTTCTTTGAAAAATATTATGCCTCTTAAGAAAAAAGTTGATAGATCTTTTATTCTTTCTTATCTAACTTCTAGCAGCAATTCCAACATAGAGAATATTAACGTAAATACTAACTCTTACTTTTCAATCCTTGTTGAAAAGGATTGAAAGGATATACATATAAATATATATATACATACATACATACATACATACATACATACATATATATATATATACACACACACACGCACGCACAACAAATAATAAATTATTTTGAAATATTCTCATATATACATATATATATTCACATAATTATATATAAGTTTATATCCTTTTTATACAACAAATAATAAAATTATTATGAAATATAGTCATATTGTACATAATACAAATTAACAAACATATGTGAAAGCTGCTAACAGAGTCTAAGTTGCAAAGTTTTTTATATTCAATCAATGTCATTACAGGTAATGGACTCCTTGCTTTGATACAAAGGAATTGAAAGTAACAACAAACATTGCCAAACATAATTCCCCTATTATTACCCAATTTGATCCCCCATTATTTCCCAATTTGACAAGGTACAATACGAAATGTTCATCACGCAAGCACCTCATAGCTTCGGAAGATAAGCCGAGCCCTACCATACAGAACCTTTCTTAGTCAATAGTTAGTTAGTTACCTTCAGGTTTGACAACACCACAGAACCGGACATCGAACATATCCTTCAAGTATCTAAATAGAACAGGTAGGATTTTCACAACCACCAAGAAAAAATTCATCCAGCTTTTGAAGATATGCTATAAGATAAAATAGATAGGGGTGGCAAAATATGACCCGACTTGCCAATCCGATCCGTGTTCAACCTGCCATAAATAGGTTTGGATTTAGCCTAAACAGATTCATGTCGTAAACAGGTTGACCCGTTTAAACTGTTTATTAATTAGGTCGGACACAGATTTTAGATGTCTGACCCGTTTAACTCGTATAACTTGTTTAACTGTTAGGCTGATAGATAAGGGCCACAACCCACAAGATAAGGCCCAGGGCCGGCCCAACTCTCCGCCTCAGCTTGATTTCACCGCCTCGGTCCGATTTCAGCGCGAGGTCCACCATCCGCAACTTTTCCTTAGAGTTAGGGTTTGTCCAATGGTGCTGCCCGAGCTCTATTCCCTCAGTATCCCTCTCCCCTCTCCTCTCCTCCGGACTTCCGCCTCTGCCCTCTCCTCCCCCTTGTCGACTACTTCCGCTTCCCCGTCGACGACCACCGTGGCGGCTCGACGAGGTCTTGAGACACTGCTTCCGCCTTCTTGGGGCTTTTCATCATCTCGCGAGTTCTAATCTGGTCGCCAACGGTGAACTACCTTGGCTTCTCCACTGCGACGGCCTCTGCCTCCCGCCCTATCTGTGCATTCTCTCATCGTCTCCGCTAGTAGTATGGTTATGCTATCTCTAATTTCCTTCTGCCATCTCTTTTTGTCTCTGCTTCTTGATCTTGAGGATCTTAGATCTCAAATAAAGTTTAGTGGTGGTCTCACCTTCCTACTTCCTTCTACCCCTTATTTCCTTTCAGACTCTTGCTTGCATCGCCACTGTTTCGCGTTCTGAAGTCCAAACCTGGGGGGAAAAGGATAAAAGGATGGAAAGAATGACTGCAATGAAAGGGAGAAATTGGTACCTAGCCTGACCCACTATCAAAAGCAAAAGGATAAAGAAGCGAAAAGAGTGCAGCACAAACTTCTCCTTCATTTTGTATTCTGAGTTGTTGGTTGTTGTCGATAGAAGAATTCCTAACTTCCCCTTGCTTGAAAGTCTTTCACCGAGACATTTCAAGATCTCTCTCTGGTCTCTATTCTCGACGTTTTTATTACTCAACTCTGCATACCCACCTCTCCAAGTACACGCATTGCAATCCCTCTCACATTTTCCTCCCCCCCTACTTCGTCCTTATTCGTGAATATTAAACATTGCAATGCAAACAAGTTACCTATTTATTAAACAGGTTAAACGGATCGAATCATATTACTTATTTATTAAACATTGTAACTTCTGACCTATTTAATAAATAAATCGTATTGAGTTTTATGATTTTTCGACCTATCTTGCATCTGATCCGACCTATTTATGTCCGACCCGATTGCCACCCCTAAGAACAGGTGCCCTTACCACAACATTATCTCGCAGATCTAAAAGCTAACTTGCCACCAATATATGCTAGGCGCATCCCCCTAGTACTCGTTTTCCCCCTCAGTTTTTTATCATTAAACAGGGAACTACGTGGAACATTTTACCCTAGGAATACACAAATTATGGAAGAATAAAAAGTCCCAAAATCATAAATTTAAGGATTAAAAATGTTTTGAGAAGGTTATTATTTGGCAAAGTGTAACCAGAATTCTTCAAGGACATATCAAAGCCTGACTAGATTTGCTTAAAAGTAGGTCGTCAAGGTTACACTCTGGTATCATAAAGTACTTACCGCCAAAAAGGGATGGCCATAGGCAAGTTCCGTTTGCCAGACCCCAAAACATGGAAATAAGACGTTGGAAATTTTCCTTAGATAAAAATAAATTTTCCACAAATACTGTATCACTAGCTAAACTAGTCATGATATATTACCTGGTCAATCATTAAACAAAAATTTCTGCCAGCAAAAATAAATCTTCACGATGACCCAGAGTGCAAAATCCTTCATACATCACAGTAAATGAGGAAAACGGTGAAAACCTAGTAAGTAATTCCAGATTCCAGCAGGATTTGCAAAAATTAGGGCATACTAAAACAATGGGCAGTCACTTTTTCCTGAGAGAAATAGGCTTTCTAGATCTTTGATTTCAAAAGATCCACGAAAACAGTCAGCAATTGTGGAGAATAATAACTTTTATAGAAACAAACGCAGGCAAATTTGCAAAACGGGCAACCTAAATCAGCACAGCAATGCCCAAGTGAAATCTAACTTTTGACTGTCAAAAATCAATGTTTCCTAAGAAAAAATTTTATTAAGCCAATAGTAAACTTTGAAGAGAATTTTGCAAAGCTGATACCGATTTTGGAAAGTACCCATATACATCATCCATCAAAAATCCATCCGTTTAGTCCCTAGACTTTAATCACAAAAGTGACATCTCATATATCTCAGGGATTTCATGGTCAAAAAAATATCCCTTCCACATCCTCGAAAAAAGGGGGTTTATTATTCGGAACAACTATAAGAAACCCTCTATTGGAAAGGCAACTCGTATCTGAGATCTTAAAATAGAAACAATTTTGTAGTTTAAAAAGTAGTATTGCTGCCAGACCACATTCTGAAACCATTGAGAAAACCAATCCAAGTATCCCAATACTATCATTCTAATACCATGTGAAAACTGATTTCTGAATGTTCACAACTGAAACCTCTCCAAAAAGCTCATACAAATGTCAACTTCAAGAAGACGAGGGACTGGGGAAATGTCCCAAAAGAAAACCAAATGAGAATTCCAAATACATACCTTACAGTGAACCAGGATATTTTGCGCCTTCACTGCTTTGCACAATGCAAACCATAGGGCCATTCGTGCCTTAGAAGTTCACCTCAATGTTTTACAGTGCACCACAAGATTCCAAATGAGTCGATTTCACACAACATCCAAAAAGTTATTCCTTCAGTCCTAAGGTTTTGGAAATGTTGATACGCAAAAACAGAATGCTTAACATGGGGGTAGATTCTGCATGAGGAGATCTCATTTGAAGGATTCAAAAACAATCAAGTATAAGACAGATGATCCAGGTTAAATACTTAAGATTAAAGAAAGTTTTGACACCTCACATAACAAATTCCCTTATATCTGGTATCTCATGTACTCAAAAATTTGGGCTTTTTAAGCGATCACATGATCCAACAAACAAATGCAGAAAAGCCTGACTAAAGCATATGCTAATAGATCTTCAAAGAATTTATAGTCATGGTCAACTAGTAAAATGACCAAAAGTCCCAACTTGAAGACAAACATTAGTGGTGGATCATAATAACTTATGAACTCATTAGTAAGAGGTTGAATTAATAGGTAGTAAATGGGGAAACTCTTAATTCCAAATAATAAAAAACCAATCCCTGCAGAAACAAGATTGAGCTTGTGCTGTGAAAGCTGAATCACATCCATTTTTTGGGGGAATAAAAAAAGTTCAGGAAAAACTATATCATAAGATATTTGTAACCAAAAATAACCATCAAATGTAAATTTGAAGCCCATTTCCTTCAATATTTCAAGCAGAAACTAGTTGCCACAAATGAACCATATCAATATTCAAAATTGAGATATTTGCGTCCGACTAAGGCAGATTATACTTATTTCCTGGAAAAGTTGACGACAATATGATAGGAACAATAAATTTGCAAAACATTAAGTCAACAGTTCATAGTCAACACGCTTTAAATATTTAAATCTCTTTTACAATAGACACACGAGCCATTTGAAAGGCTTTTAAGAAACCAAAATAGTTGCTCAGAGTACTACATATTTTGAAAGATTGAAAGAGAAAAGAAAATTAATGATAGGGCAGAAAACTCAAGTTTTAAAGTAAGAAGTAGCTATAGAAAGAAAAATTTGCATTTGTGTGAGCGCAGTAGCAGGAACTCCAGAAGAATCATCTGCCCAGAACTTAATAGATAAATGCACCTAGAAAGGATCTGCAAGATGCATAAGAAACACGAAAATCATTTAAAACAAATATACATACATCCAGTTTAAACCTTAAAGGCAGTGAAAAGACACTGCTGCCAGCACAAATCAGCATTTGAATTCTAGATGCAAATGAGAAATACATTTTACAGATACAAACTAATGTGAACGTATTTCATCGAAATCAGGATTTTGCAGTGATAAAAAATAATCTGCAAAATGTATTGCATTAGAGTATGAATAAGAAATTGAAAAGCAATTACCAAATATTTGTATAAACAAGAAAGGTTCAGCCATCACAAAATACTAAGAAACAAAAATACTTCATAACTTCAAAACAAAAAAAAAAAAGAAGTTTGACATGAATGAAAAATTGCACAAGAAAGCAGAATTTGAGATAAAATTATTTAAGTAAGAGCCCAATATTTTACATAAAAAAATAAGCTCAAAAGAATTCAAGTGTGCCCTAGTTGCAAACCAATCATTAAAAAAGGAAGGTCTTCAAAATAAGAACCAAAATATCCATCCAACATATAGAAAGGTATGATACTTATCTCCCTGTATCATAATTCTGACTGGTGCTAAAACGAAATTTCATGTCAACACATAAATCAGGTGCATCTACTCAAAATCATCTTTCTCTGTATCATGCTTTAATATATCAGATATATGTACTTAAAAATCATGTTTTCTATGCTCAGCTCATATTTTTACTATGAGCGACCATCAAAGATTCGAAACTCCGGTTTTCTGGATCTTAGGCATCCTATGAAGCAAAAGGTTAATTCCAAGAAAAGCTTCTGGTATCCTCACCAAGTCTAGAGTAAAACGAATGTCTAAAACCTTTACCAACACAACCGCCACGCAGCAAAATCAATGCAATGGCATAAAAGGGAGAAGTAACAGCTAAGGATATTGAAAAACAAAATCTATTATCATTATGTAATTCCATGCTCATTAGGGTCTATCTAGATGTTTAGGGAAAAAAAACCAAAGGATCAGAAAAATATGTAGGAACAGAATGATGCTCCAGAAGAAAACCAAGATAACGACAGTAGTTGCTTGTTTTTGCATATGCAGGAAAATTTTATTAGAATCAAATTTAGCTAAACAATGGACTACAATGTAGCTTGAGGTAAATTTGACCTGCTACCAGGTTTTTCAATTTGATATTTCAAGTTTTAGCTATTAATTATAAGTTGTTGGTAGTACAATCAATAGCTTGGTATCAATCTCAAAATTTAGATACCAGCTACTAAAATAAAAATGAAAAACCACGAGATGATCCCATGAGACGATAGAAACATGTACTACAGCAAGATGGGATTGAAGTTCATTGAGTATGATAGCTCATTTAGTCAAGAGAAAGAGAAGCAACCCAAAATGCTTAAGATTCCATGTTCCTCATTAATGTTACCTGGAATCTTAAGCTCAAGGACTTCAACAGACACAGAACCTCTGCACCAAGAATGGCCCTATCTTATATTCAGGTTGCTAATTTAGATATACAGAGTTGGACATTAAGAAAGGTCATGAGATCAATGCTGGGAATAGTGATGTGAAGTACGAATACAAGGATTGGAGAGGATGCTAAGACCTGCATTGGTCTGTGTCTTCCCAAACTGATGACTCTAAACATGCAAGCATCCAGATGTCAAGACCTCTATGATTCTAAAGAAGACCATGCGGATCCATCTTGTAACGAACCTTTCAATTCACCTTTGGCAACATCAGTTCATTACAAAAATGAAGGCAATGTGCAGAGGGTTCGTAGAAAATGAACCTCATAGCAATGGTGGTTCCTGTATCAAAAAGAAAACTCAACAATATCTTGAAAGTACAAAGAAGCCATGCACTAGGAAAAACTAGAGAAGGATTCTTATACAAATGTAAACAAACAGCACCTAGATGAAAGTATTGTTTTCACGTTATGATGCTAGATAACCTTCCAAAAATGCTTGGATACTGATGTGAATAGCAAAATGATAACAAAAAGTTTGAAAAAATCAAAAGAAAAAATCCCCTAGAAAGAATACATTACAAACAAGTCTTAACAAGGAAAAAGATACTATTAAGGTTCATGTCTTTAAGGGTTAATATCTTCTTCTCCAACCTTATTTTTGACCCCAATCCCCATTCAAGCACATCAATAAACAGATAGAGAGGTGGGGGTGGATGGGCGGTAGGTGGGGGTTGACAGTGTAACTTGAGCACTTGAAATAGCAGTGGTTTTTTTCAACCAATGTCACCATTCGGAGACCCGAGTCCTCCGAGCCAATAATGAAAGAAATTAAGGCTGGTTCAATGAGGACCAGAGGAGTTGGGATTGCGTCAGTAAGGATGTAAGAAAATTTTGAGAGAAGGAGTGAGTTGGACAAGGATGAGAAGAGGTTTTTCAGCTTTTGTGATGAATTTGATAGGAAGGGTCTTCTTAAGATTGGAGGAGGGGTGATTTTTATTTTGTTTCAAGGAGCAAAGTCGCTTGCAAAGCATGGGGAAAAAAATCCAAAAGA
Source organism: Phoenix dactylifera (assembly GCF_051530095.1). Lineage (NCBI taxonomy): Eukaryota > Viridiplantae > Streptophyta > Magnoliopsida > Arecales > Arecaceae > Phoenix > Phoenix dactylifera. The sequence continues at coordinate 15,678,887 of NC_143191.1, forward strand.
AGTAGGTTTTTATATTCCCAAGGAATCTTAGTTTCTTTGGTGTTTTTTACATTAAATTTTACACAGACAGCTTTAGAGATCTTGCATAGTTGCAAATCTATGAGTTAGAAGAGGAATATGGACACCTGAGTGACAGCATTATGACACCAGAGGTGCAAAAAAGATTGCAAGGAAAATTTTGAAAGTTCCTCGATAGAAATTATTTGAGCCTGTGGGCCAACAGTCAGGCAAATTGTCTTCCTAAACAAAAGCATAAAATTGAAAGTATGCAAGGTACTTGTGAACTCGAATGATCAGCCTAATTAACCTGAAGAGCGCTTTACCCTGCTTGACTTCTTTTAAAAGAAAGAAACTGGGAGCAGAACCACACAGCTAAACTTGCATTGGTTGATCAAAGCTATATCAATGCAAATGCAGAAATGGGCTGGAAGGCTTTTACTACTCCATTTTTCATTGGTTGATCAAAGCTATATCATGTGATTGCAGAACAGGGCTGCAGGCTTTTATTACTCCATCAATTCATACAATGCCAATTAGTAATTAAAAATATTAACTATAAAAACATTAGATCTTTTAATAACAACATTTGATAGAAGGATTTAATGTTTAACTAAAGATATGACTTTACTTTTATAATTATACCGACGATGAAAAGTTAACGTATAGGATAAATTTCTTTTAATCAGTTCATTTCACTTCTAATCAGGGTTCGCCGTCTCAGTACGGATCCCATTCCGATACCATCCTATTACAGTGTCAGTATGCGGTACAGTATGAGATGGCAAGATTTACCAAGTGTCGGTATGGTATGAGACTGCATACTAGTTTGATAACGGTACAATATGATGCGCCTGGTGAACCTTGCTTCTAATATAGATGTGAAGCAATTGGTTTCTTAGTGCATTGTCACAATTAAAAGAAAATGTGCAACAAAAAAATTATATCAACATGGAAATGATAAGGTCATTCTTGCTACAGTATGCTTTGATTGATGGGTTATTAAAAAACAAATAAGAATACAAAATAAGATCAAAACTCCTTTGCAAAGCGAGCATATAGTAAGCATGTTCCACAATAGTAGAGTACATGATCAAGTCTAACTAGGTTTCTTGGTAGGGCATTATTATAGCTTTTTATCCATATTAATTTGTTTCAAGTATCATAAAATGAAGTCGCCACTAAGCCATGACAGGCCTCAAAGCTGAGATTTACTATAATCACAAGAATATCTAACATTTGACAAGGAAAATTATGCATCCCTCTAAGAAATTTGTTTTTATGGTTGTAAGTCTGTTTATAGTGGCTACAATATCATCAATAAGTCTAAACATACTTCTTGTGTAATGAATTTAGTAACACTTATCCGATATATATATCAATTGTATTTTCTTAGTTTCTCCTTATTATTTAGTGAATTTCATGACTTGGGCCAACATAATCTGGGTTCCCTTCTAGGCATAGTATAGTATTTCAAAAGCTTAGCAATCATCTTTCAAGATATGTCATGTAACTTCAAATTAAGCAACATGGTTTTAATACTAGCTGTTGTCTTTGAATACATAAATGGCATTACTTGGGAGAAAAAAGAGTTATCCCATCTCTAAAAATCTTCTAATCAAGAATTCTTTTTGTAACAAGAGAAATTAAAATACATGTCTCCTCAAAAATTTAGCCAAGGGCAATAATATTGCATGATCTGTCATAAGAATAGTTAAGCTTTGCTTGCATATACATGGTAATCATATGATCTTGTATCACAAGCACTGGCAATTTCTTTCAAGCTTTCAGTTGAAAATAGTAAAAAAAATAATGAGAATTTGCCATCAAATGAACTAATTAATTTCAATAGAGCATTTATCCATAGAACCTTAGGTAGTAAAATTATCAATTTCAATGAAAAGCATTTGAATTCAACTTCTAAGGCCCCATTTGGCAATGCTTTAGGTAGTAGAGCTTTTATCTATAGAACCTTAGGTAGTAAAATTATCACAAGTTGATCTTTTAATAAAAAGCCGTTTGCTGTTTGGTAACTACATTTCTGAAGTATGATACAACTTTAACATATGTTGATCAACCAAACTGAGGAAGTATTTTCAGGATCAAAAAATGACAATAAAAGACATTGCATAATAGTTTCAATTATCTAACTATTTGTTCTATCAGAAACTACTATTACAAAGTATTCTTAAATTATAAATTATCTTGATATTTAATCTAGATAATATGATAAATAATAAATTTTTATATTTATTATAAAAATATAAGAATATTTCTGTAATATTATGAAATTATAATAACATTACTATGATAATAATATGATATTATTATTTTAAAAATGTTATATTATATTACAATTTTATTATAACACAATGATATTATATTATTATAATACATTATTATATTAGAATAATAATAATGATGATGATGATATAATATTATTATAATATAAAACAACATAATACAATAAAGATGATATATATAATACAATACAATACAATATTTTAATATAATATATGTAATACAATACAATAAAATATAATACAATATTGTATTCTATTAATAGTACACTAGTTAATTCTATTTTATTATTATATTGTACTATCTTGTTATTATAAGATATTGTTAAGTTGTGAATTATTTAAATAATTTATTCCTAATAATATAATAAATAAATTCAAAATCCTTCTCGCATAAAAAACACCAACTTAAAATTATGGTCATAAAAAGTATTTTTAAATTAATATTTAAAAACTTCCTGTTGCGAAGACTTGAACCAAGGTCTCTCTAGTGAGTTTTTGCCACGAGAGAGAGAGAGAGAGCGCGCGCTTCCAAACACATCGCAAGTAGATGTTTTGCTCAAAAGCTCCTAATTAGAGTTTTTTCCTAGCAGACTTTTTTCAACTTTTGAAGAAACCAGAAAGCTATTACAAAATTTTTACCAAACATCTTAAATCATTCAAAAGAGCATTTTTCAAAAAGAGCTTTTCAGCCCTCCAAAAGCAATGCCAAATAGAACTTAAATAAGATATAGCATAGCATCTTGGAAAAAGTTGTTCAACTACCTACAGCCATATCAACGTTTCAACCGGCAAAGATGAAGAGATATTTACAAATATGATAATGTGTTAATACATAGTAGTATCCAAGAACTATAAACAGATTAATCAGCATTTTGATTGATGACAAGCCAAACAAAAAAAGCCAAAAAAAGGATCAGCAAAGACATACTAAAACACTTAACATCAAGTAGGAACCATAATGACATAGAGATGTTCTACAAGACAATGATGCAACTGCAGCCACGGGCAATATTTATATTTTCAGTCCTTCATAACTTAAAACTCTAAACAGAATTTGCAAACACGGGCATCATATATATGTTAGAACATGTAGAAGATAATGCATAAGCAGATGGTAGAAAAATTCAGAAACATAATTCAATGCAATGATAAATAAAATCTTGAATGTAGCATATGCTTTTGATACAGCAGTTTTGGTTTCTTCGATCCTCCAATGTTGATGTACATTCTCAAAAATGAATTTCATGGTATTTCTCATTATTCCAGGACTTAATTAGATCAATAATGAGATAAGATTCAATCAAACTTCTTGTAGGACATACCAATAAGAGAGGGTGGAACCACAAAAAAGTGTCATATAAATAAACACCTAGGCACCTAAAGAGACCTTTCCAGCCCAGCTGATAGCCAACTAGGCAGACACTACATATTTAAACATCTATAAACTCCATCGCTGTTAATTTACAATTCCAAAACTCTACTGTATTTTCACTATTATGAATAAAATGAACTTACATAAATAAACCAAGAATCGAATTAACATGACTTTATTTTAACTCTTCTAAAAATAAAAGGGGCCCCCTCCGGGCTTTTATTTCGAACGAAACAGGGGACCGGAGACGGAGCCCCTCCTCCGCCTCCGCCATGCGGCGGCTCCCCAGCCACCGCCTCCTCTGCACGGCAGCTCTCCAGCCCTCCGCTGGCTCTTCGCCGGCCTCCCCTTCTCTCTCTTTTTATCTCTCCCATTCTCCCTCTCCCCTGCCTCCTCTACTGTGTTGATACAAGCCCGGCACGGCACAGAGCCGTACCGACCCATGCCGTCAGACAACCACTCTAAGGCCCGGTACCGGCACAGCAATCATTGCTCAAGAAGCTTTTAATTTCCTTGATCTTTTCAAGAAAAATATATTTAATCCTAAATAGTGATCATCAACTTTATATTTCTTATGAAACATGAAATTCACCAAATGCTATAGTATACGTGTCAACACTAGAATATTTAAAATGCTTCGTATGATTATGCAAGGATTCTACTTTAATTAGCATGCCAGACATAACCCCACACCCAATAGTGAGAAACTAATAGCAGAAACTTCTCAAATTACCTATTCCCCTTTACTTTTCAACCACAGCATCGTAACCAAATAACATAAGTTACAACTTTACCAATATAGCATCCGCAATAAGTCTCTTATTTACTTCTGGAAGTTGAATTTTGCATCATAGGATATCATTTCAGAACATCTCAGTGACATTGCAAAGTAAGGTTCCCATGTAGGTGCACATAAGCAATTCAGCAAGCCTACGAATAGTATGGCAGGAAATGAATATGGGTGTGCATATCATTTTTTTTTATCTAGCTTAATTGGATAGTTGTAATCAGCTAGTCTAAATAGATGGTTTGGATTCATTGGTGATTACGTTGGTGTAACTTGTCAAGAACTCATGAGCTCACTACAAAGGAACCTGCAATGTCCATGAATTGTTGAGACCTAATACCAAGACTGGTCTACTTTACAACGAGCACATCAAGTGCTCCTCAACATTATTTCCTTCTCCTCCTTCGATCTCTCTCTACTAAAATTTTAACTCATTGGCTTGCAATCCTGCTGCATTAGTGAGATGGATCTTTTAAATTGTCTTCTCTTTTTTTGTTGAATTATGAGCTCCACAACACTAAATGCTTTGTAAGCAAGATTCTCTCTAAGTGCTGCACATTTTTCTCAATTTTCTAAAAGCAAGAGGCCCCACGCAGGAGGACAACAAATCATATAGCACATATGCAGTATGCAGACACAAAAATGGGTGCACATGCACTTGTTATTTTATTAAATATCTTATAAATAAGTAAAAATACAAAATAATACAAAGTAACAATAAATAAGAATCGAAAAATTAATAACAGCAAGAACTAACAATTGCTACTTACTACTTGCCATTTACTCCCTAATAGCAACTTTTGGCATTACTATGAAGTTATCATCATTAAAAACAAATGTATCCGCACCAGCCATAACGTACATCTAGCAACCAACAGACTGAATCCATGCTGCTCACACAAGCTAGCAAGTTGTCCACCTCATGTGCAGCCACATGATGCTATGCTTAGCAACATGCCTATATAGATTCGCATCTAATATCATTTGGTGTTCTCATTTTCAAAATATCTACTGGCATAAGAACATATCAAGTTATTTTTGTAGAAGCAGATCAAATATTGAGATAGCATTATCCAGCAACATCATTGTTGCCTCTATCATTAAATCAAAATGACATGCAGCCCATGACTGGTATATTAGGTTAAAGACCTCTAGAAGCATGAATACTTGGTAAATGAGGAAACATAAAGCTGATTCCAAATGGCTGGGGAGAGGCCGGATGGTTATACTTATGAAAGCATGGACTTTTCTCATCCAAGCAAGCCACCATTCCAGCCACACTGCTCTCAACATATTGTACGTTAACTCTCAAAAATAATAAGAATAATAATAATAATAATCAAGAGCATCTAATCTCTCCAACATTGAGCACACACTGTTCTCACCAGTTGTGTCACATTTACCAACCTTGAGCACACACAAATAAGTATCACAAACACTTTGGCTATGTAGATCTGAAGCTGATGACCAATCTCCCAAACCAATGACCATTCCAGGAACTTCTTACCAAAGTCATTTTTCATATATTTTTATGTGTAGACAGACTTCCCACCAAAATCAAAACCAAGAATATGCAAACTCCGGAGTTTTTGAAAGATAAATACCCATAACAAAAGCTGAAACAAAAAAAAAAAACTATACAATATATATGGTTTCAGGGGTCAAAGTAATGAAGAGCAATACAAATGATAATACAATTAAAGATAACCCTGACACTAGTCTATATATAGAGTGTTGATTTCGCATAGCAAAAACAAAATAGAAAAATGCTTGCAGGATGGCAAGATATTAACAGGAGCAAAAAAACCAAAAACTCTTTATCTTATTGTTAGTATCCATATTGTCAAAGAAATTAGATAAAAAAAATTTACCAAACACCATACAGATTGCAAGTTATTGTACCTGAGCCTTACCTAATGACCCATGTAAGGTCTTACACCGCCCATATGCCCAAGACCCTGCTGGTTCCGTCCAGCTCCTCCTTGCCCTATCTGTGTATTCCCATATCCACCTTGCGTTGGTGCCTGCACCACATAACCTCCCATCACTCCAGCATTCATATTTCCCGCAACAGCAGGCACCTGATTCACATAAGTGCCCTGCATCCCATGCCCCCCACTGTTCACCATTGGGCTGGGAACCACCTGGTTCACTGCCGGTGTGCCCAGTCCTGCAGAACCAAGAGTGCCTAAAAGGTTCGTCAAACCCAACCCTGCCCCCTGGCTGGCAAGGAATGCAGTCAGAGCCTGCCCCAATGTTGGGTTCAACCCTGCCGCTGCTGCCGCAACCGCAGCAGCAGCTGCAGGTTGTGCCCCCTGGTTAAGCCCCAATCCGGCAGCTGAAGGGGCCATCAAATGTCCAGAAGTCCCTGCTCCAGATAGATGACTCCCCACCCCACCTATAAACCCAGCATTCTCACTCCTCGTGAAGTGGGATCCAGCATGCTGGGAACCAGGGACCTGGAGGTGGAACCCCGGCTTGTTCGGCTTCGGCCCATCGATTGCTTTCTGGCAGTGCAAGATATGGCCTTCGAAGTTTTTATGAGGTTCCTCCAATGCTTTCCTCGCACTCTCAATCGTCTTGTAGACAAAAAGACAGAATCCCTTCGGCTTCCCAGTCATCTTATCTAACCCTAAGGGCCCCTCCTCGATCTCCCCAAACTTTGAGAAGAACTGCAGCAGCTTGTAGGGATCAAGCTCGGTGCCGACATTGCTGATGAAGATCTTGCGCTGCGTGTACTCCGACACCGGAGGGGCCGGTGGCGGCACAGGGCCAGTTGAGGCCAGCTGGCAGGCAGTCATCCGGTTGCCTATCTTCTTCTGAGGCTGCTTCAGGGCGCGGCGGGCGCCGCTCCGGTGCTTGAAGAGGATGAATCCGTAGCCCTTAGACTTTCCGGTGGCCTTGTCCGTGACGGCGTTGCAGTCCTCGATCTCGCCGTACTGACGGAAGGCGGCAACGAGGGTCTCGACGTTGGTGTCCCAGCCGAGGCCGTGGACGAAGACCTTTCGGTGGGCGGGATCGATGTCGGCGATCCGGTGGACCTCCTCGAGGACGTCGGGGTACTTCACGGCGGCGTCGCGGAGGATCTCCATAAGGTGATCCTTGGGGAAGGGTTCGAGGAGATTCTGGATGGAGGCGGGGTCATTCTCCTCGTCCTCGTCGCCCGCAACGCCGTTGCCGGCGCTGCCGGAGGGGTCCGGATTAGCCTTGGAAGTGTCGGAGGTTTCGGGGATCTGGTCGTCGGCGGCGGGTGATTCTTGGTGGATGGGCTCTTCTTGTTCTTCTTCGAAGGGCTCTTCTTGGCCGATGGGTTCTTCCTCGGTGGGGTCTTCTTGGCTAATTGGTTCTTCTTCGTCTCTGGGTTCTTGGGTGGTGGATTCGGGGGCGGGGTCCTCAACGGGCTCGGCTTTGTTCGCGAGCTTTCGCTTCTTAGCCATGGCCGGGGAGAGGCGACGGAATGAGTAGGGTGCGGGGAGAATGTAATCGGCTAGGGTTTGGATACTGATCGCGCAAGCGAAGCGGGTTGAAGCGATTATATAGGGTGTCGTATGACGCGACTGCCCCTAACCTTTGTGCTCTTTGGATCGTCATGAAAAGGTTTGGTGCTCATTTGGGTTGCACGCATCAAACGGGCAGGATTGACTATTTCTATAGCTCTTAGGGTACAACACCCAAGGCTCTGGGTTCGTTTGGTTAGTGGATGTCAATGGTTCTATTAATCATTTTATATAAAAAAATAATTATTAAAAATATGAAATTTTATTTAGTATTTATATTTTAATAAAAATATGGAATTTAATATAGAAAATATATTTTGTTACTTTGTTTTTTTTATTTTTTTAACAACTTTCATTATTTTTTAAAATAGAAATATTGGATTCGATCGACCATGACGATGCTCCATCATGACCACCGCCATCTCCAATGTTGCCCAAACTTGCTCCATCCTTGAGACCCTCGACAAGCATCGGCCGTCGACGATGCTCGAGCTCCCCACTAGCTTCTCTTGGCGTTGTCTCTCCAACCTCAACATGGTCCAGCAACTCCTCTTATTGTTAAAAAAAAAATCTTATTGTCAAAAAAATAAAAAAAAAAACAGAATTTTGGTTTCTTATTTTTTTAAAAAAAATAACAACGATAACAAACATAACCTAAATTTTATCATATTTGGTCGGTAAAAAAATACTCAAAAAATGGCCTCGGAAAAAAAATATACTATATTTGGTTGGACATAATCTTTAGGGTTGAAAATGGGCTCGAGGCGACCTCAGGCCCATCGAGCTAGGCTCGAAAGAGTTTAACCAGATTTATTTTCATTGGTGAGTTGGGATGAAACCAATTAGTCTCCTTATTACTACACAAGATTTATGTTGCAATTTAATTTCCCATCATCCAATATCCACATATAACCATTAAGAACCAATACATTGTCAAACCCTTAGTCATACTTTATCATGGCTCGTTAGAATGTAGGATCATGTTAGATCCCTTCTAACAAAATTGTTTGCTTGAAACCTTTCATATACAGTTAATTACTATAATAGGTTTATGAAAACAATTATTTTTAAAATTAAGTAACTACTTGGGTCTCGGGACTTTCCAGCTGTCCATGTTTCTATTCTGATATGAATTGTATGTCATATGATAAACTCCATGTTAGATAGTTAGATCCTTATTTACATCCAAATTGAATAAATCATTTTGCTCTCTATCAGGGGCGGCCCAATGCATTTGGGGGCCTCGGGCGAACTCACTAAATGAGGCCTTTTTTAAAATAATAATAATAATAATAAATTTTTAATAAGTATAAAATACTTTAAAAAATTATTTAAAAATAATCCGTCTAGCTTTTTGAGATGCAAAATTACTAATCAAACTTTTGTACTCAAGATTCATTAAAATATTATTTTCAATCGATAATATAGCTGCTCCTTTTTGAGATTGAATGAGTTTTTCGATTTTTCTTTTTTTTTTAAGTTTTTCATATCCACATTCATATTTTCTATTAGACATTTGAATATAAAAATTATATTAGTAAACAAAACAATTAAGATAATTACTACAAACAAATTAAAATATAAAAGAGAAAAAATAGAAGAGAAAAATTGTAACAAAATTATAGAAATTGCAATAAAATTAGAAAAATTAAACACTGGATGTTGAAAATATAATCAAACAACAAAAGGGGGTTAGAAGGATCACACCATATGTTGTGCACTTGTGCTACAGTGACTAGGCCCACTACCCAGTAAGGCAGTAACCCACTGACTCACTGAGTCACTGTCAGTGTCACAGACTGACAGTCTCTCAGTGATACGGACGGGAGGGAGGGCTGAGGGTGAGGGGACGGCCGGGCCTCTACTGCTTCACGGGACAACGGGAGCCGGGGCCGGCGAGGGAGGCGAGGAGGTCACGCCGTCTGCCGTGCCGTCACGGGATCACGGGCTCACGGCCTCACGCCTCACGGGAGCCGGGGCCGGGGGCGGGCGAGGAGCGGAGGAGGTCACGGCTCACGGACTGACGGCCTGACGGCTGACGGTGTCACAGGCGGGGTCCGGGGACTGGGAGGCGCTCAGGCGGAGGAGACGACCTCGCCGGCTCGCTGGATTGAGCCGGACGGGCCGACGGGCGACGGGGTCACGGCCTCACGAGAGCCGGGGGCCCGAGAGGCGGGAGGGAGGCAAGGAGCCGAGGAGCCGAGGAGCCTGGATGGCTGGATGCCGGGGAGGCGGGGACGGTCGCGGCCTCGCGGGATGCCGGGGCCCGAGGAGGCGGGGAGGCGGACTGGCGGACAGGCGGAGGCGCGGCCACGCGGGGGGAGGCGAGGAGGAGACGAGTAGACGACCCAGGCGGCAGCCGGCAGGCAGTCACACGGTCACACCTTCACGGAACAGTCGAACAGAGTTACAGAGTAGAAGAGGTTTGAGGAAATAGGAATGAGGAGCAGAGGAGGAGGAAGCAGAGCTGCAGAAGTAGCCAGAGGATGCGGATGAGGAGGAAGTAGAGCTGCAGGATGAGGCGACCCGCGTCTTGTCGAGGTAGCCGTTGGCTCCTGCCATCCTGCGGGCTGCGGCTAGCTAGCTAGTAGAACCTATATTTCGTGAGCTGGGAGGGTAGAGGCGTAGAGCGTAGGATGCCGTCGCGGGACCTTCTCCCGAGCCGGGGCCTTGGGCGACCGCCTAGGTCGCCTAAGGCTTGGGCCGCCCCTGCTCTCTATCAAGGATATAGTCCAAGGTATCATTTTCAATACACAGGTTTGCCTACAAATGTACTAATATCTAAAGTACAGCAGGTATTTTGCCATTCAGGTCAAGAGACCACTTACAAAGAATCGGGTTTACACCTCAACCCTTGATAGTAATTTTTTAGGTAAATTGTTGGTGTTGACCATTCAATTAATGTAAAAATGCTCCTGAGTCTTGGTGCAAGATTACCACCTCGATCGAGGGGGACTCCATATAGTTACCACACCTTAACAACCTTATAGGTGCCTAAGCTCAATGATAGTTGCGAATATATTTCGAACACTTATGAATATCATATCCTCTCTGTGGTAAGCACTCCAACCACTAGGATAATTCTCCTAGAGTACCTCTGGGCTCTTTTTCTAGCTCTAAAGCCCCATTTGGAGGAGCTTTTGCCCTCCAAAAATATTTTTAGATGAAATAGAGAATTTTGGTAAAAATTTTGGAAAGTTATTTTAGCTTTTTCAAAAAGCTAAAAACAACTTTTTGAAAAAAAATTCATTATGAAGCTTTCCGAAAAAGCATTTTTAGGCCCAGTCAAAAAGTTATTTTTTATCAAAATATCCGTGATAAAATATAATAATTACCCAAAATATTTCTTTAGTAATTATTTAACCAATTTTATCACCTAGCTAGAAAATTTGTTATATTATGAAAAATTAATTTACACTAATAATTATAATATTTTATACCTTTATTATTGTATTATACTATAAATATAATATTATTTTATATTATATCAATATATATTGATATGTTATGTTAACTATTTAATATTATATTAAATTATTATGCTATAGTATACAATATTATATTACTATATTATAATAATATTATATTACATTACATTAATACTATACTATATCATATATTTATGTATTGTTGCTGGAAATTTGGACCCGGGGGCGACCAGTGGCTGAGAAGGAGGAGCTCCGGCGTGAGATGGTGGGTGGCGGTCCGTCGACGAGCGGCGTCCTCCGGGGGACCTGCAAAAAGTCGGTGGCCGGGGTTTCCGGCGCCGGCCCTCCGATGCTTAAGTCACAGGGGGCAAATGTGTGGAGGAAGAGAAAATATATCCCAGAGTTCAGAGTCCAGCCCCTTCTAAGATGGAGGGGTTCCCCTTTTATAAAAGGGTACAGAATTACCTGTGATGTAACGGGGCGAACGGGTTACCGTCATGATTGAGCATGTCGTATGAATTAATGCACGATCGTGTGAATTAATGCATTGCCGTAGGAGATCTGGCCGGAGCCAATGAGTCGTCGTGGCTGATCGGACATAGCCGAACAGGTCAGCTGTTTGCTTTAGAGGGCTTGAGATCCGTAGATAGCATGCACATTGATTGTTGAGTGAGCTGGAAATCAGTGGAGGCCATGCGCATTAATTGTTGAGTGAGCCGGAGATCAACAGAAGCCATGCGCATTAATTGTTGACAGCGGTAGCAGGGCGTGGTCCTTGGTCGAGCAACAGAAGGATGTGAGCGCAGCAGGTGGATAGTGAGGCCGGGCTTCCGAGGTCAAGAATATTGACGTCGGGTGCCCGGATCAGACGTCTCGAAATCAAGCGCCTGGTCGGACGCCAGGTCAGGAGCCCTGAAGTCGGGCGCCCAGTCGGGAGCCCTGAAGTCGAGCGCCCAGTAGGGAGCCCTGAAGTCGGACGCCAGGTCGGGAGTCTCGAGGTCGGGCGCCTCTCAGTCGGGTGCCTTCAGGTTGGGCACCTCCGATCACATGCTGGCGATGTGCTCACATGCTTCGGGGCGATTTATTTTTCCCCAACACTATCCTCCGACTTCCGAGTTTGAGCCGTTTGCAAGCTCGGGCGTGGGAAGTAGTTGCCTTTATTGCATTAGTGGGGGCCAGGGAGCCTTAAATTATTCCGGCATTCCGCGCGCTTTGGGGCACCTTTAATGAGAGGAGATGGGGCGACGCCCTTTCGCCCTTCGAGGTTGCCTCACGTTGTGGGCTTATGATGAGGCTTCGGGATCCGATGGGACGCTGCCTTGATTCTGTATTCGAAGCATCGATCCAGATTAAATATATCGCTTCGATTTTTGGGACCGACACGTGGCACAATCTGGACAGAAGGCGGGATCTGGACCTGAAGGATCTGGGCCGTCGGGAGGTCCTATATAAACCTCAAACCTGGCCCTAAAGGTTCTTATTTGGTCGCCGCGTTTGCTGCTCCCCTTTCTTCGTCTTTCTTCCTTCTTTCCCAGTTGCGACCGAGTCTTTCCGCCGGTGCCCTGAGGTGATTTCCGGCGACCCCACAGTAGGTCATTTTCCCATATTAGCTCGAGGATTCCCCTTCTTCTTCTTCTTTTCCTCCTCCATCCTTTGTTTTCTTCTCCGCCTTTCTTTTTGAAATGGGTCGTGATCCAAATGAGGTCGGGTCTAGCCTGACTGAGGAGGAACTAGAGCTGGTTCATTTTCGGTTCTTCTTCCAGCCCGGGTTTCATCTCGAGCCAGCGGGATCGGAGGACCGGATGACGAGGCCTCCTTCAGGTCGAATCGGAGTGTACGTTGAGACGCTCTGGGCCGGCCTGCGGTTTCCTCTTCACGAATTCGTGAACGAGTTGCTGGTGGAGTACCAGCTCGTCCCCGCACAACTCGCTCCGAACTCGTGGAGGATCATCATCACGTTCCTATCCTTTTGCCTTGCGCACGGGCTTCCGACCTTGGTGAACATCTTCCGCCGGTGCTTCTTGTTGAAGTCGAACCCGGCGGACGGAGAGTGGCTCTACTTCACCTTTTGGGGCAGTAGGTCACTCTTCCGAGGTGCCTCTTCCTCTATTCATGAGTGAAAGGGGAGGTTTTTCCTCCTTTCCTCCGAGCTCTCGTGAGGATTTGACCCGAGGTAGGGGCATCCCCGGCTGAAGGCCCTCAACAGGCTCACCCAGCTTTCGGCAGACGAGCAGAGGATTCTTGATGCTCTGCATGGCCTCGGGGGGATATCCTTCTGACCGACCTTTTGAGCGAAAAGGCCCTGGTGAACATCGGCTTGAGCTCGGCGCCCCCCGAGGGTAAGAGCAATTGCACTGCTCCTTCATTTCACTGTTTTCTATCTTATCTGTTTCTTTCCTTTTCTTTTTTGGTGTTGGTCTGATACTTAGAAATTTTTTCTTCTTTTCAGACATTCCCAACATGGTGACCAGCAACACTGCGCTTTTCGCCCGATTGAAGAGGAGAGCGGCCGAGGCCGGCAGGGCTCACCCCGAGCCCAGAAAGAAGGCCAGGTCGGCCTCAACTTCTGCTCCTGCCGAGGCGAGGGGCTTTGGAGCCGGAACATCCGGGTCTGTCCGGGAAAGGGCCCCAGCCGCCGAGTACGCGAGCTCGGATTCCAGGGGGGCGTCAGACTCGGCGCCTCCAGCCTGCCCCGCCCCCGTCTCTCAATGGGCAGGTCGATCGGTCGTCCGTCTGCGGCGCTCGGGCCCCGAGCCGAGCAGGGGCCCTAGGGTCCCGAGCGCGTCCCATCCCGCTGTTGTGAACCCGGGCAAGCTGAGCTCATCGGGGGTTGGAGATCGCTCCGAGAGGGGATCTGGCGATTCGGAGTCTCCAATCCGTGAGGGCACCTCGGCCCTCCGCGATAGCGATGTCGCGCGCGAGGTATTTCGTCAAGCATTGCTCCCAACTGACCGGGCCAAGTTCGAAGCCATCGACCTCGGGGATCTTGTCGATCCGACATACTGCAATGCTGCCCGGGTAAGTCGCCTTCTCATTTTTGCTTTGATTATTGGCATTTCTTCCACTTTCACTTATCGTTGTTTTTCCTGTAGCATCTTCATGAGATCGACACGCTGGTATTCATAGCTTTGGGATGCCAGAATGAGGCCCGGAGATTCCAAAGGTAGCTGGAGATGGCCGAGAAGAGACTTGCCGACTCTGAGGCCGCGCGGGCGGAGGCCATCGCGCGGATGGAGGCTGCCAAGGCCGAGCGACAATCAGCGGTCGACCAGCTCGAGGAGGAGAGAGCCTCACATACTCTGGCGAGGTCGGAGTTGCGCGCCTCCGAGGCGCGTCTAGCCGAGGCCGCCGGCCACAAATATGAGGGCGGGGTTCTCCACCTGAAGGTCGAGCAGCTTGAAGCTCGAGAGAAGAGGGGGCTGGAGCAGGCCCAGAACACGGTGGAACTCTTCAAGGGGTTGGAAGAGTTTCGTGACCTGATGGAGGAGGAGGCCGTGGATGGGTTCCTCCGCGGTTTTGAGAATTTTCGAAGACAGATGCAACGGTTCTACCCCCAGCTCAAACTTATAGGCATTCGACCGAGGATGGGAAGTCGGTGCGGAGAGCGAGCTTGATATCCCCGCGATTCTCGAGGCCGAGCAGGAGGCCGCCGAGGCCGAGACTGATACAGCCGAGCAGGCGGCTCGAGAGACTCTCACTGGGAAAGTTGCTGGAGGCGTTCTCGAGGCCACTGGCGAAGCTCCGTCTGAGGCCGCTGTGGAAGGTCCCAAGCCAATTCCTGCCGAGGACCCCCAAGTGATCATCGTGGACGACCCCGAGGTCGGTGCCGATGAAGCCGCAGCCTCTTAGGACTTAGCCTCCTCTTTTTCTTTGTTCTCTTTTTTGTAAGTGAGGTCGGCCTTTGAATACGGCCGAACCTCAATTTTGTACTTGACCTTCGGGCTCTTATCAATGAAGAGCTTTCTTTTTCCAAATTTGTGCCTGCTTCTGTTTGCATAGTGGATAAACCTTTATTTTGGCTACTTGAGTTAGATTCCTCTTTGGTGAATTTCTTCAAGTCTTCAAGCTCGGCTAAGTCTCTAGACTTAGATTCCGGCAGAATTCACCAAGTTGTTAGGTTTAGCTCTAAGAAGGATCATGTTGAGGCTTTAGGCTTAGACTTTAGGAAAACTCACTAAGTCTTTGAGCTCGAGCTTCGAAGAAGTCCCGCTAGGCCTTTAGGTTTGTCTTCTGGAAAAATTTCACCAAATCCTTGGGCTCGGCTTTCAGATTGCCGAAGCTTTGAGCTCGGACTCCGAAGATAACATAGGCCGAGGTCGGAATATCGTTGGAGCTTTCATGCTTTCGATCTCGAACTTGGTCGGCGCGCCAACAGGTAGGATTAGGTTTCATGGTGAGTGACTTGGCGCCTCGGAGCTCGGCTAGAGCATCATCAGGCGGAGCTCGAGGTCGCCGTTACAGGCCGTCTCGGCTTGAGTCGACGTTCGAACTCGGCAAAGCCCTCGTCCAGGGGGGTCCGGAGCAAGATTGAGCCGGAGATTGACGGTGAGGAGCTTTCTGCACTCGGTCAAAAGATTACGTGCATGGTCGAGGGAACCTCGGCTCGTGATCGATTCAGGAGAGCATCCCGGCACTAGTCGGGTTTTCATTGACCATTCTGTAATATAAGCAGGTAAGCACAATGATGAAGGTGCTGAGTAGGATATACCTCTCGCACCATCGGAGCCGGGCATCTCATATTGAGGTAAGCGACTCCGCTCTGAAGTTGGCTTTCAGTGGTGCTCTTTGACTTGTAGTCCACTTTGTGCGCGTCTGCACACCCGGGGGTCCGCATAGGTACTACCCCTGGGTCGTGCACTACGGAGGTCCACGTAGGTACTACCCCGTTGTTGAATATCTCGGAGGTCCGCGTAGGTACTACCCCGTTGTTGGATGCCTCGGGGGTCTGCGTAGGTACTACCCTGTTGGTGGATGCCTAGGAGGTCCGCGTAGGTACTACCCTATTGGTGGATGCCTCGGGGGTCCGCGTAGGTACTACCCCGTTGGTGGATGCCTCGGGGGTCTGCGTAGGTACCATCCCGTTGTTGAATGCCTCGAGGGTCCGCGTAGGTACTACTCCGTTGTTGGATGCCTCGGAGGTCCGCGTAGGTACTACCCCGTTGTTGGAGGCCTCGGAGGTCCGCATAGGTACTACCCTGTTGTTGAATGTCTTTCTGAGGTCGAGGGAGCTTGGGCTCACAGTCGACTCAACGGGGCATCCCGACCTTAGTCAGGGGATCGAGCACGAGATCGAGGGAGCTTGGGCTCACTGTCGACCTGGTGACGCTTTCCGAGGTCGAGGGAGCTTGGGCTCACTGTCGACTGGCGGGGCATCCCGATCTCGGTAGGGGATCTTTAATGGAGATCAAGACCGAGCTCGACATCATCATGGCGAGGTATTCCAGACTTGGCTGGGGCATCTGAACTTGGTCGGGCATCCGAGCTTGGTCGGGCATCCGATCTTGGTCGGGTTTTCTGAAGATCACAAGTGTCCCAATATCAGGAGGAGCACGGAATAATTAAAGGAGAGCTGTTAATGAATTAACATGAGAAGGGGACGAGAATCGTATTCCCAATCGTCGAGGACCCCTTAGGGCTTTACTGGTAATATATCCAAAGATTTTTGGAATTCCAGCTTCGCGGAACGAGGGTTCCTTCGAGAGATTCCAGCTTGTATGCTTCGGGCCGCTGGACTCGTGCAATTCGGTATGGCCCTTCCCAGTTCGGGGCAAGCTTCCCTGCTCGGTGGGCTAAGAAGCTTCTGCTCTCCTGAGGACGAGATCTCTCGCCTTAAAGAGCTTGGCTTTTACTCTGGAGTTATAGTACTGTGCCGTTTTCCGTTAATATCTCGCCATGCGAACTCGGGCTGCCTCCCTTGTCTCCTCGATGAGGTCCAAGTTGCCCCTAAGCTCGGAGGAGTTGGAGGCTGCGTCATAATGTTCCACTCTTGGTGAGGGGAGCCCAACTTCCAAGGGGATGACAGCTTCTGTTCCGTATGCCAGGTTGAAGGGGGTCTCGCCGTTAGGAAGTTGGAATGTGGTTTTGTAGACCCAGAGGACATTGTAGAGGTCTTCGACCTATTGCCCCTTGGATCGGTTGAGCCTAGCCTTGAGCCCCTAGAATATGGTGCGATTCGTCACCTCGGTTTCTCCATTCGTCTGTGGATGGGCTACCGAGGTGAAGCGGTGGTCGATGCCGAGCTCGGAGCAGAATTCTCTGAAATGGGTGTTGTCGAACTAACAGCCGTTATCAGATATAAGGATGCGGGGGAGTCCAAATCTGCAGATTATTGACTTCCAAAAAAATTTCGCATCTTCTGCTCGGAGATCCGGGCCACTGGTTCGGCTTCGACCCATTTGGTGAAGTAGTCGATGGAGACGACCAGAAATTTTCTCTGCCCGGTCGCCAAGGAAAATGGTCCCAGGATGTCAATCCCCCATTGGGCGAATGGCCTGGAGGCACTAATCGAGATCAGCAGGGCCGTGGGTCGGCGCTGGATGTTGGCGTTCCGCTAGCATCGATCACACCTTCGGACGAAGTCCGTTGCGTCCTTTTGAAGTGTGGGCCAATAGTATCCTTGGCGCAAGATTTTATGGGCCAGTGCTCGGCCTCCCAGATGGTTTCCGCATATCCCTTCATGAACCTCTTGCATAGCATAGTCCGCCTCTGACGGGCGGAGGCATCTGAGGAGAGGAGAGGTGAAAGATTTTTGATAAAACTTGCCTTTATATAATATGTATCGGGAGGCTAGATGCCTGATTCAGTGAGCCTCAAGCTCATCGTTGGGCAGGGCCACGTTTTGTAGATAGCTGACGAACTCGTCCATCCAGCTCGGCTCGGTGTCGACGCAGAGGGTTGGCTCAGGCTCCTCTATGCTGGACGTTTGGAGATATTCGAGCATTGTTGCCTTAGGAAGCTCGCCCATGCGGGAAGTCGCCAGCTTCGATAGTTGGTCTGCCCTAAGGTTCTCTGTTCTGGGAATGTGCTGGATATTGAAGGAGCCCAAGGTGGACGTGAGGTAGTAGAGCATTTATCTATGGAACCTTAGATAGTAAAATTATCAATTTCAATGAAAAGCATTTGAATTCAACTTCTAAGGCCCCATTTGGCAATGCTTTAGGTAGTAGAGCTTTTATCTATAGAACCTTAGGTAGTAAAATTATCACAAGTAGATCTTTTAATAAAAAGCCGTTTGATGTTTGGTAACTACATTTCTGAAGTATGATACAACTTTAACATATGTTGATCAACCAAACTGAGGAAGTATTTTCAGGATCAAAAAATGACAATAAAAGACATTGCATAATAGTTTCAATTATCTAACTATTTGTTCTATCAGAAACTACTATTACAAAGTATTCTTAAATTATAAATTATCTTGATATTTAATCTAGATAATATGATAAATAATAAATTTTTATATTTATTATAAAAATATAAGAATATTTCTGTAATATTATGAAATTATAATAACATTACTATGATAATAATATGATATTATTATTTTAAAAATGTTATATTATATTACAATTTTATTATAACACAATGATATTATATTACTATAATACATTATTATATTACAATAATAATAATGATGATGATGATATAATATTATTATAATATAAAACAACATAATACAATAAAGATGATATATGATACAATACAATACAATATTTTAGTATAATATATGTAATACAATACAATAAAATATAATACAATATTGTATTCTATTAATAGTACACTAGTTAATTCTATTTTATTATTATATTGTACTATCTTGTTATTATAAGATATTGTTAAGTTGTGAATTATTTAAATATTTTATTCCTAATAATATAATAAATAAATTCAAAATCCTTCTCGCATAAAAAACACCAACTTAAAATTATGGTCATAAAAAGTATTTTTAAATTAATATTTAAAAACTTCCTGTTGTGGAGACTTGAACCAAGGTCTCTCTAGTGAGTTTTTGCCGAGAGAGAGAGAGAGAGAGAGAGAGCGCTTCCAAACACATCGCAAGTAGATGTTTTGCTCAAAAGCTCCTAATTAGAGTTTTTTCCTAGCAGACTTTTTTCAACTTTTGATGAAACCAGAAAGCTATTACAAAATTTTTACCAAACATCTTAAATCATTCAAAAGAGCATTTTTCAAAAAGAGCTTTTCAGCCCTCCAAAAGCAATGTCAAATAGAACTTAAATAAGATATAGCATAGCATCTTGGAAAAAGTTGTTCAACTACCTACAGCCATATCAACGTTTCAACTGGCAAAGATGAAGAGATATTTACAAATATGATAATGTGTTAATACATAGTAGTATCCAAGAACTATAAACAGATTAATCAGCATTTTGATTGATGACAAGCCAAACAAAAAAAGCCAAAAAAAGGATCAGCAAAGACATACTAAAACACTTAACATCAAGTAGGAACCATAATGACATAGAGATGTTCTACAAGACAATGATGCAACTGCAGCCACAGGCAATATTTATATTTTCAGTCCTTCATAACTTAAAACTCGAAACAGAATTTGCAAACACGGGCATCATATATATTAGAACATGTAGAAGATAATGCATAAGCAGATGGTAGAAAAATTCAGAAACATAATTCAATGCAATGATAAATAAAATCTTGAATGTAGCATATGCTTTTGATACAGCAGTTTTGGTTTCTTCGATCCTCCAATGTTGATGTACATTCTCAAAAATGAATTTCATGGTATTTCTCATTATTCCAGGACTTAATTAGATCAATAATGAGATAAGATTCAATCAAACTTCTTGTAGGACATACCAATAAGAGAGGGTGGAACCACAAAAAAGTGTCATATAAATAAACACCTAGGCACCTAAAGAGACCTTTCCAGCCCAGCTGATAGCCAACTAGGCAGGCACTACATATTTAAACATCTATAAACTCCATCGCTGTTAATTTACAATTCCAAAACTCTACTGTATTTTCACTATTATGAATGAAATAAACTTACATAAATAAACCAAGAATCGAATTAACATGACTTTATTTTAACTCTTCTAAAAATAAAAGGGGCCCCTTCCGGGCTTTTATTTCGAACGAAACAGGGGACCGGAAACGGAGCCCCTCCTCCGCCTTCTCCATGCGGCGGCTCCCCAGCCACCGCCTCCTCTGCGCGGCAGCTCTCCAGCCCTCCGCTGGCTCTTTGCCGGCCTCCCCCTTCTCTCTCTTTTTATCTCTTCCATTCTCCCTCTCCCCTGCCTCTTCTACTGTATTGATACAAGCCCGGCACGGCACAGAGCCGTACCGACCCATGCCGTCGGACAACCACTCTAAGGCCCGGTACCGGCACAGCAATCCTTGCTCAAGAAGCTTTTAATTTCCTTGATCTTTTCAAGAAAAATATATTTAATCCTAAATAGTGATCATCAACTTTATATTTCTTATGAAATATGAAATTCACCAAATGCTATAGTATACGTGTCAACACTAGAATATTTAAAATGCTTCGTATGATTATACAAGGATTCTACTTTAATTAGCATGCCAGATATAACCCCACACCCAATAGTGAGAAACTAATAGCAGAAACTTCTCAAATTACCTATTCCCCTTTACTTTTCAACCACAGCATCGTAACCAAATAACATAAGTTACAGCTTTACCAATATAGCATCCGCAATAAGTCTCTTATTTACTTCTGGAAGTTGAATTTTGCATCATAGGATATCGTTTCAGAACATCTCAGTGACATTGCAAAGTAAGGTTCCCATGTAGGTGCACATAAGCAATCCAGCAAGCCTACGAATAGTAATGGCAGGAAATGAATATGGGTGTGCATATCATTTTTTTTATCTAGCTTAATTGGATAGTTGTAATCAGCTAGTCTAAATAGATGGTTTGGATTCATTGGTGATTAAGTTGGTGTAACTTGTCAAGAACTCATGAGCTCACTACAAAGGAACCTGCAATGTCCATGAATTGTTGAGACCTAATACCAAGACTGGTCTACTTTGCAACGAGCACATCAAGTGCTCCTCAACATTATTTCCTTCTCCTCCTACGATCTCTCTCTACTAAAATTTTAACTCATTGGCTTGCAATCCTGCTGCATTAGTGAGATGGATCTTTTAAATTGTCTTCTCTTTTTTTGGTTGAATTATGAGCTCCACAACACTAAATGCTTTGTAAGCAAGATTCTCTCTAAGTGCTGCACATTTTTCTCAATTTTCCAAAAGCAAGAGGCCCCACGCAGGAGGACAACAAATCATATAGCACATATGCAGTATGCAGACACAAAAGTGGGTGCACGTGCACTTGTTATTTTATTAAATATCTTATAAATAAGTAAAAATACAAAATAATACGAAGTAACAATAAATAAGAATCGAAAAATTAATAACAGCAAGAACTAACAATTGCTCCTTACTACTTGCCATTTACTCCCCAATAGCAACTTTTGGCATTACTATGAAGTTATCATCATTAAAAACAAATGTATCCGCACCAGCCATAACGTACGTCTAGCAACCAACAGACTGAATCCATGCTGCTCACACAAGCTAGCAAGTTGTCCACCTCATGTGCAGCCACATGATGCTATGCTTAGCAACATGCCTATATAGATTCGCATCTAATATCATTTGGTGTTCTCATTTTCAAAATATCTACTGGCATAAGAACATATCAAGTTATTTTATAGAAGCAGATCAAATATTGAGATAGCATTATCCAGCAACATCATTGTTGCCTCTATCATTAAATCAAAATGACATGCAGCCCATGACCGGTATATTAGGTTAAAGACCTCTAGAAGCATGAATACTTGGTAAATGAGGAAACATAAAGCTGATTCCAAATGGCTGGGGAGAGGCCGGATGGTTATACTTATGAAAGCATGGACTTTTCTCATCCAAGCAAGCCACCATTCCGGCCACACTGCTCTCAACATATTGTACGTTAACTCTCAAAAATAATAAGAATAATAATAATAATAATCAAGAGCATCTAATCTCTCCAACATTGAGCACACACTGTTCTCACCAGTTGTGTCACATTTACCAACCTTGAGCACACACAAATAAGTATCACAAACACTTGGGCTATGTAGATCTGAAGCTGATGACCAATCTCCCAAACCAATGACCATTCCAGGAACTTCTTACCAAAGTCATTTTTCATATATTTTTATGTGTAGACAGACTTCCCACCAAAATCAAAACCAAGAATATGCAAACTCCGGTGTTTTTGAAAGATAAATACCCATAACAAAAGCTGAAACAAAAAAAAACTATACAATATATATGGTTTCAGGGGTCAAAGTAATGAAGAGCAATACAAATGATAATACAATTAAAGATTACCCTGACACTAGTCTATATATAGAGTGTTGATTTCGCATAGCTAAAACGAAATAGAAAGATTTTATGGGCCAGTAGTATCCTTGGCGCAAGATTTTATGGGCCAGTGTTCGGCCTCCCAGATAGTTCCCGCATATCTCTTCATGAACCTCTCGCATAGCATAGTCCGCCTCTGACGGGCGGAGGCATCTGAAGAGGGGAGAGGTGAAAGATTTTCGGTAAAACTTGCCTTTATATAATATGTATAGGGAGGCTAGACGCCTGATTCGGTGAGCCTCGAGCTAATCGTCGGGGAGGGTCTCGTTTTATAGATAGCTGACGAGCTCGTCCATCCGGCTCGGCTCGGTGTCGACGCAGAGGGTTGGCTTAGGCTCCTCTATGCTGGACGTTTGGAGATATTCGAGCATTGTTGCCTTAGAAAGCTCGCTCATGCGGGAAGTCGCCAGCTTCGACAGTTGGTCTGCCCTTAGGTTCTCTGTTCTGGAAATGTGCTGGATATTGAAGGAGCCCAAGGTGGACGTGAGGTCTCGCACCTTTTGGAGATATCTCTGCATCGATGGCTCGCTTGCTTCAAAGTCTCCCAGAATCTGACTCACGACCAGTTGGGAGTCACTGAAAACCTTCAGGTCCTCTGCTTTCAGCTCCTTTGCTAATTTGAACCCGACGATGAGCGCCTTGTACTCTGTTTCATTATTCGAGGCTGGAAACTCGAGGCGTAGGGCCTGCTCCGCAATTACCCTATCTGGGCTAGTAAGGATAAGACCTGCTCCGCTACCCCCCGTGGTCGAGGAGCCGTCCACATATAGGACCCATGGTTGCCTCGGGGTCTCTTCCACTGGCATGAGTGGGAGCTCGGGATCTTCCAGCAAAGTGTACTCCACGATGAAATTGGCGAGCGCTTGGGCTTTGATCGCCGGCCTCAGACGGTATTCGAGGTTGACCTCTCCGAGCTCGACTGCCCACTTGGCAATCCTTCCGGCGCGATTCGAGTGTTGCAGAATCTGCTTCATAGGTTGGTCGGTCAGTATAGCCACGATGTGGGCCTCGAAGTAGGGTCAGAGCCTCCGAGCCGAGATGACCAGGGCAAACATTGTTTTCTCCAGTTTGGAATATCAAGTCTCGGCATCCCTTAGGACTCGGCTGGCATAATACACTAGTCTTTGAAGCTCGTTCTCTTCTCGAACCAAGACCGAGCTTACTGCAACCGGTGAGACGGTTAGGTACAAATAGAGGAGCTCACCCTACTGGGGTTTTGTGAGTAATGAAGGGGAAGCAAGAAGCGCCTAACCTCTTCAAAAGCTTGCTGACATTCCTCCAACCATAGGAAGTTCTTTGGTCGCTTAAGGATTGTGAAGAATGAGAGGCACCGCTCGGCCGACCTGAAAACGAATCTTCCCAGAGCTGCGACCCGCCCAGTGAGCCGCTGTACCTCCTTGACCGCCTTTGGTGGTACCATCTCTTGCAGTGCTCGGATTTTCTCGAGATTTGCTTCAATTCCACGCTGGGTGACTACGAAGCCAAAGATTTGCCTGAGGTGACTCCGAATACGCACTTAGCAGGATTGAGCTTCATCCGATACTTCCTAAGTATGGAGAATGTCTCGTTGAGGTCAGCCACATGGTCCTCCGCTGTTCGGCTCTTCACCAGCATGTCGTCCACATAGATCTCCATGTCTCAGCCTATTTGATTTTTAAAGATTTGGCTGACCAGCCTTTGATATGTTGCTCCGGCGTTTTTCAACCCGAAAGGCATCACTTTGTAGCAATAAATGCCCTTGTCGGTGATGAAGGCCATCTTCTCCTCGTCTTCTGGCGCCATTCGGATTTGATTGTATCCCGAGAAGGCGTCCATGAAGGTCTGGTGTCCCGAGGTGGAGTCCACAAGCTGGTCAACGCTAGGGAGTGGGAAGCTGTCCTTTGGGCAGGCTCTGTTCAAGTCGGTGTAGTCCACGCACATGCGCCACTTTCCGTTGGATTTCTTCACGAGGACCACGTTGGCGAGCTAGTCTGGATAGGAGACCTTCCGGATGAAGCCGGCCTCGAGAAGTTTGTCCACTTTCTCGGTCGCTGCTCGTTGTTGTTCCAGGGCGGAGCCCCGTTTCTTCTGCCGCACAGATCTGCAGGTCGGTTTCACCTGGAGTCGGTGAACCATGACCTTAGGATCTATTTCCGGCATGTCGGCGGGCGATCAGACGAAGACGTCCATGTTGGAACGAAGGAACTCAATCAGGCGGTCTCTTTCGAGGGAGCTCAGGCCGGAGCCGACCTACACGGTTAACTCTTGGCAATTTTCTTGTAAAGGAATCCGGGTAAGAAGCTCACCAGGTTCTACCCGTTCCTTTCGGAGGTTGTCCCGCACTTCCAAGGTTTCGATGGGCAGCGTCTGATCTGATGTTTGGGTTGGCGCCTTGGCCGGTGGCTCCTCTTGGCTTGGTGCCTTAGCTGGTTGCTTTGCTTGGTAAGTCGCCATATAGCACCGCTTAGCTATTGACTGGTCCCCACGAACTTCGCCTACTCCTCGGTCAGTGGGGAACCGCATGAGCAGGTGATAGGTCGAGACCACAGCTCAGAGGGCATTTAGCCCTGGTCGTCCAAGAATGGCGTTGTAGGCCGAAGATAGGTGGACCACAAAAAAATCCGTCCTCACAGTACTTTCTCGGGGAGCGAGCCCGACCGTGACAAGGAGGCCGATCTCGCCCTCAACCGGGACCAAATCTCCGGTAAATCCGACCAGTGGAGCATTCATTGTCCAAAGCTGGTTTTCCGTCATCCCTATATTTTGATAGGCATCGTAGTACAAAACATTGGCCGAGCTTCCATTATCAACTAGGACGTGTTTTACATCAAATTTGTTTACAATCATGGAGATGACCACAGCATCATCATGAGGAGTCTCAACTCCTTCCAGATCCTCGTTCGAGAATGAAATGGCTTCGGAGGTGCGCGGGTGCTTCGGAGGGGTCTTTCTTCCGGTTGGATCTTCAGTTGAACTTCCTCCTCCGATAGTGTTGATGGTGGCGGCGATAGGCCTATTATCATTTGGATCTTCGGGTAGTGCAGCATTTTCCACTGGCCTCCTTTCCTCACGCCGGTTCCGCACAAACCGGTTGAGTACTCCGCGGTGGATAAATGCCTCGATCTCATCCCGAAGCTGGAAGCAATCCTCTGTATCATGGCCGTGGTTCCGGTGGAAGCGACAATACTTCCTAGGATTGCACCGAGCTCCGGTATCCCGCATCGGGGGTGGAGGTCGAAAGTAGTTTCGACCTTCTATCTCCATTAGGACCTCTGCCCGGGGAATATTGAGGGGAGTGTAGTTCTCGTACTTCCCCGAAGGCATTCGTGGTCACGGTGGAGATCTCGGTCGAGGCGAGGATCTTGGTCGAAGCTGTCCCTGCTACCGAGGTGGACTCCTTAGCCGAGGCATGTTCTTATCTCGGCGGGGAGACCGACTTCTCGGGCGGCTGCGCTCCTTACGGCGTTTCTTCTACTTCTTTGAGGCCTGCTCGGTCGCGCCCCGTCTGGAGGCGATAGCCTCTTCGGCCTTTGCATACTTCCGAGCTGGGGCCAGCATTTCAGTGAAATCGGCGGAGAAGCTCTTCTCGATGGAGAAAAGGAACCTGTAGGATCGATCCCCAGTCTTAAGTGCCGACATGGCTATCGACTGGTCGAGCTCGCCGACTTCCCAGGTTGCAGCGATAAAACGGTCGAGGTAATCCTTGAGGGACTCCCCCTCCTTTTGTTTGATGTCGAGGAGGAAATCTGACGTTCTCCGCTGACGTCGGCTGGCAGTAAAGTTGGTGGCGAACTGCCTGTCGAGCTGCTCGAAAGAGGATACCGTGCTCGGCTTCAGTCCAGAAAACCAGAGCCGAGCCGTTCCCCGAAGAGTTGCTAGGAAGGCCTGGCAAAGCACGGCTTCCGAAGACCCCTGCAATGCCATGAGGGCTCGGTAGCTTTCCAAATGGTCGAGGGGGTCGGTAGCTCCATTGTAGGGCTCCACCTGGGGCATTTTGAACCTCGGTGGGACTGGCTCATCCTTGATCTGGCGGAAAAAGGGGAACTTAGTGGTGAACTCAAAGTCACCCTCACACCTTGCCTTCCTGCTGTGAAGCGCTTCAATCTGACGCTCAAGCTTCTCGACCTTTTCGTCGAGCTCCCCAGCCTGGGGGATTGCCACAGTAGTCTGCTCCAGCTCGTGTCGGTCCGGGGCTGACTCAGCTTCTGAGCGCTGCGGCC
This sequence comes from Phoenix dactylifera, assembly GCF_051530095.1. Lineage (NCBI taxonomy): Eukaryota > Viridiplantae > Streptophyta > Magnoliopsida > Arecales > Arecaceae > Phoenix > Phoenix dactylifera. The sequence continues at coordinate 15,705,881 of NC_143191.1, forward strand.
TTCTATCTACGCTCCTCCCGGGCAGTTCTCTCCGGGGAGACGCTCGAGCTGAGCCTTGGCAACAGCATCGTTCTTCAACGTTGGCCCTCGAGGAGCCATGAAGATTTTAGCCCTGGGGCACCGGTCCGTTTGGAGGAAGCACTGGCTGGACTTGGGCCTGCGGAGGTGGCATAGGTGGGGCTTCCTCAGGTTGCAGGCCTTGGACGGCTGCGGCCAGGGCTTGAACCTGCTGCACCAGGATATTGAACTGTTCCGGCTGGACTTGGAGAATTGGGTCAGCCGGAGATGGCGAATTCTGGACAGAGTATCCAGAACTTGGTGGGAGACGCCGGGAGGCATTGGAGGCTCCTTTGCTTCTCAACTTCATGGCCACAACTCGGGTCCTTCCTCTAGCACCAACTATTGCTGGAAATTTGGACCCGGGGGTGACCAGTGGCTGAGAAGGAGGAGCTCCGACGTGAAATGGCGGGTGGCGGTCCATCGACGAGCGGCGTCCTCCGGAGGACCTGCAAAAAGTCGGTGGCCAGGGTTTTCGGCGCCGATCCTCCGATGCTTAAGTCAGAGGGAGCAAATGTGTGGAGGGAGAGAAAATATATCCCAGAGTTTCAGTGTCCAGCCCCTTCTAAGATGGAGGGATTCCCCTTTTATAGAGGGATACAGGATTACCTGTGATATGACGGGGCGAACGGGTTACCATCATGATTGAGCATGTCGTATGAATGCACGATCGTGTGAATTAATGCATTGTCGTAGGAGATCAGGTCGGAGCCAATGAGTCGTTGTGGCTGATCGGACGTAACTGAGCGGGTCAGCCGTTTGCCGTGGAGGGCTTGAGATCCGTAGATAGCATGCGCATTGATTGTTGAGTGAGTCGGAGATCAGCAGAGGCCATGCGCATTAATTGTTGACAGCGGTAGCAGGGCGTGGTCCTTGGTCGAGCAGCAGAAGGATGTGACCGCAACAGGTGGATAGTGAGGCCGGGCTTCCGAGGTCAAGAATGTTGAGGTCGGGTGCTCGGGTCGAACGTCTCGAAGTCGAGCGCCTGGTCGGGCGCCAGGTCGGGCGCCAGGTCGGGAGCCCTGAAGTCGGACGCCCGATCGGGAGCCCTGAAGTCGGACGCCAGGTCGAGAGTCTCGAGGTTGGGCGCCTCTGAAGCCAGGCGCATCTTGGTCGGGTACCTTCAGGTCGGGCGCCTCCAGGTCGGGCGCCTTCAGGTTGGGCGCCTCCGATCACGTGCTGGCGATGTGCTCACGTGCTTCGGGACGATTTATTTTTCCCCAACATGTATTAATACATATTATATTGTATTATGCTCTGTTATATAATACTATGCAATATCTTTTATGGTCATTTTGTTATATCAAAAGTACTTTCTCAGTTTGTTTACCAAACACATATTAAAGCAGCACAATACTTTAGAAAGATAGTTAGCAAACAGCAAATAGTTTTTTATAAAAGTTCCACTTCAGAATGCTCTACTTCCAAAAGCTCTACTGCCAACAACTCTCCCAAACGGGGCTTAAGGCTAATATGCGGCACATTCTCTATATTGTTTGAGTTATCATAAAAAGAAAAAATCCATATAATATTTCAAATAATATTTATAATTGTATGCAAATGACTATTAATATAACAAAAAATCTCCTAGGAGAATTCATTTCCAACCATTGAAAGGAGAGGAGAGAGAGCCAACAAACCAAGAAAGGTGGCCATCCGCTCCTTTAAACCTAGTTAAATTAGATTTGACTTGGTCAAAGCCCAAGTCTTTCTTGATATGGCTTAATTCAATCTAATTGGGCTATACTAGACCCAATTAAGGCTCAATTAAATTTCCAATTGGGTCACACTTGATCCAACTAATTCAAAACTTTGAGAATAATGGTTAAGAATCTGTTTCTAATTAATAGTTGGATATAGGTCATACGAGATAGACACATTACTAGGGAAAGTCAACTCAAGTTCCTTATATCGCAAATAAACTACCCCTTACGTCCACTATGCCACACATTAGCAACATGGCACGATATAAGTATAGGATGCCCATATTGCATTATTGAACCCCTAGTGAGCTAAGATGAAATCAGTCATCTCTCTCTTCTTGCACAAGCTTTATAATTGTAATTTGGTCCCCATCATTAGAGTATCCTTGCATGCTATTGAAATCATATGCATTGTTTGATCCTTAATCATGTGATGCCATGGTTTAACGGGACTCTGGATCATTTAGACACATTTCAAATAAAAACCATTTGTGCAAAACCTTTTGCAAAATATAGTTTTGCAAACCAATTATCTTTTTTTTTTTCAAAATACAAGCAATAGCCTAGGATCCAAGACTCCTATATGTAATAATGTCTCCATCCTGATGTGGAGACAATGTCATGTGATAGTTTCCTTACTGGATAGCTTGACTCTCACGTGCATCTAGACCCAATAAACAACTTTGCTCCCTATCAAGAATATTATCTAAGGTATCATGGATGATACACAAGTTTCGGCCCAAATTTACTGACCCTAGAACTATTTGCAACATGCTGTCTTTGGTTCACACCTCAACCCTTGCTAGTGATTTCCAAGATGGATTTTCAATGTTGACCATTCAAAATAACAGCACATCCAAGTGTCAATGCAACGTCACCACCGCAATGGAGAAGAAGCTCCATATAATCATTTTACATTTCAATAGTCATATAAGTAGGATGCCCAACTTCACCTATAGATGTGAAATATTCAAATGCCCGGGAATATCCAATTCCTCCTATGGTAAACACTCCAGCCACTTTAATAATTCCTACAAGCACTCACGAATTCTTTTCTTACTCTATTACCGATGTGTGACACATAGCTAATATTGTTTAGCATTTATGCAAATGAAATATTCATGTCATATTTCAAATAATATTTAATAGTTACATGCAAATGGCTTTTAGGACATATCCTACTTTAATAAGGCAGTAGTAAACTCAGCTCATGGTGTCAAGTGGTGGAGAGAGCATGTAGTGGGGTTATTTAGGGAAATCTTTAACAACATATAGTCCAACGCTAGGATTTGGTAGGTTGATATGACATAGGTTAGGGTCAAAGTTCTTTTTTATAGTGCAGTCTTTCAAGCTCTCTCTAACTCTTTCTCCATCCCCCCTCATGATGTAGGTCAAGAAGAAACTACCCTATGGATGAAGGAGATAGGTCAATTTTCATCAAGAAGGATGGAAGTGCTATAGAGACATTGAGAATCATATTGGATCAAAACTAAGGGATGAATCACAGTAGTCTGCATCATGCTGGTATGTTGTTGCAAAAGTTTGAGATAATTATGAGAATATCATTTCGCAGGGTATTAATTTAAAGTATGATTTAAACTAGTCTCCTAAAATCGAAACCAAAATTGAACCCACCATTTACAAAAATCGCTTAAAATCGACTCAAAAAATTCGGTTCAGTTTAGTTTGGTTTTTCAGATTGATATTTTATTTTATATAATAAAATATAAAAAATTAAAAAATTCACACACTCACACACACACACACATATATATATATATATATAGATATATATATATATATATATAATTCGTTTAAATATCAAACGTACAATTGATTTAATTGGTCTGACTTCTAGAGTTCAAGGACAACAATCCCGAAAAGGATGAAAATCCAAGGACAATTTGCAGCATGGATGTATAATTTAGGCAAGGCCAACAGATTGGCACGGATCCTTTACTGATGAGCCTGAAGAGGATATAAAACAGGAAATGAATGCTAGGAAACTCTTTCCAAATTTGTGATCTTTTTGTTTACATGAACAATTGGAGAACCTAAAGAATGGGTCTTTTTTTTTCTTTTGAAAAGCTTGAAAAAAATATGAGCTAGAAGAATAGTTGTTTGTGGTTTCTCTAGAGAACATGAGTGTGGGTAAAATACACAAAGTTACATGTGCGGTGCATATCATGATCATCAAAATGTAATCACTATTAAATAGCATCGGAACTCCAGTCTCTGCAGAAAGAGACCTGAAAAAAACCTCAAAGGCACAGAGCTTTGGTAGTTTGCTTCTAGTAGAATTCGGAAACAAAAATTGATGAGATGAGTTTGAAATAGTGGTGACATAAGCTACTACTGGCTTCAAATCAGGACAGCACAAGAACAAAGAACATGGCGAAAGATCCAATATGAAATCTTTGAACAATGTTTTCATGACATGACACACCAAGCTAGAAATTTCATTCATCCTGAAATGCTACCTTATTGAAATAACAAGCAAAACAGGAAGGTAAACCTCAAATGAAGGTCATATTTATCTTAATGCAAAGCTTTCACACACCCCCTCCCCCCAACCTCCCTCTCCTCAAAGAGCCATGTAGCTCTCCTAGGACCTCTCTTCCTCCAGAAGTTTTCTTCCTTCTAGAAATTAAGTTCCATTGCTAGTGGCCACATAAGAGCCCCACAGGACAGGGAACCGTTGAGTATGGATGGTAGTAGACACATAACAAAGCTAAAAAAATTGGCACTAATTGGCAGAGGCTTTTGGTTCCGCATGATAAGCTTCAAAACCTGGGGTTGCTTTTATCGGCAGTATGTTCACATTGCATGGCATCAAATGCGTGAATAGGGAGTTTTGAGATCAGAGACATCGTTTCACATCGGCTGATATGCCGCGGATTCACTCAGATATTGCTCTTAAATGCTTTTCCATGCGATTCATGAAAGTATTATATGAGCTTAAAGGGAATAACAGGTTGCAGAATAGTATATACATCTTTACATTTAATTATATAAGCAAAGGTTACATTTCCTTGGTTGCAACTAAGATGAAATTCTTGTATTCTATGATGTAAATCCTCTGGTACATAACTGCCTAAGAAAAAACAGATTGATACTCATTATGCCTCAAGTTATGCAGGAAGCAAGTTAAAGCAATGCACTGGATCATGAATTACACTACCAAAGTTTTTCATATGAACTTTTGAACTTACCAAAAATATCACCATGAATGCGTGGGCTTGCTTTTTTTAATATTTTAATAATTAACATCCATAATTTCACGTTAGCTAGTAGTGTCCCCAATAGCATGCAAAGGACAGATGCCTCTTTGGAGCTTACTGTTGAAATTTTGAGGGATACAACCAAAATAATAAGGGTAGGTAGGCAATGACTGATGATCTTAGGACCAGAACCTGATGATATGATAGAAGGTGGTCTAGCTTTGGATTCTCTGGGGAGGTATATTATGCTCATAGTAAATATAGAACTATCAAATTGGTGAAATTAAAGGAGTATTATGTATGTATACAGTATATAACGACTTCTGTATAGAGATGCTGTGAGGATGAATTATTTTTTTATTACTATATTGATGAAATTGTTTATTTGCATGACATGTTATGCCCGAGCATACATGACAAGCTTCTTTAGCATTGCCTCTACAAAAAATAAAGCGTACAGTGGATTTTGGCACGTTCACCCAGTCTTGTATCAAACTTATCAAATGAACAGGCTTTTTATAGTGGTCACTGGTCAGGCTTACATAGTTCTTCCAGAATGTATTTAAATTAGAGACGTCTCACATATTTAGCATAAGTACATAATGTCTTTGAAATGTGGACGAACTTAGGTAGAGAAGGATGAATTTCCTTGTACCTGGTGTGCAAGAAACATGTGCATGATGAGCCTCATGAATATTGGCTGAAAGTTCTGATAGAAAGCAGAGGAGAATATTTGGAGCTTCTATGAAATATTTGCTGATAATGAAGTGTGGATTGAGGTATGTAGATGTGAAGGATAACTAAGTGATATGTTGAAAGGTTGATGCTATCATATAAAATATGGATGCTATTATTTTTCATAACCTACTAAGCTTCATGGTTACTTATATACGTTAGCGTATTAATATATATCCTAGCCATATCGTATCCTACTTTATCAGAAATTGCATTCTAATATTCATGCCCATGCTGCATAGACAGCAAGAGTTTATTGTGACACACAAATTGTATATATGTTTAAAGGTTTCATTTTTCCCTTCTGTACACAGGACATGAAAGTGCAATCAGCATAATGTGGAACTGATACAGCAGTCTAGACATTTTTTTGTTACAAAATTAAAGAGCAGAAATGTACTAATGTTATGGATTAATTTATGGAGCTAGCATATAGACAACATAAAGAAAATGGTAGTCACAATGCAGAGTGAAGAATAAAGTCATAGATCAGGTTGTTCATTTATGTAAAACTAAGAAAGCAAACCAAAGAGGGGAAGATGACAAAACCATCTCGATATATAAATGTTGGCATACAAAAACATGTAATCATATTCCATTCCCCTAATACATCATATGATTATATATAACTTAATTATATATCTGCAATTGAACTGCTGAAGTATAATTTCTTCAAATCATATAATATGCACCATTTTCAAGCTTTAGTAGCATGGCCCTGGAGAAATAAAACAGAAGCATGGTATTACATTGGTGATATATATATCAATTAATTTGAAAAATGGAATACAGCCGTTCTTGATTTTGCTTCCAAAATTTTCCTGACAACCATTTCATGAGTGTAAATGGAAGCCAAACCATCTCTCCTCCCCTCCCCCTCCCAACCCAAGAAAGAAAAAAAAAATATATATCGAGAAAATACATAACAACGTGAACAATGATTTGGGAAAGAACATGACAACTATTACTCGTTATCTTCCCTGAGAAATTCCTCCAGTTCATCCAAAGTGATGCTAAGATTATAGTCATCCTCATGGCATAGTGGTCCAGCTACATCTTCTGCTTGGAGGTCTAGTAGCTGAGTACTTGAACCCCTACATTGTTCTCCTCCAAGAGCTCCAACCTCTTGACTATGAGCTTTTGTTCCTGCTTCGAGTATAGATGGAAAGGAGAAGCTTGGAGCAAAACAAGATGGCTGCAAATAGAACATATACATATTAGCACAACTACTCGATCTATCAATCCAAGAATTAATTCTAATAAATTGCACGTGTTGAACATTACATACCGGTGCCAATCTTCGACACACGTCACGGTCAGAATCAAGAGGGCCTGACCCAACACTCCCTTGCTGCACTTCATGTCCTCCTCCTATCTTATATGGTGGTGGAAGTGCTGCGAAACCACTTGGAAAACTGCTCATTGCCTACAATACGAGGAGAATTAAGCAAAAGTATGAAAAAAAAATAGAAACAGATGGCCTTATTGATCTATCTGAATACTAACGAAGACATTAATGTCCTGAAAAATAAGAAAAATAGATCAGTTCTTCATGTGCTCAAATACATACCATTGGTGGGTGCTGTATTGTGGGAGCTATTATACGATCAGCATCATTGGACTTCTTATTGGAACGGTTTAAATATATTTTGCATAAAGCCCAGTCACCAACTCGGATTGCTTTTTCGTATCCCGCGATTCTGTATTCATACAGAATCCAGCCGGTCTTCTTCTTATTTTTTCCATGAAACTCATAGTAGTTGAGCATGCTCTTGACACCAATCTTCTCCTTTCTTTTATTCTTTAGGTCTTGGCTGTGGCTCATCTTCCACTGTCCTATTTCATTGGAGCGTTTCAACCTCTTCTTGCTAGAGCTGATTGGAGTCACTTGCATGAAGAAGTACCATGGACCACCATGCTCAGCAGGCTCGTACAGTGCTGATCATGAAAAGAGATTCATCAGCTAACGCAGAAATATTTCAAGAAATCAGGGCAAGAAGTAACTAATGTCTCTTAACAGGGACTGGATGAGGCATCCGCATAAATACCTACGAGAAAATCAGGGATATACCTGTGAGAAACTCAGGGTGAGTGCCATCATACTGGTCAGCCTCATTAATGATGTTGCACGGAAGCTTCTCGCAGCGTAACCAAGGCCGTAGATAGTACAAGATTAGTTCTTTATCAGTTGGCCGAAATCGAATGCCCGACGGTACTTCGCTTGCCTCTTCCTCCATCTTTCTCGTTAGGTGATGCTCGCTCTTCTTCCTTTCTTCTTCCAAGAAGCGACAGAGCTGCAAGATTCTTCTTCTATCTCAGGAAGCGACAGAGCTGAAAGAAATCCTGTTTTTCTGTCTCAAGAAGCGACAGAGCTGGAAGAAATCCTGTTCTTCTGTCTCAAGAAGCGACAGAGCTGAAAGAAATCCTGTTCTTCGGTCTCAAGAAGCGACAGAGCTGGAAGAAATCCTGTTCTTCTGTCTCAAGAAGCGTCAGAGCTGCAAGAAATCCTCAAGAAGCGAGAGACCAGGGACTTCTTCTTCTTCCGTCTCAAGAAGCGATAGCCGACAGGGATGAAGGATTGTCTCAAGAAGCGACGGAGTCGAAAGAAATCCTCAAGAAGCGAGAGACCTGAGACTTCTCCTTGATCTTCTTCTGTCTCAAGAAGCGATAGAGCAGAAGGATTGTCTCAAGAACCGACGGAGTCGAAAGAAATCCTCAAGAAGCGAGAGACCTGGGACTTCTCCTTGATCTTCTTCTGTCTCAAGAAGCGATAGAGCAGAAGGATTGTCTCAAGAAGCGACGGAGTCGAAAGAAATCCTCAAGAAGCGAGAGACCTGAGACTTCTTCTTCTCGATCAAGAAGCGACAATGCTGAAGGATTGTCTCAAGAAGCGACGGAGTCGAAAGAAATCCTCAAGAAGCGGGAGACCTGAGACTTCTTCTTCTCGATCAAGAAGCGACAATGCTGAAGGATTGTCTCAAGAAGCGACAGAGCGGAAAGAAATCCTTAGGAAGCGAGAGAGTTGGGACTCGTTACTAAGTCTAATGATCAAACCCTCTGTTGCAATATATAGTTTCGGAAGCATACGTCGATAATATTGTGAAACATCCCATGGTTACTGCTTGTTGAGACCATCCTAATCGAACGGAGGAGAGGAATTTACCGTTGGGACAGCTGTATCCCTGTTAGATCACACAGCTCCTAATCCTTGTGGTAATACACGTTAGATTGCCAATCCGAATATGAGTTGGAAACTCAGGAAATTACGTAAACAAAGACCGTTGCACTTATGAAATAGATCGCGCCGGTCTTGGCCTGGCTTGCCGGTTTCTCGGCTTTTTTCCCTCAACCTTTTGCCGACTTCTGAATGAGCGTGCCAGTCTTGACCTGGCGTGCCGGGTTCTCGGCATTGTTCCCTTATTATCTTGCCGATTTCTGAATTGGTGTTCTTGATCGCCCGTCATTGTTCTCATTGGGCCAATTGATTTTATAAAGAAGTTTGAACAATAATCTTATTAAGAAGTTGGGACTGCTGGATTCCATTGGTCAACTTGCATTATGATAATTTGTAAACAATAATCTTATAAATATCAATCATCGTACTCCGGCCAATTGTTATTTTAATGATACTATAATTTACCATTTGTATATCTTAAGCTTTTTATGATTTTCTTTTGTTGTTCAAGGTTTTATCCTAAAACCTACAACCCTATTTAGGATTGATGTTTGTAGTGGAGCCTTTGTTAGTAGAGCTTTTGCTAGTAGAGTTTTTAACCAAAAAATATTTATTATTTTTTAATCATATTTCTAAAATATTGTGGAACTTTAACGTCTATTTCATAACTAAACTGAGAAAGTGCTTTTAGTTTGAAAAAATATTAATAAAGAATATTGCATAATATTTTTAATTTTTTAACTCCTCATACAATCAAGAAGTACTATTATGTTGACCCCCTGATGGATTTTGATGAATACAAAACACTAGAGTATAATTTTCTTATCTTAACAATTTATTTGAGGATTTCAGGTGTTTAATTAAGAATATTGTTAAGAAATGTCTAGGCAAGTTCCCATATTTTTCAAGGATTTATTGAAGAGTTTTTGAGTTGAAGAAAACAGATCAGGGACAGTCGAGACGTCTCCGGGTTGTCCCAGAGACGTCTCTGGCACGAACAGGAAGAATTGGCACGTCTGGAGACGTCCCCGGCACCTGGCGAGGCGTCTCGCAGGGTCGGAGTCGACTCCTGACTCTGCGGAGTCGACTCTCTCAGAGGCGGCAGAAAGGCCGATTTCAAGGGATGCGCGCGAGTCGTCTCCGAAGGACGCGGAGTCGTCCCCACGAGTAAAAAGCGGACTTCCCGAGACGTCCCCAGAGAGCGCGGAGTCGACTCTCTCAGGGAATTCCAGAGGACGTGTTTTTCGGTGATACAACTACGGAGTCGTCCCCGACGTCGCGGAGTCGTCCCCATGCAAAAAGCGCAAACATCCCGAGACGTCCCCGTAAAGTGCCGAGCCGACTCTCTCAGAAAAACAGAAAAACAAGCATTCAAGTCGTTCTTCTTCAGAGACGTCCCCGTAAAAGTGCCGAGTCGACTCCAAACAACGTCAAGAGAAATTTTATACAGCCGAGACGTCTCGCGTCGAAGCGGAGACGTCTCCGGAGCGCCTGGAACGCGACTGACACACTTTTGCAGGTAATTTTGAATTTCAAACGGTCATATTTTTGTGTCTAACAGATCTATTGCTTTTTGGGCTATAAAAGGGAGCTTTTAAGTGCCTTCCAACAACTTCTCACCAACCCAACACAAGATTATTCAAGAGAGAAGAAAGAAAAAGAGGTTCAAGGGAGTTAGAGCTTTTAAGAGGAGAAATCAAGTGCATTCAAGCTTTTCCATCTGATTTCGTGCTCAACTACTCACTCCCTCGGCATTCAAAGCTCACATTCAAGCCAACGCGATCCACATCGGAAGAACCACCATTACCCATGCTTCCAACGGCTAAAAGGGTTCTTCCGGGTTTTATTATTTCTCATTGTTATATTCGCTTCATTAAGAGCTTTTAAATCTTTGTAAAACCTTTGTTTATTGTGCTTGTTCCAGTCAAGGGACTTGGAACAAGGGATAGGCGTCCCAAGCCTAGGTTAAATTGGGGGATTGTAGGGTTCGTTGTTAGCCCGGGGTAAAACAACGAGTTGGATAGTGAACTCGCAAAACTACCGTACTGTAATCGCTGATTATAGTGAAAATTTCCAAAGGTGTTTGGGGAGTGGATGTAGGAGCAGTGGAAGCTCCGAACCACTATAAATCTTTGTGTGTTTGCGTTTGACTGTGATTGCTACTTTAGTTTTACCTTTGCATATACACTTGTGTGTTTTGTTTTAATTAGTCAAAAAGTTTTAAAACACCCAATTCACCCCCCTCTTGGGTGACCATCTCTGGGCAACAAGTGGTATCAGAGCGGGTGCTCTGTATATTTCTTGAAGACCTAACCGTCTTAGCCAAAGATCTAGATGGCAACACCCTTCAACAATGTTCCTGCTGAGGGGCAGGCAACCAATAGACCTCCACTCTTCAATGGGACAAATTATTCCTATTGGAAGACTAGAATGAGGATTTTTATTCAAGCACAAGATTATGCCTTGTGGAGGGTTATAATCAAGGGACCACACGAACCATCTCACATGGTTAATGGCATTCAAGTTCCCAAACCTGAGGAGGATTGGGATGAGAATGATAATAGGATGGTTCAACTCAACGCTAGAGCCATGAACTCATTGTTTTGTGCTCTAGATGTGAATGAGTTTAATAGAGTCTCCACATGTAGTTCCGCCAAGGAAATATGGGATAGGCTTGAAGTTACCCATGAGGGTACCAATCAAGTCAAAGAATCTAAAGTGAACATTCTGGTTCACAAATATGAATTATTTAAGATGGAACCCAACGAAACCATTTCATGCATGTTCACACGTTTCACTGATATAATAAATGGTCTAAAGAATTTGGGTAAATCTTACACTAATCCAGAACTTGTGAGTAAAATTCTCAGGTCCTTGCCAAAAGCATGGGAAGCGAAGGTCACGGCGATCGTAGAAGCTAAAGACCTCAACACATTGGGACTTGAACAACTATTGGGCTCATTGATGACGCATGAGCTCACAATGAAGCAACATGAAGAAGATTTGCCAAAGAAGAAGACAATCGCACTCAAGGCTACTTCGAGTGTTTGTGAAGAAAAAGTAGTGAGAGTGAAGAAGAAAGCGAAGATGAGGACTTGGGCTTAATAGTAAGGAAGTTCAAGAAATTCATGAGAAGAAAGAAACCCTTCCCAAGAAAGAAGTTTGGAGGGAGAAATGATTGGGAAAAGGAAAAAGAAAAAGAAAGAGACCCAATCATATGTTATGATTGCAAGAGACCGGGACACATCCGTTCCGAATGCCCTCAACAGAAGAAGCACTTTGGAAAGAAGAAGAAGAAGGCGTTGAAAGCAACTTGGGATGATAGTGACACATCATCCTCCGAGGAAGAGAAGGAAGAGACCGCCAACTTGTGCTTCATGGCATTCGAAGACGATGAGGTATGTCAAAGCTCAACCACAAATTTTACTTTAGAAGAATTATATGAAGCTTTCCAAGAGCTCATGAGTGATTGTAGTATGTTAGGAGCAAAGAATAAAGAATTAAAGGCCTCCAATCAAAAACTAAAGGATGACATTAAAAACCTATTGATTGAGAAGGAGAGCGTTGAAAATGTTAACACCATTGACCTAGAAAATAAAAATTCAAAGCTTAGCATTGAAAACGAAACGGCAAAAACACTAATTAAGGAATTAAATCTAAAAGTTAAATCCCTACTCAATAGTAATACCTCACTTACGCAAAATGTCGAATCCCTTAAAAATGATAAGGAAGAATTGGCTAAAGAAAATTTGGTTCTTAAAAATGAGGTACATAAGTACAAACCAATTGTGGAGAAATTTACACTTAGTTCTGAAAAATTAAATCTTATTCTATCCAATCAAAGAGCTGTTTTTAATAAAGCCGGATTAGGATACAAAACTAGCAAACAACAAAAATATCTAAAGAACTTTTTTGTGAAAGCAAAAGATACCAAAACTGAAAAACCTACATGCTTTCATTGTGGGAAAAGTGGACATAAAGCCTATTCTTGCATTCAAAGAAAGATTCAATCTAAAAAGAATACATTTGTAAAAGGTAAAAACACAACTAAAGTGTGGGTGCCTAAGGAGACCAACTACACTAACCAAGAAGGACCCAAGAAAACTTGGGTACCTAAGAGCTTCACATGATTATTTTGCAGGTATGCCTTGCAGCCGGGAGTAAAAAGAGAATGTGGTATCTTGATAGTGGTTGCTCAAGGCATATGACCGGTGACAAGAGCCTTTTCGTCACCTTGAAATCGAAAGAAGGAGGAGTAGTCACATTTGGAGACAATGCTAAAGGTCAAATCATTGGCGTTGGTAAAATCTCCATATCACCCTCCTCATTTATTGACAATGTATTGTTAGTTAATAGATTAAAACATAATTTATTAAGTATAAGTCAATTTTGTGACAAAGGCTTTAAAGTGTCTTTTGAATCTTCACTATGCATAATTAGTAGTCCAATTGACAATGAAATCATACTTACGGGACATAGGCGTGGAAATGTTTACATGGTAGATCTTGATGATCTCACCATGAAGGATGGCCAATGTCTTGTAGCCATGGATGCCAAAGTCAATGAGACTAGCTGGTTATGGCATCGTAGGTTAGGGCATGCTAGCATGGATTTAATTTCTAAATTGATTACAAAAGATCTAGTCAAAGGATTACCAAAAATAGACTTTGAAAAGAACAAAATCTGTGCTGCATGTCAACTAGGAAAACAAACAAGAAGTTCCTTTAAGTCTAAGAACATAGTCTCGACATCAAAACCCTTAGAACTAATTCACATGGATTTATTTGGACCTACTAGAACTGCTAGTCTAGGGGGTAAGAAATTTGGTCTTGTGATTGTTGATGATTTTTCACGTTTTACATGGGTTTCATTTCTTGCACATAAAGATGAGTCCTTTCCCGCTTTTATCAAGTTTCATAATAGGATTTCGAATGAACTTAATCTTAAACTAAAAGCAATTAGGAGTGATCATGGTACCGAGTTTGAAAATCAGCACTTTGAAAAATTTTGTGAAGAAAACGGTATAAATCACAATTTCTCGGCCCCTAGGACACCCCAACAAAATGGGGTGGTAGAAAGGAAGAATCGCACACTAGCAGATATGGCTCGTACCATGTTGTGCGAATCGGATCTACCAAAATATTTTTGGGCTGAAGCAATAAATACTGCATGTCATATTTTAAACCGTGCATTAGTCAGATCTATTTTAAAGAAAACACCTTATGAATTGCTGAAAAATAAGAAGCCAAATATATGTTATTTTCATGTTTTCGGTTGTCGTTGCTTTATTTTAAACAATGGAAAGGACAATCTAAGTAAATTTAGTGCTAAATCAGATGAAGGGATCTTCTTAGGTTATTCCTCATCTAGTAGAGCATACAGGGTCTTCAATAAGAGAACTCTCATTGTTGAAGAATCCATTCATGTTGTTTTTGATGAAGCTAATGGAGATTCTTCTAGAAAAGAAGAAGATAGTGATGCAGGTATACTTGAAGACAGAATGAAGGAGTTCTCCATACAAGACAAACAACTTGAGGATGAAGTCAAGGAAGATACAATTCAGCAAGATGAAGAAGATCAACCCCAAGCAAGAAATTAAGATCTTCCGAGGGAATGGAGGTATGCACATGGTCATCCAAGGGATCTAATCCTTGGTGATCCTTCACAAGGGGTAAGGACAAGATCCTCTTTAAGAAATACTAGTAATTATCTTGCATTCGTTTCACAAATAGAGCCCAAATCACTAGAGGAAGCCGAAAAGGATGAAAATTGGATAAATGCTATGCAAGAGGAATTAAATCAATTTGAAAGAAATCAAGTTTGGAATCTAATGAAAAGACCCCCTAATGTTTCAATTATAGGCACCAAGTGGGTATATAGAAATAAACTAGATGAAGATGGAATAGTAATAAGAAACAAAGCTAGACTAGTTGCCAAAGGCTATAATCAGGAGGAAGAAATAGATTTTGATGAAACTTTTGCTCCAGTTGCTAGGTTAGAGGCTATTAGACTACTTTTGGCATACGCATGCTTCATGGATTTCAAACTCTATCAAATGGATGTAAAAAGTGCCTTTTTAAATGGTTATATAATGGAGGAAGTTTATGTAGGACAACCTCCAGGTTTTGAAAACCACTTACATCCAGATTATGTTTATAAATTGCATAAAGCATTGTATGGACTTAAGCAAGCCCCTAGGGCATGGTATGAAAGATTAAGTAATTTCCTAATTGAAAATAAATTTAAAAGAGGAAATGTAGACAAAACCCTCTTCATTAAAAGAAAAGAGAATGACTTATTGCTTGTGCAAATTTATGTGGATGATATAATTTTTGGTGCTACTAATGATAGTCTTTGTCAAGAGTTTGCCAAGCTTATGCAGGGAGAATTTGAAATGAGCATGATGGGTGAGCTCAACTTCTTCCTTGGGCTACAAATAAAACAATCAGAGGAAGGCATCTTTATCAGTCAGTCCAAATATATCAAGGAAATGTTGGAAAAATTCAAGATGAAGGATACAAAGGAAATCAGCACGCCCATGGGCTCAAGTTGCAAGCTTGACAAAGATGAAAAAGGTAAAAGTATAGACTGCAAATTGTACAGAGGTATGATAGGCTCTTTACTTTACCTTACTGCTAGTAGACCAGACATATTATTCAGTGTTTGCATGTGTGCTAGATACCAAGCATGTCCTAAGGAATCACACTTGCAAGCTGTTAAAAGAATTTTCAGATATCTAGTAGGGACATCTAATGTAGGCTTATGGTATTCTAAACAATCTGACATAAATTTAATTGCTTATTCCGATGCTGATTTTGCCGGGTGCAAACTCGACAGAAAAAGCACAAGTGGCACATGTCAATTCTTGGGTGCTAATTTGGTTTCTTGGTTTAGCAAGAAACAGAATTCAGTTGCCTTATCCACAGCTGAGGCTGAGTACATTGCAGCTGGAAGCTGTTGTGCCCAAGTTCTTTGGATTAAGCAACAACTTGAAGACTTCGGTATCAAAATGGACAACATACCAAATAGATGTGATAATACAAGTGCAATTAATTTAACAAAAAATCCTGTCCAACACTCTAAATCAAAACATATAGAGATTAGGCATCACTTTATAAGGGATCATGTGCTGAAAAATGATGTGATGATTGAGTATGTATGTACTGAAAATCAATTGGCCGATATCTTTACAAAGCCCCTTAGTAAAGATAGGTTCAACTTTTTAAGGAATGCTTTGTGCTTGTATGATCCTAGCAAATAAATTGAACTTGTAATGCAATGCCTTGCTACTCAAACTAATAATCCACTTCAAGGTGACAAATAGCAAACCTAGTATCTAATAAGTGAAAACATGAATCTATCAAAGTTAGATGATGAATTGTTTGACTTTCCGGAGGATGGTTACCCTCCCTTGGACTCTTCATGGAGATATTTTCAGAGCCTATTTCATAGGCATTCGAAACTTGGTCAAACATTCCTCATTTCAATATTGATGAATTCAAAAATCATTATAAAAACTTTTGTAGGATGTATTATTGAAGGGAAGGATCACAAGCAAACTCACTCTATATTCACCAAAAGAAATCACGTTGATTATTGTGGTTGAATAAAATAAATTGGGGAAAGATAAAAATCAATCTGAAATTTTTCAGTGCCGGAGACGTCTCTGGCAAATCACAGAGACGTCCCCCCGGCGAGACGTCTCGCATTAGTCGCGGAGACGTCTCGGAGACCGAACGAAAGTCTTTTAAATTAGGCCGAAACAGCTCGAGCCGACCCGAGATATCCTCTTTCGTCCCCAACGAAAACACAAACCCTAGCCTCCATTTTCTCTCCACCACAAACCGAACCAAAATCTCTCCCATTTCCCTAGATTTTCAAACTATGGCACCTAAGAAAGCTAGGAGAACGGGTGGGAGGCGTCCTAGAGTAGCGCACGACGACGAAGAACGGAGGGAAGAGCCCTCCGCGCCGTCTCCTCTGGTTGCTCTGCCAACCGTGACTCTTTCCTGTGCAAATCGCACAGTAACCACGGGTAGGTACATTGATTTCCAATTTTTAGCTAGTGAGGGGTTCTCTATTGGAGAGAGACTCCAAGCCCAAGGTTGGGAATACCTATGTACCCTAAATATTTCAACCTATCCCGGCCTAGTTAGAGAAATGTTTAGCAATATGGCCTTAGGGGACTCGGGGTACACTGGATATGTCCGAGGGACATTGATAGAAATCAATGAGGATATTCTATCTAGCCTATTACAAATCCCTAAATACGGTGAGGCTCCGACCTCACATCCCCAAAGGGAGATTGCCCTAAACCTACTTCTAGGAAGAGAGGACTGCGGCCCTCTTGACGTAGTTAACTCCCAAGACCTCAATGTCGAGATGAGATTGCTTTTGAGCATTGTTAACCGGGTCTTGTTTCCAAAAACCGGTCGCTTCAATTTCGTTTCGGAGCGAGATTTAGCCATCATGCACCACATCTTGCTAGGGATTCCCCTAAACCTCCCTAGACTTATGTTGAACTATATCTCCACATGTCATAGGTATTCTAGGTTTAGCATACCATATGGGATGATTTTTACCCTACTGTTCAAACATTTCAAGGTTCCAATTCCAGAAAATGAGCCGGCAAAATCTTTACGAAACACCGATTACTACAATGAGAGCACATTGCATAGAATGGAGTTTCACAAGAAAGATGGATCTTGGGTTAAGGTCCCTAAAAGAAAATTCCAAACCTTAGAGCCCGAGATTCCACATCAGGAGCCTGACCACCACTCTCCTCCATATAGCCCTATAGCCTTCCCTGATGTACCTTCCAGCTCGGCTGGACCATCCACCTCTATACCTCCTCCTCCTCCAGTCAGTGGATCTCTCTCCCTATCAGATGAACAGATGCACACTCTAGCATCTGTGATATGCCAGCAGATGAGGGAAGAGATGAGATCGATAGTCTCTGCTGAGTTGGCCCCCATCCGTACCTCACATGAAGCTCTCCTACAAGAATTGAAGGAAATCAAAGCTCAGGTAGAAGCTACAGCATCAGAATTGGTTCATGTGGGTACCATCCAAACTTTAAGATCAATTGAGCTACAGGAGAAATTGAAGATCATATCAGATGGTCTTCAAGAGTTGACGAGCCCTGGAGGCAATGCGGGCACCGTGGTTGCCCAACTTAGAGGAAAAATTGAAAGGGCAAGTCTTGAGTTTGAAGCACTAGTGGCAGCCTTCCATCAATCTCAGGGAGATCAGTTTAGAACTCTACTGGATTCAATAAATGGATTTATAGAGGCAGCGGCTAGGGCTATTGAGCAACGTCGCCGTTGAAGGACATTTTGTAAACATCTAGGGTTCACCTTTTTGTAAAACCCTAGGCTCATTTTGAAACCTCTTTTGTATTAGGAATCAATACTTGTAATGATTTCCTTTTTAACCTTGTAATGACTTCAAATGATTGCAATGATATATGAATATCATACAATTCCTTTTGAAACTTTGTATGTTTCTAATTCTGTGGAATCAAACTTTGTGTATGTAATTCTGTGATGTGCCATAAAAATCTCATAACATACCTTAAGTGTTCAAATTTGACACAACTTATCAATGAATATGAAACAGGGGGAGCACAACCTGTGATAACTATTTTTAAAAGGTCTGAAATGAATTCCAAAACAAAGGGGGAGTGAAATGAATGCTGAATTCATTAATAAAAATAACTTGGACAGAGGGAGCATAACTTGAATATCCTTGAGTGATTCATGGTAATATGCTGAATTCTACTAGAAATTGTGTTTTAGATACCTAAGAAAAATTTGTCCCCTTCATTGTTGATGACAAAAAGGGGGAGTAGAATATGGAGTAGAACCTAGAACAAATATATGGAATGCAAAATACAAAATTTACACTCATACTTAAAAGTTGAATTAGAAAAGATAAAATTGAAGAATATTGGCTTTAAGACAATTGCCCTTCTGAAAAAGAAAGGGGGAGTCAAAAAGTACTTAGCTTTCAATTGTTTTCAGCATCAATATTTCATCAATTTACATCTTAACTTGATTCAAATTCAGTTGATATGCTAAAATTGCTCAAGAGCTACTAAGATCAATACTTATGCATAAGGATAGAACTGAAAGTTGACTATTTTGAATTATGCACACTGTATCTAGCTCTAACCAAAACACAATACTTGTACATCTGATCAAATACTGTGTATATGTTTAAATTTCGAATTTTGCATATACTCAGTGTTTTGTCATCATCAAAAAGGGGGAGATTGTTGACCCCCTGATGGATATGAATACAAAACACTAGAGTATAATTCCCTTATCTTAACAATTTATTTGAGGATTTCAGGTGTTTAATTAAGAATATTGTTAAGAAATGTCTAGGCAAGTTCCCATATTTTTCAAGGATTTATTGAAGAGTTTTTGAGTTGAAGAAAACAGATCAGGGACAGTCGAGACGTCTCCGGGTTGTCCCAGAGACGTCTCTGGCACGAACAGGAAGAATTGGCACGTCTGGAGACGTCCCTGGCACCTGGCGAGGCGTCTCGCAGGGTCGGAGTCGACTCCTGACTCTGCGGAGTCGACTCTCTCAGAGGCGGCAGAAAGGCCGATTTCAAGGGATGCGCGCGAGTCGTCTCCGAAGGACGCGGAGTCGTCCCCACGAGTAAAAAGCGGACTTCCCAAGACGTCCCCAGAGAGCGCGGAGTCGACTCTCTCAGGAGATTCCAGAGGACGTGTTTTTCAGTGATACAACTACGGAGTCGTCCCCGACGTCGCGGAGTCGTCCCCATGCAAAAAGCGCAAACATCCCGAGACGTCCCCGTAAAGTGCCGAGCCGACTCTCTCAGAAAAACAGAAAAACAAGCATTCAAGTCGTTCTTCTTCAGAGACGTCCCCGTAAAAGTGCCGAGTCGACTCCAAACAACGTCAAGAGAAATTTTATACAGCCGAGACGTCTCGCGTCGAAGCGGAGACGTCTCCGGAGCGCCTGGAACGCGACTGACACACTTTTGCAGGTAATTTTGAATTTCAAACGGTCATATTTTTGTGTCTAACGGATCTATTGCTTTTTGGGCTATAAAAGGGAGCTTTTAAGTGCCTTCCAACAACTTCTCACCAACCCAACACAAGATTATTCAAGAGAGAAGAAAGAAAAAGAGGTTCAAGGGAGTTAGAGCTTTTAAGAGGAGAAATCAAGTGCATTCAAGCTTTTTCATCTGATTTCGTGCTCAACTACTCACTCCCACTCGGCATTCAAAGCTCACATTCAAGCCAACGCGATCCACATCGGAAGAACCACCATTACCCACGCTTCCAACGGCTAAAAGGGTTCTTCCGGGTTTTATTATTTCTCATTGTTATATTCGCTTCATTAAGAGCTTTTAAATCTTTGTAAAACCTTTGTTTATTGTGCTTGTTCCAGTCAAGGGACTTGGAACAAGGGATAGGCGTCCCAAGCCTAGGTTAAATTGGGGGATTGTAGGGTTCGTTGTTAGCCCGGGGTAAAACAACGAGTTGGATAGTGAACTCGCAAAACTACCGTACTGTAATCGCTGATTATAGTGAAAATTTCCAAAGGTGTTTGGGGAGTGGATGTAGGAGCAGTGGAAGCTCCGAACCACTATAAATCTTTGTGTGTTTGCGTTTGACTGTAATTGCTACTTTAGTTTTACCTTTGCACATACACTTGTGTGTTTTGTTTTAATTAGTCAAAAAGTTTTAAAACACCCAATTCACCCCCCTCTTGGGTGACCATCTCTGGGCAACATATTATAATGTATTCTTAATTTACAAATTATTATTTTGAATAGTAGAATATTAGAATAGTATAATATTGTAACATAATAGTATAATATTTTAGAAATATAATTATGTTATACTATTAAAATATGATTATTATGATATCACGTAGTATAATATATATAATATAATCTGATATAATACATTTATTATTAGTTAATAATTATAATATAATTTTTAGTTATAATTATTATATATTGATATATTATTCTATAGTATAATATTATTATAATATATGAATATGATATTATTATTTTAATATAATATTATAATATTATTTCATATTGATATAGTATAATGTAAAGTATTGCTAATCTATAATTTGTATATTTTATCTTAATCTAAATATTACAATAAACAATGTAATAACTACAAAGTTTAGGGGTATTTTGGTTATACAAGTAGTTTTCTGACGGATTTCAAAAGAGCTTTTGCAGAAAATTTTTAAATAAGAGCTTTTGCCAGGTGGAGGTTTTTCAGCTTTTAGGAGGACCAAAAAATTGTTTGAGGATTCTTTTACCAAACACCCTTATATCACCGAGATCTAGAAATGCTTTTAACCCCTCCAAAAGCAATCCTAAAAGAGGACAGTCTTAAACTCAAACTATGAATTGCAACCTTATTTTTGCTTTTATTTTTATTATTTTCTTAAAGTCTGACCGCCTCTATTCGATCATTGAGAGCTACCTCTAAAGCCATGATAGCCATATGTTCTCCTTTCTATTGAGTCTTGATCATAGGATCTGCACTTTAATAATTTTCTTATAAGGCATTTCGTCCAAATGTTCTATTCTTAGCCTTTTGTTTTGCATTCTACTACGACTATCAAGTCCCTTATATCTTATATTCTACAATGTGCCACCTCAATCAAGTCTTTGGGAGTTATCTTCCAGAGCCATGAAAGCCATAAATTTTAGTAGCTAATTGGTTTATAGTCCTAGACTCAATAGTTCCCTTGTAAGAATCTGATCTTCACAACTCCATCCTCCTCCTCATAACCTAAGTTTCAAGTTCTGGCGACTAAATTTCTTCGCTATTTGTGATGCCTACATACCACAGAAATGTTCTTCCCCCTTTATATAGATGTTGGAGCTAGAGATTGTAAGGTATCTTCCTTTTGATGATTGGTTTTATGTCATCCAAAGGCAAGAAAAACTAACTCCTCAAGGTAAGAAATGTTGTATCCATATTCTAGATTTAATCATGCTTCTTTTCTATTGTTGCTCATTATATTGCTTTGTTAGAATCTCTGTTACTTGAATCTATTTTTGAACAAGCAAACATTTACCGTACCTTAGGTTCATCAAAGATACAATTCTTTGTTTTTTTTAATTTTAATTTCCATAATATTTTAATGTTACTGCTTAAGTGCATGCTCGAATGCTTGATTCTTTGTTATCTCTTTGCACATTAAAGGCATAACCATGCTTTCTCTTCTCAGCATTTGTTATCCTATTATGGTTTCCTATCTAGCCCCTAAAATATCCTCAAGTAAACTAAACAAAGATATTAAAACTATTACAAATTTTGGTTATGAATAGTGCTAATTTACCAATAATTTGGTATAGAAGACTCCATCCTAAAAGTAGCAACGAGCAATTGTAAGTGATAATTCTGGTTTAACCAAGTCAAATTGTCTTTTACATAAAAGCAGACTGTCTTGAGAGGGCTAAGGATTGAAAATTGAAGCCTTAATAGCTCCAAA
Organism: Phoenix dactylifera; assembly: GCF_051530095.1. Lineage (NCBI taxonomy): Eukaryota > Viridiplantae > Streptophyta > Magnoliopsida > Arecales > Arecaceae > Phoenix > Phoenix dactylifera. The sequence goes on from NC_143191.1 coordinate 15,728,281, forward strand.
ATAAGAATAAAGCTTCCTAGGCGAAGGTCACATTTTCTTCCTAACGGAATCAAGTTGCATAGCAACAAAAAAAAGGGAAAAGGTGGACAAAGCACGAATAATGCAATGCAGTTTGGTTTTTATTTTTAATCGAGTAACTTTTTACCTTTATCATGTAGTACCACCCCTTTAAAGTGCAGCAAATCGAGCGAATAGAGCCAAATTCTATCATTTGGGCTCTGAAATGGACTAATCAAATAAAAAATTCCTTTTTAGAAAAGATTTTGACTGGATATATCTTTCAATTTGGGAATAATTAAGTAGAATGACTGAAGGCAAAGTCGATGTAGAAATTAAAAACCACATTATTTAAAATTTTAGCTTTTTTTCATGATTGTTTTTGCTAATTATGTTTATTTTAGAAAAGACGCATCCTTTTTTAATTGAAACAGAAATCTGACCAAAATTGTGCTACGGTAGATCTCACTACTATATCTAGAGATTATGCAACTCCCTTTAAAAGATATTAATGAAAAAAAGAAAATTAGATCCCACTTTCTCCTTTTTTTATTTTTTCTAATTTTTTTAAGAGATCAAAATTGAGCAGCTAAGGGAATACTTTATACTCACTGATCAGTTCATGACACCATATTACTTTGTCTTGAAAAGGGATAAAATAACTCTTTGGCTTTATGCTACATGCTTCAACATATTAGTACCTCTGACAAGACTTGGTATCAACGAAAATCTCTAGAATCACAAGACCAACAATATCTTTTGAGAAGAAGAAATCAGAGTAGTATATCCTATAAAAGATGGTAAATATCACATATGCAACTAGTTCAGTTATCCTTACTATTGCTACTTTTCAGCTACCATACAACCAACTACACCTGTCCCTGCGATCAAGAAATCATTCTCCCAAACTAGTTGATACCTCGAGTATTTCTTGCAACAATTCTATTTCAAGACAACTATATCTCATTCAAAGAAATGCTTAATTCATGCCAATTCTCTTGCTTCACCTGTCATGGAACTCGCCGCAGCCATAACTTTCAGCTATAAAACCAATACATTAGTTCTCACTGAACCCAACCATATCAAACTCACCTATACACAGTCAATCCAACCTAAATCTCAACCCATGCATTAGATTGTCCAGACCTGAGCCGCAACCAGCTGAAAATAATCTATATATGCAATCAATCAAATTTAAAAGAAGAACAACACAGTATGTGGAGTACCCAAGCATGAACAGCAACACATTTTATGGAAATTCCATTGTCTTGAACGCAACCAATTCACAATAACCTATACACAGTCATCGGACCTACATATTTCTTCAACCTAAACATCATCAACCGGTGTATGGATCATTCAAACTTAAACACAAGCAATTCACAAATATTTTGCACTCGAACATTGAAAAAATTCATTTGACTTGTGCACAATTAGTTGATAATATATTGAGATGGGGAGGCATGGGCTGAGAGTTTCATTATGCTTGCTGTTTTGCATGCTCTTTAGAATAATAAAATATGTTATGTCAGAAACACCTTACCTATTTTTTTGACCTAACAGGTCATAAGATGAACAAAATCTTTGTAGACCATACATATTTATAATAATTAATGCATCCTTTGATTAAGTTACTTCTATTAACTAATAGATTATTGATAAACAGACTAACCGGCTGAGAACTAGTCATCGACAGCTTTCACGCCCATGCGCTCCCCCCCCCCCCCCCCCCCACAACTTGCCTATCCTCTCCCATGTCACTACTTCAAGTATTAGAAGTTGCAAGTTCTTAATAATCGTAGTAGTTATTATCATCATCTGTCATGATTATCATTATCATTTTTCCATTGAATTTTTAGATATTTGCAAATTAGAATAATATTTTTACTTAAGTTTCTTGTATTAAGGTAGAATACATCTTACGAGTTTGATATAAAACTTGAATAAAATAAATGATTGTTAGTGATATCTCAAAAAGAATAAAGCCAAAGAAACCTGTTTATTTGATTTGAAGCAAGTGCTTAATGATACACAAGAGTATGCTACAATCCCACATATGCCAATTAAATTATTTAGTAACTTCACATCTGCACGTGCATCGCATATGGCATCTTTTCCCAAAATTAAAGAATCATCACTCAAGCCAAAGACAAGCCCAAAAGGCTGTTCTCACCTATTCTAAGTGGGCCAAACCGGCCCATTTACACTCTTACTCTAAATCTCAAAAGCTGTTAGGCATGGCAACAGATTGGATAGGCCATTGCTTGTACCTGTTCTGTATTGATAGTGGGGTGGGATTAGAGATAGAGTTAGACAGGATGGGTTGGATGGATTGAATCCGATAAAACTGCAAAAATTATTTTTTCATATTAATTAATTAATTAAATAACTAATAAAATAAATTTTAGTATTTTATATAATATTAAATCAAATAAGAGTCTAAAATGTAGAACTTAACGGATCAAATTTTCAATAAATAAAAAAATATTATTTTTTAAGAAGTTAAATATTTTTTAAATTAAAAAAATCAATTAAAAATAAACTAAGCATCATGGTCCATAACTTTTTATATATTTAATTTTTCTCACGGGTAGAACGACTCGAGCAAAAAATAGGGAGGAATTTGTAAAAAATTATATATATCGGCCGAGTTTGGGATGGGTTTTATTAGCTACAGTCCAATAAAATCCATCCTATTTGGGTTAGTATGGGTTGGCTCGAGTACAACGGTATAATATATTAGAAATAAATATCAGCCCTAAAAGAAGCGGTAGCAATTAATTTTCGTCACTCAAGTAACTTTTTGAATAAATTTAAAAAATTAGAAAAAAATGGTAAAGTCACGATCACTTCGCATATCCGGCGCTAGCACATGCTTTTATTCCTTCTCCGCTCGCAATAGGTGGCCTCTCGCTCTTTTCTCTCATAAAATCGCGACCGCGTATTTTATTCCTTCTCCGCTCGCAAAACTGTCACTCGCCTGCTTCCAAAAACCCTAATGCCGCCTTCCGTCCTCCAAAAACCCTAGGCTGGCGTCGGCGGAGATGGCAGTGACACGCCGAATCCGCGGAGATCGGCGAGAATCTAGACCCTAGATGCGAGACCTCGTTCGTGCGGTACGATCCCTTTCAAGGTAGATTTGTTCCCAACCAAACCCACTGGCAATGGAGAGCGACATGGCGATGGCCCGAGGCAGTGATCCCGTTGAGACCCCGGAGGGCGGGGCTTCCGAGATCACGGGAGAGGACGGCGTGGCGGTGAGGTCGCCGTGGAGGAAGCCGGCGGCGCCGCCCGTTGCGGCGGCGGAGGGTAGGAGGGCCGAGGGCCCGGTGATGGGGGCGGAGTCGTGGCCGGCGCTCACGGATGCCAGGACGAAGGCTGATTATGATGCTGCTGTGACGAGGCTGGCTCCGTCACCTGTGCCTCCACCGGCGGCGGCGTCCCCGGCGGGGACTGTGGGTCCGGTTCCAAGTAACGGGTCACCACTGCCACCGCCTCTTCCGTTTCAGGTCAGTTTTTTGGGACTCGTTCTTGAGGTGATGAAATGAATAGTCATCATCAGTTAAAAAGAATCGATTTTGGGTGACGGCTTTCTGGTTTGAACTTTGGTTTCTTCAATCGAATCCCATTCTGCTGTTTGTGAAAGAAAAGATTAATTGGGAGTTCTCGAGTGATGAGGATGAAAGGAAAGAGATTTAAGAAACTATAGATTAAATTAAACATGAGTCTTATATTCAGGATTCTAATCACTGATGGGGTTCTCAACGTGTCGGTGACTCGATGCTTGCTAGTGTTTATGTTTAATTCTATTTATATGTTCTTGTTTTGTCTCACCGTATGATACACTGCTGAAAGCAGCCTATCTAAAATTTTGATTTCCTGATGAAAGAAAATTTTCCCTTCTCGATTTCCTTGCTTAGTGTTCTCAACCCTAGATGCAGTTGGAACACAGTATATCACTCCTTCGTGTCCATATTCGTGTTCATCTTGTTGAATGTGCCAATATATAGATAAAAATTACTGGAACTCTTTATAGGCAATTTTATACTTGGAAAGTTATTTTTTTTACCCCACATCAGAAGCTGGGATTTATATTCTTTTGGTGTTGCTCATTACTGATTTGTGAATTTAGCTATTGGCTTAGCCGGGCTACCCTGAATTGTGAACCTGGAATTTTCTTCTACGGTCCTTTCTTTTTGCTGGTTCTCGAGAAAGGTATATAGTTTTTCATTTCTTTGTTGTTATATAGCCTGTTTCCCATATAAGTGAGAGAATATCTGTGCGAGTCTGAAGTCAGACTGCAAATTGTTAATTGTCTAAATAACTGCTAATAAGTTGGTCAAAGCTTACAACTGTTTCCGCTGGAACTAGGTTCTTATTTCATTGGCTTTTGTGTTATGATTCATGATCATGCATGCAGGGGGATGACATGAACTTAGTATTGCTATATTTTATCACTTTGCCATGCTCCTTAGTTTCATGAATTATGATCATAAATGCATTGAATTGATGTCAATTACTAAGATACTCTTTCACACCATATAATTACATCAGTGCATCTTATGGTTACTGATGCGCATGCATGTGAAGGACAAAGACACTGTTTCAACCCAATATTCATTCAATAGAGGGATATATTACCGTCTTAATTTATATGAATTCTGAAATCTTATGTATCTCTTTCTTTTGAATTTCTTTATGTGAGGTTTGTTTTGTTCTGTTGTCTTTCATCTCAGTTCTAATGCTAATAGGCATAACATGCAATCCATAATTTTTTTTTTCTTTTAATTTTTAATCATTGATAAATTTTTACTTCAGTTTATTTAAATGATTATGTTTGTTAGTTAATGGTAATGATTAAGCTGGGAGATATAATAGTCATTAAGGGTGTGGTGATTGGGAAGGTAGTGAAGGAACATGCGAAGACATTTATCTGCACCTTCATGGAAGGCATATAAGTAGAACCTTGTAAGTCAGCTTTATAGTTGATTAAAAAAAAGAAAATACTATACTTACAAGTGTGTGAATATTCAAAAAGTTGCAAGTTCATGAAGTTGATTTTTTGTCTGTTTTTTTAGCATTACACTATTAAATATTTTTGTTGCAAGAATGTTATGCAAGAAGATATGTAAGTATGTTATAAGCATATGGTGCCTTAGAAATTAGATGCTGAGATGAATAACTAATAACAGTTAGAAAAGAGTGAATTAGTAAAAGGTTAAGAGAGGTAAGAGCATGGTCTGCCGAACTAGTCTGTACCGGCCGGTTCGGCCCGATACAGACCGGTCCGGCCTGGAACGGGTACTTGAACAGTGTGGATACCGGTTCCAGCTATTTTCGGGCTGGTACCGGCCGGTACGCATGCATACCGGCTGCGTACCGGTCCGTACCGGTGCGAACCGGTCGATTTGCACCAGTACCAATTTTTTTTTTTTACCTACAGTGCGTGCTGTGGATTTTAAACCACAGCGCGCGCACTGTGGCGTGGGAGCGGGCCATGCGCTCCCTCGGGACAGAGCGCCCCGCATGGACGCGGGGCCGCACGCCCGTGCATGGTTCCTCCCGCGCGCGGCACGATTTGACGGCGCACAGGCGCGATTCCTGCGGGCTAGCTCATCCCCGCGGGGTAGTGCGTGTGCCATAAATGCCACAGTGGCCAGCCCTGGCGCGGATGTGGTAGAAAAATAAACTTATGTTTCTGCCACGTCCGTGTGCGGATGCGGACGCGAACCAAAAAAAAAATCTTTTTCCATGCGTGTTCGTGAACCAAAAAAATATATACGAACCGGTCCGGTAGGCAACCGGTACGCCTACCGGTTCAGTGTATCTTGGATAAGAGTATACTGTTGAAAATATCTTTGGAATTTTTATTGAACAATTATGTAGTCAAAGTCCCACAAACTAAATACAAACGTATCTAAGATTTTGATGTCAAACTCTATGCCTAGTAAAGCTAGGAAGGATACTTTTAGCATCTAGATGCTCGCTAGATGCAACAAGAGTGTATGATAAGTGTGAGAAAAATCTGCCTCAGATGGTTTGAGCAGCTGATGGACTGAAATACGTTGCAAAGTTCTTGATTGTTGTCAAGAGGGTTTACAGGATGAAACATTAAAACAAAAGGAGTGGAAGACTGAAAATGAGTTAGATTATAGAAGAAAGAAATGATGAGCAGCAGGGCAAGAGCAAAAATGCGAAAATAAGAGGCCATTTCCTTGATTTTGATGATTGACTGCTTTAGATTTTTCATATTATGTCCAGAACACTTATTTTTAGAATGTAAAGAGGTTCATGTTACTAATGCTTAGGATTTGAAAATCCTAAAGGCAGGAATTCTGAAAGGGGGAGTACTTTTATGTAGGCTTCGCATGCACTACTATAAGGATCTTAGCATTCATAATTGATCCTTGAATTGGATTAAATGGCCGTTCGCAATTCTGCTCTGATACCCAAGTCAGGATGTATTTAGATCATATATTCACTTGGATCATAAGATCTGTTCGTGGTTTCCAAGATCCAATTCTGGATAATCTTGCTACATATTGAAGCAATTAGAACATCCATCTTTCTATAATCCATTTAATATCTTGGACTCTTAGAATGACCAAAGCATCGTTCATAACCTTTCAGACCATAAAATTTAGCAATCTTTCAAGTGATTTCAGCTTTCAAAGTAAAGAAAAAGAAACTTAATTGGGAGTTAAGTAAGATCTAGAGGTAAAGTTTCCTATGTTTGCAACCATTTCTAAAACCATGATTCCTTTTATTGTACAAGCTTATACTAAACAAGAGTTGAGTTGATGCATCTGCAGGAGCAAATCTTGCTTCGCTGGTTATACTAAAATTAGGATGTAGTTAGTTTGTAAAGACAAGAATACACATATCAGGATGTTGTACAAAGTTCAACTAATGGATATGGAGAGGAAAAAACTTTGTTCATCAGGAGCCAAAATAATGGGGGAGATGATATATCAAGTCTAATAAAGCCCATCCTTACATGCAATTTTTTTTCCCTGAGTCAAATTAAGATATCTTCTATGGTGGTAAAAATTACATCATATAACTAAGCATGGTGTTTGTGTCTTGGAGTTGTCGAAGATGGGCTCATGATTGTTGAAAAATGATTGTCCTTAAATGATGGCTTCTTACCTTTAGTTCGTTTAAAATTACAGTTTGATCATGTTTCTTGCTTTGGATATTGGTCTATCTTTTTTTTGAATGTTTAAAGGAATCAAAAGGACTATGCAGTCGATGATCCAATCTAAACCCTTTTGCAGTTTATGATACAACCTGATCCTGACAACATTTTTCACACGTACGACTTTTCCTTTTTTGTGGTCAAATATATGAATTTTGAGAAGAACCATGAGATGAGGAATCCTCATTTAGAAAGGAAATCAAAGAAACGTTTAAACGGAGCAGTTGGTAAAGGATACCTGTTTGTTGTACCAAAAAAAAAGATTCTTGCTTGAAAGGAGTCCAAGAGAGGTATATTCTTATAACCATGGTTCGCCGTACCGGCTCGAACTGGGTGGTACAGGACGTACCATAATGTGCCAGTTCGGGCGATACGAGATGTACCATACTGTACCGATATCTGGTATGGGTGGCATACCGATACTCGGTATCCCGAAAAGATTTCGTATTGTACCTTACCGATGCAGTGCTAGTGTGGCACTAGTACAGGATCTGGTTCCGAGGCGATGAACCTTGCTTGTAACTAATCAAGAATGGATGACAGAGTTGTGAAAAAAGCTCATGTGTCTATCTCCCCTTTGAGTATCCTTTTGCTTGTGAGAAACATCAGTAGTAAATTTTGAGGGCTTGCTAATTTTTTTGGGACTTCAAGCAGCTTGCTCCTGATAAATCATAGCCGTCCATCACCTTAAGCAGTTAGGGTCCTACAATATTTTTAGTTTGTATATTCTTTTCTTTGCTATCTCTTCTATGTGATTCCATTTTGTTTTTTTTTGTATGGTTTTCGATTTCATTTAGTTACTAGTGATGAATGGGAAGAAAAAATATGAAAAATTTATTCTCGTTCTTTTCTCTCCCACATGAATCTGTGGATGGAAGTGAGAGGAGTTAGTTCTTAGATGTGAGCTTTTTGGTGGTGGGATTCTACTAAGAATCATCTGTTTCTTAACACTTCTCTCTTCTCTGGCATACCATTTTTCTTAATTTCTGGATTGAAATATGTCTCTGACCTTACTTTTAATAGTTTGACCCTACGCTAACTTTTGTCCTTTTGACCCCAGTCCCTAGTTCCTGAAGTGTCCAATCTTACTCTCTCAAATCTTAAACCTGATACCTGCACCCTTTCTTTGGAAATGTTACTAACAGCATACCTTAAATTTTACCTCAAAATCCATACCTTTTTATCTTTTCCTTCTTTCTCTTAGAAAATTAGTCTTGCTTGTTCACTAGTAACAAAATTTCAAATATTGAACATAAGGGATAGCAAGCTAGTATTTCACACCTAAGCAACCTGAAGCCCTTTAATTCCCTCATCCAACTGTAGATCCATATCCTTAGGTTCACCTTCTTCATGATTATTTTGCATTGATTTCCTAACTATTTTACAATTTTATCTAAAACCTACAACTGAGCTGAAGTTTCCAGCAACCTATAGGCCTAACCTTATCCTAAACCTTAGTGGATCCTGTCCTCTTCAGGTATATTATGCATCGGTAAGGCATTTTGTATTTCAGCATTGGATTTATGTTGAAAGAGAGCACTTACAAATAATGCCAGATGATGCAAAAGACATTTTGTTTTGCTTATGGTAAGACAATTCTTATTGACCAATGCTTTTTGTTGGTGAGCATCAAAGTGATATATTATCCGCATCGCATTGTGATTTTGCCAAGGTCCACATAATTTATTTATTGGATAAATACATATCTGAGGAAGCGATACAATTTTCACAGTCGTCAAGTGTGCTTGGAGTTGCATTTAAAATGCTCTTAAATTTTGTAAAAGTGATTTCATGTGACCACCATGCAAATAATAATAACTTTTGAGGAGTAAATGTGCAACACAACATATTTCAAGGGGTATATATATATATTCAAAAATCCATATTAAAAATTGTTCCCCAATTTTCTGAAAAAATTACAAACCATATTGAGAATTTTTTTGAATACTCTTCTTCGCTATTATACCTCAACATTCTTCAATCTTCCATCTCTCTTATAATTCTTGAAAGTTGTAACTCTCCCTTTAAATTACCAAGGGTATTCTTGCCTTTGTAGGTTAACTGCTGAACCTTGACTTGTAAGACTCTTACATGGATTCTATTAATATCCCTTTTTGTGTGAAGAATAAGGAAATGTGTTGATAATTTTTTTTGAGTAGTATGATTGGGATATCGGTATGAAATGATCTCTATCATATTATCATGCCTTGAGACCAGTATTGAGAAACAAGTAGAATACTCAAGTATTAAATAAAGAGGAAAAGTGTGGAAAGAAATCCACCATTAACAGAATAGCTGTAAGAGAAAAATGCTCAAATAACTTGTAAGACTCTTACATGGGTTCTGTTAACGATCTTTTTTTGAGAAGAATAAGGAAATGTGTTGATAAAATTTTTTGAGAAGTATGATAGGGACATCAGCATGGAGGGATTTCTATCATATTATCATGGTTTGAGACTGATGATGAGAAACAAGTAGAGTGCTCAAGTATTAATTAAAGAGGAAATGCATAGAAAGAAAGCCGCCATTAACAGAATAGATGTCAGAGAAAAAGGCTCAAATAACTTTGAAATCTGATTGCAAAGCTTCTCCTCCTTTTAGGCTATCTATTCCCCTTTTTGTAAAAAAATTTGCTTTGGTATAATACTGCAGATGGGCTTCTCATGTTGTGTCAATTTATATTGAGAATCTGCTATTGCAAAGAAAAAATCGTAGGGTCAGATTTTATTTTATTTAGGGGTCAACCTTGATGGCTAATTATTCATATCAAAATCCATCATTTTTCGTAACATTCTTGTGTTCTCATATGCTTGTTTTTAAGTTCATGACATGCCCTTGTTGATGATTTGAAGAGATGTGACAATTGGAAGTTGACTGTCAGATCCAAGTTTAGCTTCGTGTCTAAGCTACCACAAGGGAAATTTAATGTTGTACAAGTTTTTGTTTGGGGACAATGAGCATAGTAGAATAGTTTTGGTTGAGTATATATATACTTTACCACTGAAAAAGTTAGTGCCAACCTTTTATTCAAGTCCAAGATGATGGATAAGCTATCGATGCTTTTATTTTTTTAAAAACTTCCAGTAATAGTTTAGGGTTGCCACTACAACCTGCAGATCCATACTTGGCAGGGACCCTAGCCTGACCCAATCGGAATGCATATGCCTGCCTATGGGTTGTGTTTGGATCCAAAGATAGACCTTGTAATATTTGGGCCAGATCCTGATCTACTAAAATTTTATCTGACCAGAAACCTACCTGCCCAACCTGATCACAAACCTAAATTTTTTTGATCATGTTGTTCTTGTTGTTTTGCACCCTCATAGGCCATGCCCTTAGGCCGATTTTGTCAGTGGGACATGTATAAGCAAGTTAAGGGTCTTTAACTATGTCAACATGGACCTTTATTGTACATTTAACACTTCTTCATGCATATCCAATCAGGCTTCCTGATCAACATCTATAATATAATCCAGGTTGTAATCCTGCTGGATCTAGAGTATTTGCTGGAGAGAGAACATGGGGGCGGGCGGGCAGGATGGCCTAGGTGCAGGAGATGGAAGGTCACAGGGCTCAATTCTTGCAGGTGGAGAAAAAAGACCTCAAGAGGTCCCTCTTTTTTTTATAAATAATCCTTGCAGGAACGGGCCATGACCCCCTGCTCTCTCGATCTTGCCTCTCCTGCGCCCTCTTTTCCTCTCTGCTCCCCACGCTCTTACCCTGCATATCCTCATGGATCCAGAGGGATTTTGCCAAATAGGCCCTAAAAATTATAACTGGAAACAAATTCAATGGTAGACAACTAAGTTTATACATATTCCTAGTTTCCTAAACTTAGACAACTTTAATTACACTACCGAAGTTGCCCATGTCTAAAGACCTTAATGACCTTTTTTTGTGGAATAAAAGAATTAACTGCTTCTGCATGTTTTCTGGTTCTGTTTTGGATGACTCCCTGCTCTGAGGACATTTCTCTGTTCTTTCTGCTACTGATTTGTTTGGTGGTATGGGTAGTATGGTTTTGCTTTCAAATTTTGATGCAAGGATTTCTCTGATACGCCCTGGTTTGCTGTGGATTCTGAGGCATTATTTTCTTGATGAATATGGTAAAATGACAAATTTAGATTTTGCATCTGGTTGTTAATGTGAGCAGCAGTGAAATTTCATGATTATATGGTATCGAGATAATCCAAACTCACAGTTTTCAGATCGCAGAGTTGTATTAGGTCCTAAACTCCATATCCTTGCAATCTGGATCGTGGATTAGTTAGATCAAATGATTGTTATTTTCAATTTCACCTAAAAACAAGAAGCAGCAAGTGTTTAGATTTGTTTTTTCCGTTTTAAATTTTCTTTATTCTCTTCTTGTACTTGGCAATTATCAACATTTTTGTAATCACAGTTATCTTTATTCTCCACCTCTTTATTTGAAAATGTAAAATCATGAAATCAATAAGATTGTTACAATCTAATTCTGTCCTACTTTTCTGGAGAAAATCTAGATGATGCACTGGGCAAGATGAATGGTAGGCAACCTATGAGTTAACACTTCCTGAGAGGTGATCGGGTAGTGGGCTCAGATGTACTTAATTGACATGAATAAATGAGCAATTTTTCTGGGGAATCTCCATAGTCTCAGAGAACATAAGGGTTGGTCTTAAAGGAGTTTAAGAACCACCTCAACCATGAATTGTGGAGACTGGCTAAGGAAAATCATTTCCTGGGTAATTTTTTTTTGATGATATGGTAAAGATATTATAGTAATCCATGAAATCTTAATCATTGCCACCTTCTAAAGATGACGATATACTGGGTTTTCTTTAGTTTTGAATTTTCTCATTACTTCAACGACACCTTATTTATTTCATGGGCAGCAGTTGCTTGTTATTTAGTAGAAATTTTGGTACACAATGCTTATTGGATTGTTCTTTTTCAGGGATCAATTGGAATGCGTAAATCTGATGGATTTGGAAGAGGTAATTCTTCCAATAGGCATCATCCAGTGCACCCTCATAAACATGGTCCCAAGCGAAATGCCCCTTCAAATGGTGTGCCACCATTTCCTGTCCCCCTGCCATACCACCAACAACCAGGTCAACCGATGTTATACCCTATCGTGCCACCTCCACCTCTGGTGGTTCATGAGTATGCCTATCAGTCGTGCCCTGCACCGTTTCCTAATGGTGAACCACATATTGCAAAGCCTGGATGTGAAACTCCCTTGCCGGCTTTTACTCCAGCTGGCCATGCTGGAGGAAATGATGGTAGCAGAAATTTCCATCCGCCACCCCGTGGAGATCCAAATGCTTGGCGCCCCAGTGCCAGCAATTTTGGCAGCAGACCAAATAATGGTCATGAGCCTGGTAGCCATTTCAACCAGACATGGCATAATCAACGGAATCCAAGAGAGAAGATAAATATGCCACGTGGTATTGGACCCAGGACTTTCATCAGGCCAGTTCCACAATTTTTTGGTCTAGCTCCAGGGTTTATTAGTGGACCTCGTTATCCTGGTAATGCCTTAAATATTATGAATTCCATTTGAGGTCTCCTGTTCTTCCTTATCATAAATTAATAATGCTCGAAATGCAGGTCCTGCTCCTCCGATGTATTATGTTCCTGCTGCTCCTCTGGAGATGATGAGGGGTCCTCGTTTTTTTTCACATCCTCCCCCTCCTACATATCCTGTTGTGACACAAGAGCCACTAGACTTGAGAGCTAACATAGTAAAACAAATCGAGTACTATTTCAGGTACATAATTTTAGTTGATGCTGCATTTGTTCTTTAAGCCTAGATGCAATTAGTCCTTGCAGTTTTTCATTCACAATCATCACAAGGAGAAAACATATTCATTGTTGCAATTCTGGGTTCTCTCAGTCACGAGCATGCACGACCTTTTGTTTGGATCCATGAGTCGGTTATTTAACATCTATGTGACCTTGAATTCATTAAAGCGTTCCAATTTTGTCAATTAGAATGAAATAAGTTCGTCATTTTATACTGAAAGTGATTTATTTTATCCAATATGGGACATTATTCTGCTTGTAAAAGGAAGTCTGCAAACTGTCTTTAACCAACTTGCTTTCACTTTATGTACCCACACATGGATGGATAGATTTAGATACAGAGGTAAATAGATGGATGGACATATGCTTATATACTATTTATATATGCATGTATGTACATACATGGATATACATACACACATATGTACATATATATATATATATATATATATATATATATATATATATATATTGCTGTTTCACTGTTTTAGCTATAATAGTAATCATCCTTATTGCAGTGATGAGAATTTGCAGAAGGACCATTACTTGATATCTTTACTGGATGAACAGGGATGGGTTTCTATATCTAAAATCGCGGACTTTAATAGGGTATGCTGTATCTTGATGCTAATTGTGTTCTCAGAGTTAAATAGTTGTGCTTTTTTCATTTTTTAATGGATATTCATTTGTTATTGGTTGAGAAAAATATTACCTAACAGATTTCAATGTTTGACGTCACAGGTTAGAAAAATGACAACAAACATATCCTTGATTCTGGATGCTTTGCGGAGTTCAGAGTTGATAGAAATTGAGGTTATTATCTCTTACGAGTTGTCGGATAATATAACCATTCCAATTTATATTTGTTTGTGCTTGTGATATCTACTACATGTTAACGTTTAAATGTTATTTGCCATTCTATAGATTGTCATGTCTTTTTCGTTTTAAATATTAATTTATAGGATGACAAGATAAGAAGGCGAAATGACTGGTCAAAATGGATTCCGGCATTAGCTCAGCAGGCAGTTTCAACAAAATCTCAGCCTACAGAGGGCCAATCTCCTGTCAGCATGGAAAAAGATGACAATAATGGAAGTAGTAATGTTGGCATCTCTGTTGAGAATAATGGTGGCCAAACTACATGTGAAGATGAAGATGAGTGTTTGCCTTCATTGAATGATTATTCTAAGGCAGAAGTTAAGAATAATATGGAATGTAACATGGTGAAGCTGTTAACTGTTTGTGAATCAATAGCATGCAACAGAGATGGTGAGGAAGGGAGCAAAGAATTAGCATCCGGACCATTTTTGGACACTAAACAAGGAGAACCTTGTAGTGAATGTAGCTGTGTGTTAGACAAGGATTCTGTCAGCAGCATTTCTGATGTTAAGTATAGCAGCATTGATATTTCTGTTAGCTCTGTAAGCTCACAGGAAAAAATCAATCTTTCCAGTAGTGGTAATCCTGACCTTCAGAAAGTAAACACGAGGTCAAATAGGAGACCTGACATGCCTAGTCTAGGATGTTTCTCTAATGCTTCTGCAAATAATGTGTCTCCCAGCTTTGCTGGGGAACAAAGCACATTCATGCTTGATGAAGAACTGGAATTAGAGCAGACAACAGGCCAAAAAGGCCATCTCTCGTCAAACAGAAGGTATTAAAATGATTCTTTTACTTTGTTATCTCTTGAGCCTATGGTTACCAGGTTCTCAATTCATTGAATTTAAAATAATCGTTACCTATCTTGTAATCCTGTTGAATGCTCTGAACTCACAAATATAAAAATAATTAGGATCTGAAGATATATGTATGTTATCTGATTGCAGTCATATTCCTAAATCATTGCATGTATTAAATGATAATGATGTTTTGCTTTCTTATTCGTAGTCTGCTCAAGCACATTCTTGATGGCCATGTGCTTGACAAATGTAATTCTTTGGCTTCAACATAACATTTTCATTATCTTCCAATCCAACTAGAGTAGGGAAATCTTGTTTCTTAACATTATAGTTGGTTGATATTGGCCACTTTTCTCATGATAGAGCAAGGAAGATAATAAAGGCATGTGCAACATATTGATTAAATAATGAATATACTATCAGTACCCGGTGGACCAGCTTATTTAAATAGAATACGTGCTCTGCCAATTAAATAAAAAAATCATAAATTTTAACAAGAATAGGAATATGTTTCATTAAAAAATCAACCTCAAGACAGGGTTAGAAGATTTTTACTGTAAGGCTAGTTTGTGAGATGATGTATGTTTTTGGTCTTGGTCCATCACATTTGCACTTGTTTAATAAACAAAGATTATTTCCAATAAGTAAGTAACTTGATACATAAACACTTCAGCTGCCATCTTTTCTTTTTTTCCTTTTTTGGTTTAAAACTAATGATCAATGAGCGAAGAAGGCCTGAAAAAAGATGGTGAATTTGCTTAAGCCATACATAACCATAGATAGTAGGAATTGTTGGTTGATAATCAACAAATGTATATAGAAGAGGTTTATCTAAATTATCGTGTCTTGATCGAATGGCAAAGGTGAGACCCTAGCCTTTTAAGGATGATTGGACAGACACCAATGGCCCTAACCTAAAGTCAACTATGCTTTTGGGCAGTCCCTTCCTCTCTTCTTCCTCCCTTTATCTCCTTCTCTATCATGGTTGTCACTTCCCTGTCTAGCATTGAATCCTTCTTGTTTCACCGTGTCTGGTGGTATTTGCTCATCCACGGGAACCTTGCTGCCTCCATTGTCTTTGACTCATACCTTGAGTTTCTCCTCAATCCACTTGAATCTTTTCAGTTCCTTCACATCAGCCAACCAAATGCGTGTTGCGCTCTCGCTGTTTGGCCTCTACATCTCCCTTCTTCCTTGCTGCACCTCCACCTGTGACCACCACAGAGCTCGACCAATTTTTCTTCTCCTAATCCTATTGACCATCATGCACCAAATCAAGCTGATGTCAACCTATTTGGATTATCTCAGTTGAGCTTGAGCTGGGTCATTGCTTCTTGTCTTGAGCTCAAGTAAGGTCTAGCTCAGCTAGATAATTACCGAGCCAAGCTCAAGCTGAACCCTGTTTGCTTGATCTGAGCTCATTGACACTCCTAATTAACTTGGTTTCAGTGGAATATATGATATTTATGTTGCATTGAGTTCAAGCTACTCAATAAGTAACTATATATATGATGTCTCAAGAGATATTTTTAAGGACATGACAGGTCCTTGTGGGTAAAAGTTATGTCATACTAGTGGTTGGTTGTGAAGGTGGCATCAATAGATTGAGTGAAAAAGGAAGCAGATGGTCATTCATTTATTATCTATTGTTGAAAAGTTTTTTGCACTTATTCAATTTTTCATGACTTCCATGTCTTAGTATAGCACTTAAATGGAGTCTAGATGATAAAAGAAAGGGTTCTTCACCTGTCCTAGTGTCTGTTTTGGCACATATGTTATGAAGCATCTGTTTTGGCACATACGTTATGAAGCGCTATTTTTTTTTTTTGAACGACACATTTTAGTTGGGAACCCTTCAATTCCCTTGCACTTTATTCTCACATGCTCTTCTCTGTTGTTCGAGGGGGTAAACTTTTCCAATCTTGGCTTCTAGTCTTCAAATAAAGTACTTCTTAGTTTATCACTTCAGCAATAGGTGCTATAGGAAAAGAGATTACTGACATGAACTGAGGTGGAATGCTCGAGAGCTTTAGCATTCTATGGGGTATAGGCTTCACCCTTTTGGCTAGATTATCTTCTTTTAATAGTTGCCACAAGAGTCTAGCTTGCAGTTCTAGGTCCGAATGGTTCAAGGCTGTCAAGAGTAACAGGGAGGTTCTCAAACTTAGGGCTTACAATATGCCTTTTTTGACATAGCAAGGTCTTTGTGTGTTAAAATTAAAGGACTCCTCTCTACAGTTTATTCTCAAACATAGAAGTATCAAAAGGTGTTCAATCTGATCTGAGATGGCTTGTCCAAAGATGAGGTTGTCACTAGCAAATTGAAGAATTGCTTTATAACACTGTAAGACATTCGTCATTGATGCCATTTTTGGGTCAACGCTAGTTTAATTCTATTTTGCAACATATATGGTGAAAGTGGTCACCATTTTTAAGGCCTTCACAACTTGCAAAAAACTCATAAAGCATCATAAAGGAAGATAGAAGAGTTAAAAGAGGACTTACTGGCAGATCCATTCAATCTATAGAGGCCGAAAACCCAGAAATGAGTCGATACATCCTTAAACCCCTATTTAGATAATTTTTTATAGTTCAATTTTAGTTGACTTTTTTTCCATTTCTCTTTCAGTGGTTAAGATATAATCTCATGGCTCAGTTCACTCTTTTTTGGATATATCTATAATGAATATTGCTGCTTGTGACTAACTTGTCCTTCATATGCTTCACTAAACCTCATACTTAGCACCTTTGCTATGATATTATGAAATCAGTAAGCTGTGAATCATGATAGTGTTACTGATATTCCAGAAGATTAATTTCAGAGATACTGATTAATGTGATTGTATAGCTAAACGCTTGAATTGATTCTCCTGGACAAAAAGTTAAAGTCTATTAATTTTGTGGATGCACTAGTTAATCACTGTATTTCTGGATGTAAGAAATCGTGCTTTTGTAGGAATACCATAGAGTTTTGACTTTGTAGGAAAGCAACCTTCTGTTATTAGGCCACCAAAATATCTATTTGTAGCATTGCATAAAACAAATATTAGGTGAGCAGTAGCAAGAGTGTCAATGCGAGTGGATCTGGATGCAGGACTAGGGAATTGATAATGATATGAATCATGATATTTATCTAAATAATATTAAAAGTAAAAAAGAATTAAAGGAATCTGGTGCTTGTACAAACCAGTAATGGCATAATTCATTGATATTTTATTGGAAATAAAACAATAAAGAAATTGTTTTTTTGTTGAGAAGAGTACATGCATCTTGAAGTGGCTACATATATAGTTCATGGCTATCAGAAAGGGAAAATATGTCATGTAGATACATCAATTGAAAGGAGACTCAGACTTGGTGTTAGCGGACTGGTAGTTGGTTAATTGGCATCCTAAGAATTCCCATTTGGAGGCTTAGACCATGGATTTAATTCCTGGTGGGACGGCAGGGCATCCTACCATCCTGAGTGTTGGGATGGGATATCATTCTAGGCATTGGGACGAGACTGGTACGGGACGGCACTGTGATAGGGACATCCACTATCCTAGGTTTTGGGATGCAGCATGTCCAAGTCCACTAGAAAGTCAGGACAACCACGTCCCCCTGGATTTGAATCCTTGGCTTAGCCTCCAGATTTCAATGACATGTTTCATGAGCTTATGGCAACTATTAGTGCAAATTGCTTATGTTTTTTCACAAGCTTATCATCTTTAAATGCTAGTGGCAGTAATGACAATTACAAGGAGGAATATTCTATATATGCTTTTTAAAACTGTTATTTCATTTGGATCCCATCTACTTGTACTTAAGTAAAAAGTTATTATATTCTGTTAATATATTTTATTCTTTGCAAAATCCTTTTGTTCTCCCAAATAATATTATTCTGAACAGGATTGATGAGGAGGAGGATGAGATGGATGTTAATGACCAAGATGTGCATAAACTTATAATCGTTACCCAGGTAAGGTTACATTATTGTTCTTGACTTCCATTGCTTCAACCTCCCCCCTGCAGGATTTATTAACTATGTCCTTTTAATGGACTTTTATTTTGAGAAGAAACATCAAATATGATTCCGAGATGGGCGGATTAATACGTACATATCCAGTTATATATATTATCAGGCTGATTTTTGTCAATCAGGGCTATTAGCTATATTTTTTTTGCTGAAGTTTGATTTTTTTTGGGTCCGGTAATTTATTTATCTAACATCTGGTTATTCATGCCTGGGCTTCCATTGGGAAAAAAATATGAAGTCATGATTTCTTAAAATTTCATCGTTTATCAAACAAGATATCAGAAATTGTAGATGAGTGGAAAGTTTTGTTAATTTGACCAATTAGGGATGATCTAAAATGCATTTAAGGATCTAAACTGAAGAAAAACCTTAGTTTTAGGCTATGCTTTAAACTTGCTGCCCCATTTCAGGAAACAGGACAGAATATGTCAAAATTAAAGAGTCCTGCCTAACAAAAGCTGAAATAACTATGCAGTAATTATTAGGGGTTCCTAATGGATGCTAGTGTCCTAATACAGAAACTTTTATGGCAATCTTAAACAGCTTTAATGTTTACTTTAGAAAAATTTCAGATAACAGTGGTGCAGTATGCAGAATTTAAGTACAGGAAGAAGGAGAGTTTAAGAATAATAGCAAGAGAGTTCAAAAACAGCAAGATTAGACTTTAATCTTGGTCACAAGTACCCAGTAATTTAGGCTACACTAAACCAGCTCAGCCAGATGCCAAACATGTAACAATCAAAAGTATATTCAGGTTTGAAACTACCAAATCAGTTCTCAGCACTAAGAGAAAGATTAAGAAAGAGGAGTTGAATCAAAAGGAATGGAAATAGATTTAGAAAGAAAGATAATTTAATAGAAGAGAATGAAAGAGACACAGAGGGGAGTAGCACGGCCGAACCAGTTTACACACTCTAGGACACCTAAAGCAATCCCATAAATAACTAACAGACCACCACCAGCTTCCTATTTTGAGTCTAATTAGGACTTCACTACATCAGAAAGCAAATCCTGTCAAAATCTCCTTGACTACGCAACTAACAAAGGTTTTAAATATTGTGAGATGGGGTCCTCCTAGTTTATCCAAGTGGGTATCTGGATACTCAGGATTGTGGATGTTCCATCCCATCCTAGTCCATTTTCCGACTTATCCTGTCCCAACAGTCAGGATGGTGTCTCGTCTTGATATGGGACCCCCCACCATCCTGCTGGTATTTAAAACCTTGCAGTTAACCAAAGACTTACTAACATTTCCAATTCAGCCAGAATGGTAGTAATCTATTTATATTACAGAAATGCATGAACAGAATAACCCCTAATTAACGTGAAAACTGATTTGAAAGCATAAAGATAAAAATGGAAAGGCTAATTAAGAAGTGTTAAATTTGAGCCGTTGGATGAAATTCCAGCTGCTCATTGTTTGGTAAATGTTCCTAGCAGCAGGGTGAGCCCCTAAAATACCTTGACTATACTTCTAATTCTAGCAACATAAGTTTTTCTTGAAATGATTCTTGTAGCCATTATGCCTTCCTTTAGGTCTTAGCAGCTGATCTTCAATGACCATGGCTTATTTGTACTACTAGATTTTTTTCTATTACAGTAAATTGAAATTTATTGGAACATTTTGCAGCAAAAAAAGTTTTCTTCGGTGAGTTGGGGCTTTGAGAAATTTTTACCTTTTAATTGGGTGCTAAGAAAGGTTTGTAGGTACTTAGTAATTTCCTAGTGCTTGACTAGGATGTTAAAGCTACTGGTTTTACATGGTTTTCCATATATACGCTATTTTGGGTATAGATCAATTATTTATTAAATAACTTCCATCCATTGCTTCAATTGTACCTTCAAGAGAAATATTTCTTGCATTAAAATGTCTCAAGGTTCATCGAGAAAGAAACTATATGAATTAGAGTTGTGACGGATCAGTTCACATACATGAGGGCATTAGGCCTGCTTCAGAATTGTATCCTCCATCTTTTCCCCTTTTTGGTGCCTTCTTCATGTCTTTGAACATTGCTTGTTGATAGTCTATGGCTGGCATTTGCTATATTTATCTTACTACATCACCTTTTGTATCTCCTCTATATACTTGACTCAAATCAGGTACCTCAAATTACTGAGAAAATCGTATTGCCAAATGCTTAGAAGCTTAAAGCCAAGACAATTGTCAACACTTCTCAAGGATAAATTAATAAGAAATATGGATTTGTCATCCAAAAAAGTTGTTAGACCAACAACGAATAAATAACCATCATATTCTTTATTGTGTAACTACTGTGAAGTGTAGAAAATATCAGTTGTTAGTAGGATTAAATGGGTTGGGTCTAGCAGATATTGAATCTAAACTGATGAAAATCCGATCTGAATTCAAGTTAGTCTTTTACTTATTGGATTGATTTGTTTGGATCCATTATTAAATGTTACTGAAATTCTAACATCATTGTTTTTGCAGATATTTTTCCTCAAATAATCTTTGCTATTGACATAATAACCTTATAATGGTGCGGTTATTAATTAAATAACTAGCACAATCATATTTTGAATTTTTTTAATGAATCTATGTTGTTTTCACCTGATAGGAGACTAATGATTCTGGGCCATCATACAAGTTCTAGATTCTAGTTTTTTGACAGTCTGTCTAAACTTTTCTCTAAACAGAGTCTAAACTGAAAAAATAGTGTGTAATAGACTAGCATAAAAAATTTGATGTTAGTGAAAATCTTGTTAATTTATCCCTTATCTATTCAGTTATGCATGCAACTTATGATTGGATTTATCAGGCGATCCATTTAGTTCTAGCCATATCCAAACCTGATCCAGTAGTCTTATTGGTTAGGTTTTAGTGCTCAAAGTCTTTTTTTGAAAATAACAATTCGATCAGGTTGTCAGATTAGACCATTACACTCCTAGCTGTAGAGTTTTTCAGTTGAAAATTCACCTTATTATTTTGGCATAGGACTTATGCAAGTATTGGAACTGAACTTGTCCTTTGAATTCGTCTGTTGGGTTGAACCACATCTAATTCAAAAATGTCTAAGACAAGAAATCAAAGCATGTGGAATGTAATCCACATCTTGATTTAACAGAATGATTTGATTGTGATTCTCCATGTGCCATGTGCTGCATTCGGCGAAATCTAATAACAATAACCATCAAGCCCTGTCTGAACTATTTGGGTTGGCTAAAATCAGATCTGAACCTGCAAATAAAGTGCTCAAGTGTAGCCATGTAGGTCTAAGTTCTATACTTACTAATTTAGGTTGCAAATTAGGTTATTTGTGTGGATGTTAATATTTGTATACCTAATATTGTGCTTTAAAACCAACAAAGAAATTCAGATAGCAGATATTATAACATATTAGTTATTATCTAGAGTAACATGCTTCCTGAAAGGTTGTATGTACTATATATTTTTATGTAAAGTTTTGTTAATAGAGGGTCTATGATATGAATTAAAGCTTATTTGGTTAGTGTACCATGTAGTACATTAAACTTTGTGTAATTGCTAAAATGCTTAAATCCTGGTTAGAACTATAACCTACAAAGTACAAAGTACAAAGTTCTTGGAACTAAAGCAAACTGAAACTTAAAATAGGTTAACTAAATTATAAACCAAAACAAATCCAGCTTCTTGAAGACTGTAAACCTGTGACAGACACCAACTGTTCTTATAATTGGATTATGATCTTTAGGTTACCAAGGTTTCTGATCATGTATCTATTTGATGCTAGGTTCACATCACAACTGATTTGCTTTGCAAGAGGCAATGGATACAACTGTAGAACATCTTTGGCTTATGTACATAAACAAAAGAGGTTGCACCAGTGAAATGAGTGGAAATTGTCTTCTAGATGACTTCAACACCTCTCGAAAAATTGGGTATAAATTAGAAAGAGGTTGCACCAGTGAACTAATGCCCTTGATGCCATGCTTTGAACTGGAGATAAGTGTTCTAATTTTAGCTTTATATTCCTTTTGAAGGCTATTGTTCCATTTGGTTCATTGACCTTAAAGGAAAGTTGTTGGCCATGAAGTCTGGGGATTTGATGAAAAGAAATCCTTGACCTTAAAGTAGTTACTTAATCTAATATTCCATCACATTAAAAGCGATGCTAAAGTTCTGCAGACTCATTATTAAAGGCTTAACATATCACTTATATTTTAACTTCTGATTTGGCTTAACCTCTTCTACTCCCACACCAGCCAGGTGATGGTAAAGTCAACCTTTTATTATATAATAGAAGCTCTATATGTCCTCTAGTTCCAAAACAAATTCTTTTGCTTGACTGCTCATATTTCATATACATGTCATCATGGTACGCCGTACCGATACTGGTAGGCATACCGGTTGCCTACTGGACCAGTACGGTTCCGATTCGGACGCGCGTGCAGACGCACGTGTCCACGTTAATTGCCATTCTGTGCCATTAAATACCCTCCCACGCGGGGCAGCGCGCGGGTGCGAGGAACCGTGTGCGGGTGCGGTTTCCAGCTCGCCGGTGCGGTTCCCACGCGCGAGCCGGTGCGAACCGGTCCGGTACGCAGCCGAAACTGCTAAGCTCCAGCCACATAAGGGCCAGAACCGTTTTTCATAGCCCTACCGGCTAGGGACCAGTCCATGCATGTGATCAAGGTTGGTGGAATTGGTATCGAGATCTATATCGGTTGCCCAACAGTACGGTAAGGTATGCTATTGCAGCATACCGACCAAAGGGAGCCGAAGAGGGAAGGGGATAGGGAGAAGGAAAATGAGAAAAAGAGCGAGAGGGAGAGAAAGGGAAGAGAGAGAGACTGAGGGAGGGCTTTCAATCCCCCTCTCCTTCGGCGTTGCGTAATTGGGGCTCTGCGTTTTGAAATGAAACGAGCTCCGACCCTTTAAATTTTTTTTTTGAATTTTTTAGTGGTAAGAAACTATCCACTTCATTTAAAAAAAATTCAAAAAAAAAATAAAGGGGTCGGAAATCGTGTTTCATATCGAAATAGGGGCTCCACCCTTGTTATGCAGTGCTGGAGGAGAGGGGGCTCGAAAGCCCTCCCTTCCCTCTTTCGGCCTCTCTCTCCCTCCCTCTCCCTCCCTCTCTCTCTTTTGCTCTCCTTCTCCCTCGCTGGTGTCTCGATCTAAGGGGTGGAACCATGCTGGTCCGCGTCAATATGGCTTGATACGCCCTGAACCAGGCAATTCAGGGTGGTGTAGCGAGCCATGCATGTGATTGAGTATTAAAGTATTGTATGCAATTGAGGATTAAAGTATTGCATGCCTCTGCAATACCGGCCTAGCACTGACATTGGCATTGGATCAACTGGGTCATTCCGATACCTAGCAAACATGGGCATACACTGGATCTGCAGCATGTTAAGCATCTGGCACAGGCAGGATAAATTCTACTCAATGCTGACTGGCATGAATGGCAGTATAATATGTATGTGATGCTTAATTATTATGTTTTTAAAATGTTGTATTGCTTTTTCGTAGTCTATTGTTTCAGGTTTGTTATAAGTTCACATTTTTGTTCTCTAGCATAATTTCAATTTCCCATAATATAGCCTTTTTTTTAAAGTGTTCCAGCTGATCTCTATGGGCTTTCTTGTGTTGCACTTTCCTAAATGAGACAACTAGTTTTGGTTGTGTCATTGCTTGTGATTTTTTTTGCTAGAACTGGTTAATTTTATCCATGATTCAACTTTATTCCATCAACTTCTCTTAAAGGAAAAAAATAATGTTGACATTGGACTTGTGGACTACCTAGCTTGCCCTAACCTGAAGCCTTTTGGATAGGCTTGAGCCAAAGGTCTTAGGCCTATCGGGCCAGGTTGGGCCTAGAATATAGGTCCACTTAATAAATGGGCCAGGCTCTCCCGCTTGAGCCCGAAAGCCTTTTGGATGGGTTCGGATTGAAGGTTTTAGGCCCGTTGAGCTAGGTCGAGCCTAGAAAATAGCTTTGTTTAATAAATTGGTTTGTCTCAGGCTTGAGGATTTGACCTTGGCCTAGCCATTTATTTATTTATGTTTAATGTATTTGTAAACTTGATTGACAGTCGTTGTTGATATGTGAGTAATGGGATAACAGACATGTTGTAGGTTGTTAGCAATATTTAATTATTTATATTTATTTTTTAAAATATTTTGAGGCCTTTTAGTAGTTTTAAAAAAATAAAGAATGGTCATGAAACCCAAGGCCTAGGGCGAAGCCCGAAGCCCGAAGCCAAGTGAGAGCTGGGCTCGGGCCAGAAGGTAGCTCCGAAGGCTGGCCGGGCCAAGCCCAGTCCTAAGAAAATTGTGCTGACCTTTGGGCAAACTCGGCCCTGGCCTGGCCCAACACAGCCCATGAACAAGTCTAGTTGACATGATATATGCAAATTTCAACCTTCATGGGTTTAATAATTAACAACAGGGTTTTTATCCATCTATATCACGATGTGCCTCTATATTGACTTATGGATTCATTTTGTCTAACTTCTAAACAGGATATTCGGATAGAACAAGATGATAGAACTGGCTCAAGGGAATCTGAACCTATCTCGAATGAGCTTGCAACTGCCATCAATGATGGCCTTTACTTTTATGAACAGGTTATGCCCTCCTATTGCATACAAAAAAGTATTTACTTGGGGACTTGTCCACCTTGCATGAATGGAATGTCGTATATACGTGATGGTGCATGTGTCTTTATTTTATTTTTTTCAGTTATACAAATACATCTTTGAAGTACTACTACTATCACCATCCGAGAATTAGCTGTTTAAATCCTTCTAAAAATCTTGTTATTAGCAGGAGTTGCGAGCCAAACGATCTAATAATCAAAGAAATAATCATGGAATGGAGATGAAAGATGGTGACTTTAAACCTTCCAGCCTTGGAAATTCATCTCCGAGTTCAAAGGCAAATGTGAACATTGTTGTAAATAATGGCCCGGAAGAGGGTGGACATCTTAATTCCCGGAGACGGCAAAATAAAGGCACCAGCAAGTCGCATTCCTCACATAAACAGCGGTTGTTTCCTGGTAATTTTAGAAATCATGGCAATGGCCGTCACCGCAATGGAATTGTTTCAGAAAGCCCACCAAGCAATTCAGTTGGCTTTTTCTTTGGGTCAACACCACCTGAAAATTGTGGGTGAGTACTTTTCAGTTATTCCAGTTGAATTACTTCACCGTGCTCTGGTTATTTTACATGTTAACCCTGATCTGTATTGTTGATCTTTTGAATTTACTGTTGCAGCCTGATGTTGTCAAAATTGAGTGGGTCTCCTCATGGTATTCTTTCTGGAAGCAGCCCGCCAGTGGGATCAATGCCAAAACCTTTTCCACCTTTTCAGCACCCAAGCCATCAGCTTTTGGAAGAAAATGAATTTAAGCAGCAAAAGTAGATGACTTGGATTTTTTTTGTATATTTTGATACTTTTCATAATTCCACCTCTCATCAAAATTTTCTTCTTACTTTTTATTTTCAAACTGCACCATCAAATCATTCTGATTCTGTTATTTGTTGATGAAGGTACCTGAAGTATCATAAGCGTTGTCTTAATGAACGTAAGAGATTAGGAGTTGGTTGTAGTGAGGTAGGCTATAGCATAAAGGACTTCTGTCAGATACTTATTTCTGAAATGTTCAAAAATATTTCATGTCAGATATTTCAGTTTTGCAAATTTGCTGGTTCTAGTGAGGGCTTTTATATGTAAAGTCGATTTAACAAATTATCTATGCATGACACCTTGTGTTCCTCACTTCAGTCATTCTGACTATTATCTTCAATGTATTCCCGATAACATCGGTTTTGTAGAAAATTTCACCTGAGTGAGTAATGATGTCTATTTATTACACTTATTAATCATTTTTTTAGGCCGTATTCAACTCTTTCCAGTGTCAATTCTTTCATTTTCTGATGCTTGTCCACAACAGTGCATTGACTTCTATTTTTTTGCAAGTTTTAGTCAATTTTCATTTTATATTTGCTAAAAATTAGTTTCTCAAGATATTTCTGTCTCCTATCATTAGTAATAACAAGTATGGTTTAGCCTTTTATCAAAGCACATGGTTTCTATTCTTAATATATGTGTTGTGTGAATCAGCTTTTGCCTTTTATGTGGCAGGAAATGAACACACTTTATCGGTTTTGGTCATATTTTCTGAGAGACATGTTCAACCAATCCATGTATAATGAATTTCGTAAGCTAGCACTGGAAGATGCAGCTGCTAAATATAATTATGGGCTAGAGTGTCTCTTTAGATTTTACAGGTATTTATTTAGCAAGCTTTTGACCTTAAAAAAGATGCTGAAATTGAATGTTGAGTCATGCTCTGTTTAGACATGTTAGTCGACAGTTTTTTAAACTTCATTACTTTCATTTTTCCAGTTATGGCTTGGAGAAGAATTTTAAAGAGGATTTGTATGAAGACTTTGAACAGCTTACGCTTGAATTTTACCATAAAGGCAGTATTTATGGCCTCGAAAAATACTGGTAGTACTTAATGCTAATTTAATTTATTATACTCATTTTTCATATTGCAGGTCTCTTTATTAATTGAATATTTTTTCATACTTCAGCTTCATTATTCTCAACCTTCAGAAATCAAGAAATTTTTCACGTGAACCAATACTATCTTAAAAGAAAACCTTTTCCTTGCACTAGAAAAGTAACTCCTAGCTTGACCCACAGTTCATGTGTAGACTTTTGTAATAACTGTAATATGGAGGCTGCTCCATCCTCGACTGGAGATAATCAGACATAGCTTTTTGATATGGATTTGGCGCACAGATTATATAACCAAATTCTTAGGTCAGGAATTACCACCACCTTTTCAATCATGAGGCTCGGATTTTATATTTCAAATAGAGATGGTAATTCCTGACCTAAGAATTTGGTTATATAATCTGTGCGCCAAATCCATATCAAAAAGCTATGTCTGATTATCTCTGCGTATATATATTTTTTTTCTTTTGCAACCTTAGGAGAGTGCACTACATACTTTTGTCATCAGGTGCTATGTGCTTGAGAGGCTTGTTGGTTGCTTCTACTTGTACCACCTGTAGTCCTCCCTCTATATGTTACTGTTCTGATGGACGGATATAGCCTGCTGCTGTAACTATCAGAACCATTCTGATAATACTCATTTGAGCTTCAGTATTGAACTCTCATGTTAGCCATTTTGGCAGCCATTATTATCTCTGCTACTTTGTTATTCTATCTACTTGGTGTTCATCAGAGTCATTGGATGCACACATTATGCGGTTTTTATTTGATATCATTTCACACACACAGGGTAGTTACATGAGCAAAATAATGTTGGTACAAAATTGTAACTGGGTAGTAGCATGAACAGAGATTGCCACTATGCCATCTTTTTATTTTTTTTTTTCTACTTCTTATGATTTTCTTGTTCATATGGCAGGGCATTTCACCATTTCCGAGAGATGCGGGGCCATAATCGGCCTCTAAAGAAGCACCCAGAGTTGGATAGGCTACTTAGGGAAGAATATCGTAGCTTGGAAAATTTCAAGGCCAAGGAAAAGGTGGAGAAGGCATCAGGGAAAGAATGCAGCAGCAGCAGCAGAAGCGGTGGCTCTAACGATCGAGATAGATCAACCAACTGTTAGTTATGGCTGCAGCATCTGTTCTCTGTGCACGAACCAAGGCATAGGTTGGTGTGAATTTTGGGCTGTTGACATGGAAAACTTTGGTTTGGCTAGGAGGGTTCAGAGTCAGTAGGCTTTTATCTTGTGCAGATTTTGGAGTCCTCTGCCGGTAGTTAAAGGTGGCTGGGTCAGGAATTCTTTTTTCCCTCCATCCCGGATTTGTACATAAGGTAAAGGAATATAAATAATGACTGTATCTGGAATTGTGGAAATGACAAATAAGAGAGCTTGGAATTAGCCATGCTATTTTAAAAAAATTTATGCCCTTACTTCCTTTTGCTTTTCCTAATTAGATTTTGGTAGTAAAATATCCTATCTCTCTCATGTACTCCATGAATATAAGTGAACTAGGGAAGAGTCGTGTAACCAACGGAAGGTTACATGGCGCGGTCTCTGGACTCGACTCTGTCCAAGCGCACGTCTTGTTGATGGTATGAGCGGCTGTTCTTTCGGTGGCTGCACATTACTATTAATAATCAATTGTCATTTGTGTGAATTGAGTTCGATGCTACGAGATCTGGCAGATTTCATTGCTGTGCTTGTAGTTGGAACTTATAGCACGCATGAATAACTAGGATACACGAAGAAAGAGGTGGTTGGAGGATTACGGTCCGTGACTTGCTATTAGTTTATTCTGGTCATGATGAAGACTTATCTTGTTGGTTGATAAATATTTGAAGATGCAAGCATTGCATTGCATTTACATCATATTTACAACAGATGCCTGGCCGTGTGAATGGATCCAAGAAGGTTGCCTTCCGGAAAGCTGGGTTGTGAAATGGCGGTCTAAATAAGAAACGACAGAAGATGTCAGCTGCATGGAAAGAGAGCCAAGAAGGTTTTGGAGCCCGCATGATTGGGAAGAAGAAGGGATTGGTTCAACGAGCCAAGAGCCTCATGAAATTTTTTGAAGTACTCAGAAAAAAAGAGAGGAAAGGCCCTTCTAATCGAGCAAGAAGAAAACCTAGCAGGTGGGTCCCAGAAGAATTAGTTAGTGGATGTCATAAAGCTCTGCAGAATACTTCTCTAAGACCTTCGTTTTAATTATCTAAAACCAGTGGACCTGAAGCAAAGAGCTGAGCTTCGGCAAGGGCAGTCACCAAGTGAAAGAAGATACTTGCAAATCTGGACTAAGAAAAAATCTATGTATTCCTGTTTGGTTATATGGCTGGTTCGCTAACCGTAAGTCCCCATATAAACATACTAGCTACTAGCCTTCTTGCCTAGATCTAGCCCAAACTCCTCCTCGGGATGTCAACAAGGGTGTTAGCATTAAACTCCTCACCAGTAGGCTTGAGATTAAGAAGAATTTCTAAATCCCAAAGACTAGGACTAGACATGCCATGATTCAAATTTAACGCATTGGTCAAAGACGATCAGAAACAGAGGGCTGCAAGAAGGAGGGATCGATTGGTAACAGGAGGGATTCAAAGTTTATCTCCCAAATGGAGGCCTTTTGGCTGGAAAGATGATAAAGCCAGATCGGTCCCAGAGGTTCAATTTAGTGGGCCAAGATCCATGAGGGCTGTTAACCCTTCTAGACACAAGTTTCAAATTTGACCTCGGATGGAGGGACACCTATTTCGAAATAGGGCGCGGGATGAGAAAGCCAAGAGGAACATAGTGAAACTGGACCTAAAAGGCCCGAGATCGCCATTTGCTATTACCTTACTTCAGCCTGCTTGGCTACAATTCTAACCATGGAGGTATCCTGGTTCATCTTGGGTGGAAAGAAAGATCCTAAGAGAGAAGACTCAATTGTAAAGGGGAAAGCTGGAGGAAGGAGATGATCATGGTTGCTAGGATTTACAAGGGAGGATGAAATGCAGGAAAAAAAAAAAGATGGGCTATATTTAATAAGGCTAGGCGTGCCTTACCAAGGTATACTTGAAAAGGATTCCAGTGGATTACAGGATAACAAACGTAACGAGATCATGCATGCCATTCGGGATCACCTCCATGATGTAGACATATGGTGCACAGAAATTGCCACGGATGAGTGAAAAAGGTCTACGGGACTACGTCATAACTAAACAAAAGGATGAGGGACATGAGGAGTCCATGGGGTAACATAATTTGAAAAAAAAAAAAATGCTGAATCAAACTGTCACCGCATCATAACGGTGGATGTATTTCCCGACACATACCATCACCCTCCTGATCATCATCCATTGATGGGATGTTCGGAAAGCATTGTTTACACCACATCCTAGCCCATAATAGAAGTCCAAAGGTCAATTAGGTAATAACCATGTGATGACAATAGAAGCCAAGAAATAATAGAAGAAAGGACTCGTTCTTAGTAATGAAAATAGATCGATATACCAAGATACGAGGAACAGACCCAGCACCGAGTTTTGACTTCACAAGTCAAGTATGGAAGCCGCTGACTAAAGCCAAAGTGTTGGCAGTAAGGATGAATGCTAAAATGAATATTGGAGTGCAAGCCAAACATGAAATGTTAGGCCAAGTGGAAAAGGATATCAGCCTCAGCTTACACACTTAGAGGAGCATAAGTGACTATTAACTTGATGCAAGGTACTTGGAATGTGATCCGAATGGATGAAATGTTAGGCCAGGGTAAGGCATTGGATGTAACTACCTCAGTGGATGGTTACCGAAAGTTGACATGTGAAGAGTGGAGATGATGCACAAAAATTAAACCGAGAGCGGTAACTCTCAAAAAGTAGGTGGAATGGTGCAAGCCAGTCGGTAAATGGCCAGTTAACAATTAGATATTTATCCAGCAGTTAGGAAGGCTTGTAATTATGGAGGAAGGACCTTTTTTCCAGAATCATGACCACATTTATATTATTTGTATCTTTTTCATTTTTAATTAATATTATTCTTTATTTCTCTTAGTCTAGTTGCTTAGTTACAACTCCTCAAGTAGCGGAAGTTCTTAGAGGTTTAAAATAGCATGACCTACTATTATTTTGCTATCTTTTCCATTTTAAACTGGTGGCACGTCTACGCATTGGTCTAGCTAAGCATCTTGGTCCAACCCCTTTAACTTTTAGAAAAGTGAGCAATACCAAATAATTCAGATTTGACAAAATAAATTCTGGAGGAGGTTCACAATTCTAATTATATAATATACACTGCTAGTGCCAAAATTTACATGGAACTGGAGAAAATATTCTGATAGAATAATATGAAGAAAGAAATTACTTAGTTTGTTGTATAATATCTAGCACGTTAATAAGTAAAAACTGAGCATCATAGACCAAAATGATATTTGAAACTTCTAGCCATCCCTAAGTGAAAGTAGAACCACGTCACCATAGATTTTGTGATAGGCTTGCCTAAATCCCTTAATTGCAATGATGCAATATGGGTGATTGTGGATCGACTATTCAACTCATTACTTGGCTTGCATAGTTGGTCATGCTCTTGAAAGGTCGGTTAAACTCTATATCAAAGAAGTTGTGAAGTTGCATAGCATTCCTATGATTATTGTATCACATGGTGGATACTAAATTTGCATATGAATTTTAGAAAGGTTTATATCAAGCCTTAAGAATTAAACTTATTTTTAGTAATGCTTTCTATCCTCGGACACATGAACAATCAGAGAGAACAATTTAGATAGTGGAGGATATATTGAGAGCTTGCGTCATTAATATGAAGGGTTCCTTCAAAGAACATTTACCTCCAGTAGAATTTGCCTATAATAATAGTTACCAGGCTAGTATTGAAATGCCACCTTGTAAGGGGAAGAAAATATAGATCACCTATATGTTGAGATGATATTGGTGAGAAAAAATTTATAGGACTTAACTTATACAATAAATAGTGAAAAAGATCTTATTGATTGGAGAATGGCTCTATATGGCACAGAGTAACAAAAAAGCTATGAAGATATGAAATGGCGTGAACTACAGTTTTTAGGTAGGTGACCATGTGTTTTGAAGGTGTCCCTTACAAAAAGTATTGCAAGGTTTGGGATTCGAGATAAGCTGAACCCTATATTTATTGGTCCATTTGAAATACTAGAAAGGGTTGTTATAGTGGCTTCTAAAATTGCCTTGCCACCTATACTTACCAGTGTCTCCCATTTCGCTCATTCTCTCATACTCCCGCCTCGCCCTTACAACCTTCTCATCCACCCTCTCTCTCTCTCTCTCCTCTCCCTCATCCCCTCTCTCTTTCTGTGTCTACGAGTGAAGGAAGAAGGTGAGAGGGTACAAAGCCCCTCTCTTTACTCTCTCTCTATCTTGTCTCTTTTACTCTCCCTCTCTTTCTTTCTTTATTATTCTCTCTCACTTATAGCGACCCTCTCTCTAACCTAATTTAGATAGCCCTTATCGCACCTCCCGTCTCTTTCCATGGAGAAATTATTGCATGCTCTGCATGCACACCCATATTGGTACACACCACCAATCACTAAGATGTGTGAGCATGGGTTCCATTCATCATGCGCTCATCTCGGTGATGGCCTATCATAATATTATCAGAACGACTGGTGACATGCCGGCATGGCCATGCACGCAGTGTACACAATAATTCTTGCTCTATATGGTATATTGCTATACTTAGTGTGTGACTCATTAGTTTTTTCTTTAGAGTTTAGAGTTGGAATTAATTTACGATTTGGGATTATTACGTCTCGGAGACCTTTGTGAGGTAACCGATCTACTTAATTGTTAGTGCATACAAGGTAGGTCATATTCTATACTCATAAAATATTTTATTAAAATTTTGTAAAATATCTTTTGCCAAATAATGTGCAAATTATCGTAACTTCAAATTTTGTCACATAAGAAATCTTTTCAATTGTATGAACTAAGTTCTTAGATTTACTATTATTAGATATATTCAGAAAATATTTAAATTCATGATTGATGTATGTTAAATTATATCTTTTAATTACATGCATTGTTTCTACACGTTATTTTGCAAATATTTCAGATATTTACACAAATTGGATCGAGCATGTAAAATTTTATGTTATAAAAATCATTTTACAAATAAAATAGCATGTTGAAATATTGTTGTAAATTGTGCATGTTTGGAAATACTAAAACACTTGAAGAATAAAAAACTAATCTTATCCTCTAATTATTAGTTATGTCAATAGCTTTAAATTTTTTTTTTTTCATTTTAGTCTGAGATCGGATACATGAAAGCAAGTTTTCTGGCTTAAATGGCAATCCTATCCCATCCCATGAAGCCCAAGTTAGGCTTCAATTTTGAAATGCTTGGATTGTCCTAATAATTGTAAAAGCAAATATTTTGTATTGGATATATATATATATATATATATATATATATATATATATATATATATATATATATATAATATATATATATATATATATATGAAATTCTGAATACGAGTACAATTCTAAATATGAAATTTGGATGTCACATTCTACCCTAGTAAAAATGGATGATTTCACTACATGGATAATACAATAATTTTCACTTTGGTGAAAATGTATTATTTCATTATATAGATTTGTTGAGCTCAATTTGTTTGATATTTGCTTGGTCATTATTTCCGCCTTTTAGCTTTGTAGATCCACAGACTTGAAAACTAGACTAGTAACATCTTTTAGCAAGAGTAGATAAGGACAAACCCCTGTGAGCAAAGTTATGCTAAATTCATTAACTGGTGGGACACATGTAGGGCCAAATCCCTGAAACAAGGATTCGAGGGTGTGACTCTAAAATTATATGGAAAATGCCATTGGTTGCCGCATCAACATACCCAAGGAATCTTTTGCCCGACTAGCAAGGTTTGCATTTATTTGTCTAATAACCATGGTATGTATTTCCTTTTCTTGAATTAAAAATCTAATACCATGCTTGGTTCCTAAAAAAGAAATGAATCACAGTGGAATTGGAAAAGAAAGGGAATGAAAGGTAGGA
Source organism: Phoenix dactylifera (assembly GCF_051530095.1). Taxonomy (NCBI): domain Eukaryota; kingdom Viridiplantae; phylum Streptophyta; class Magnoliopsida; order Arecales; family Arecaceae; genus Phoenix; species Phoenix dactylifera. The sequence continues at coordinate 15,762,464 of NC_143191.1, forward strand.
AGCTTGAATGAAAAAAGAAAAAGGAAATTTGTTCTGAAAACAATAATAGTAATGATAGCGAGAGTAGTTGCTGAAGCAAGTGTAGTTGCTATGCGGTGGAGCTAGCAATGTTTACAATGATTTTGTGGCAAAAATAATAATAGTAATGATAGAGATGACGATAAATATAATAGATGAGATGCTATTATAAATGTGGCAATGGTAGCACACTTCGCAGATGATAACGGTGGTAGAGACGAAGTCAGCAGTAGTGATAAAAATCATAAATTTTCTTATTCTTAAAATTATTAAGAAGAAAATTTTCTTAATTTATTGTGTGAGAAAAAAAATAAAATAATTTTTAAAAATAATAAATAAAAATAAATAATATCACACAAGTTCTTGATCTTTATGATTTTTTAAAAGGAAAGATAACAAAAAACAAATGTAACGCCAACCGGACCTTTATTTCTTTTATGTTCTTTCGGTTTTCATCATATAATAAAGAGAGAAAAAAATAAAATGGATAAAAAATTTGAGCAATGTACAGAATTATAAAAAAAAACTAATTAAATATATTTTAATTACTGTCATGAGCGACCGCGATATCTATATTTCTTTCATTTATTTTCAGATCTAAATTCAAATCCAGAAAAATCAAATATATCCACATCCACATCCCCAAAAAAATAATATCTAAACAAGACCTGAAACGAATACAGAAATAAAAATGGTCAGATATATCGAGCAGAAGCTTGGCACCGGCATTGAGGCAACTCTCGAAAATGAAATGACGGTTTAATGGGATGGAAGGATATTTTGGAAAGACTAATGAGGGTTCAAGACATGGCAGAATAATTTCCACAACATGAAAGAAAAAATAACTTGTATTTGGTTAAAATTTTCAAAAAAATAAATAACCCAATCAAATATTAAAAAAATCTTGCTTAAAATAAATAACTTGTATTTTGGCTAAAAATTAAAATATTTTAAAAAATACATGGGCTTTTAGATAAGATAGATAACTTTTTTATTAAGAGTAAAACAGATACTTTATACAACTTCCTTAGTTATTTTGAAATATACCATCTTTCCATAACCAACCACATACACAAAACCTACTCTCCCCAAAAAAATATTTCAATAAAAAAAAAATTCCGCAAAACAAACAAATCCTTCATAATCCCTAATGTTTAACCTCAAATAGTCTGCATAACTTTAAACCCATGTGGATGATTTTAACCTCTATCAAGATTTACTACAATAACGCCTTAACCAAAACCCATATCAGAGGACCAGCCAAAAAAAAATCGAAGGAGAACAATTTTGCAACATGGACGTTAAAAGGACCAAGAACAAGTTCAAACGGCCAACCTCCTGGGATTTGGGAAGGACTACCTTGCCCCTTAAATAGAGGGTCAATGTGGCATTTAAGAATTCAGAATGATAGCTGTATGCAAAAGAGAAACTAAGAAGCTTCCAGTGACAGAGTAATAATATGTGCTCATACAGAATAATCTGCAGACATAAACCACTATGGACAAAACTTGCATCCTGTTTTCCAAATCTCCTGGCTGCAAGTGTCTTGCATAATCCAAATTCAACAAGGGCCAAGACATGCGCAAACAGTTTCCAGCAACTGCTAAATTAGTTCTATCCTGATAAACAAAAAATGGCTCTGCCATACACAGCACAGCCACCTTAGCAAAAAAACATGGAATTGCACACCTTTTCATGCAGCCTGGGTAACTCTGGAACAGAGTAACCCCCAGCTGCTGAGAATCCACCATGGCTTGAAGAAGTATCGGACATGTCGTCGAACTTGATAAACTGACTCAGCTGCGTCGCCGCTAGGTGGGCATAGCAAACGGGTGCAACTGGGAGAAATGCAACACTTCGGGTGTGAATATTTTGAAACCAATCATGCATTCATATATCAAGACACTTTTTCAAAAAAAGGTAATGTAGGACAAATATGTAAGCCACAGAGATCAGTAATCTCAGTACCTAGTAAAGATCAATCTCAGTCAGAAATAGCATATCAGAGAGATGATTTAGGAGTCCACAGTAATATATATATATATATATATATATATATATATATAGGTTCAAAACTCAGTTCACCAAGAATTAGTGCAAAGGCTTACCTACAGAAATGGCAGTTGTGCTCCTCTGGTAACTGAACAGTTGCCAAAATTTGTATCAGTCAAAAACATCAATTTTGTATAATAGAGCAGTCAATAAGCAAATTTTCAGACACAAACACGTACACATAGGAAAGCGAGTGTACAAGATCCTGCAGATCATCAGCTGTGAAACCAATCTCGTCATGAAGAACATGATAATGAGTTGGCCTAGTGGTACCCTGTGCGATAATTTTGGTTCAAGAAAAGGAAAACCGTTATATTACAAAGATAAATCATAAGCTTCCACAAATTTTATATGTACATGTGAGAAGATTAATCATCAATAGCAAAATGACAAGGACAAATTTATCAAAAAAGAGAACATAATAATGTATCCCCAAAATATTATTAGAATTACAAAAGGTCGACAAAGCAAAACAAGATACCAAAATTAAACAGTCATTAGCAGTAGATCCATAAGAATATATAGCCAAACCAAGCATTAAGACGTGCAGAAATCTTACAATCATCCCTGCATGTGAACACATGTAGAAATCATAGTTTCGTGGATGGCATATTTTGGTATCAACTACTGTGCCTGTACATTGAAAAAGAAAGCAAAATGTAAGTGTATCATGTTTCAAGGATCTTGGAGGTTTCAACCACTGAAAACTCAAAGTAGATTGTGAAATTAAATACTACAGTTCAAGCTTAAATAGGCATACCAGGTGGAACATTCTCTTGAGGGTTATTAGCTTGGAAAAACTTTGTGTGATGATTTTTCTGAGCAATTATCACAGTGAACTTAGGAGACCACTGTTCATCAAGATTCTTGCAAGCCTTAAATAATAAAACAGAAAATGCCAACATAAGGACCTTTGAAAAGAAATCAAGGTAAATCTGACATAGTTTGCCCTGCAAAAGAAAACAAGTTGTGCAACTATGTACCTCAATAATTTGATCCAGCTCGATGTTTAAGACCTGATTAAACTGCGACTCACTTACTCCATCCCTAAAATCCAACTACTGACTTTAGGTAGAATTAAGTGGACAACAATGAAACCAAGCACATTTATGGTTAAAAAAAGATATAATTGCAAAGGTGCAACCACAACCACATATAATCAAGAAAAAGTAGAACTGGAAAAATCAGCTAAAATTTTCTGCAAATCTGATTTACAATAATTATGCAAGAAAACCAAAACGCAATGCTCTCACTTTACACCAAATGTCACCTTGACCATCTTTTACAACTTAGGAGTTAAATTAGTAGTTCTTGCAAATCAGTGAAAAGATGACATGATAGATCAATCAGAACAAAGCAAGAAAGGTTACTATAGGTAGCAATCAACAGAGATAAACAAATGATATCCATAAAATGATAGTAAAATTCAATGATCATAACATTGCATTCAACCAGGTTAAAAAAAAGACAGGACTTTGGGACAACCTCGGCAAAAAAGCATACCTGAAAATAATAATTTGTTCAGGCTTTCTTTTCGCAGAACTGGTGTAAAAATCAATCAGCAGTTCCCTTTAGTTATCAAATGAAATCAAGTGAGCAATCGAATAAATCATGTCAGCAGATAATACTGATGTAAAATTTAAAAAAAAAAATTGAAAGACAGATAATGGCCATCATGTTTCGTATAGGATATTTTTTTTAACATCAAGGCAACAAATTAGATTTCATAAATAAAAATCAGAGACATCTGAAACTCAACAGCCTACAAGAAAAGACATAAGCCATCACTATAACCTAGGATCCTACCGAATTATGCCTTCATCATCACCATCTGTTGAAGGCTTAAACAAGTTGTCTATCATTTCAACTTTCGGCGACTGGGTCCGCACAGAAGCTCTATATTTAGAAATGCGTGGCCACTGTCGCGAACTTACGACCTAACGAGAACAACAAAAATAAATCACGATTAGTAAATGAACAAGAACTAGCAAAAACAAGGACCAGGCATTTAAAGAAGCTTACTCAAATGGAAATAGCAGTAAAGCAACAAGTATTGCACTATTCAATTAAAAGGCTATCACTCCGAACCCTGAGAAAAACTTAGCAAACAAAGTTCAGGTTATGCGCATCATACCGCAGCAATCGAGGGAACATCAGATCGACCAGGTGAGCCATGTGAAACATCCATACCCAAAATAATGGTGGGAGTCTTGGAAACAAATGGAATAGTTGGAGAATCTTCAATTTGCAGTAAAGAGTTCATTCCACCAAGCTGTCATGGCAAGATGCACCAATAAGCAAAGACAGGAAACATTGGTACAATGAGAAAAACAAGTCCCAATGTAGAGAGCACCCGCAAATCCACCTTGGCATTAATCTTCAGCAAAACATTGGTCAAGTACTGATCATTGACTCTAGTTGGGGCAATGCATTGCGTGACAATTCCAAATTCAGAAAGACACTTTCTCTTCCAAGGACCTAACATGTTTATTAGTTCATCCACATAAATGCAAGAACAAATATAAATCAAACAGCACAGCAGAAATATATAAGCATGAAACAAACCATAAACATCAGAGTTTTTCCTTTCCGACAAAAGGCATAGAAGGAACCGTGGGGCTCCAGGAAGTTTTGACTTGATCCTTTCAAACATATCCTCCACTCTTGCAGCAGGCAGAGCCCTCCGCATGGAAGGATTTTCTTCAAACACATCAAAGGGTTGATCTATGTCCTACAGAAGCAAGTTGTTAGCGAACAACAACTTAGTCATAAAAGCACGTCTAATTTGAAAACAGCAAATGTTGAAAAAAATAGACCTACAATTCCTTTCATGCTTCCGCATTTGATCAGGTCCCTTACGAGATTCCGTATGTCACAACGAGCAGAAAAATTCACAACAGCCCATCGATCCACTGTCGTGGGCTCAATCAGTTTCTGCACATAAAGAAATATCATCATTAGGTTTACCAGACCAAAACAGGGAGAAAAGTACAGCACAATATTGCCGCAAATATCACTTTGTTGTTGAAGTTCCATCTCCCTTTCATTGGAATAAAGATGTCACCATTGCCAACTTTCAACTGCATCAAAAAGTTTTGCAGAACTTTAGCCATTAACACCACAACTAGCAGCCAAGCAAAAAGGATAAAAAAAATGAAAAATTGATCTCCAAATACTGCAACGCCCATGAACCTTAGGGGCAGGCAAAATACGACCATCCACTTGAGTGAACTGGGTATTTATAGAAACACCACACGCCCGCAACATTGGATCGGCATCATAATTGTTGTATTTTAAAGCCTACATGAAAAAAGAGTTACAAACGAGTCATCTGTACATAGCTTATGTGGCTTCAAGAAACCAAATGTCGCACAGGATATTTAAAAAAAAAGAATACCCCTGTTAAAACATCCATCCTCTCTTTAGGTTTTTGCCTTGATTTTTCCACAAGTGAAGCTCTTTGAAGATTCGTTAATGCCTTTGTATACCGTTGCAATGATACTAAGGTGCAGAGCTAGGAATTTAAAGAAGCAAACAAAATTCTATAAGCATCATAGAGAAAGATATTCATTGAATAGCAATTGAACAGCAATTAAGAGAGCTAGTTCCACATACCTCAATAGGAAAGTAAGTGGGGCGCTTTGGTTTACCAACATTAATGCATGGCAGATCAGCAGAATACCTTAGCTCTATATGACGATACTTGACAAAATACTCATAGACTGTTATTTCTGTTGTATGAATATCATCACCATTCCCACCACTCCTCTGCTTTAGTACAAACCTATACAGTTAAAATAATAAAATTAATGGACACTATATAGAATCAAACATCATAAAATAGTGATTTACTGATCACCAACCTGAAAAACATGCAGCAAAACAACAAAAAGATGAGCTGATAAAATTTAACAGCAAAGTACACCAGAGCAGAGTCATATGAGATGACCATACAAGTATGCCAGAAATTTCAAACCATTAACAAAATGGAGGCAAAAGGTATTCAGAAATGATAGATAAAGTATAAATGTATTAGTGCAGAACAAAATATTGATATGAAGATGCCAAGAAAAAAGGATTACTTTTGCTGGTCGCAAGGTAAGTCACTCAAACCAACGATCTTAAATTCAGAATTTGATGGACCTGCCTTTATCCTCAAATTTTTAAGCATCCGCTTAGCCTGTTAATATACCAAACATCAGATCCATGTGTCAGTAATAACACAATAATTTTTGCCACATCTCTCTTTAATCATTTAAATTATCAATATACATTTACTATGATAAAAGAGGGGAAAGGCATCAAAACAACATGCAGTAACAGCTTACTTTGGCCCAGTCTATGCTATAGGGATCCCTAACATTTTGGTTGGCGATTAGAAAATCAATTACTGGCCCTGGTTTGACAATCATGGTAGTTGAGACATCTGCACAGCAAGGAAAAAATTACCTTGAGACAACTTCGCAGATCAATAGAATGATCATGATGATATAAATAGAAAACTTCACCCAACCAGTGCAAGTTTGTTCATGGGAATGTCACAAGAGCAATTATATATTGCAGTTACAAAAAAAATAAAGGCATACCAATGTTTAACGATAGGCCACCTTGCGCAGGCCGAAAGCTGGAGTGAAAACCCCGACATCCCAAGACACCACCACCAATTTCAGTAAAATTTGAAGGATTGTTTTGAAAAAAGGACTGGCGCACAAGAAGGCACCCCCTACAAAAAAGCAGAAGAATGAGGACAAAATCATCAGAAAGGTAGCTTGTTTACTTATTCCACGATTCTCAGCCTTGAAAGATTAAAACATAAACAAATAAACTTACTGCTTTGCTGAATGCTGCCTTAAAATGATATCGAGAACCCGCAAAGCTTCTTGACAGTTTTCTGTCTCTTGACCCTTTAGAGCCATAGCAATGGACTGCATAGGTATCTTAGCAGCGAAACTAAGTTCAACTTTAAAAGTCTTCGCGTGATATGGACGCCTCTGTCGCTTGCGGTCACTTTCACTAGGGCTGTCATGTCCTCCTGGGCTTCCATTGCCAGTTCTATATTGGAGAATAAAGCAGAACATGGTTGTAAGTTATCTTAAGGAATACAATTAAGACAAATAAAGCAATACAAGCAGCAAAAAGCATAGATTAACAGCAAATTACCTGCCCGAGGACATGTCCTCAAGCACAACAGTAAACTCATTGTTCACTTGAGGAAGGGCACCTATGGTGAACAGACTTTTTTCTCCATCATATGCAAAATCCTTGTTTCCCAGCTCAGTGTCGTAAGTCTGCTGCAATTTGTCAATTACCCTTCTACCAATACCCTTCCCATCAACAGGACGATCGTCTTCATATTTTAAGGAAACCTGTTCACAAGTAGATTGAATACAACCACGCAACCAAGATATCATAAAACCTGTTCGTATCAACCAAGATAGACATAAAGAGACAAAACAGGGGACAAGCATGCATACACTGTAATGATAGAAGTAGTCATCTACATTTCGAACAGCAACTCTGAAATGATTGGTTAAGAGGTTAATCGGCTGCCCTCTCCTTGCAAGGCCAGGTCTTGCCACTGGCACCCTCTTAGGCTTTGCTGCCTTTTTTGGAGGGGAACTTTGTCCAGGGTCAGCTTTGATTGGAACAACATTTGGAGGTACCTCAGGGGGAGGCGGAGGCAGAACATCAGTCGTATCAGATTCAGGGTCAAACCCCCCACGGGACTCCATCTCCTATTCCAAGTGGGAAAATTTGATATCTACAAAATGAATTTACAAGTATACAGGTGCAGCAAAACTGAAATCCAGAACTACATGTTTGCTTAGCAAAAAAGATTGACTAGTCAAATGGCAATGCTTGGACATAAAACCATCCAAGAGCAGGATAAATGACAAGCACCTGCATCAAACGGAATCTCTAACTAAAAATTAAAAACAGAAACCAAAAGTATAAACCATATCAAACCACAATAACATGAAGCTAGATCTTCATCAAACATGCCCCATCAAACAGCAAATAAGCAAACATCTTTCAAAATTTACATCGCATCAGGTAACACAAAATAGACATGATAGAAAATATAACAGTGACTAAATATACAAAACAAATACAAAATACATTCAAAGTAGTAGACAAATAGAGAATAATCTTTATCTTGCAAAAATATATATACAAATATTATTTTTCATACGTTCCAAGAAGGAGATGCAAAACTTAAATCCTGTCGTTATAGAATCACATATCAGAGTATAGGACTTCTACTCATTAGTAAAGCATTATACCATCAATTCTAGGTCTTTTTGTCCAAATGACTACTCATATTTGCCGCAACCCAGCACAAAACATAGCAACTTGTACTGCAGTAAATACTCCATACTGTCATGAATAAGCATACCACCTCCAGTAAATATACTCCACACTAGCTCTAGAGGATATTACATAATTATATTATATTGCACATGGTCCACCAACTTACACATGTGTAGCTTCTATAACTGGGTTGGGAAAAAAACATGATGCCCAATTTACAAGTCTTGGTGAACAATAAGCAAGCGTCTACATGGTCTTAATGAACAATAGCTCCTCCAGTAAACATACTACGTATGCAATCACTCCACAAGATATGATAATAATAATAATACAGTAGATTTTATAACTTGGGGGGGGGGGGGGGGGGGGGGGGGGGGGGGGGGGGGGGGGGGGGGGGGGGAGGGGGGGAGAACATGATAGAAAAGGGCCTCCTTGCAAAAGCATAACCAGGCCTTGAATACCAGCTCTATGATTATTAATGCCGGAGCTAATAAGCTCAAACATGATGAATATCACATTTCACATACGCGGCATAAGAAGGCATGCACAATACCCCTGTCCCCTAATGTGACCCTGTCGTTCAGCTAATTTACAGGGTACGAACAGGGTAGTTGTTGCGCGCGCACTAGTCTCGTGAATAGCATTGTCCAAACTTGCTGCCTCCACCACCCTCAACATCAAAAAAATTCCAGCTTAACAATGTGAAAAATATAACACAACCACAAAACTTAAAGCAGTAACAACTGAAATAAACATCGCAAAATAGGCACAAATAGATTCAAACAAGAGATGAACCATAAGTCCCCTAACCAGATCAACAATCAGAGAGACATTAAGAAGCGGCACAGCAAAATACCTTTAGAAAGTGAGGATGTCATATAAATCCACAGAAACAGAAATGAAACATGCATGAAAACAAGATCCTTAGAAATGATGGGGAAAAAAAAAAGATGAACCTCTTCACAACTAAAGAATCAAACCTATAGAGAAAGAACATTCTCCAAAACTGTAAAGACTTCACACCAGCACACATTCAAGTCTACACGAACTAGAGTACCGAAGAAAAAAAAAGAGAGACACCAAAGCCATGATAACACAGCAAATCTTACCAAACAACACCTGCATTACAGAGAATCTAAGCAAAAACCGAGCAAAAAAAAAAGGATTCAGATGGAAACCACTTTACCTTCCAAGTATTCCCTCTTCAAAACCTCACAATCTCCACCAACTCCGTTTCCTCTTCGGCAACCCTTCATAAACCACAAAAACACAAATTTTAAAATAAATAAAAAAAAAGTAGAACGACAAAATAAAAAAATACCCCAAAAACGGACCAGAAACCCTAAAGGATTTCAACCAAAGACAACAAAGAACAAATAAAAAAGAAATTTGACCAAAAAATTAGTCTACGCCGTACAACAAGCCACCTGAACCCTAATTTTTCATTTCAGAGAAGAGAGCGGCAAACCCAGCTTACCCCAAAGAGAAGTAGAAAAAAGATGAACAAGACCTCCTCTTCCTACTCTCTCTCTTTAGTACTCTCTTTGCTGCCTCCCACCCCCGCCCCCCCCTTTCGCCTTCTAAAACTGCAATACATCCACACCGCATAAAAACTGTATACGACAGACATCAATCGCCGTCCACGTGTACCCTCCGCGCACTTTTTCTTGCTGACGGACGAAACGTGTTTTACCGCACAGAAAGTTTCTTACGGGGGTTTATTGGAATCGGTTCGCACTGAAAGCTGCCGTCCGAGCCCTCCGGCCCACGTGTCAGACAGCGCCCTTTTTTCGAATTTCCCAAAATACACCTCCGTCACCTCTTAACAGCCTTGCCCTCGCCTCCTCTGTCGTCGTCCCTTAGTACTCTGCGCCCCTGGCTCCTACGATTCCCCCAACTACACGGTCGTGATCTCGCAAGACAGGGCCAAGAGACGATCTCGACCGTAGAATCGGTGGATCCCACCTTGAGGACGTTGACATGACAGGCGCTGTCGTCACGGCGAGTTGCGCACGCCTTACCGTCGCCTTAGGGGACGGGACGTGTGGTTGCCAAGCATCGCCGGAGCGGGGTATTTTGGGAATTAGGACGGCATCCATTCCCATAATTCCTGAAAGGGCGGGGATTAGTTTGGGTAAAATGATAAAAAAAATTCAAGTTTTGAACGACCCGCCGCTATTTTCGTCTTTGGATTGTTCGCCTCTTTACTGGCAAACAGAGCATGCAGCGATCCTTCCGGATTTTACCCCTACGAAATTTGTATTCCCCGCTTTTCTTAAATGGGAGAGGAATTAATTAGTATTTGTTTCTTATTATTGCTTTACGTTAACAAAATGAGTGGTTATCATTCGAATTCGGACCGTCGGATTAAAGCCGGGAGGATTAAAAGATAGGGGTATGTTTGGGAAATTTGGTTCCTCGGTTTGCCGCAAGCGTGATCTCGGGTTCCGAAACGGGTTTCCTATCTTACCGGTGAAGGAACTAAGAATTGCGACTTACAGACAACTGGGGCCCACATACTCTTTAGTTCGGTTATCACAAGTTCTGCGTGGGTGTGAAAAAGGTGTACTTTTGGGGGTGTTTTTACCCCTTCCTTCTTTTTTTTTTTTTCGTAAATTTAGGATGGGGCTATATTTGTCGACGCAAGGAACGGGATCATTTTGGCGACTGGGGAATTTGTTGCGACCCACGTCACATGTTACGGCCAGGGCGCATGGTCGTTGCGATTGGAAACTCTTAGATCCCGTTTGGTGATCCGAATGGAAACATCAACGTGATCTTAGATACTGATAGATTTTTATTTCAGAAAAATTTAATACTCTATAATTTAAAAAGTTTATTTTTAGTTTATTATATTTTAATAATTAAAAATTTTTAGGTATCCATAAATAATCTGTTAGGTGTTCTATGAAAATCCAAAGTTATTGGCCATATCATTACGAAAACTATCCCAAAAATATTTACTACATATATAAAATATAATCCTATAAAAATATGTTAATTGTTATTATAGAATTAACATTTTATTTATACTTATATTTTTAATACTAATATTTTATTTTGACTAGGAAAATAAGTAAAATAGAAGTAATATATTAAATAATTTCATTATATAAATATAAAGTTCAATGATGTATTTCTATTCTAACTTAAAATTATCATTGAATAATAATGTGAGTAATAATATATTATAATATATTATATATCATAAATACAATATATAATATCATAATTGTATATTGATATGTCAATTTTTTTTTGATGGACTGAGAGGTATTTTTATTCTCAAAGTTCGGCCCAAGATAGCTATCCTACGGTGATCTTGAATTTCCGACCTCAAAAATGGATATTTCATCACTAGATTGGGTGGTAATTTGAAGAGTGGGGATGATTGGAGATCACGATGATATAAAATCAGTGTGCTACTACTAAACATGGTGATCTTGTCATCTCCTCTCCTATCATCCTTGATTTTGGAATGATCACCTCAGTACCAAATGCCTCCTTACTCTGATCGAGATGGAGTGTAATTAGTGACAAGGGACACAAGATAATAAGCTTGCAGATAAAGAACATACCCATAAAGTCCAAGCAATTGTAACTAGAAATGGAGATGGGTTGATAGTCTTATTTTGGCTTGGTCGAACAATAGATGAGAAAATTTTGAAAAAAAATAAAATATTTTGAGATCTTGACTAATTTGTAAGTAAATAATTTCTAAATTCAACAAAAAATAAGCGATTTTTTATATATTATTTTCTATATAGTTTTATCTAAAAATACTCAACATCATAAAAAAACTATTTTTTTAATTAGTATTGTTGCTATCCAGAACTCGGCCCAACAAAGTTAGGGACTATATAGGATTGAGGTTGGTTGGCTCGGCTGGAGTTGGGCTATGCATTAAGAGATCACCTGCAAAAAAGGTAATTAGGGGTTATCAAAGAGTGCCCAACGAGGGACAACCGTTGCATAGAGTTTTGGTAGAACATAGGAGATATGAGATGAAGAACAACAAGCTAAGGGGGGGTGAAAAGTCTTATACCTATGATCTCCTAGCCTGGTTTATATAGAGAACAGTGAGAGTTCATCGCAATCTAGTCATATGATCTTCAGATGAGTTGTTGTGCTCTTCCTTCTCTGTTGCTTTGAACGATTATACCTTACCTTATCTAGCGTGTCGAGATTGCACCGAGCTCACATCGAGCTCGGAGGTTCGTTCGACCATTAATTCCATATGCCACATGTCACCTGGCTATTGATCGGCCTAAGCTAGTAGGTGCAATTTTAATGGACATTGAATCCGAACCCTATTATTTGCGCCCCCCCACCCCCCCCAACACACACACTTCCAAGCTCAAGCTATTCTTATCAACTCGAGCAGAGAAAGTAATCAAGTCACCTAACGGATGAATCGGTGAGGCTTGAGTTGAGCTACCTAGCTTGGTCTAGAAGTCTTTGGAAGCGGCATTAAATGATTGGCATAATTTCCATGTTTTTGGTTCACTTTTCCAAAGCGACGTTGGTTTTGGTGGAAAGTTAATAAAGTTAATAGTGTCACATTGCCTTCTTGAGGTGACTGAAAGGGCTGATCCATGTGAGCTATGGATGCCGAATATCGGATTGACATGCGGTGACTCTCTAGGCTAGGTAGTCGATCCGACACCTAGATCTGAGCTGTTTAGGGCTCTATATAAGAGGGAGTATCGACAACCATTTCCTCTCTATTCTAAGAGATCGAGCCTTTTTATTCAAGTTGCTCTCCGCTCGATAAGTGTTCTCCAACTCCCAAGTCATCCCAGCTCTGAGTTCCTTTCGACTTTAGGAGTTTCCTGCATCTTTCTAGGTTGGCATCTTTCTTCCTTGATCCTTCTCCTCCTTTCTTGCTTCATCTTCTTTTTTCTTCCTCTTCCTTCATTTTTGGTCAGGTGGGCCATAATGGTTGGCACACTTGAGAGGGATCTTTCATTGAGTTTGTCATCCAACTCATCCTCCTCCTCTGACCAGTCCTCTAGTAGCTCGAAGGCTACCAAGCAAGAGGTCCTCTATAGTCGAGGGGCCAAGGAATGCATCATAGACTAGGAGGATTTGGATAGATTCTAAAAGAGCTTTTACATCCCAAATGGCTTCTCTCTCAAGTTGCCCAGACTTGAGGAGAGAGCAAATAGTTGTTTCCCAGCCCAGGTCAACCTTTATATAGAAACTCTGAAGGCCAACCTAAGATTTCTTTTGTCTTCTTTATAGCCCTTCTTCTCAATCTCTTCCATTTGGTTCCACCCAATTGGTCTCCAATACGTGGCGGATAATTATTGGCTTTTTATCTCTTCTATCTCTACATGGTGTTCAACCCACTATATAGATATTTTGTTCTCTTTACATTTAAAAAAAAACACCCTTCCGAGTGGGGATGATGGTATTTTTCTGCTTAGAAAGATTATTGCCTGATTTAGGACAGTTCTTCCTTGGTGCATGGCTGGAAGGGCTACTTATTTTTGTTCTGTCTGAGCAACTCTATGGGTTTAACACCATTTAGGGTATTCAGAAAAAATATTTTGAACCGGGCCTCGAGCCTCACCGGTGCCAAGCAGTAGATATTATAGGCTTTGTGTCGTGCCAAGGCTCTTTCTGTTTGGGAGCTATTGGCAGAGTAGAACTCGGTCGATGTTAGCTTGAGTCTTACACAGCCTTAGGGTAAGAATCTTTTCATTACTTTTGATGATGAATTGTTTGACTTTGTTTTGTTTGCATAAATATGGTGGACAAGGCTCTTCTGAAGAAAGCAGCTACCACCAAGCGTAAGGCAGTGGAAGGTGGGTCCTTCTCACCTGCAAAAAAAGCATGCAGTGCCTTGACCTCCTGTTAGGTTGGGGTTTAGCTGAAGCAACTTGAGATATGACCTATTGCTCCCAAGGCCCCATCTCAGCCCGTCGCCCTTGAAGTAGAGGTCCATGACCCTAGTAGACCATGAAGTCTTGGTCGGCCATAACAAAAAAAGTAATAGCACCCTACTGGATCTCCTGAGAATTAGAGCAATGAGGAATCCATTCTCCTAAGCTTATATGCTGGTATGTTCATCTTCTAAAAGGCATCATAGAAGAGGATATCGACCGAGCTTATATTATCTACCAGTATTCGCCGCACCTTGTAGATAGTGATAGTGAGGGAGACCACCACCTCATCGTCATATGGGGTGTTGCCATCGGAAAAGGAGAACATCTCTCATGTGCATGGCCTTTTTGGGACTGCCTCCCTAGCTTGGGTTGCTTGGGCATAAGCTCTCTGAGCCAACAAACTAAATCCGCCAATTATCGGGCCACCTGGGGTACTGCTATCCCGACCAATGTCTTCTCCTCTCTATTGATTATCCATGTATCTATTGAGGTGCCCTCATTGGATAAGGGCTTTTGATCTCATCGTTCAGCTGCAAACACTCAATATCATGCTTGCGGTTCTTATGGAATCAACGGTGCTTATTTCGATTTCTTTTGCTAGGAGGGGCTTTCATCCTTTTGGACCATTGTAGATAGTATCGGCTTTCGATTTCCATCAAAATCTGTACTTTTGAGGTGTGTCTCTCGAACTTTTGAGTTTGACTCCTCAGTTACCTAGAACCTCCTTCGCGTCCCGATTTCTATCTGGTGTTTCTTTTTCTTCTCAGCTCTTTCTTTTACCATTCTTACCTCCAGCCACCTCCCTCCAAGTTGCTATAGCTTCCTTGGCCTTTATATACTTATCCGCTCGGGACAGCAGCGCGGCCAAATCGTTGGAAGGCTTCTTCTCCGACGGAAATTATTATACTTATATTAGCATATAATAAAATTATTATATCATTATATTAGGATATAATAAAATCCTTGGGGGGCCTTTATATACTTATACTAGCATATGATAAAATTATTATATTGCCATGAATACAATATAACAATATTATTATACTATATTATGTTATATAACTATATTATTTAATATAATGATAATATCCTATTGTATTATATTATATTATAATTATATTTCATGGTATGTTCAACACTGCAATTTTTTCATTAAAATAAAAACAACCTCATGATGCATCTTAAATGGAGTTTTTGTTTCAAAAACTTTTTCATAGTAATTTTTTTATTTTTTCAATAAAATAAAAAACTATTTCAAAATTTCTAATGCACACTTAAACACAAAAAAATTTTTGGCCCTTCAAAAGCAGTGCCAAATGAGAAAATGATCAAGTCTTGTTGGTAAAATAGTTATGCAAAATTCGCTCCGCACCAACAACACCCTTAAACATCATAATTAAAAGTTGAGTCCAGTCATATTGGTTAAATTAGGTTGGCTGAACTGAAATCAATAATGATGTGCATAAATCCATTGCTACACCTGTCCTCCAAGTACAATCCAACCAAACAATAACTTTTTTTTGGTTGATGCGGCACAATTACAATGCCCTTACATTTATCCAGCCATTAGGCGATCCACGGAAGAAAAGCTGAGCATCCTTCGCCTGTCGGAGATGTAGCTCAAACAGTAGAGCAAACTCGCTTTTTCATGCGAGGCTCTTTGGTTTTTTGGCCCGCCCCCTTCTCCATCACCCTTCCAGGGTCTTGTTTCTGATTTTCTAAAGAGCCAAAGCCTGTAGAAAATAAACTCTCAATTTGTTCTTCTTTCGTTCCTTCTTTGTTCATCTTTACATCAAACTATTTAACATTGTAAGTTGCTAATATCTCCCCTCTTCTTTACAAACTCCATACACATTCCACCTTTTTGTTTCTTTAACTGCGCTTTCGATGATCCTGCAAAAGGTTTGGTTGCTCGACGCTGTTATGTTGCCACTGCAGTCCAGTAACTCGACGAGCATAAGCTGGTCGGCGTGACGATGACTCGTGCCCACGCCCAGTCGGCCGTCCCTTCCAATCTCCGCAGCTCGGCCAGCTGTTCAGTGAGTCACCCTTGTTAGCTCTCCCCATGTTTTAAACTCAAAATATTTTATACTTAATTCTACTACTTCCTTCAATGTCAAGCACGTTGCAGCAACAGTGCACTGCAATTCTAATTCAACTATTCACTCCCATTCCATCCTAAAGATTTTGTTGCAGTGCAATTCACAAACTTAGCAAAACTGAATGCTACTTACCCTGCCATCTTGTAACTCGAAAATTACTGAATCTTGCGAAAATGGTATTGGTCGTATCGGCGCCACCTGCAGATTATCAATACATTTAGCTGATGTAAATGCCATCCTATTGATCAAATTTGCAATATGGTTATTATATATGCTTTTGTACATCATGGGAATTTCATCTGGTATTGGTTTGGGGTGTGGTCGCACTAACCTTCTCGTTGCAGTGTCTTCTGTAACTGTTTGAGTATTGGTCATTGTGCTCAAGGTAGGCCGTTTTATCTTCATATGTGCAAGTGTGATCACTTCTAGTTCTTTGAGCTTCCAGAGCTGAAGTCTCCGTGTATGGGTACCCATGGCTCATCCATTTCCAAGTTCTTTGTTCCAGAAATCTTCGATAAACATGGCCATCTGACCCGATCACAAACAATTGAGTGCCATCGAAACATGGACCTGGTGCACCAAGCAGCATCACGTCTCTATATGGTGTCCCATGCTCCACCCATTCCCATCTGTCTTGTGAGTTCCAGTGATACTCGACAAGACCTCCATTTTCTGATATCATGAATAGTGAGCCTGTAAGCGATTGCAGCGATGGCCTCATAGCAGTTCCAGGGGATCTTGAGAGGACCAAATGAGGGGACTGGTAGTGCTCGTGCCATAGCTCGGTGATTCTGTTATATTGGTATAGACGGCCGTTCCGTCCAACAACGAATATGATGTTCATCCTGAAGAATTCTTGATCCACAATAAATGCAATCCTAGTATCTGGAGGGCTGTGGCAGTCCTTCCATTTATATTTTCGTAGTGCCACCTGTATAGATTAAGACACGGTTATATTCTGCACTATGCTAAACCAGTTTTCAGGTCATGATGACCTATGAATTGCAAGACATAACTGGCAGCAGATGCTTAGGAGCTCAATGAATTGTAAGACATGTGGCACCAGATGCTTAGGACTGAATTATACAGGAGATGCATATGCATGGAACATAAAAGCATGCCTGCGTATATGTGAAATTTAAATGTTGGTAACAAAGTAATGCTTAATAGATTTTTTTTTCCTTTTATTTTCTAAGAGAAATTAAGCTACAAGGTCATGATAATGTCTTACTTCAGATTGCTTTTGTACTGACATAAGGATGTCAAACTGTAGAAAGATCTGTTAACTTTTGTTATTTTCCAACAAATTTATTGAAGAAAGAAATTACCATGCCATTTTAAATTTGGAGAAATTGTAACCTTTTGAACTACAATTTCTCTGAATGCAGTGATAAAAATAATCTTCAAATCATTTCAAATCACTTGATTTAATTTGTAGTTCTGCAGAAATATTTAGGACAGTGTATATGAAGCACTGCCTGAGCTCAAAGAAGAAAAAGGTTTGATGGAAGAAAAAAATGTGGAGGAAGAGAATGAACTGAGAAGTAAGAGCTTGATTTCATTTAGATTACCAATGTTTGTGCAGAAAGGTTCACCACTATGGTCCAGCTTTAAACATGGATTATAAAAAACCTTACACACTGATTAATAAAGCAAAGTTAAGCAAACTATCAAGTCCTAAATCTGATGCAATCAATTAAATATTAGTTGATTTTTTATATCAGTAGTACGAAATGATGTCCAAGAATAGGGTTTGACATGCTACATTAGGTAAGTGCTGAAGCCAACAATGAGCTTCATTGATTCCAGGAACTTAATTAAAAGCTAAACAAACTTGATTTTGGGTAATATCTCTTGGTTATTAAAAGAGATTTTTGCAAAAATGCATGGGTCAATAGGAGACATGATTGCATAGTCATGCTATGCTACTTGGTGTTGCAACATCCATAAATTACTTGATATACATTTTTTCTCTTGCCTTAGTAATCTATAAATAAAACATAACACAGAACACACCTTGATGTGGATGGTTAATATTCATGAGCGCTTTGCCACTAAGTATCCAAGTTTTGAGCAAGCATTAACTAAAACTATCAAACAGACAAGTAACCACCGAAGCAATGCCATTTATAGTATTTCTATCCATGGTCAAAAGCCACAACTTAGAAAGTAGCATCTTTGATGATAACGCAAATTCTCTTTTTTCTTTTTAAGCTATTTCAGTGGATTCTTCTGAAAAGTCATGATGTTTTTAGATGCTTTTTTTCTCCTACTTTTTAGCATGATTACCCTTAGAACTAATTATTTCAGTTTTCAGGTTTTGAACTCTCACCGTAAACTGAAGAAGTTTTCCTTTCTTGTCGACGAAGAAGAGAGAATCTACTGTCGTAGCTCTGTGAGCTTTACCCGGAATGACATCCCATGGAGGTCCTGTCACTACCTGCCTTCCCTTCCTCATGGCAGTGCAATTGATCCATGATAGCTCATTTCCATTCCTTTCTCTAATAAGCAAGTTTCCATGCGTGTTGACCAAAAACAAACTTCCATTATAGCTTCCTAGTGCACCTCTCATTGCTGTTGAATGCTCATGCCTTAGCCATAACCAGACATTATCAGAATAAAGGTATTCAAAAGTTAGGCCACCGTCTGTTATAACAAAAAATGATCTATCTGCATACATTACTCGCATGCGAAAGTTAGTATTGATGCTTCTTGTTAGAAAGTTGTAAGATTCAGTTGCACCACTTTCATGATTACTCAAGGATATGTACTCTTGATGCCCTTGTGCCT
Source organism: Phoenix dactylifera (assembly GCF_051530095.1). Taxonomy (NCBI): domain Eukaryota; kingdom Viridiplantae; phylum Streptophyta; class Magnoliopsida; order Arecales; family Arecaceae; genus Phoenix; species Phoenix dactylifera. Next base: position 15,781,629 of record NC_143191.1, read on the forward strand.
TGCGTCTTCTAGCAGGTGTAATAATACTCGAGTCATTTGGTTCGTCGTCTGAAAGAACATTCTTTATTCCTGCAATGCAATTTGATGGGCCACGCTCATCGGTGCAGTATTCTGCATTCCATCCTTCTGTTTCAGGTGCATCTATGACTGACCATTCATACCTACTGGATGTTTTCCTGCGCAGGCTACTCTGATGAGTTGGACCAGAACCATCACCTCCAATTCCAGGCAAATGCAGCTCTCCAAGTCTACCATCATCCAGGGGGAACATTAATCTTCCAGCTTGAACCTGTATTCCTTGCACACCTTGAGCAACCTTGGCATGCTGTGGGTGTATATGATTTATCCAGAGCCCTTCCACATGATTCCCATGAGTGCCACCTTTTTCCCAACAGAAACTGATGATCAATTTATTGCTCCATGTGGATTATACTCCAATAACAAAATTAATAATATGTTGAAAGAATATTTGGTGACGAATATGAATATAGAAGGTCACAATGTCTGAATGAGTTCGTTTTTTTACTATGAAGGATGATAAATTTGAATTTTTCCAGACATAACAGGTTCAAACAGTGATTAATTATCAATATAATCATCATATCAGGTTTTCAGGTGTCAAACTTTGAAGTAGGTATCAGGATTTCGTCATGATAATGATAATGATAATCTCATAATAAATTTAATTCCTTAATAACATGTTAAGTGCATCTATGAGTTTTTCCCACTTGTTCAGGAGTGAATTGAATATCAGCTTAAGTGAAAGGATTAGGCCTCATTCAGTTTGGAATGAAAAAAGAACCCTCTTGCACTTTGTGGAATTTTAATAGCTACCATGCACATTAATTAATATACTATTAAAAAAATTAATAATACAAATTGACATCTCACTTACCTATAGTTTCGGGCCATATTGCTGCAGATTGGTTGGTTATGCTAGAACTCAAACAGATGCAATGTCATGAGCTTGTTTTGTGTTTAGCTTGCTTTGTGTTGTTTGCTTGTCCACTGTGTCATTCATGCATAGAGCTATTTCCCACAGATTGAAAGTAACTATATGGTTTCAGATGACTAATAAAATGAACTTTTATCTTCTGATTTTTTTGCTTGCTCATAGATATTGCTAGCTCATGTTATTGGCATATTGCACTACTCGAGGCTGTGCATCGCACCTATATAGGAATCTATTAGTAGTTAGTACCATGTTTTAAATTTGCTTATACAGGTCAAATAATCACTTTTAGATGTTCAAAAATGTGTGGCTTGCTCTAAGAAACAGCTGAAAGGTAGCTTGAATGGAAATAAGGGGAGGTTTTTGTAGTGAGTTTTAGAATACCTTTGTGTATCTGTCAGGACATCATGTAATTTCTGCCTACGGGTATGTGTTTTGGCATGATAGAAACATACTATGGTGATCATTTGCTGATGTAGGTTTGATATGCGATTATCTAATCCTTGACTGCTATGGTAAGGCATGTCAACATGACAAGTTGTGCTGATACAATAACAAGCTACTTTAAACATGAGCAACAACTGCATGAGTTGTGCATGATTTTTAAAGCTGACCTAATAAGATTTCGTAAAAGTTTTCTCTAGTCATTTAGGAAAGACTTAAGTAGTGTCCAAAGGAACATACTAATTTGTGAGTGTCCAAGATAACCAATGTAGATTGGACTCTAGCACATCGCTTCTAGGACTGATCAACAAATTTGTCAGACTAAGCTCATTGGTGAGTTGACTCGCAGCAAGCATGTGGTGTGAAATGTTTGTGGGCAATCAATTCGAGAGGCAAACCACTAAAAATAATTTTTACATGGTTAAAAATGCACCACTGTCTCAAGGCAAGTTTGATGAAGCAAGCCTGAACATGGATAACATATTGCTGTTGGGAAGCAACTACTTGAAAGCTGCATGAGTCTAATGGCAATAAAAGAGGTTGCACTTAAAATGGCATATATCTGTTGTAGGCAAGGTATGCCGTCTCGATACTGAGCCCCGTATAGGTGCTATCTGTGTCGGTATGGTATGGTACGGGGCCAGTTCGGCATACCGAGTGTCACTACGCTTTCCGTGTTGTGTACCGACACCGAACCGGTACAATACGTCCCATACTGAAAGATTCTGAAAGACAACTCCATAGCGTCCTTTCAAGCATGTGACAAGCAAGGCCACTATACTTTCAACAAAACTGGGGATCCAAGTATTGTGGGAATGCGTATAAATGGAGTGATTGATAGTGATGTGCTGAATTTGCTAATGATGTGTTGTTCATTTTTGGGCCACCTTTTTATGCTCTGTTTTGGGCTGCTATCTCTTCTGTTTTTTTTTTTAAAAATAAATATAACTCCTATTTTCGTATGGCACTCTGTATTCCTTTTATTTTATTCACTCATGAAATGAATCGACGGGCAAACCTCATCATTTTCTATTTTTTAGAGAAAGGGAGCACAATCAAGATGATGAGTGGTAGTCTAAATTCAGACTTGTAAAATTAATGGAAGAACGGGTTGACTACCATGTGAAGCACATGCACATGCAGAATATTGTTGACATGCTAGACAATGAGAATAACATGCACATGAATATCATGTGAGCTTAAGAAATTGAAATAGGAAAACCACATGAAAGCATATGGTGACAAAGCACAATGTTTACTATGAAGATGTAGATCAGACTAAAAAAATTGCAGGCCCAACACAAGGCCAGTTCAAAAAAAAAAGAGAGAAGAGAAAGTAAAAGATCATAATTCAGTGGGATGAATTGAACTTGTAAAGTGCTAAAACGTTCTAGTATTAATCAAAATTGTGAAACTTACTGACTTTCACAAACTATTGAATCAGCAAAACCTAAAGAATGGCCCAAAAACAAGACAGAAAATCATATTTCAGTGGTGTCCAAAAGTTCCTTTATTAGTTAATATAGTGGGTCTTGTAGAGAGTTTAAAGCAGACTAGTAGGACCCAGAGAGTGACCCTGGAAAAAAATGATTATGCATTCTTTAAGGGCCATATTTTAGTTGCATGACAGGCTAAATAATGAGAAGAAGGATTCAAGTCTCCTATTGGCTGCAAGAACAGAAAACAAAGTCAACTTCAGATCCCATGCAGACAAGGGCTTGTTCATATCTTAGAAGATTGTGAACAATGGCATTCATCAAAGCGTAAAGACTATGACCTGGATTCAGGAGAAATTAATGCCTGGTACCATAAGAATCCAACTAAATTTGGGAACAAGTGGAAGTTCAAAGATGATTAATCTGGCTGGGCAAGGTTGTGTAGATGTCATTGAACCAAGAAGCAATGTCACTCACCTTGAATATGAAAAAGGTCCAACCCTGATTGGAGGGATTAAGCTAACTTTAGTGAGTAACTCAAGCCCCCTAGACTATTAGGTGAAGAAATAAAGATGGAACAAGGGGTGGGTCACAACCCATGGAGGGGGATAGATGCTTTTTACCTGTGTACTGATTGTATCTCATATTTGAGGTGCTTAAATGTTTTGAAACCAATTTGCTAGACTAGTTATCAAATATCAACAAAACTCTGGAAAAATACTGGAGAGGATATGACAATAGTTAGGGTGTTGCAAAGCTTGATGATATATTGGCATATTTCACACAAAAGCTTTCATAAAAGTCTGACATCAGTTATTCTGATTAGCTAGCATTGAAGTAGATTATAAAGTTTGTGCATCTATCTGGCCAAGGTACATTCTACTTCATATAATACATCGACAAATAAACTTATTATGAATGAAAGAATACATCTGGATGAAGCTAAAAGTGCCACAAGCCTGTGAAATATAAAAGACAGGATACACACATGCCAACATAATTATGGGTATCTGCAAAAACATGAGAGACAAGAGAATTACTTTTCCAATACATATTGGGGCTATACCCATGCTGTTTGAAACAGATCAAAGTCACAAGTGAGATCTGAAAAGGATGCCGTGATGTCTCAAGCAACAATATTACTTGAGCACTAAGTTTGATAACCCTGTGATGTTCTAAAACTTCTTGGTTGATATTTACTAGATGAATACACTAATGTTTAATCCTTTTTAAATATTTTCCAAATCCGTAAATAAGATGATGTATTGTTTTGTTCTAATGCTTTCTGTTGTCTTTTATTAGGACTGATTTTGTTTCACACAAAGGCTTCTTAGAAATTCCCACTTTCAATGAATTTCGAGAAGTGATACTGATTTGCTTTTGTTTCCTAATCTTCCTTAGCTCTTCCTTTTGGATTTCAAATTTGGCAAGTGGAGTCTTCCAACAAAAACAGTAACTTAAAAGAATGAATTTTGCATCTTGAATTAAAAAGATCCATACTATTAAAATGCATGCAAGTATCTGCTATTGTAAGAGTGAAAATTTATTAAGGCCTTTGGAAGAGCGGTGTATGAGAAGTAAAGGAGGAAACTGACACCCTCAGATAGATTTTATCCAATTGAAAGAAATTCTTGCGGGAAACACCTTCTGGATTTCACTTGCCTGATTTTCAAAGTGGCTTCTGATGTTGAAATAATGGTGGCTGGGTGCTTTGTCTGGAAGGATATTGAATTTCATAAATGGTAAACGAAAATTGGATTCAAAATTTACGTGCTAATTGGAATTTTCATCGTGAAGGATTGTTTTGAAAAAAAAAGGAGCTTTGGAAATGGAAATGGGAGATGAAATGTAAATAAACTTATTGGAATTGATAACAGTTATGTCGTATTCAAAATTCTCATTTTACATCCATATTGGTGTTGCTGAAAGGCCTTAGAACTGCAAGGGGAACTTAAAATTCTTGTTAACATCATCATGTAAATTCTTGACATGCATGGGGTAAAAGGCATCTTGATTTCATTCTTTTGTGTTGCATATGTCTAAATATCAAGTGTTTAAATCGTGAAGCATCTCTAATAGGTGTCTACCTTGAATCATGTGCAAGATAAAAGGGATTTATCTGCAAAACATGGAGGGATGATGGATTTTTCCAGAGGCTGGTTGTAACATTTCTAGATATTGGCACTATTTTCCTTTTCCATTTGTTATTGAAGATTCTCTCACAGCTTGAGCAATTATGCCCTTTCAGTGATCATAGTAGTGCATGGAAAGTTCATTTCTTTCCTACCTTTTAGGTTGACATTTGGAAAGAAAATCCTCGAGCATAAAAGCCATCAGAAGTTCAGGTTTTTTCACTGTTAAAGGTATTGAGAGACCTTTTTCTCTTGATAGAGATATCAGCCAATGGTTCAGAAAATAACAATCCTTGCCCAATAAGTATTTGGAGGAGGTGGTTGCATGTAAGCAACTAAAAGAAGGTTAGGAATATGTAGAAACTACTTCACAATCATCTAGTTTATTGGTTGGCTTGGCTTCTTTGCGCATCTGCTAGGTGCATCAGCATCATCATGAATTTGAAAGGGATCTATCTTTGGTAATTGGTACAATCCTGATTATTTGCTAAAGAAAGACTTTATTGTTTACTGACTTTAGCTTAAGAATTTTACCCATGGACTGATAAGTGAATCACTGTCTTGTTGTTGTGGTTCAGTTAGTTCAAAGTCAATAGGTAGGGTTAACTAGAAATATTTTGCCCTAGTTAACTGGCAATATTCTTGGACTTCTGTAACTATGAAATTCTGCAGATATCAGCATTGCTAATTGTTGACCCAAAGTTAAACAGAAAAAGAATTGCGAAAGATAACATGGAGAGTGTCTAGGGAAGTCCAAGAACATTTTTTGAAATGATCTCTGAAGCAATTTTATTTTGCCATGCTTCTGTACAAAACCAAATTATAACGTGAGCTGGTTTGGTTGGTATTAATTTGCCTTACTATAGAAATACGTCTATTATATTTGGCTTTCAATCAGTAGTATCGATACCAAGGTACACCATTCCGTACCGAACTAGTATGGTATGGTACTGGTTCGGTACCAGTACACAATATAGAGAGCATATCGATACTTGGTATGCCGAACCGATATAGTGACCGGGTGGCACCAGTACGAGGCCTGGTACTAAGATGGCGTACCTTGATGGATACCCATCAAACTCCGGCTTTGTTTGAGTAAATAAAAATTTATTGCAATATCATTATCACCATGAGTTAGAAAATACAACTTAAAAGCATGACATATGCGCCACTCATCTTGTTCTGATTTGATACCTATCTCTCTGCTTTTATATATGAGCTACTACAGTGAGCTGAGGTGGTTCTTTAAATCTTATAATAGCGCTATTGTAATTAAGACAAAGGAATAGCCAGTTGAGTGTTGTCCTAGGTAATCATTCAAAATGGCCTTAAACAGCAGAAAAAAGAAGTGATTTTACCAAGGGAGCAGAAGAAGTTGGTTTCTACCTGAGTGCTTTGGAAGCTGATATTCAAATACATATCCAGTATTTGTAGTGAAGAATAGTGATAAGATGTTTTCGTTTACGTCATTCTGTCGAACTGGCGTGATAGCACTTAACCGATGATCTTTAGGAGCCCCATGGAGTTCCCACTTCCACTTCCTTTTGTGCAAGCGCCGTTCTATTAGAAAACCACCCTGTAGATCTATAAGTCCCTTTAACCAATCAATTATTTAAAAGTTGCTTTTATATTGGTAACTATCAATTAAAAAGGAATATATTCAGCTGACATATAAAAGCACTGTAGATTAGCAAGCAGAACTTTAAATTATTTATATTAATAGCATTCAGTTCACTGACGTTCCTGCTCTGCTGATTCTCATGCCCTCTTAATTGGAGAATGAAAATTTAATACAAGACTATGATAAACATAATTAGCTATGAAAACCAGTGTATACATGATGAATAATAGTGCTATAAGAGGCTATTTAGCTCTTATGTTACTACCTCGGATACATTTTTGGCTATATATGTGCAAACAACATGTTTTTGAATATGGATTATTAGTTTATTAATATAGTCATGCTCTCAAGAGATCTGCTACATGCTATTCACTTACACTGTATGACATTATTTCTTTTTGGTTTGTATCATTCACTACGTCATTTAATAGTTTACTTTAGTTCATTGAATGTTGCAGAGAAGTCACTTAATTACCTTGGTTAATAGGAAAAGTGATACTGAATGAGCTCCAGCCTGGCCATGTAGAGAACATCCTCCGGATGATCTAAGTGATATTTCTTCCATTGATATATGCTTCTTCCATGATGGCTTTGATTTCTTGTCGAATTCGTATAGATCTCCAGTAGAACTGCACCACAATATATAGTCTCACAAATAAAAACTAGAAGAGGAAGGTTTGTTATAGAAACAAACAGCAGGATAAGGGCATGGAGTTCAGACTCTGTCTTATTACACCTGAATGTGAATATTATTTCTACAAAAGCCCAACGGAGGCCCTACTGCTAGCGGTAATAATTTCCGTAAGCAGTAACAAGACGAGAATTTCATTGAATATGATGGTAGTTATGGGAAACTACTAAATCTCTATTTGACCGTCCAAATATTACTTACAATTAGAAGCCTAGTGTCGTCTTTTTAGTTGAAGTGGTTTGCCCATCTTGTAAGATGTTAGTTCTTCCTTGAATCAAAATTTGATACATTCTTGGTTGGTCATTGACATGGGTATAAGGGAAACTGATATGTAGAAACAGCACGCATTGTCAGCTATAAAAGTAGGCACTGATTCAGGAAAGTTCTCAGTTGTGCCATATGAAACTTTGGTTCCATGTGAAGGTAGTTGAGATGAGGTTCCTGAATGAAAGCAATGGAAACTGAAGGTCTTCGCTAAGGCAACAAAATTACTAAGTGGATCAAAAGTTGTGGAGTAACTAGATGGATAAGCTCATGGACTATTGGGCATGTGAAGCATTCTGGTAGAACATTAATTAAATATGACCTTATTTTTACTCATGAAAACACCTTAGATGAATGCTTGGTGTCCATGTGGTTTAAAATTATTAAAATACTTTGTCTTTGTGTAACTGGAAAAGAATCATGCTATTATAGTGCAACTTTAATTTACAGCACAATCAATATGAACTCAGAATAGTCCATCTATGACCAGACAAATAGAATAATATGCCTATCCCCCTTCATTACCCCCACAAAACCACAAAAACAAAAGAGAAAAAAAAGAAAAGAAAAAAGAATAGACTGACATGAACATACCTTACTGTGAACACAATGCCTGGTCTAATAGTGCCAGTGTCAACAATAGCTGAAACATCTCCACCTGGAGGCCGGCCATGAAAATCCCACCTATTCAAGTCCAATTCATCGGGCATCCATTAAGCTTTAACATTAGTGTCAGAACCACCACAATAACAGCTATCTTGCTAATCTAAGTCATGCCCACATGCCAAATGCTTAAACATTGGTTCACCCTCTTTTAAGTTCTTGACATGTTACTTCAGATAAAATACAAGGCAGCTGAATATTCTTGTTACTTGTTTCTCCTACCTCAAAGGCTGAAATTCACTGATCTCAACCAATGACCCGTTCTTGGTGGATAAGTACAACCTCCTGATATACAGATCAAGGAACAATGTTTGTTAGCATTCAGATTGATGAGCAGTTAAAGAAAGAACTTTACATAAATGCAACTTTTCTTCTTTTTTTTAATTCCTTTTTTGCAAAAGAACATTTGCACACATTATTGAAAAATTGTGAATGTGTACCAGATTACTCACTCTCCATCATGCGATATGATGCCAAACTTAATCTGTACAACTTGGCTTGGTTCAGCTTCTGTAGTATGCATGTCTTCTTTGGACATAAGCACAAATTCTGTCCAAATGGGCTGAGAATTTTCGTTCAGCTGCAACTGAAATTATTACAGTATAAGAAGTTCAATTATGTTCATGTTCCAATGAAATATTTACCATTAAATAAGCATAAACCTCACTGGTCAAAACCATTGGTTGAACTTGTGACTAAAAATAGAATTGTGCCTGTGGGGTTGACTATTTGCTTACTGTATGAAGTTGCTTCTTTCTTGCAAGGAGCTACGATGTTTTCAGTCATATTGCACCTCCAGATATTCTTACATGTTTTCTTGGCCCATAGACTATGGCCCATAGACTATGACACTTTGTTTGATGGTAAATGTTCTATCCTGATCATGAAATTAGTATTTTTGGTTCTTATCTATTCATCCACATAAGATCCCATCCATGCCTTCTGCAATTTGGAGTGAGAGTTATCGCTCCAGAATACAGTTCAATTTTTGTTGAGCTGGACAACCAGATGCATTTGGATTTTATCCTGGCTGAAGGTTATACATAATAAGTCTCTGTGAATCTGCACTGAGCTATATACATCTGAAAATGTCAAACTTTTTATACAGGGAATTTCAAAGTATTTTCCTTCGCAGAACCTTCAATCAATTTTTGTTCCACCAAACAGGCCAGGGAATTATTGGGTAAGACCACATCTTCAAGAGAGATTATTGTGTAAGTAACATGGCTTCCTGCTTATTGATTTTATCTTGATTAAGCCATGCTTTTCTGTGAAACAACTCTTTTCTCTTCTGACCATGTTCTCTTTCCTGATTACCATTATTTATTAGGTAAGTAACAATATTGTCAAGCAAAGCCAGAGATCTAAACAGGATAGAGAATAGATGTGGTATCAATACACAAAAGGAGGCTTTGTTATAATCAATCTGTTAAGAATATGAACTTGGTCTGTTCAACTTTTGTATCTAAGTATCAACATAGACACTGAAGTTGAATCGAATCATGTAGAACAAAAGATGATTGAAGCAATTATAGCAAAGTTTGATACGCTTATGCCACTTGGCAATATCACAAAATCCTAAACATAATATTTTGAAATCGTTCTGAAAAAAGTAACATCCGAAATTAAAAGATACTAATTACCTGATAAAGCATCCCACCTTCTGACAGAGCAAGAATTGTCTGATTGATGAAGAAAACAGAAACAGCCTGACCAGCTGCAGTAGGTAATTCATGGGGAGCAATTACCCACTGCACCCCATTCCAGAACCTCTCATAGATCGAACCACTTTGCCCCGTCACCCAAACTGATGCCTCTGACATTCTAGTCAAAGAAACTCTCTTTCTTAAAGGCAGAACTGGATCAATATTTTCTTCTAAAACTCTATCAGTACCAGCAATTCTTGTATTCTTCTGCTGCTCTTGGGTAGGTAACTGATTACGTTTCATATGCATGCTTTCGATTGATCCTACTTTTGTGCAGGTTTCATTAATACAGGACATCAGATCAAACGGCAAGCCGATTTCTACCCATGTATTGGTCTTCTCTGCAAACTTCCAGAATCTATTCGTTTTCTGTTTAAATTTTGATTCAGTCTGTTTGCTTGGAGGAGCGGGGCACCAGGAGTAACCAGAAATGACAGAGCCTACTACCAACTGGGCTATTATATACATCATCCAAAAGGGAAGTTTCAAGGACAACCCAGCCATGATTGGTTATCTTCTGTTTTCAGAGAGTATACCTGAAAAAAAGCTCCCTGAGATCATTGCATTCAGATGGATTCTTGGATTGAGGTGTGGCTTTTATTCCTTGTGGGCGGTGCCTGATGGCTCATAGCAGAAAGCTCTGAAGGGAGAAAGTCCTCCTCTGTTCTTCTCTATGGAAACATGAGATGAGCCTTCCTGTACTTGGATGTCCAGATATTGAACAGATATATAGCTAGTGGCAGATGGATCGCATGACTTATATTGATATCTGAGCCTCCTCCATCAACTGTCATATGATGAGAGCAGGAAAGTAACCTGGGGAAATGCCGTGGTGGTTTGCTTTCTTTTTCTTTTTTTCTCTGTCAACACCTTTCTTGCCCCACTATGAAACTTATGCTAAAGTTTAGCCTCTTTAGGGGTACATATTCCTAGAGTTTAGCCTCTTTTAAGAGTACACGTTCCACCTTTCCATTAATTCTACATGATTGTGTACATCATATGTACCAGCCTATATGCAACATGCCTTGTTCAAATTTTGTACTTCTTCTCATTTTTTTATTCAGCAGCCATATGAATTTTGTGAAGACTTTGGCATCCAACATGAGCTGGTCGTCCCAAGTTTTTCTACTTTGCCCTACATAAGCTTACATCTGTGATTGGAAGTATATTACTTTACCTTAATTTTGCTGTTTATTTTGATCCAAGAATTGCTTTATTGATGCAAGCTTTTTTCATTGTTCTGGAATCTCGTGAAACATCCAAATAAGTCTTTGTCTGTGAAGTTGGTGGCTAAGTGTGGATTCACCACCTGGTTGTCATCTGCCCATACTAACCCCCCCTTTTGACTCCAGACTGAAGAAACCACGTTCATAGCTGAGGTAAGCTGCCAAAATTTCTATCAGAATGTCACACATAAAAGTCTGTGTGAAGCTAAATGTTTGCAGTCTGATCACGGCATATGTGACAGAAGCCATACATCATGAATGCAGTCACCCACTTTACATTGATATAATTTGTAATCACTTTAACTATATTCAGTAATAGATTCTTGTTATTTAAGATTATATAACAAGATTTGGTAGAATTCTTAAGATGCGTTTTTTTTTTTTTTTTAAATACTACTATGGGCAGATCATGAATGTTGGTGCTACAATTGTTTGTTGGATTTGATCATCTTTTGGACACCATCACCGTTTGATTGGGTGGGGGGAGATGAAGACTGGTCCTGGCATTAATGATTGAAATGACCCCGAGATTTACATGGGGTTAGGGTTGATAAGGTTTCATGAAGCATCTTATCTAAACCCTTGGCTGCAACTTGCCACCGCCTTCGTGCCTCCACGTGTGCATCCTTGATAGGACGAAGCTTTTGACTTAGCTGCCCCTCTGACGGATCCGCCAAGTGGGTCCTACTTCTTGGGAATCCCACCCACCAATGATGTCAGCAGAGGTATCTCTTCGCCTACCACGTGAGAATCTGGTGGGATCTTTAATACTTTAGTCACCACCTCGATTCCCTGCGGGCGCCAAGTCGTCAAGTGGGTCGCCTACTTTATTGTCCGTGTCACTATCCACTCACCTTCCGGTCTGCTTACCTCCTCTCTCTCTCTCTCATCAAAATGGCAAATTGTACGGCTCTAAAGTGAGTACATTTTGCTAGATAAAAAAAAATAAAGAATACAAAATAGAAGGAATATCTCCTATAAATATTCAAAAAAATTTTTCGGAGTGCCGAATGACGAAGGAGGCGACCCAGTTGATCTTAAGATGCAAACGAGCTGAGTCGAGCTTGGGCTGCTCAGGCTTGATTTATTACACATGTTTCAGTTTGGTTTGTTTCCTAGTTGGATGAGTTAGCCTCGAGCCTAAATTTTATTTATTTTTAGCTGGGCTTCAGGCCGAGCCTCTTTAAAATATAATATTTTTGTGTCCAAGCTCGGCTTATGATCAACTTTAGTTTGTACTAGCTTATTGTCATCCTGGCTTATGCTACCTTCTTTGTTTAGTGGCACATGGCTTTCAAAATGGGCTCATTTTAAAATAAACTGTGGCTTGAGCTTGGCTTGTTTTCTTACTAAGAAGCCTGGTCAAGGCTATCACTAAGCCAAGGCAGAGCATGAACACTTTGTTTTGCAATCCTTCCCTCATCCATTCCAAGAGAAGAGGTTCACATTTAGGTTGTTACGTCTAAAGAAGAAGTTTACGTTTTCATGTTGGTTTCTCCTTTTCTCTCTAGAGCATATTAGTCCCTTTTATCTAAATCTAATTCCAAGTTGGTTCTTTTTTACTAGAAAAATAACTAAGATATTTATTTATTTATTTTTATTGTTGTGACCGTGATAAAGAAGTCTATGCCAACCAATGGATGACTAATATCGATGCATCTCTTTTTGTTAAATGACATATCAATTGATCAAATATTATAAATCAAACTCCTTGGATGGTTCATGTCTCCCTTCAACCTTGTTTAAGGTAATCATGGTCGATTAAGGAAAATAATCTTGTCAACCAGCACAATCTCTCAAACAAAATAATTAACAATAAAAATTTTAGAAAGTAGGGCCTTAGCCCTTTACTTTCATTAATCTTTCTAATCTAGATAATTATATAATGTGTGAAAAGTAGTCTATGCTCTTTATTTTCACTCCCTATATTCTTGTCTTGCAAAATCATGGCATGAGCCCTCCATTTATACTACCGAATTTCTGCTTCTTTGAATTGGATTGCTCTTTTATCTAAAGAAAAAGAAGTTGCAAATTCTCTACCATTCTATGGATACATATACATACATACATACATACATACATACAAATTTCAAATTTGGAGTAAGCCAGATCTTGGCTCTTACAACAACTTCTTTAATCACATCCCCAAATTCTTCCTAGATTAGAAGTTGTACCTTGGATGTAGGTAGGGAAGGCATGATGTTAGTTTTAGAGTTACCTAATGAGAAACTAGACTAGTTAAGTAATAGTCTAAACTTCTTAAGCAAAAAGTAAACTAAACTAAACCTAGAAGTAGGAAAGCAGAAAATAAAATTTAAAATAGAGAGGCTAGGAAAATTAATAACAAAATAAAAAAATATTAAGATTAATATATTTACTGCCTTCATATCAAGGATATGATAACTTGAATCCGAGGAGCGTCCTATACAGAATCATCTCGAGCACTAGCTGTATCAAGCACCTATTAACAATAGACAAAGATAAATTACTGAAGTCACAAGCTTCATCATAATTTAAAAATTCATATTAAATAAAATAATATTATACCTATCATTTTTTTCTTGGTACGCTGCATTTAAAATATGCTTATTAGGAAACCGTCTTTACAATAGTGCTACAAGATCAGAAATAATTCCTCCATTGCCTCGAATTTTATCCTTCATTGCTTGAACCTCTTTAATATCCATAGATCGAGATGATGATGTATAAGTTTTTTTTTTTTTTAATTATACGTATCTTCTCATGCACTGCATCTGCCTTTTCTTCTCAATTTCTTTGACTTCAAAATCATGTGATACTCGGATGGATCCCTATGTCTACTGATAGCAAGCTCATGATGCTATATTTGGGACTAAGAGGATGACTGTGAATGCAATTACACTACAAGCTGTGATGGTGGTAGGGCCCAGAAGGGGCTCTGGAGCTGCATAGGTGCAACGAGTTGCAATATAGGATTGTAGTTGCTGATTATGAATCCTAATTTTTAAGAAATTTACAATAAGATCTCTATTAGCTAATATTTGATGATAAAATGAGATTTCTTAACTTAGAATCTAAGCTAAGTTAGATATATGCATGCTAATCCATTAATTAAAGCTATTTATATATATGCTAAAGTTTAGTGATAATGAGTTTGAACTTACATCCCAAATGAATGAATTTTTTTACGGAAGTTGTCCAAATTTTCCAAAGTAAACCATTTTTTAGTTATCTGAAATATAAAAGAACATGCAAAGATTTATTTTCATAAGATTCGATGCATAATGAAGGTATGAAATTGGGAAATGAATAAAGCATAAAACTTACAAAATGAGGATATCTCTCTTGATTGAAATTCTTGGGAGTATTATGGAGGAAAAGATATATAAAATAAAGAACAAACATGCCACATTCCTTACCATTCCTCTATTATGGCACCTGTAAACCATTTACTTCACACCAATTAGAAAATTACAAAACTACAACAAAAGCAAGGAATAAGTTCAATTATCTTATATTTGGAATCAAAAGAGGGATTTTTGATATAATCTCTTCTTCCTCATCGCCCCTCTGATTTATAAATGTCAAAAGAAAATATGCAAGATAATTAACATTAGAGAGAGATGGAGATCTTTGATATTTATGATGTTTAAATAAGCAGAAGTAAAACATATAAGTAACCCTTCTTATCTTTGGTTCTAACCTCTTTGGGTCTGTGCATTGGAGAAAATGTAGAAGAAACATGCATGGATTCTCTCCAAAGCAATATAAAATAAGAAGACTCTAATATCCCCCATTAATATATGAACAAATAATTGTATAAAGTATTTTTATAAGAAAAGAAATAATTATATGAAAGTAAAACACACCAACAAAGAAGAAGAACAAAAATGTATTCTCTTTAGAAAATATGTTTCTCCTTAATCCACCTAATCACCTTTTCTTTGGCAACTATTGTTTCATTCTTGTGCAAAGGAAACCATAAATAGTCAATATATGTATATAATCTCCTCTTTTGTTCTGGTATCCTGCTCTATAGATCCCTAAAAAATCGTATAAATTTAAAAAGTCAGCTTACAAAAACACAAGCTACTTCTTATTTATAAATTTAAAACTCACCCTCATCGAGACTCGAACACCTTGGTGTCTAGCTTGTTGTTATTCTCGGAATTGGTTCATTTTGTATTTTTGAGCATTTTTGGTCTCTTATCTTGACGAAGGAAATCATGTAAAGATTCCATGGAATTGTTTTTGGAACATCTCCAATTAATTACAGTATTTAATAAAAACTTATTTAAATCAATTATCATAGAGAAAAATATAAGGAAAAAACAAAGAAATAAAACACTCACATTGATAAAAACAAAACTAGTATGTATTGTTCCCCTCCAATAAGACTTTATCCAGCAAGCAAATCATAATTAGCGGCAATTTGTACAATATTATATTGGTCTTAGCTCTTATATCATGTAGGACAAAATCTATATTACTATTGCAAATATTTAGATTGAAATTCAAAATTAATCAACCTTTTTTAAGGTTAAATATGAGAAATAGTTTGATCTTATACTGGGATGAAACATTCTATTATTCGACTTTCCTTTCTCCTCGACTCTTTCTCCAAGTACATGCATGATATATAACCAAGAGTCCGATCCCATTAATTCATCAACATAAGAAAAAGTTAAAAACAATATGCCCTTTTTCTTAAGCCATACTCACCTCAATTGTCAAATACCCTACAAAACTAACATCAAATCCTAACTCTAGAAATAGAAAAACTCAATAGAAAAATGGGAGAAAAAACATAAAATGGAGGGAGGAAGGGAGAGAGAGAGAGAGAGAGAGAGAGAGAGAGAGAGAGAGGCTCAGATTTTCCGTTCATTGATCACAATATTTATTCCCTTCCCCTCCACCCTCTTCGGAAACTCGTAAAGGAATAGCTGCAGCAGTTTCCTTGGCAGCCATCCAAGTTGCCTCACCATCAACCTATTAAGATAGAAAACAAGAAGAGTTGACTGAGGGTTTGAGGTTCCTACAACTCTAAGAATCTCAAGATTTAGGATTTAGGGTTTGCAACCCTAAACCTAAAGAAGTTTTTGATGCTAGGTTGAAAGGATATTTTAAGAAATATCAAAAAAAAATTTCCTCAAGTAAGTAATATTTCTTCTATAGTTTATGATTGACTGCTAAAAAGTTTACTTGATAATTGTTTATGAGACAATTATATTTTATTTCACCTTATTTGATGCAGAAAAGTGAAAGAACCAGCTGGATCTTTCTTAAAGTTGGTGTCTCTTCCTATTATACCTGATAGTACCTCAATTATTACTGAACCAGCTATACCAAATCATAGAAACAACATTATTTCTATACCAGTAGCACATTGGCCATCTTAAAACCTGTATGTAGCTTCAAATTGGTATCAAATGAGGCCACACAACTTTCCCTATGCTGCAAGCATAATATCCTCACAAGTAATATTTTTACTTATAATACTATTAAAATATGGTGTTTTCATTTTTCACATTAACATGGCTAGTGATTTAATATTTTTCATGTTTCCAATAATCCTTGGGGCTTCGGTGGGCCAAATATCCCATTTACATCAATGCCACAAAGTATTAATGTTGTCAAAAATTTGATACAGGTAATTGATAGCCCATTGCCATAGTTTTTTATTAATTTGACTGTTTAATCATTGATTTTTCATGTTTAGAATGCTGACCATTTATTAACTTACCCATAGGATTTAATTATGTATGGCTGGAGGCCTTCATCTAAATCTGACAGTCGCAATGGGGCTCCAATATGAATGATAGTGATAGTTATTTTCTATTTAGGAAATGAAACTATTAGTTAGTTATTTGATAATGAACCTAGAAGTTGGTTGTTTACAATAAAAGTAGTAGTTTATTGATTTATAATAATACTAGCAATTGGTTAATTTGTAATAAAACTAGCGTTGGTTGATTTTTAATGAAACTAGCCATTGGCTGCTTTGTAATGGAATTAGCAGTTGGCTGATTTGTAATAGAACTAGCCACTGGCTGATTTGTAATAATATTAGTTTGTGGTTAATTTGTAATGAAACCAGTAGTTACTTATAAATTTGTTGTAGGCACTTGTTTCATATTTTCAAATTCTTTCATGTTTGATACTGCCATTTTTTTTTTGTGTGCGTGTTTTTAGAATTAACTATTGTTTCTCTTTTAAAGAGGACAAACTTGTTCTTCAAAGTATCCATGCAAGATAGTGCAATGGAGCCGGATAAATGAGGAGTCTAGAGAGATCAACATCATTTCCCTTGATTTCACATAGTGGTAGAGATTGAAGTTATATTCTTAATTGAATGTGAGATTTTCTGGGAACAGGTTCTGATGATCTTAAGGTAGAAATGGAATCTATGATGGAAAGGATGATCTTGATAAATAGCAGTAAAGAAGAAGTTGGTTGGTAAAGTGCTAAAATACTTGTTAAATTGGTTACCATGTTTTTGTACTTATGAATTAGTATTGACAATTCTGATAGCTCATAACTAATAATAACATATTTTTGGTCAAATGCAAGTAAAGTATCTATGAAAATTTAAGTTCAAAATGAACTTAATAATATAAACATAACTTTGTACATCATTCGAATAATATTAATATAACAAGCAAGATAATAGTCACAACCAAAAGTTTTTTCCTACAACTAATATTTCTCTTTAATTCCCTATTAATGAAAGTATGTGTTGTTGCTCTTTCCATCTCATCCGGATGTGTCACAGGGCTCATTGGCGGGGTCCCATCTAGGTACGATGAAGAAGAGTGGTGATAAGCTAGATGGTGTAGGTTAGTACATGTGGGCATGCTATCTGCGTCAGATTAGCTGAAAAGTGATCGAAGGAAGGATAGAGAGTAGTATGGGTTCAAATGCCCTGACCTTCAGAAACTTTACCACTGTGACACAGTTGTTCGAAAAATAAAGAGTGCAACACTGTGCTATAGTAAAAATCTAAGTTATGCCTACTCTTAGGATAAAAGATAGAGTGAAATTAAGATAAGATAAAGATGCATTGGATTGATTATCGAATCATCTATTACAAAGTACAATATCTACTTATTTATACTAACACATAATAACTGTAGACTTTGATGGTTGCTCTATGTCTGACCTCTATTATGGTATTTTTGGTAACTATCGTCAGTTATCCTCCATTATGCATGTTCGTTAGCATGGTTGCTCTACAACTATCAACTAATAATCATATCTTTTTGGCCTAAAATTAAGTTTTATATTTGAGATTATCCTTGAGATAGCTTCAATCACCTCGATCTATTTTTTCATGCATTGCAGCTGGTCATGGCTAAGTTCTAGGCTTCCGGCTTGTTCTTGACTGAACTTTCCTTCTTCAGTCTATACCTCCATGCTTGATAAAATTTTTTTGGTTAAACTCTCCCTAGTCTAGCAAGGATTATGTGATTCTCACTTGCTCAGGTTATGTCAAACTTGATCCATGTGGTGCTTACTCTCGACCGTTAGCTAGATTATTGAGCTAGAGTATAAACTGTATAACTTCCACATGAGTCGTTTGTAAGTAGGTACCAATCTACAAAATTATGTTCAACACAACATTGATAAAATTCTGTGGATTTTCTTGAGAATTTGAGATTTGAATTGATATCTAACGCCCACACTTGAAACACTAGGAAGGGACCCGTGCTATGCTGTGGTTTTTTAATACATTTTAACAAAAATAAAGGGAACCATTCAGCTACTAGGTAATGTAAAGAATACATATATACGCGGAAAATTAGTAGAAGACACGGTTCAATACAATGATGTGTAGCAGTGCTTCATGATTCTACTTAGGCTATCCCATTTCAATCTGAAGGGATATATAAATGTTATATATTTTGTGATAGCCATTCATCAGTTCTCCATGTTTTCTAGGATGGTCTGAGAAAAAAAAAGGAAGAAGTCTTTAGAAATTGAGAGGAAGGCATGCTAACGATATACATCTATGTCTGGTAGGTTTCCTTGTACATATTTTTTCTTCTGAACAGATGTCAGGTATATGCTTGCATGTTTTAAAATCAAAATAAAAAGTAAAATTTCAAAAGCCAAAAGAGGGCTTAATTGTCGGAAACTAACTACAATTATTGCATCAAAAAAATGATTAGTATTAAAGGTACATTACTCAAGCAACACATTTTTCTTAGGATTACCGGTTTTATCCTCAACAATTGCGTTTAACTTGTACCTATATGCAAATTAATAAGAAAATTTTAATCTAATGATGTATTATTAATTCTCTTTTGTAAGAAAATGGAAAAGGTAGGGCTAGAGATGGGCACTGGGCCGGGCCGCCCACGGCCCGGCACGGCACGGCACGAAGCGGGCCGTGCCTGGCACGGCCCGCCAGCTACAGTGACGGGCCGTGCCTGGCACGGCCCCTTTGATAGGGCCGTGCTGGGCTAGCGAATCCTGGCCAGCGGGCCGTGCCAGGCACGGCCCGCTTCGGGCCTGGGCCGGCACGGCCCGGTCTAGGCACGCGGGCCAAGCACGGCACGGCCCGCGTGCCAGCACGGCACGGCCCATAAGGGCCTGGGCCGGGCTGGCACGCGGGCCTGGCACGGTCCGGGCCTGGGCCCGGCTCGGCCCGATAAAATTTTTTTAATACATTAATAAATTATGAACACTAAGAAATCTTGATTTATGAATATAAAGCCACCTTAATGGTGGGGGGTTTGGCATAGACCCCTACCAGTTTATTAATTTCAATCAAAATGGTACATGAAGGGAGGTTTGGACCTTGGTCTGACCTCTAGATTCTAGAATACAATAAGAAACTAAGAAAGGGCCGAGGTTTGGACCTTGGTCTGACCTCCAGAATACAATAAAAATGTACAATTATAAAAAATTAAGAAATCTTACTAATCATCAGTGATTCAGTGAATCAGTATTCACTCTTCAGTCTTCAGTCTTCAGTCTTCAGTCTTCAGTAGTGTTTGTATCATCATCATCAGAGGATGTTGTATTATGTTCACCTTTATCTTGAAGTCTTGCCTCAGCATCCAGCCAATCCTTGAAGCAGAGAAGCATCTCCACCGTTTCGCCCGTCATCCTACTTCTCTTTTCGTCAAGAACACGCCGACCTGCACTAAAAGCGGATTCCGATGCTACCGTGGACATCGGCACAGCTAAAATATCGCGTGCAATTGCAGACATAACAGGATATTGATTTCTAACACTCTTCCACCAAGATAATACATCTAGATTCTCTATTTGATTTTCATCATATGCAGACTGAAGATCATTTCGTAAATAAAATTCTAGTTCACTACTTAAAGATGAAGAAGATGAAGAGGAACTTGAAGCATGTGTGTGTCTTCTCTGTGCAATGAATGAAAAAATAGATGACGAACGAGAACTACTAGAAGGAGGAATAGAGGTTTGTATTTGTGTTCTAGATCCACGAATTTTTTCATCATATATAGCATAAATATCATAAAGAAGTTGTCTTACCTCATCTTTAGCAGATTCAGCATCTTGATTCATATTTTCAGCGTATGCATCAAGTAAAATTAGCACGCCATTTAATTTAACTCTAGGATCAAATACAGCAGCTAAGTTATGCATAGGACATATCCTGTCCCAATACTCATTCCATTTAGATTCCATTAGGTGAATAATAGGCATTAAAACATCATCATATCTATGTTCTGCAAATTTTTGACTAATTATATATGCTTGTTGTAAAAATGAACATGAAGTAGGGTAATAAATACCAGAAAGAACATTGGTAGCATTATAAAAACTAAGCAAAAAATCTTCCAAAATTTTTCCTTTATTCCAATCAGTTTCAGTCAATGTAAATCCTAATCCACGATCATTAATATATGCACTTAATAAATTTTTATATGGGTATGCATCATGTATCATGCTATATGTGGAGTTCCAACGAGTAATTACATCAAGTTTAAATTTTTTAAAACGTTTACCATGATTTATGCATAATTCCTTAAATTCTTGAAGTCTTGATCTAGAAGCATGAATAAAAGAAACTGCATTTCTAATTTTTGAAATCACATCTTGAATCATGCCCATGCCAGCTTGAACAGAAAGATTTAAGATATGACATGCACATCTAATATGCAGTAAATTTCCATCTAATATGGGATGCAATGAGTCTCTTAATAATACAACAGCAGAATTATTATTAGATGCATTATCAAAAGTAATAGACATAATTTTATCATTAATATTATATGAACATGCAGTTTGATAAATTATATTTGAAATTTGTTGCCCAGAATGTGGAAAATCAAAAGCACGAAAAGCAAGAATACGTTTATTTAATTGCCAATCATTATCAATATAATGAGCAGTAATGGCAATAAAAGAATTACTACCTACAGATGCTGACCAAATATCAGAAGTTAATGAAATTTTTACATTTAAAGTAGAAAGTGTTTCAATTAAATTTTGTTTCATTGCTAAAAAATTGGTCATAGCTACTCTTCTAAATGTACGCCTACTAGTTCTTTTGTAAGCAGGTTGTAGGTTTAATTGAACATATTCTTCAAAATTAAAAGATTCACATAAACTAAAAGGTAATTCATCCTTAACTATCCATTTTACAAGTGCTTTTCTTTGATTTTCATGATTATATGCAAAATTACCTACAAGTAATCCCCCTTGTATATTAAGGCTACTTTGAGTTTGAGCATGAGAATCATGCATCCTATGACTCTCTTGATGTCTTTTTAAATGCCCTGTTCCCCCACTACTACTACAACTATAAAGTTTGGCACATTTTTTACATTTAGCTTTCCAGACTCCCTCAACCATAACTCTATCAAATTCATTCCATACAGTACTAGTCCTCTTACGAGAAGAGGTTTGACCTTCACTCGGTTCACCAGTTCTAGAGGAACTAGGAACAGGGGGTTGGGGATTAGTTTCTTCCCCCTCAGAAACAGGAATGCCAAACTGACTTTCCTCAAAAGATGACATATCTATGATTAATTCAAAAAATAAAACTAACCGCAAGGAGGAATTGAGTAGAGGGTCGGAGGGCAGAGGCAGCGCCGAGATTCCGAGCTTCCTCTTGTGCTCTCAACAGAAGCGACCTTCTCTTCTCAACAGGAACCTCCTCTTGTGTAGCACTTGAACAAACTAAAAATTAAATTGCTAGAAGAGCACTTTAGAAGAGAGAAATAATAGCAGTAGAGAAGGAGAGAATGAGAGGTTTGGTGTGGTGAGAATGAGGGAGGAATGGGCTATTTATAGAAGCCCAAAAAAATTTTTTTCCCAAAATACCCCTCAATTCAGCCGTTATAGGACTGTTGGGAGGGGCAAAACCGTCTTTTTCCCAAAAATAGCCGTTGGAAACGGCTATTTTCTTCCCCCTCTCCAGACGGGCCGTGCCAGGCACGGCCCGTCTGGAGCCGTTACGGGCCGTGCTAGGCACGGCCCGTTTAGAGACGTTGCGGGCCGTGCCTGGCACGGCCCGTTACCGCCCGTTACGGGCCGTGCCTGGCACGGCCCGTGCCGTGCCGTGCCCGGCCCGGCCCACCAATAGAGGGGCCGGGGGCCGGGCCGGGCTTGCCTTCCGTGCCTCACGGGCCGTGCCAGGCACGGCCCGCTTCATAAGCGGGCCGTGCCAGGCACGGCCCGTTTAGAGTTTTGGCCCGGGGGGCCTGGGCCGGGCCGGCCCGGCACGGCCCGTTGCCCAACTCTAGGTAGGGCAAACATGGTGTTCTCATGGTATGGGGGGCTGATTATTTTTTCCACATTGATTACACAAGAAATTATTCTTATAAACTTTTATAGGAGCTCTGCACTTATAACATGCTTTATACCACAAGCCATAACTACTGTCAATTATTTTTAAAATAGAAGAATATTGCCAAATTTTTAATAATGTCCTTAAATAAACAATTCAAGTAATAACAAATATTTTTTGCTCTGTTCATTTGTTGACCATTTATGCCCACTTACGTAAACGCTATCAATATTTACATGAGTTAATAAATATTTTATGTTAATTATATATTAAAAATATATTGCTTATTATAAATAAAATTTAGTATATTTTGGTATATAAATAAATATATTAATTATTAATAAATCCTTTGTTAGATTTGTTGATAATTAATATATATTCATTATTTATTTATTAATAATTCATATTTATTAATAAATATATTAATATATTAAATATGTTATTATTTATAAATATTATTAATCAACATATTAATAAATTTATAAATATTAATATAATATTAATATAATATAATTAATATTAATTGTATAATATAATTAATATAATATTAATATAATATAAATAAGGGTAGTTTTATCAAGAGATGATAATTTCATATTACCTCCACTTAGTAATCTAACATGAAAAAATAAATACCACATTTATTGCGGTATTTGTTTATCTTAGAAAAATATACATGAGATTCACCATTTATTTTATTATCTCTCTCATCCATTTTTCGTACCAAACATCGTAATCTGATATAGAATTTATTTTACCTATGAGATTATCTGAACAAAAATTATATGGGGCAGGCACCATAGAAGGAAATATGGGGCGAGACTCTTTTTTTGATACGTTTTCTTTTGCACATATCTTAAAGAGAAAAATCCAAAAGAAATAAGAGGATTCGTACTAATGGAGTCCGTCAGTTTTCCAACTTGAAAAAATAAAAAAAATACACGCGCCAAGAGAAATCATCTGCACAGAAATACTATCCTTATCTTCTTTCTTCTTCGTTAAATCTCTCCTTTTATCCTATTCTTGATCAAGTGGTCTCTTCCATATGTGAGGTTTTTCTTCTCCTTGCTAGTCTTTTTTTTTTTCTTCCTTTTGAAAACTGTGTATCAATTTACCTAAAAATATGTATCAAAATATTAGATGATTATTTTGCTAGGTGTATATCACTTGAATGCATAGTGTGTACTGATGAATATTATGTTCTGAAAACTGTGTACTGATTTACGTGAAGGTATGTATTGGATTGCTATTGGATGTGTATCAAAAAAAGCTTATAGTATAAATCAGGAAGCAGATGAGTGTATATCACTTGATCATGTAGTATTTACTGGTGAAATCATATTTTAAAAACTGTATATCGATTTGCCTATTTATGTGTATTAGGATGTTGGATGATTTTATTGCTAAATGTGTATTAACTAGCAATATACTATATACTGGTGGACATCATATTCTGAAAACTATATATCGATGTAACTGTACGTATTTATTAGACTGTTACAAGACGTATATAAAAAAACTTACAATATATATATCAGGAAGCCGACGAGTGTGTATCACTTCACGCGAAAAAGAGGATCCGGTGATGTTTTTTCGTGCATAATCTCTATTAGCACGTATTTTTTTTTATTTTTAAGTTATGAATTGATGGATTTGGTTAGCTGAAAAAAAAATCTATTTTCACTTATCTTTCGAGTTTTTTTTAAATAAATATAAAATATGTGGCAAAAAAAAAAATCTCACCCTGTATAACGTACTATGGTGCCCTCTGACGAGATTTTTGTCAAGGCTAACCCAACCAAACGGCCTCATGATTTGTGCGTTCGAAACTGTAAAATAAATGTTATGATGCATGCGAAATAAATGTGGTTTTATCTTGAGAGTAATTGCTTGGATTCAATTTATTTTGCATGGGAAAAAGCTCTGGACTACGTACGACTATCTTTCATCTTTCCTCTAGGCATCGGTTCATATGCGAAGTGCAGCCTCTTCAATCACGCACCGAGATTTCCGCGCACAAATCTTCACGCATTTGCCTCCTTTCCACTCTGACACACGTGCAATTCTCGTGCGTACCCGAAAGGGAAAAGCCTCATCCAGACCTACCTCTACCGGCATCTCATCGGCTGCCGCCAAAACCCTAACCCTAAACTCCCCGCGCCCCCCTTCCTCCTCCTCCTCCTCCTCCTCCCATGGCGAAGAGGCGAAAGCCCTCTCCTGAGCCAGATCCCTCCTCTTCATCTGAAGAAGAAGAAGAAGAAGAAGAGGAAGAGGAAGAGGAAGAAGAAGAGGAAGAAGAATCCAAATACGACGACGAGGAGGAAGATGAAGCATCCGAGGACGAAGTAGAAGACGAAGAAGAAGAAGAAGAGGAAGAGGAAGACGAAGAAGAAGAGAAGTTAGACCCCTCGAACCGCGAGGCTATCCGCATGCTGTTGGAGCCCTTTGGCAAGGACCAGCTGATGGAGCTCCTCAAGGAGGCCGCCCTGAAGAACCCCTCCCTCCTCTCCCGGATCTCCGCCTCCGCCGAGTCCGACCCCGTCCACCGCAAGATCTTCGTCCACGGCCTCGGCTGGGACGCCACCACCGAGACCCTCGCTTCCGTCTTCTGCCAGTACGGCGAGATCGAGGAGTGCCGTGTCGTCGTCGACCGCAATACCGGCCGCAGCAAGGGCTATGGCTTCGTCCTCTTCCGCACCCGCGCCGCGGCCCGCAAGGCCCTCAAAGAACCCCAGAAGCGGATCGGCCACCGCATGACTTCCTGCCAGCTCGCTTCCTTCGGTCCTCCTGGTGCCCAGGGCCCTGCCCCCGACTCCACCGGCCGCAAAATCTTCGTCAGCGGCATCGCCGACCACATCAACCCCGAGCGCCTCCGCGCCTTCTTCACCCGCTTTGGCGAGGTCGAGGAGGGCCCCCTCGGGTACGATCGCAACACTGGCAGGCTCCGCGGGTTTGCCATCTTTGTCTACAAGTCATCCGACAGCTGCAAGAAGGCGCTGGAGGAGCCGAAGAAGTTCTTCGAGGGATGTGAGCTGCACTGCCAGAGGGCGGTCGAGGGGCTGAAACCCAAGATCCCTTCGGGGGCGGCAGCGGCGGCTGGAGGTGCTGCTGCAGTGCCGGCAGTCCTGCAGCCGAATGACCTGGCTCTCACGTATGCTTCGCAGTCGGTGCTGGGTCTGAATCCAATGGCGGGATTGGTAGGACAGACCCTCAACCCAGCTCTGGGGCTTCTGGGGCAGAACTCTGGGGTTGGGGTGCTGAATCCTGGAGCTGCGACAGTGGCGACAGCAGGGATATCACCCTCGTTGAATAGGAGCATTACAACTCCGCCACCTTATGGACTTGGATTAGGGCTTGGCGGGGGTGGGACGGGGGTCAATAGCATAAGTCCTAGTATTATTGGGAGTTATGGTTCTCAGGCAGCTTTGCAGGGTTGGGGGGTTTACCAGAACAGTCAGCTGCCTTCAACAACTTCGATGAGGTCTCAATCTGGCATTGGATCGATGGGTGCTGGCTTGCCATCATATCTCGGCCGCTAGGTAAGTAGTTCTGATGATCAATTTTTATGTCAAAATCTACTCCTATTTGTTGGATATGCAATGTTCATGCCATAAATTTTCTGGAAGTAAATGATTGATTTGAAGTGAAGACATTGACAAAGGAGGTTAAAAAAAGAAATGGAAGCATTCTAGCCTTGACAAAAAAGTATGATCTACCGTGAAAAACAATGAGAAATCTGTAAAAAGTAGAACTAATGCCCTGGACATCTCTCATAAAAGTAGAACTAATCTCTAAGACTAACTTTGTTTTCTTCCTTGCTCCCTTGTGGACCCTAGCTTGATTAAGCTCTCCGGATGGTGTTGACTTCCCTCTGCCAAACATTGCTGCAAAACCTTTGCCTGCCCTCTTGTCGAACATCGTCTATTTAACTTTGGTTCTCCCTTCCCCTCTAATCTTCCTTAGCTCTACAAAACCTTTGCCTGCCCTCTTGTCGAACATCGTCTATTTAACTTTGGTTCTCCCTTCCCCTCTAATCTTCCTTAGCTCCTGTCGGTGAGCTGTTAGTCCTATGTGTCTGCCAGGAGGTTCCTGGCAATCAAAGATTGGATGGGGTGGGTATACACACCTTTGTAGCCATCAAAGGCAGTTTTGGAGGGTTTTGTGTGTAAGGGAGAAAAGTTGCGGCTTGATTTTCTTTTTCATGTTTCTTGATGTTGGGCTAGGCTAGGCTAGGTTTGGGGTAGCACTTTTCTAGCTTGATCCTATGTTGTTACCTGGCCGAGTTTGATTGATCTCAGTCTAGTTTTGATCTTACTTTCCAAAATACCTATAAAATGTGGCATTTACTTTTCGCAACAAAAATTTGAATAAAAATATTGGTACAGTTGGTCAAAATCGATCCTTTTTGACAAGTATTCATTTTTATACTTATGCAAACTTCTTAACTATAGGGAAAATGTGGTAAGATATCCCCTGACAAAATGTGAAAGCCAATGAACTTGCTTATCTTTTTTTTTTCTTTTGCCCAATGATTCTAAGTCTAAATATTGAAGAATATAAATGGTACTTATTTATTTATTATTTTTCCTTTCATTTATTTTTATAAAACTGCTTCAAAAGATGTTTAGGTGATTTCAATCCGAATTTTTTATTTCTTTAAAGAAAAAATATGTTTCACTTTTGTTATAAAACCTCAATATTTTATTTATCTGTTATTGTTGGTAGCTTTTGTCTCAGCTTTACGAAAGCGAATGATGGTAGATTATGCATTATCTTCTGATCTAAAGGGCCAAAAAGAAAGCTCCATGTAAATGGAAAGCTTGCCTTGTAGCTCACACTAGTTGTGCACTTTTAATGTTTGTTGTTAAGTCTCTCTCCTCATGATTGCAATTTTTGCAATATATGTTTCTTGGCTCGAACAAACTAGAAATTTGATGCCAAAAATGATTAACTAAGAAGATATTGTGAATATGATTGCCCTCTACCTGAATCATGGTTTTAAATACTACTAGAAAGCGACTGTAACATCGGTGCCATACTATTAGGCCATATTGTAGTACCTGGATGCATCTGGGTTGCTGAAACAACATAAAACATGGGATCTAGATTGAAACGGGGCGAAATCCATTGGGTTGATTGTTAATGAGTCTGGTTTGGCTGGTCGGACAAAAAAAAATCGTGTGTTTCAGTTGAAACTGGTCAGTATCGACCGATATAGGGGCTGGTTTAACCAGTATGCATGTCATCTTGAGTGAGACAACATTCTTTTTGGAGGAAAATGCATGGGGGAGGGTTTGGGGGCATGTGGGTTGCCCTTGCTCCATTTTGAGGCATCTCGTGAGAGGCTCTGCCTCTAATTTGAGTTGATAGCTAGAAAGAGAGGGGAAGGGGAATGGAGGAGTGTGAGGTTGGGAGCCCTTGCCGGCAGCATGCACATCAGGGTTGTTGGATTGGATGAACCTCTTCCCCTCCCTTGTTTACAGCCATAAATTGGCAAGAAGTGGGAAAATTAGGGAAAACTGTCTCATTTTTTTTTCAGTTGGCATGAAATTTTGATGTGCTGTTTTCTTTGAGAATATTTTATTTTTTACAAACTATTATTATTCTTGGATTAGAATATTAATAATAAGTAGAAAACAAAATTTGGGATGGAAAAATTGTAGCATAGCTGCATTTGTAGTGTTTTTATACTATAATTTTTTGGTTTAGATCAGACAATCTGGTGGTGCATTTGGGAGCCCCGAGCATAAGCTCAAAATTGTGATCAATTTTATATTATCCCATCAAAATAATCATCTAAAACACTTTGGTATCACACCCATCAAAATGCATCTAAAACACTACAAAATGACAAAGTGAGACTGATAGCCTTGTTAGACATAGAAACACAAAGAAATGAAAAAAACAAAGAAAAATGAAGTTTTGGGCGTCCATGTATGATGCTGGGAAGCAATCCCGTACTGTATGTTGGTACAAGACAACAAATACCTTACTGGTTTGACAGACACCACCTTTGTACAGATTTTAAAAACCATGGTTAGAATGCCTTAAGAGCTTACTCTACATAGGGATTATGGAAACAGCATGAAAGACGAGAAAACTTCTTTTCATTTAGAAAAATGAGCATAACATTGATTACTTTTAGAAGTTTTCTATCATTCCAATGACCCTGATATTCTATCTTGGCAGATTTGCTTTGCGCACCCTAGTATGATTTTTGTTCCAATTGAGTCCTAGGCTGTGTCTCTCCTATTCAAAAATCATACAGATTATGTATTCCAATGACCCTTGTCATATATAATATTTCAATCACACACTTGCATACACCTTGCATCAGGTTATCATGTATTATGGTGATGAATGCTGAATGATGGTGGAAATTTCTCGAACTTTCAGATTTAGAAAATTGATACAGAAACGACATTTGATATTGGGACTAAAGCTTTGTGGTATTCTGTTGCAGCAAGGATTACACAACAAAGCTTAGAACTTAGCCAAACTACTTTGTAGTCTCGATAATATGTCACCTTTTCACTTATGGGTAAGTTTGAAAACCTGTATGTGATAAAATCTTGCCCTAGTTCAGATGAAGGTGAACTGTTTGATATAGAATATAACCATTTTCAACAAATGAATAATTCAGTACTTAGCCTTGTAAATGAACTGTTTGATATAGAATGCCAATCTATGTTACACGGACTTGGGTTCATGCGTCAGGTGCTGGTGCTGTGTCAAGCATTGGATCCTTTTGCTTTCTAAGAATTTTTTTCCTTATGGAGCCGTGTCTTCCGATGTCCATGTTTCTGTTTCCTCTCTCTCTCTCTCACACTCTCACTCTTTTTAACAAAGACGTTAACTTTTAAGCATAAGTCAAGATTGAAAGTGATGTGATTATTATTATCCTTTCAATAAAGATTGACTATTCGTTGATGTAAATCCTTTCAACAATGATGTTTGCTGTTGAAGCACTATTTAGGCACTTGGTGCCAGATGGTGTTCACACTAGAGAACATTATCAAAAAAGTGCATAATTAATGAGATAAAAAATTGAGGAGAACTTGACATATTACATATTTTTTTTTGAAATGAAAGGTGGAGCTAGGATAAAGAATTAAGCCTATTTGTTCGTTTTAAGTGCGGTGAGTGGGAGGTAATTTTACCAAAGTGACCTTGGCTCCTCTGGACGGAGACCACTTTGGGCCATTTCTTCCATTTGTGGGCCATTTCAGTTGGCTTCTGATGGGCCAAATTGACTTTGGGTGCTTAGTTAGAGGCAACCAAAGATGCCTTCAATTTGATTTAAGTGTTGCAGAAGAGAACTCTGCAGGTGAATTAGGTAGAATTCAATTATTTTCCTTTTTTATGTGATGATTCATTACTTTATTGGTTGATTTTTTATCAGAAATTGTTCTGAACATCTCCAAAATAAAATTTAGAAAATTAATATAAGTGGTATGCAACAGGTGAAACTGTAATTGTTGATTCAAACTGATCGGTTTCTTCTTCCATGGTTGAAGGAAGACTTGATTTTCTTTTATATGCATCCAACACAAGCATATGAAGGTGATTGAAAATGATCGGTTCCTTCTTCCATAGTTGGAAGGAAGACTTGATTTTCTTTTATATGCATCCAACACAAGCAATATGTAGGTATTCTGATCAAGTTAGAGTTGTGAAAGTTGCTAAGGGTATACTTTTTCTGATAAAAAAACTATATAAGTGATGGCTTTGGTGACTTCAAAGAATGATAACTTTATGAAATATGTGTCATAATTGTCTGGACTAAGGGAGATTTGCTAAAGCTCTATATGCTGAGAAGCTTATTATTTGGACAATAAAGCCCAAGTCACCTGCCCAGTAAGGGGAGTTCTTCAAAACCTGCCTGCTTGTAGATACAAAAGCACATATATCAGCATCTGTCACCTAGAGTTTTTGGAAGGTTTGGGCAAACTTGTCCATTTAAAATCTATTGCGCACAGAAGGACCCTCATTACAAAATTGAGGGATTCTTTGATCTCTCTCTCTCTCTCTCTCTCTCTCTGTGTATGTGTGTCGAGTTAGCAGTGGGCCTAAAATGCTGAATGTGACTCTCCATTTGATTTAACCTTGGCAAAGAAATCTTAGTGATGATAAATTTCGGATTATGTGGAGATAAAAATATGTGAGAATAAAAAAAGTCATTAACCGTTTTAAATCTTAGTTAAAGACATTTTATTGGATTTCATTGCATTTTATGCACTAACTAGCGGTATATATCAAGATCTACATGGTTAAAAGTTGTTTGGGTTTGGAGAATATTTGCTCAAATTATCATTTTTGTACTTCCTATTAATTTGAGTTAGTAAAATTTGGCTGGAGTCATAACATTTGAAAATAGCCTGAAATTAGTGCATAGTACTTGAGAGGAAATGAACTTGTCTGTAGCTTGAATTTGTGGTCGTGGTTGTGGATTATCCAGGAAGGTGGGCAGGAGAAACTTTTACGTATATAAGCTGCTTTCTTTGATCTCATAGTATTTAATGCCTGTAATCTATCCAGTGCTCTAATCATAGATGATGAGGTGATGTGTTTTCTTTCATATGTTCCCAATATGTGAAAAGTTGTAGATTCATAGATCGTCAGGTGATGCTTATAGATTATAATATGCTAAACTTTTGGTTCAGGACGACAGCCATGATACAGTAGCATTGGCCAGAGCTATTGGTCTGCATGATATAACGTTTCATCTCCGAGTATATTTTTCTTTATGATTGGTTGAGACTGCAAATTTATTCGACATCCAATGGATGCATGGAGATGGGGCATGGGAATTAAACTTATGATGAATTTCTATGTTGTTTAGATTTATTATCTCTCTTCTTCATTTCTTGCTTTCTTCATATTCATTTTCCCCCATGGGGACTTTGTTTTTTGGAAAAAAAACACACAAGAATGTTACGAAGCTGCCATCTTCAAGCATGGGGTTTTTTGAGTCGTCGTAAAATGTTGTGACATAAGCTTGTTTCTTTCTGGCAGGAGCCTGAAGGAGGGACATGGAGATGTTTCCTACTCTTAGCAAAAAGTTGCAAGCATTTCAGCTACATATGTTGGTTAGTGTAGTTGGTGCCGTCTCTCATGTTTATAGCTGTACTCCGCTGTTGTTTGGCAGACATTTATGGATCACTGCTCTGGATTTTTGAGGATCATGTATCACCTAGCCACATTGTCAGGAATATTTCCAATCACCTTTATGTTTTATGATGCTTTGATTGGTAGTTGATCTAGGCCTTTTATGTCGTGAATTGATGTGTCAGGCTTCTGCACCTGTCTGATTTATCATTACTTTTAAAATTAAGAGATCAAGGTTAGTGCTACTATGTGTATTCCATCGTGTTCCTGGAATGAACCCCAAGCTGGGTTTTTGGTGCCACAAGGGCTGGAGTGTTCTGATATGGCCATTCCTCCCCAGCAGTTCAGCCAAAAAATCTGGGGTACATGAATTTTTATGCTCGTCAAATTTATTGATTTGGACTGGTAGTGCCATCTTAAAGTTCAACTATTGTGTGGCTTTTGGTGGAGATATTCAGATCTTTAACACCAATAGAATTGGATCTCTTTATCAAATTAGAATTAGGGCACAAGACAGTGGATTTCTTCATGTCGGAGGATATATCAACTGATCTGGAAATGATAAACATATTGAGTTTATGTTGGTTACTATTGTTAATACCTTTTGAACATCAGTGTTTGATAATCGATTTCTCAAGAAAAAAAAGGGTTAAATCGTCTGCAGGAGTTGTTCTGTAGGGAATGCTGTGTTTTGTTTAATGATGAATGTTCCATTTCGATGGTTCGATTTCATAATATAAAGTATCTAGTTATTGCACGACTTGTGTGATGGGTCGACCATCTTAGTGCTCAATCTTTACTCTCAATCTTTATGTGGCGTGAGATCGGGAGGTACTTGCCGACTGTGTCGGCTAACACCAGGTGGCTGATAGGCGATGGACGGAGCATCGATGTGATTTGTGATCCGTGGGTGGATACCCTTCCTTTGAGATACTGGCCGACGATGGTGGATACGAGGCAGCAGAGGGGCACCGGGTATGCGACCTCCTAGCAACAGGGAGGACAGAGTGGGATGAGATCAAACTACATCAGTTGTTCGGGGCACATCTTGCTGAGAGGATTCGCTCCCTACCAGTACCAGGATGCGAGGGGCCAGACGTCCGGGTATGGGGCACTTCATGCAGGGCCAGTGTCAGGTTGGGTGATCTGTCACGAGTTATCCAGCAGGAGCATGAGCGGGGACCGAACTACACCTGGATATGGAGGTCCGGGCTCCACCCGAGGGCAGCTCTCTTTTTGTGGAAGGTGATGTGGGATCGCCTTCCGACGAGTGCAGTGCTGAGTAGGCGTGGTTTGGGGATCCCTGCGGAGTGCGGGGCTTGCGGCATAGACGAGTCTGTGGACCATGTACTATTTCGGTGCACTTGGGCGAGGGCGACATGGCAGTGGACAGGTATCCCGGAGGTGGCGTGGCGGGAGAGGAGATTCTTCCTTCAGATGATACGACAGTGGTTGGCCAGTACCGGGACACATCAGGAGGCCATCAGAGCGACTTGCACAGCCCATCAGATCTGGCTAGCAAGGAACGCTCGTACTTTCAGCGAGCGCAGGATGTCGCCGATGTTTGTTGCGGAGTCTGCTCGTGCACTGGCGATGGAGCCCAGACTCACCATCCCTTCAGATATACCCTTGATAGCTCGGGACACCTGGGGTTCCTTCTCTGCTCAGGCAGCTTCTCGGACGGTGTTTTTCACTTGGGAGCCCCCACCTCCGAGTTTCCTCAAGGTCAACTTTGACGGGTCAGTGTTGGATGGAGGTACGCGAGGCGGGGTAGGCTTCGTTATACGGGACCCTCATTCCAGGGTAGTGGCAGCAGGCGGTTGCCAGTTGTTCGACATATCAGTTCCAGGGGCGGTGTTGCGAGCTGCCTGGGCAGGTCTTCGCCACGCGCGGCAGGTGCTGCGGGCTAGCTCGATCATCCTGGAGGGCTATTCGGCTACAGTTATTGGGTGGATCCGGCAGGGACCGAGTGGTGAGAGCACAGACCATCCTCTGATCCGGGACATCGGGATGATGGTGAGGGATGGCGCGTCCTTTCAGGCCACGCATGTATTCAGAGAGGCCAACGGGGCGGCCGACTGGGTGGCTGCATACGCGGCCCACCACTCAGGATACGCCCTGTGGGCAGGAGAGAGGGAGCTGCCATTGGCACTTCGTGAGATTATGTATTTTGACTTTCTTGGCTGTATTCGGACACGTGTTGTCTGAAGAACCCGTCAAAGCAAAAAAAAAAAAAAAAAAAAAAAAAAAAAAACAAAAAAGTGCTTACAGCATAGGAGGATTGTAATCGGCATGATGTGGCTCTTGTGAGCTGCACAATAATTAAATTATCGTATTGGCTCTTCCGTTATTTTCAGGTCTTGAACTGTGTCCAGTGTTTCCGGGGTTGGAATTGAGGTAATATGGAAGTTGCCATATCTTGGCAAAAACACCGAAAATCTGGATCAATGTTGCTCGGAGAGGTCAGATTTGAAAATCTTATTCCGAATAGAAGGCTGGAATCCAACATAGAAGATTAGTGTCTTCAAGCGAATGTAAAAAAGGGTCTGACTATATCTTTTTTGTTTTAAGTGCAAGAAGCAACTTTAGGCATGATTTTTCTTCTAGCAATTGGATGTAGGAGGGATCTCAAGGGAGACAAGGTTCCTTTCACGCTATAGGAAGCATCCTATTCCATGGCTCTTTGAGCTGTGCTTGCTGCCAACGGTTATGTCCCCACGTTACATTAGTTAAGGACAAAACCCAGTTCTCTGCCTGGTCCACGTACAGTTCTCAAATGGGTTCTATTTGTTCTCTCCTATTATCTCATCTAAGATGGCAGTTCATTTTGCTCTGCTTACAACTCCTAGCAAATGGCGACTGGAGTGGGTCGGATATATTCAATTCAATCTTATCTATACATGCAGATAGGCTGTTTCTATGTTTATAACTTGTGACCTCGAGATCACCAGCCCTGATATATCTATTTTTAAAATCACCTAAAATTCACTAGCTGTCTTTTGATACAAACAAATAAAACAATCAGGAGCCATGGTAATATGTTCAAATTATTCCATATGATGGCCAAAAATAATGAAAAGCATCTCCTTTCTCCGTTCTTAAACCTATGAAGATCCTCAAACCATGTGAACACTTTGACTAATTGTCATTTCTTTCATGTTAAGGCTTTCATTTTAAAGTTTCCAGTACGAACCAACGCTTCTTGGTGCCATATATCTACCAACACTGTCATCGAGTCACAAATCTATGTCACGAGATTGTACTACTCCCAGTAGCCGTTGTCTTCATTTCACTCACGCTCTAATACTATAGAGAGCCACGGAAAGAGATCCAAGAGATGAGCAATTTACAACAAATCATACCTCAGTCTACTTTCATGGAGCTCTATCCGATAATTTTCCTTTCCAGCATTTCTACGGTTTGCTTGATCCTGAATTAGCCCTATCACAAATGCATAATTCTCCGATTAAGCATGTGCGAACAAATAAAGCTTTTTCTATTAATAGGTTGTTCTAGCGTCATCCAAGTAAGCAACAATATTGACTATATATATATATATATATAGAATTACTTTAGTATGATAACTGGCTACTGCATTGGTTTGATAAGTCTGATTAATTTTAATGGGATCTGCATGTAGCTCTCAAGAGGGTTTTGCAATTTGAGGACAGGTTCCATTGGTAGTGGATGAAGAAGCGCACCATCATCCACCACCGGACCCACTTTCAAGATCCTTTCCACTTTACTGACCCCATTCATCTCCTTTCCTTGGACTCAGAACTTATGCTTTGGTTCATATGTTATCTTTCAGCATACGTATCGATACATTCCACGGCATTAACCCCTTATACTTCATGACATTTATGTGGGTGTGCTAAACCTTACTTAAACACCGTTGATATTTGTGTTTAACATCAAATGACAAGGTTATTCCATGGCAAACATGAAACATGAAATGACCAGTTGGCATCCACCTGAGAAAATGAGTCCTAGAAAAACAGTGTTCTTGAAAAAGTGGAGCTACATGGGAAAAAATCCACCTCTGATACATGGTGATTCTGATACATCGAGATTATATTTGTGAAATGTGAGAAGGTGGAACCAATTAACTGGCTAATTCAATTGGTTTTAGAAGGTCGACGAGTTCAATGATAACTTCATAAAAGGATCCCAAAGTGCCTCTTTTCATTAGAGCCTTCATGAAATCTGAGAGTGGAGATAATTTATTTTTCACCTGCTTGTCCATCACAGAAATATTCCTGCGGGATAAAATCCCACTTGTAGAAAATAGGCAACAGCACCAACATCTTTAGTTCTTTACAA
Organism: Phoenix dactylifera; assembly: GCF_051530095.1. Taxonomy (NCBI): domain Eukaryota; kingdom Viridiplantae; phylum Streptophyta; class Magnoliopsida; order Arecales; family Arecaceae; genus Phoenix; species Phoenix dactylifera. Next base: position 15,817,950 of record NC_143191.1, read on the forward strand.
GGGGTTTAGAAACAAGTACCTTTAACTGTTATCTGATCCCTCCTCATTATCTGGAAATACAAACTGCAGATCTTCATTATCTCTGTAAACTTGGACTAAGGCTGCAGCTTTATATGCGAAAAAGCCAAACATTCCAGGAACAAGCTGTGAATGGAAAAGGAGATCCATTAGCATTGAATTATACATATGGAACATGTCTGATCCTCATTTTTGCAAATTGAAATAGTATTGGTCAAGAAAATGAAATATCAGTGGAATATGCTGTCAGATATGTCTAAGCAACAACATTTTGATAGAAGTAAAGGCGACAGGCTAACGTTTCAAGGAAAAAGATGCAGGAAAAATGGAAATGTCTCGAGTTTCAGCTTATAAGATTTGGATATGTGCCTACATGAAACTGATTCAATATGCCAGGTCTGCGCTCCTAAACTTAAACCAGAAGAGGAGCTTATGACCACCTGAGTTGAAGAAAGGAATGGATAATAAATTAAATATTTCCTTTTAATCATGTTGCTATTCTGCTCGATGAACAATTGTTACAGTATCAATCAGCTCGAGCCTCCAAAATTTCAAATGATTTTACTGTCTCCTCATGTTGATATGATGTGATTTTAAATTGTTAAAATTGGGGAAAGAGCTATGTTGGTCATGCATTATATGAGATCTTTGAGTAGATATAGTCTGCTGCTAAAAAAAGTTGCCTTGTTTAAATCTCAAATTGATGAACTACTCAGCAGTTAGCACTATTACTCATCAAAGTAAATATCATCAAACCTACTTAGCTCGTAACTATAAGTTTTAAATGCATATCCGTACCATGAAACAACAATGTCAATTTGTTTCTGACATGCATTCCCAGATGTCTATGGTTTAGGACCAACTGGCCCCTAAGAGACCAAAATGGACGGCAAATGCCAAACTCTATTATAACCATCGGGAGGAAACTAGATTGGTTCAATTCCTGATGGCTCTTCAAGGAGACTTTTGACTCTGTTCTGATACTATCACATTCTCTTAACTGTTGATGTCACCCTTTTAGAGTTGATGGTAGAAGAAACATGTGAAGGAATAACCACCTTCTCCACCATAGATAATGCGTCAATTCATGCAGCTGACTCACCATCCTCCCCCATACCCTAAACCTTCTGCAGGTCTGCCTAAAGTCATGCTGTTAGGATCCCTCGCATGTTGCAGAAAATTTCAGAAAAATTCAATGCGCAGCAGAAAGGCATGCGCGAAATCCCGTTCATCGCATGAACGTAATTTTAAAAATCGTTTGTAGATAGATTAGGATTAAATTCTTTTAAACTATTTTTAAATAATTAAGAAGATCAGATCTTCACCTTGTGCGAGTAGATGATCACCGCAAATCTGATATTCGTGGATTTGATGGAGGTTCGATGGAAGCCGCACACGTGTCTGGCCTCTACGGGTATCCACACGAGGTAGTGAACCGATCGATGCTCTCGTATCTCTCTGGGGTGCTAGCTCCCTTGCAGAGATGGCTTTAGATGGCTGAGGACCTCCCTTTGGATCAACTCTTGATTGCCTAAGGGAGGAGGAAGAAGAAGGAAGAGCCAAGGAAGAAGATATAAGGGCCCTTTCGCAGCCTTTTCTTTTTCTTGCTTTGGAACCAAAAAGAAGGAAGTAGGAGGCCACGCCAAGCTTCCTTATTTCCTTGTTTGCTTGCGGCTCAAAGGAGGAAGAGGAAGGGGGTGTTCACGGCTGAAAGGAGAGGGAATAAACCATCAATTCGGCAGCCCCTTGAACCCATCCTTTTGATGGCGTGTGGATAGAGATGAGCTCCTAAATTTTAGGAGCTCATCTTTATCCCCTTTTTGAATTCAAAAGAGGAGGGGCGTACGCCCCTCCTTTTCTCCTCACGCCATCAGCAAAGGGAGGGGCGTACCCCTCCCTCTTATCCCATTTGGTTAGCCCCACTTAATCAAATTAAGTGGGGATTGGGTTAGGTCTAGTGCTAGGTTTCAATCCTATTCAAAATAGGATTAAGTGCACCCATTTGAATTTTTTCCAAATCCTAATCCAATTAGGATTTAAATGAACCATGACTCAATTGAACTCTTCAATCTTAATCTAATTTAGGAGTCATTAGATTAATTAGATTAAATTAATTAGAACTTAAGAAATCCTAATCTAATTAGGACTTATTAAAATTTTAGTCCTAATCCAATTAGGACTCTAGAAATCCTACTCCAAATAGGACTCTAATTTAATTTGAAATCCTAATCCAATTAGGACTCTTAGAATCCTACTCCAAGTAGGACTCATGATCAAGTCCAATTAATTAAATCCAATTAATTAAATTAAATTGCAATCTAATTGCAATTATTCCTTCTTCTACTCACTAACTCTTAGCGGGTTAACCAATTATCAATTAAATTAATTATTTGTGATTCTTAATCACAATTCAACCATCATATCGGTCAATACCTCTAATGTGCGAGACCCCATAGGTTCTATTCTGTCTGGTAGTGAGATATATTGTGATCTCTATCACAATATCATTGAAAACTTCTTTCAATGGGTTGAAACAATTCCAATTCAACTCACCAGGGATCATCGATCATCAAGATGGTCCCTGTGAGTCTCACCATCCACCAGTGGCAACCCAGCAGAATGAAATGATGAACCTCTAGGTGCAGTTATCGTATGATATAGTCCTTCTATCGTGGATCCCTACAGACCGGAGGTCATGGATAACTCGTCAAACCCCGTCGTCTGTCATATGTCTAGGTTTATTCGACTTGAGTTCAAGAGTGGAAAACTCTTTCTCCACTGTACGTATTGCCCTGGCCAAGGTCTTACGAACTCAGTCTTATAAATTACATAGGATCACTCCTTATCTATCAAGGTCGATAGATTTCATGTAGGTGCATACTCTACTTCTACAGTGAACCTACTGCAGTCAATCTACACTACAAGGATCCATATGACTAGAGACCATGTATATATGCAGTCAAACTACAATAACTTCACTGTGAGTAGCCGAAGCACCGCAGGTCAAAGGACCAGTCATACTACTGCAACATCAAGCAAGTCATTGACGAGTGGATAGACATCCAAGTGACTTCTTGTCTTGGTCACGCTCAGTACCCTTGTTCTCTAACAAGCACCTGCACTATTACTTCAGTGTCCCTACATTGTGGACTTCAGTCTCGTCCATCCATAAAGAAAGCGATCTGTGCACTGATCTCATCGGATCAATCACCATCCTCGTGATGATCCATTGATTAGGAGCATTTAGAAATTAATCACTAATGATACATGGCTCAAATTCTCAACTCTTGAGAATATGTATCATCATCTTATTAATTCCTTGGACGATTCCTAGACACAAACAATATGAATAAAAAAGATGCCCATTTATTATTCAATAATAATAAAGTCAAGTACAAAATTATGTCCTAGAATTAATAATGTGTCAGCCATATTGGCTTTTAGAGCATATATCTAACACATGCCACAAGTACAACGAAACTATAGGAAATAATTTGGGCATATGCTGAAGAATTGACCTCTCCTACCTACAAAAATATGGCGAAGAAGAAGAGGTTTTATCAATAGAAGAGTAGAAGGCTAGAAGAATAGAAGTTCGCAGCGACCTCCACTCCCTCCAAGCCTTCTCCTACTCCATCCGAACCTATTAGTCAAAGTGCTCTTACTATGGAAGACATCCAAGATATGATCAGAAAAGTTCTCTCTAATATTGGTAATACAACTTCTATTCTACCCTCTCCACTCCTTTACATATTTTCTCTAATGGATGGTTCTTTGGTTCTCGTGCCTCTAGCCACATGACCTATAACTACACTTCTTTTGCTAAGCCTATTCCCATTTCTCTCTCTTGTTGATCATACTGCTGATGAATTTGCAATTCTTGCCTCACATTGGAGATGCTCTCAAACCTTGTCTAATGATCTCTTTTTGCCCGATGTTTTACTTGTGCTGATTCTCTCTATGAATTTAATCTCAATTAAATTACTATGTGAGCAAGGTTTTACCATCACATTCTGTTCTAGTTGTTTGTACAGGATCATTTGATGGAGATGCAATGAGGGATGGGGCATAAAGTTAGTCGTTTCTTTGTTCTTCATAAGTTACATGTTCCACTGCATACTGGTACCCCTTCTGTTACTGCCTGCACTCGTCTTTTCTTCCATTATGTATTGGCATAGGTGCTTATGTTTGGCATAGAGCTTCATTGTATGATTAATAAAGGTCTGCATGGACCATTTAAGCTTGACAAAAAAACCATGGTTTTGGTCAATTGTAAACTGGCCAAGCAAGTGATTCTATTTCATACACTCCTTTTGATATGGTACATTCTAATGTGCGGCAGCCTGCTCTTGCCTCTATGGCAGAGATCAATTTTCTGGCATCTATTGATGCCTGCTCCAATTAAACATGGTTGTATTTACTCCATTCTTGATCTGATTTTCTTAAAGTTCGCCTAGAATTTTCAAACATGAAAAAAATCACAATTTCGAAAACAGTAAAACCTTTTCATTTAGACACTGGTGGTGAATATGTTTCTAAGGCTTTCACCGAATACCTTAAACCACAAAGGACAAATGCCCAATTGTCTTGTCTTGATACACCTCAACAAAATAGGCTTTCTGAATGCAAGCACCATCATATTGTGGACCGGAAACTGCTTGTACCTTACTATTGTTTTCCTCTGTGCCAAAAGGTTTCTGGAAAGAAGCTAAGAACACAGCTACATACCTCACTAATCATGCACCTCCAATGTAACTGCAGGAGGTAACTCCATTTGAGCGTCTATGTCATACCACTCTCGACTATTCTCATCTTCACATTTTGGCTCAAAAAAATTTTGTTCTCCTTCCAAGATAAGCACCAAATCTCTTACGTGTATATTTTTGGGCTATGGAATTTTTGTAAAAAAGAATATTGTTGTTATGACCTTCTTATGAAGAAACTATGTATTTCTCATCATACTACTTTTTGGGAAAAGATATCCTTTCTTACTCTCCCAAATACACACAAAGTTTTTTTTACAATATTAAAGCTTCCAACCCCAAAATAAAGCTCGTTTCAGACTTGATTGAAGCTTGACTTCAATCTTGGTTCAAATCTGAATTAGTACTTTATGGATTCAAAAATTAAACAAACATTCAAGCTTGAAATGATCTTAATATTGTGGATCGTTGGATTTAAGATTCAATAACCACTCTCTAAACTTATATATAACATATATTTTTGATCTTAATCGAGCCAAGCTTGATTGAGCTGGTACTATTTTTGGATCGGTTTGAAATTAATTTTGAGCCCAGATTGTTAGTTCAAGTTCATTTGTTTAGCTTCAAACCAAGCCTGCCGAGCTTCTTCCAACCCAAGCTCGAGCACTTAGATTGTTTGTCATCTTTATTCTGAACTACTTGTCCAAGCAGGCTTGACAGAGCAAAATTGCAATACTCCAGTTGAACTAAATCTCAAACTTTGACCAAGTAATGGCAAACCATTTCCCGGTCCAACTCTCTATTGTCAGATATTTGGAAGTCTCAATTACCTTAGAATCACAGGGCCTGATTTCAACTATGCTGTGCTGAACTCATGCTGTCCATCTTGTCAGTCAATTCATAGCCTCTCATTGATCTGTTCATTTTGCTGCTGTTTTGCACATCCTACATTATATCAAAAGCACCATCGATCGATGCCTACACCTATCATCTACATCTGCACTTGACTTAATTCCTATTCTAATGCTGATTGGGCCGGTGATGCTACTGATTGATGTTCTATCATTGGTAAATCTCTTATATATTGAAAAAGCAAAAAGCAGACTGCTGTCACCCATTAAAGTGCTGAAAGCAGAGGATCAAACTTTAGCCCATACTACTGCTGAAGTTGTTTGGTTATGATACCTTCTCCACGGCATGGGTATATATATCTCTCACCCCACCTCCTTTTGTGACAATAAAAACGCCATTCAAATTGCCCAAAATGATGTATTTCACGAGTGCACCAAACACACTGAAATTGACCATCACTTTATTGGATATCACTTCAAACAAAGGGAAATCCAGTTGCCAGATATCTCATCCAAGTTACTAGTTGCATATCACCTGACAAAGAGTCATCCAACATCATGATTTCAGTTTTCAGCATCAAACCTTCACATGCACTTTGTCAAGGCATTCAAATTGCCCACATGATATATTGCACGAGCATACCAAACGTATTGAAATTGACTATCACTTCGAACAAAGGACAATCCAGTTGCCATATATCTCATTCCAATTACTTGTTGCAGCTCTCCTTACAAAGAGTCATCTGATGGGATGATTTGAGTTTTTACTATTCAAACTTTAGAAGCACTCTATCAAAGGCATCTTCCATTTAAGGGGGGAGGGGATTAGCTAGTATGATATGGATTGACACCCAAGTCTAACACATATACCATGGCCACCATGTAATGTAATATATCATGTATACTCATCTCCTCATTGACACCCATACTTACCGTATTAGCCTAGACACTGACACCCATATTTATCTTATTTTCTCATGTGTACAGCTACCTAATCTTGCCATGTATAACTGACCAAAACACCCACGTATGACTGGCCTAAATTTGTATGCAAACGGGTGATTTACCAAGTGAATAATACAGAGAAAATCAACAGTTATTCTCCATCTTTATTATTTCTGGTAATTATATACAGGTAAGGAAGGAAAAAAATGGCTCCAGGTGAAACATGTACTGATTAGTTTTCCAATGGGATCACGGTGAACTGATCACCCTCATAGGAGAGAGAATGGATCATCTGATGTGTCAATTGTTATATCTGGATACTGTTTCCTTGGAATCTCTCCTAGATTGCAACAATTAACTTACAGCAGTCTTTGATAGGCGGAGTGCTCATATCCTACAGATTGATGCTTTCCATGTGAGTTCTCAAGTAATGGGTCTATGGTTATTAGAAACATATGTTGCTTATCTTTGTACCAGAAAAAAAATATGTTGCCTATCTGAAACATCCTTGTCTGCATGCTCTCTACCTGCCAACTGGGAAGATAGGCTTCATGCTGGTCTCTTTATTGCCTTAATTTGCCTTACCAAGATCTTGACTTCAATTTCTATAGAAAATTGACATCAAGCTGATAGTTAGTTTTGCCTAATCCTTCCATGTGGCCTTGTCAATTTAGAGTTAATTGTCTATAACCAACCCCCATATTTGATAGGAAAAGGCTTGGATGATGATAATGATAATATAAATTGAATGATAAGCGAAAGATCCAAGTAACCCATGAGAATACTGACGTAGTTGTCCGCTTTAAGAATGTTTCTTTTCTGGTTGTTTAAAACAGAGAAATTAGATCAATATACGAGATCATGCATTATCTGACAGATAGTGAACAAAGTGCATGTCACCATATGAAATTTTCATGATCAATCTTTAGTAAATCATTTTTCCTTTTAATCAGCAAAATATGCATGAAAGAGATTATTAAGCAGCGACGTTTGCACCTGAAAATCAAAATAACTATTGAGGAAATGGTGTGACAGGGCCCAGATTCCATATATCGCTGCAGGGATTACAAGCCTTGGAGAAGAAAGTGCCAGGGTGGTACCACTCAATGTTTTCTCTAACACATTCTTTAGGTCCTCGCTTCTTATTCCGATTCTATTTTATGACACCAAGTCATTTATGAAGAAAAGCTTCAGAAAATAATCATAAGATGATAACAGACAACAGAAGCTAGCAATGACTGAAACACTTACTTCTTCAATTTCTTCTGCATAAAAGCTTCAGCAACAGCTGCCCTCGACAGGTTATCAGTGTGATGATAAAGAAGCTGAAGGTACAAACAACTGTTCCACAAGCAAGAAGCATGATTAAAAAAAATTCAGACCATTGAATCCATCCCTATCACGCATATAAGCATCCAATGTGTGAAAGAAATCATGAACAGGATATTCTCAAGGTCCATGATGTATAAAATATATAAAATTGTGATTTATCAGAATAACAGATCAGAGACTAAAGGAGAACAGCACAGACTGAGATACTCGGTCATGTGAAGTCTTGTGACTCATCTGAATCCAGAAATGTGATTAGCATGGTTAATCAAATACAGATGCAAATAACATCAAATAAACCACTCTTAACTCGAGAAAATAAATCATTGAACAGAGTATTAGTCAAAGTGTAGTACAAACTAAGGACTGCCATCCGACCCGAGTCGTTTGGTTTGGAGCATGCTGAGCCATACTAGGGGCAGACCGGGGCGTTTCCGGCCCTCAGTCGAGAAATTGATGAGGGAAGGGGTGAGGGAGAAGAAAAGAGAGGCGGAGAGAGAGAGAGAGAGAGAGAGAGAGAGAGAGAGAGAGAGAGGTGAAGCGAGAGACATGCCGGGAGAGGGAGAGAGAGGGGGGGCTTGGAAGCCCTCCTCTCCTCCTCCACTCATTTGTAGAGGGTGCTAGGCTAAGCACTTGTTTCATATAACAGGGGCTCGACCCTAATTTTTTTTATTTTTTTTTCACTTTTTTAAGCGAAATCAGCATAGAGTTTGCCATTCACTTAAAAAAGTCAGCAAACTCTTTAAGTGAAGTCGGCAAACTCTATGCTGACTTCGCTTAAAGAAGTTAAAAGAATTTAAAAATTTGGGCCCGAGCCCCTATTTTGCCCGCCCAGCACGCCATGCGGATGAGTGAAGGAGAGAAGGGCTTTCGAGCCCCCTCCCTCACCCTCTCTCGGCATCTTTTTTTCTCCCCTCCCTCTCCCTCCCTCCCTCCCTTGCTCTCTCACTCTCTTTTTGCCAAGCTCTTATTTCGTTCAAAAAAGGGGCTCTGCCTAGCTGCCCTTGCAAACAAGTGGAGGAGAGGAGGGCTTCCGAGCCCCCCCCCTCTCCCTCTCCTAGCATCTCTCAGTACGCACCGAAACAACATGGAATCATACTGCACCATACCGCTTCCTACCGACATAGTTGTCGGTTCTGGTACTGCGGACCTTGGTACAAACCATAACCATAAACAAAATCCTGTAACAAAACAAGCACATAACCTACTATACATAATAGTGCACCTTCAAAATTAAAAACAGTATGCTAAACGATATACACAGCCATATCATCCGTATCACCTCAAAAATCACTGGATCCAAATTGTAAATGCTGACTCCTCTTCTCTTGCAAAAGTGATGTAGGCATGCAGCCTTGTAGATGATTGGAGGCTACACAATAATTAATAACAGTTGACATGGATCATATTTATATTTATTTTAATGATATCCCTTCTTTTCACTATTCAAATCCGAATTTCAAAGAGATCTGGTGTGCTACAACATAAATTCAATCACAGCTGTGCAGAGAATTAAAGACAGAAGTGAAATGGAGAGAAGAATCGGAGGAACTAAAAGAAGAGAAAAAGAGAAAGGAAAAGGCCTATGCCCAATTTTTATTCTCAAATAAAGCTCACATACAACTTCAAAAAGAATCCCGAACAGCAGGTCATTACCTTACAAAGTGTCTTGGGCCTCTTGGCACACTATATTTATCTATTTAGGGCTCTAAAAGACAATAAAATAAAAGCCAATCAGTTGGCTAAAATCTTTATAAAAGAAGATTTCTATATAAGGAGAATAACCAACTAATAGAAACCAACTAAATCCCATCACTATATGCACCAATCTGACTTCAATTTGATTAACAAAAAAAAAAATCCAAGAAAATTGTACAGAACAAACATGAAAATAGACAAATAAAAGCCTAAAAACTAAAAGTTCAACCATCTATATCCGTAACGTCCCAGTTGCATAATTGCTTCCACAATGCTTTATCACTTCCTCATGCTCCTCTGAATGATTTCACATGCTTGATCCCAATGTTGGATTTTTAAACCTTGAAGATTGAGTTTGATACTATTTCCTCTCATGATAAGATTGTTAATTAACTATGGCTGTGAAAGTATGACTTCTGATCCATACTAAGAAGTTACTTGAGGAACTTCAAGATGACATCCCTCCTTAGATCTTTTGAACAAATTAACACAGCATTGCCTAATATCTGATTTGGATCATCATAGAACTCAACAAGATGGTCCTTCTGTGATAGATTTTTGATGAGGAATCTAAAATCACAGGACTCGAGAAAATGGATTCCTTGCTCCGTCGATCCTTGTCAACATCTTAAAATATCCTAACTGTTTCTTCCATGTTTGGATATTTGACTATTTTCTTCTTATTCCCTACTTGCAGTCCTTTATTGAGATGATGAAATTCTCAAGGTAGGTTGTGAATTGTGATAATGATATACTCAATTTTTTCAAATTAAATAGTAACTAGAAGCGTTAAAATGATGATGAAACTCCAACTGTAAGTTCGTTGCAAGAAAGGTTCTAGGCTCACACATCTAACCATGAGTACATCTTCGAGTAGTCCATACTCTCGCCCACTTCTGTTAAGCAGAAATAGACAGAACAGAGTTGTTGAAGGCACTCATAGCAGGTGCATTGCTTGAACCGATTTCTGTAATACCAAAATAATGCAGTCTTAAACATGATTGGGCACTACACAATAATAAATAACAGCTTATTGAATTCAGATCTGGATTAATCTTAAAGAAATCCTGATTTTCAAAATTCAGATATGAATTTCCAAGAGGCTTACTGATAGAGAAGAGATTTTATCAAATGTGTCTAGGCACTTGAATGCAATCTAACTTGCCAATTGGATTATTGAGTTGACGTGCCATTGCTTGCACTCAAAATTTTATATTAACATTGCGCTTAGTTAAGGAACGAAATCAAATCTTGTGGTGCAAAGAATTTTTGTGTCACTTCGTGTCATTCGCAAGTGTCTTAACATTGTTGGCATACAAAATTTCTTAAAAAGCAAAATGTCTAGGTAACAGAGGCAGAACAATACTGAATATGGAGGTGTAAAGAAAAATGCATAGACAACTGCACTATGTTGTCATAATTTTTACTATTACAGAAGACATATAAAATTAATCACTCAACTAACCTGAACAGGACTCCAGAAGCATAGCTGATAGCAGCCTGCAAGATTAAGATAATGATGCATAATTGGCTGCTTACAAAATCTAACATTTGGATATATAGAAAGTCTCCAATGGAAAAGTACCTCTTAATTAAGAATAACATACAGCACAAGCTGGATCAGAAATATACTTGAGAATATACAAACCATGCCTTGTTGCATATACTCAAGAAACAAGGTGCTGGCATTTGCAAGTATTACATTGTATATTAGCCTTTTGATATTATCGTAAGAATCCATAAATTTCCAGGGAATCATATACCTCTCAATTTGCATGTTTTAAGACTTCTACAACATTCTTACCACAACATTGATTTATAAACTACATGGACATGTTCAAAGGGAACCATTGCAGTGAACAGAGTCATACATCTTCTTGCTTAGCTGTCTAAATCAGTTTATGTCATTGTAACAAAGGCATATAGGTATATACCTGGACAGATAAGTTAACCAAACAATATGCACTGCAAGCAGCTCCAATACCAGTAGTTAGAAGCAAAAGTTCTCTTTTAAGCTGCAAGAAAGTTTAAGAGAAAGAAACATAAGTAACCGATCTCAAGAACTTTGATCCCATGCATCTAAAGTTGTATTCTAATACAACCATCTCAATATGAAATCTTTCTTATGTTGCTTTATAATGTAATATATTTGTTTTGCGAGGCTATTTATATTAGTCCAACCATTAAGGTCCACAACAATGCGTGGATCTTTGTTGTTGTACAAGATTCATGGTTATAATAATAAACAAACAGGAAACAAGCAATTGATTACCGAAACAATTTTACCATATTAAATTAGAAGAGAGAGTGAAAAAATAAATAAAAAGGAGATACCGCTTCATATTTTAAAAGGTTGAGTTTCTTCCTTTTTTCACTGTCTTTCTGCCGTTCCTGTCACCAAACATTGAAAGTTACAGCAGCATCTTGATTTTGGTTTTCTAGCTTCACCATAAGCTTAGGAATGCCAAAGAACTATTTCAACATATATTATGATAAAAAAGTATAACCATCAAAAAACAGACCTTGACCACAAATTTCTTTTTTGCTGGAGCAACATTATCACCAGATACCCACTCCCTGGCTCTGGTAAGCTTTAAATATCCACTCCTGCTTTCATTCTCTAGCATCTAAATGTAAAAAAGAAATGAATAATCAGATAAATTAAGAATGGTTCTCGAAAGTGTCAAAAAGTCCAAACGTGGAGTGAACCTATAAGCAAAACAGACCTTTACATGGAAATTTTAACAATGCAAAATAAAATTGAAGAGTATTGTACCTCATCATGTTGCTGACTATTTTCATGCACAAGGCTAATTTCTGAATCTTCATGCATTAAGTTGTCCCTCTGCCAAAGCATATCAGAAACTTTAGATATAAAATCTCCATTCAACTGCCTATCCTTCAGGAATATTCGCATCACATCATCTCCAATAGCTTCTCTTCCTGGCTTGAAGATCAATTACATAGATGATTAAGAAGCTTTGGGATTCTAATTTGAAAATATGCAGAAGCTTACAATGTATTATGATATTGCGTAAAAGGACAACAAGCATGGTACGGATATTAGTGAGCGCAGAAATTTCTAGGAGATCCCTTAACACAAACATAGCTGTAATACCCTAACATGTTAGTGCATATAACATGATTATTTGTATATTTGAGCTAAGTGTATTATATCAACTATTGACATGTACGAATAGGATCATGGAAACTAAGTCTTTCTATGGAAATTATATTAATAAGGACCCGAATTTTATGACAATTTTGACCTTAAGATGGAATAAGAAAAGTTCAAGAACTAAATTGCTAATGCGAAAGAGTTAAAGCCACCTAATTCTTTCTTTAGGCAACTGTCACCTCATGCTAATGACACCTCATGTTAATGTCACATCATGCTTATTCCCCACCTCATGCTTGTCACACCTCATGGTAAAACAGCCATCTTATGCTAAAATTCAGCCACCTAGCTGAACTTGGAATTGATATCTAGCTACTAAATAGTGATGGCTAGACACCTCACATTTAGGAGCGACCTATATATAAGAGAGCGCTCCTCTCTTTCTACTGTTTTGGCAACTCTAAAAATCTCAAGCCACTTATAGAAAGCAGCTAAGAAAGTAATAAAGTAAGGAATAAAAAGAGTGGAGAGTATAAAGTGAAGTTTTAAGACAGGTATTGATAAGTATCCTTACATAGTGGACGATCTATATTTTAGCAAATATTTTACAGGTTCCATAGTGATTCAGAAATTGATTTTCTTCTTTTCACTAACTATGGATTGCCTAGAATCCTTGTTTCTAACTAAAGTTGAGGCAGCTTATTGATTCTAATTTTAGTATTGTGCTTGGTTATATAATAATTCTATATGTTATATATTCTTGTTATAATGTAATGATCCAAGTTTGATAATTTTCCGATATTTTCTGTAATATTTTGTGGCGATTGAATTTTGAAAATATGTGTTTTGAATGACTATTCGACATCCAAATTTATCAGTGTTAAGTCATCATGATTTAAATTTATGGAAATATATTTCTTTTGACTCTGGTCATTCAAAATATATGTTGATCATTATATTGCCTAAAAGTGTTATGAACTAAAACATAAACTTCTAGTCAGTCATATTGTCATAAGTGAACCTAGCCAGAGAAGAATAAGTTGTTGGGCTTCGTGTTCTTGGTCGAGATACGATCTTGGTCAGCAGCATTAAGTTGTAGGCCTTCAACTTCTCAATAGACATGATCTGATGAAGCCTTGACCAGCACATACAATAGTTGTTCTAGGTGAACCCTTAGCTAATGGGCCTATTGATTAGTGAATCCCTGACCTGCAGCTATGATAGTTGATTACTAACCAGTTGCTATTGAAATGATCATGATATGTTTCAGGTGTTTTTAAGTATACCTAGTGTCTCAAGTGTTTCTAAGTGTATCTCAATGATCCCTAAACGAGTGTTTTCCATAACTTTGCATGAAGACGTATGCAACTTGATAATATATTATTTGCTATGTTTGTGTATTTTCGGAACGGAGGAAAAGGATTTATATAGCCAAACCATGGTACGCCATACCGCATAGAATCAAATGGTATGGGGCGTACCGTACAATACTAGTTAGGTACCGATACATTGTAAGAAGGTGCAACGATACTCGGTATGCCGAATTGGCCCCTGTATTGGACGTACCAACATAGTGATAGGGTGGCACGATATGGGGCTCGGTACCGAAATGGTATACCTTGAGCCCAACTAGTTCAAGATTAAGACTTAGATGAGTTGAATATTTGGGTACTTGCTGACGTATGTAGCCCGTCATTCAATTATGATATTTCAGAGTGAGGCTAATCGGCATTAGGCTATTGCCAAACTTAAGGCGCTCTTGGTGTACATAGTGAAGCTACTTCCATAAAAGGAAAAGTTAGATCTGCTTTGTGTATCCTAAGGTGTGTATCTTAAGGTAAGACTTGTAGCTAAAGAAGAGACTGCATGAGTAAAGTAAGGAAAGGGTTTGTAATGTACCTATACTTAAAGATGTAATATTTGCCTCTAAGCTTAGTACACAGTACTGGTCCGAACCGGGTGGTACGGGGCATATCGTATCATACCAGTTCGGTACTGGTATCAAGTATGGATGGCGTACCGTTATTCGATATGCTAAAAAATTTCCGTACCATACCATACCGACACTGTGCTAAAAAATTTTCGTACCATACCATACCGACAAGAAAGCGAACCTTGTCCCTAAGTTGAACTATTTTGTCTATAATAAGACAATGGAATGAAATAAATCTTGGTTTGATTTAAGGATTATGTCTTGCAAAAGTTTAGTTTGGATGAAATTTTAGCTGCTTTGTATGATCAGATGGCCATTTATTTTATAATTACATATCTTGAGATTTAAATTGGTGTAAATGTGCTGCCACAAGAATTAATTGAATTAAATCCAGCCACTGATTGATCAAGATTGCAGTAACATTTGGGACTTGGTAGAGATGGGTTTTGAGTCATGATAGTAACCACATGAGTTTCCAGTTTGATCCTCTCTCTCTCTCTCATGTTAAGAAAGGTTTTCTATGGCAAATGTCTCTATGAAATTATTAAAGATAAATTGAAATATATATTGCAAATGGTTATAAAGTATTCAAATCTTTTTTCTAGTTTTTACCGAGTTTTGTCCATTTATCTTGATGACACCGATATCCTATAATATTTTGGCATCTTCTTATTAATCGTATTAATATTTGATTTTTTTCCCAAAACTATGAATTCCAGATACTTTCTTGCGTGCGTCTATGTAAACGCTGTGATCGGCCTTTAAACTCAATCAACCTGGACTAGAAAGTGAAGAATTTCTTTTGGTAAAGAAAAGTGCAGGATTAATGTACGCGGAACCGACCAAACCGACGTACCAGTGGGGACCAGTACTGGTTCGGTACCGGTACCGAACCGGCTAACCGCCAAAAAAAAAGCCGCGACGCACGCATGCGTTCGCATTTTAGCCACAAAGTGGCATTAAATGCCACTCTATGGCATTACCCGTGTGGGCTCGCGCTCGCGCGCGGTGCCATATGGGCTCGCTGTCCCGAGCAGGGAACCGCGCGCGAGCGTGGTTCCTTGTGTGTGGAATCATGCGTGGGCGCAGTGCTCGCGCCCGCGCTGCTCCGCATGCGGACGCCCTTTTTTTCTCTTTGCTTTTTTTTCCCTTTCCTCCTTCCTCCTTCTCAAACTCTCTTCCTCTCCTTTCTTTCCCTCTCTCCTCCTTTCTTCTCCTCTCTTTCCTTCTTTCTCCTGCGAGCAAAGAAGGGGCCGGAAACACGAGCAAGACGGGTGATCCTCGTCAGTTTGAGGGAAGAGGTCGACCCGAAGCCCGGTGCGACAAGTAGGCTTCTTCTTCTTCTCCTCTTTCTCTTCTTCTTCCTCCTCTTCCTCTTCTTCTTTCTCTTCTTTCTTCCTCTTTCTTCCTCTTCTTTTCTCTTCTTCCTCTTCTTCTTCTCCAGTGCCGGTACCGGGCTTGTACCGGTTCGAACCGGACCGGTTTGCACCCGGGCAAAGAGCCATTCGGTTTCGACCTCAAAGGGATCGGAATCAAATTCTATGGCTGTACCATACCGGTGCTGGCCGGTACCAGTATGGTACAGGCTGAACTGATTAAAACCGACCGATTTAGCAGAGCCTGTGCAGGATATTTAAAAGAAGAAACTAATAAAAGTTTTAAAGTTTTGTGCTATGATTTAACAGCATGTCTGTAAACGTGAGTTGGGAAAAAAAATCTTTGAATGGTTCTTTTTGGATAAGCTTAAACTGCAATTGATAACATTGTTAGCGTAGGTTCCAACAGGTCATACTCTTGAGTCTTGACCAAAATTTCCTTGGACGAAATCGACACTAATTTTTAGAGGGTTCATGTCAGGCAAAAAGCTGGTTGCAAAATTTGCTCAATCTTTGCATGAAGGTTTCTCAATTCGACTTGTGCTTTAAAGTGGATCAAATATTTGATTGGAAAAGGATTACGTGATGATGATGAAGAAGAAGAGTTTTTACTATTGCTGAATCAACTTGAGTACTACTTTTTGAATTATCTTTTATGAAGCACCTAATTATCAATTGCAGATGGTCCACAGCAAACACCAACTTTGCCATTTAAAATTACATTAACAAATAAACCATAAGGTTACCATATTTTCTCAGAAAAACTGTCTTTTAATGTTATGGAAATTTACTAACATATTTCTCTATGTAGTTCAATAGAAACAAAAGTCATGATTATTGACCATGAAATGAAGACTCACTCTCTGTAATTTCTCTACATCAGGTTTAATATTCTAGAAGTCACTACCAAACAACATCAAGAAGTGATAATTTTGAAATTCACCTCTACAGGCAAATCTCAGTAAGATCTGGAAATATAATTCCCATGAAAAGAATCCAGGAAATTACATATAAAGAAATGATAATTACCCATAAATTTTGCTGTCAAAAAGACTATATTTTCGATACTTTGGATTCAATTAATTTCTGATCAATCCTAAATCTTTGCCAGAATACAGTTTTTTATTAGTAACTGGTGAACTAATCTGAATACCAGTTCTATAACAATTCTCTTTGAAGTTTCTACTCCCTGCAAAAGAGTGATGACAAACTATAGAAATTTTCTTCTCATTGTCTATATGTAGTTCATCAGTAAAGAAAAATATAAATACATGATGATGATGCTACTAGCAGAAAATCCTATTAGTACAGACCAGAATTATGCAAATTTGGAGACTGGTTCTCTGACTATGTGGCCAAGGTTCTGATATTTACTACTGATGTGGAGAAGCAGGAAGCAATGGAATTGTCACAAACCCTTCACAAACTTCAGCTTTCTAATGAAAAGGACAAGATCCTATGTGCTCTGGTTTGTTCTTCACAAAGGGTTATTGTGACTTCTTCAAGGCATGAGAGTTCCTTCTCCTTTTAGAGATGCAGTTTGGAAGAGTTTCTTCCATGAGAATATAAGATGTTTATGTGGCTTCCATTAAACAACAAATTATGCATGGCCAATAATCTAAGGAAAAGAAGATGTCCCCCCTGCTTTTGTTCTCTGTCAAAGAGAGGAGGATATGGCTGTCCATTTGTTTATAAAGTATCCTTTTCTTCTGAGACTATGTGGAAGCATTTCTCCCTTATGCTGAAACTCAGCTTTTCCTAATGATATGGAGGACTTATGGGGCTGATGGAGGAAGAAGAAGTTGAGTGCAGCATGGTTGAAAGGATGGAATAGATGGCAGCAGCTATTGTTTGGATAATTTGGTTAGAAAGAAACTATAGAATTTTTTGAGGGTGGCTAAAGGGTATCATTAATCTCATTAGAAAGTTAAGAGGATACTGAAGTCTTGGCACGACCTGGTAATTAACAAGGATCTTCGAGGTGTTGAGAAATTTTTGTGGAAGTGAAAGGAATTCCGGCAGCCTGACTTTACTTCTTGTTTTCTTTTCTGTTTCAGTTGTTGTATCTTCTCATTCTCTTTCCTTTTCTTGCAACTCCTTAATTACTTATCAATAAAATTCTTTAGGCACTTAGTGCCTATTGTTTTCCTCAAGAAAATAAATATATGACGAGATGTGCATTCTATTCTTTTCCTACGTTGTGCTTTTATAATCATGAAAAGTTTACACCCCTGGAAATCTACCAAACAACAGTCATCTCTGATCAGCTAAGAGCCGGAAATGAAATTTCACAAACAAGGAAGCAACGACAGACCTTACATTTAAGTTTCTCAAAAGATTTTCAGCGAGCATATAATGCAACTAATGCTAACCAGAATAACAAATCCCCACATCCGCTTCCTTACCAACAATAATAAAACCAATACCCCTTGAAATTATTAAAAAAAAAAAATACAATGTTTCAAATCAAATACATGGGGAAACCTCTTCAAAATTCGATCTTTTTTTTTGTTTATTCAGCCAACTCATCGTTTAACCAACTAATGAAGACAGCAAATAGAAACCTTCTACTTATAATGATGATGATGATGATGAAAGCTCCCTCCTTTCTCTCTTCATCAATTACGAAGGCAAGAAAATCCAAAAAAACTGAAAAAAATACTAGAGAAGGGGCATTCCATTAGAGTAAATAGAAAAACTAATCAAGTCAAGTCCAAGCAGAGAAAGGGTACCAGGAAGGGAACTCCGGATGACTGAGACGCATAGAGACCTCTTAGCAACGCCATGGGTGTGCGAAAGTAAGGACCCTCTGAGGAGAAGGGGAGATTGGGAATTAGTGAGCTCGGAGTATCTTAGACCAAGCAACCCAGCTCTGAAAGCCGTGTCCATGGCCATGATTCCTTTCACGAAGTCTCTTAGGAGGAGAACCAGTGACCGTTATCTCTGGTCCATCATACGATTCATACCCCACCGAGGCTCCAAGAGGGATGGATAACAGGATATCTTCTCCGCCCGCAGCTTTAAAAATATCTCCAAGTGGTGTTCTTAGCTATATAAAATAAGGAGAAGCTCGAAGCTGCTTCTCCTAAAAAGCGCCTTTTCTAACCAATCTTCTTATCAAATACTTATTTTCTGTTTTTTTTTTTAATTTTAAAATTATGAAAGCACTTTTTAAACAATATGAACATGCCAGACCGGCTACTAAATAGATTGGCCTTGGGCCTATAGGGTTTAGATTTTAGACTCAGATGCAATCCATCACTTGAGGAGTTTGGACTCCATGATGATATCCTTCTAGCCAATTTTGGAGTGGAAATATCTTTAGATTAGAACTAGATGTTTGATTATTTTCTTTCCATTAAATCCAGCCTAGTTTGTTCAAGTTCAATCACGTTAATTCTACTAATGTAATATTTAATTTTTTGACATCTAAATCTAACTTGATCGAAGGCCTGCTGTGAATTTGATACCCATGTATATCTTACATGGTCATAGTATTAAATAAGAGTTAGTCATGAGTAATTATCATATCTTAGACGAGTTGGACATGTATTTGGTACAAAAGTATCCAATTAATTTTTTGGGATAGATTAAAATGTACCCAACCAATTTTGCACCCTTAATAAGGGAAGGTGGGAGTGGGATACGAAATGCCATTACACAATTGGACTTATCATAAATTTTTATTCTATTTTAGAATTGACTTTTGGTATGTGTGGGAATTGGACAGTTGGATTTCTATGGAATAAAATTTAAGCACCAAAATTTAAGAATTATAGTTATATTAAGAACCTTCCTTTCATGTTAACTTGGAAGGCTGCTATCTTTGTTTCTCTTTTGATTGGATAATGCAAAGGTAAAAGAAGCAAAGCAAACCTATTATTGTAATCTCTCTCTCTCTCGCTCTCTCCCTCCCTCCCTCCCTCCCTCTCTCTGAGTGGGGTTGGTGTAATTTGGTTACAACCTGGTAAGTTAAAAGGAAAAAGATCTAGTGCCTTCTTTTTGGTTACAATAAGAAGTCCGGTACTAAAAAAAAAAATTCCAGCCACCCAAGACCGACTCTCTTTTAGCAGTGAGATGAATAAGCTAAAGCCTTGATAACAGAGCTCTAGATTAAGCTAAAAAAAATTCCAGCACTCTTATATTTAAGTGTCGTTCTTTTAAGATACTTTGATACCTTAAGCGTGTTCACCTCTGAATAACGAATAAGCTAAAGCCTTGATAACAGAGCTCTAGATTCCATGCCAAGTGGGCTGATTGCATCAGAAAGGCAAGTAAAAAGGAGTTGTTTTATGCAACACCTCTAATGCACCACCAATGGCTGCTTCTGTCACACTGTTTCTAAAGGATTCACCTGCTAAAATCTTGTAATCCAAGAAATTCTTTCTTTTATTCATGTTGTACATGATCTTTTCCACAGGCATCCAACAAGCACTTGCCATCACTGATTTCCTATATCCTCAACTAAGTTGTTCTCTGTTTCTCTAATCACAACATTTAACTATTTGGCAATGTCTGGCAAAACTCCTGCGATATGTTTTTCCTAAGTGTTTCATATGATAAGTGGCATCTGTGGCTGCAATTTGTTGAGTTGAATTGGGTTCATGTTGAGTTCAAAGTCAGACAAAATTGACATAGAACCAAATCAATCCAGTTTGATTTGTTTGGCAGCTAGACAAAAAATTTCCAACCCAAACCATGCAACCTAATTTTAATATAACTATCAAAACTATCCCAGCCTGAATTATTGTACTATGAAATAGATAAAAGTCAGGTAGACTCCAGTTGGATGAGGACTGAACCCAACTTCTTGAACCATCAGACAACTTACTTGAAGCAAAGTGAATGCATTACTAATGTATCTAAAATTCGATAACTGGAGATCAACAAAAGAAGCTATCCATCTCATTCCACAACTCTGCAACTTTTTCACATTGGCTAGCAGCCATGGTGTCCAAGAGAACTGACCACAATGACCATCCACTCAGATACAGAAGCCACCAAAACGAGACAGCAGAGTTGTCAAGCTCCTCGTCGTCCATGTCAGGGACCTTTGCCTTGGTTTCTTGTAAAATCAAAGAATTCCGACAAAGAGGGCACGCGGCCCTCCCGTGCTCGATCCATCGATCGAAGCAGCTCTTATGGAAGAGGTGCCGGCATCTGAGTTCTCTTATCTCTTCACCTTCCTCAATATTAGACAGGCAGAAGACACACACTACTTGCTCATTTGATCCTTCCAATGGAGACTTACAGGCTGGGTTACAAAGTTCTACACTGCATAGGGTCAATGCCTGCTGCAAACATGGAGCATAGCTGGAAGTGGAAGAAGGTTGAGGACGTCGACCAGCAAATGGACAGCCCCACTGCCATGTTAAATGTGCTGTTGCTTGGAGGTGAATGGACCGCATAACAAGTCGAACAATGGCACTGATGATGGGAATTGGCATGCTCAAACAAGGTGGTAGGACGATGGAGATGAACAGAAATAGCACCAGTTTTGCAAATTCCATGTTCTTAGGACGAGAGGGAGGAGAATATCATGTAGGAGGGTGTCAAGAGTAGAACGAGATATGGGGAGATTGGGGAGGGACTTGTTATTATAGGCAAAGGCTAAAAAGTATTCTCAACTTTTAGGAGGATGAGATCTGGGAGATTAACCGGATATAAAGAAGATTGGACCCCTTGAAGTATTATTGAAGATGGGACCTAGTGAAATTTGTCCCATTAAAGCAGCAACCACTCCATTATTCTTGCCGACGAAGATGGGGATTCACCGCTCCATTATAATGGAGGGTGACTCGGCTACCATTATAGGATAGATTCAGGAGGGTCCGCAGGTGGAGGGGTGGGATCATCCCCTACTCCATGATATTTGGGCGATGGGTAGTGACGGGGAGGCCTTCCTAGCTAAGCATATCTATAAGAAGACTAATAGGGCCGCCGATTAGGAGGCCTCTTATGTGGCTAGTCATTCAGGCGATATTCTATGGATGCAGGAGGGAGAGCTTCCTAGGGCTCTCCGTGATGTTTTGTTTTCTGATTTTATTAGGTGTGTCCGTACTCATGTACTATGAGGTATCCGCTAAAGCTAAAAAAAAAAAAGATGGAGATTCACCTCCTGTGATATGGTTCACTACCACATTTAACCCCTGGGGCGGGGATGTAGCCAAACTAGGTCACACAGGAGGTGCCACTCATATCTATAGCTTAGGTCGCACTGCCACATATATCTTCTATGAGGGTCCCGCAGCCACATTTAATCCTTAAGGCATAGGTCACACACATAAATTTTCTTTAATACTGGTTTGAGTTTCACAGCTGAACATACAACAAATATGATCTTACATGCTTGATCTAAATATACTAATACCATATATTTTCTGCATGATGGGTAAAAAAATATGCAACAGTAATGCAATCGTAATTAAATTTATATAATTATAGATATTTCGTATACAAATAAATTTGGAATCATAATAATATTTTATTCAAATATATTACGAGTTATTTTGCAAATAATTTTAAATAAGTATGATAAAATGTAAACTGCTACTTATCTTGCAAATGCTAACAATTAGGTAACTAAATCACTTCTTAAGGATTCTTCAAGACCTAATAATTTCTAATTATTATTAGAAATTAGTTTCATGCTAATATATTAAATAATTTCTAAAATTCTCTAAAATTTAGAAATTCTAATTTCTAAAATATAACAGTCAGGAAATTCTAATAGGTGAGCTACTAACCTCATCCTGTTTTGCACTATAGAGCAACAGAAGGTGCGATACTAGATCGCCTAGGTCAGCTGAGGAAAAAGAGAGTGTAATAGAGAGAATGTGTGTGAGAGGGGTAGAAGTGGGCACACTACCCTCTCATCCACTAACACATAGGGGAGAAAGGAGGGAGAGATAGAGACTGAAGGGAAGATGTGAGAGATGGTGGAGGTAAGTGGGAGTGCGGGCAAGAACTTAGTTGTATGCGAGAGGGGACGAGGCCACATCAATGTTGGGGGGATGCGAGAGAGGGGGAGGTGTAAGAGGCGGTGGGAGAGGAAGCTTGCGAAAGGGGAAACATGCGTGGGAGAGGGGAAGTGAAGCTAGGGTCGCTAGTTGGGTGAAGGTGCATGAGAGGGGAGAGAAAGGCGGTGGAGAGAGGAGGGGAGTGAGAGTGGCGGTGGAGAGGAAGAGAGGAAAGAGACCGAGTAGGAGTTGCGAGATGGTGGCAATGCGATGAAAGTTTAGCTGGGAAGAGGAGGAGAAGGAGGAAAAGAAGTGGAAGAGAAGGGGCACATGAGTTTTCCGAAGGAGAGGCGATGGTGTTTTAGGAAGGAAGAGGGGCGTCATGGCTATGAGAAATAGGGGATATGTCCCTTATTTTTCTCACTCGGTTGGAGAAGGGCACTACCTTATAGGAGGTCCTGATGAAGGCCTAAGCCATGGATCCTACCCCTAGTGTATTATCTCAGCGGTGCACCAAGCTAATGATATGCAGCCATGTGGACTTCTTGCTACCTCAACATAATGTAAAAAAAGGTAGGAAACAGAACTTGGCTGAGGATGGAGAATGGTGATGTTAGGAAGGTCTGGGATGGGGAACTTGCTCCCAGCTCTCCCGCAGCATGCTCTTTGCAGCCTCCCCCAACCACCCCTCTGCCATCTTCAGTCGCCGCCAAGCCTTTGTCACTGCTTCAGTGTTGCCCTCTGGAACACCACCGACACTCTCAAGAAGCCCTTTCTTAATGCTTCAGCTAGATCCTCAGATCTGCCCATCTTCATTATGGGCCCCCTCTTTGCTCCACCCTAAAGCCTCTTACAGGCTGTCGCATAAAGGATGGAGGTGCTACCGACATGGAAGCTGGTTCTGAGTGTGGCTAGACTAGGACATACTAGGGTCAGTGGTGTACGTGTTGTTCAGATCATAGGACTGGTTGTTAGTATTGGGAACCCTAGCGGTCGCATGCATATATTTTTAAAAAATTTTACAGTGGAAGCATGAATTAAAATATTTAATTTCTATGCATGCTAGAGATCATATCTCTACAACAAAAATAGATCCAGGAATTTAAACATTTATCCTAAACAAGTATGCATGATTTTATGTCTAACATGTAGTCATGCAGAATTTCAGCAACCTAGTTGATTTCTAATCCTAATTTCTAATGAGATCAGATCTAATACCTTTTTGCTTTGAGGACTTTGATAATGCCTTGATCACCTTATGTAGCCGCACACACGTCCGGCCTCTACAGATAGTCCACGCGAAGCTTTAGGAAGATCTTCCTCCACAGGAGTGCTAGCTCGCTTAGAGGTGCTGTAGTGGCTGAACTTTTCTCCCTCGAAGCACTCAACTTTTGATTCTTCTTCGAGAGGATGAAGGATGGAGATGAAGAAGAAGAAGGAGGAGAGAGGGCAGCTAGCTCTCAGAATTTTTCCAGAATTTAGAACCCTTTTTAAAGACCATATCTTTCAAACCCTAGGCGTGGCGGTCTTTTTATAGCCAAAAGACCCCCCACGCCTCACACTTATTTTAGCCAATGAATTTGGCTGATAAAATTTCCAAGAATTTTTAGTGAACCACCAGCTAAGAGAATGAAAAAAATCCTCTTTTAATTTTGCACCATGAATACCTAAAAATCAGGGGGTTCATGTGCCCAAACTTCAACCGCATGCAACCCTGCTTCATGCGCCATGCAGTCCCTACAAATTACGGATTTAATTCCAATCTTTTTAGGAAGATTTGAGGTGCCATATTTTTTTAAAAAATAGCCCACGCCTCCTCTTTCCTCATGCCAAAAATTGGACAAAAATAAAGAGGATAGGCACCACTAATTTTAGGGATAAGGATGAGGTGTCTTTCTTTTCCAAGAAAGAAAACTAGGGTCCTAAAATTTAGGGATTCTTCTTCTTATCAATTTCTGAATTTTTGAACTTAGAATCCTTATCAAATAATAACTTTTAATAGGCTTGGGTCAAGCCCAATCTAATTGGGTCAAGTCCGATTAATTGGATCGAGCCTAATAAACTCGGATCGAACCCAATCCAATTAGGTCAAACCCTGATGTAGCCCAAATTAAATTTTATTCAATTTGGCTTAACCTAAGCTCAATCATTCAATCAATTGAGTTCATTAGCAATCTAATTGCTAATTAATCCTTTAATAATTCAATAATTATTTTACTGCAACTTTTGCTTAGGGTAATTTGTCAATCGAATTGACCGATGTACCTCTAGACGATTCTTAATCGTCGATCAACCATTTGATCAACCTAAAAACTTCTATGCGTGTGACCCCATAGGTTCGAACCTAAGTCGGTAGCACAAAAACGACTTCCTGTACTAATCGAAGTGACCATCTAGCAATGGTACCCGACGTCCGAATAGGCCGAATAATTGCAAAGCAATATTCTAGAATCCTTGGAATATGGTTACTGTATAATTAATCCCTATGACTCCAAATGCGTAGGTTGACTTCAGAGTTATGTCAACTCTTTAATCAGTGCATCCAAAATGTGTTTCAATTTTATAAATCTTGTGACTCCTCATAAGGATTATCCTGGCTAAGGTTTTGCTAAATTGAATACAAGGGCATTATCTTCTGTCACCAGGAGGGATCAATTCCATCTTGATTCACGCACCGACTTCACAAGTACTTAACTGCACCCAGTAGCCTTCCATCACTGAATTAGAAATTCAAATAGTCCGGTACCAAAATACAGTGAGTTGCTTGAAAGTCACCATGGTGATCTCAGGTCTGAGGAATACTTATATCCATATCCACTCGGAACATCTCTTGACAGCAGAGCATTTCGGAACTGGTCACGTTTAGTGAAGTGTACTCCTATACTTCACCTGTGTGACATATCAGTGTCTCTACACTTCTTGGTTAAGAGGACAACCAACGTATATGGCACACAACGACCTATTTTTGATAATGCTATTGTCCTAGTAATAGTATATCGTTTGGTCGCAAACTAGTTTAAGGACTCTTAGATAAATCCTCCTTTATCGTTTAATAGAGTCCTAAGGACTTCATTACATTACTTAAGTTCACGAAGATGCAAAATATGTAATGAAATATTGCCAAATAACTTTTATTAATTTCATTAATTTATATACAATTCAATCATCAACAGGCTGACGATTGTCTTTCAGGACACAATTTCCAACAGTTAGCTGGGGAGGCGGAAATGATGTAGGGGTAGGGGCGGCCATTCCTCTAAGTGACACCGGTAATGGACCAAGTGTTGAAGGAGGTTGTGGGAGAGGGAGTCGGACGGGTGGTCAGAGGTTGGGTTTCGTAAATTGAGATTCTAGGGCATTTGATGATGGGGGCACATGGGAGCCACTATGAGTGCGTTGTTGGATAACATGCAGCATGGGGTGCCAGTGATCACGTGGCTGCTAGGAAGCAAGCAATTCTACAATGCAAAGCTCAAGGTGGAGGAGCTTGAGCTGCGTGTGGATGTCGAAAGCATGGTGGTGGCAGTGGTGGAGGAGATCGAGGTGCGAGAGAGGGAGAGGGAGATAGGATGAGGGTGACAGAGGTCAAGGAAGAGTTGGAGGTGGTAGTGTCAGAGTCCAATAGGGTCAAGGAGGCGTCGTTGAGGGTGCTGGATGAGTTCGTGGAGATGGTGGTGCACAAACGCTCTAATTGTGTGGTTAAGCTAAGGGGAGGACATGAGGTGGCAAGAAGTTCACGTGGCTACCTATGATTGGCATAGGTACCACTGAGCTGGTACACCACATGTAGGATATAAGTTCACGTGGCTTCCTTGCTAGACACGTTCTGACAACCCCTGATTGCTTCTTTTTCTTGGAGGTCAGTTCTCGTATTGCATGGCCCAACTTCAGTCGAGTCGATCAATCTCCATCAGATCGCCAACTCCATCATTTTGGGTTTTGAATGGCAAAAACAAACATTATAAAGTTTTACTTAGCATAGGATCAATGTCGAAGTGGAAGGTTGAAGACATCGACTGACAACAGCCTAACCGCCACATTAAATATGCTTTTGCTTGGAGTTGAAGGGATTGCATAATGAGTCGAATAGCAGCACTCATGATGAGAATCTGCATGCTCAAATAAGGTGGTAGAATGATGGGAATGAACAGAAATTATCACGCCCTAAACACGCCACCTAGGTCGGCCACATGACATGGCCACATACTTCCTAGGGTAGAGCCCTAGAGAATATGCTAGGCCTGAAAATTTATCACAACTTCAATATCCGTGAACCAAAACGATCTCATTTTATAACAAATAGCAAAATTAGTCTAATTGCAGAATTTAATCACCCAACCAGTATCACTGATGCTCTATCTATTTATCCCTTTTTTGTGTGATTTCAACTATAGTCAAGCAACCATAGCCAAGTATTAAGCCACTTGCAACATGCAACTCTAAAAAAAAAGAAAAAGGAGGTTATGAGCTTTACAGCTTAGTAAAAATTCTAAACTGCTACACCATAAGTAATAAAAAAATAATTAATTAGTAATAGTAGATAAAATAAATATCATATCAATACTTAGAAAGCTCAGTAAGAATCTCGAACCGCTACACCATAAGTAATAAAAAAATAATCAATTAGCAATACCAAATAAAATGAATATTGTATCAATACTCAGAAAGCTCATTCAAATAATATACACATAAGTTCTCATTATCATCTTATCAAAGAAGCATATATATACATATACATACATACATACATACACACACATATATATATATATATATATATCAAATATAACCAATTGTTCAATAATAGTTTCTTATGTTATATCATCCGTTTCTTATTAACATGATTTTCAGGTTTCATATCAATTATCCTCCGGCTTTAGACTAACCAAAATTATGACCCAATCCAAGACTAACAAAATTCCACGCATAAGCCTGTGAATGCTATTCAATACGTAAGCCTGTGAATGCTATTCCATGCGTAAGCCCGTGAATGCTATCCCACGCATAAGCCCATGAAGGCTATCACACGTATAAGCCCGTGAATGTTATCCCACGTATAAGCCCGTGGAGGCTATCCCATACACACACACACACATATATATATATATCAAATATAACCAATTGTTCAATAACAGTTTCTTATGTTATATCATCCGTTTCTTATTAACATGATTTTCAGGTTTCATATCAATTATCCTCCGGCTTTAGACTAACCAAAATTATGACCTAATCCCAGACTAACAAAATTCCACGCATAAGCCTATGAATGCTATTCGATGCATAAGCCCGTGAATGTTATTCCATGCGTAAGCCCGTGAATGCTATCCCACGCATAAGCCCATGAAGGCTATCCCATGTATAAGCCCGTGAACGCTATCCCACGTATAAGCCCGTGGAGGCTATCCCATACATAAGCTCATGAAGGCTATTCCATGCGTAAGCCCGTAGACGCTATTCCACACATAAGCTCGCAGATGTTATCCTACATATAAACTCGTAGAGACTATTCCATGATGAGGTTAGTCTAAACCATATCTTGTCTGTCTTATTTACATGTTACTCTTCAAATCAGTTTTCACTTATCCAGTGCAGTTCTCTCAAATTCAAGGTATCTTGTTTACATAATTATATTTTCAATATCTGATACATATAATAACCATACAAATATATTTTTACTGAAAATTTTATAAAATATGCCATCATATGCCAAACCAAATTTATCGATGTAAATCTCATAATGCAAATCAAACAGTACAAATCAATATATATATATATATATATATATATTTGGTGACTAAGTAAAGAGATTTTTATCTCTATCACAATCTAATGCATCTACAATGCTACCAATCCATACCTAACATGTCCAATCAATTTAATATCAATATAACACCAACTTATCTCTTATCAATCACTAGCCATATTAATGAATCAATTATTCAGTAATTATCTAATTTTAGAGTTTTAATATTTGAATTATCCATATTTTCTATTCTTCTTTAATTAAAAATTAAATATAAATAAAAGGTCAGGGCCATCCCTCGATTTAGAAACTAGAGTATAAGATCTTATTGGTTCCTATCCGGATTATTGCAGGCCCATTTATACAAAACCATGGCTGACTATAAAAATAGATTCGTATAGAATGAAGTACGAGACCACCTAGATGACAACGTCCAATTGTTCGAATCGGTCAGCATAATGTAACTCAATCCATCTGATCAAGAAACATATATCCAAGCAAAAAATGGGTAATAGATCAAGGGTTATCAATTATGGGTCCAATGGTAGCTGATAACAATGAGGGTGAAGAATGAAAAGGATCAATTAGATAGCAGCATCTAACGGATCCAGTCGGTCTACTTTGCCCAATCAGACTAGTTAACCTATAGAGACTAATGATGATAGAGTCTAATGGTACTCGGCGATGGTCGGGCTAAAGCTATGTGCTGCATGGCCACAAGCGAGGTTCAAGACTCCCTTTTCCAAGGGTTAACTAGAGATCCATTGAGGAGGTCAGGAACCTCCCTTAGGGTCCATAGATCCATGTAGAGAGAGACAAAGAGAGAGAAGAGAAAACAAAGAAAGAGAGAGAAAAGAGAAAGAGAGAGAGGAGAAAGAAAGAAGAGAGGGTCCTCTTCTCAAATAGGGGAGACATCTCTCTCTCCCTCCTTCTCAACCCCTTCTCAATCGAGCTTGGAGGACTCGATGGACGGTGGCCAACAATAGCCCCTTCACCCGACGGCGATAGCGACAACCCCAAGCACGCGGTCGAGGTGGTCGACAAACTAGGGAGGAGGAAGAAGAAACAGGGATTGCCCTATTTTATGCGATCTGACGGATCACCAGACTAGATCAATTGACAATCGAGGGTAGAAGACCGAAAGAAGAAGAGAGGAGGGGTGGCATGGGTCCTACTTTAGTCCGACGAAGATCTGGCGACTCTTTCCAGCATAAATCAGAGGAGAAAATCCAGAAGAAGCGCTTGAAATTGGCGATTGGGTCTCGAGTGTTCATCGATGGAGCTAGGAGGAAGGATCCTTAAATAGATTTAATTCCAAAGTTTTGGATAAGCTTAGTTCGTCCTAGGACTCTCGGAGTCTACCGGAATTAAAAAGGAAGAAGAAGACTCTGGTTGGGAGTCTTCTATCTGCCTATCACATGCAACAAGGCACGTCTGAACTTGGGCTTGGCCTTTTCGGGTCGGCCTACAAGTCCAAAAAAAATTGGGTTATCATAGAATAGCCCCAATTTTGCAAATTCCATGTTCTTAGGACTTGTGAGGGACGTGAATATCATGTTGGAGGGTGTTAGAGTAGATCGAGATATGGGGAGATTGGGGAGGGACTTGTTA
The DNA here is from genome assembly GCF_051530095.1 of Phoenix dactylifera. Classification (NCBI taxonomy): domain Eukaryota; kingdom Viridiplantae; phylum Streptophyta; class Magnoliopsida; order Arecales; family Arecaceae; genus Phoenix; species Phoenix dactylifera. The sequence goes on from NC_143191.1 coordinate 15,848,234, forward strand.
TTGCAGGCAAAGCTAAAGAATATTCTCAATTTTCAAGAGGGTGAGGTCTGGGAGATTAACAGGGTATTAAGAAGATAGGACCCCACACGGTCTCATTGAAGAGAGGACCCCAATCAAATACGTCCCATCAAAGCAGCAGCCACTTAGATAAAAAATTAATTATCAAACCACCAATCTTGCTTTGAGATCTATACAGATGAATGAATGATAGAATATAAAATATTTTGAAATTTGTGTAGTGGTTGAACCATAATAGATTCACATAATGGAAGGTGAATTCTTGTTTCATGTGAAAGATACAATCCCTATCCGCAACCACTCTAGGAGTTATCCTCCCTCGTACCTACCGTGGATATTACGGTACCCTTGCATGTATATACAAAAGAGTCGATTTCAAATCCAGAATGGGCGCACCATACTTGCTTCATTAATGTCATTATTGTAGCTCGGAAGAAGTCACATCGTTAAGCTAAACGCTCTCACAAAGTAGCTCTATAATTAATTGGGTCCGTGCAATTGGAAGTTATAGGAACATGTCAATTTAAAATGGCTGGTCTCAACATTTAGGAGATAGTTAAACATGCACGACACTGCTTTTATTGTTTACGATCCTCCTCTAGCTGCACATACTTTGGGTCAATGTGGCAATAGCCGATTGATAACCCCATTCATTATCAAGATGTCTACTTAAACTAGTAGGTGCACGAGGCCATGTACAGGAAACATAAAAAAGAAACTATTCTAGATGAAAGAAACTGAGAATTTATTAATTATTTATTTGTAGAACTGATAATACTTATAAAGGTTAGCCTATTCAGTATTTTATTTTGCTGTGACAAACTTTACATGCCATGTAATTCTTGTTAAAGGAAAGAAGGATTGATCTAGTAGAGCAAGTATGTAACAACAGACATGCAACGAAAACTCTTATGATTCATGAAATGCTAAGATGTTCTAAACTAAGAGTTGTTTAGTACTAAAAGAAAAAATAACAATATATTTTTGGTAGAAATCACATGTTTTGTGACAACACAGAAGCATAATTGTATAAAGAGTAATGGTATGCGACTCTTGTAAGGTGCTCATAAGTAAGCCTCTTGCTAGGTAGCAAGAGGTTACCGGTGGAACTCACAGATTTGTTGCCAGTCAATTGATTGTAGAGTTTCCATGGCAAGCATTATGAGGTCGATGAACTTTTAACGAACAAGTTATGGGCGTCTCGAAATTTTTCATATTTAAATTCACATACAATATCGACTAGCAATAGGTGCAGTTGAATTGTGGCTGTCGCACTAACTACAATGAAGTTAACAGTAAGTTAGCTGGATACTATTCTAAGAACAGAATATAAGATGATGGATGACGCAAATCAACATAGCGATTTAAATTTAGTACAAGAAAGTTTTTAAGGGGATCGAACCACGTCCTGGTTTGAATTTTCCAAATAGGTTGAAGAATTCATTGTGGCTTCAAATTTTTTGAAATGTCCTCTACCCCAACTAGGACCAATCCGGCCTGAATTTTTCCAGTATGAGGTAGGTTGGGCCGGGGTTTAGGCTCAATAAAGTTCGGCATTGGCATTTTTAAAACTAACCAGTCCATGCGAATGAATATATAATATTATATCATTTAATTTACGAAAGAGAAAAATCTTAAGTGCTTTCCCAAAAGAAGTATTAATGATCAACTGCAGGTACAATTTTATGGCAAATGTTAACATGAACGACAAAATAGATTATCCTATATAAAGGAGCAGTCTGGGGGGTCCAAAGGTATGTTCATTCAGAGAACTCCACTCTACTGAAAATTCTCCGTTCCATATTGTTGCCTCTCTATTTTGATTTAGGCACCGGAGGGTCCTCTGCCGGAAATTTTTCGACAAGCGGACTTCTTGCAAACTACCCTCAGAGGAAATCAGCTCCCCTATGCCTTGGCCATCATGTTCAGCTCGGTTATTGGCACCTCAAGGTCAGTCGAGTAACGCTTCGACCTTGGTCTGGGATTCTGCAGCAACACCCCCCTTTTCCTAGCGAATCATGGAGGAACCAATATGCTATGATTCAAGATGCCCCAAGTGAAGCTCTATGACGGCACCTATGATTCTTTAGATCATCTGGAGAGCTTCAAAGCACTCATGATGCTACATGGAGCCACCAACGACATGCTCTGCAAAGTTTTCCCTGTAACTCTTCGCAAAGCGGCTTGGATTTAGTTCTTAGGGTTTTGGCCCGGATATATCCACTTTTTTGAGCAACTCTGACGTCTCTTCGCAGCACACTTCGTCAACTTGAGGGCCTTTTCTTTCCCAAAAATCTCTTCTCTTGGGGGAGAGCAGCCACCACTATAGGAAGACAATACTATAGCTTTGACGCATTGCTCGACATCAAATAGAGGGAGAAAGAGTCCCTCAGAGAGTCAACTGTTTCAACGCGGCAACATTGGAGGTCCACGACTTGGATTAGTCGGTCGTGATATTGGCAATGAAAGGCAACTTACAACTATCACGTTTCCACTTCTCCTTGGAGAAGTGCTTCCCCCTCGACTTCGCCAAAATATTAGCTTGAGCAAAAAAAATGCCAATGCAGAGGAAGCCATGGCCTCCCATCACGAGTCCACTGGTGGATGACCTCCTTGAGGAGGCAAATGAGGATGTGAGAGCGAGGAGCGTCGAGGAGCACTTCACCTCGGTACGAAAAGAGCTCACGATGCCCCAAGAGCCCTCCTCAAAAATTTGAAAGCTACACTCTGCTCACTGCACTAAGAACTCAGATCCTCATGGAGATTGAAGGCTGAGGTGACCTACGCCATCCGCATTGAATAAAGGCCCCGACGAGCAAGAGAGATAAGAAAAAGTACTGCCGCTTCCAACAATACCACAACTATGACATTAAGGAGCGTATCCAACTCAAGGACGAGTTTGAGGCAGTCATCCAATGTGGGTGGCTGGACTGATCTATGCATGCTCGGCGTACCCGAGAAGGGCCTACCTCAGCCTATGATCTGCTACGTCCAGAGCCGATCGACAATTGTCCAACAGCAGGGGTCATCAGCACCATCGCTGGTGGACCTACTGAGATCCCAAGCACCTCAGATGAGCTTCTTAAGAGGCCGAGGTTGCCCCGAAGAGAGCGTATGGGAGACGTCATTTTCCTTCTCTGACACCGATCTGGGAGGAGTACAAACTCCTCATGATGATGCTATAGTCATTTCTCTTACAATTGCAAAGTATGATGTAAAGAGAATCCATATTGATAATGGAAGTTAGGCAGATGTGTTGTTCTACGATGCTTTCAATGAATGAAGTTACTTGCTGAACAATTCCAAAAAGTCAATACACCTCTAGTTAGCTTCTCAGGAGATTCTATCCTTGTAGAAGGTGTGATCAACCTGCCGGTCACCACATGACGAGAATCTCGAAGCAACACATTAAGGCTAGACTTCCTGGTGGTTTGGGTCTCCTCAGCCTACAATGCATTCCTAGGCTGACCTGGACTCAATGCCTTTTGAGCTATGGTGTCTACCTACCATCTGCTCGCTCGATTCTCTATAAGAAGTGGAGTCGGAGAAATCCGAGGTGACTAAATGATAGCTCGCCAATGCTACATGGCCACCCTCAAAAAGAAGATGCCGGTAGAGGCTTTACTGATTGAAGGGCTAGACACAAGAGACAAACTCAAGAAGAAGCAAGGGAAACCGACCGAAGAATTAGTGTAGGTCTCCTTAAGGGAGGATGAACTTGGCCAAACTGTATCGATCGGCTCGAGCCTAGATGAACAAACTAGGCCAAAGTGATCCACTTTTTCCACATTAATGTTGATGCCTTTGCTAGGTCGACTACTAACATTCTGGGTATAAGCTCCGATGTGATGGTTCACCAGCTCAATATAGTCCTAGCTCACCAACCTATGTGACAGAAGAAGAAAAACTTCACCATGAAAAGGCAACAAGTTATGGACCAAGAAGTTGACAAGCACTTAGACGTTAGCTTTGTTCGTGAGGTGAATTACCTCGATTGGCTGGCCAATGTTGTATTTGTTAAAAAGGCTAATAAAAAATGGTGAGTTTGCATCGACTATACTGACTTGAATAAGGCTTGCCTAAAAGACAGCTTCCCACTCCCGAGCATTATTCAACTCGTAGATGCAACCTCGGGACATCAGTTGTTGACCTTTATGGATGCATTCGCCGGTTATAACCAGATTCAAATGGTGCTTGAAGATGAGGAGAAACAATCTTTCTTACTGACAAGGGTCTCTATTGTTACAAAGTGATGCCCTTTGGCTTAAAAAAATGCAAGAGCAACCTACCATCTCCTCGTCAACAAAATTTTCAAAGAGTAGATTGGCTGGAACATGAAGGTATGTGTGGATGACATACTTGTGAAAAGCCAAGCAGCAGAGCAACACATAACCGACTTGGAGAAAACTTTTGTGACCCTCAGAAAGTATTAGATGAAGTTTAATCCAGCGAAGTGCACTTTCGGAGTCACCTCAAGAAAATTCTTGGGGTATGTGGTGACACAATGAGACATTGAGGCAAACCAAGAGAAAATTCGAGCAGTGCAGGAAATGTGGCCGCCAAAGACTGTCAAAGAAGTTCAATGCCTGACTGTTCGGATCACTACACTTGGAAGATTTATCTCCAGTTCAGTGGAGTATTGTGTCCCATTTTTCAAAACCCTAAAGTATCTGAAGAACTTCCAATGGACTGAGGAGTGTCAAGAGGCCTTCGACAAACTGATGAGTATCTTAGCTCGTCGCCTCTCCTTAAAAAACCATAGGTCGGAGAAATGCTTTGCTTATATTTAGCCATTTCTCCTTTTGTCGTGAGCTCGATTTTGGTATGAGAAGAAGAAAAATGTTAGAAACTGATCTACTATACAAGTCAGATTTTGCAAGATGCTGAGATAAAATTTTTCAAGCTGGAGAAGACTGTCTACGCCCTTGTTATCTTAACTCGGAAGCTCTGGCCATATTTTTAAGCCCATTCAATCACAATCCTAACTGACGAGCCAATGAAGCAGATTTTGTAGAAGCCTAAAAATGTAGGTCGGTTGGCGAAATGGGCAGTTGAGCTCGGAGAGTTTGACTTTGGGTATTGGCCTCAGCCATCAATCAAGGCATAGGTGTTGGCATATTTTTTGGTGGAATGCACCATTCCTCATGAAGATCCTACCGAGTGTCTAAAAAAAAAAGACCACTGGGCAGTCGTGGATCCTGCACATAGATGGGTCATCTAGCTCGGGTGGCAGTGGGGCCGGACTCATACTTACTAGCCTAAATGGAGTGATCATGGAGTATGTATTATGTTCAAATTCCCAACCTCAAATAATGAGGTTGAATATGAAGCGCTCATCACCGGGCTCAGCTTTCTAAGGAGCTCAGAGTTTAGCAATTGAAGGGCTTCAATGACTCACAATTAGTTGCAGGCCAAGTGCGAGGAGAATTTGAGGCTTGGGGTCTATTGATGACCAAATATCTACAAAAGGTAAAGGACACCACCTTTTCATAATTTTGACATACAATAGATACCTTGGACAAAAAATACAAGGGCCGACCTACGGTCAAAATTGGCCACCTTGGAGACTGCCAACCTGACTAAAGTCACATAGCTCGAAGTCCTGGTTATGCCGAGCATCGATGAGCCTGAGCTCATAATGAATATTACTATTGAACCGAGCTGGATAGATCCCCTCGTCAACTTCTCGAAGGATGGAAAGTTGCCTATATATGGGGCTGGAGCTTGTTGGATAAAGCGGCAAGCCTTCCACTATGTCCTTCTTGATGATAAGTTATATCAGAGGTTGTTCTTATTGCCACTTTTCAAATGCCTCCATCCGACCGAGGCAGATTATGTACTTCAAAAAGTACATGATGGAATTTTTAGCAAACACCTGTGGGGCAAATCTTTGGCCTACAAGATCCTGCAATAAGGATATTACTAACTGACCCTACAAAAAGATGTAGCTGACTTCGTTAAGAAATGTGACCAATGTCAACACCATGCAAGCATCCAACAGCGACCGGCGGTGCCATTGATGCTGATGAGCACCCCTTGACCATTTACACAGTGGGAAATCGACATCCTTGGACCCTTCCTAGTGGCAACTGGGCAGCACAAGTTCCTAATTATGGTTGTGGATTACTTCACTAAATGGGTGGAAGTCGAACTAGTAGTTCAGATTATTAAGGCAAAAACTCAAGACTTCATCTTGAAGGCCATAATTTGTAGGTTTGGGCTTCCTCGAGAATTCATCATAGATAATACACATCAATTCGATAATACTCGGTTCAAAAAATTCTGTGCTGAGCTTGAAATCGACCATCGATTCACTTCGGTAGTACACCCCCAAATTAATGGAGAGGTCGAGGTGGCCAACGGAATAATCCTACGGGGGCTGATGGCAAGACTAGGCCGTGCAAAAGGACTGTGGGCCGCAAAGCTCTACAATGAACAATGTATCGAATTTCGACCGAAGAGACGTCCTTCAACTTTGCTTTCAGTATGGAGGCTGTGATTCCATTGGTAATCAGGCTTCCATCACTTTGGGTAGAAAACTTCGACAACGACACAAACTCAGATCAACTTTGAGCTAAGCTGGATCTACTAGAAGAAACCAAAGAACGAGCTCAAGTCCTCATGGCAACATACCAATGGAGAGCAACTCAGTCTACAATTCGAAAGTCAAGGGTAAGCTCTTCCGATCTGGCAACTTCGTCTTAAGAAAGACGGAAGTGTCATGACCAGAAGAACTTAAGAAGCTGAGCCCAATTTGGGACGGCCCATATCGAGTAGTTGAAGCAATATGACCAGAAACGTATAGGTTGAAGCATCTTAACAACACTCCGATCCCATGGACTTGGTACTCTAGCAACCTTCGTATTTATTACCAGTAAGGTTCATTGTTCTTTGAGTTTATGTCTAATAAAAATGTTTTGGCTATATTTCTATCTTTCAGATTGGACAATTACGAGAAGCATATTCAACTCGAACAAAATAAGGGACACCCTAGAAATGCCTGGGTCTTGACCTTCGACCTCCGAGGTCGACGATAGTTTGGTGACAAAACCAACTACTCCTATAGAGACCTTAGACCCGTCCGAAACTTCCTTATGCTGAGCTCACTCATAATTTGAGGTAAATCTAGAGACGAACTCTAGAAAATCATCTAAAGAGCTCAAGATTGTCTAGAAATCCTTGCTTGATCTTGAATATATTTCACCAACTCTTAATTAAAGAGAATGTGATCTTTCAGTTCTCAGTAAATGCTCTTGCATATTTTTCTCTTTAAAGCTCTCTTTTTTTCTCTCTCTCTTTCTTGCTCTTATTTTTGTTGATTTCTTTTTGCACTTCTTATTTTTTTCTTGTTTCTTTTGGTGATACCATGTATTTATACTATTTATAAGTGGTTGGAACACTCTTCTAGATATTAGATAGGTTGAAAGATCCATTATGAGATGAAAACAGACGTTCTAATTATAAAAAAAACTAGCCATTACTGTTATCATATGCACAGGGTCGACTCAACATTTTTAAGAGTCGACTCATTATCTTTAGGGGTCGACTCTGTTAACCCCATAGTTTCAATGGTTTACTATTTAATTTTGATAATAACAAACAAATGAATTTAGTTCATTATTATGATTATAGCAAACAAATGAAAATTAGGAATTGAGATTTCTTATAAAGGCAAATGCTGGAATTTTGAACAGATATTAGTATTTTCAGCATAATGTTTTATTAAAATATAATATTAATACAATTCTTGATGATATGAAAAGAAGATTTATTTATCTAAAACTTTTATATTCAATATATTTTCAAATTTGAACATTAGCTATGAGTAATAGGGTCTGCAATCTATCTATCCGTAGCTATAATTCAGGCTGACATATGTTTACTCTTTTAGCTGTAACTTTTCATCCAAATATTTTTGTAAATGATTCTTATCAAGCTGAAAATTAACTTAAAGGCTACAACTTTTATATTAAATATATTTTAAAATTTGAATGTTACCTACGAGTAATAAAGTCTGCAATCTATCTATCTGTACCTGTAATTCAGGCTGACATATGTTTACTCTTTTAGCTGTAAATTTTCAACCAAATATTCTTTTGAAATAATTGTTATTAGGTTGGAAATATAAATTAAAGAGATACAACTTTTATATTAAATATAGTTTCAAATTTCAATGTTAGCTGTGAGTAATAGGGTCTGCAATCTATCTATCTATAGCTGTAATTTAGGCTGACATATATTTACTCTTTTAGCTATAACTTTTCAACCAAATATTATTTTGAGATGATTCTTATCAGGTTGGAAAGATAACTTAAAGGGATACAACTTTGTCTCCAGCCACTAAGTCAAATTTAGGCTTTTGATTTGTCAAAAAGGTGCTACAAAGCAGAAAACCAAATCTGACCTGAATCTGCCTATATTAAATGTGTTGAAAAAGGGTTTCCAAAGCTTCAAATTATTTCAAACGGAAAAATGGCTTCTCAAGTCTATAAAAGGAGGTTCATACCTCATATTGCAGCAAAAGAAAAAAAGAAAGGGAGAGAGTTTCATAGAGGATTGAAGAGAAATCAAAATAGTATTATGCTTACAAGTAAAAAGTATTTATTGTTGAGAAATTGAGTATAGTACTTTCATTCTTGTTATTTTGATTAAGTATTGTAAGAGAGTTGTTGAGCTCTTATTAGCTTGAGTGATAGAGAGGATTGCTTGAAAGAATCGTACTCTAAATAAACAAGGAAGTGTTTGAGGGAGTAGATCAACCAAGAATTAGCTTGGATATCACTAAGTGTAAAAGTTGCTTGCACCCAGAAGTCAAGCGGTTTGTAAAGCTTTGGATAATCATAGTGGATTAAATCTTGAAAAAAAGTCTTGGAGAGCGGATGTAGGCTCATAAGGAGACTGAACTACTATAAATCATCATGTATTATTTTCCTTCCCTTCATTCTTTATTTTTCCATAGTTGCATATTTGTGATTATTACTTGCTATACTTATTGGATCTAGTTTATTTCATTAGATTTAAAAACTTAAGGAGATTTAATTTTATTTTTGCAAAATTTTATAAACCCAATTCACCTCTCCTCTTGGATTGTCTACTTGGGCCAACAATTGTTATCAGAGCAAGGGCTCTATTTATAGGCTTAACCGTCTTAGAGTAGATTATGGCAACCATAATAGGAACCTTTCTTGCTGAAGGTCAATCGACCAATAGGCCACCTTTATTTAGTGGTTTAGACTATAACTATTGGAAGGCTAAAATAAGAATATATGTCCAAGCTGTAGATTATGAGTTATGGAAGGTCATTATAAATGGGCCTAAAATACAACTAAGGTTCTAGAGGGAAAAGTCATCACCAAGTTCGAAAATGAATGAGATGAAATTGATGTGAAACATATTCAAATGAATGCTAAAGCTGTTAACTTGTTGTATTGTGCATTAGATCCTAATAAGTTCAATAGAATTTCTACATGTAAAACGGCTAAAAAAATATAGGATAGATTAGAAGTAACACATGAAGGTACTAATCAAGTTAAAGAGTCAAAAATTAACATGCTTGTGCATAATTATGAACTCTTTAAGATGAATGCCGAAGAATCTATTTCCAACATGTTTACTAGGTTTACTAATATTACTAATGCTTTGAAATCTCTTGGTAAATCTTATACTAATGTTGAAATGGTGAAAAATATTTTTAGATCTTTGCCAAAAAGTTGGGAGCCAAAAGTCACCGCAATACAAGAGGCAAAAGGTCTTACAAAGTTTAGCTTGAATAAGCTTTTGGGTTCTCTCACGACCTATGAGCTATCCATGAAGCCAGAGGAGGATGATAGCAAAAGAAAGAAAGGCTTAGCTCTTCAATCATCCATTACCAACGAATCAAGTGAAGAAAATGATAATGAGCTTGCTAATCTTTGCTTCATGCCAAAAGAAGATAATGAGGTATGTGATTCTATTGATGACAATTTTTGATATGATGAATTGCAAAATGCTTTTGAAGAAGGTTGACAAATTTAGAAAACTTGGCATGAAAAATATTTCTCTTCAAAAAATCGTTTCTTCTCTCTCTAATGAAAATGAAGTTTTAAAAAATAAAAATGAAATTTTGAAAAAGAAAGTCAAAGAACTATCTTCAAAGTTAGAAAATTCATCTTCAAATAATCTAAAGCATGAAAATGAATCTTTGAAAATAAAAGTTCAAGATTTAACCTCTACACTTTCTAAATTTGTGCAAGAAAAAAAAACTTGAATACTTTACTTGGATAAGGAAGATGTACTTTTAATAAGATCAGAATTGGGTATGATTATTCTCAAAAGCAAAAGTTTTATAAAAACTTATTTGTTAAGCAACTTCTTCAAGTTATTATTGCATGAAGAATGGTCATATATCTGATTCATGCCTTATTAGAAGTAATACTTATATTGGAACTAAAAAAGTTTGGGTTCCTAAGAATCTTAAATGTTGGAACCAAAAATATTTGGGTTCCAAATAAACTTGTATAATTTTTAGAGCTAACCCTTTTGGACCCAAGAGTGTTTGGGTACCAAATTTCAATGAGTACTTTTAATTTTTGTAGATATATTTGAAATCTCAAAGCTTGGAGGATAGATGGTTCTTAACTAGTGTTTGCTCAAGGTATATGACTGGAGATGAATCTGGTATAGTTACTAGAAATAAAGCTAAATTAGTAGCCCAAGGTTTCAACCAAGAAAAAATATTGATTTTGATGAAAGTTTTGCACCAGTAGCTAGACGTGAAGCAGTTAGAATGTTACTTGCATTTGTGTATTTTAAAGATTTCAAGTTATATCAAATGGATGTTAAAAGTGCTTCTCTAAATGGTTATATTTCGAAAGAAGTTTATGTAGAACAACCTTTCGATTTTCAAAATTATGAATTTTTAAATCATATTTTTAAATTTCAAAAGCTTTGTATGGTTTAAAACAAGCACTTAGAGCATAGTTTGAAAGATTAAATAAATTTCTTATTGATAATGATTTTACAAGAGAAAAACTAGATACTACTCTTTTTATAAAATTAAAAGATCATGACATGCTCATTGTTCAAGTTTATGTTGATGTCATTATATTCGGTGCTACTAAAAAAAGCTTGTGCAAAGATTTTACTAAGTGAATACAAGGTGAATTTGAGATGAGCATGATGGAAGAGCTAAACTACTTTCTGTTGGAAATTGTATCCTAAGTGTCAATCGTCAGTATGTTGATGATTGAATTTTGTAAATGAATTGAGAAATTAATAAAGTGTTATTTGGCATTATTCATCATTTTATCTTTAAATGAACTCTTATATGATGAAGTCCTTAGGACTTATTTCATGATAAAGGAGGATTTATCTTCAAGTCCTTAAACTTGCTCGCGATCAAATGATATTGTCACGACCCCCGCCCCGTTCCCGGCGGGCCGCCGCGACGGTCCTAGGGTGCGGGTAGGCATAAGGCCACCAGCCACCACGTAGAACCCTACTACCTATCAATCATCAATAAATCTTGAAAAATTTGGCATGATACATGCACAAAATGATCACTTTTTCTATAGTGACCTGTCAGGATTATCTCAATACATACAACAACACTACCTGTCAGAGCAGCAATCACATAATCTGTCACATAATGAACCTGGACAATATATATCAATACATCATCTCAGGCATATAACTCATCTGCACACATATATATATATACCTGCTTCCTAATCCATCCATGGTCAAACCCATATCCACAACAGGATCTATGACTGTAACTATGCACTATATACAATAGAAGGTTTATAATACACCAAAAGGTATAAACCTCTATCTACATTATATTATACTATACTATACTATGGAGCGGCACAGCTAGCAGGCAATCTCTAACCCTGCTCTTCTCTATACAATACCTGCCCTGCAATCAAAAACACCAAACTGGGGAGTGAGTATATAAATACTCAGTGAGTGGAGTAGAGAGTACTATGCACATGAGACAGAATATAATCATGGCTCGAGATGAAATCTCAAGATCAATAACAAGATGAACATGATCTCAACATAGAGAATATGGAGTAACTCATCAATATCACCACAATCAATATCAACTCATCTGAAGCATATATGGAATAATCAAGTAAACATATATGCTACTCATGAATATGCTCAACAGATCATAATGCTGGAACATACAAATCAGGTGTCAATAGGCTGAATCATCAACAAGACAGCTATCGGGAGGTGGGTTTTACGCCCCAGGCGAACCAGCAACAACTCCCTACTGTCACATGCATATGCAGGATAAGACACCATACCGATAACATAAATGCTAGACAGCTATCGGGAGGTGGGTTTTACGCCCCAGGCGAACCAGCAACAACTCCCTACTGCCATATGCATACATCGAATATGACACCACACCAATATGTAAATCATCACTAGACAGCTGTCGGAAGGTGGGTTTTACGCCCCAGGCGAACCAGCAACAACTCCCTACTGTCACATGCATATGCAGGATAAGACACCATACCGATAACATAAATGCTAGACAGCTATCGGGAGGTGGGTTTTACGCCCCAGGCGAACCAGCAACAACTCCCTACTGTCACATGCATATGCAGGATAAGACACCACACTGATCATATAAATGCTGGCCAGTATCCAGAACAGAAATCCATCTCACATCTACATACTAAACGGCACCTCGCGGGAATTCTACATCCGCGGAAAGCCATACTGCACCTCGCGGGGTCTTACTATGCCCGGCGGCAAGCAGAATATAAGTCGTAGGACCGGCCGATCCTACGCCTAGGGCCGTGTCCCCCCCTAGGAAGGGACTGGGCTCCGCCCACCCAGAAGGCTACTATGTGCACAAAGGCCGATGTTCAACCCCCATCGACTATAGGTGTCCTGCAGATACTGCCAAGCCATGCATGAATGCCATAATGCACCCTCCCAATACTCTACTAAAAAGGAGCATAATCAAGACTACCACTCACTCGGCCACGACCCAATTATAACTAACATCAGGATTGGGAGTGAGGAATCACGGGAGTACAATGCAACTCAATATACCATGAGAAGGGCTCTACAAGTCTTTGAAATAGAGGAAATGAAATCAATTTACAAAAGAAGTCATTTCACAATTCAGATCCAATTTAATTACTCATAAAGGAGTATAATCAAGCTACGACTCACAAGTCTTTAAAATAGAGGAAATGAAATCAATTTACAAAAGAAATCATTTCACAATTCGGAATCAATTTAATTACTCATCAACCCCTCGTAATTCCTCTCAATGTTCCCTCAAATGCATGTACAGAATAATCAAGCATGGAGAATCAAGATTATAGAGGAATCTACTACAATATCAATCAATATGCTCAAGTGGAATCAATTCACACTTGGCGACATTCATGAAAATGAATTAAGGATGCTCATGGTGCAAAGTACATGACTCCCACTCACCTGTCAATCCGGCACAGCCCAGATACGCCTCCAAAAATCTACAGCAGGCAGTGGAGAACTTCTTCCTCTTGTTCCTTAGCTTCTTGCCCAACTGTGACATGCATTTACAATACATTTAGTCTTGTATCAAGGGCTATAATCTACGTGCCAATTATAACATAGTAAACTTTAATTGATTCAACTCCCCTGTTCCCTAAATCTTTTCTTTTCTTTCTTCTTTTTCTTTTTAATTAATTAACTCACCATTTATGTGTATTAGGGACTCCTTTGCATGAGTACAAGGTCCCTTTTTGCTTGATCTAGGCTTAATACTCTATTATAGCATGAAATCCCCTATTTTCCACCCGGATGAACAGTAACCCGAACTGACAGTGGGTTACTTCATCCCGGTTTTGATCCACTTTCAGGACTCCAAATTTGATGAAATTTTTACCTAACATTCTACACTCATAGAGAATTCTAAAGAGGTAACATGCATTGCTATCGGAGGTCGTTTGACCCCCTAAATAATTCGCCGAAGTTGGGACTTCGACACAGTTTTTCCGTAGTGCCGGAAAAATTTGTCAAAATCCGATTCTTCCTCTTTTAACCGCCTCTACAACCCTTATCCGACCCCTCTAGACTATATCCACCCTTTGTATAGCCTAATGTCATCAAAAGACTAGATAGGGACGGATATTTACCTTTTTCTTTTTGGAAATTGAGGTCCTTGCGTAGAGAAGAAGGAGATCTACACTTTTCCCTTCAGCTGGAAGTGCAACCGGGACTCCCTTCCACCTCGAATCCCTCTTCCTTCTTCTTTTTTCTTCTTCTTCTTCTCTTTTTCTTTCTCTCTGTGTCGTCTGAGAACCCTTCCCCTCTTCTCTCTGTTTCACTCCCGTGAGCCAGCTCAAACCCTCCAATTAAATCACATCAAAACACTATTCACCCTTTTTTAATATTATTAATTTTCCATTTTGCCCTTGCCACTTCGATATATCTGCAATTATGCCATTAACTTTTGATTCCTTCCAATTTTACCCTTACCACTTCAATGCATCTACAACTATGCCATTATCTTTTGATTCTTTCCTATTTTACCCCTTATATTAATTGAAAAGGACAATTCTATCCCTTTTTTTTATATATAAAAAAAATATTTTGGGGTTATTACATTGGTGACATATACATTGGTTGTCCTCTTAATCAAGGAGTGTGGAGACACTGATATATCACACAGGTGAAGTGTAGGAGTATATTTCACTGAACGTGATCAATTCCGAAACGCTCTACTGTCAGGAGATGTTTCGAGTGGATATGGGTATAAGTATCCCTCAGACCTGAGATCACCATAATGATTAGCAAGTAACTCACTGTACTTTGGTACCGGATTAGAAGAATTTCTAATTCTGGGATGGAAGGTTACTGGATGCAGTCAATTACTTGCGAAATCAATACGTGAGTCAAGATGGAATTGATCCCTCCTGGTAACAGGAGATAATACTTTGTATTTAATTTAGCAAAATTTTGGCCAGGATAATCCTTGTGATGAGTCACAGGATTTCTAAACTTGATCACATAGTAGATGTACTGATTAGAGAGTTGATAGAACTCTGAGGTCATCCTAGCATTACGAGTCAAAGGGATGAATTATACAGTAACCGTAGTCCAAGGCTTCAGAATATTTGCTTCGCATATATTTGGCCTATCCAGACATCGGGTACCATTGCTAGATGGTCACATCGATTAGTGCAGAAAGTCGTTCCTGTACTACCGGCTTAGGTTCGAATCTATGAGGTCACACATATAGAAATTTTCTGATTGATCAAGAAGGCTAATGGATGATTGAGAATCATTCAGAAATAATTTGATCAATTCGATTGACAAATTATCTTATAAAATAATTAAAGTAATTATTGGAGGATTAATTAGTAATTAGATTACTAATAAACTCAATTTGTTTGAATAAATGGACCAAGGATGAGCCAAATTGAATTGGATTCAATTTTGGGTTCAATCAGGGTTTTGACCTTGATTGGGGTCGACTCAAGCTTAGCTGGGGTCGACTCTCTCAGAGAATCCAGAGGACGACCTCTTATATTTTTTCTAGGTGGGGTCGACTCGAATCATGCTAGGATCGACTCGAGCTCTGAAGGGGTCGACTCGCTGGGAGTATTAGGGAAGAAGTTCTCTATCGTCTCAGCCGAGGTCGACCTGTGAAGCTACGGGGTCAACATGAGTCGATTTTGGAGTCGACTCAAAGAGGAAGGAGTCGACTTGAGGCGACTTGGAGTCGACTCGAGCTCGGGAAGGTCGACTCCTTCTGAAAATCCTGGAAGTTGCGGACGGGTTGAATTCAAGGGTTTCGATCCAGACTTATTTTTCAATGAAAACTGAAGGGATTTGGATCGTGGAACATGTGGGAGAATGGCTAGATGATTATCAATGGGATTTCGAATTAAATTTGAATGAAATTTGAATGAAATCAAATCAACACCATCCATTTCAAATAATCTCACCTGCATGAACCATCTAGAGTTTGAATTTTGAATTCAAACAAGATAGGATCTATCCTGTTACAACCATCCCCTTCATGCACCAACAAGATACCGGATATCTATTTGAGTTTCAAATTCAAATGATCAGATGGCGTGCCTTTAAAAAGGGATTAATTCCTTGGGTTGCAAATACAAAAAATTCAAATTTTCCATTTGGCTGACTTCCATCTCCTCTAAGTCCATCTCGCCATAGCTATTAGGGATCCCTAAAAAGCGCTTTTTAGATCAGATCTAAGTCCTCTTCAATCCCTACAAATGACTCCTCCAAGTTCTTCCAAGAAGGCGAATCAAAAGTTGATAGCATTGGGAAGATTAAAGTTCAGCAAAGGACGATCCTGCGCAAGCTAGCACTTCCGCGGGATTGGATCTCTCCAGAAGCTTTGCGTGGATTACTCGTAGAGGCCAGACAAGTGTGTGGCTACGAAGCCTAAGTATCGGATCCATTACTTTCAGATTTCATAAAGGTTTGAATCTAGATCCAAAGTTGTGTTTTGATGCGATCCGATAGAATTTGATCCGTATCCCAAGATTCTTGACTCTTCTTGATTTCTGGAAGGATGGTTCCGACCTGATTGCAGACACGACTCTTGAATATCTGTCCATTAGATCAACCTCAATTTTGGATATGTTGTAGGTCTCTGCGTTAGCTTTCCATCGGTAGGTTGTGGGTCTAGAGAGGACGTCGGAATCTCGAGATATCAACCTCCGACTGACGACTGCGCAGGGGAGGACAGGTTGATAATCCGACGGGATGGAGTTGTTTGTAGAGGTTGGTAGGGATCAAGGAGGAGAGGAAGAAGAGGGAGAAGGTGGCTGGCCTCTCGGGATAGAGGTGGTGCAGCCGGACGAAGGAGGGGGCGGCGGCCTTGGACGGCGGCCTAGGGAGAGGGGGAAGGCGTCGCAAGAAGAAAGGAGAGAAGGGAAGAGAGCTAGGGCAAAAGCCTTTCAATTAATTTTTGCATGCTGAAATAGGTGCTCACCACATCTATTTATAGGTGGCTACCTGACTCCTTAACTTGACTTGATCTAATTGAATTCAAGAAACAACTAAACCCAAAGCAACTCTAATAAAGACCAAGTCGGCTAGCCCGAGCAAGGCTATACTGAAATAAAATTAATATCAAGGACTCAAAAGCAAAAATAACCAAATGATTCTGTCCGAGGCGGTCTAGTGGATCCAACTGCATCACTCCACCACGCTTCCCTTAACCTTGTCCTCAAGATCGGAAGTCAGGGAAATGATCAAGTATCTCAGTCTTAAACTTCTATGTGGCCTGGTCTGCTGCTCTCCCCAGCCACTCCACTAGTATCTGGATTTCCAATCGTCCATCTACTCGTATTCTGCGCTTCGCCAGCACTCGAACCGGCTCCACTACCTTGTCCTCCGGTGGCTCATGTATGATTGGGACGACAGATGTCTTGGGTCCAAGCCGGGTCCTCAGAAGCGACACGTGGAACACCGGGTGAACTCTCGATGCAGTCGGCAAGTCCAAGCGATACGCCACGGGTCCAATGCGCTCCAAGATCTGAAAGGGCCCGTAGAAGCGATGAGAGAGCTTTTGGTTCGTCATAGGCCGCAGTGTCAACTGTCGATAAGGCTGCACCTTGATGTATACCCAGTCGCCCACCTCGTATACTGGATCTCTATGCTTCCGATCATGCAGCTGCTTCATCCTGTTCTGCGCAGTTGTTATGTGGAACTTTAACCGCCGCAAGGTAGCGTTGCGGTCTAAGAGCTCAAAATCTACCTTTGTCCGGTCCGCATGTGACAGTGGATCATAGACTCGCAGTGTCGGTGGTACTCGTCCATACACCGCCTCAAAGGGTGTCATCCCTATGGCTGAGTGGAAAGCGGTGTTGTATGAATACTCAGCCTAAGGTAAATAAGAAAGCCACTCTCGGGGCCGATCACCAATCATACAGCGCAAGTACTGCTCGATGCAGCGGTTTACCACCTCCATCTGCCCATCGGTATGAGGGTGGTAAGCCGAACTCATGGCAAGCTTCGTCCCTTACTGTTTGAAGTAAGTCTGCCAGATTGCGCTAACAAAAATGCGGTCACGATCAGAAACAATAGTCCGAGGCATACCATGTAATCGAGCAACGTCCCGTATGTAGACCTCTGCCACCCGTCGAGCAGAAAATGGATCTGCGAGCGCCGAAAAGTGGGCATACTTGCTGAGGCGGTCCACAACGACCATGATCACTGAATACCCTCGAACTAATAACAGCCCCTCAATGAAGTCCATCAACACATCCTCCCAAACCTGATCAGGAATCGGTAAAGGCTGAAGTAGACCCGCAGGTCGCAGTGAATCCGCCTTCGCCCTTTGGCACACATCGCATTGCTGTATATAAGATCTGACTGCTGTCTTCATGCCTACCCACGTACAGCTCTGGCTCAGCCTCTTGTAAGTCCTGAAAAATCCCTCGTGTCCAGCAAAAGGAGTATCATGGAAGTGCTGGATCAATACCTGCCATAAGGTTGAATCGGTGGGCATGCGGATCAACCCGTGGTCCAGAATCAACCCATCTCGGTCCTCCATGTCACGCCCCCGCCTCTGCGAGGCACGTGAGGCACCTAGTGCTCACGTGGGGGCCATATGAGGGGAGAACATGGGGCTCCCCTGCCAGATATTGTCCGGTTCTAGGGCTTCATGCAAACGTCCTTCACCCCTCCCCGGTTTTGTTTTCCACCCAAAACGCGTCTGCAGAATTTGGAGACACCCGCCTCATATGCCCAGGCTCGCTCTGGAACGAGTCTTTCCGATGTGGGACTATTGGGCCTCACACTCCATCTCGGGGTGACTGCTCGGGTCTGCTGCCAACTCCCTCTGGATCTATACTAGGTCCGGATCCCGGCATGTGGCAGTCCTCAAGTTTGAAATAAAAAGGAAAACCGGCGAAGTCAAAGCCGCTAACTCGCCGGACTCGGGTTGGCGCGATAGTGCATCTGCCACTCGATTTTCTGCGCCCTTTTTGTACACCATCTCATAGTCATAGCCGAGAAGCTTCGACACCCATCTCTGCTGGGCTGGAGTATGTATGCGCTGCTCAAGAAAAAATGGGAGGCTCTGTTGATCAGTCTGAACGATAAATCGGCGGTCGATAAGGTACGGCCTCCACTTTGTGACTGCATGGATGACCGCCATCATCTTCCTCTCATATGTGGACAGCGAGCGGGTCCTAGGGGACAACGCCTTGCTCATAAAAGCAATTGGCCGTCCCTCCTGCATCAAAACAGCACCAATGCCGGCACCGGAAGCATCGCACTCGACTACAAACGGTTTGGCGAAATCGGGTAGCGCCAAAAACGGGGCTGTCGTCATGGCTTCCTTGAGCTTCTCGAACGCTTCCGTCACTGCCTCGATCCATCTAAACTCATCCTTTCGCAGTAGCAGGGTCAGTGGCGCGGCGATCTTTCCATATCCCTCCACAAACCGGCGGTAATAACCGGTTAGGCCCAAAAATCCTCGCAGCTCCTTTTGGTTCTTGGGCAGCGGCCACTCAGTCATGCAATGTATCTTTGCTTGGTCTGGCTCCACACCTGCAGCAGAGATGACATGGCCTAGGTACTTGACCTTCGGCTCGGCCCATAGGTACTTGGATCGCTTCACCTTCAATTGATTTCTGCGCAGAATTTTAAGCACTTCCTCCAAGTGCTCTAGGTGCTCCTGCCATGAACGACTGTAAACCAGTATGTCATCGAAGAATACAAGGACATACCGTCGTAGTAATGGTCTGAATATGTCATTCATGAGCCCCTGAAATGTCGCTGGTGCATTGGTGAGGCCGAACGGCATCACCCGGAACTCATAATGGCCATCGTGTGTCCGAAACGCCGTCTTGTGCACATCTTCGGGCCTGACACGGATTTGGTGGTATCCGGCACAGAGATCAAGTTTGCTGAAGTAGGCCGCACCAGCAAGCTCATCCAACAGCTCCTTTATGACTGGAATCGGATACCGGTCCTTAACGGTGATCGCGTTAAGTGCCCGGTAGTCGACGCAGAATCGCCACATCCCGTCCTTCTTGTGTACCAGCAGCACTGGCGATGAATATTTGCTTCTACTAGGCTGAACTTCTACTGGGCTGAATGACGCCGCTCTCCAACATCTCTCGTACCATCTTTGAGATCTCCTCCTTCTGAATGTGCGGGTAGCGGTAAGGCCTCACATTCGCCGGTTCCGCTTCCGGTACAATCTCTATGTGATGATCATGCTCCCTCTCAGGTGGAAGGTCATGAGGCTCCTCAAATAAATCAGCGAACCCCTGTAAGAGATCAGCCAAATCAGTAGATATACCTGCCTCCGTCGTGGTCTCCGTCAACAGAGGTAAGAGCTGCATCAAGTAGCTGCGTGCGCCGGGTCCGGGCAAGCCGACTAGGGGCTGAAGTGCAGCTTTTGGACTAAGCCGAATGCCATCCAATCTAACTCGCCGTCCGCTCCGTCTGAAAGTCACCCACATCTCGGCGATGTCGAATGTAACCGGGCCAAGACTCTGCAGCCACTGCATACCAAGGACCAAATCAGCTCCTCGTAATGCCAACGGGTAGAGATCGAGCTTGAATTGGCTGCCCTGGAACGTCAAAGTGATGCCTCGGCATATGCCCTCCGCCCTCAACGTGGTTCCATCATCCAATGCCACATCGAAGCCCAATGTCGGCTCTGCTATGAGACCGATTTGTTTGACGAGCCTCTCGTCCAAAAAATTGTGGGTGCTGCCCGTATCTATGAGGATACGCACCACACGTCGTTTGATCATGCCGTCCACGCGTAGCGTTTTCGGTGTCGCTGATCCGGAGTAGGCATGCAATGAAATATGAGGTGGCACGTCCTCTTCCTCGGCCTCTAAATCTTGGGGCTCGTCCTCAGCAATCTCATCACCATCTTTAGCCACGGCCTCGTCCTCCAATCCTTCGATCAATATCACCGCTCCGACGGGCCGCGCACACCGGTGTCCCGGTGTAAACTTCTCGTCGCAGCGAAAACATAGGCCTTTTGCTTGACGTTCCTCCACTTGTGCCGGTGTCAAGGTCCTCTCCGGTGGACGCTCAACCCTCTTGATGTCACCTGACAAGCGAAGAGGGGTCCTCGGCCCTGTGTTGGCTGCTGCAGCCGTCGGCGCTCTCGGCTGGCCGATGGAGCCCCCTGCGGTTTGGCCAGCCCGGGGGTTGGTCCAGCTGCCCCATGCCGCTGCTCGAGTGGTCTTGATCTTCTCTTCCACCATCAGGGCCAAGGCAAAGGCATCCTCCAGCGATTGTGGCTGCAAAGTCCTCACCTCGGCTTGAATGTCGATACGAAGTCCTCCGAGGTATACGTTTTTCAGCGCGGAGTTGCTCCATCCCACCACTCGGTTGCTGATCCTCTCAAACTCCTCTTAAAAGGATCTAATAGTAGTCTTTTGGGTGACCCTTGATAGCATAGACTGGAAGTCATCGTACTCGGTAGGGCCGAAATGCCGACAAATTGCTGCAGAAAAATCCTCCCAACCGTCGAAAGGTCGGGCTCGGTCGGCGGTTTGAAACCATCGCAGGGCGGTCTCTTCTAGGTGGAAAGATGAGATCAGTACCTTTTGGTCCTCCACTGTGCCATGGTAGTGAAAGAACCGCTCAGCTCGATACACCCAATCGAGAGGATCGCCGTCTTTAAACTTGGGAAATTTTAGCCTAAGAGTCAGTCCGTGATTTCCTCCCTCTCGATCTCCATTACGGTCCCGATCTTGTTCATATCCTCGGCGTGGGTACTCCCCCACACGCTGGTTCCTCATCTGAAAATTCTGGATGGGATCATCCTCCATATCCGACCCGTCGTCGATGCCAATCGGGCTCATCTCCCGAGCCCTAGCGCGTGCGCCAATCGGTATGAGCTCGGGTCGGGGTCTAGGTTGATCTTCTCCTTGGTCCAGCTGCATCTCCTCTGGTGGGTTGGGAAGGAGAGGCTCACGAGGAGGGGGTCCCCTCCGTCCTGGTCGTCCACAGGTAGGGGCCGGAGATTCCATCCGGGTTCGACGCGGAGCTTCCCCCGGTGGAGTTTCTTGCCGCTGATTTAGCAATAGTTGCAACATCATCTCGATATGGCGTTGTGTGGTATCCATCTTCTCCATCAATTGCTGTTGGCTCTGCTGCATAGTTGTTTGATTCCCACGCAAGAACTCCAAGAGACGGTCGGTGGAATCAAGATCGGGTCTCAGGTTCGCCGAGGCCGCGGGTGATCGCGAGCCTTCTTGATGTGGGTCGACGCCCTTTGAAGATGCCGCTTCTTGCTGCTTCGAGGTTGTAGAGCGGGTGTTCACCATCTTCCAAGGCCAAGGATTGAACTGCTCTGATACCAAATTGATGCGATCCGATAGAATTTGATTTGTATCCCAAGATTCTTGATTTGTAGGAGGGTGGTTCCGACCTGATTGCGGACATGACTCCTGAAGATCTGTCCGTCAGATCGATCTTAATTTTGGATATGTTGTAGGTCTCCGTGTTAGCTTTCCAGCGGTAGGTCGTAGTCTAGAGAGAACGTCGGGATCTCAAGATATCAGCCTCCAACTGACGACTGCGCAGGGGAGGACGGGTTGATAATCCAACGGGATGGAGTTGTTTGTAGAGGCTGGTAGGGATCAAGGAGGAGAGGAAGAAGAGGGAGAAGGTGGCTGGCCTCTCGGGACAGAGGCGGTGCAGCCGGACGAAGGAGGGGGCGGCGGCCTTGGACAGCGGCCTAGGGAGAGGGGGAAGGCGTCGCAAGAAGAGAGGAGAGAAGGAAAGAGAGCTAGGGCAAAAGCCTTTCAATTAATTTTTGCATACTGAAATAGGTGCTCACCACATCTATTTATAGGTGGCTACCTGACCCCTTAACTTGACTTGATCTAATTTAATTCAAGAAACAACTAAACCCAAAGCGACTCTAATAAAGACCAAGTCGGCTAGCCCGAGTAAGGCTATGCTGAAATAAAATTAACATCAAGGACTCAAAAGCAAAAATAACCAAATGATTTAGTCCGAGGCGGTCTAGTGGATCCAACCGCATCATGTTTCTTATAGGTTCTAATCCCCGAAGGTTAAATCTCTTTTGGGGTTCTTCATAGAGTAATCTTCAGAGCCTATTCGATGGGCATTCGAAGATTAGTTGGGTGTTAGATTAATTAAGTTTAGAACTTAATTAATAATCTCATTTCAGATCTGAAATTGTTCATGCAATGATTTTAGCATAATCGTTTGAACGATTCCGGCATATTGATCCTGAATACTTGTAGTGGTACTTTGAAATTTGATTTCTTATGCATGCTAGAATTAAAATGTTTAATTCGGTTTTTCCGCATTTCAAAATTAAAAGAACTACTTGTGGCTTGATCCTTCTTGAGAAGGGGTACGTAGGCAACCCGAATAAGTACAGCCATTGATTTTGAAAAATTTTAAATTTCAGCATGCTATCACTACTAGCATGATAGGTTCGCTTTCACTTTCTTGGACTCCAAATCAAGTAACTAAAGGAAGGCATTTTCATTAACCAATCCAAATGCATAAAGAATTTGCTTAAAGGTTTGAAATGAAAAATGCAAAACCAATTGGAACCCTAATGAGTCCATCAACTAAGATAAACAAAGATGAAAATAGTAAGCCCATAGATGATAGAAAATATCGAGGTATGATTGGCTCTTTACTCTATTTAACTGCTTGTAGATAGGATATTATATTTATTATTTGTATGTGTGCTAGATTTCATTCACGTCCAAAAGAATCTCACATGATTGCCGTGAAATGTATTTTTTGATATTTATTGGACACTCAAAACTTAGAATTGTGGTATCCTAAAAATGTTTCTTTTGATCTTATTGGTTTCTCCGATGCGGATTTTGCGAGTTGTAAAATTGATCGAAAAAGTACTAGTGGCTCTTGTTAATTTTTTGGACATTCTCTAGTATCTTGGTTTAGTAAAAAAACAAAATTCGATAGCTTTATCTACGTTCGAAGCTGAATATATTGCCACCTGTAGTTGTTGTGCTCAAATTTTATGGATGAAACAACAATTAGAAAATTATGAATTTCATTTCTCTCATATTCCTATTAAATATGATAATATTAGTGCAATTAATTTAACTAAAAATCCTATTCAACATTCTAGAACCAAACATATTGAAATTAAACATCATTTTATAAGAGATTATGTTCAAAAAGGGGATATTGAACTTAAATTTATTAGTATTGATTATCAATTGGCGGATATTTTTACAAAACCTCTTAGCGAAGAAATATTTTGTTATATTAGGAGAGAACTCGGTATGTCCAATCCTTGTGAAAAATGATATTTTTTTATCCTATATATATAGATAGGGGGAGATATTGTGCATAACTTTGAGTCTTATCAATCTCTCTATATCTTGATGAATTAGAATTCATGTTATTCTCTTTTCATGTGCTAAAATGCAATAATTTAGGGTGAGAATAAATGTCATCAAATAAGATTGATTCATGAACAATTATTTGATTTACTTTGCTCTCACATCTATATTTTTTTAGATTTGATATTTCTTTTTGTTGATGCCAAAAGGGAGAGAAGATATATGATTAATACCAAGAGATACTATTTAAACATAATAATAATAATAATATATAAGTTTGCATCTATTGTTTGTCATCATCAAAAAGGGGAAGATTGTTAATTTTATGGTTTCAATGGTTTACTATTTGATTTTGATGATAACAAACAAGTGAATTTAGTTCATTATTATGATTATAGCAAACAAATAAAAATTAGGAATTGAGATTTCTTTTGAAGGCAAATGCTAGAATTCTAAATACGTATTAGTATTTTCAGCATAACTTTTTATTAAAATATAATATTAATACAATTCTTGATGATCTAGAAAGAAGTCATATTTATATAAAACTTTTATATTCAATATATTTTTAAATTTGAACTTTAGCTATGAATAATAGAGTCTACAATCTATTTATCCATAGCTGTAATTCAGGCTAATATATGTTTACTCTTTTAGCTGTATCTTTTCAACCAAATATCTTTTTGAAATTATTCTTATCAGATTGCAAAGTTATTTAAAGGGATACAGCTTTTATATTAAATATATTTTCAAATTTGAACGTTAGTTGTGAGTAATAGGGTCTGCAATTTATCTATCTGTAGCTATAATTTAGGCTGACATATGTTTACTCCTTTAGCTGTAAATTTTTAACCAAATATTCTTTTGAAATAATTATTATTAGGTTGGACAGATAACTTAAACATATACAACTTTCATATTAAATATATTTTCAAATTTGAATGTTAACTATGAGTAATAGGGTCTGTAATTTATCTATCTATAGATGTAATTCAGGTTGACATATGTTTACTCTTTTAGCTATAACTTTTCAACAAAATGTCCTTTTGAGATTATTCTTATCATGTTAGAAAGATAACTTAAAGGGCTACAACTTTGTCTGTAGACACTAAGTCAAATTCAGCTTTTTGATTTATCAAAAAGGTGCTGCAAAGTAGGAAACCAAATCTGACCCAAATCTGCCTACATTAAATGTGTTGAAAAAGGATTTCCAAAGCTTCAAATTATTTCAAACAGAAAAATGGCTTCTTAGGCTTATAAAAGGAGGTTCATACCTCATATTGCAGCAAAAGGAAAAAATAAAAGAAGAGATTTCCATAGAGAATTGAAGAGAAATTAAGAGAGTATTATGCTTACAAGTAAAAAAGCCTTTCTTGTTGAAAAATTGAGTGTAGTGCTTTCATTCTTATTATTTTGATTAAGTATTGTAAGAGAGTTGTTGAATTCTTGTTAGCTTGAGTGATAGAGAGGATTGCTTGGGAGGATCATACTCTAGATAAAAAAAGAAGTGTTTAAGGGAGTAGATCAACCAAGGGTTAGCTCGGATATCACCAAGTGTAAAGGTTGCTTACACGAAGTCAAGAGGTTTGTAAAGCTTTGGATAAGCATAGTGGATTAAATCTTGAGTTGGAGTCTCGGAGAGTGGATGTAGGCTCACAAAGAGACCGAACCACTATAAATCATCGCATATTATTTTTTTTTTTCACTCTTTATTTTTTCATACTTAGTTGCATATTTGTGATTATTACTTACTATACTTGTTGCATCTAGTTTATTTCATTAGATTTAAAAACTTGAGGAGATTTAATTTTATTTTTGCAAAATTTTATAAACCCAATTCACCTTCCCTCTTGGGTTGCCTACTTGGGCCAACAGACTCGAACTTGTTATTATTTTGCTATTTTCTATCTTTCTTCTACAATCATTGTGGAGTTAGCTATCTCAGTTCGGGGCTTATCTTGTTTGATGACAGGGGTCAACGTAATATTTTCAAGGGTTGACTCATCAACGGATTGAGATTTACTACCTTTTGTCTTTCCACTATGGTCATTCAAGGGTTGACTCACTTGTTTCTGGGGTCGACTTTTCTTTGACTAGAGTTGGCTCATATTTCTCAGAGGTCGACTCGCCAATGTATTAAAATTTCTAGCTCTCTGTCTTTTCTCCAAGGCTATTCAAGAGCCGACTCATTTATTTCTAGGGTCGGCTCATGTTAGGCTGGAGTCGGCTCGTATTTTTCATGGGTCAAGTCGCCAATATGATAAATTTTACAGCTTTTTGTCTGTCTTCTGAGACTATTCTAGGGTCGACTCAAGATTTGCTGGAGTCGACTTGCAAAAGCTTATCAATCAGTAACAGTGTGCCAGGGTCAACTCATTGCAAACTGAGGGTTGAATCTTCAGAAAGCTCAAAACAAAATTTTATGTATTTGCATGTGAGCTTCCAAGAATTACTTTGAGGTCTTTTTGGAGTTGTATTTCTTGTTGTAGAGCTTCAAATAAATAATCTTTATTAGAGAGTTATTGAAGGCTTTCTTTTTGATTTTCTGAAATCAATCAAGCATACTCGAGGTAATAGATTAGCAATCCATTTACTCAATTATTTTGCATCATCAAAATCAACCCTTTAGGGTCAATAGATCCAAACTTTCAGTCCTCCCCAAAAACAACCTAATATTGATTAGGACCTCTATTCTATGAGATTACAAGGCTAAGGAGTGACCTCGAAGGTTTGAACTTCCGGTCCTCCACGAGAAGGCTCGGATGGGAAGACGCACACCTGGCCTAATCAACCAAGTGCTAGCTATCCAATAACCCAATCGATTGAAGATCTGACAAGTCGAATTCCTATAACCCAACCTCTTCAGGCTAGAAATGGAGAACCTGGGATTAGAAACCGACCTCAAGCGATGACTTCGGAAAGACTTCAAGTCCAGTACCTCGGCCTAATAGTACTGAGAGCAAGGGAAAAGGTCTGAGCTAACCACAAACACTTTGAGCCTCCCAAAGCCTACTCCTAAAGGCACTTTGGGCTCACTAAACCGAGCTCAATGACCACAAGATGATCTGAAATACTTGGGTACAAAATCAAACACTCGGACACCACAAAAGAAATAAGGTGCGAGCAGAAATAAATTTGCTTTAATTAATATTCAAAATGTTCGATTGCAGAATAGGTTAACTTGGAGATTGAACAGACTTCATTACAAAAAAAGAAGGTCAAGCTTGTCATTCTACATGATTGACAAGAAAAGAACCTACAACAAGACCAAGGAGATTAAGCACAATAAGAAGAAAAATTATAGGAGTCTTGAAGGCCTACTCTTTGGGGCTTGGGAGAGGAAGCTCGATCACAGCATCCGAAGGCGGAAGCTCTACAACATTTTTTTCTTACTCCTACTCTCTAGCACCATCCTCTTTCTCTTCAGCGTCATTGTCACCATCCACTCTAGAAGGGCTGAGGCTGCTGAGGTCGACCTTGGGGAAGAACTTTGCCACTTTGTTTTTCATTCGTTGTAGCCCTAAACAAGTCAACCATGTTGTCAGTGAGCTTTGCATGATACTCCATCAAGGCCTTGTACTCGAAGGGCCTTCTCCTCACCCATGGCAACTTGATGGTTGGCTGCCTATAGCTCTTGCTCAGCTTCAGCAGCTCGGAGCTCAGCCATCTCCACCTGGCCTTCTACAACCTCTAGTTTGCCCTTTGCGGCCTTCATCTTGGCCTGCAGCTCAGTTGCTTCCGATTGGCCTCGTGCTTCAACTTGTACAGCACCGACTCAAGCTTCATAGCCCGACAAGAGATTGCTACATAGTATTTTGTTGCCCAGAGGTGCAGCCCAAGGGGGGGGGGGGGGGGTGAATTGGGTCTCTAAAAAAAATTATTAACGTCGTATGGAGAGTATGAGTTACTAATATCTTATAGATTCAGCAGCGGAAATGAGATTGCACAAATATGACAGTAAATAAAAGTTAGAAATGTAGTAAGGAATATGCAGAGGAAAGAAAGAGAAGAATCGCAATCACAAACACCAAGGTTTATAGTGGTTCGGTGCACTCCCAGCACCTACGTCCACTCCTCAAGCCTAGCTTGAGATTTTCACTATAACCCAGCAGATTACAGCTTGATTGTTTTTCGGGCTCACAATCAAAAATTCAGTTGGTTTTCTCAGGCAACCAACCGAAAGCCTTTTGTTTTTTGGGATCACAAACAACCCAGTTGATTTTCAGACAAACCAACCAAAAACTTTACACCGTTTATTTTTCCGGGCTCACAAACAACCCAGTTGGTTTTCAGATGAACCAACCAAAACTATCACCCTTGCTGAATACACCTGATTCAGCAACTCCAATCAAGGCTTGGAAGAGCCTTTACAAGTTTCAAATCAATGAAACTGTTACAGCAGCAATTAATCCAACTAAAAGAATGCTGTAACTTGAGAACTTAAAGCTTCAGAGCATATAAAAAATAAAACAATGAAAGCAAAAAGCTGAAGCCGATGAAGTAGTTTGCTGTGGAAGGATGTTCCAATGTCTGAACAGTAGCTCTTCACGATGCAGTGAGAAACTTCGACGGATCTCGTCACAAGAGAAAGTTTATGATTACAGTGCTGGTGAGGAAGATGAACTGTTAAGCTTTTCTTCTCTTTTTCTCAGCGGAAACTTTTTGTTTTCAATGGAATCTGTTTTCTTTCCTTGTTGTTTCCATTCTGAGGTTTCCTCCTATTTATAGACAAATTCTTCGGCAGGATTTGAATTCCTTTCTTCTCGTTCTGATGAGAATCTTTTTCTGTTACAGAAGAAGACAAAAATCATTCACAGCTTCCCGTTGTGGTCCCAGCAGTACAAGGGTCGACTCATGTATCTCAGGGGTCGACTCATGTTCTTTCTGGATCGGCACTTCAAATTGTGGAGAGAGCTTTTGCTGTGTCAACTTCAAAGGGTCGACTCTTAATTCTTAAGGGTCGGCTCATCTTCATCAGGAGTCGCCTCTTTAAACACAAGGGTCGGCTCACGCTTTAGTTTTTCGGCCGGCGCTGAGACTAAGCATGGGTCGACTCTTCAAATGCAAGGGTCGACTCTTCAATTTCGGAGGTCGACTTATTTTGAACAAGGGTCGACTCTTCAAGCTTTTCTCGGGCGATAAAAAACTTTCTGTTTACTACACAAGGGTCGACTCATGTTTTGCGGGGGTCGACTCTTTGACTGTGTTCCTTGAATAAAACTTATTAGAATCAACTTAAACTTGTCCTTTTTGCTTAGAAGTTGACTCAAGTCTTTCAAACAGAAAACTTTAGACTTCTTCTCTGATCTCCATGGACTAGATTAAGATCAATTCCTTTTAGAACATGTCCAATGAGATATTTGCGAAGAACTTAAGATTTTGCAGTGCTTCAATGAACACAAGGGTAACTATTATCAGAAGAAACTTCAACCAACCAATAAAAAAAACTTCTTACAAGATGCGAACCTATGGCACATCTTCTCAATAATCAGATGGAGAAAGACAGCTTTTAATGGGTGTAAGAGAAGAAGCTAAACATCAAAAATAAAACAAAAACTTTTCAAAGTTTCAAACAACCAAGTTTTCTTTTTTTTATCTTTCCTTTCCTTCCGAAATAGCGGATGCCAGCCATTAATTACAGAGAGGACTGAGAGTAGAAATGGAGCAGCTTTGTTCAGCTTAGTTTGGCTCTCACAATTACATCATCCATGATGGAATTAATTCTCCTCCTTCTGATCCCAAAGAGGCCCCATATTCTGTTCTTGAATAGTCTGGTAATAATGGTGCACGAGATCATGAGGCATCATAATTATTATGAGGCTTTTTTTTTGTTTTCAGGGATAAAACAGCAGATTAAAAAAAAAAACTAAAACAACATAATTAT
Organism: Phoenix dactylifera; assembly: GCF_051530095.1. Taxonomy (NCBI): domain Eukaryota; kingdom Viridiplantae; phylum Streptophyta; class Magnoliopsida; order Arecales; family Arecaceae; genus Phoenix; species Phoenix dactylifera. The sequence goes on from NC_143191.1 coordinate 15,878,453, forward strand.
ACACCCTCAACTGGTGAACAAATTTTCCTACAGGATTCTAAATGCATAATCTAGGAAAGTCATTAGATATGTTCACAGCAAGCAGTTATGCAGCTTAACGGAGAGTATGAGGATCACTTACCTCAGACGACGGCGATGTCGACGGCGGCGGAGTAGCTAGGGCTCGCGCGGGATGGAGGTGAGATGTCGGCGCGCAGCTAGGGCATCGACCGACAGAGGATGAGGAGACGGGGCCGGGCGAGCGTTAAAGACAAGAAACAAAAAAAAGAGTTGGAGGAGGAGGAGGAGGAGTAGGAGGCTTACCTCAGACGACGGCGAGGTCGACGGCGGCGGAAAAGCGGAATCTTCGATCGCAGATCGGGGCTAGGGATGGAGGTGAGATCAGTTAGAGGACGAGGAGGAGGAGGAGGAGGATGAGGAGAAGAAGGAGGCTTACCTCAGATGAGGGCGAGGTCGACGGCAGCGGGGAAGTCGGCGATGGTGGTGAGAAGTCGGCCGGGTGATGGAGCTAGGGCATCGAGCGATAGAAAATGAGGAGAGGGGGCCGGGCGAGCGGTTGGGGGGTTTTATGTTTTCTAACGACGCTTTTTAGCGTCGTCGTTTCTAAAAGTTTTAACGACGCTTTAGAGCGTCGTTGTTTCTGGAGATTAACCGACGCTAGGAAAAAGCGTCGGCAAAGGTTGGGTCGAGCCAAACTTTACCGATGCTTTACCCTAGCGTCGGGAAAAGAAAGTCGCCAAAACCCACATTTGTTGTAGTGATTCTTCTGATTTTCTTGACTTATAAAACTTCACAATTAAGCCAATATCATTAGTACACAACATGATCTCAAGTATTTTGTGATCATCAAAATTCATCCTTTAGGGTTGACATATTCATATACCAAAGCTATTACGTTGGCCTTCTACAAATAAAGATAAGGTTAGTGAAAGAATCAAGGTTCTAAAAAAACTAAAGGGCCACAACATAGAAACAAACCTTGACGACCATCCTGAATGCCATGCAAAGGAAGGTGTCAGTTGTACAATTTGATAGTTTTGACCCTATCCTCAAGGAGGACAATCCTTTAGTCCAACTCTCAGGCAACTCGAAGAGTTTGCCAACTTGATGTTGTTGAGCTTCACCGACCAACCAGGCTCATGCACCTTGGCCTTCGGCATGTTGAGGAGGAAGAGATGGAATAACTTCCACCTTGGGATGCACCTTCGCCCGAGGGGCTTCGACTGCATCTTGGACCTCTTGAGAGGTCGAAGCAATATGGATCTTCTTAGTAGGGGGAGCATCCCTACGGTCACCATTCACCCTATTCTTGGGGTTAGTAGCCTTCTTAAGCAATGCTGGATCTAAGCTGCAGATATCTACACAATAAAAAAGAAGCAAATTAGATAGCTTGTACTGATTACAACTCATATAACAAAAAGAAAAAGAAGGTCATTACCGTTGGGCTTGGGTAGGCTCAAACTAATGCTCACTAGAGTCTACTCGATTGGCTAAAAGTTTCCATACAGAAGGAACCTCGGTTCGACATTGATCGTCTAGTACCTTTTGCTTCTCATCGGACAGACTAGGGGTCTGATTCAAAGCTTTCCTGGGCAACCCCCGTATCATGTTAAAGCCCCAAGACTGCTCAGACAACATGAAAAAGTAGCCACCCTTTCATTCGTGGACTGAAGAGGGACCACCCTTGATCAACTAGCAACCCTTCTGAGCTAAGAAGTACCACCAGCCATGCTCCTTGGGGTGCTCTTTCAAAACGTATAGAGCTCTGAAGAGCTCAACGGTGAGCTAGATACCATGTAGAGTAGAGAAGGACAAGAACTAAACTATAATCCTCCAAGAGCTGGGGACTAGTTGGGCAGGCACCAAGTGGTATCGATCTAAAAGCTGACCTATGAAAAATAAAGGGGAAATCTCATCCCTTCCTTCAAAGTGTCCTTGTCCAGGCAGAGTTGAGCTGGAAGACAACTAGAGGCTCTTTCATTAGGTCTCGATAGCCTTAAAAAGAAGCTACGAGGAATAAAAAAAAGATATCCTAATCCTATCTAAATTTATTTGTTGCCCTGCAGCCCAAGAGGGGGATAAATTGGATTTTTTAAAACTTTTCTTCTAAGTACAGCGGAATAAAATAATTCTTAAGTAAATGACTGAAATATAAATGCAATAATCAAAGTAAGCAATGCACACACACAAATACAAAGGTTTTATAGTGGTTCAGTGCTATCCTGCACCTACATCCACTCCCCAAGACCTCTTAAAAATTTTCACTATAAGCCTTTCTAATTATAGTGCGGTTGTTTACCGAGTTCACAATCCAATTTGTTATTTTTCCGGGATCATAACGAACCCAGTTGGTTTCTTCCCAAAGGCTCACCAACTAAAATCTTTTACACAATCTAATTCAGGTTTAGATTAAACCTCCCCCAAGTTTCAATACTTAAAACTTGTTACAAGAATGATATGAAAGGATTAGAACATATAAATTATTACTCGAAAAATTAAATGCACAAACTCAGAAAAAAATGAGCAATAAATTTGTTGCTGGCACTTTGAATGAAATTGATGAAGATCCGCTAACTTCCAGAGCTAAGAACTTGATCTTGATTGCTGAAATGTATGCTTTGAATGCTTCAAACTTGAATGCACACTTCTTGCTCTATCTTCGATGGCTCTCTTAATAATTTGAATTTGAGGTTGTTGAGCCTTTTTTCCTCTCCTGTAATCTTCTTAATCCAAGTATAGTTCTCTTGTATTTATGGCTTCTGAGGATGAGGGAACACTCTCCTAGCCCTTAGACTCCAAGAACTAGCCGTTAGAAACAATTTTTCTCTGTTTTCACACTCTGCAAAAGTAGCCGTTACGCCTTCTAGCAAAATTGGAGTCAGCTCTTGAAGACCTGAAGTCGGCTCGGCTGAGTCGGGAGCCGACTCGAGCTCGGGCTCTTCAAAATTGAATTTTTGTCTTTCTTTGAGAGAGTCGACTCACGGACTGTTGGAGTCAGCTCGTCTACTGTTCATTAAAAACTATGTTTCTGCCTTTCACTAAGGGAGTCGATGCATGGACTGCTGGAGTCGACTCGAGCTCTGTGCCAAAGTTACTATTTGTGCCAGAGTTGACTCGAGGCTTCCAAGAGTCAGCTCCTTGACTATTCTTTTAGCTTTCTCTTTGAAAATCATCAGATCTCTTGCTATGCTGGCTACAAAATAACATTTTTCTTACAATATAAACATTAGTAATTATACCACAAAGTTTTGTGATCATCAAAATCAATTCTAGGATCAAGACTATTTGGTCCAAGATATTCTCCTCGGCATTACGACCATAAGGGGTGACTAATGGGGCTGTCTTCGAGCTAGAGGAGGATGAGCCCAAAGAACCCAACCTAAAGTTGGAGCTGGACGACAAGCTTACCAGTAAGCCACTAGACATGGCTCGTTTATCAGCTCATATTGTTATTCTACTCTTTAGATCTTCTTTCTTTACTCTTCTATTCTACCAAAGCTCTACCTGACTTAGGCATCGAACTATCTCCCATCGGATCGGTTCCGACCTTTGATCTTCTCTTTGCTTGCAAGTTGAACTCCCTCTCTGAGCGGATCTATATTGATTGTCAAATCTCCATCTTCATTAGACTGGTTTTGGTGGCAGCATAATCCATCATTAGTTGTCATCCCTCTCCTAAGCTTACCAACCCTAAAAATACTAGACGCAACTCATTGTAAGAATGCATCATCCAAATTCCTTTATTGTGTGAAATATGTATTCCAAGAAAATGGCATTGTGCTATTAATCATGTATAGCAAATGGACAATGGTTGTATCTTTCATGCGAGAGAAGGATTCACATTGCTTTACACGAATCCATCATTAGATCGCACAACGGTCAATTCAAGACCAATGCAAATGGATGAATGAGGAAGTTCGGAGTGTTTTGAGATCTATGGTGTGAACCAATAGTTGATGTTGCAAGAGAAAATCAATTACTCTTTCGCGTGAAAGACAAAACCCAAATGCATAGCAAACATGGAAATCAACTTAACATGGATATTTGATTCCATCGAGGCCGTATTATAGGAAGAAAAACTTGGCATTAGGGTGTTTTGATGGCATTCAAGCTTGTTCCAAGTTAGATAAAGAGCTACCTATTTCTTAACAAGTAGCGCTATTTCTTTGTACCACCTCCTAGACCTGAAAATGGTTGAAACCTGACTCGACTGTAAACCTAAGCTAATGACCCGAGCTCAATCCTACACGGTGTCACGCCGTCTTAGTCGTGTCGGCTTTGGTTCCATACCCAACACGTGGAAGGATCAGCCTAGGGTCGACAACCTCCTGCGGCGAACTTCTCCGGCGCCTTGAACTCTCCTTCCGGCACCTCTGCCTCCCTCTCCTCCGTTCACTTCCGTCTCTGTGGCTCCTCCACCCATCCTCATCGCCGGCGACTATCTCCTCCGGCTTCATCAAGAGAAGGTATCCCGGTTCACTCTTTCTTCGATTTTTTTTTTCTTGTATGTTTGTTTGTTGGTTAGCGATCTTGAGAAAGATGTTGGGATTTCACATAGTACCTTGTGATATAGGTCAAATTTGTTAAAGGAGATATATAGTTTTTAATAAAATAGCGATCTCTCAGTACGACCTAGTTTGACGGATGAATGCATTTCTGGGGCTGTTTGTATTTTTTAAATCTCAAATGATGATAATGATCTGTAGGATAATGATTTTGTACCACTTTTTTTTTTCAACCTAATTTTTAAATTTTTGCCTAGATATGGGTAATTTGTTGTCATGTGGGATCATTCTGGTACAAATCATTGATCATAAATTTATCGAAGAATCTATGAGTCAGTTAGGATGTGTTTTGTCTTGCATATTCTTGTAAGTACTTCTAGGAAGACTTCTGTTTTCTTGTGGCTATCTATAATTTAAGTTCTACTTCTGTTTGGGTGCTATCTATGGAAGGCTTATGATTTGTGGGTGGCTGCATTAGTCGCTGCATCTTTTTGTTGATCGTCAACCTCTTTTATAAGCTTGACTTGGACGGATCAAGGTATGATCTGTCAAAGTTTTAAATGTTGTTACTACTGGCCATTGACCTGACATCAATCCCATGACTTTGCATTGAATTCCTAGCTGAGGTAGCACTATACAAAAATGAATTCCTTCCATGAAACTTAGAGCACGAGTTTGTGGGTAGGGTACCTAACTTATTGGATTTGTATATGCTATTAAGAAGACATGTTTCATCTATTTGGGCATGCTCATTTACTGGGAAAACACTTGTACGTTTGTATGAAAGCAAGGGAAGGAAACTGAAAACTTCACAAAAATATCGCTTATAAACTCTGTAGAGAGTTGAATGCATGAATAAGAAGCAGAGAAAGGGAGTTGGGTTTTTGAAATCTATGGGTCTCTTTAAGGGTCATCGTTGTTGATTATCTTGGAAAAATGGGTGAAGGTGATCTTTACCCTTATTTTCTACATGGGAGGTTGGACTTACTCATCCTAGGTAAATTTAGAAAGGATATTTCTATATAAAGTGGATTTCATATGTTAATTTAGATCATTTGCAGAAATTTTGTAAAATTTTCATGGTACATAATTCAAAATCTTTGAGTTGTGTAACTGAGAATTGTTTTTACTTTGATGCAGTTCAATATGGCTACCCTTAGAAATCTGAAAATCAAGGCAGCTACCTGCAAGCGCGTTCTTAAGGAGCTTCATTCTTACGAGAAAGAGGTTGAGAAAGAAGCTGCAAAAACTGCAGACATGAAGGAGAAATGTGCTGACCCTTATGATCTTAAGCAGCAGGTATCTGAAAGAATGTTTTTCATTTTTATTTTACTTTTATATCAATATTGTATTGCTTTCACACCATGGTTTAGAACCCTAAAGTATCACAGGCTTTGCAGAATTATTAATTTGCATATTTATCTCTTCTATTTGTTCGCCTGCCACTTTCATATGATTATTCCACTAATCTGAAAACCATCCTCTTGATATAAGTTTTACTTAAACAACTTGCTAGATCAGTTTTCCTTAATGGAATTCGCAATTTAGCAAACATTTGAGGCCAACAGCTCAGCTGGTTGGCGCCTAGCTCTCCCCCCATATGAGAGATCTTAGGTTCAGTCTTGGGGTGTTGGGAATAACCACAATAGTGCTCAAAAAATTATTAGTGAATACTTAAGTGTGTATTTACAGACATTTGCGACATATATTTTTGTTACATTCTTTTTAAAAATTTTCCTCATGTTCCTGGTTTGAGTATCTTTCTCTATATTGAACAATTAATCTGCCATACAACAGAATCTGGGAGTGACATTCATCGTATAGTATATCCTTTAGTTCTGCACTCTGTGTCATCATGTACCGTTTTCTGCTTCTGAGTGTACTTAATGCTGGACCCTGCTTAAGATAAATCCACACTTTAGTTTAAGGGAAATGTGTTACATCATATAAGTGGAACTACCGGTGGATTAGGTGATGTCAGCCTTGTAGATACTTCGAATGTACAAAATATGAATCTGCTGCACTTTTTTTGGTCCAGAACTTATTTGGGAGGTTAACTAAAAAAAAGATGATCTGTGCAGCAGATTTAATAAATCTGTTTGCCAGATCTGATAGAACAAACTGGTTCTTGCTGCATAACTGCAGTGATTCGGAGGAGGAATACGACAAGTAGAAGTAAAAATTGAAGGAGAATATTAATGAGAACTAGTACAATAAGAAGAAAAGTAGACGAGAGATCAGAAAAAGAAGAGAAAAGTGGCCATATTCCTTTCAAATAAACTCATATAAAACATCAAAATTCACTGCCAGGATCCAATCATAACAGCCTTTTATTTTGTTTAGTCGGCTACCTATCCTACTCCAAACAGGACTATTCATTTTGGAATAACATTTAAACTAAATATCTGACTATGTCCTGGTTTTAAATTGACCAATTGAACCTCTTTTTGTTCCCTTTGAGGACTCTCAAAATTGATAATTTAAGCACCATTTTGACCAATTTCACCCAGTTAGAGTTATAATTTTCTTGAAAGAAGCCTTCATAACTTTACATGGCTGTGTTTTCCTTGTATGGGTTAGCGAAAGTGGTGTGTTTATTCTAGTGAAAAAAAGAAGAAAAGGAGTGAGAGTAATCATTCCTGAGGTTGATTATGTATTTTCATGGTTTCCAACTATATCAGAAAACAAGGATTTCTTATGTCCACATCTTTTTGATGTAGGTATCCGATGGTTGGTTTGATGGATCTACCTAGTTGACCTCTATGGGTTTCTAAAAACTGCACAAGACTTCCCTTGTGTTAGTCTTGATTTTGGCGAAGCATGAACCAATAGTCAAATGCTGCTAATGGTACACTTCGTATCTACATGCATGGATTAATAGCATGTGTTCTACTAAAATGCATGAAGCAAATACATGCCAAAGATCCATGCATTTGTATTAATAATGATATCATGACAAGCTGGACATTATCACAGCTATTGCAAAAGAAAGAAGGCATCTAATGAAGTGAATGTTCATGAATGTTTGTCTCTTGGAGTTTCCAAGCAGTACCTCTTAGTATTTTCTTGTAAGTATTTATTGCTTTTCTTTTGGTGTGATATATCATATTAACATAAGGGAATAAAAAGGGTTGCTGCATGTCTATGTTAAGTCTTTGTATGGAGTCGTTTTGCAAGTAAGAGAGCAACAAATGGAGTAGAGAAGCAATAGAGCGTTTTCACCACCTATAGTCTTATCCTTACCACATCCATATCTACTATAGAGGGATACGAGTAGTTGTATGCTTATGCTGCCCTTAACATAGTGGTATCAGAGCTAGATAGTCTGGCAATGGCAAATGGACAAGTAGCTATCCCTTGTCTTACCAACAATAATCTTGGGAACTACACTATCTAAATGAAGGCATTGTTTGGCTTCCAAGATATTTGGGATTTGGTAGAGAAGGTATATGTTGAGCCAGGATGAAGCAGTGCCGCACTAAGTTCAAAAGAACTCTTATACGGTTGTACCATCAAATATTTCTGAAGTATACCAATGAGATCAAGAATATCCTTTATTGGATTCATTATCATTGTAATCACACCCAAATATTTTGTTATCCAGCTATAGCTACATCTTTGAATATGCATTATGTACTTGATTGGACATGCTTTGGAAGTAGCTATGGCACCCTTAAGCTCAATAGTTCATGTGAAGCACCTTCATCAATATGCTTGTATATAGGACAATAGAGATGCTTTTAAGTTTGTGATAATATTCCTGTATCTAGAAACCTAAGGAATAATTTCTTCATTTGAATTAAATTTTAGCCAAGAGGTCTCTCCCAATTGGCATACTTGGGGGATGTATTTCCTAGTTTCATAGCAACATGCTACCTTTTGAGCATTTTATACTGACATATAATAATTTACAACTATGCATGGCAATTCAAATTTTTCTACAATACTTTTCTTTCTAGAGGGTGGGGTAAAGTTCTATAATACAATTCATTATCTAAGTGATTCAACCGCGAGATGGGAAAGCAGGAATTTTTTCATCTTCAATTCTGATTTAGTAGGGGCTAAGTTCCTCAAATAGGGAGAGTTTTGATCAAGAGGATCGGCACACTTGATGTGGACCACTATGGTCACTATAGGGAGGATTGGATAGGTTCCAATAGTGAGTTCCACCATATTGGAAACTTGAATTGTGCACCAAACTTTAGAAGGCCCAAACTTGCCAGTATGGTGTCCAATTGAGGCGCTCTTTTTTCTTTTGAAATTGGGTAAGTTTTGAAGCTCTATGACATGGTGCTACCTCATAAGCGTGCAATGTACTAAGCAATTTAGGGCCAAATTCCATTATTTCAGTCTCAAAATGGGCAATCAAAACAAAAATTTTCCATTAAGAAAAACTTTGGCCGAGCATATCCTCTAATCCGAGAAGAATGTGGCAAAGCGACTAAACACAAAGTTCATGTAGAACTTGAGACCTGCCTTCTGTGAAATTTTTGATTTTTATGATTATTTCCATTAATCATGTCTATTTCGGAAAAGTATATCCTCTTTTAACTGGACGAGGAATCCAACCAGAATTGTACAAGGGCAGACCTCACTAGTATAAATAAAAGCTTGTAACTTAGTTTTATTATTTATGGATGGAAAAAAGGGGACTTGGACCTTACTTTCGCCAATTTTTCTATTTTTTATATTTTCTTTGAGAGATTTGAGTTGAGCAGGTTGAATAAAATTCTTCTTTCTCTCTCTGGTCAAATTATTTACACTCTTATCCAAATTCTTTTTATACCCAAGCATCTCATAGAATGGTCAAGAAAATTGCTATTTACATAGATAGAGGTGTGCTTCGGTTCATTTTTTAAGTTAAAAGCTTTGGCAAGCTTTTGAGCAAGGAGTATGCAGTAATAATGGATCTACACTTGATAAATGCAGCTTGATTCAATGAGATCAAATTACCTAGTTTAATTTGAATCTTGAAGCAAATTAGTAAAGTGGTTCCTGACTTTTCCTTTAATCAAATCCAAAGAATTTTGACATAAAGCTCCAATGAACATGTGAAGCATAGAAGTTTTATGATGGTTGGTAGACACATGCACATTCTCAAGCTTCTTAAAACTTACCTCCTTAGATAGCTGTAGATTGGCTCCAGGAGATGGAAATTTAATTCAGTTCTTGAAAACTTGGTGGAATGCGGGAATAATTAAAGAGTTCGCTTAAAGAATTCCAGTGCTATACCTTGAATCAGCCAAATCAGCCAAGTTTGCTAGCATTCTCAAGTTTGCTAGCGTTCCCTAATCAAGCCAAATCAGCCATCAGTTTTCAATCTCTCTTCATAACATACCTTTTCCTTGGGTTCCATAAAGACTTTTGAGATTTTGTTCTCTAAACATAGCCACTCAAGCTTTACTCTGAATAATTGATTTTTCTCCGTAACCAAGCAAGAAGAGTCTTTCACCTTCATTGCAGCATGCCTGCTCTTAAAACTCCATAAGGAATTTGGCTGTTTTTTTGACCCGAATATTGCCAACCAAGCATCCCTCAGCCTTAATCGACTGACTTCAGTAGCGATAAGCGAATTCATTTTCTCCCTGAACTAAACTTCTTGTTTGCAGAAATGATCATCCAATAGGGAGACCATTAGTTCAGATTTAGTAGAGCTTAACTCCAGCCTAACTTGCTCATTTTGCTGAACAGGAAAGTCAAAATAATTCTTGCTCCAAGTTTTTGTCCCTACTTTAATGGCATTTGGCTTCATAACAAAAACACAGAGGACAACCTTTAATTTACAATTACCATGCTTCGCTATTGCTTTACTGATCTCTAAGGTCACTTTGTTGAATACTTGCTTATGATAAATGTTATATCTTGTATTAACCCAAGCTGTTTCTGCAATAATTGATATCCATTATCTGATGTTCAAGATAATAAATCCTATTTGCTATATATGTCATACAAGTATCCATTGTTTCAGCATAAGTGCATACCAGTGCTTAAGTTCTTTGAATTCCATGACCAAAATCAAAAAGATCATCAAGACATGAAATTTCAGCTCAAGGTTGGAAGTCTGCTGTAACTACTTTTTATCCGAAATATTTCAACTGGGCCAAACATAACAGGATGATGAGTTTGAACACAAATTGATAAAAAAATATTTTGTTTCTTCAGATGTGGCCAAACAGAACAGGATGATGAGTTTGAACACAAATAGATAATGGCTTATTTTGTTTCTTCCAATGCGCAAAGAACTTGGTTGAAGCTAAAGCCATAATAACTGATACAGTGATAGCTGTAAAACCTGCTGCATGGTTCCAGAATGCTTTGGTCGGTATGTGTTAAGATATTCTTGTTTTGGCAAATTTTTTGGATTCTAAAGTCACTGAAATGAACTGCAAAATGAAATTTCAGATCTTGATCAGTAAAGATTAAATTTTATAATTTAGGCACTACCAAATTACTTTTCTGATCCAGTCATGCCAAGACTGTATAATGTTGAAGTAGGCTCATGAAACTTAGAACCATCGATAATTCTATCAAGACGATTATGCATATTCACCAAAAACTGGATTACGACCTCCTCTACAAACTTCAAGCATATAGGAAAAAATGTTAGTTTGCAACTGAATTGCTCCAACCATACTACTATACCAAATGCTTCTATCATGCTGGATGATATTTCCATCATCAATAAATTAATGGTATATTTCTCACTTGGATCATGTATGTATATCAACCATGAGTGACATGGTCTGTTGAACCGGTATGTACCGGCCGGTTCAGTACGTATCGATCCCCACTGGATGGTACAGCCACATAAAACAGTTCGGAGCCGGAACCAAGTGGGGAAGAAGAAAGAAGAGAAAGAGGAAGAAAGAAGAGGAAGAAGAAGAGGAAGAGGAGAAGAAGAAGAAGAGAAGAAGAAGACGGCTCGGCGTACCTCGGGCCGACCCCCTCCCGAGCACCCCGATGTGTGCCGGCCCTCCCAACGGTTCCTTCCATGCTCGCGGGAGGGGGAAAGAGAGGAGAAGAGAGGAGGAGAGAGGGGAAGAAAGGAGAGGAGGAGAGAGTTCGGGAAGGAGGAAGAAGAAGGGAAAGGGAAAAAAAAGAAAAGAAAAAAAAATCTTTCCGCGAGCGGGGAATCGCTCGTGCTCGCATGCGATTCCACGCGCAGGGAACCTCGCTTCTGCTCAGTTCCCCGCGTTCACACTGTTTCCTTATGCCCGCGCGCAGTTCCTCGCGCGGGGCAGCGAGCCCACACGGTACTGCGCGCGAGTCCACGTGGGGCCGCATGGGCATTTAATGCCACAGAGTGGCATTTAGCTAAAACGCGGGCGCACGCGCGCGTCGGCTTTTTTTTTTTGTGGTTCCGGTGCCGAACCAATACCGGAGCCCACCGGTATGCCGGTTCGCTCGGCTCAGCGGATACTGATGAGTGATACATATCATAATTATATCTATCTAATAAATAGCACTGCCTTAAGAAATGTTGAAATCAGCATTTTATTTTTAATTTTCTGTTTTCACTTTGTGTATCTTCTTTTTCATTAATATTATGCTGATGGATAATAATCTTCTATCCATCCAATCATGCATAATGATGAAGCTGAGCAGCCTTAAATCTAACCTGTTACTTGTGGCTATTTCCATTGCATGAAATTGCTGTGTTCCACCATTGATATGGGGTAGTGCAGAAGTGAACTAGAAAATGAACTGGAAGCACTTCTTTATAAATCAATATACATACTAGTTCACCATGTGAAGCACTATGAAGGCCCAAAGTTTTGATGAAAATGGAAGGTGATATTGGCTTTTAGTTTGGAATTTAAGCTTCAGACACAAGCCCACCTTGATGAGCGCTTGAAAACCATAAAATTTATCATTTTTTGTTGAGAAAAACCTTACAATTTTTCTTGATTCTTGAACATTATCTGGCTGATCAGTGCTTAAATCCCCTAAACTTTGGTTATTGTTCTTTCAAGCAGAGGAAAATGCAATCTTCAAATCTGATGATGGTAAACTTTAAAAGTTCTCATTATGGCAACTAAAAGGTTTGCAAGGAGCCTTCATATGGTTTTATTTGGGTAAAAGTGTTGGTAGTAGGCTGTTTAGTAGGCACTAAAAGCAATTGTATTACCGATGCAGGGAATAGCCCCTTCATCAGTACATCATTGCTTTTAATGCCTACTACTAAGGGTAGTATTATATCATGGTGGTAGCTATTCCACAAAGCAAAAAAAAAAAAAAAGGAAAAGAAAATACAAAATATTTTTTGTATGAAGTTATGTATTCAAACAATTTTGACCATTTTGGCTAACTGATAAAACAAACTGATTGTATTACTTGACATCATACCACATTTTCTGAGGATGGTTTTATCTTTTATCCATCGAACTAGGAAAACAAAGAAAATGTTTTCTTAATTTTTCCCAACATGCATGAGGTTAATCAACATAAGAAAGGGGCATATATTCAACGTATTGTAGCATGTGTTGTTTTACTTAACTTCAATATATCATTGATTGAATTCCAATGATTTGGGCAGGAGAATGTGTTGGCAGAGTCAAGGATGATGGTTCCTGATTGCCACAAACGACTGGAAGCTGCACTTGCAGACTTAAAAGGAATATTGGTATATATGCTTTCTCGCAGACAACTACTGTTAACATTGTTAATTAAACCTTACTAATACTATTCTATTGCAGGCTGAGTTGAAGGAGTCGAACCAGCAAGGCATTGAAATTGAGGAAGCTGATAATATCATTACAGAAGTTGAGGCATTATTTCAAACAGCAGAGGATTAGAAGTTAAAAATGAAATGAAAATGTTGTGATATTTGATGTTCTGGTATATGGGCTGCTCCATATATACTGAAAGCTTTTTAATGAATGCTGGTCATGTCGGCTGCTGGATCTTTGTAGTTATCCAATTTTACCAGGAATATGTTAGTAACTTCCTTTTGAAATCTTTTTATGTTAGTTTGACATTATCTGAAATTATTTTTGCCCTCCTATCTTGCTTGCACTGCAACTATTACAAGAAAGCACGTTCACAATAACCATCCGCTGAGTTTATTTTGCAGAATAGCTATTATTATTACTCTTTCATTAATATGTTTCCTAATCTTTGATTGTTAGACCATTCCCTCAAGCATTTTGTCAGCTATGCTACATTGCAGAATCTCACTCGTTATATCTACCTCTTTTCTATGCAGATCAAATTTCAACAGTTTCATTCATCATGAGTCTATGAGCGATTCATCTCTAAGATGCTGGTGAAAGGAGTCCATGGCTGGCATTGCTTGCTTTTGTTTTATTCCTACATCGGGATGAGTCTATGTCAGCCCTAGGTTCAATATTTTCTTGACAACAGGGTAGAACTTCAACTATCACTAGTAGTAGATACATGAAAGATAATCAATTTGAATTTATACCTGAAAGATCAATGAGGAAGTTTTTTTTTTACTTAGACAAATAATAAAAGATGTAAATAGAAGGAAAAAGGTTTTTTTTTTTTGATTTAGAGAAAGCTTGTGATGGGGTGTCTAAGTAGGTAATTTGGTCTGCTTCAAGATCAAGAAGGAAATTATTCATAGAAGACATACTGAAATAATGGAAGATGTGCATGCTAGGGTATCGCCATGGTATGGCAACTATTTTTATGGTCATAATAGGTTTATACTTAATCCATATCTTTTTGTATTAATTATGGATGAAGTCACAGCTAATATTCAGGAAGGTATAGTACTGTTCATATTATTTGTGGGTGATATAATATTGATTTATGAAAAAACAAGATTAAATATTTAGTAGAACAAATAAAGAGTATGGGAAATGTAAATGAGAATGAAAATAAATATATAATATCAATCAAAATTGACCAATAATAGATACCATGGAGTGGCTAATTTTGTTATTTAGAACCTATTGTATAAAATAATGGAGAGATAGATGAAGATTATGTTATAGAATAAGAGTGGGTTGGATAAATTAGAGATGTATTTGGAATATCATGGGATAGGCATATACCTTGGAGATTTAATGGAATATTGTGTGATAGGCCTATAATGTTGTATAGTTTAGAGTGACTTATGAAAATAAAATGAGAGTTGCACAAATGAAAATGTTAAGATGGATGTGCAGTCAATTTAGGATGGAATGATTAAGAAATAATGATATCATATAAGCTATAGCAACTGCAGAAGTTAAAGAACTAAGTGATAAAAAATTAATTGAGATTGTATAGATATTTACAATAAAGATATGAGGAGGTTTCTATGAAGATTTTTGATACTTTAGAATCTCTTAAAGGTTGGAAGAAAAATACAGAAAAATCTAAATTAATATAGATGGAGGTTATGAGGAAGGACACGAAGAATCTGGTCTGAGCGATTAATAAAATCATGGGGTATGGATTCGATTAGGGCCAAGTTTAATCAACATGATTCATTAATGAAGGTTTTAAGGACATTAACAGTGCTGGGGGGATCAGTCTAGCAGGTGATCCGGACACCAAGGCGGCTTAAGGCCATTTATATGGGTCCACTTGAATTTGTAGATCAGGTCGATCGGACTCGATATCGGGTTTCTTTGATCTTCTAGAGAGGAGAGAAAATGAGAGGGAGAAAGAGAGGGATGGTTCTCTCTCTCCTCTTCTTTCTTTCTTTCTTTCACGGTAAACAGGGGAGAAAGGGAGGTGGGCTAGTGGCCGTCATGGTCATGGTCCGACAGTGTACCAGCAGGCAGTGGCGGCGGCCAGCAGACGGCGGCCGGTGGCGGGGGGTGGCTGGTCGGATTCAGCCCAAAAATAGAGCCGGATAAGGAGAATTTTGGCTCGGTTGTTCTCGAAAGAAGGGGAAAGAGAACTAAAACAGGAGTACCCTATTTTGGATGTAAATCCGGCGATTGCCAACTCCAAAAAGGCTAAGAACAACGGCTAGAAGCCTAAGAAAGAAAGGGAAGGCGAAGAATTCTCACCTCGGTCCGATGAGGTTCCGACGACCTTTTTTCAGCGACGAATTGAAAGGGATGCTCGGAGAGGGAAAGCTTGAATCGAAGGATTTTTAGCCTATTCTTCTATGGATATGAAGGAGGAGGATGCACAATCTTAAATAGATAAAGGTCCGAGCTTTCGATGTTCGACTAAGCTTGAAACTCAGCTTTTTCCAATCGCGATCGTGATCGAAATGGGGAGGAAGGAGACTCCCAGCTGGAGTCCTCCTCTCCCATTTTCATCACGTGCGGGGCACGTGAAAGGCTGGGTTGGCCTCTTCGGGCCGGCCTACAAGCCCAATTCAAGTGCGGGCTGGTCAATGGACCGGGCCCTTACAGGAAGACTATAACTTGGGCTAACATAGATGTTGAAACATGACCATTGGACTTGATTGATTCCATTCCCAAGCAAAGTGATGTGTAAGTATGTTAGTCTTTATTGAATCTAACTATGCTCTTCTATCTAGAAGTGGATAATTTACATTGTTCTTATTTGTTATAGGTCTTCATGTGGTGTGTTTGCTATGATGTATGCAGTATTGGGATGGCATAGGCTGGAATTGCTGGTTGACGCAAGTAATGACTATTATGCTTTTTAGTGTTAGTTATTACATGTTTTCTTTATGCTTAGGTGCATGATGGCATAAACTAGATAACTTTCTACGGGCTATATTTAGATCCAAATTTTGGCTGAACTTATTTTTATTGGATTCCAATCAACAAGGAGAGGTCAAGGATGATGTGCCTATGTTGGCTGACCATATGAATGGTCCCACCATTCTTTGACACTTGGGTAAGATAGTTGATATCACTCTAAACCCGTAAAAACTTGAATTACAATTTTTATTATTTTTAGTCTTGTCCTAGTTTCAGTTTGAACATAACATTCATTGATCCACAACTGCATCATATTTGGTATAAACTACATTCTAGAAACTACCAATATCATACTCTTGATGAAGCATTGCATTGATTTAGATGATGCTTTATTGTGTCAATCATACTATACCGTACTGGCCCGGTTCGGTACTGGTATCCGGTATGGATGGCGTACCGATACTTAGTACAGAGGATACGCCAAAAAAACTCTGTCTTGTACCATACCGATACCGTGCTAGTGTGGTACCGGTACGGAATCCGATGCCGGAACCACGAATCTTGGTGTCAATCATGCCAATTCCAACTAGGCACATTGAAATATAATCCTTGACAACTACGTAAGCCAGTCAATTTAGTTGGGCACCATTGACATAAGCCCCAGCATAAGCCTATTCAGTCCATGCCGGCCTGTACCGGTACATATATGGTCAACCTGAAGTAGCATGGGTTTCACTGTAGGACTGAATAGTACACTTGAGTAGTTCAGTGCTATTACTTGTTCTTGTTGTACAAAGCATTAAGAAGAACTTAAAAAGAAAAAAAAATGCATGCATTGAAAGCAGGGGTCGCAATTCAACAGTTTGGATGCATTTCATCTATCTGAATGAATTCTGACGAAAAAGTTACGGATAAACATCAGCACAAAGATCTTCTCGTCACCTGATTTGTATTTTAAACACGATTATATATACTTATCCAGAAGAAAGATGTCCAACCTGAGTCATCTTCATATGCACAAGAGATTGTTATAAGTTTATGTGGCAAAAAAACGATACAAGATATTTCAGAAGAACTCTTAAAGTTATGCTTTGACAATTGGCAGAAATATAAAGCAAGAGATGATGTCACATACATATTACAGATATGCTGTAGCATAATCCAAGCCTAAGAACATTGTGAACATAAGTAACACAAAGCTATCAATACAAGTTTATGGGATCAGTCATACAGAACACAAGCAAACCAAATGAAAAGCTTGGATGGGACCTAGAGCATAACATGAATCAGGTCTCAGCCAAAGTTCTGAGCGAGGAGTATGTGGCATGACGAAATCACATGATATTAAAATCATGAAGCAGGAATACCTAAAACTGTTCTGCCTGTGAATAAGTTTAGAGCACGGATGTTGTGGAGATGCCTCCATGGGAACAACAGCAGAGCACATTGCCTTCCCTTTTTCCCCCCAAAACAGATTGTTGCCTTAGCTTTTTTATCAGAAAGTTTGAACATCTTTAATTGCTGAAAATCTGTAAAGCTAAGAATGGGTTGTTCTTCTCTTCAGAGAAAAGGGCAGATGGATCGTGAATGTTGTTATAAATGACAATTTCACAAAGTCTAGTTACATGTAATGCACCATGGAACAGAACATCCATTTGATTTAGATTGCTAACTGGCTATAGTCTTATTTTTATCGATCCTAAAGATTGAATAGTTACTCCAGGCAGCTTACTGTTTGATGTATATATGCTTCATTTGAGCGTTCCATAACATTTTCCTTTTTGATATGTATAGCTAAATAAGGTTTAGAAAGGAAACTTTCTATCAAGTCACTCAATTGGTACTGCATACAGTCTCATTAACACATTTTTCGTGTCATGTTTTATATTGGTTGTTTGAAAATGCTCTCATGCTTACTGGATCTACATACAGATGGTATGTTACTAAAGACTCTATTTTAAGGTAAGCTCAAACATGACATTGAATTGCAAAAATAATTTCCAGCAGGATCTGAGTCTATTATGTTTAGGATGCATGTTGTTTTTCCAATGGTACTAATTAAATGCTGATTTCTGCTTTCTATATCACTTTATGTCACTTGGACACCAGCATTCCATCCACTTGCCCAATCAGCAAGATAGATTATTTTTTATTACATTTCAAAAGAGAGGGAGAACTATTGGTTTGCAAAGCAATTAAAACTCACTTGTTGGTTTTCCTTGGAGCTAGTTTGCATGATCTACAGCACTCGTTTTCCAATTTCACTGCAGCATCATAACTGAGCAATTGGAGTGTAGCAAGAAGTATGGGTTCGGGTTGGGTGTGATCTGTCGGCTTTCGATTGGGAAGAATGTGTAATGTAACCAGAGCATCAAATTGCTGCAGTCTAGTTTATGTTTTTATGACATATATCATCGAAGAACAAGTGAGCTTGATTGGGTTTGATTTTATTAATGATTATAGACCATAATAGTTTAGACTTTCTGTAAGATCCAGTTTGGTTCCCATTTTGCAAGAAAGATTGGCTAGTGGAACAAAGAACAGTAGTTTTGTAATCTATGCTATGTTGTTTGAACTACACAAATTTTTTCTTGATGGATGCTTTGAGGCTCAAACAGAAGACTACAAATGCTCTAAATACAGATGTGTGGTTACCTTTTTCTGTAAAGCTTCCCATGTAATGGTTTGAGAGGAGAGAGAATGCCCTAATCTTAATCTATATTGCTAAATATTCTCATGAGGTAGGGTGTCCAGAGTGGATGTACACGATCGTTTCTGATTAAGCAGCCTTTTTATGATTTTTGGCCATTCCAGGTATTGGTTGGGCCATTCAGTGTAGAATGGGATGCAAATTATGGCATGCATGACATCGTAATAAACCATGAACCATGTCTCGACTAATGGACGTAATTCAAATATTCCTAATGATTCTAAATTAGGAACATTGACCTCTGCATGGATTCACATACAAGTTCCCAAGCCATAAAATGTTTGGGCTGAATGGTAATGAGCCAAGCATTTATATTACATTTAGCTCATCCTTCGTAGCTCAATAAACTAGTGAGAACCACATATGGAATTCTAAACTAGCGTTTGTTTAGAGTTGATGCAGGAGATCCAGTGGCTTATAGTATTTGTTTCTAAGATAGTTAAACATCGAAGTCAAGCTGGGGCCCTTTTTTTTGTTGAAACCCAGCCTGAGCTATTAAAGTAAGAAAATAGATAAATGTGGCTAGTATTTTAACTATAGCTGGAATCAAATCCTATTCTTAGAGAGAAGGTTAGAGGAGTATTATTCATTTAAACATTATTTCAGCTTGTATGTGTATATTGGGTGAGATTGGTTGGTTTACATTTCATTAAGCAACATTATGTTGAATTGCACTGCATCAAGAATAGATTCAACTGGGATCTAACCATGTAATTGTGTAGGGGCTGTCTAGGGGCTGTCTAAATCACTGTTCTCACTGTTCCCTCTGTGGACGGGGACTAAATCTCTTTATGATTGGACCATCTCTCCTCTCTTCCTGCTATTCTCTCTCTCTCTCTCTCTCTCTCTCTCTCTCTCTCTATATATATATATATATATATATATATATATATATATATATATATATATATATATATATATATGTATGTATCCTTTTTTTCTTTATAATTAGGATGTGGTCACATATTAGGATAGTGTTCCAAGGGATATGGTACCATATTAGCATTAAGCCCTACATGGATATATCTTTCAGCTAGACTAGAATATGGTTCCATATTTAACTTAAATTCAAATCCAAGCTTAAAGATAAGGGAAGAGATAACAATTAATACAGAGATTAAATTACTCAATGTCCCACTATCTCTGTAGATATCTATCATCCCTTCTCAACTTGGTAATGAAATTTGACCTGAATGGTATTGTACCAAACATTTATATCGGGATGGTAATAGTATTGCAAATTAGGGGGTGACCTTCATCGCTAAGCACATTGGTAACTGTTACGGGGGAATTTAGCCACCATGCCCCACGTGACCGACACGCGCGCCCAGGAAGACTACGGCAGTCCCTTGATCTAGCAATCCGACCCCGAGTCGGATATCTTCGGCTCCGCAGCCCGACCCCGAGTCGGCTGCCCCTTGATCCAGCAATCCGACCCCGAGTCGGATATCTTCGGCTCCGCAGCCCGACCCCGAGTCGGCTGCCCCTTGATCCAGCAATCCGACCCCGAGTCGAATATCTTCGGCTCCGCAGCCCGACCCCGAGTCGGCTGCCCCCTGATCCAGTCATCCGACCCCGAGTCGGCAATCTCTCGACAACAACAGACTGTTCCTCTGAGGCACGCCGCGGCCCCCTGCTCCACTACTCCCTGCAACGGCCGTATCCGGCGCTGCCCCACGATCCCCTGTAACAGCCGTACAAAGCGGAGCTCCACTATGCCCTGCCAGGGCCGTACCCAGCGCTGCCCCACGACGCCCTGTAACGGCCATGTCAGTGGCAGCCCCATCGTGCCACACGATGACGAATCCCCGGAAAAACCCCCCAGCCTGATATATATGAGGCTGGGGGGGAAGGGGGAGGGTAAGCAAAGATTTTCCAGAGTATTCTCTTATCCGTTACTACTATCTCTCCTTCTCCTTCAATCTCCTCTGACTTGATCGTCGGAGGGCCCCCACTACCCCAGTGGTGGTGCGAGGCTTGCCTGCAGGTTATCCGGTGGAAGGTGGAGCGCAATCAACCCAACTCCAAGGGAACCCCGTTCACACCGCTGTGCCAATCGTTCTCGGTTTGGACCACCAGCAACAGTTGGCGCTAGAGGGAGGGCCACCGGATCTCAGAGCGATCGTAATGGCACGGCGAGGTGGTCGTGGAGCTTCCAATGCTTCCGGTCGCGGGGCCTCTCGCGCCACTGGCCGGGAGGCCGCTGCATCCCCAACACGCTCTCAGCAACACTCCACCGCCCCACCGCCCATTCAGATGGTCGAAGCCGCCCAGTTCGACCAGCTAACCCAGCAGGTTCGCACCCTCGCGGAGGCAGTGCAGAATCTGCAGGGTGCGATGTCCCGGGCGCCGCCGCTGCCTGAGCGTTCGCCTGTCCTCCCCAACCCGCGTTCCTTCCTCTCCCATGGGGAGGAGCGCCGACGCGAGGAGGATTCTCGAGCACGCTCCATTCTGCCGGGACCTTCCCACCGGAGCTGCGCGGGGTACGAGAGGCGGGCCCGGGCGCGTTCCCAGACCCCCCAGTCCTCGAGGAACCCGCGCTCCAGTCGATCCCCCTCTCGCCGCTCCTTGTCTCCCACCCACCGGTCGCGTTCCCTGGACCGGCGGGTGGACGATCTCCACCGACAACTCCAGGTCCTGAAGGGCCATTCCAAAGATCCCTTCGCCGACTTAGAGATCTCCTCCCAGCCGGCGCTCGCCTCGAGGATCCTGCGGACCCCGAATCCGCCGGGGTTCAAAATGCCGGCGATCGAGCCCTATGACGGGGCGGCGGACCCGCGGGATCACGTCGAGAGTTTCAGGACCCTTATGCTCCTCCACGGAGCATCAGATCCCCTTCTCTGCAAGGCTTTTCCGGCAACCCTCCGTGGCCCGGCGAGGGCATGGTTCGCCGAGCTGGAGGCTGACTCAATCCGGTCCTTCGACCAGTTCACTCGCCTCTTCATCACTCATTTCGCCGTCAGTAGCCGGCGGCGACTGGTCTCCGACTCCCTCTTTGATGTCCGGCAAAACGAGGGAGAAAGCCTGCGGGATTATCTTACCCGCTTCAACAGGGCTACGCTGGAGGTCTGAAACCTGAGTCAGGAGGTAGCTCTTTCAGCCCTGAAGCGTGGCTTCCGAAAGGGCAGACTCACCTTCTCCCTGGACAAACGTCTGCCGCGGAGCTTCCCAGAGCTGTTGTCCCGGGCGAACCAGTATGCGGACGCCGAGGAGGCGGCCGCCCACCGGAGCAAGGAGGCCGCCGAGATCCCACAAAAGCTTGGGAAGAAAAGGCGGAAAGAGGCACGCCAGAGGAGGAGCCCGACGCCCCAGCGTCGGCGCAGAAGCCCGTCGCCGGCGAAGAACCACGGCGCCCCACGCCCTCGTTCCCCGCCCCGACGTTTCAACCGGTACACCCCTCTCCTGACTCCCCGGGCCCAGATCCTTATGGAGATCAAGGGGCGGGAGGACCTCCCGGCCCCGAGACAGATACGAAGGATCCCTGGAAAGAGGCCCTCCCGGGCGTACTGTGAGTACCACCGAGACCACGGCCACGACACAGAGGACTGCTTCCAGCTTCGGGACGAGATCGAGGCTCTTATCCGTCGGGGGCGTCTCGGTCGGTATGTGAGCGACCGACGTCCCCCCGCAGACCCGCGTCCGGCCGACCCGGCTCCTCCGGAGCCTCGGGAGCAGAATCGACCCGTTGCGGGCGTGATCCACACTATCACTGGGGGCTGCTCTCGGCCCGTGAGGAACGCAGGGGGCTCGACGGAAGCGTCAGGGACGGCCGTCGTAAAGAGGCAGAGGGTCGGCAATGTAATCACCTTTTCTGATGAGGATGTAAAGGGGGTTCAGACTCCCCACGATGACGCCATGGTGATCTCCCTCACTATGGCAAACTATGATGTAAGGCGTGTTCTTGTGGATAGTGGAAGCTCAGCTGATATTTTGTTTTACGAGGCCTTCCAAAAGATGAGCTTGTCCAGACAGTTGTTGCACAAAATGTCCACCCCCCTCGTAGGATTCACCGGTGACGCTGTCCCGGCAGAAGGTGTCGTTGAGCTGCCTGTGACTGCGGGCGTCGCACCCGCAGAAGCCACGGTGCGACTCGGGTTCTTGGTCGTCCATATCCCCTCGGCCTACAATGCTATCCTCGGGCGACCCGGGCTGAACGCCCTTCGCTCGGTGGTCTCCACGTACCACTTGCTCATGCGGTTCCCCACGGCGGTCGGGATCGGAGAGGTCCGAGGTGACCAACCGACCGCACGGCAATGTTTTCTAGCAACCCTCAAAGGGAAGAAGCCCGTGGAAGCCCTAAGCATCGAGTCCCTTGATGCCAGAGACGAGGTGGCCTTGCGGCACAGGGAGCCGGCCGAGGGAGTGGTCGAAGTCCCCCTTGAGGAAGGCCGCCCCGACCGGGCGGTCCGGGTCGGCGCCAATCTCGACCCGGGAGCTCGGGCCCGGTTGGTGGAATTCCTCCGAGCCAATGCCGATGTATTTGCCTGGTCGGCGGCCGATGTACCTGGGATCGACCCGGAGATCATTTCTCACGCCCTCAACGTCGACCCGACCCGAAGACGAAGAGCCAGCGCGGACGAAGAAGAAGTGGACGAAGGAGGAGTTCCCGCTGCCTCCAGAGAAACGCCACCTCCAAGGGATATTCCGGTCCTCCCCAGGAGAAGGGGAGGGAAGGAATACAAGGGAGAAGAGCGCGAGGAGGCGCGATCCCGGATGAAGCGTCTGGCGCAGAGCTCAATCGGGAGGCGGGGCTGAAAGGAGGGGGGATGTGATCCCGGATGAAACGCCTAGAGCGGAGTTCCGCCGGGGAGAACCTCCTTGTTGATCCCAGATGAAACGGCTAGTTGGCGGAAGTCGCGAGGGGCGCGCCTCCCGTTCCTCCGGCGGGGGTTTCCCAGCCACACGCCGGAGAGGAGGTCCACGATCCATGGTAACCTGAATAGCTCCGGCTTGGCAGGCTCCACCGCGCCTGCACTTATATTTATAGCCAAACTGTGGCCCCCCGGTCGTTCCGATGCGGGTGGCTCCAATAAAGGCGGGCGCACCGAATCCGGAGCCGTTCCAGCTCTCGAGGCGTATCCTCCCACGATCTCCTAAGCGTCGTTCTCCTTAATTGCATTCTTCATGCAGAACACTCCGGGCGGTGTGTATCCCACGGCCCACGTATCTCCGCTCGCGCCCAGGCCGCATCCGCCTCGAAGAACGCGCGTATCGCGGCCGCTTAACTGACACTCCTTGCAAGCAGCAACTGGCGATCCGATTCCCCAGGTAACGCCTCAATTAGCATTTAATACCCTTCTGGTGTTCCCCAGGCGACGCTTGGAGAAGAGGAGAAACACGATCGTAGCTGGCCACGGAGAAATCTCGTCGAGCGGCAAGCGACAGGCGCGTGACCAACGAGCGGAATTTCCCGAGGCTCGGCCCTCCGATGCCAGGCTAACCCGATGATCATCCCGGGAGCAGACTAGCCTGAAGCCCCGACCGGTCGCCTCGGCTTGCGCCAGCCTTGGCCGACCAACGAGCGGAATTCTCCGAGGCTCGGCCCTCGGATGCCAGGCTAACCCGATGATCATCCCGGGAGCAGACTAGCCTGAAGCCCCGACCGGTCGCCTCGGCTTGCGCCAGCCTTGGCCGACCAACGAGCGGAATTCCCCGAGGCTCGGCCCTCGGATTCCAGGCTAACCCGATGATCATCCCGGGAGCAGACTAGCCTGAAGCCCCGACCGGTCGCCTCGGCTTGCGCCAGCCTTGGCCGACCAACGAGCGGAATCTCCCGAGGCTCGGCCCTCGGATGCCAGGCTAACCCGATGATCATCCCGGGAGCAGACTAGCCTGAAGCCCCGACCGGTCGCCTCGGCTTGCGCCAGCCTTGGCCGACCAACGAGCGGAATTCCCCGAGGCTCGGCCCTCGGATGCCAGGCTAACCCGATGATCATCCCGGGAGCAGACTAGCCTGAAGCTCCGATCGGTCGCCTCGGCTTGCGCCAGCCTTGGCCGACCAACGAGCGGAATCTCCCGAGGCTCGGCCCTCGGATGCCAGGCTAACCCGATGATCATCCCGGGAGCAGACTAGCCTGAAGCCCCGACCGGTCGCCTCGGCTTGCGCCAGCCTTGGCCGACCAACGAGCGGAATTCCCCGAGGCTCGGCCCTCGGATGCCAGGCTAACCCGATGATCATCCCGGGAGCAGACTAGCCTGAAGCTCCGATCGGTCGCCTCGGCTTGCGCCAGCCTTGGCCGACCAACGAGCGGAATTCTCCGAGGCTCGGCCCTCGGATGCCAGGCTAACCCGATGATCATCCCGGGAGCAGACTAGCCTGAAGCCCCGACCGGTCGCCTCGGCTTGCGCCAGCCTTGGCCGACCAACGAGCGAAATTCCCTGAGGCTCGGCCCTCAGATGCCAGGCTAACCCGATGATCATCCCGGGAGCAGACTAGCCTGAAGCCCCGACCGGTCGCCTCGGCTTGCGCCAGCCTTGGCCGACCAACGAGCGGAATCTCCCGAGGCTCGGCCCTCGGATGCCAGGCTAACCCGATGATCATCCCGGGAGCAGACTAGCCTGAAGCCCCGACCGGTCGCCTCGGCTTGCGCCAGCCTTGGCCGACCAACGAGCGGAATTCCCCGAGGCTCGGCCCTCGGATGCCAGGCTAACCCGATGATCATCCCGGGAGCAGACTAGCCTGAAGCCCCGACCGGTCGCCTCGGCTTGCGCCAGCCTTGGCCGACCAACGAGCGGAATTCCCTGAGGCTCGGCCCTCGGATGCCAGGCTAACCCGATGATCATCCCGGGAGCAGACTAGCCTGAAGCCCCGACCGGTCGCCTCGGCTTGCGCCAGCCTGGGCCGACCAACAAGCGGAATCTCCCGAGGCTCGGCCCTCGGATGCCAGGCTAACCCGATGATCATCTCGGGAGCAGACTAGCCTGAAGCCCCGACCGGTCGCCTCGGCTTGCGCCAGCCTTGGCCGACCAACGAGCGGAATTTTCTGAGGCTCGGCCCTCGGATGCCAGGCTAACCCGATGATCATCCCGGGAGCAGACTAGCCTGAAGCCCCGACCGGTCGCCTCGGCTTGCGCCAGCCTGGGCCGACCAACGAGCAGAATCTCCCGAGGCTCGGCCCTCGGATGCCAGGCTAACCCGATGATCATCCCGGGAGCAGACTAGCCTGAAGCCCCGACCGGTCACTTCGGCTTGCGCCAGCCTTGGCCGACCAACGAGCGGAATTTCCTGAGGCTCGGCCCTCGGATGCCAGGCTAACCCGATGATCATCCCGGGAGCAGACTAGCCTGAAGCCCCGACCGGTCGCCTCGGCTTGCGCCAGCCTGGGCCGACCAACGAGCGGAATCTTCCGAGGCTCGGCCCTCAGATGCCAGGCTAACCCGATGATCATCCCGGGAGCAGACTAGCCTGAAGCCCCGACCGGTCGCCTCGGCTTGCGCCAGCCTTGGCCGACTAACGAGCGGAATTTCCTGAGGCCTAACCCTCGGATGCCTGGCCTAGCGCCGGAAGAATTTCCTGAGGCCTAACCCTCGGATGCCTGGCCTAGCGCCGGAAGAATTTCCTGAGGCCTAGCCCTCGGATGCCTGGCCTAGCGCCGGAGGAATTTCCTGAGGCCTAACCCTCGGATGCCTGGCCTAGACCCTCGGATGCCTGGCCTGGTGCCGGAAGAATTTCCTGAGGCCTAACCCTCGGATGCCTGGCCTGGTGCCGGAGGAATTTCCTGAGGCCTAACCCTCGGATGCCTGGCCTAGCGCCGGAGGAATTTCCTGAGGCCTAACCCTCGGATGCCTGGCCTAGCGCCGGAAGAATTTCCTGAGGCCTAACCCTCGGATGCCTGGCCTAGCGCCGGAAGAATTTCCTGAGGCCTAACCCTCGGATGCCTGGCCTAGTGCCGGAAGAATTTCCTGAGGCCTAACCCTCGGATGCCTGGCCTAGCGCCGGAAGAATTTCCTGTGGCCTAACCCTCGGATGCCTGGCCTAGCGCCGGAAGAATTTCCTGAGGCCTAACCCTCGGATGCCTGGCCTAGCGCCGGAAGAATTTCCTGAGGCCTAACCCCCGGATGCCTGGCCTGGTGCCGGAAGAATTTCCTGAGGCCTAACCCTCGGATGCCTGGCCTAGCGCCGGAAGAATTTCCTGAGGCCTAACCCTCGGATGCCTGGCCTAGTGTCGGAAGAATTTCCTGAGGCCTAACCCTCGGATGCCTGGCCTAGCGCCGGAAGAACTTCAAGAGTTAGGAGTCGGCGAGACGCTACCAAGAGTTAAAAAGAGGAAGGACGAAAGTGAAATGAAGAAACACTCTATTTGCATTAACTTTCATTGTTTCAGGGCCGAGACCCATACAACTTGGCAAAACGCCAACATACAAAGAAAAGGACAAAGAAAGGTACAGAGGGTCAGCTTGGAGGAACCCCTGAGTCGGGAACGCCGGGCACGTCCGCAAGGGGTAGGGAGGCGGTTGGAAAATCAGCAGGCAATGGCGCCGGAGGGGAGTCGAGGAGGGAGACCCCACTCAGGTCAATCCCGGGGTATTTAGCCGACACCCTTGCCAAGCCTTCATCGAAGCCTAAGACAAAGGAGTCGGACCCCGCGTCCGACATGTCACGGACGAACTCATCGGACTGACGATAGGCCTGTACCGCCTCCGACATGTCACGGATGAACTCGGCGGACTGACGATAGGCCTGTACCGCCAGACGCCCGATTTCCGCGCTCTTCTCGGCCAGCGCCGCCTCTGCTCGCTCCGTAATCTGAGCTTTTGCCTCCATGACCTTCGCCACTATCCGGTCGTCCGCCTCGGAGGAGACCCTCAGCAGATCAGCCCGAGCCTCCTTGTGCTTCGCCTCGGCAGCAATGCGAGCAGCCTCAGCCTCCTCCAGGCGCGAATGAAGCTCCTGGTCGCTCGCGCGGGACTCCTCCAAGACCGACTCCAATTCGCCCAGCTTGGCTTCAAGAGACCGGGTTCGGTTGCGGGCGTTGTCGGCTGACCGCTGGGCCTTCTCCCACCTCTCCCGGAAGTCGGCAGCCTTCCGGGACTCCTTTTCGGCCCGCTCCTCCGCCTTCCTGACCTCGCTTTCGAGACCCGAGGCAACCTTGAGTTGCTCCTGAGCCTCCAACAGTTGCCTCTCGAGGGCGGCGAAGCCGAGTGCCCGCTCTTCGGCCACCTGGAGCCTCGTCTCGAGGTCCCTGGTCGTCCTCCCCACCGCAGCCTGGCCTCCCTCCTCTACTGCTTTCAGTTGGCTCTCGGCCCTCGCCAGGAGCCTCGCCTGTTCCTCGTGGCTCTCCTCCAGACGAATCATGTACTGGGCGAGCTAAAAGATAGAAAAAATGAGAGCGTCAGACGGGGATCAATAGAGCTTATGAGTGGCGGAAGCGACCAAAAGAACACTCACCGACATAAGACAGACGCAGCTGGCAGCCCCGACGTCAGGGATCCTCATCTACCGGACCTGCCTACGGTCCTTCTCCAGCAGCACCGTCTCGATGAGGTTTCGGGCGCCGGCGAAAGTGAAGGCCGACCCCGACTTCGCCCCGGAGCCGGACGGTGGTTCTACAGCCTTACCCTTACCCATCGCTTGGGGAAGAGTCATGCTGACCGTGCTCGGGGCGGGGGCCGCTCCAGGAATCGACAGGGTCCCGCTCGGCCGGGGCCTCGGCGCGCCCCTCCTTCTCGTGTCATCCGAAGCCGACCGAGTCGAAGGCCGGGTTGGGGACCGATCGCGTCCAACCCGGCCGTCTCGGGCGCGCTCGGATGACACCTCCGGAATAACGGTAGTCTCATCACCGGAGGGCTGATACAGCGCCAACTGTCGGTCCGAGCCCGCGGCGTCCCCCCGATCGGTGGGTCCGGACCCGTCTGTCGGCGTCGGAGTCGCCTGCTGGCGGGACTTCTTCGCCGGTGGGACCCCGCTCGGAGGAGTCCGTTTCTTCCTCCGGACCGCTTCCAGTAGGGACGTCCTACCAACAGCCATCGCCTTGTCCGACCGCATGACGTCGTCGATTTTTGCAAAAAGGACGAGATGGTCGGAGACTGAGAAGCTGATGGAAAGAAGAAACGAAAGAGGAGAAAAAAGCCAAAAAAGAAGTGGTGGCGGGCTCACGGTCAGCGGGGACCGAGCTCAGGCCGACGTTCTCCAAGGCGTCCTCAGAAATAAGGCGAGACACCGGGGGGAGCCGGCCCTCGGCAACCAACCCCTTCAAGACGGCGACGCCATCGGATTCCTCCCTCGACAACCTCGATAGGCCGATCGGGGACTTCATTGGCGTCTCCCAGGTTGCCCTGATTCCCCAAGAGGGATCTACGTCAATGAAAAAGAAACGCTCCTTCCAGCCGTGAATGGAGGAAGGAGCCTCCTTGACGAGGCCGCACCCTCGCCGCGCCGCAAAGCACCACCACCCTCTGTCCTGGGGGTGGCCGTTCAGGCCGTAGCATTCCCAAAAGACATTCAGGGTGGCGGGAACCTCGTGCATGCGGCAGAGAACCTGGAAGGCCGTCAGGGCGCGCCATGAGTTCGGCACCAGTTGCGTCGGCGCCACTCTTAAACCCCGAAGCACATGCACAACTAAGTCCGAGGGGGGAAAGCGGAACCCGGCCCGAAGGATGTCCTCGTTGATGGCGACCTTCCCTGGAGGAGGATGGGACATCCTCTCCTCAGGCCCCGGGAGCGTAATGTTGCAGGCTTCGGGAAGGTGGTACCGGGCCACGAACCTATCTAGGTCTTCGGGGACCAGATCCGACTGAATGCGGTCCGCTCTTACTTCGTCCATACCTAATGGCCAGTGGATCTACGGTCAGGACGGGGCCAAGAAGGGGGAAAGGACCGGAACGACTGAAGTACACTAATACGGAAGGAGAAAGTATGGAGAGCCCTAAATTGAAGAATGGGGCAACTCACCGGAAGGGAAGGAAGAACGGCTCCGAGAGCGTCAAAGGAGGAGCGAGCAAACAGTCCGACGGCAACGACAGCAGCGCAAGGGAGAAACTCGAAGATGCCTGCGAAGAGAAAAGCGGACGGGGGAGGGCCCCCGGTTAAATAGGCGGAAAGGCGGGTGACGCCAGAGGACGCCTGGCTGCCGAAGGATCGCTCGCGCCCCATGTTAGATGTATGCCCTAGAAGCTAATTTGGCTGACACATTGTTGATTCTAGGGACATAATTTTGTACTTGACTATTTATTATTGAATAAATAAAAGGCATCTTTTCATTCATATTGTTTATGTGTCTATGAATCGTCCAAGAAATTAATAAGATGATGATACATATTCTCAAGAGTTGAGAATTTGAGCCATGTATCATTGGTGATTAGTTTCTAAATGCTCTTGATCAATGGATCATCACGAGGACGGTGATCGATCCGATCAGTGCACAGATCACTTTCCTTCTGGATGGACGAGACTTGAGTCCACAGTGTAGGGACACTGAAGTGATAGTGCAGGTGCTTGTTAGAGAACAAGGGTACTGAGCGTGACCAAGACAAGAAGTCACTTGGATGTCTATCCACTCGTCAGTGACTTGCTTGATGTTGCAGTAGTGTGACTGGTCCTTTGACCTGCGGTGCTTCGGCTACTCACAGTGAGGTTATTGTAGTTTGACTGCACACATACATGGTCTCTAGCCATATGGGTCCATGCAGTGTAGATTGGCTGCAGTAAGTTTACTGTAGGAGTAGGGTATGCACCTATATGGAATCTATCGACCTTGATAGATAAGGAGAGATCCTATGTGATTTATAAGACTGAGTTCGTAAGACCTCGGCCGGGGCAGTATGCACAGTGGAGAAAGAGTTTTCCACTCTCGAACTTAAGTCGAATAAATTTTGACATATGACAGACGAAGGGGTTTGACGAGTTATCCATGACCTCCGTCTTGTAGGGATCCACGATAGAAGGACTGTAACACATGACAACTGCACCTAGAGGTTCATCATTCTATTCTGCTGGGTAGCCACTACATGCTGCTAGGTGTCACTGGTGGATGGTGGGACTCATAGGGATTATCTTGATGATCGATAAACCCTAATGAGTAGAGTTGGAATCGTTCCAACCCATTGAAAGGAGTTTTCAATGATACTGAGATGGAGATCTCAATATGTCTCATTACCAGTCAGATTAGAACCTATGAGGTCACACACATTAGAGGTTCTGATTATTAGGATTGTCGATTTGTGATTTGGAATCACAATGTCAATTGTCAATAAGATTGATGTACAAAATAACCCACTAAGAGTTAGTGAGTTAAATGGAAGAATTAAATAATTATAATTAGATTATAATTAAGTCTTTTGCTGATTAATTGAGTCAAATTATGTTGGGTCTGACCCAAAGAAATTTGACTCAAATCCTAGTCAAAAGTTGGCTAGATCGAGTCCTTGAAAATCCTGCCAAATTCAGCCTTTTTCCTATTATTGGAGCCTCCCTCTTGATGCCTTATTTTGAGGGGTCAAAATAGGCAAGAGGGGGCAGCCAAGAGGACAAGGAGGGGCGTGGCCCCCTCTCCTTCTTTGCTGAGAGCCAACGCCCCTTGATTCTTTCCAAGAATCAAGGGGCCCGCCAATAAAGAAAGGCACCAGGAAACCTATTAGGAATAGGTTTCCTGGCGCATAGGGTTTTGAACCCCATAAAAAGGGAGCCCCACGTCCCATGTTTGAAGAGAAGAACTTCTCCCAGCCGTGGGGCAGCAAGAAGGAATTTTTGGGATTTTTAAATCAGCAAATAGGGAGAGAAAAGAATAAAAAAAAGGTGAAGGGTTTTCTTCTTCTTTTGAAGGCTGCACAAGGTGGGATCCTTGTGATTTCTTCTTCCTTCTTCTTCGACATCCAAGAGAGGCTTTTGCAAGGAGCTAGCACCCCGGTGAAGCCCCATCTCTGATCTTCAGCAACCTCGTGTGGATACTTGTAGAGGCCGGACGTTTGTGCGGCTACAAGGAACCAAACCACGATCATCGGTTGCGGTGTTCTTCTACCCGCACAAAGGTGAAGATGAGATCTTCATTTGAAATTTTATATTTCTGATTTTCTAGTAGTTTAACAATTCATAATTAATTATTAGA
Source organism: Phoenix dactylifera (assembly GCF_051530095.1). NCBI lineage: Eukaryota > Viridiplantae > Streptophyta > Magnoliopsida > Arecales > Arecaceae > Phoenix > Phoenix dactylifera. Next base: position 15,910,290 of record NC_143191.1, read on the forward strand.
TCTTAGTTTAGTCCCCATCTTAATTCAAAAGGGTTCTGAATCGTTTTGATTCAGAAAAATTGAAATCTACCCGATCCTGTTCCGGCGTATGCGATGCACCGGGCCCGGCATGCGGATTCCGCCGCGAACGTCGCGCCGCTGTGGGGCAATCCAACAGTGGTATCAGAGCCATGGTTTTGGGGATCCAATTAAGATAATAGTTAATTAATTATGAATTAGTTCTGATTTTTTAATTATTATGCATGCTGAAAAATTCTGCGTGCTGAAATTTTGTGTTGCTGAAAATTTTCAGCATGCTGATTTTGTTAGATCGATCATGTGATGTTAGTTTTAAAATTATGATATAATTATGATGTTTAAAATTAAGGTATTGCATGATCTGGATCTCAGATGGTTGCATAATAAAATTAAAATCAGATTAGATAAAATCATGCATGAGATGCATGTGGTGATGATCATAGGATTCAAACCCTTTTGGTATCGAATGTAATGACCTGCGATGTGATCTGTAATGTCATGTAATTTTGTAGATGCTTGCATGCATCTTATTTTATATTTTGAGAGGCCTGCGTGCCTCCTAAAAGGAGATGTAATTTATTTTATTTTTATTTTACATCTGGTTGTATTTCTGTGATGTGATGTACATCAACGATCAAGTTGAAGCAAAGGCATGAGATGAAAGGTGATCTAAGCAGTTGATGGCGATGGGATCAAGAGTTGATCAAGGATCGAATCAAGGAGGCTTGGAACCAATTCAAGAGTTGAAGACCACTTGATCGATTGATGTGCATGTGCTTGTAATACGACCTAATTAGAATCCATGATCATCACCTAGTTAAAGTTTAGCTTTAATTTGATGCTGCGATTATAACTGCCTGTGATGTACCGTTTGCATGTGATGTGAATGAGAGTCGGGTAGATAGGTTTACATGTGATGTAGCAAACCCAATTGAGACCTAAATCAAAACCTCCTCAATCAAGTCGAGAGTGAACCGACATGAGCAAGTCATATTAGATTAATTGATCTAATTGGTGTCTAGGAAAGCATGAAAGGTGGTTACTTAATTAGGACCTTACTCTCTGAGTAAGGGGAGCCTCCCACCTGCTTACCTGGCCAATTGTTCGATTACCTCTTATGAAGAGCTCAAGTTGCAAACACTAAGACCTGATTAACCAATATTAAGTCAATAGGTCTTCCACTGTAGTAGAGCTGCTAAGGTCTTTCTGATGTTGATTTGTCTCGGCTGGACACAGTGGTCAAGTTGCATCGGGGGGCTGGACCTCTCTATAGACATGAGATGTTGTAGGGTAAAGGTGGGGTTGGGCACCAATAACTGTTAGGTGAGGACCCAATGACGACTTTATTCCTACGGTTATACGGTGGGTCTGACTTAACTAAGAAATGGGACCAATAACTGTTAGGTGAGGTTTTCATGGCTTAGAGACCAAGTTACACTGCAACATGCTTGAGAAGCATTGTACAAGAGTTGTACATTCATCAATCTATGTGTCACCAATAACTGTTAGGTGAGGTGGCATGTAAATTGGTGGGACCGCAATACCCACTAGAAATCCTAGTCGTGTGGGATTTCCGTTTTCCTACTAGGGGAGTGTGAGGGATTCGAGAAAATAGTGGGAGTTACATTTGTTCTAAAAGACCTTAGAACAGATTAGGATCAAGTACAAAAGTCTAACTAGAATCTTTACTCTCTGCAGATACAATGTCGGCTTCAAACCCTTTGACCCGTATTCTTGAGACCAACCGACTGACCGGAACCAATTACAAGGACTGGCTTAGAAATCTCAAAATTGTTTTGGACTGTGAGAAAATAGGCTACATACTCGATTCAGATATCCCCACACTACCAACACGTCCTACTGATGTTCAGCGTGAGATGCATAAAAAGTGGTTGGATGATGACATTAGAGTAAAATGCTATATGATGGCATCCATGTCTAATGAACTCCAATGCCAGCATGAAAATATGAAGACTGCTAGGGACATACTGGCACACCTGCAAGAGTTGTATGGTGAGCAGAGTCGCACAGCTCGTTTTGAAGTGTCCAAGAGGCTCTTCAAAGCGAAGATGCGCGAAGGGCAGTCTGTCCATGATCACGGTCTGACCATGATCAAGGACCTAGAGGAGCTTGAGAAGCTCGGTATGGACATGCACAAGGAATTACAAGTGGATTTGATCCTACAGTCACTTCCTGATTCATTTGGTCAGTTTATAGTAAACTACCACATGAATAAGATTGAATGCACTAAGACTGAACTAATCAACATGTTGGTAACTGCTGAGGGAGCCTTGAAAGGTTCAAGGGGCAATGTCCTTGCTGCTGAGTTGACTTCTGGTTCCAAGAGAAAGTCTACTTGGAAGAAAAAGAAGCCTGCTAAGAAGCAGAAGAAGGACAAAAAGCCAAAGAAGGAAGTTCAAAAGAAAAAGGCTAACGACAAAGGAAAATATTTCCACTGCAATGTCGAAGGCCACTGGAAGAGAAACTGTCCTTCATACCTCGAGAGCCTGAAGAACAAGAAAGGTGACACACTTTCAGAAGGTATAGACTTGCTCATAATTGAAACTAATCTAACGGTTTCTTCTACTTCTAGTTGGGTTATAGATTCTGGTTCTAGTGCTCATTTGTGCACTACCATGCAAGGTCTAAAGGAAAGTAGAAGGCTGGCGGAAGGTGCGGTAACCCTTCGGGTTGGCAACGGGGCAAAAGTTGCTGCTGTGGCTGTGGGCACCTACCATCTGCGACTACCGTCTGGATTTAGTTTAATACTTAGAGACTGCTATTATGTACCTGCTGCTAGCAGAAATTTGATTTCTGTTTCATGTCTAGCATAGGAAGGTCATGTTTTTACATTTGACAAAGACTGCTGTTCTATTTATTTAAGAAATAAAATAGTCGCACGTGGTTTCATGATTGACAGTCTCTATCATTTACATATGGATGTATCTGTGAATGTTACCGAGCAAGATGTGAGTGCCAAAGGATCCAAAAGATCCAGAGATGAGATAAATCAAAGATATTTGTGGCACCTCAGGCTTGGCCATATTGGAGAAGACAGAATGAACAAAATGGATAAAGATGGGCTTCTCGGCTCATTGACTTTCGAGTCATATCCAGTTTGCGAGTCCTGTCTTCAAGGAAAGATGGCTAGACTGTCCTTTGTAGGACATGGGGAGAGGACCACTGAAATACTTACCCTAGTACATACAGATGTATGTGGCCCATTCGATGTGCTAGCCAGGGGACGATATTCTTACTTCATTACCTTTACCGATGATTATTCACGGTATGGGTATGTGTATCTTATGAGACACAAGTCTGAGTCTTTTGAAAAGTTCAAAGAGTTCAAGAATGAAGTAGAAAAACAAACTGGAAAACCTCTTAAGGCTCTTCGATCAGATCGAGGAGGAGAATACCTTAGTGGGGAATTCCGGGACTATCTCAAAGAAAACGGCATAGTCTCACAATGGACACCTCCAGGTACACCTCAACTCAACGGGGTGTCAGAGAGGAGGAATCGGACCCTATTGGATATGGTCAGGTCCATGATGAGCTTCACTGATTTACCTATGTTCCTTTAGGGAGATGCCTTACTCACAGCGATTTATTTATTGAATAGAGTTTCCTCTAAATCCGTTCCTACCACACCGTATGAGATATGGCATGGTAAGAAACCAAGTCTGGGTCATCTCAAGATTTGGGGATGTCCGGCCCACGTCAAGAGACTACAGGCAGACAAGTTAGAGGCTAGGACCATAAGTGCTCGTTTTATAGGATATCCTAAAGAGTCATTAGGATACAATTTTTACGTCTCAAAGGATCACAATGTGTTTGTGAGCCGTCATGCCATCTTCTTGGAAAATCAGTTTATCCTTGATAGAGGCAGTGGGAGGAAAATTGAGCTTGAAGAGAAAGTCTCTGAAAAGCAACGAGTCATGGATCCTATAGAACCTATTCATAAGGAGCCAGTACACGATGTCCCTCGACCACCTCGTAGATCTAGTAGGGTCTCCCATCCTCCCGATAGATACTTAGGTATACTAGAAGAGGATACCGAGGAAATGTTCCTAGTGGGAGATAGGGATCACATACAGGATCCCAAAACCTACAACGAGGCGATATCTGATATCGATTCCGAGAAATGGCTGGAAGCTATGAAGTCAGAGATAGACTCCATGCATTCCAACCAAGTCTGGACCTTAGTAGACCCACCAGAAGGTATTGTACCTATTGGATGCAAATGGATCTACAAAAGGAAAATAGGTTCGGATGGAGAGGTAGAGACCTATAAGGCAAGGCTTGTGGCGAAAGGGTATAGTCAGCGCGAAGGCATTGACTATCAGGAGACCTTTTCACCTGTAGCCATGCTAAAATCCATCCGAACATTGCTTGCCATTGCAGCATTTCATGATTATGAAATTTGGCAGATGGATGTGAAAACTGCTTTCCTGAATGGATATCTTGATGAAGATATCTATATGGAACAGCCTTTGGGTTTCACTTCCAGTGATAGAGATCACAAGGTCTGCAAGCTGCAAAGGTCCATCTATGGACTAAAGCAAGCATCTCGGAGTTGGAACACTCATTTCAATGAAGCAATCAAAACGTTTGATTTCATCAAAAACGAAGAGGAACCGTGTGTTTACAAAAAGGTTAGTGGGAGTGCTGTCGTTTTTCTCGTACTATACGTAGATGACATTCTCCTGATTGGGAATGATATTCCCATGCTAACCTCGGTCAAGGTCTGGTTGTCAAAAGAATTCTCCATGAAAGACCTTGGGGAAGCATCCTATATTTTGGGAATAAAGGTCTATAGAGATAGATCTAAAAGGATGCTTGGCCTGTCACAGAAAATGTACATAGAGGAGGTGCTGAAGAGGTTCAGCATGGAAAACTCCAAGAGGGGTCTCTTACCCCTTAGGCATGGAATTCATCTCTCCAAGAAGATGTGCCCCAACACATCTGAAAAGATTCAACGCATGAGCAAGATTCCCTATGCATCGGCAATAGGAAGCCTCATGTATGCCATGCTGTGTACACGACCTGATATAGCTCTTGCTGTGAGTGTCACAAGCAGATATCAGTCGAATCCAGGTAAAGAACACTGGACAGCTGTGAAGAATATTCTTAAGTACTTGAGAAGAACTAAAGATTTATTCTTGGTTTTTGGAGGATCATCGGAGTTAAAAGTAGAAGGGTACACAGATTCAGACTTCATGACTGATGTCGATGACAGGAAGTCAACATCTGGATATGTGTTCTTGTGCAATGGTGGTGCGGTAAATTGGAAGAGTTCTAAACAACCGATCATTGCTGATTCTACTATGGAAGCCGAATACATCGCCGCCTCTGAAGCTGCTAAGGAAGGCTTCTGGTTCAAGAAATTCATTGCAGAGTTGGACGTGATGACATCAGATGCCATAACACTCTACTGCGATAATAATGGCGCCATAGCCCTTGCTAAGGAGCCAAGGTCTCATCAGAAGTCTAAGCATATAGAGCGGCGCTTCCATCTCATACGCGACTATGTTGAGAAGAAATATGTAGAGGTGCAGAGAGTAGACTCCGCGGATAACGTGGCAGACCCGTTCACTAAGCAGCTGAGTCAGCAAAAGACTGAAGCCCACCTTGAGAAGATGGGCCTAAGATATATGACCAATTGGCTTTAGTGCAAGTGGGAGATTGTTAGATGTATGCCCTAGAAGCCAATTTGGCTGACACATTGTTGATTCTAGGGACATAATTTTGTACTTGACTATTTATTATTGAATAAATAAAAGGCATCTTTTCATTCATATTGTTTATGTGTCTATGAATCGTCCAAGAAATTAATAAGATGATGATACATATTCTCAAGAGTTGAGAATTTGAGCCATGTATCATTGGTGATTAGTTTCTAAATGCTCTTGATCAATGGATCATCACGAGGACGGTGATCGATCCGATCAGTGCACAGATCACTTTCCTTCTGGATGGACGAGACTTGAGTCCACAGTGTAGGGACACTGAAGTGATAGTGCAGGTGCTTGTTAGAGAACAAGGGTACTGAGCGTGACCAAGACAAGAAGTCACTTGGATGTCTATCCACTCGTCAGTGACTTGCTTGATGTTGCAGTAGTGTGACTGGTCCTTTGACCTGCGGTGCTTCGGCTACTCACAGTGAGGTTATTGTAGTTTGACTGCACACATACATGGTCTCTAGCCATATGGGTCCATGCAGTGTAGATTGGCTGCAGTAAGTTTACTGTAGGAGTAGGGTATGCACCTATATGGAATCTATCGACCTTGATAGATAAGGAGAGATCCTATGTGATTTATAAGACTGAGTTCGTAAGACCTCGGCCGGGGCAGTATGCACAGTGGAGAAAGAGTTTTCCACTCTCGAACTTAAGTCGAATAAATTTTGACATATGACAGACGAAGGGGTTTGACGAGTTATCCATGACCTCCGTCTTGTAGGGATCCACGATAGAAGGACTGTAACACATGACAACTGCACCTAGAGGTTCATCATTCTATTCTGCTGGGTAGCCACTACATGCTGCTAGGTGTCACTGGTGGATGGTGGGACTCATAGGGATTATCTTGATGATCGATAAACCCTAATGAGTAGAATTGGAATCGTTCCAACCCATTGAAAGGAGTTTTCAATGATACTGAGATGGAGATCTCAATATGTCTCATTACCAGTCAGATTAGAACCTATGAGGTCACACACATTAGAGGTTCTGATTATTAGGATTGTCGATTTGTGATTTGGAATCACAATGTCAATTGTCAATAAGATTGATGTACAAAATAACCCACTAAGAGTTAGTGAGTTAAATGGAAGAATTAAATAATTATAATTAGATTATAATTAAGTCTTTTGCTGATTAATTGAGTCAAATTATGTTGGGTCTGACCCAAAGAAATTTGACTCAAATCCTAGTCAAAAGTTGGCTAGATCGAGTCCTTGAAAATCCTGCCAAATTCAGCCTTTTTTCTATTATTGGAGCCTCCCTCTTGATGCCTTATTTTGAGGGGTCAAAATAGGCAAGAGGGGGCAGCCAAGAGGACAAGGAGGGGCGTGGCCCCCTCTCCTTCTTTGCTGGGAGCCAACGCCCCTTGATTCTTTCCAAGAATCAAGGGGCCCGCCAATAAAGAAAGGCACCAGGAAACCTATTAGGAATAGGTTTCCTGGCGCATAGGGTTTTGAACCCCATAAAAAGGGAGCCCCACGTCCCATGTTTGAAGAGAAGAACTTCTCGCAGCCGTGGGGCAGCAAGAAGGAATTTTTGGGATTTTTAAATCAGCAAATAGGGAGAGAAAAGAATAAAAAAAAGGTGAAGGGTTTTCTTCTTCTTTTGAAGGCTGCACAAGGTGGGATCCTTGTGATTTCTTCTTCCTTCTTCTTCGACATCCAAGAGAGGCTTTTGCAAGGAGCTAGCACCCCGGTGAAGCCCCATCTCTGATCTTCAGCAACCTCGTGTGGATACTTGTAGAGGCCGGACGTTTGTGCGGCTACAAGGAACCAAACCACGATCATCGGTTGCGGTGTTCTTCTACCCGCACAAAGGTGAAGATGAGATCTTCATTTGAAATTTTATATTTCTGATTTTCTAGTAGTTTAACAATTCATAATTAATTATTAGATCTTAGTTTAGTCCCCATCTTAATTCAAAAGGGTTCTGAATCGTTTTGATTCAGAAAAATTTTGAAATCTACCCGATCCTGTTCCGGCGTATGCGATGCACCGGGCCCGGCATGCGGATTCCGCCGCGAACGTCGCGCCGCTGTGGGGCAATCCAACACCCCAAAGGCGAATCGACGCCATTAAGGAAGGATGTCCGCCGAAATCTGCAGACTGCCAGATCAGCGACAACCGCTATACGCCATAAAGGAGGCGGGGAGCTCGAAGCGCGCGCGCCTTTCCGAGGGATGGCGGCAATCTCGAAGCATCACTCCTTTCACCCGTTCCCCTCCTGGTTCCAGGCTCGGAAGTGGGGGGCTACTGTTACGGGAGAATTTAGCCACCATGCCCCACGTGACCGACACGCGCGCCCAGGAAGACTACGGCAGTCCCTTGATCCAGCAATCCGACCCCGAGTCGGATATCTTCGGTTCCGCAGCCCGACCCCGAGTCGGCTGCCCCTTGATCCAGCAATCCGACCCCGAGTCGGATATCTTCGGCTCCGCAGCCCGACCCCGAGTCGGCTGCCCCTTGATCCAGCAATCCGACCCCGAGTCGGATATCTTCGGCTCCGCAGCCCGACCCCGAGTCGGCTGCCCCCTGATCCAGTCATCCGACCCCGAGTCGGCAATCTCTCGACAACAACAGACTGTTCCTCTGAGGCACGCCGCGGCCCCCTGCTCCACTACTCCCTGCAACGGCCGTATCCGGCGCTGCCCCACGATCCCCTGTAACAGCCGTACAAAGCGGAGCTCCACTATGCCCTGCCAGGGCCGTACCCAGCGCTGCCCCACGACGCCCTGTAACGGCCATGTCAGTGGCAGCCCCATCGTGCCACACGATGACGAATCCCCGGAAAAACCCCCCAGCCTGATATATATGAGGCTGGGGGGGGAAGGGGGAGGGTAAGCAAAGGTTTTCCAGAGTATTCTCTTATCCGTTACTACTATCTCTCCTTCTCCTTCAATCTCCTCTGACTTGATCGTCGGAGGGCCCCCACTACCCCAGTGGTGGTGCGAGGCTTGCCTGCAGGTTTTCCGGTGGAAGGTGGAGCGCAATCAACCCAACTCCAAAGGAACCCCGTTCACACCGCTGTGCCAATCGTTTTCGGTTTGGACCACCAGCAACAGTAACCATTTGCTGCACGTCTGTATCTAATATGCCATAAGTTCTTAGTGGTATTCTATATGCTAACTATAGCAACTACTCCATTACTCATGTAATGTGAGGCTTCAGGCTCATTGTTAAAAAAAAAAGACATTTACATGTAATGTCTGGTATTATTGTATCCGTTTATATACAATTATATACATAACAGACATTGTTTAAGGTATGCAATTGTATTAAGAAGGTATAATTGCACACAGAAATAGATGTAATAATATGCAAAATATTGGCCTGAGTGCACATTAGGACTAAACATAAGGTGCTTGTTTGAACAAAGTTAAATGTGCCATTAGTAGTGGAGCCAGGTATAAAACTAGCATGCATAGTTACAAGGAACATATACCTAAATCATGTAAACAACTAGCTCGATCCATCATACCTAAACCATTCCGTCAAAGCTTTAACCAGACTTAAGTTATGAGGAAAGAGTTCTATTCATCCAAGAATAATTGAGGTTCGGTTGGGTTGTAATCTTTCCAAGAATTTTTTGAGTGGTTAGTCATACTTATTATGTTGCTACACTCCCCTAGCAGTACTAGCCAAATAATGCATTTATTGGATCAAGTTAGACCCAACTAACAACACCTAAACCTATCCGGACTAAATTGGATGAAAGCCTAGCACTAGAAGCCCAAATGATTTGGCCAAATCTAAACCATCATATCTAAAGTTTTTGAACTCAATTTGACCCGAACTATTTTAATTATTGGATTGGGCTTGACCACAAATAGACGGAACCGTTCAAAAATTTAGCATAAAAAAGAGGCGTTAGCACCTCCTTTTTCCTACAGGGTTTTGGACCTATAAACCCCAACCAACCTGACCCTATTTCTTCTCCATCCTCTCCACCATCCATCTACCCTAGTAGCCCCCTCCTCCATCCTATCATCCTTCGACGGTGACTCAAAACTCTCTTCTTCTTCCTGGCTCCCTCGATCTTGAGCTTCAAGTCCGAAACTCAGACTTCTTAGTGCTCAGCTATAACTCTCTCATAGTCTCGATTGGTTACCATGGGTAGCGGCTTGAGATCATGACGACCAACAGCGGCCACGGGGGTGTCATACACTGATATTGTGAGGGGTGGCAATTCTTAACTATTTAATCTGTTTAACTTGATTCAACTTATCGTAGATTGGCTTAGGTTACCTTTTTAAAATAAAATGGTTAGGCTCGGGTTTGGATTTTTTACCCGTATAATGAACAGGTTCGAGTTGATAGAGTTTTAATCTATCCAGTATCCAACCCACCCCATATATGGTCTGACACGACCTGATTGCCGCCCTTATATCAAAGTTTGCTAGGGTTCCCTACCATTGCATATAGTTATTAAGGTTCAAATTGATGTCGTACATAAACATTGCATGCGGGTCGTCTCTTCTGCTTCCCAAGACGACCAAGATCCATCTGATGATGCCATTTCTAGTAACCTCAATGTGATCTTCCCTTTTCCCCAGCGTATGCCGAACCGGCCTGTATCGGCCGGTACGGGCCGGTACAAACCGGTCCGGCCAGCTACCGGTACGGCGGAGCCGTGGAAACCGGTACAGGCCGGTTCCTTGCCGGAGACGAAGAAGGCGAGGAGAAAAAGAGGGAGCACGGAGAAGAGAGGGAGGGAGCCCACCTTCCGCCGCCATCGGAGAGCCGCGGAGGGGCGTCGGAGGCCGGTGGGGGGCGGCGGAGCCGGGCGGGGGACGGGGGAGCCCGCGGGGGCACTGCGGAGGCCGCGGCCGCGGCCGCGTCCCCTGTTTCTTTCGAAACAGTGGCCGCGGCCGCGGCCTCCGCAGCGCCCCCGCGGGCTCCGCCGCCCCCCGCCGGCCTCCGCCGCCCTCCACCGGCCTCCGACGCCCCTCCGCGGCTCTCCGATGGCGGCCGAAGGTGGGCTCTCTCCCTCTCTTCCCCGCGCTCTCTCTGGTTCTCTTCTTCTTCCCCGGTTCCGGCGGGGAAGAGCTTCCCGGTTCGTACCGCCCGGAGCACGGTACGAACCAGCCCGTACCGGTCCGGTAGGCAACCGGTACGCCTACCGGACCCAGTACGGTGGACCTTGCTTTTCCCAATTCAAAAGTTATGATTTATTTCGTTGTTTTCCACCAGAGTTGTGAAGCCCACCTCAAAAAACCCAAACCAAGCTCAATCCACTAAGCAGCCTGGAGTGGCCTGAAGGACCTTGTAGGATCCGAATAGGGCATAGCCCTGCTTAAACATGGAGAGAAAGACTGCTCCTCTGCTTTAAAAACTGCTAAGACTAGGAAATCATAGTCTGAGGCATGGTCTACTAAACTAGCCTGTACCGGCCGGTTCAGTACGTACCGTACCGGTACCGACCCCCACCGATACGGTACAACCACATAAAATGGTTCGGGGCAGGAACCGAGCGGGGAAGAAGAAAGAAGAGAAAGAGGAGAAGAGGAAGAAAGAAGAGGAAAGAAAAGGAAGAAAGAAGAGGAAGAAGAAGAGAAAGAGGAGAAGAAGAAGACGGTTCGATGTACCTCGGGCTGACCCCCTCCCGAGCACCTCGACGCGCGTGCGGCCCTCCCAACGGTTCCTTCCTTGCTCGCGGGAGAAGGGGGGAAAGAGAAGAGAAGAAAGGAGGAGAGAGGGGAAGAAAGGAGAGGAGGAGAGAGCTAGGGAAGGAGGAAGAAAAAGGGAAGGGAAAAAAAAAAGAAAAAAAAAAACTTTCTGCGCGCGGGGCAGCCCGTCCGCGCAGGCGTGATTCTACGTGCAGGGAACCTTGCTCCTGTGCGGTTCCCCGTGCTCGTGCTGTTTCCCTGCACCCATGCAGGGCAGCGAACCCGCACGGGGCAATTAATGCCACAGAGTGGCTAAAACGCATCCGCGTGCGCGTGTTGGACGGAGTTTTTTTTTTTGTTCCAGTTTGGCACTGGTACCGAACCAGTATCGGAGCCTACTGGTATACCGATTCGGTCGGCTTAGCAGACACTACTCTCAGCACTATATAAAGGCCTCCTAACTCCTCTTTCGAGCACCACCAACGATCGCACCATCATCCCTCTTTTCCCTCTTTCTTCCTCTTTCCTGCCATTTACTAGCACTATGGCCACTAGAAATTGGAGTTGGAAAACGTTGCTAGAGCTGAGGTAAAGCCCTGGCCTTCCTCCTATTTGCTTTTTCTTCCTTTTATGGCTTTAAATCACCGCCGTCGGTGGAGGAATTCACCATAAATCAACTAAAGCCCACTTCCCTTATTTTTTGGCCTTCTTTTCACTTTTTCGGCCATCGGCGCTGCCGTCTCTTGGTGCCGGACCTCCAGTTGAACTCCTCGACTTTCTTACCTTCCTCCATGGCGGAGCCATGGCCGCCGCTGAGCAGCCAACCACTGTGAGGCCCAATAGTCCCACATCGGAAAGACTCGTTCCAGAGCCTGGGCATATGAGGCGGGTGTCTCCTAATTCTGTAGACGCGTTTTGGGTGGAAAACAAAACCGGGGAGGGGTGAAGGACGCTTGCGTGAAGCCCCAGAACTGGACAATATCTGGCAGGGGAGCCCCGTGTTCCCCCCTCATGTGGCCCCCACGTGGGCACTAGGTGCCTCACGTGCCTCGCAGAGGCGGGGGCGTGACATTTGGTATCAGAGCCGAGAACGGCTCTTGTCCGATGGTGGGAAGGGTGTGAGGCCCAATAGTCTCACATCGGAAAGACTCGTTCCAGAGCCTGGGCATATGAGGCGGGTGTCTCCTAATCCTGCAGACGCGTTTTGGGTGGAAAACAAAACCGGAGAGGGGTGAAGGACGCTTGCGTGAAGCCCCAGAACCGGACAATATTTGGCAGGGGAGCCCCGTGTTCCCCCCTCATGTGGCCCCCACGTGGGCACTAGGTGCCTCACGTGCCTCGCAGAGGCGGGGGGCGGGGGCGTGACAACCACAACCACAACCATTTCACTGGACCACCACAACCACAACCATGGTCCACCCTCCTTCCCCTGATTTTCCAAGAAAGAAGAAGAAGAGAGAGAGAGAGAGAGAGCCCATCCCTCTCTTTCCTCTTGTTTCTTCTCTCTGGTTTTCCTCTCTTTTTTCTATTTCTCTCTCTAAATTGACCTATGTATCCCAGTATAGGGTCTCGTCGACCTAGTTATGGATTCGTGTTGATCCCTGCAAAGAGACCCTGAACCACCCTGGTGCACGAAAAGCCTGCTGGACTAATTATCCCCTTCCTGTAGAGTGTTCCTAAAACCCAATGATGATGAACCCTATCTAACGATCTTCGCCTTGATTGAGTCCACGCCCCATGAATCATTGTTCGAGTCGCTTAGACCTAACCCACCCAGAGTTGCCGAATGCCATCATCCAGCCAACCTTCTTCCGTCTTTTGTTGTTTTAGTACTATTAAAGTCATCAGATAGAAATTAATTTTATTTTTAATATTTTAAATAGGTTTAGTAGATTCGTCTAGTGAAATTTAATGGTCTAAAGTGGAAAAGATAAGTAGATCTTACATTTCTTATTAATTTTTAAATTATCATGTTTTCTATGCCTAAGGTTTGCCTATGAAGATATCATGTTTTTTTAAAAATTATGGATTAATATATGTCTTATGAAAATTATGTTTTATTATGAAAAGTAGTTTCATGAGCATTTTTCATGAAAATAACATGTTTATGTAACACGAATCTTATCATGCCATATAGTCAGAGGTAGCCCAATACATTTGGAGGCCTAAGGCAGATACAGTGAATGAGGCCTTTTTTTTAATAATAAATTTTTTAATAAGTATAAAATATTTTAAAAAAAAGATATGAATTACGCTTAAGGAAGGGCCCATGAAACTGATTAAATAACTGAGATAATGCTTGGCAGTATTGTTTACCAAGTCGAGCAAGAGTAGAATAGGAAAAGGTTATCCCATGGCACTTCATGGCCCATCCCACCATCTCCCCTTCAAGTGAGTACCCAAGCAGCAACTGCAACATCACAGCACCGCAGCCATTCAATCTCCCCTCCCTCCTTTTCTCTCTCTACCAACCAAGAGGGGAGAAGAAACCGAGAGGAGAAAATTAAAAGAATCTCCACCCTCCAAGAAGTCCATCTCCAATCCCCCTATCTTTCTTCCTGATGGCCCAGCTGGATCAGGAGTAATGTGAGGGAAGGAAAACCAAGACCAAAACCAAAAAAGAGAAGGGATGAAAGATAAAGAGTGGCTTCAGACGTGTATCAAGCCAACCAAATCCCTCCTCTCTTTCTCTCTCCACCCAAAACAAAACTACTGTCCCCAACTTCGCAAATTGCCCCTCTGTAGGCCAGGAAACTCTCCTCTTCCCTTCCATCAAGCGGGAAGACTCGTAGCCAGCTCCTGTTCCTGTATTATATGGGGCTTTTGCTTCCTTTTGGTCACCTCCCGGAGGCCTTCCATTGGCCCGAGGCCTTAGGCTCAGGCCGGCCCTGCATATAGTATTTCTATTTATGTGTATATTTTAAGAAAAAAATATAAGTATTTCAAAAACTCTCAGATAGCTATGAGCAATATTCTGTTTTTATTTTTCTCTCCAGATAAATAAGATCAGTAGGGATGAAGGTTGGTCTAGACTTGGAGTTCACACTAGCAAGCTTGACAATTTGTAGAAGAGTTTTAGTAGTATATAGCTAATGATGGACTTGGCATTGATGTTGGATTTTAGATGCTCTACACTCCTTTATCTTTGAATTGCAATAGAAGTTGGACAAATACTATTTTTCTATGATTTATTATTGTGGGTTTCGTGTTATTGTGGGGAAATACTCTACGGTAGCACGGCCATGTCACGCTCCAGATTTAGGGTGCGACAAATAATGCTCCGGATCTAGGTAGTGACATCCATCGCACTACTGTCCAAATGATGGATACGATTGGTTTGGGTCCTCTAATCTTATCACAACCGCCAGCTAGATTGTTGAGATTAAATACTGTCCAAACCTGTATAGTTATTATTTCTTCTAGAAAGAGATATTTCGTTATTTTTACATCATATTATCTTTTTGGAGAAACAATTAATTTGCTATCTTGCATGCACTTATACTTGTCTGGTTGTAATTTACAGGTGTTTGCTTTGATCCTGCAAGCTAATCTTGCTTTTTATCTTGACACACTTCTCTGCTCGTTCTTTACATGCAAGGAAGCGATTGAAGCTGAATTGCAACTGTTGCAAACTTGATATATTTTATTCCAATTCTATGTACATGTTGCATATTGTTACATTGAGTTTAGCTATCTTAACTGTAGATGCAGAGGAGATCACACATTTTTTTGACGACTCATGTTGGACTTCATTTTCACAAAGCAATCATGTATGAACGAATTCATGGCTGAATGACCTTTATGAATATTTTTTGTCTAAACAATTCTAATCAATCGCTTGATTTTGATCATTGTTGAATTATAATATTTTTCATGAGATAATTGAATTTTTGGAGCCAATGTATACCAACATATGAAGTAAATCTAAATGTTAAACAAGATTTGCAATCTTCCAAGTCTACATTATATGCTTGGGGAACATATAGTACCTGAATTCATATCAATAATCAGTTTTGTATGGATTATTTAGGAATAAATCATTCAAATAGGTATGGCACAGGGGGCATGAAAAGGCAGGATTGCTGGTCCAAAAATTGTATTTAGCAGTAACCCACCAGCCTTTCTAGTTTAGTGGGATTAATTATTTTTAGTAGGGCCAAGAAGTTATTGCTAATGGTATAGAAATCTTTAGCAACGGCCAAGAAGAACATTTCGTGACAAAGTTGTCACTGAAAGAATATTTATGAGGAGCCACCACTTGTTGCTAAAAGTAAAATGGATGGCTTTCAGTGAGAAAATCGTTTAGTGCAAAAAGTTGTTTCTGGAAATGGCAGACTGCAAATAAGTGAACATTTTGCGGCCAATGCCTGTCCCCGGCTAGTATTATTTGCAACAGGTATTTAGTGATGATTGTCAGGTTGTTGCTAAATAGTTTTAGAAACAAGCTAAACTTCAAGCAATTCCTGGGTAGGTTCAATAAACTTTCAGAAATGATGCATTTGATGTATCATGGTGCATGGACTAGGTTGTTTGGTTGAACTTACATAACCATTTAAGTTGCACTTAGTTGTGCATGCCCCTCATGCTTTATGGATAGCCTTCTATTAGATTTGTACATGACAAAGTATGCCATACTGTATCGGACCGGATAGTCCAGAATATACTGTACGGCATGGTACGCTGTATTGGCCCAAACTGGGCGGTACAGAGCATAATGTATCATATAGGTTCGGTACCGGTACCCCGTACGGATGGCGTACCGACACCGTTAAAAATATCACGTATCGTACTATACCGACACTGTGCTAATGTGGCACTGGTATGGAGTCTGGTACCGAGATGGCGAACCTTGTCATACGGTACCGACACGTGGTAAGGAGGGCGCAGCCATACTTGGTACGCCAAACCGATTCCCATACTGGGCATACCGATACAGTAATAGAGTGGCATCGGTTGATAGGGGAGCTTGATCTCGTAACTGTCCTCACGATGTATACTCTCATTAGTCGAGGTAGCTTGTTCGGTATTAATTTTCTAAGAAAGTACAGGTTGTGTATACTCTTTCAATACCTTCTATTTTATGCACTATTAATATAGATTGCACATATATACAATATATATTATATTGTTTACTTTATTTAGTTGACGTATTCCGATATTGGCATATCTGCACGAGCATCTCTGTCAGTTTCTCACACATCGAGCTGCAAGAGTTATGCGAGGCATAGAAACGAATTTATATATTTTTTTCTGAAACTCTTGGTATATTACAAATTTCTTTCTAGGCTTATTTGCTTTATATTGATACTCTTATGCTTCTTAATTCTTATTGAAACTATGTATCATATATCATGATAGTCATGAGTCTTATTGAAACTCTTAGACTTCTTTACTTCAAATTAAAACTTTAACCTTTGTATTATACTATGTATCATATATCATATACCATGTTTCATGTATCATATAATGTGTATCATGAATCATGTATCTTTTATCATATATCATGTATCATAGATCATTATCCTATAACATATACTTTTTTTTGTTAATGGAAGAGCATGAGAGGGAGCCTGGCAAGGTGAAGTTCTACAGAATGACTCATATCCACTAAGATTGCAGCTTTGTCTAAAAGGAGTAGAGAGATATAGTCGTATGTATTGATAATAAATTTGTGCAATAATTTGTAGTTTTATTTTTCTATTATTAATATGCGACTTTTCTTCTTAATTTAGAAAAAATGGATTAAGAAAAATTTGGAATATTATAGATATATTAAGAAAAATCTGAATCAAGATGACTTTTTTTCTATCATTAATATGTATTTATATATTATTATTATGGTCTGAGTGGAGCTGAATACAGCAAAGATGAAGAGATGAGAAATAGTGGTGGTTCTCGAAGAGCCAAAAAGTGATTACGTGGATCATCTAAGTGTAGTGGCTTTTTTGGCTTCACCATTGATAAATTATGTATCGGCACATGAGCATCGGCCAATCTGACAAAGTTTGGAATAGTTAACATCTCTTATCTTGGTGAATCACTCCAATAACCTAGACTTTTCCATCTTTTATTTATGGGCTTCACATGAAATATTCTCTCTTTTGTAAAGCTATAGTTGCTGAACTACTGCTAATGGCAATTGTTATTTTGGATCCGAGATTGTGGCCCACATATGCAAGTCTCTGATTCATTGCGTTCTTTTTATATATATTTTCATATCATTATAACTAATTCAAGTAAGTAGTCACATATAATTTATTAAAAAGAAGCAAAATTAGAGTAGGGTTGTTGCAAACATGTTCAATGTGCATATTGGTGCTTCTTGCAATCCATGTGAATATCCTTCTTAGCCAACCATGCTTTTAAGTTTTTGTTAGTCAGACTCAGTATCAAAAGACTGAACGCCTTTTAGAGTCTATTTCTCCTTGGGGAATTAAATTGTGTTATAACAATTCTTATACATACATACATTCATACATACGTATATCTATCTATCTATCTATCTATATCTATATCTATGTCTATATCTATATATATATATATATATATATATATATATATATATAATGAAGAGTTGTAGTTTGTTTCAAGTGCTCTATATGGTATAGATGATGAGATTAAACAGAAGATGTATTGCTTCATATTTTCAATGGTTCTTAGTATCTTCAACGATAAGACTATTTTCTATGCTGAGAGCAAAAAATTTGTGCTACTTATGTGTGCTTTTTTGAGATATTCTAGCCCATATTTTATGGGCGGGGAGATATTTGTTTAAACTTTGGAGGCATCAAATTTTAACCTAATGTCAGGCAATCCCATTGTTTATTCTTGCATCTGTTTCAGCATTAAAATTTTATTTTAACATTCCCAAAGGATCAATCATTATGTAACGAGTATTTTTACCCCCTAATCTTTGTAACGATAGGAGGATGGGACCTGTAAATTGGATTTCTTTCAAGTTAGGATGTATGAAATTTTATTTCTAAGTGCCACAGATTGGTACTAAAATGTTTACGTGAGGTTCGAATATTTGATGTCAAAAATAATGACCTGCTATTCTGTCTTCACATCTTGTAATCACTTTTAGTTTGTTCAAAAGCTTTTACTAGATCCATCAATTTTCCATATTGTTGTCACTGGGTTGAGATTGGATACATCTCTGACGGTTAGAATATTGATGGTATGTAATGGATAATTCAGGATACTGTTGCAAAGATCAAATGGATATTGATGTCTCGTTTGAGTACTTTTTTCTTAGACTCTATAGCATGCCTCTTTTCCTGAATATGTTGATCTACTTGTGCTTGCATTGGAAGTGCAAGTAGCACAAAAACCATTGAAGGAGCCTGCCCATGCTCTGGTTCTCAATTGGAGTCTTATGGATCTATGGGATGTCTTCGGTCTTCAACTAGAGACCTGATGGGGCAAAGCTGACAATTTAGAAAACTCGTATTTTAGTCTACTTTTACAGGTTATTATTAAATGCCAGATGCAACAACTACAGGTCTCTGAAGCTTGTAGTGTTATTTTCCTGAGCCACAAATCATCGAAGAGTTCGCTCTGCCCCATACCACCGTTTTATGATAAATATTATGGAGACTGACTTCCAAAATGATTAGGTGTATCAATGTGCTAAACATTTTCAGGTTAAGTGATCATTTACAGTCTCCATGAGGGAACCATGCACTCTGGCTAAGTTGGAAAAGCAGTTTCTTGTTGACTTTGTTTATTGTATCACATTTTCGAAAATTGAATCTAAGATTACATTGCCTTAGCATCAACAATGAAGAAGAAAACACAAAATCACCTAATATAAGGGTTTAAACTGTTATTCGACCATATTGATTTTTTATATAATTTAAGCATATTATTTAATATGCTAAGCTTACTGCAATAATCTAGTGTTGCTTAATAAATGCTTCCACTTAGTAGGTTTGCAAATATAATCATATTATAACATCATCAGAACCTCAACATACATGCCCAATACATGGTTTTTATGTTTATTCGCCTGGAGAAATCGTAGACTTGCTCATCCGCAAGTTTTCCAACATTGTCATCAACACATGGCTATTGATCATTGCCTTTGCAAGGTAGAAATGATTCACTTTCTGAACAGCTAGTAGTGGCCTATGTATCGCTGAAAGTGGATCTTCTGGATCCCATAAACCTTTGTCATCATGTTACCCAATGATTGTAAATCCTAGTGAGGAATCTTCCCAAAAACTCCTAGTGAGGAATCTTCACAAAACTCGCGAATCTGAATTTCCATTGTTACTTAACCTATTGTTTTGCAATGCCAATGCTAGCAAACAAATAGTGGGGTGACAACTACAAACAAATCAATGTTCTGATATTACTCATAGGATGAGCTTGCATGCAATTATTGAATGAGTTTATAAGAAATCCAACCGTATGTAGAGGCTTCCTGATGCATATCACACGGGCATGCATGATGCATATTGGAAGCAGACAGCACATTGCACTAGTTGGCTAACATAAAGAAGAGGGAATCATGCTGCATCAAATCTCAATGAAGTCGATCAACTGCAGCTATTTTATGTTTGAATGTAGCACAGTTTCAGTCAATATCATCCACAGCCTCTGGTCCATCCCAGTTTTCCTTAGCTTCATCTTCACATTCACTATAATTTTCCGCTTCCTCATCGACATCAAATTTATCTTCATCCAGCCCTTCATCATCCCAATCGTCATTCTGCAAAAGAAATCAAGAATTATTGTAATTGGGAAGGAAACTACAGTCCTTGATTCAATAGTTTGTAATAGATTTGAGTGAATCAAAGCTTTTGATTTCTCTATGCTTAATATTCTAATGGAAAGATTTAGCAATCAAAGTTATCCTGAATTTGTATATGCAGAAGCCATGAAAAGGTAGTAACTGATAAATCAATGAGTCTAGTGGTTTAATATGTTACCTGAACTTGTTTTATTCCATGCCTTTGGCACCATTCAGTCAACCCTGGGCATTCCATGATATCTATATCCACATTGGAGGATCTTAGCTGTTCATCAGTTGAGAATTGGAGCAAGGGACAGAAGGATATCTCCATACACTGGAGGGAGGCAAGGTTGTGAAGCCCCACCACTGTTGCAAGCTGCTGACAGTCCTCAATCTTCAGCTCCTCGAGTGCTGAAAGGTTCTCATGCAGCAGAGGAAGGGAATTCAACTTATCGCAGCTGGAAATTTCCAAGGACTGAAGAGAAGGTGGCAGCACTTCCTGTAATGAGAGCAAGAGCTCAGGACACGCGGATATAGACAAGCTTTCGAGGGAGACAAGGTTCTGCAAGCCCACCACCGACACAAGCTGTGGGCAGTTTATTATTGATAGTTCCTTCAGGACAGGCAAATGCTGATGTAGAGGAAGTAGTGTCATGTTAGCACAGCTTGTTACATGAAAGGTCTGAAGTGATGATGGAAGCTGATAATCTGGTGAGATCTGGAGTTCAGGTAATGCATACAATTCCAAGCGCTCAAGGGAGGGGAGTTCATGCAAACCCACCACTGAAGTGAGCTTCGGGCAATGCTCAATCTCCAGATTCTTCAGTTTAAGGAGGATCTCATGGAGGTGAAGGATTCTCAAGTTCATAGAGAAGGAAATACGCAAGGACTGAAGAGTTTTGAGTTCTAAAGAGGAGGACCAGAGCTTGTTATTCCATTTGCCTCCCAAGTCTAAACTTTTGAGTGATCGAAGGGCAGGAAGAGCAGTGAGTCCTTCAACATCTTCCATCTCCAATTCCTCCAGTGAAGATGAAAGGAGGGGCAGTCCCTGCAACTTGGAGCAGTGTTTGATGACAAGCGAACGGAGACAGGGGAAGTCCCCATCCTTGACCCCGTTCCATTCCTCCCATTCTTTCATCCATTCAACATCCAGCTTCTTCAGTGCTTGGAAAGCCTTGGAAGAACTTGCAGCAATGTGGCCTAAGAACTCGGACCCAACATTTTGAACTCCATTCATTTTGCCAATCAAAAGATCTTGGAGGCATGGGAGCTGGCCAAGCGGCGGGAGGAATTTGCAATTATGGCATTTGGAGAGCACAACAGTGGTCAGTCTGGAGAAGGTTTGGTCACCCAACCAGCTAGGAAATTTGGTACCGTAATAACCTCTCACGATTAGTTCTCTGAGGTTGCTATTTGGTTCGAGGCTCTCAAGAACACAATCAGCCACAAACTTGTCGACGGTGAGACTCTGATCGGTAGCCTCCATGGTGCCTGCCATGTTTAGATTGTCTTCATCATCACCCTGCTTAAACATATGCTTGTTCTTAGAACTACTAGGCCGGTCGCCGTCTCGAACACTCCATGACAAGGCCAGTGTTTGAAGGTGCTCCTTGCCCTTTAGCTTGGCTTCCCTGGCTTCCTTGCCGCTGGCCACATTTTGAAGCCCTGCAATGCCAAGCTGCCCTCTAAGGTTCCTCAGTTGCTTCAACTCATCAATTCTGCAATGCCTGCTGTCTCTTCCCACATTAAATGCTGAAAGTGTTTGAAGGCTCGTTAGTTTTCCAATTCCAGGTGGCAGACTGACTTCAGAAGCAAAATCCTTCATCGGAAGTTCAAGATGCCGCAGATTAATAAGCTTCACAATTCCTTTCGGCAACTGTCGCAGGCTGTTGCAATACTTCAGGTCCAACGTCTGCAGATAGTAAAAGTTACATATGGAGTCAGGCAGACTTTGGATTTTACTACCCTGGAGGCCAAGGTAGCAAAGGTGTTTCAGTTGGCTGATGGAATCCGGCAACTCCTTTACTCTTGTATAACTCAGATCCATCACCCGCAAGCATCCCAAATTCAGGAACAAATCCTTGTGCATGTTAACATCCAAGAGTTCGCCATCCCCCACAGCACCTCGATCCCATGTGTTCACCATCCTGTTTATATATAGCAATGTTCGCAGCACTCTGCTTTCAAACATGGCCGATTTAGTTTGCTCCTTTTCCTTCCTACCAAATGGGATTAGAGATAAATGGCGAGCTTCAGTAGTTATGTTGCTTACCTTCTCATCCTTTATTATGCAACACTCTTTCCCTGCAATCGATTGTGCTAGATCACTAATGAGATCATGCATAACAAACAACTCGTGATCCCCATTCCCTGAGAGGACAAGGAATTTTTGCAGCAGCTCATCACCATCACTAACTTGGGAGAAATGAAGACGATCCCGGATTTGGGGCAACTCATCCAAATCAATTTGAGAGAATTGGAAGAATGATCGTCTTAGCAAGTCATCAAAATACTGCCTTCCAGTGTCTTCGTCACGCCTGTTTTTCTTATACTGGATCAACCCTTCACCCATCCACAGCTTCACCAAATGGTCCTTCTTGAACAAGTAATTTTTGGGAAACAAGGAGCAATAAATAAAGCATGGTTTGAGATGTGTTGGCATCCAATGATAGCTCAGCTTCAGAGCAGGCAAAATATCATCTTCTTCTTCATCTAGCTCCCACAGATCACTATGCAAGATATCCTCCCACCTCTCCTCGGCTGTTTCAAAGCGTAGAAGGCCACCGAGGGTTTTCAAAGCCAATGGCAAGCCATTACACTTTCTGACTATCTTCTCCCCAATTTCTACCAAGTTTGGATGTTCTTTGGGTTCTAGACCATCAAATGCACACTGTTGAAATAGCAACCAACTTTGGTCTTCTGGTAAGCAGCCAAGGCGATAGGGAAGAACTGTCTGCATGATCCTCGCGACCGATTCATTACGAGTGGTAACTATAATTTTACGCCATCCTCCGCCTGTCAATGCCACCCTGAAGTTATCCCAAAGATTTAGTTTCTCATTCCAAACGTCATCCAATACAAGCAATAACTTCTTTCCTTTCAATTCCTCCTTCAGAGCTTGTTGAACTGCACTTAGTTCTGTCAGCTCACAAGGTTCCATTGTGATGGATTGGATGATTGCTTTACATAACCTGACTACATCAAAATCTAGTGAGACATTGATCCATACCCTTGAATTGAAATACTGGCGCACCCTTGAATCATTGTAAACAAGACGGACAAGGGTTGTCTTTCCGATTCCACCCATTCCAACAATTGGAATGACTGAAAAATTCTCCCCCCTGCCACTCTCTGATAACAACGTATCTACTATCCACTTCTTATCATCCTCTCTCCCATAAACACAGGATTCATTAACATAAGGGGTGGTCGGCGGCGGCCGCAGCTTACTGTCAACCTTTCTCACTCCATCATCCTCTCTTAGGCGAAGGTCCTTGCGAGCCTCCGCAATCTCATCAAATTTCATTCTGATTTCCTGGATTCTACGTGCCATGCCATCTGGGTCTGAAACTTTGGTTGGAATAGAAATTGAGGCAGCAGCGATTGTTTGACTTACCTCTTCTAGCTTCCGCTTGCCAGTAGTAGGCCATGGTAGTCCTTGGCCCTCAGCTTTGGCTCGTAGCATTTCATACCCATAATCCCTCAATACATCCTCAGCATCGTAAGCTAAGCCTTTTAACTCCGTCAGCCAAAGCTTCACGGACTCGTCTCTTATCTCCCTCTCCTCTGCATCACTGAGGACGGCTTGAATCCTTAGCAGGGTCCTCTCGAGCTTCAGTAGATCCTCTTGTACTTCACATTGCTGGGATGATAAAGGCCAAGAAGCCGTAGCTATACTTGGAGCCTTTACTACGTTGTTGATCATCCATTTGATTATGGAGGATAAGATCGCAGCAGCCATCGCAGTATCTCACCTTCCCTCTCCCAGTTCAGAGTTCAGAGGCAAATGAGAAGAAGACCTAGTTTTACCAACCAGAGATGAGCAAGTCAACCGACGCAAAGCTCTGGATGCTTTATTAAAGGTGTAAAATTTAGAATTGGTTCTTCGAGGAACCATCCAGGTATATCTTTAGTTTTATATTCATTATTTATTAGATAAATTTTGAGTACTAGAATTAAAAAAATTAAATAATATTTTTTGGCTATTTTTTTTAAAATAAAATGTTAGATTATGATGAATGATATCGAAGAGGGCAAAAAGTGTTTTTTTATTAAATTTGAATAGATTTAATTTTTTAGTCTGACGAAAATTTTGTTGGATAAATTTTAGATATTTATATAAAATTAAAAATTTAAATAATATTTTTTTATTATTTTTTTGAGTAAAGTATTGGGCTGTGACGAGAATTCCATAACGCCACCTTGTTTTTTCAGATATGAACGTCTGATCTCTTCGGAAAACACATCACTTGTATAAGATATTTGATGCCAGTTGCTGGTCGCATTAGGCTGTAGTGCAAGTGATGGTTTATTTACTTATTCTCATGTGCCAACTGGGGAACTGAATAACTAGGCCAGCTACATCAGTGGTCATCAATTTCATAAAAAATTCCAATGAATAGTTCCATCTCTAGATGGGCAACTCTTATTTCGTCTTCAGTGCATCATAACATTCAGGATGCTCTTTAAAAATTCCAATCCATTTTATTTATTGCAGCCAAGTCCACATAGATATGACAAAAAGCTTAGGTTCCATCTGGACGGCCAACTAACTTATGCGATGATCTCTTCCGCACAGATAGAAAGGTGGGAGAAGACTAGGCTAGAGGTTCATGGTTCGTACCGTTCCGATTGCTTCAGATAGCAATTGGAAGGAAGGGTCATAAAGTGGCGGAAGAAGGCAATTCCTCCCACTTGAAGAGAGTGCAATTGCACTATTGCAGGAAGGCAGAGAACTTCCTTTTACCTCATAAAGTGAGGTAAAAGGAATTTATGTGGTAAAAGGAAGGCAAGAGTGCGATGGCAGCTGGAGTTCAGGAATCAAAAAAGAAAAAGCTCTACCGGTGGAGCCAAGTTGGAGTGCAGAGAACGCGTACGCTTCCATTATATCTTTTGACTCCTGGCTCAAGCTGGTGGGGTTCCATCTTCCTTGTTTTTTTTCTCTTTGTTCTCTTTCTTGGAAGCGCAGAGAATTGGAGAAGCGTTAATTAGACGCCTCCTCTTCCTTTGTTTTTTTCTTTGTCCTCTGCACTCCAACTTGACTCCAACTTGGCCGAACTAGGCCGAGTTGGGAGGTCATACAATTGGGAGGAACATTATCTACCCTCTTCAATTGGGAGGAAGGCAAGAGTGCAATGGCAGGTGGAGTTCTATCCTCCGTTATACAGGCAATTGACAAGTTGGCAGCACACATCCGACAATTGTCTGGGTCATCATCATTGGAGCCATGCAGCGTTGAAGATCTGGACAAGCTGAAGAAGACACTGCTGAGGATTCAAGACAGTGTTCAGGATTCAGAGAGGGAAATAGGAGATGCATCAACAAAAGTATGGTTGAGCGAG
This sequence comes from Phoenix dactylifera, assembly GCF_051530095.1. Taxonomy (NCBI): domain Eukaryota; kingdom Viridiplantae; phylum Streptophyta; class Magnoliopsida; order Arecales; family Arecaceae; genus Phoenix; species Phoenix dactylifera. The sequence goes on from NC_143191.1 coordinate 15,935,955, forward strand.
CTCGAAGTCTCAGCTTATGATATAGAAAATATATTGATGGAGTCTCAATTTCTGGGATACGGTGCAGAGCAGCGGACTCGGATGGATGCTCCCAGCAAGAGAAAGCGAGACCAGGTATGTAACTCTGTTAAAGCTCCACTTCCAGATGACGTAGCACATAAGATTATGGAAATTAGAAGAAGAGTTGATGAGGCAGCAACTGAATGGGCTGCCATCCATTTGACACAGAGTGATGGAAGGAGGTGGCTTGAGAGTACAGGAGGGCATTTGCTTTCTGGCTTCCAAATAGATGAGTCATTTGTTTATGGAAGGGAGGATGATAAAGAGAATGTAATTAAATTGGTCTTATCAGATGACTGCAAGCGAGATGAAGTTTCTGTCATTCCAATTGTTGGTATGGCAGGTGTAGGGAAGACCACACTTGCTCAGCTTGTTTACAATGACTCAAGGATATGTGAGCATTTCACAACAAGGGGATGGGTCCATGTATCTCAAAATTTCGATGTTACGAGGCTAACAAGGGCAATTTTAGAATCTATCACTGGGAAACCTTGTGATAGCAACGAACTAATTGAGCTTCAAGGAACACTAATGGAAGTATTGAGCGGAAAGAGGCTCTTGCTTGTTTTGGATGATGTATGGAATGAGAAAGAAAGTACCTGGGCATGTTTAATGTCTCCGTTCAGTAGTGCAGAGATGAGTAAAGTTGTTGTGACCACCCGATTTGTAAAGGTTGCTAAGATCATGCAGACTGTAGTTCCCTACCAATTGCACAACTTGACTGAAGATAAATGTTGGCAGTTATTCCATCGTTTTGCATTTGATGGCCAGGATCCTAATGAGCACCCGAACTTGATAGAAATTGGCAAGAAGATTGCAGCAAAATGCCATGGATGGCCTTTGGCTGCAAAGACATTGGGAGGGCAGCTCCGCTTTGAAACTGATGAAGAGAGCTGGAAGGATATCTTAGAAGGTGATCTATCTGAGTTGGTGGGAGAAAACCAATGAGAATTCGAGATGTTAATGTAACGAACTTGTAACATTAATAGAGTTGTTATCCTACTCAAAATCTGTTATAATTATGTTTTTATATACATGCTGTAAAAACTTTTGTAAACAAGCAATTCATATACAATTCAATATATAGAGATTTCATCCTCTTCTCCTCTTGTGCTTTCCTCAACATGGTATCAAAGCCGTCCTTTTGAATGGTCATCACCGTGGATTCTCCTTTGATATCCAGATCCAACCTCCAATCTCGAGGCGTTCTTCTCCTATAAGTCCATGACTGCACCATCGCCAATGATCTCTTCTCTATACTCTGCAGGACAATAGGTGGCCGTCCCTCATTGCAGTCATCTTCCTCACCATGGATCTGGTCAAATCACCCAATGACCGACAACAAAAGTCAGTCTTCTCTCATTGCGGTCATCATCATGGATCTGGTCAAATCGCTCAATGAGCATGCAAAAGGCGGCCGTTCCTTATTGTGGTCATCCTCTTCTTATTGCTCAATGATGATTTCATTTTTGACATTGATTTCTGCAAATTCTGCCTCTACAATATGTTTCTTTGTTGCTCCTCTGGGTTTTTATTTTTGCTATAATAATGTCTATGAGGGACGCTTGTTCTGAGATTTTCAAACCTTTTAATATAGTCTTAAATGGTTCCAATCATGGTCCTTGGTCTCAAGCTATGCGTAGCTTTCTCAATGCTAAGAAGTTGCAGCAGTTATTTTTTTAAGGGACGACAACCTAGGCCACCAAGCCATCAGCTACATACTCTGATCGACTTGAAGACTAGGAATGTAAAAGCCATCAGCTTTACCGACTGTTGTAAAGCCATCAGCCACAGAAAAACCAAGATTTTCTGATGCTTTCTTTCCGATGCTAGAGAGAAGCGTCGGAAAATTTTGGTTCAGAATCGACGACGCTTAAAAAGCGTTGTCGAAAGGCTGGACCTATGATGATGCTTATAAACGTTGTAGGAGGCCAAATCCATTCAAATATCAGCCCCCTCTCGATCGATACCCTAGCTCTTATAAGCATCTCCTCTCCTCTCCTCCTCCCTCCGGCGTCGACATCAATCCACCGCCTCCCCCCGCTCTCTCACCTCCTCCGGTGCTCTTATAAGCACATGCTCGGCATCGTCTACCGCGACCTTAAGCCGGAGAACATCCTCATCTGCTCCAATGGCCACATCATGCTCTCCGACTTCGATCTCTCCCTCCAGCCCACCTCCTCCCCAACCCTCGAGGCCGCCGCTGCCTCCGCCGATGCCTCCGACGGCACTGACCACCCCTCCTGCCTCCCCGACTGCCTCTTCCGCCCTCGCAAGCCGGCCCCCTCCCTCCCCTCCCGCCAGTTCGTCGCCGAGCCGATCGCCGCCCGGTCCTGCTCCTTTGTCGGCACCCACGGGTACGTTGCCCCCGAGGTCGCCGCTGGCCACTCCCACGGCAGCGCCGTCGACTGGTGGGCCTACGGCGTCCTGCTCTATGAGCTTTTCTACGGCCGGACTCCCTTCGCCAGGCCCAGTAACGTGGCCACCCTCCGCAACATCGCCAAGCAGCCCCTCGCCTTCTCCCCAACTCGCGGCCCGGTCGACTCTGCTGCCCGAGACCTCATCTCTGGTCTGCTCGTCAAGGACTCGACCTCCTGGCCGATGCTTACCTCCGTCTCCTCGCCCCTCCGCCACGATCACAAGTTCGCTCCCTCCCCTCAACCCCCCCTCCTTTTTTTCTTAATTTTCTCAAAATTACATTTTCCTTGTAATTTGTTTAATTTATCATCTTAGGATCTTCCAAGTTGAGTACGTGGATGGTTTTTGGGTTGGGACGGGAAAAAGAGGCTATCTTATATCCTGGTTTCCGAGCAGTGGGGTCATTAGGAAAAGGACTTGGCACCAGGCCTGAGGTAATGCCCAAAAGACCTCTTCTTCTATTCGAGTCTCCTCTTCTTAAGAGAGCAGAAGCAGCAGCCAGCATCAATTTCCCTCTCGATAAATTACTCTCAACCAAGGAGGAATGGGGATGCTGAAGAAAATAATTTTTTAAAAAAAATTGAAGGCTAAAGTCTGACGCTTACAAGCATCAGTTTTGAGGTTTTTAGGGATGCTTTTAAGCGTCGCTAAAAACCGACCTTTTACAACGCTTTCCAAAAATGCTGGAAAATTTTTTTTCCACTCAGGTATCGTCGACGCCTCTGCGACGCTTTGTTTAGCGTCGGCGGAACTTTAACCGATGCTTATAAGCATCGTTAAAGGTCATAAAAAAAATGTTGAAAAAGATGTATTTTTCTGTTTAGAAAATGGCATGGTTCAGACGCTTATAATGGCATGGTTCAGAAATACCTCTCTTTCATCTATCTATAAAGAATTTGGCTATTATGAGACTGCTAAAGAGATTTGAGATATGCTACAAAGGCAGAGTATATTGCTACTAATCTTATCCATAGATATTAGCTTTGAGGTGATCTTCATCGTATGCATCAAGAGCCTAATCAATCTATTCAAGATTTTATGCTTAGATATGCTATCTTGAGGATCAGTTAGCTTTTTCTGAATCAAAATGGGACATTACCGCTGATTTATAAAAGTTTCATACTTATCGGAATGAGGACCAATTGATTCAGTTTCTGATGCTCTCAAATATGAGTTTGAGCATATTCGTGCATCATTACCCTACATGTTCCATTACCTACACTTAATCAGGCTATTACTTGGTTTTTGAGGAAGATCATATTGGCTCTCTTAGGTCTCAACATGCAGACATTGTTAGGGCTATTCCTTCGTCATCCCTCTCTACAACTCCTCCTTCTAGTCCCACCATTATTGATGCTGTAGCTTCTGGTTCTTCAGTGTCTCCTGGCTCCTCCACAAAGCAGGAATGTTGTTATTGCAAACTACCTATATAGATATCATATTTCAGAGTGACATAAACTGGCTTGTAAGAATACTTAGGCTTCTAAAGGTACTTAGGCCTGATCTCATCAATCTAGAAACACTCTTCGATCTTCATGTACCACTAGTGCTACTTCTACTGCCATTGAGGATTCTTCTCATACGAAACACTCTCTCTCTCTCTTTAATGGATCTACAAGCTTTATTAACTCAGTGTGCACCCAACTCTGGTAAACATTCATCTTCTGCCATGTCTGTCACTCAAGGTTCCACTACTTGGTTTTTTGGCATTGCTTGCTGTAGCCATATGATCATTAATCCAATGATATTTTCTCCCAAAATCTCGGCATCACATGCCTAGTATTCATACTGCAGATGGATCTATTATACCTATTGGTCATGTAGGTCATGTTTCAACTTCTAACCCATCTCTTCCTCATACGTAGCTTGTTCCTATAGAAAATCCTTTAAGTTGGCAATTCCTTAATATCTTTAAGCATGTTGCCAATCGAAATAGCTTGGTTCAATTGCAGTTTGATGATGCAGTAGAAAATGGAAAATTAAAGTCAGCTGATTGCTACCTGAACAAGATGACATGGACATCATAAACCTGAGTGCGAGGGTAGCCAATCTATAGATTCAGGATGAGACCACATGAAAATCTCCTGGCAGGGAAAAGTAGTAACTTTCAGACGGTGAACCTAAATAAATTTCTAAATGATGGTGGCCTTCACTCGCCTCTCCATGGATCATTGTGGAAATGTTGAATTCCAAAGAAGTTCAAAATAGGTATAACCAATCCTAATCCTATATACATGTGTGTGTGCATGTGTATATGTGTCACGGCCAAGACATGGCCGTGCTATAGCTATAGTATTTTCCATAATACCACAAAGCTCACAATAGAAAATTTGCATAAAAATTCATTTTAGAAGTACAATAATAAAGATGGTCCAAATTTCTCTCCATCAATTTATTTGACAAAGAAAGTGTGAGTACATAGCATCTAAAACAAGAATATAAAATTCAAACCATGTGATCCTCAATTCATAGTCATAAACTAAATTTATTATTAGCTTGCTACTATTTTTGGAGCTTATTATCTCGACCTTCAATTTGTTTATCCTTTCCTACTCCTAGCAGCCATATTTATCTGAAAAACAAATAAAAGGAGGAGTGAGCTTCGTAGTTTAGTAAGTAGCTATGCACCACTTTACCTAAGTATAAGTTTTTACGTGATTTAATCCACTATTTAGAAAGTAAACTTTTATCGTAAAATTAAGCATTTCATATAGACATAATAATAAACTACATTGTAGCAATTCAATCATGTATGCACAAATTATGTGAGTTTCTAAAGTTGAATTTGAGTGCAATTTAAAATATTCATAATCATTAGACATTTGCCGTTTAACCATATTATCTATTAAAATAGCACTCACATATTTTTCATGCGCAGTCACCATAACCGATGATAGGGTCGTTTTCATAATCGATAAGATATTTAAGTTCGTATTTGTTACCAACTTTAATCCATTGGTAGAGGACTATTTTTGTTGGATGCTAGCTTCAGGATATCGATTGGCCCTCATTTCTAGGAGCGGCCATAACTATCAAAAGTTGGTAAAATATTTTATATTTTTTTATAAATCATACATATATTAATAGATTGAAAAATCCTAAATGACAATATAAAAATTTAAGATGCACAATCATGCCACATATATCATTTTCATAGTAATGTATAATTTTTTATAATCATAATTCATAAAAAAATCATTCATAGTAAAGCATTCGATAGCAATGCTCTTTGGCCTAAAACATTAATCATTCACAATCATATGATTGTTCCTAAGTTTTTAAGAAATTGCAAAACTAGTTATATTAAATATAATTCATGATTTCATACTTGAAATAGATCAGCAATTTGAAATTAATAAGGCTGTACTAGGGTTGCTTACCTCAATTGGTCCAAAGATCACTAGGTTCAGATGGGCAAAATGACTACATCTATCCAAAATTGTTTAGAAAGATAAATTAATTTACATTTCACTATTTAAAAATCTAAATACAAATCAAGAAGCTCTAAAGGACCAAAATGGACTTGATATGACTTCAAACTCAAACCGAAAAATCGATCTAGGCATCGCAAAGGAGTCATCTAGGATCCTCTGTAGGGGTCCACCTGGGGTTACATAGAGAAGCAGACAAATGCAGGATAGGATCCATTATTTTACTTTATTTTATTTTTTCATTTTCTCTCTCCTTTTTTTTCTCTATCCTTTTTCTTTTATCCTCTTTTTTTTCTTCTTTCTTCTTTCTCGCCCTTTCTCCTCTTTCTTTTTTTTTCTTCCCAACAGAACAGGGGGGTATGAGCCCGCCCCTCCAAAGAATAGAAAAAGGGAGTGATGCAGGAGCACGAGCCCAGGCCGAAAGCGTACAATGTGATTAAGTTCCTTTCTTGGAAGATCATCAAGTTACATGGGTGTTGCCCAAGGTGACAAGCCAAGAGGGGGGGGGGGTGAATTGGTTTCTTTTAATTTTAACTATCTTACTTGTGTTAAATGATGTGTTAGTGAACTTAAACAAATCACAATGCAAACAACAAGAAGTATAGTGGTTCGGTGCTCTCCTTAGCACCTACATCCACTCCCCAAGCGACCCCTTGGGAATTCACTATAATCCCGCGGATTACAGTTGGATTGTTTTCCGGGCTCACAATCCAAAAACCTTTACACTTTGGTTTCCGGGTTCACCAAAAACCTATGTTGGTTTTACGGGCTCACCAACGAACCTATGTTGGTTTTTCGGGCTCACCAACGAACCTTTACAATTGGTTTTACGGGTTCACCAATCAACCTATTCCGTTGGTTTTGCGGGCTAACCAACCAACCTTTACAAGTAGTTTAACAAATAAAGGAAGAAGATTTAAACTCCTACATGAGCAAATAAAATAATATAATCTACAAAGAAGAGTTTAGAAAGTATTTATCGCTTGTAGTGACTTCTCTCTTCTTTGTCAAGGATGCTTCACTCTTCAAGAGAGGATGGAGCTCTTGATGACTCTTTGAATCTGCTCAACCCCTTTCTTTGATTCTTGAATGAAGCACTTGGATGAAGAAGATTAGGGCACTTTCTCTTTCTTGTGTACTCTTTGATATTCTTTGGAAAGGATGTTCTATCTGATGAATAGTGCCCCTTTAAATAGTTTCCTACCTCCATTGGACAAGCCCCAATGGTTAGAATTCAAAAACTAGCCGTTACTCACTGTTGGAAGGACAAAAAGTACATCTGCAGAACTAGCCGTTATGCTTCTGCCCGTGTTTGGGTCGGCTCAACCTGTCCTTGGGTCGACCCAACTTTCACTTGGGTCGACTCAAACATTCCTTGGGTCGACCCTCTCAGAATCCACAGAAACTTGAAATTCAGCCTTCCTTCACTTGGGTCGACCCAACCTTTCTTTGGGTCGACTCAAGGTTCAGTTGGGTCGACTCAACTTCTTCTTGGGTCGACCCTAACAGGGTTTCCAGAGAATCTTTTCTGTCTTCTGTTCTGTCTTGCCTTTGGGTCGACCCTTTCAGGGTTTGGGTCGACTCAAGCTTGGGTCGACTCAACTATATCTTGGGTCGACCCTCTCAGTAAATCCAGAGAACCATTTTCTGTCTTCTGTTTGAGGATCTTGATGTTTGGGTCGACTCATGCTTTCCTTGGGTCGACCCAACTCACTGTTCATTTGTGCCATTTTTGCAGAAGTGTGCCAAATGCTTTCTAGATGTGCCGGGGTCGACCCAATCATCCTTTGGGTCGACTCAATCCACACTTTGCTGCATCTCAAGGTTAGATTCATTCAAATAAACAATGAAATGTATCTATATCAATTTATCCAAATATACTGAGAGTAATAGACTTATAAATGAAGTATCGATTTAACTTATAACATACTCTAGATAATTGCTTGTTAATCATCAAAATAACACTATCATCCTCAATCTCCCCCTTTTTGATGATTACAAAATAAAGAGTATGAACCTTTTGATACTTATTTTAAAATCAGTATTTGAAAGGGCTTAACTTGCTGAATTTCAGCTTTTCATATATAAGAGTGAAGTCTCCCCCTATATCATTCAAATGTTGCCAATTTGACTTTTTGAATTGCTCCCCCTTTCATTTATAATTCATTAAAGATGAAACTCGAAAAATTTGGGATAAAACATGAGTTTCAGGTTATGTATCGAGGTGTGAAAGGTGCGTGCCAAATTCTGAAATTCTATGTGCCAAATTCTGAAATTTGATAGAAATTTTTGACTTGATCATTTTCATTGTTGCAAATTGCTCCCCCTTGGATGCATATGCTTTCCTATATGATTTTCAAGTTGTTTTACAAGTTATTTCGTTATTTCTCCTTTTTTCTTTACTTCTCTTATCACTCTGTCTTTACTTCTCCCCTATTACATTACTCTTTCTTTACTTCTCCCCCTTTTTGTTATCATCAAATAGATGCATGGGAAAAGACACAATAAATAACAAGCATTCAAACTTCATTGATCAAAATAGGAACATTTTAGTACATTCATGCCTAAAAACAAAAACAGATACAATGTTCCTTAATCAAAGTTTAAACATATATGATAAAAGCAAAATACATATGAGAACTAGATATCTAGCCTAGGCTCTAACCAGAAATGCTAATATCTGCCTAGGGAGTATCTAATGGCTGGGATCTAGTCCTCATCCTCCTAGTGTACGTGGCGAGGGGAGGTCGAGCCTGGTGAGACTATGTCTGGCGTGGAGCACGATGAGCTGGATGACTCTGTGCCGATATCTCTGACTCAGCAGCCTATGGCACAGAAGGTCCATGGGTCTCTCTCTCTCTCCGGAGTGCTCCTACCTGCTGCCTCAGATCACTGATCTCTGCAGTCATGATGTCCAGTCGGCTCGTCAGCCCATCAGTGACAGTCCTCGCCTGAGCTGACATAATATCCAATCTGCTCGTCAGCCCGTCAGTGATGGTCCTGGCCTGAGCTGTCATAATCTCAGTCAGCCTACTCCAGAACTCATCTGTATCTCTCGGAGGAGCAGATGACGATGGTCCAGCCTCGGAAGGTACAGTAGGATGATCCATATGCTCCTCATCCTCAGGAATAGAGTCTCCAATATCTGGTGCATCATCCTCTGCCTCACCCTCTGGTGCCTCACCCTGAATCCCTGCTCCAGTATGAATCCACTGCCCGTTCACTTTCTCATAACCCATACGTATTAGTGTCCGTGCAGTGTATGTGTCAGTATGAAGCAGATGCCTGGATACCTCCCCCTCGACAGATATGCCGTGCTGTCGAAAAACCAAAGTGAGTATCATACCATAAGGTAGGGATACTCTGGAGTTGCAGATCACTTTTCTCATCTGCTTCAGTATCATGGCCGGGAGATTCAGGGGAATACCCTGAATAATATACTCCATCACTACTAAATCTCGCTCTGTGATGCGATCGAATCTCCCGCTCTTTGGAAATAAAATTCTATTTATGATACTAAGCAATAATCTCATTTCAGCAGATAAAGAGCTTGCTATTACCTTTTCTGAGAAGTCAAAGCCCTCATTTTCCATAATCAACTGCAGAGCTCTCATCTTGTTTTTTGGTTTTTCCGGAGTGGCTCCTTCGCAGGGTAGATGAAGTAGCTCACTCAAACATTCCTCGGAAACTCGAACCCTAACTCCTCGAACTTCCGAAACAAGCCCTCCCATTCCAGTTTTAAGGAAGGCATAGAACTCCCGAACTAATCCGAGGTAGATCATCACATCTAGGGAGCAAAGATACTCCCAACCTTGCCTTTGGATCCATTCCCTCAACCTAAACCCTTCTTGATCAAAGAACTCGGAATGGATCCTTCTCTCCGTTGTAACCGGTCTCCCCGCAAATCTTGCAAGTATAACTGAGGGGGAAGGAGGAGGAGGTGGCTCCGCACGTGCCTCACGTTGTGGAGACACGGTAGATGGCTCCGTAGGTTGCCTTTCCTCAAGTTGGATCCGTGAGACTCTTCCGGATCTCTTGGCTACGGCTCTTTTGGGTCCCATTTCTCCAAGATCTTAAGGTAATCTACTGTTTGGAGGAGTTTGGAGAGTGGGGATTAGAGTATTCAGAAGAGGACAAGGACAACCAGTGCCCTAATAGTGCTCTCGGGTCCCCCTTTAACAGTGGGGTCCCGACGTTGGGTCGACTCAAGAAATTTCTTGGGTCGACTCAACGTTGGGTCGACCCTATTCTGGGTTGGGTCGACCCAAGTGCAGAATTTTTCTTTTCTCTTCCTTTTTGCTTCTAAAAATTTTCTTTGCTTCCAATCCTTATAAATTCTTTCTAGGACAATGATACATGAGTAAGGAATCTATAGATAACAAGTTTGACTCATGTTTCATGGGTTTTTAGAAATTGGAGGAATGTATCATGAGACTACTTGCTCTCTTTTATATTTCTTCAATAAAAAGGATCACATATGCCTAATTCCCTCCTTAGCGTGCAGAATCTATCTTCACTCAATGGTTTTGTGAATATGTCGGCTAATCGTTTTTCAGTGCATATATGCTCAATACATATGTTTCCATTTTGCACATGATCCCTAATAAAATGATATCGTATTTCTATGTGTTTGGCTTTAGATTGCTGAACCGGATTTTTAGTAAGATTGATGGCACTAGTATTATCACACTTAATAGGAATATTATCTAGCTTAACTCCATAGTCCTCTAGTTGTTGCTTAAGCCATAGTACTTGAGCATAACAACTACCAGCAGCTATATATTCAGCTTCAGCTGTTGACAGTGCCACTGAATTCTGCTTTTGCTAAACCATGATACTAAGTTGTTTCCTAAGAATTGACATGTGCCACTTGTGCTTTTCCTATCTAATTTGCATCCAGCAAAATCAGCATCTGAGTATGCAAGCAAACCTAGACAAGAGTCTCTAGAGTACCATAATCCAATATTTGTAGTTCCTCTTAAATATCTAAGGATTCTTTTAACAGCACTTAAATGTGACTCCTTAGGATCTGATTGGTATCTAGCACATATTCCTACACTAAATACGATGTCTGGTCTACTAGCAGTAAGGTAGAGCAAGGATCCAATTAGTCCTCTATAAAGCTTAATATCAATACTCTTCCCTTTTTCATCTTTGTCTAGCTTACTAGTAGGATTCATTGGAGTGCCTACTCCCTTATGATTTTCATTCCCAAACTTCTTTAGTATTTCCTTTGTGTACTTAGTTTGATGAATGAAAATGCCTTCCTTAATTTGTTTGATTTGTAATCCTAGGAAGAAGCTTAGTTCTCCCATCAAACTCATTTCGAATTCTCCATGCATTAAATCAGCAAATTCTTTGCAAAGAGTATCATTTGTGGCACCAAAGATTATGTCATCTACATATATTTGAACCACTAATAGATTTTTATCCTTTCTTTTGAGAAATAGTGTTTTATCTACATTTCCTCTACTAAAAGTCATTATTAAGCAGAAATTTGCTTAATCGATCATACCAAGCCCTAGGAGCTTGCTTTAATCCATATAATGCCTTATGTAGTTTAAACACATGATTTGGCAATTCATGATTCTCAAAACCAGGAGGTTGTTCTACATATACTTCCTCTTCAATAAAACCATTTAAGAATGCGCTCTTCACATCCATTTGATACAATTTGAAATCCATGAAACATGCAAATGCTAGAAGTAATCTAATAGCCTCTAATCTAGCTACAGGAGCAAATGTTTCATCAAAATCTATTCCTTCTTCTTGATTGTATCCCTTAGCTACAAGTCTAGCCTTATTTCTTATAACTACTCCATTTTCATCTAATTTATTTCTAAATATCCATTTTGTTCCAATTACTGAGTTATGCTTTGGTCTTTCAGTTAATGTCCATACATTACTTCTTTTAAATTGATTTAATTCTTCTTGCATGGCATTTATCCAATTAGTATCTTTTTCAGCTTCTTCATAAGTCTTAGGTTCTAATTGTGAAACAAAAGCAAGATAATCATTTAAATTTTTAAGAGATGATCGAGTTCTTACCCCTTGAGATGGATCACCAATGATTAAGTCTTTAGGGTGTCCATATGCATATCTCCATTCCTTTGGCAAGTTTTGAGATTGTGGTGGCACGCAATCATCTCCCTTATCTTGAATTGGCACGTCATCAATATTCAACTTTTCAAAGTCGATAATTCCTGTATCATCATCAACAATATTTTCTTTCCTAGCAGACTCATTATCAGACTCATCAAATATAATATTGACTGACCCTTCCACTACTAGAGTTCTTTTATTGAATACTCTGTATGCCCTGCTAGATGTGGAGTATCCTAAGAAGATACCTTCATCTGACTTGGCATCAAATTTACTTAGATCCTCCTTGCCATTGTTTAAGATGAAACATCTACATCCAAATACTTTAAGATATTTAGCAGTTGGTTTCTTATTCTTCCAAAGTTCATAAGGAGTTTTCTTGATTATTGGTCGTATTAAAACTCGATTTAGAATATGGCAAGCAGTGCTTATAGCTTCAGCCCAAAAGTACTTTGAAATATTTGACTCACACAACATCGTGCGTGCCATTTCTGCCAATGTCCTATTTTTCCTTTCAACAACCCCATTTTGTTGAGGCATTCTAGGTGCTGAAAATTGATGTGAAATACCATTTTTAGTACAAAATTCTTCAAAGTGTTGATTTTCAAATTCAGTACCATGATCACTTCGAATTGCTACTAAGGTGAGTTTCTTTTCATTTATGATATTATTATACAATTTCAAGAATTCTAAAAATGCTTCGTTCTTATGGGCCAAAAATGAAACCCATGTATATCTTGAAAAATCATCAACAATAACTAGTCCATACTTCTTCCCTCCTAGACTTGCAGTTCTAGTAGGTCTAAATAAATCCATGTGTATGAGTTCAAATGGTCTAGTTGTTGATACTATATTCTTTGATTTGAAAGATGATTTAGTTTGTTTTCCCAATGAACATGGTCCACAGATTTTGTCCTTTTCAAAGATCAATTTTGGCACATCTTTTATTAAATCCTTCTTGACTAGTTTTGATATTAATTCCATACTAGCATGTCCTAGTCTTCGATGCCAAAGCCAACTAGTTTTATTTTTCTTTTCTTCATTAGTAATTAAGCATAATCCATTTTTCTTGCCTAACTCATGAAGATCTACTAAGTAAATATTTCTTTGCCTTTGTCCTACAAGTACAATGCTATTATCTTTAGGATTTGTGATTATGCATACAGATGCTTCAAATGTGACTTTAAACCCTTTATCACAAAATTGACTTATGCTAAGAAGGTTATGTTTCAAACCTTTAACTAATAAGACATTTTCTATAAAAATAGATGGAGTAATGAAAATTTTACCCTTTCCAATGATATGCCCTTTACCATTGTCTCCATAGGTTACTACTCCACCCTTCTTTGATTCCAAGGTGACAAATTGATCTACGTCACCGGTCATATGTCTTGAACAGCCGCTATCTAGATACCATCGTTTTTCCACTTTATCAGCTGCAAGACACTCCTGCAATCAAGATCAAGAAGAAACTTTAGGTACCCAAACTAAGTTGGGTCCTTTAGGGTTAGTACTCCATGTTTCTTTTGGAACCCAAACTTTCTTGAATTTAATCTTTTGATTATTACTTAATTTGTTTTGACTGGACTTTCTATAGTGACATTCATGTGCTCTATGTCCTAACTTATTGCAGCAATAACAAGTAATATTTTCACTTTTAGCTTTTACAAAAATGTTCTTTAAGAATTTTTGTTTCCTATTTGTTTTATATCCTAAACCAGCCTTATCATATACAGCTTTTTGACTATCAAGAATCATATTTAATTTGGTAGAACTAAGTGTAAATTTATCTACCAAGGATTTATATTTTTCAGCATCTTCTTTTAGCTTGATATTTTCAGCAATTAGATTCTTGGTTTCATTTGTAAGTTTCCTACTTAATGTTTCACAGTTATAAGACAATTTTAACTTATCTTTGATAAGAGATTGATTTTCTTCTTTTAGAACTTTATTTTTATTAATTAGTTTCTTATGTTCTTCCATGAGTTCTAAGAATGCATCATGTAATTCATCAACAGTAAAATCACAGTCAAGTTCAGAATCTACCTCATCGTCATTGGCCATATGACACATTTGGGCCGTCTCTTGATGATCTTCCTCCTCCGAACTTGATTCCTCACTTTCACTCCATTCAGCCATGAAGTTCTTCTTTTTCAGTTTTCTTGCCATCCATTTCAAATCCGGGCAATCTATATTATAATGCCCGAGTTTGTTACACTCATAGCAAATGGGAGTTTCTTTTTTCTTTTCTTTGTCCTTACCCTTTTCTTTGCTTAAGTTACCTTTGAGGAAGGGTTTCTTTTTATAGAATCTATTCTTACCTCTCATAAATTTTCTGAATTTTCTTCCAAGCATAGCCATCCCTTCTTCATCAAATTCTTCATCATCATCTGAATCTTCCGATTCAGTTTGTTGTTTAGGGGTGGTAGTCTTTAGGGCAATGAGCTTTCTTCTCTTGACCTCATCTTCTGAATTTTGCCTCATTGTCAACTCATGGGTCATGAGTGATCCTAGAAGCTCCTCTAATTGCAGTGTGTTGAGGTCCTTAGCTTCTTGAATTGCGGTTACCTTGGCCTCCCAAATTTTTGGTAGAGACCTGAGAATTTTTCGCACCAATTCAGAGTTAGTGTAAGACTTTCCTAAACTCTTAAGTCCATTTATAATGTCAGTAAAACGAGTAAACATATCAGTTATGGACTCAGTAGATTCCATTTTAAACAATTCATACTTGTGTACTAATATGTTTATCTTTGACTCCTTAACTTGATTGGTCCCTTCATGAGTGACCTCAAGTTTGTCCCAAATTTCTTTAGCAGAGATGCAAGTAGATATTCTATTGAATTCACTTACATCTAATGAGCAATAAAGTACATTTATAGCTTTAGCATTTAACTGTGCCAATCGTCTATCACTTTCATTCCAATCCATTTCTGGTTTGGGTATGATAGTGCCCTCTATATTAAGTGTGGGTGTGTGAGGTCCTCTAGTAATGATGTACCATAATTCATAATCTGAAGCTTGAATGAATATTCTCATCCTAGCTTTTCAATATGTGTAGTTTGTGCCATTAAATAGAGGTGGTCTATTTGTAGATTGCCCCTCACTCATAGAACATCCCACTTGGGTTGTCATGATCTTTAACTTTTGATTGTGAGATCAATGAGTACTATTGGAGCACCTTGCTCTGATACCACTTGTTGCCCAAGGTGACAAGCCAAGAGGGGGGGGTGAATTGGTTTCTTTTAATTTTAACTATCTTACTTGTGTTAAATGATGTGTTAGTGAACTTAAATAAATCACAATGCAAACAACAAGAAGTATAGTGGTTCGGTGCTCTCCTTAGCACCTACATCCACTCCCCAAGCGACCTCTTGAGAATTCACTATAATCCCGCGGATTACAGTTGGATTGTTTTCCGGGCTCACAATCCAAAAACCTTTACACTTTGGTTTTCCGGGTTCACCAAAAACCTATGTTGGTTTTACGGGCTCACCAACGAACCTATGTTGGTTTTTCGGGCTCACCAACGAACCTTTACAATTGGTTTTACGGGTTCACCAATCAACCTATTCCGTTGGTTTTGCGGGCTAACCAACCAACCTTTACAAGTAGTTTAACAAATAAAGGAAGAAGATTTAAACTCCTAAATGAGCAAATAAAACAATATAATCTACAAAGAAGAGTTTAGAAAGTATTTATCGCTTGTAGTGACTTCTCTCTTCTTTGTCAAGGATGCTTCACTCTTCAAGAGAGGATGGAGCTCTTGATGACTCTTTGAATCTGCTCAACCCCTTTCTTTGATTCTTGAATGAAGCACTTGGATGAAGAAGATTAGGGCACTTTCTCTTTCTTGTGTACTCTTTGATATTCTTTGGAAAGGATGTTCTATCTGATGAATAGTGCCCCTTTAAATAGTTTCCTACCTCCATTGGACAAGCCCCAATGGTTAGAATTCAAAAACTAGCCGTTACTCACTGTTGGAAGGACAAAAAGTACATCTGCAGAACTAGCCGTTATGCTTCTGCCTATGTTTGGGTCGGCTCAACCTGTCCTTGGGTCGACCCAACTTTCACTTGGGTCGACTCAAACATTCCTTGGGTCGACCCTCTCAGAATCCACAGAAACTTGAAATTCAGCCTTCCTTCACTTGGGTCGACCCAACCTTTCTTTGGGTCGACTCAAGGTTCAGTTGGGTCGACTCAACTTCTTCTTGGGTCGACCCTAACAGGATTTCCAGAGAACCTTTTCTGTCTTCTGTTCTGTCTTGCCTTTGGGTCGACCCTCTCAGGGTTTGGGTCGACTCAAGCTTGGGTCGACTCAACTATATCTTGGGTCGACCCTCTCAGTAAATCCAGAGAACCATTTTGTGTCTTCTGTTTGAGGATCTTGATGTTTGGGTCGACTCATGCTTTCCTTGGGTCGACCCAACTCACTGTTCATTTGTGCCATTTTTGCAGAAGTGTGCCAAATGCTTTCTAGATGTGCCGGGGTCGACCCAATCATCCTTTGGGTCGACTCAATCCACACTTTGCTGCATCTCAAGGTTAGATTCATTCAAATAAACAATGAAATGTATCTATATCAATTTATCCAAATATACTGAGAGTAATAGACTTATAAATGAAGTATCGATTTAACTTATAACATACTCTAGATAATTGCTTGTTAATCATCAAAATAACACTATCATCCTCAATGGGATTCAAGGAGTTTCAATTATATTGAGCCCAATTAAATCATGGGGGGGGCGTGGAGATCGAGTTTTCATCCTTTGGGCAAATCAAGCCAATCAAGATTATGAGCCCTTCATGAGCCCAAGTGAATCATGGGGCGAGCATGGAAATAGAAGCCAACCATAGAGTGCCAAATCACATTGAATTGAGTCTATTTCCTTCTTGAGTCGTGAGTCCAACATCAGGCGTCAAGTCATTTTGAGTCCTTGTATGTGAGGATTGGATCCTTTAGTTAGGATTTGGTTTGATTTCTCACATTGGGTCCTAGATTGGGTCTTAAATTGAGTTGTAATTTTAATTAAATTTCCTATTGAGTCCATGTAATTGGTTGCGAAGTGGCACCTAATTGAGTCCTTGTAATTGAGTGTCTTGTGGCAATCGTTCACTAAAGATTAGGAGGCTCAAGAGTCTATGAAGAGGAGGACTTCTCCACGTGAAGGAAGGAAAGAAATCAGATGGCTGAAGAATTTTGAAGAGGAGTTTTGGCGCAAGAAGGACTCTTCATATGATGATCAACACTTGCAGATTTTTAGGGATCCTCATCTTGCTGATTTTTAGGGATCCTAATCTTTTGGTGTGGTGCCCCCTTTGAGAAGAATTTCCGACTTGAAAGAATTCGGCATGATGGCCTTTGCATCACGTGAAGAAAAAAGGATATCATCTGGTTGTGGAGTCTAGGGTCTAGTCCCTTGGGCGTGAGGAATTTGGTTTAGTCGTGTGACTGACATTGAGTCCAAGTTGTGGTGAGATTGAGTCCTTATAAGTAAAATTAGCTCACAATTGATTAGAGTCTTCAACGCCTAATTAGGTTGATTCCAAGCATTAATTGGGTCTTTAGTTATGTGGGATTGCTCCATGTGTCCCAAGGGATGGAGTCCTAATGACACTAGGATTAACTCCATGCGACAAGGGAGAAGTCTTAAATGAAGTAGGACTTGTGTACAGTTGGAGTTTTTTCTCCCAAAACTCCAATCCGCACACCAAGAAGGGGTGACACTTGTCCAACCTTTAATTGACAAGTTGTTTAGGATGTTTATCTTCATATTTTAATTTTAAAAAACATCTTTATCTAATTTTGAGTCCAAGCAAATCTGCTTGTAACTTCCAACCTCTCTCTCTTTTATAAGAGGAGGTTTTGATGAATAAAATTATATCAGATTTATTTGAAAAAAAATTCTAGAGATTTGTGAGAGAGAGACCATGAAAAGGAGAGACTCCTTTTCCTTGGTGAGATGCCAAAAAAAAATTGGGGTGAGATTAGGGGAGTGAGACATTCTCCTATTTCGCCTAGAATTGGGACATTGAAGGGGTGTGACTCCTCTTCAATATTCTATAGTTATCCCTCTTTACTTATTGAACAGAGTTTCCTCTAAATCCGTTCCTACCACATTGTATGAGATATGACATGGTAAGAAGCCGAGACTTGGTCATCTCAAGATTTGGGAATGTCCGGCCCACGTCAAGCAACTATAGGACGACAAGTTAGAGACTAGGACCATGAGTGCTCGTTTTATTAGATATCCTAAAGAGTCATTAGGATATAATTTTTACGTTCTAGAGGATCACAATGTTTTTGTGAGTCGACATGCTATCTTTTTGAAAAAATAGTTTATCCTTGATAGAGGTAGTGGGAGAAAAATTGAGCTTGAAGAGAAAGTCTCCGAAAAGCAACGAATCATGGAACCGACAGAACCTATTCACACTGAGCCAGTACATGTAGTACCTCCTCTACCTCGTAGATCTAGCAGAATCTTCCATCCTCCTGATAGATACTTAGGTATGCTTGCAGAGGATACTGAGGACATGTTCCTCATGGGAGATAGGGAACATGTAAAGGATCCCAATACCTACAATGAAGCGATGTTAGACATCGACTCCGAGAAATGGCTGGAAGCTATGAAGTCAGAGATAGACTCTATGCATTTCAACCAAGTCTAGATCTTAGTGGATCCACCAGAAGGTATAGTAGCTATTGGCTGTAAATAGATCTACAAAAGAATGATAGGTTCGGATGGAAAAGTAGAGACCTATAAGGCAAGGCTAGTGGCGAAAGGGTATAGTCAGCGCGAAAGCATTGACTATCAAGAGATTTTTTCACCTGTGGCCATATTAAAGTCCATCGGAACATTGCTTGCCATGCAGCATTTCATGATTATGAAATCTGGCAGATGGATATGAAAACTACTTTCCTAAATAGATATCTTGATGAAGATATCTATATGGAGTAGCCTTTGGGTTTCACTTTCAGTGATGGAGATCACAAGGTATGCAAGCTGCAAAGGTCCATCTATGGACTAAAGTAAGCACCTCGGAGTTGGAACACTCGTTTCAATGATGTGATTAAATCGTTTGATTTCATCAAGAATGAAGAGGAACCATGCATTTATAAGAAAGTTAGTGGGAGTGCTGTCGTGTTTCTTGGATCGTACGTGGATGACATCCACCTAATTGGGAATGATATTCCCATGCTAACTTCGGCCAAGGTCTGGTTGTCTAAAGAATTCTCCATGAAAAATCTTGGAGAAGCATTCTATATTTTGGGGATTAAGGTCTATAAAGATAGATCTAAGAGGATGCTTGGCCTATCACAAAAAATGTACATAGAGGGGGTGCTAAAAAGGTACAGCATGAAAAACTCTAAAAGGGATCTTCTATCCCTTAGGCATGGGATTTATTTCTCCAAGAATACGTGCCCCAACATATCTGAAGAGATTCAACGCATAAGCAAGATCTCTTATGCTTCGGCAATAGGGAGCCTCATGTATGCCATGCTATGTACAGGACCTGATATAGCCCTTGCTGTGAGTGTCGCTAGCAGATATCAGTTGAATCCAGGTGAGGAGCACTGGACAGCTGTGAAAAGCATTCTTAATTACTTGAGAAGAACTAAGGATATATTCTTTGTCTTTGGAGGAGGATCCGAGTTAAAGATAGAAGGATACACAGATTCATACTTTCATGACCGATATTGATGATAGAAAGTCTACATCAGGATATGTGTTCTTGTGCAATGGTGGTTCGGTAAATTGGAAGAGTTCCAAACAATCGATCATTGCTGATTCTAGAGGTGGGCAACGGGCCGTGCCGGGCCGGCCCGGCCCAGGCCCCCCGGGCCCAAAAACTAAACGGGCCGTGCCTGGCACGGCCCGTCCAGCACGGAAGGCCAGCCCGGCCCGGCCCCAGGCCCCTCTATTGGTGGGCCGGGCCGGGCACGGCACGCCACGGGCCGTGCCAGGCACGGCCCGTAACGGGCGCAAACGGGCCGTGCCAGGCACGGCCCGCAACGTCTTCAAACGGGCCGTGCCTGGCACGGCCCGTAACGGCTCCAGACGGGCCGTGCCAGGCACGGCCCGTCTGGAGAGGGGGGAGGAAAATAGCCGTTTCCAACGGCTATTTTCGTGAAAATGACCCTTTTACCCCTCCCAACAGTCCAATAACGGCTGAATTGAGGGGTATTTTGGGAAAAAAAAATTTTTGAGCTTCTATAAATAGCCCATTCCTTCCTCATTCTCACCACACCAAACCTCTCATTCTCTCCTTCTCTACTGCTATTATTTCTCTCTTCTAAAGTGCTCTTCTAGCAATTTAATTTTTAGTTTGTTCAAGTGCTACACAAGAGGAGGTTCCTGTTGAGAAGAGAAGGTCGCTTCTGTTGAGAGCACAAGAGGAAGCTCGGAATCTCGGCTCTGCTTCTGCCCTCCGACCCTCTACTCAATTCCTCCTTGCGGTTAGTTTTTATTTTTTGAATTAATCATAGATATGTCATCTTTTGAGGAAAGTCAGTTTGGCATTCCTGTTTCTGAGGGAGAAGAAACTAATCCCCAACCTCCTGTTCCTAGTTCCTCTAGAACTGGTGAACCGAGTGAAGGTCAAACCTCTTCTCGTAAGAGGACTAGTACTGTATGGAATGAATTTGATAGAGTTATGGTTGAGGGAGTCTGGAAAGCTAAATGTAAAAAATGTGCCAAACTTTATAGTTGTAGTAGTAGTGGGGGAACAGGGCATTTAAAAAGACATCAAGAGAGTCATAGGATGCATGATTCTCATGCTCAAACTCAAAGTACCCTTAATATACAAGGGGGATTACTTGTAGGTAATTTTGCATATAATCATGAAAATCAAAGAAAAGCACTTGTAAAATGGATAGTTAAGGATGAATTACCTTTTAGTTTATGTGAATCTTTTAATTTTGAAGAATATGTTCAATTAAACCTACAACCTTCTTACAAAAGAACTAGTAGGCGTACATTTAGAAGAGTAGCTATGACCAATTTTTTAGCAATGAAACAAAATTTAATTGAAACACTTTCTACTTTAAATGTAAAAATTTCATTAACTTCTGATATTTGGTCAGCATCTGTAGGTAGTAATTGTTTTATTGCCATTACTGCTCATTATATTGATAATGATTGGCAATTAAATAAACGTATTCTTGCTTTTCGTGCTTTTGATTTTCCACATTCTGGGCAACAAATTTCAAATATAATTTATCAAACTGCATGTTCATATAATATTAATGATAAAATTATGTCTATTACTTTTGATAATGCATCTAATAATAATTCTGCTGTTGTATTATTAAAAGACTCATTGCATCCCATATTAGATGGAAATTTACTGCATATTAGATGTGCATGTCATATCTTAAATCTTTCTGTTCAAGCTGGCATGGGCATGATTCAAGATGTGATTTCAAAAATTAGAAATGCAGTTTCTTTTATTCATGCTTCTAGATCAAGACTTCAAGAATTTAAGGAATTATGCATAAATCATGGTAAACGTTTTAAAAAATTTAAACTTGATGTAATTACTCGTTGGAACTCCACATATAGCATGATACATGATGCATACCCATATAAAAATTTATTAAGTGCATATATTAATGATCGTGGATTAGGATTTACATTGACTGAAACTGATTGGAATAAAGGAAAAATTTTGGAAGATTTTTTGCTTAGTTTTTATAATGCTACCAATGTTCTTTCTGGTATTTATTACCCTACTTCATGTTCATTTTTACAACAAGCATATATAATTAGTCAAAAATTTGCAGAACATAGATATGATGATGTTTTAATGCCTATTATTGACCTAATGGAATCTAAATGGAATGAGTATTGGGACAGGATATGTCCTATGCATAACTTAGCTGCTGTATTTGATCCTAGAGTTAAATTAAATGGCGTGCTAATTTTACTTGATGCATACTCTGAAAATATGAATCAAGATGCTGAATCTGCTAAAGATGAGGTAAAAAAACTTCTTTATGATATTTATGCTATATATGATGAAAAAATTCGTGGATCTAGAACACAAATACAAACCTCTATTTCTCCTTCTAGTAGTTCTCGTTCGTCATCTATTTTTTCATTCATTGCACAGAGAAGACACACACATGCTTCAAGTTCCTCTTCATCTTCTTCATCTTTAAGTAGTGAACTAGAATTTTATTTACGAAATGATCTTCATTCTGCATATGATGAAAATCAAATAGAGAATCTAGATGTATTATCTTGGTGGAAGAATGTTAGAAATCAATATCCTGTTATGTCTGCAATTGCACGTGATATTTTAGCTGTGCCGATGTCCACGGTAGCATCGGAATCCGCTTTTAGTGCAGGTCGGCGTGTTCTTGACGAAAAGAGAAGTAGGATGACGGGCGAAACGGTGGAGATGCTTCTCTGCTTCAAGGATTGGCTGGATGCTGAGGCAAGACTTCAAGATAAAGGTGGACATAATACAACATCCTCTGATGATGATGATACAAACACTACTGAAGACTGAAGACTGAAGACTGAAGAGTGAATACTGATTCACTGAATCACTGATGATTAGTAAGATTTCTTAATTTTTTATAATTGTACATTTTTATTGTATTCTGGAGGTCAGACCAAGGTCCAAACCTCGGCCCTTTCTTAGTTTCTTATTGTATTCTAGAGGTCAGACCAAGGTCCAAACCTCCCTTCATGTACCATTTTGATTTAAATTAATAAACTGGTAGGGGTCTATGCCAAACCCCCCACCATTAAGGTGGCTTTATATTCATAAATCATAAATTCTTAGTGTTCAATATTTATTAATTTATTAAAAAAATTTATGAAGCATTAATTTTTATCGGGCCGAGCCGGGCCCAGGCCCGGACCGTGCCAGGCCCGCGTGCCAGCCCGGCCTAGGCCCTTATGGGCCGTGCCGTGCTTGGCCCGCGGGCCTAGGCCGTGCCGTGCCGGCCCAGGCCCGAAGCGGGCCGTGCCAGGCACGGCCCGCTTGCCAGGACCCTCTAGCCCAGCACGGCCCTCTCAAAGGGGCCGTGCCAGGCACGGCCCGGCACTGTAGCTGGCGGGCCGTGCCAGGCACGGCCCGCTTCGTGCCGTGCCGTGCCGGGCCGTGGGCGGCCCGGCCCAGTGCCCATCTCTAGCTGATTCTACCATGGAAGCTGAGTATATTGCTGCCTCTGAAGTTGCAAAGGAAGCTTTCTGGTTCAAGAAGTTTATTGCGGAGATAGATGTAATGTCATCAGATGCCATAACACTCTACTATGATAATAATGACGCCATAGCTCTTGCTAAGGAGTCTAGGTCTTATCAGAAGTCCAAGCACATAGAGCGGCGCTTTCACCTCATACGCGACTACCTCGAGAAGAAATATGTCGAGGTGCAGAGAGTAGACTTCGCGGACAATGTGGCGGACTCGTTCATTAAACAGCCAAGTCAGTAGAAGACTGAAGCCCACCTTAAGAAGATGGAGCTTAGATATATGGCTGATTGACTTTAGTGTAAGTGGGAGATTGTTATATGTATGCCCTAGAAGCCAATCTGGCTGACGCATAATTAATTCTGGAACATAATTTTATACTTGACTTTATTATTATTGAATAATAAATGGGCATCTTTTTTATTCATATTGTATATGTGTCTATGAATCGTCCAAGAAATTAATAAGATGATGATGTATATTCTCAATAGTTGAGAATTTGAGCCATGTGTTATTGGTGAGTAATTTCTAAATGCTTTTGATCGATAGATCATCACGAGGACGGTGATTGATCCGATGAGAGTAGTACACAAATCGCTTTTCTTTCGGATGGACGAGTCTCGAGTCCACAGTGTAGGGACACTGGAGTGGCAGTGCAGGTGCTTGTTAGAGAACAAGGGTACCAAGCGTGATCAAAGCAAGAAGTCACTTGGATGTCTATTCACTCGTCAGTGACTTATTTGATGTTGCAGTAGTATGACTAGTCTTTTGACCTGCGGTGCTTCGACTATTCACAGTGAGGTTGTTGTAGTTTGACTACACATATACATGGTCTCTAGCCATATGGGTCCTTGTGGTGTAGATTGGCTGCAGTAGGTTTACTACTGTAAGAGTAGGGTATGCACCTGCATGGAATCTATCAACCTTAGTAGATAAGGAGTGATCCTATATGATTTATAAGACTGAGTTCGTAAGACCTCGACTGGGGCAGTATATACAGTGGAAAAAAGGAGTTTTTCACTCTCGAACTAAAGTCGAATAAATCTTGACATATGACAGACGAAGGAGTTTGACGGGTTATCCATGACCTCCGTCTTGTAGGGATCTACGATAGAAGGACTGTATCATACGATAACTGCACTTAGAGGTTCATCATTCCATTCTACTGGGTTGCCACTACATGCTGCTAGGTGTCACTGGTGGATGGTGAGACTCAGAGGGATTAGATTGATGGTCGATGATCCCTGGTGAAATGAGTTGGAATAGTTCCAACCCATTAAAAGAAGTTTTCAATAATATTGTGATAAAGATCTTAATATATCTCACTACCAGATAGAATAGAATCTATGGGGTTACACACATTAGAGATATTGACCGATTCGATGGTTGAATTGTGATTTGGAATCACAATAGATTATGATTATCAATTTGATTGATAATTGGTTTAACCCACTAAGAGTTAGTGAGTTGAAGAAGGAATAATTGCAATTGGATTGCAATTTAATTGAATCAATTGAACTTAATTAATTGGGCTTGATCTTATTAAATAAGAGTCCTAATTAGATTAGGACTTTAAATTAAATTAGAGTCCTAATTGGATTAGGATTTCTAAAGTTCTAATTAGATTAGGACTAAAATTTTATGAGTCTTAATTGGATTAGGATTCCTAAAGTCCTAATTAATTTTGATCTAATAAACAAGATGACTCCTAATTAGATTAGGATTGAAAAGTTTAATTGAGTCATGATCTAATTGGGTCTTAATCAAATTAGAACTCTTATGGATAAGGATAAGGTAATCCTTTTTGGAAAAGGATTAATGCACCCAAATAGGGAGGGACATGCGCCCCTCCTTTCCTAGTTTTCTTTTGTGTGGAACAAGGGAGGGGAGTACGCCCCTCCTCCTTAGAGATAGATGTGTGGGCTCCTAATTTTTAGGAGCTTCACACGCCTAAGGCTTCATGCATCCAAGGATAAAAAGGAAAACAGAAGGGGCCCGGCCCCCCGGGTCTCTTGAGTCTTTCATGTGTTGGCGGCCTCCTCTCCTTTCTATCCTTCTTCCATCCGCAAGGGAAAAGAAAAGGGGCAGCAAGATTGGATCTTCTTCCTCCCTTTTCTAGTCCTTCTTTTTGCTCCTCTCTAAGGCAATCAAGTGTTAGTTCAAAAGAGAGGATTTCAGCCATCAAAATAAATCTCTGCAAGGGAGCTAGCACCTTGGGAAGATTCAAGCATTTGGATTGGCCCTCTACCTCATGTGGATACTTGTAGAGGCCGGACACGTGTGCGGCCTCAAGCGAACCTTCCAACAAATCCACAATCATCAGATAGCGGTGAACATCTATCCGCAAAAGGTGAAGATCTGATCTTCCAATCTAATGCAATTAATCCTAATCTAACTATGAACAGTTTTAAAATATGCTCATGCAATGAGCGGATCCGCATGTGCCTCTTCAGCTGCATTCTAATTTTTCTGCGGCATCCCAACAGTTGTCTACTTCAGTCCGAAGATTAAGCCACAGGTGAAGATATCCATCAAACAGGTCTTGCGAGTGGGTGAACAGGAGGAGGCCCTAAAGTACTTAGGGGTTCCCATCATTGGGCGACGCCTTCATCATGGGGACTACTCGGATATGGTGTGCAGCATCACATAGAGGTTAGAGGGCTGGCAGATGGATGCACTTGTTATGATGGGCAGGGTGGTCTTAGTTCGGTCGGTTCTTATCTCGATGCCAATTTACCTATTATCAAACACCATTGTGCCGATATCGCCGCTGAGGTCTATGAGCAGCTGTTCAGAAATTTCATGTGGGGCAAGAGGGGAGATCGCAGTGGCATTCATTTGGTGGCATGGTAGACGATTTGCCAGCCCGTCAGGATAGGTGGTCTGGAGGTTATGGCGGCACGACATGCCACTAGGTACATCTTGGAGCCAGACAGTTTGTAGGGTGCCCTCATGAGGAGTAAGTATGGCGTGCACTCGGCATTGGCTGACTTCCGAGTGGGACGCCATAGCTCCTTCATCTGGAAGGAGATTTGCGCATATGCACCGATGGTGCTCCCAGAGATCAGATGGATGATTGGTGATGGAAGATCGATTGATGTGTTAGAGGATGCTTGGGTGATTGAGTAGCCATTAGGGAGGATGCTGACGATGGTGGATTCGGTGAGGCTATCAGGGTGTAGGGTCAGCAAGCTGATTAGTGTTGGCAGATGGAACGAGATGCTGGTCCGGGATGCGTTTGGGGAGCAACTTGCCGAGAGGGTTCTGGAGCCCCCGATCCCTAGGGGGGAGGCGGTGGACGGTTGGTTTGGACCCCAATAGGGAGGACGAGGGTACGTGCTAGGGATCTGCAGGCATTGATGGGGAGGGAGACCACCCGATGGATAGAGGGTGGGTGGATCTGGAGGTTGTGTGTCCATCTCCGAGTGGCCTTATTCTTATGGAAAGTGGTCTAGGGATGTCTCTCGACTCGGAGCGTATTGGCTAGGCGGAGTGTTAGGACTACTCCCAAGTGTGAGGATTGCCCTGATGAGAAGGAGACCATCACTCATGCTCTTCTTTACTGGCCTTGGGCTATACATGTATGGAGGAGTGCAGCACCATCCTTGCCGTGAGATTGGGGTTCGGCGGAAGATTTGTTATATTATCTGAGGGTATCCATGAGGAGACTGGAGTTGGTGGAGTGGGGCGTTACCTGTGCCTACCTGGTTTACGACATATGGTTAGACAGGAATGCTGACATCTTTGAGGGGAGGAGGGCACACCCGCTAGCTGCGGTGGACAGAGCCTTCCGACATGCAGCCGAGTTCATCTACTCTATCAGAGAGTCTTCACTTGGAGGGACTGGGGATACATGGGGTTCCCACATCGCTGTCACAGTGCCAGAGTCACTTTTGTCACTTGGGAAGCCCCAACCCCAGGTCACCTTAAGGTGAACTTCGATGGTAGTGTGCTTGCTGGAGGAGATAGAGGAGGGATGGAATTTGTGATCTGAGACCACAAATCCAAACTGATTGCTGCAGGAGGGCGACACATCGGCGGCATGACAGTCATAGGAGCAGAGCTCAGGGCAGCATGGCAGGGCATCACCTATGCAAGGAGCATCCTAGGGGCTGGTGAGATCACCCTGGAAGGAGATTCCGCTATGGTGATCATTTGGATTTGGCTCGTTGAGCGACATGTAGACGACCATCCTCTTCTTAGCGATATACGATAGATGGTGAGAGACTGTGACTCGTTTCAAGTTGCTCATGTGTACCGGAAGGCGAATAGGGTGGCTGATTGGGTTGCTTCCTTTGCTGCCCATCATTTCGAAGAGGTCTCATGGATATGGTCTGAGATTGTACCCCCATCTTTATGCCACGTATTGTATCTTGACTCTGTTGGTTGCACTCATGCTAGATTAACGTGAGCGACCGTTTTACCTAAAAAAAAGAAAGAAAGGTCATCTATTAGTAATAAAATTTGGTGAACTTCTATTAGGCACAAATATAAAAATTTTAAAAAATATATTTTATTTAAAAATTAGAAAATTTTATTTTTATATAGACTCTAGAATTAGAATTTTATGATGACTTCAATTTTTTTTTTTATGCAAGACTTATTAGAGTTTCAGATTATTAAAATTTGAGAATATAAAATATTGAGTTGCGGTCTTCTTTTCCTTCTCCTCATCTTTTTTTCTCCTGTTCTCTTGCCTCCTCTTTTTCTTCCTCCTCTTGTTCTCTCTCTTTCTTCTTCTGTCCTACATTACGGTTGTACATTGAGGAGGATGGCCAGAGAGGACATAGGTAGTGTGAGGACCAGCCCACACTTAGTGGACTAATGGGCCAAGCCCAACATGATCGGCCCATCTGAAAATCCAAGTAGCCTTTCGGGAAGAAGATGGAGGCGGTAATCACCAGCTATCTAGCGGTTACAACTGCTTGATAGCCACGATCACCACCACTCTTCTCCCTCCCCACCGAGGGCTATAAGAACCCAGGAACTCTTCTCAGGGATGCTTCATCCCTCACCTCTCACTGCCCCTCACTCCCTCTTTCTCCTGCTACAAGGAACTGGATCGGGAGCGGCGGTGCCGGAGGAGGAGACACCCCCGACACGACATCGTCGCCCATAGCTCCTTCTCGGAGCTAGGTGAGTCTTCTGATCACTCCATCCCTTCCATTTCATATTCCGATCTATCCAGATAATTGATCAAACAAAAGAAAAATAAAGAAATGAAAAGAAAAAGGAAGAAGAAGAAGAATAGGAAAGGAAGGGAGGAGAGCTTATCTGGTGTCCTCGGTCGTGGATCCGGCACAGTGAGCTCGACTACAGTCGTCGACGGCCGGAGGCCCTTCCTCCCCTCCTTCAATCGCGGTGAGCTCGGCTACAACGCTCCTTTGGTTGCGGTGAGTTCGGCCACAGCCATAGCCGCGGTGGTGGGTTTCTCCCCCAACGCAGTGGAAATGAAGGAGCCACCGGCACTGACTGCAAGCTCCACTGGCCTTCGGCCGAAGCTGCGGTGGGCCGGAGGCCCCTTCCTCTTAGGGGGGGTGGTTCTGTGACCTCCCATTCCCACCGAAGAGAAGAGGGGGCCGGCCACTGCAGGCGCCACCACGGGCTGGATCGTGAGCATCACCGGTCGCGGCCCGACCCCTCCCATGAGGGGGAGCCCGCCCTCCTCCCTTCGCAAGAGAAGAAGGATGAAGAAGAAGGGGGGATCGGCCGCCACAGGCCGAGCAACGGGCGATGTTGTCCGGCCACCGGCACCGCCGACCTCGGACCCGGCTCCCTCCCGAGCGCCCTATCGAGTCTTCTTGCTTGATGGGAGAAGAGGAGAAGAGGAGGAGGAGATCGGGAAGGAAAGAAGAAAGAAGGTTAAAAGAAGAAAGGGTTTCTGATTTAAAGGGAAAGACGTTTTAGGTCGTCTGATGGACCAAGAAGTGGATTGTAAAGGAGAATGTTCATGGGCTTAGTAATCGGGCTTTGGAATTTTGAGGAGTAGGTCATCTGGGTCATGATCCCACCGAGACGGAAAATTGGGCTATTGAATTTAGGGCCCAATTGTCCTAATCACTAAATTATGGAACCATTAATATGAAGGAAAATGCCTTAATGGGCCTCGGGATGGCCTCAAAATAATTGTAATTATAAGGGCCTGAGATTAGACTGGGCCTAAGGAGCCCAAACCTTAATAGAAGGGTTAAATTGAATATGGGTTGAGTAAAGGTCCCTTTTTAATTAATTAGATCTGATAAGGTTAAATTATAAATTAACTAATTATGTTTCTGGGCCTAAATACAAATGGGCCCATTGACTGAACTAGGACAAGGGCATGATCTAGAACCTAATTAAACTTTGGGCCTGAATGCAAATGGGCCCTGACCTAAACCAGAGAGCAATTGGGTCTAAACCAGAATTGGAATTGGCTCAGACCTTAACCAGAAGCTGGATCAGACCTGAATCAGAGGTTGAATACCTCTGATTCAGGTCTGAACCAGAAGCTGGATCAGACCTGAATCAGAGGTTGAATACCTCTGATTCAGGTCTGAACCAGAAGCTGAATCAGACCTGAACTAGTAATTGAATCAAATCTGAGCCAGAAAATTGATTAGACCTGAACCAAAAATTGGGTCAGACCCGAGCCAGAAGGTGAACTAGACCTGAACCAGAAATTAAATCAAATCCGAACCAGGAAGTAGATTATACCAGAACCAAAAATTGAATTGGGCCATGGGCCTGAACCAGAAATTGAATTAGGCTATGGATCCGAAAATGAAATTGAGTCCTATGGATGGGCTGTAAATGACTTTAAGATTATAAATAGATAAAAATTAAATGTGCAAGTGTCATGTAATTTAATGATCTTGCTAGGTATTGGAGAATTGGCATTTAGTGAGCAAATTAATGTAAGTAACCTATCTTAATTTTATTATGGTCATGTATCACGTTTTATAAGATGAACAAGTATTATTCATGCAATTTGAATTGTGTATATGAATTGTGGAAAAAGTAAATAACCCTGATATCATCATATGTTTTATCAAATACATGTGACGATTTGATTATGAAATTGTATATGATTATTTATGTTTTCACAAAATTAAGATCAAACATATGTTAGCAAATGTTGCATGATTTTAAATAGATGACATTCATCATGATTATCATACTATGTATATAAATTTATGATGATATAAAAGTTGCACAAAAAGTAAAGTTTTTAGCATGATCATGAATTTTATTCATCATAATGCCATTATTCATATGAAAAGGATGATATAGTTTATGAACTCTCAAATTGCTATGTACGGCCCTCGCCAGCGGGTTATAGTAGCTCGGCATACGGTCCTCGCCAGCGGATTATAATAGCTTAGTTTAGACCCTGCAAACGGAGAATAATAGTTGGCAAAGATTATAGCCCTCCCCAGCGGGTTATACTAGCTCGGCATATGGCCCTCGCTAGCAGGTTATAATAGCTTGGTTTAGACCCTGCCAATGGAAAAAAAATAGTTGGTAATGATTATGGCCCTATTACGGATAATAATAGTGACCATAGCTGCACTATTATTTAAGAGCACGGATTTCAAAGCATGAATAAGGACAAGCACAGATATCAAAGAATAAATAATAGCAAGTATATATTTCAAAGCATGAATAATGACAAGTACGGATTTCAAAGCATGAATAATAGCATGTACGGATTTCAAAGCATGAATAATGACGAGCACGGATTTCAAAGTATGGGATAATAGCAAAAGTTTTATGATGCATAACCTTAGTTATGAAGTTGCATAAATGGACATGCATAGTTTTATGACTGGTTTGATTATATGTTATATAAAGTGCTTACTCTGTTACAACTGTTAGTCTCTTAAAATAATGCACTGGCATACAAAATATTATGTTTGATCTGATAAGATTATGCATAGTTATTTTTTGAGCTTTCATAGCTCACACCCATTCATTTACATTATTACTAGATAAATAGGATTGCTAGGAGCAAGGAGTGTGACATGCTTCAGGATTATGGAAAAAAATGGAATATTATATGCTGATATTTTTAGAAGTTCTATATCAATTCTTAATGATGAAACATTTGATTACATTCATGCATAAAATTATTCATAATTAATTTGAAGTTTTGAAGTGGCTGCGTATTATTGCGGGCAAAGGTTTGCAATAGCACGGCGGGGTGTGACAGGCAGCGACCGACTTCAAAACATGGGAGAAAAGACTGGTGGAAACCAAACAAGGGTAATAGTCTCGATTCAATTTCCAACAATTTCTTGGTGGAATACGGCCGGCGATGACTCAACAGAGCAAGGGGTAGATGGGGAAAGAAGATAGATAGGTTGAGGGCCCGGCGGGGATGGGTGCAGCAACAGTGACTATGGCAAAAGATAGCAAAAACCCGAAAAGAACCAGGAAAAAGAAGAACATATGGAGAGAGATCCATGGTGTTCTTCTCTTTCGGATGCATCACCCATGCCCGCCGTAAACCAGTTTATAGGAATGCAAACTGGAACTCAGGCTCGCATAGTCTGAAAGCGGCATACAGTTTATATATTTCGGCACATAAATATTACCATCTTCTTAATTATGACTGGGTCTCAAACATTTCATTGGTTAATATAAGTCACTAAACGCTTCAAATCTTCTGTCTCATTTCTCTGTCCCACTCTATGTTCCAACTTTAATTAAATGATAAGTGTCAAAATTTGATAGGTGGGGCCAAAAAATTTATTAGTAATTACTGCAGTTGGGTTAGGGACGTTTATGTCTTGTGTGCCATGGATTTCTCCATCTAATAAATTCTTTTGCCCCACCTATCAAATTTTGACACTTGTCATTTGATTAAAGGTGGAACATAGAGTGGGACAGAGAAATGAGACTGAAGATTTGAAGCCTCACTAAATGTCTCTTAGAGAAACACGTTCACCTAGCCACCAAGGTAGTAGCCTGGTGGTAAGGGGGCGATAATTCCGCCCAAGTTGTCCGAATTCGAAACGCACGGGCGTCGATTAAATTAGGGGACCGGATGCCCCACGCTCGGCTGGCTTGTTGGCGGTTATGCTTTCCTTCCACTTGTACCAAGGTGGCACTGGGGTGACGTACCCACACGTGAGGCGGTGAACCCAGTGGGGTGAGCCCACGGGTCGGGGAAGGCACGCGAAACCTGCGACCTGTATCGAACATTCCCTAGTGGAAGGGGGGCTCAGTAATGGGGCTGCTACGCGGGTGGGCTGGTCCCTCCCCCTCCCCTCCTATTTTTTAACCAAAAAAAAAAAAAAAAAAACACGTTCACCTATGAAAGGCTCGGTATTTGTCGCTTATGGTTACCAATAAAAAATAATTGCTCATGACATATGTGCGCGCGACTGCACCTTTCCAGGTTGTCAAAGACTTCGGCACAGATTCCTGCAGGGCTAAAGGCGGCTTTCCTGACCCAGCCAACCTCTAAACTGGAAACGTACGCAAACCCCTTGTTTTTTAGAACTCCCATGTTTTTTTTCTAGCTTTGTATAGGCCTGAGCCGGGCTGCTCGGGCTTGGCTTGAGCTCGGTCCGGTAAAAACTTGGTTCAAGCTCGGCTCGTTAGTCAAACAAGTTCGAGCCCGAGCCCAAAGTGAGGCACAGTTAAACCCTGCATCCAACCCAAGGGCCAAGGCCCTCCTCTTCTACCCCTCCTCTCCAACCATCCAGAAGAAAATATGGAACTGAATAAAGAAACTGTTTTATTTCTCTTCTGGTTGTTCTTTCCAACGTGAGCAAAATGCAATACAAGAGTATCTCTTTAAATAAAGCAATGCGTAACAAATATAACAAATTGACAGAATATCTGTAGAAGTTATGCTCTTCCTATTTTTGAGTAATCCCTTTGAATTTCTTGCTATCTTTGACTAATATGGTTAGGAAGCACCTGGACTTGAAGTTGGTTTGGTGCATTCCTCCAAAGATGGCTGGATTGGTTTGGATCCGATATTCTTGACTGATTTGCTGTTATTCCATGCGATATTTCCACATCTTATTGGACTATCTTTTGGTTTGAATTTGTTGACCTTGGGTCTTCTTTATCACTCAAATTCTCTCCACTAATAATAGAAATATTGTGACGATATGCAACCTTATCACTCCAAGATTTTGGGGTTTCCTTATCACTCCTTTGGCCCTCACAATAATGGCTGTTACCGAGTTGTGATGAGCTAATACCCTCCCGCAAACTGTGCTGGGGTTGGAGGCAGAGTTTGGTCCGAAAATAATTGAGAGCAACTTTGGACATTGGTTTTGTAAAAAGGTCGGCAACTTGATCACCAGTGGGGATATGTCGAGTGATAAGTTCACCAAGGACAACTCTTTCTCGCACAAAATGATAATCCAACTCGATGTGTTTACAGCGGGCATGGAAAACAGGATTAACTGTCATATGAAGAGCAGTGAGATTATCGCAGTATAGTACTGGAGGATATGCCATTGGAATACGCAGGTCTTTCAGAATGAAAGTCAACCATGTTAGTTCAACTGCAGTATTGGTCATGGCTTGATACTCAGCTTCGGTACTTGATCAGGGGATTGTATGTTGTTTCTTTGCACACCATGATATGAGATTTTTTCCAAGAAAAGTACATTAGCCAGTGGTGGAATGCCTAGTGGTAGGACAGCCTGCCCAATCTGCATCTAAAAAAGCAACCAAATCAAGTGTAGTATTGGAAGTGAAATGTAATCCTAAGTGAATAGCCCCTTTTACATATCAAAGTATTCGTCGAACCATTTTTAAGTGCGCTATTGTGGGGGCATGCATGAATTGGGATATGTAATTAACACTAAAAGAGAGATCTGGATGAGTAAGAGTGAGATACTGTAAGGCACCAACAATTCCTCGAAAGTAACTTTGATCCTCCAGTGGTGTGTCATTGAATAAAAGAGGTGACCAGCGCCGGAGTAGATCCTGTGGAGTGATTGATTAAAACCCTATTTGATTTTGATGAGCTCAAAGCATTTGAGTATATTTCTTGTTTACTAATGAATTCAATTAAGTGTTTCAGTGAAAATCTTGTCTAAGTGTCTCAAGACTTGGTTCATAATTTTTGGATAAGTTAAGAAGTCAGCTTGAACCAAAGTCTGAGACTCGAGTCGACTCCAGAGTATCACGAGTCGACTCCAAGCGTATCAAGTTCACTGGCACGAGCTCGAGTCGACTCCGGATCAGTACGAGTCGACTCCGACTGAGAACAGACAGACGAACAGAAAGCTTCAACTCAGAACCTGTCAACGAGTCGACTCCCGAAGTGTGCGAGTCGACTCCGATGTTCACCGAGTCGACTCCAGGGTAGTAAGAGTCGACTCCAAGAGGAATACAAAGAAAAAGTCAGAGAGCAGTTTTCGGGTCTGAGATTCGAGTCGACTCCAGTGGAACGCGAGTCGACTCCGATGGTTGGCAGGTCGACTCCAAAGACAGCAAGAGTCGACTCTCAGCAGTGCACAAAGAAAAAGTCAGAGGGCAGATTCTGGACTCTGAGATTCGAGTCGACTCCCGCATTACGCGAGTCGACTCCGAGACTCCGCGACCACAAAGAAGACAGAAGACCAAGTTACTGCCTCTGAGATTCGAGTCGACTCCCAGACAGCTAGAGTCGACTCCAAGGCAGCTTCACATTAAAAGGGCAGAAGACCAAGTTTCGGAAACTGAGAGCCGAGTCGACTCCGAGGAAGCTCGAGTCGACTCCAAGACTGGACGAGCCAAAAGACAGAAGATAGGGAGTTCGGGCTCTGAGCGCCGAGTCGACTCCCAGGACAGTCGAGTCGACTCGAGTGGACCAAATTCAAAAATACGTCCACGGACTTCATGGGATGAGCCGACTCCGAGAAAGCCAAGTCAGCTCCAGAAGTTGGCGAGTCGACTCTGGGTCAAGACGAGTCGACTCCCAGTCGCGAAGGCAACTTTAATTCAAATCTGAAACAGTTGCAGAGTCGACTCCGGAAAAGTATGAGTCGACTCCCGCTACAGATGAGTCGACTCCTGATCGCGCGAGTCGACTCCAACCCACCAACGGACACATTGTCAGACTGTACAGAGTGTGCAGAACGGGCAGAAAAAGCTCTCTAACGGCTAGTTTCCGTGGGGGTTGGTTTAAATAGCCACAGAGGACTGTAGCAAGGCAGAGAACAACCATTCCACTCCAAGTAATCAAGCTTTCAATCTCTGCAACTTGTTCTTCAACGAAAAAGAGGGAAGAGCAGCATTAACTGCATCCACCTACTTCTTCCCAACATTGAAAGAGCCTTCTCCTGCATTCAAGTCGACTACACATTCAAGAGGAGACCCGAAGTTCAAGAAGCCCTTCCTCTTCTCCAACTTAAAAGCGTTTGAGGGCTCTTAACTTCGTTATTGTTCATATTGCCATTTATCTGCTTTTGAGAAGCTGTATTTTTCTGTTTGTCTCTTTTATCTACACCTTTGTCTTTGCTTGGTTCAATCGGGGCATTGAATCAAGAGTATTGAGGTTGGTTGGTGAGCCGAGTGTAAAACCAACGTGTAAGGGTTCGATTGTGATCCCGGAAAAACAATCGGGGTTGGTTCTAGTCGGTGAGCTTGGGAAAACCGACCGAGTTCGTTGTGAGCTCGTAAAACAACAAGTTTGGTTGTGAGCTTGGAAAACAACCGGCTGTAATCCAAGGGGTTATAGTGAATTCCCAAGAGAGACTTGGGGAGTGGACGTAGGAGCAAGGGTTAGCTCCGAACCACTATAAAAGCTTTGTGTTTGTGATTGCTTGTCTCTTACCATTACTCTCATTTCATACACATCACAGCAACTAATTAATCATCTTGTAAAAAGCATTAATTAGTCACCCACAAACGCTTTAATAGTTAAAATTATTTTAAAACCCAATTCACCCCCCCTCTTGGGTTGTCTATCTGGGCAACAAGTGGTATCAGAGCCTAAACTCTTCCACCCAAGAGTAAAAGATCAAAATGACAACCCCATTTGGATCTTCCCACATTGAGGGTCAGTCCACCCAAAGACCCCCATTCTTTAATGGATCCGACTACTCATATTGGAAGGCTAGGATGAGAATATTCATCCAAGCCCAAGACTATGAGATGTGGACCATTGTAGTAAATGGGCCATACATCCCATCCATATATGTAGAGGGTGTCACGGTACCCAAACTAGAAAAGGATTGGGATGAACATGACATGAGGAAGGCACAACTAAACTCTAAAGCTATGAATGTGCTTTATTGTGCCTTAGATAGAAATGAATTTAATAGGGTCTCTACTTGCAATTCTGCAAAAGAGATTTGGGACAGACTTGAAGTGACCCATGAGGGCACGAATCAAGTCAAAGAATCCAAAATAAATATTTTGGTTCATAAATATGAACTATTTAAAATGGATTCTAATGAAATAATTACATGCATGTTTACTAGGTTTACTGACATTGTCAATGGCCTAAAAAGCCTTGGCAAGAACTATACTAACAGTGAGCTTGTCAGGAAAATCCTTCGGTGTCTACCAAGGTCATGGGAAGCTAAAGTGACCGCAATCCAAGAAGCCAAGGACCTGAACAAATTACCACTTGAGGAGCTTCTTGGATCCCTAATGACGCACGAGCTAACCATGAAACAACACAACGAGGAAGAGTCCTCCCATAAGAAAAAGGTAATAGCTCTAAAATCTACTTCATCTAACAAGGACTTATCTTGCAGTAGCAGCAGTGAAGAAGAAGAACATGAGGATGATGATGGTGAGGCACTTCTTGTGCGCAAATTCAGAAAATTCATCAACCACAAGAAGTCCTATCATCAAAGGAGAGGCCCCTCAAATTCCTACCGCAAGGACAAAGGTAAGAAAAGGGAAAATGAGGGGATTGGCTGTTACGAGTGCAAGAAGCCGGGTCACATAAGAGCTGAGTGCCCTTTACTGAAGAAGGGGAGCAAGTACAAGAAGAAGAAGGCTCTTGTCACGACACTATCCGACTCAGACTCATCATCCTCTTCATCGGATGAGGAACAAGAGGAAAAGGCCAATTTCTGCTTCATGGCCAATGGAAATGAGGTAACGCTCGAATCGCCTTTAGATTTTACTTTTGATGAGCTTTATGATGCCTTTAATGAACTAATGATTGAATATAAGGCTATAAATGTTAAAAACAGAGAATTAAAAGTAACTAACCAAACTTATATCCGTAAGTATGATTCATTAGTTAAGGATAAGGATTTAATCACCAAAGAAAATATAGACCTTAAGACAAGCAACCAACTTTTAACTCAAAAGACTAATACCTTAACTAAGGATAATGAAAAACTAACTAAGGAACTCTCAGAACTTAAAAACCATAAACAAATCTTAAACAAGGATCTCACAAAAGAACTAAATGATCTAAAGGCAGAAAATCAAACACTAACCAAAGAGCTTAACAAATACAAACCCTTAGTTGAAAAATTTACATATAGCTCAGAAAAATTGAATATGATACTAAATAGTCAACGAGCAGTATTTAATAAAGCGGGTTTAGGATATCAACCAAGAAATAAACAAAAACTTCTTAGTAACTTCTTTGTTAAAGCTGGGAAAAGTAAAACTAAGAAAATAACCTGCTTTTGTTGTGGAACTATAGGTCATAAAGCAAATGTGTGTAATTTTAGGAAACGTAAAATAAAAAAGAAAATTAAAAGGGTATGGGTTCCAAAAGAAACCAACTTGACTAACCATGAAGGACCCAAGAAAACTTGGGTACCTAAGATGACATGATTTGCTTGTGTAGGAGTGTCTTGCAGCCAAGGTCAACAAAAACTGCTGGTATTTGGATAGTGGCTGCTCAAGACACATGACGGGTGATAAGGATCAATTTTTCACCCTTGAAGCTAAGGGAGGTGCTGTGACTTTTGGAGACAACAACCAAGGTCATATCATTTGTATTGGTAAAGTTCAAATCACCCCTTCTACTTTTATTGATAATGTTAGATATGTTGATGGTCTTAAGCATAACTTGTTAAGCATTAGTCAATTATGTGATAAAGGGTATGATGTTATGTTTAAACCATCACTATGCATTATAACAAACCCTAATGACAATAGTTTAGTCTTTAAAGGAATTAGACGTGGAAATGTATATGTTGTAGACCTTGAAGATCTTGCAAAACATAACCAATGTTTAGTTGTTAATGAAACTAAAGATAATGATGCTAGTTGGTTATGGCACCGTAAGTTAGGTCATGCAAGCATGGACACAATAACTAAACTAGTTAAAAGAGATTCCGTGATAGGTTTGCCAAAATTAAAATTTGAAAAGAACAAAATATGTGAAGCATGTCAATTTGGCAAACAATCTAGGAACTCATTTAAATCCATAAAATGTGTCTCTACCTCTAGACCTCTAGAATTATTACACATGGACCTATTCGGACCAACTAGAACAACAAGCCTAGGTGGAAATAAATATGGTCTAGTTATTGTAGATAATTATTCTAGGTACACTTGGGTTATGTTCTTAGCACATAAAGATCAAGCTTTTTCAGTATTTAAAAAGTTTCATAAGGAAGTAACCAATGCTAGAGATACTTCAGTAATAGCCATTAGAAGTGACCATGGTACCGAATTTGAAAATCAGTTATTCAATGAGTTTTGTAGTAAAAAGGGAATAACTCATAATTTTTCTGCACCTAGGACACCACAACAAAATGGAGTTGTGGAGAGAAAAAATAGAACTCTAGAGGAAATGGCTAGAACTATGTTATGTGAAAGTAACCTTCCTAAGTACTTTTGGGGAGAAGCCATTAATACTTCTTGTCATATATTAAATAGAGTTTTATTAAGACCCATTATAAAGAAAACACCTTATGAACTTTGGAAAAACAGAAAACCAAAGGTAAACTACTTTCATGTTTTTGGATGTAGGTGTTTTGTTCATAATAATGGGAAAGATAATCTAGGTAAATTTGACTCTAAATCTGATGAGGGCATATTCTTAGGTTACTCTACAACTAGTAAAGCCTATAGAGTCTTTAATAAAAGAATCCTAGTTATAGAAGAATCTATACATGTTGTATTTGATGATTCTAGTGACATCTCCTCTAGTAAGAAAGTTAACTTTGATGATGATGCTGAAATTCTTGAAGAAAAGATAGATGAAATGACATTACAAGATGATAATCAAAAATTGATTGAAGGAGCATCATCAAGCCAAGAGGCTATTGTGGATCATGGGCTAACTAAAGCTTGGAGGTATGCTCACGGGCATCCTAAGGAACTAATTCTAGATGACTCATCTCAACCGGTTAGGACTAGAGCATCCCTTAGGAATTTAAATAACCATCTAGTTTTTGTCTCACACTTTGAGCCCAAACATATAGAAGAAGTCGAAAATGATGTAAATTGGATAAATGCAATGCAAGAAGAATTAAACCAATTTACTAGAAACAAAGTGTGGAATCTAGTTGAGAGACCTTCTGAATATCCAATTATAGGTACAAAATGGATTTATAAAAATAAACTAGATGAAAATGGAATCGTAATAAGGAATAAGGCTAGACTGGTAGCAAAGGGGTATAATCAAGAAGAAGGTATAGATTTTGATGAAATCTTTGCTCCTGTAGCTAGACTTGAGGCTATTAGATTATTATTAGCATATGCATGCTCTAAGGACTTCAAACTATTTCAAATGGATGTAAAAAGTGCATTTTTAAATGGGTATATTAATGAGGAGGTATATGTAGAACAACCTCCTGGTTTTGAAAATCATCAATATCCTAATCATGTTTATAAATTGAACAAAGCACTTTATGGTTTGAAACAAGCACCTAGAGCATGGTATGAGAGACTTAGCAAATTCCTATTAGAACATGAGTTCTCTAGGGGTAATGTAGATACAACTCTATTTCTGAAAAAGAAAAACCAAGATATGCTATTAGTACAGATTTATGTTGATGATATTATTTTCGGTGCTACTAACAATCGTCTCTGCGAAGAATTTGCTAACTTGATGCAGAGTGAATTTGAGATGAGCATGATGGGAGAGCTGACTTACTTCCTTGGACTCCAAATCAAACAATCTGAAGGAGGCATCTTCATCAATCAAGCCAAATATATCAAGGAGATGCTCAAGAAGTTTGATATGGAGGGAAACAAATCAATCAGCACCCCCATGAGTTCATCATGCAAATTAGACCAAGATGAATCAGGTAAATCTGTAGATCAGAAACTGTATCGAGGTATGATAGGATCCTTATTGTATCTTACTGCAAGTAGACCTGATATTATGTTTAGTGTTTGCATGTGTGCTAGATATCAGGCTAATCCTAAAGAATCACATCTAGTTGCAGTTAAGAGAATTTTTAAATATTTAATAGGAACTAAGAATATAGGGCTATGGTACTCTAAAGAATCTAGCCTAAACTTAATAGGATACACAGATTCAGACTTCGCTGGATGTAAGCTTGATAGAAAAAGTACCAGCGGGTCGTGTCAATTTCTAGGAGAAAACCTTATCTCATGGTTTAGCAAGAAACAAAACTCGGTTGCATTATCTACTGCTGAAGCTGAATATGTTGCAGCCGGGAGTTGTTGTGCTCAAATCTTGTGGATTAAACAACAACTAGAAGATTATGGCATTAAACAAGATAAAATTCCCATTAATTGTGATAATACAAGTGCCATTAATCTAACTAAAAATCCAATTCAGCATTCAAGAACTAAACATATTGAGATAAGACATCACTTCATAAGAGATCATGTATTGAATGGTGATGTGACACTCCAATTTGTTTGTACTGATGATCAATTAGCAGACATTTTTACAAAACCCCTAAGTGAAGAGAGGTTTAGTGTGCTTAGGAGGGGATTAGGAGTGATTGATCCATCCTAGTGGTAGTTTCCACTAGATTCGTTGATTTTGATGATTAGATTGTGGTTAAAATAGAGTTTCTTTTCAATGTTCATCAAATCAGATCATAATTTAGTGTTTTTCCCTCATTCGGCACGAACATAGCATGATTTTTAGGTGCGTGCCAAAGTTAGAGACGACTCGAGTAAGTTTCAGAGTCGGCTCCTAAGGGGGAGTCGACTCGCGCATTTGCGGGAGTCGACTCGCAAAGATGGCAGCAGAGGGGGAGTCGACTCGCATATAGTCGGGAGTCGACTCGAGGTCTACAGGCGCATAAGAAGAGTCGACT
This sequence comes from Phoenix dactylifera, assembly GCF_051530095.1. Classification (NCBI taxonomy): domain Eukaryota; kingdom Viridiplantae; phylum Streptophyta; class Magnoliopsida; order Arecales; family Arecaceae; genus Phoenix; species Phoenix dactylifera. Next base: position 15,977,328 of record NC_143191.1, read on the forward strand.
CGCGCATATTCTGGAGTCGACTCGAGGTCGAGTCGACTCGCGACTCAGTGGAGTCGACTCGCAGTCGGGATCCGACTTTTTAACCCTAGCTTTGTCGTTTCGAAAACACTTTCTTTCTCAGCCGCCACTGTTCACAAGCCCTAGAGCCGACTCCTAGGTCATCCCCGATTGTCTCCAAGCCCTTTTCCGTCAACCTTTCTGTTGACCCCCTAATGGATTTTGATGAATACAAAACACTAGAGTATAATTCCATTTATCTTAACAATTTAATTGAGAAATTCATGTGTCTTATTAAGAATATTGTTAAGAAATGTCTAGGCAAGTTTCCATAATTTTTATGAATTTATTGAAGAATATTTTGAGTTAAAGAAAACAGATCAGGGACAGCCGAGACGTCTCCGGATAGTTTCAGAGACGTCTCTGGCACAAACAGAAAGAACCGGCACACTTGGAGACGTCCCCGACACCTGCCGAGTCTTTCCCGCGTTAGCGGAGTCGACTCTCTCAGTAGCGGAGTCGACTCTCTCAGTGGCGGCAGAAAGGCAGTTTTCAAGAGATATGCGCGAGACGTCCCCACAGTAAGCCGAGTCGTCCCCGCAAGTAAAAAGGAGACTTTCCGAGTCGTCCCCAAGATAGCGGAGACGGCTCTCTCAGGGTTTTCCAGAGAATGGTTTTTTCGGTGATAAGGAAGCGGAGTCGACCCTGAGACAGCGGAGTCGTCCCCATGCATAAAGTGCAAACAAGCCGAGTCGTCCCCAAGATAGCGGAGACGGCTCTCTCAGGGTTTTCCAGAGAATGGTTTTTTTCGGTGATAAGGAAGCGGAGTCGACCCTGAGACAGCGGAGTCGTCCCCATGCATAAAGTGCAAACAAGCCGAGACGTCCCCTGAAGGAGCGGAGTCGACTCTCTCAGGGAATTCCAGAGGACATGTTTTTCAGAGATAAAGAAGCGGAGTCGTCCCCAAAGCAGCGGAGTCGTCCCTATTCAAAAAGTACAAACAAGCCGAGACGTCCCCTTAAAGTGCCGAGTCGACCCCAGACAACGTAAAAAGTGAAATCTTGTAGCCGAGACGTCTCTCGTTGAAGCGGAGACGTCCCCGGAGCGCCTGGGACGCGACTGACAGCTTTTCAGGTTTGGTTTGAATTTCAAATCCTTTTTACTTTGTCTCTAACAGCTATATTTGCTTTTTGGGCTATAAAAGGGACCTCTTAAGTGCTTCTCAACAACTCTTCACCAACCCAAAGCTAGATCATTCAAGAGAGAAGTAAGAAAGAAAAGTTCAAGGGAGTGAGTGCATTCAAGTGAAGAAATCAAGTGTTTTCAAGCTTCCTAAGTGATTTCAAGCTCAATCACTCTCGTGCGCTTGGGATTCAAAGCTCACACTCAATCCTACGCGCTCCACATCGGAAGAATCAATATCTCCCACGCTTCCAACGGCAAAAGGATTCTTCCGGGTTCTATTGTTCATAATTGCAATATCTGCTTTTTAGAGCTTTTCCTTTCTTTTGTAAACTCTTTCGTTGTGGTGCTTGTTCCAGTCAAGGGACTTGGAACAAGGGAAAGGCGTCCCAAGCCTAAGTGAAATTGGGGGTTTTTGGGTTTGTTGTGAGCCCGGTGTAAAACAACGAGTTGGGTAGTGAACTCGCAAAACTACCGTACTGTAATCGTGGATTATAGTGGAAATTCCCAAAGGTGATTTGGGGAGTGGATGTAGGAGCAGTGGAAGCTCCGAACCACTATAAAACCTTGTGTTTGCGATTGACCTTTCTCATTCCTCCTTCTTTACTTTAGTGCATATATTCGTGCGTTTTATTTTTAATTAGTCAAAAGTTTTTAAAACACCCAATTCACCCCCCTCTTGGGTGACCATCTCTGGGCAACAAGTGGTATCAGAGCGGGTGCTCTGTGTATTTCTTGAAAGACCTAACCGTCTTAGCCAAAGATCTAGATGGCAACACCCTTTAACAATGTTCCTGCCGAAGGGCAAGCAACCAATAGACCTCCACTCTTCAATGGGACAAATTATACCTATTGGAAGACTAGAATGAGAATCTTCATTCAAGCACAAGACTATGCCTTGTGGAGGGTTATAGTCAAGGGACCACAAGAACCATCACACATGGTAAATGGCATTCGAGTTCCCAAACCTGAGGAGGATTGGGATGAGAATGATGATAGGATGGCTCAACTCAATTCTAGAGCCATGAACTCACTATTTTGTTCTTTAGATGTAAATGAGTTCAATAGAGTCTCTACATGTAGTTCCTGTTCGTCCTGTTCCTGCCTACTTAAAAATATGCTAGACAGATCGTTGTTAGAACCGACGAACAACAGTTTAATTTAATTTACTCTTACCTGTTCTACTCGAAGAATAGTGGTTGTAAGAGGTCGATCCACAGGGAGGCGATTGGAGTTGCATAAAAATTAAAACGATCACTCGGATTCAAAATCAATTTTTTGAATGATAGAATAAAAACATTACTTTGAGGATGTTAAATGATTCTCTAGTCTACCAGAGAAGGTTTTTCATTTGAAAATAACGAAAAGACAAATACTTGGAATAGAAGAGCATTTATAAATTTAATAAAATATTTTAGTATTCAAAGGAAAACGTTGGCATGGATTAAAATGGATGAAAACAGTGCTAAAGAGATTGAAACCTGAAACATAAATTGCATAAGAGAAGATTTTATATATTTCATGAAAGAAAAATTAAAATTGCAGAATAAATATAACTTTCTACCCAAATAAACTCTCAAAAATTAAAACTCAAAACAAAACCTAAAATAAAACTAAAAATAAGAACAACATGCTCTGAAACTCAAAACATGACTTCTCAATTAAAACTTTCAGTTAAAGTACAACTAAAAAAATTCAATACATAAACTCAAACTAAAACAAATAAAATACTCTCTTTTTTTTTTCTTTTCTTCCCCAAAACAGAGGAGGCTCTATTTTTCTTTTGAACAGCACTCTAATCTTGGCACGCCCGAACACTCCTTCCCCTGTTTCTTTGGACAAACCGAAGGAGCCAAACTCCTTCTTCTTCCTTCGACCAGCCAGCCACCACCCCAACCGAGCTCTCCTTCTCTTCCGACTCTCGGCCTCAACCCCCGACCGAGCACACCCTCCAGCCGATGGCCTCTCCCCTCTTCTTATAGGCTTGGAGATGTGGAAGAGGCGGGATCAGTGGGATCGGCTGGGGATGCGGGATCGCCGGTGATTGCGGAAGAGGGAGATGGCTGCGTGATGCTCGGATTTTGATGGCGTAGAGGAAGGAGATGGATCCGGGCGCTGGGAGGAGGGGCTGATCCGAGGGTGCTGCTGGCACGGATGCTTGGATGCGGAGGAGAAGATCACGGACGCGTGAGGGGAGTCGCTGATCTTCCCTTCTTTGATTGGAAGCGGGATCGATGGGATTTGCTTCCTATTTCCTTCTTCCGGTGATTTGGGAGGCGGATCCGGTCAATGGCTTGCCAACAGAGGGAGCCGGTGGATGCTCGAAGATGGCGGGCTGATGCGGAAGGAAGGAGGCGCTGGATGCTGTGAAGCTTCTGGGCGCTTGGATCACGGAGGAGACGCTGATCACGGGCTTCACGAGCGGCTGGGTCGCGGATGGAAGGTTGCTTCTGGGCTGATCGCGAGAAGAACGGGATCACGGGATGAGATGGATCCGTGGGTGCAGAGGCGGGTCACGGATGCGGTGGATCTTGAACGCGGAAGGAGGGAAGAGCCGGGAGCTTTGTGATGCGTGCGGACGGCTGGGAGGATATGGGAGACATCAAGTTCCATCGGATTAGTCATATAGTATGATATGAAATTTTGCTTGTAGACGGACGGGTCATCTATTCTGGCTAGAGGTCAAGTGCAATTCTTTCAAGTCATGGGTCACCCAGCACCTTATGGCAAATTTAGATTTGCCAAAAATTATTTTCCAAAGGCTCAAAAGAAATGGATCCGATTCGAACCCGAACCCGACTCGGACCCGATTTGAAGTCAAATTTGTAGTCAATGTGCATTTTATCTATAATTTATACTAATCTATGTTAAATCCAAATATAATATTAATCTAGTGAATTTATTATTATCGGTTAACAATAACACTAATTTTAGTAACATGTAGGTCGCACTTTTGTGCTCTCATCATACCCCCCAACTAGCTTATTGCTAGTCTCTAGCAATTCAGTGTGAAAATGATAAAATAAGAGAGCAAAAGTGTTATTTATTATATAAATATCCTAAGATAAATACTCACTTTCGTAGAGCATTACGATTGCACTTAGCATGTGCAACAAGCCGTTAAACCCCTAGGTTACCCTAGCGGACGAGTGTTGTCTCGTGAGGGTTTGCAGTGAAGTTACCCACAAACTTCAATCCCAAAAAAAAAATTTGATTTGTGAAATGAAAGTCTTATTTCATAACTGATAAGAATTTCAAAAGCACACAAGGTTTTAATTACTAAGTAGCCCAAATTCTAGGTTAGTATGCAATTTAAGTTGAAGTCATTAAGTTTTCCGTTAGGAAGTTGTAAGACTTATTTATTCTTGAGTGCTCAGTGAAGTTTGGACCATGCACAAGCTAAGGTTTTGGATCTCCAAAATATCGGTAATATTAGTAGTTTCCAAGAATTGGTCGGACAAGACCTATTTGCTGATTCAAAATCATCTTTTCTGCAGGATTTCGAGAGCTGTGGATGTTTACTTTAATACCTCATGGGCTTTATCTGTAATATTCCAGTTTACTCGAATTTTTACAACGACGGCTTTCACACTATTGTCTTTCTTAAGGTCAATATACATTTTTTTTTCAGATTTTTTTTTGGTGTTTTTTTTTGTTTTTTTGTTTTTTTTTTGCATTAAAGGGAAATGATAATGTATATATTGTGCACTTTTACTCCTGTGATGATTCCTCCATGTAGCGAGCAATTAGTCGACAATTCTCACACCAGTTGGCATGAGGTGTCGGGCATTAAGACTCCCCTACGGACCTATGCTCGGGTTCCTCATCACAAGCCCGCTGGCCTTTGACAATAGGTAGCCCTTTTCGATGTACCTGACTAAATCCACCAATTAGTTTTTTTTTTTTTTGGATCAGAAAAAGATGGTTCATCAGGATTCGAGGTTGCTACCATATTCTCAACACAATGTCGAACCTATACCTTAGAAAATGCAGGCCAGATGTGTTGTGAAATTCAAAGCACTAATTAGCTTACAACTCACTAAAAGGAACTTAATAAAAAGAACTCACTTTGCACTACTTCCAACTAGTCATTGGGCTCTTAGATTTTATATACCTTGTGTGTTGTAATTTTTTTTTATTTTTTTTTTAATTTCAAAAAAAAAAAAATTAATTAATTTTTTTTTAAAAAAAAATTCCAAATGCTTAAAAATACCCCCAAACTTAAATCTAACATTGTCCTCAATGTTAAAGAAAAATTAAAGCAGTAAGAGGACAGAGGAGAAGTTACCTGATATGGGTAGGTAAATTGAAAATTGGAACAAAATCCCCCAAATCTGCATGTTAATAATTTTTTTTTTTTTTTTTATAGAAGATATTCATATGTTGGGTTGCCTCCCAAGAGCGCTAAGTTTTATATCTTCAGCCAGACAATTATAATTCATTCATGATACACAGGGTCGGTGAGAAGTGTCTCCTCGACTTCTGGACTCAAATACTCAAGGTATGGTTTTAAACGATGTCCATTAACTTGAAATGACCTACCATCTTTAGTATTGCATATTACTACCGCACCATGCGGATGTACTTTCTCTACCGTGTATGGGCCAGTCCAGCGGGATTTAAGTTTTCCAGGGAATAGATGTAATCGAGAATCATATAAGAGAACTTTTTGTCCTTGGTAAAACTCTTTACGAGTAATCATTTTATCATGCATGACTTTCATGCGATCCTTGTACTTCTTAACACACTCGTAAGCATCGTTCCTAATTTCTTCAAGCTCGTCAAGCTGAAGCTTTCTATGTTCTCCCGCCTTGTCGAGATCGAAATTTAAGCGTTTGATTGCCCAATAGGCCTTGTGTTCTAACTCGACAGGTAAATGGCAAGCCTTGCCATAGACAATCCTATATGGAGACATTCCAATTGGTGTTTTGTAGGCCGTACGATATGCCCACAATGCATCTGTTAACCTAAGGGACCAATCCTTTCGAGATGGATTGACAGTTTTCTCAAGGATGGTCTTGATTTCTCTGTTGGAAATCTCAACTTGTCCACTCGTTTGTGGATGATATGGTGTACCGACCTTATGGGTGATGTACTTTCTAGCAAGGGCTTTAAAAATTCTATTGCAAAAATGTTTCCCCCCATCACTAATGATAGCACGAGGGGTGCCAAAGCGAGCGAAGACAGACTCCTTAAGAAACTTGATCACTACTTTATGATCATTGGTCTTACACGCGATAGCCTCAATCCACTTAGATACATAGTCAACAGCTAGGAGTATGTACTGGTGCCCAAATGACATAGGAAAAGGACCCATAAAATCAATACCCCAAACATCAAAGATTTCTACAATTAAGATTGGGTTCAGGGGCATCTCATTTTTTCTTGAAATTTTTCCTAGTCTTTGACATCGATCACATGATTTGCAATACTCGTGTGAGTCGTGAAATAGTGTGGGCCAATAGAATCCGCACTGCAAGACCTTTGCAGCCGTCTTTTTACCACTGAAATGACCACCACAAGCGTGGTCATGACAAAAGGAAAGGACATTCCTTTGATCGTGTTCAGGGATGCATCGTCTGATGATTTGATCAGGACAGTATTTGAACAGGTATGGTTCATCCCAAAAATACCATTTTACACGAGCTAGGAAGCGAAATTTCTCTTGTTTGGTCCAAGAGCTGGGCATTTGTTCAGTAACAAGGTAGTTGACTACATCAGCATACCATGGAACATTGGTATGGGAAATCATCATTAATTGTTCATCAGGGAAGGTCTCGGACACAGGCATGGATTCTCCAGATGATTCAACAATTAATCTGGACAAGTGGTCAGCTACAACATTTTCAGATCCCTTTTTATCTCGAATTTCGAGATCAAATTCCTGGAGCAATAGGATCCAACGAATGAGCCTTGCCTTAGCATCCTTCTTTGTGAGAAGGTACTTAAGGGCGGCATGATCGGAATAAACAAGAACCTTAGATCCTATCAGGTAGGGACGAAATTTATCTAGGGCAAAAACCACTGCCAACAATTCTTTTTCAGTGGTAGAATAGTTAAGTTGGGCGTCATTCAGAGTTTTACTCGCATAATGAATCACATGGGGAAGCTTCTCTACTCGCTGACCTAAGACAGCACCTATGGCATAATCGGATGCATCACACATGATTTCAAAAGGACGATTCCAATCAGGACTCCTTATGATGGGTGCTGAAGTTAGTTCAGACTTTAGTCTTTCGAAAGCAGTTATACAAATTGGCAAAAAATTAAAAGTAGCATCTTTCGCCAACAAATCGCATAAGGATTTCGACAATTTACTAAAATCCTTGATAAAGCGGCGGTAAAAACCCGCATGCCCTAAAAAGGATCTGACTTCCCTAACAGTTTTGGGAGGTGGCAATTTAGCAATTAATTCTACTTTGGCCTTATCCACCTCAATTCCCCTTTGTGACACAATGTGTCCTAAAACAATACCTGATTCTACCATGAAATGACACTTCTCCCAGTTAAGAACTAAGTTTTTCTGTTTACAGCGTTCTACAACAAGTGTCAAGTGGTGTAGGCATTCCTCAAAATTGGATCCAAATACAGAAAAATCATCCATGAAAACTTCTAAAAATTTCTCCACCATGTCGGAGAAAATACTCATCATACACCGTTGGAATGTAGCTGGTGCATTGCATAGCCCAAAAGGCATGCGACGATAGGCAAAAGTACCATAAGGACAGGTGAATGTGGTTTTCTCTTGATCCTCACGTGCGATAGGGACTTGGTTATATCCGGAATAACCATCGAGGAAACAGTAATGGGAGTGGCCAGCTAGCCGTTCTAGCATTTGATCGATGAAGGGTAGAGGAAAGTGGTCTTTCCTAGTCATGGCATTAAGCTTCCTATAGTCGATGCATACTCGCCATCCCGTCTGGACTCGAGTAGGGACTAACTCATTGTGATCATTTTTCACCACAGTGATGCCAGACTTTTTAGGTACGACTTGAACTGGGCTTACCCACTGACTATCAGAAATAGGATATATAATTCCTGCATCTAAAAGCTTGATGACCTCGGCTCGAACTACGTCCTTCATGATTGGATTAAGTCGCCTTTGTGGTTCTCTAGAAATTTTTGCATCTTCTTCTAGATGGATTTTATGTTGGACCACAGAAGGACTAATCCCCTTAATATCAGCTATAGACCAACCGATAGCTTCCTGATTCTTCCGAAGGATACTTAACAGCTTCTCTTCCTGTTCTTTAGTTAGATTCGATGCAATTATAACAGGTAAGGTCTTGTTTTCTCCAAGAAATGCATACTTCAAGTTTTCGGGAAGGTCTTTAAGTTCTAGTTGTGGAGGTTTGACATTGGATGACACTAGCTGAGATTCCGAAATAGGCAATGATTCAAACTTGTTGGCCCATCTGCTAGTATCCATCACTGGAATGGAATCTAACAATGCATTAACCTCTTGACTTGACACACAATCTTGACCAAAATTAGCCAAACATCTTTCTAATGGGTCAGAATAACTCGATTCTTCAAAAGAACTGCTAATTATATTCTCAATCATGTGAATTTCTTCCAAATCGTCCATCTCAGTTGACTGACTACTACTATGAAAAACATTGAGCTGGACAGTCATGTTCCCAAAGGCTAGAGTCATTATTCCATTTCGGCAACTAATCACAGCATTTGAAGTGGCCAAAAATGGTCTACCTAGGATCACCGGGTTGTGACTTTCTGGATTTTTTACTGGTTCAGTTTCAAGGACTACAAAATCCACAGGGTAGTAGAATTCATTAACTTTTACAATCACATCCTCTACAATTCCTTTGGGATACTTTACAGTCCTATCTGCTAATGACAAGGTAATGTTTGTGGATTTTAATTCCCCCAAACCTAGTTTGGTGTAGACAGAATAGGGTAATAGGTTTACACTTGCTCCTAAGTCTAATAGGGCTCTCCGAATGATGGTTTCTCCTATTTTAATTTCAACAGTGGGGCAACTAGGGTCCTTGTATTTTGGGGCAATCTGCTGTTGAATAAGAGATGAGGCTTGTGCAGCCATCACAGCTTGCCTAGGAATACTGGTTTTCCTTTTTACCGTGGTTAGGTCTTTTAAAAATTTTGTATAGGAGGGGATCTGTCTGATGGCATCTAGGAAGGGTAAATTTATCTGGACATTTTTAAAGACTTCCATGATTTCATCGTACTGAGATTTTTTCTTTGAGTCTTGTAGTCTACTAGGAAAGGGAGCCTTAGGTGTGTAAGTTTCTATTGGTTTCTCCTCTATTCCTTGTGTTCCCTGTTCTTGTGTCTTTTTCTGGGTGGGGTTTGGCTCATGCTTTTCTTCTTTTTCTTGCACAGGAAGTTGGACCTTGTTGTCCACTTGCTTGCCAGACCGTAAGGTGGTAATTGCCTGGACTTCATGGGTAGGGTTTCCATTAGAATCAATATGAAACTGGCCTCTCGGCCCTTGATTCTGTTGCCTACTAGGGTTAGGCACTGGCTGACTGGGCAATTCACCTTTCTTCCTATCCCCTAGAGAGTTGGCTATTTGGCTCAGACTAACCTCAAGTTTTGCAATCGCTTGCGCATGGAATTGGTTAGTCTGGGTTTGAGCCATGTTGGTCTGTTGTTGTTGTTGGATGAAGTCTTGTTGCTGCTTCATCATGTTAGCCATCATGGCTTCCAATGATGTAGTTTGCTGAGGGATAGGGGCACTATAAGTAGGGATAGGTGGAGCCAATGATTGGTTTATTTGTGATGGACCTATCCTGGAAAAATTCTTCTGAAAACCTGGTGGACCACCTTGATGCTGAATAGGTTCATTTTGCTTGTATGAGAAATTTGGATGGAACCTATTATCAGGGTGGTAAACTGGGCTGAATGAATTGGGAGTGGGCTTCTTGAAGGCACTATATGAGTTTAGAGCATTTGCCTGCTCAGCCTTAATGTTGGGTAAACTAGGACAGCACTCCACTAGATGCTCAGAACTATTACACAAGATACATAAACTATGTGGCTCGTGATCCACTTTCATGATGGGATTTAACTCTTTGTATGAACTCGAGCTTGTGGAAACAGTGAAAGCATCAAACTTTTTGCTTAAGTTGTTCATTCCAGTCACCAGATTGGACATGACATTTTTGAGTTCTGGGTCTGCCTTCATTTCATAATTACCTGATTTTCTAGACCCGAACTCATCTCTATTTATTTCCTCACCATAGCTACTCCAATTTTGGGCGTTCTCGGCTAAGTCAACAAGAAATTCATAGGCTTGATCCGGGGTTTGGTTCATGAACCTACCCTTGTGCATGGATTCGATCATGTTTCTATGTGCTGGAGGTAGTCCTTTGTAAAAGAAATGTACTAGATCAGCCTTGTCAAGCCCATGGTGCGGGCACTTGACCAAAAGATCATGGAATCTTTTCCAAAGTTGAGAAAATTCCTCCTCAGATTTTCCTCTAAAAGTTCTGATGGCATCCTTAATTTTTTCAGTCTTCACCATGGGATAGAACTTAGCCATGAACTTCCTAGATAGTTGTTCCCATGATGTGATGGAATTTGAAGCTAGGGAATACAGCCATGCAGCAGCACGATCCTCTAAAGTCATGGGAAATAACCTTAATTTAATACCCTCTTCATCTAAATTTTGATTTCTAAACATTTGACAGATTGTCAAAAATTTGTTTAGATGAATGTAGGGTTGTTCCCTCTCGAACCCATGAAACTTGGGTAACATGTTTATTGTTGCAGCCCGAATCTCGAATTGGGCTGCATTATTAATTGGTAATACTATGCAAGTAGGGGGACTAGCGGATGCGGGTGCAAACAATTCATTCAGGGTTCTAATATGTTCACCCATTGTAGAGATCGACGGTTGGTTTACAGTTCGCAGGTTATGATGAAAAGTTCTGTCAATCTCAGGATCAAATGGGGTTAATTTATTCCTTAATGATCTTCTACCATGTATACATTATCAATAACTTAATTAGACTCGACTCCTAAATGAAATCCTAAAAGAGAAGAGAAGGGCTAGACACAGATGACCATAATCAACACCACATAACAATTTGACCCTATTAGTCTTAGAGCTAAGTGAGGTTTAGTAGCTTCTTAAATCTAGTTGCACAGAGACTTATCAGGTTAAAAAGTTCCTGAAATTCTCTCTAGATTAGACAGCTCCTAATCTCCCTTTCAGATTAAGCTTGAGCTTACCAGTTAAGTGATCCAGTAACCAGTGACCAGGAAAGTCCCGGGGTGTGCGGTGGTGCCAGAAGGGATACACCGATACCACAATACCCGTAACAGTTCTCACTGTTGTAAAACTTTCCTAGACATCACCAATTACTAAATCCTCACTAGAGTGGCTTTCAGCCGCTTCTTTCCAAGAGCCTAATTGAGCTCGAAAACCCTAAGGCCAACGTCTAATTTGATTTTAATTTAATTTGGCTTAGGATAAGTATGCAAGGTGGTGATTTTTGGGCTAAGGACAGGTAATGACTTCCCGACCTTATCTTTTTAATGGGTTTTGCCCTTAATTACTTTATGCAAATGCTTAATACTAAATGCAGCAAATAATCAATATTTTTTTTAAAGTTTATGCAATGTCATTAGGTTGTACTGATTAAATGAGCAAGCAATTTTTTTATTTTTATTTTTCTTAATTTTTTTTAATTTTATGTTGTTTTTTTTTTAATTTTTAATATAGGAATAACTTGAATGTAAACTAAAACTAATCCTTATGCGTCAGTCAATCTCCGAATGCCCGTTGAATAAGCTCTGGAGATTACTCCGTGAGGAGCCCCAATAGAGGTATGATCACCTCGGGGGATTGCACCCTATCAATTACTAGCAAAAATAATATATATTTTTTTTGTTTTTTTTTTTAAATTTTTATTTTTAATTTACTTAACTTTTTTTTTTAAAATTTTTTTTTTAATTTCAAATTTCGAATCACAGAATTCAAATTTTGAATTTAAATTTTTTTGAATTTTTGAATTTTGGAAATTTTTCAATTTTTTTTTACTTTTTTAGAAAACTTTAAATTTCGAATTTCAAATTTCAGAATAACTAATAAAAAAAACTTATAATAACTAATAATAACTACAAAATTACTTAACTAAAAATAATCAAAATAAGAAAAATTAATAAAAATAAAAACTTACTACCGGAGTGCGTTCACTCCGGGTATCCAAAATCTGATTTGATCTTCATGATCGTTCTTGCTTCTCGATTTGACTCCCCGGCAACGGCGCCAAAATTCTGTTCGTCCTGTTCCTGCCTACTTAAAAATATGCTAGACAGATCGTTGTTAGAACCGACGAACAACAGTTTAATTTAATTTACTCTTACCTGTTCTACTCGAAGAATAGTGGTTGTAAGAGGTCGATCCACAGGGAGGCGATTGGAGTTGCATAAAAATTAAAACGATCACTCGGATTCAAAATCAATTTTTTGAATGATAGAATAAAAACATTACTTTGAGGATGTTAAATGATTCTCTAGTCTACCAGAGAAGGTTTTTCATTTGAAAATAACGAAAAGACAAATACTTGGAATAGAAGAGCATTTATAAATTTAATAAAATATTTTAGTATTCAAAGGAAAACGTTGGCATGGATTAAAATGGATGAAAACAGTGCTAAAGAGATTGAAACCTGAAACATAAATTGCATAAGAGAAGATTTTATATATTTCATGAAAGAAAAATTAAAATTGCAGAATAAATATAACTTTCTACCCAAATAAACTCTCAAAAATTAAAACTCAAAACAAAACCTAAAATAAAACTAAAAATAAGAACAACATGCTCTGAAACTCAAAACATGACTTCTCAATTAAAACTTTCAGTTAAAGTACAACTAAAAAAATTCAATACATAAACTCAAACTAAAACAAATAAAATACTCTCTTTTTTTTTCTTCTTTTCTTCCCCAAAACAGAGGAGGCTCTGTTTTTCTTTTGAACAGCACTCTAATCTTGGCACGCCCGAACACTCCTTCCCCTATTTCTTTGGACAAACCGAAGGAGCCAAACTCCTTCTTCTTCCTTCGACCAGCCAGCCACCACCCCAACCGAGCTCTCCTTCTCTTCCGACTCTCGGCCTCAACCCCCGACCGAGCACACCCTCCAGCCGATGGCCTCTCCCCTCTTCTTATAGGCTTGGAGATGTGGAAGAGGCGGGATCAGTGGGATCGGCTGGGGATGCGGGATCGCCGGTGATTGCGGAAGAGGGAGATGGCTGCGTGATGCTCGGATTTTGATGGCGTAGAGGAAGGAGATGGATCCGGGCGCTGGGAGGAGGGGCTGATCCGAGGGTGCTGCTGGCACGGATGCTTGGATGCGGAGGAGAAGATCACGGACGCGTGAGGGGAGTCGCTGATCTTCCCTTCTTTGATTGGAAGCGGGATCGATGGGATTTGCTTCCTATTTCCTTCTTCCGGTGATTTGGGAGGCGGATCCGGTCAATGGCTTGCCAACAGAGGGAGCCGGTGGATGCTCGAAGATGGCGGGCTGATGCGGAAGGAAGGAGGCGCTGGATGCTGTGAAGCTTCTGGGCGCTTGGATCACGGAGGAGACGTTGATCACGGGCTTCACGAGCGGCTGGGTCACGGATGGAAGGTTGCTTCTGGGCTGATCGCGAGAAGAACGGGATCACGGGATGAGATGGATCCGTGGGTGCAGAGCGGGTCACGGATGCGGTGGATCTTGAACGCGGAAGGAGGGAAGAGCCGGGAGCTTTGTGATGCGTGCGGACGGCTGGGAGGATATGGGAGACATCAAGTTCCATCCGATTAGTCATATAGTATGATATGAAATTTTGCTTGTAGACGGACGGGTCATCTATTCTGGCTAGAGGTCAAGTGCAATTCTTTCAAGTCATGGGTCACCCAGCACCTTATGGCAAATTTAGATTTGCCAAAAATTATTTTCCAAAGGCTCAAAAGAAATGGATCCGATTCGAACCCGAACCCGACTCGGACCCGATTTGAAGTCAAATTTGTAGTCAATGTGCATTTTATCTATAATTTATACTAATCTATGTTAAATCCAAATATAATATTAATCTAGTGAATTTATTATTATCGGTTAACAATAACACTAATTTTAGTAACATGTAGGTCGCACTTTTGTGCTCTCATCAGTTCCGCTAAGGAAGTATGGGATAGGCTTGAAGTTACCCACGAGGGTACAAATCAAGTCAAAGAGTCCAAAGTGAACATTCTAGTTCACAAATATGAATTGTTTAAGATGGAACCTAATGAAACCATCACATGCATGTTCACACGTTTTACCGAAATTATTAATGGCCTAAAAAGCTTGGGCAAATCTTACACTAACCCCGAACTTGTGAGTAAAATTCTCAGGTCACTGCCAAAAGCATGGGAAGCAAAGGTCACGGCGATTGTAGAAGCCAAAGACCTCAACACTTTGGGGCTAGAACAACTCTTGGGCTCATTGATGACGCATGAGCTCACGATGAAGCAGCATGAAGAAGAGTTGCCAAAGAAAAGGACAATCGCACTCAAGGCTACCTCAAGTGTATGTGAAGAAGAGAGCAGTGAGAGTGAAGAAGAAAGTCAAGATGAGGACTTGGGTTTGATAGTAAGGAAGTTTAAAAAATTCATGAGAAGAAAGAAACCCTTTCCAAGAAAGAAATTTGGAGGGAGAAATGATTGGAAAAAAGAAAAGGAAAAAGAAAGAGACCCAATCGTATGCTATGATTGCAAGAGACCGGGACATATTCGTTCCGAATGCCCTCAACAAAAGAAGTATTTTGGAAAGAAGAAGAAGAAGGCATTGAAGGCAACTTGGGATGATAGTGACACATCATCCTCCGAGGAAGAGAAGGAAGAGACCGCCAATCTATGCTTCATGGCGCTCGAAGACGACGAGGTATGTCAAAACCCAACTATAAATTTTACTTTAGAAGAATTATATGAGGCTTTTCAAGAACTTATGGGTGATTGTAGTATGTTAGGAGCAAAGAATAAAGAATTAAAAGCCTCCAATCAAAAACTAAAGGAAAATATTGAAAACTTATTAATTGAAAAGGAGAGCATTAAAAATATTAACACTACTAACCTAGAAATCAAAAATTCAAAACTGAGCATTGAAAATGAAAAGGCAAAAACACTAATTAAGGAATTAAATCTAAAAGTAAAATCCCTACTCGATAATAACACCTCACTTGCACGAAATGTTGAATCTCTTAAAAAGGATAAGGAAGAACTAGTCAAAGAAAATTTGAATCTTAAGAATGAGGTACATAAATACAAACCAATTGTTGAAAAATTTACACAAAGCTCTGAAAAATTAAATCTTATTCTTTCAAATCAAAGAGCTGTTTTTAATAAAGCCGGATTAGGATATAAAACTAATAAGCAACAAAAATATCTAAAGAATTTCTTTGTAAAAGCAAAAGACGTAAAAACTGAAAAACCAACATGCTTTCTTTGTGGAAAGAATGGACATAAAGCCTACTCTTGTATTCAAAGAAAAATCCAAACTAACAAGAGTACATTTGTAAAAGCTAAAAACATAACTAAAGTATGGGTGCCTAAGGGAACCAACTACACTAACCACGAAGGACCCAAGAAAACTTGGGTACCTAAGAGCTTCACATGATCATTTTGCAGGTATGCCTTGCAGCCGGAAATAAAAAGAGAATGTGGTATCTTGATAGTGGTTGCTCAAGGCATATGACCGGTGACAAGAGTCTCTTCGTCACCTTGGAATCAAAAGGAGGAGTAGTCACATTTGGAGACAATGCTAAAGGCCGAATTATTGGTGTTGGTAAAATCTCCATATCACCCTCCTCATTTATTGACAATGTATTGTTAGTTAATGGACTAAAACATAATTTGTTAAGTATAAGTCAATTTTGTGACAAGGGCTTTAAAGTATCATTTGAATCATCACTATGCATAATTAGTAGTCCATTTGACAATGAGATCATACTCACAGGACATAGGCATGGAAATGTTTACATGGTAGATCTTGATGATCTCACCATGAAGGATGGCCAATGTCTTGTAGCCATGAATCCCAAAGTCAATGAGACTAGTTGGTTATGGCATCGTAGGTTAGGGCATGCTAGCATGGATTTAATCTCAAAATTAATTACAAAGGATCTAGTCAAAGGACTACCAAAAATAGACTTTGAAAAGAATAAAATTTGTGCTGCATGTCAATTAGGGAAACAAACAAGAAGTTCTTTCAAGTCTAAGAACATAGTTTCAACATCAAAACCCTTAGAACTAATTCACATGGATTTGTTTGGACCCACTAGAAATGCTAGTCTAGGGGGTAAGAAATTTGGTCTTGTAATTGTTGATGATTTTTCACGTTTTACATGGGTTTCATTTCTTGCACACAAAGATGAGTCCTTTCCCGCTTTTATCAAGTTTCATAATAGGGTTTCAAATGAACTCAATCTTAAACTAAAAGCAATTAGGAGTGATCATGGTACCGAGTTTGAAAATCAGTATTTTGAAAAATTTTGTGAAGAAAATGGTATCAATCACAACTTCTCGGCACCTAGGACACCCCAACAAAATGGGGTGGTAGAAAGGAAGAATCGCACACTAGCAGATATGGCTCGTACCATGTTGTGCGAATCGGATCTACCAAAGTATTTTTGGGCTGAAGCAATAAATACTTCATGTTATATCTTAAATCGTGCTTTAGTTAGATCCATCTTAAAGAAAACACCTTATGAGTTGATAAAAAGTAAGAAACCTAATATAAGTTATTTTCATGTTTTCGGTTGTCGATGCTTTATTTTGAACAATGGAAAGGACAATCTAAGTAAATTTAGTGCTAAATCAGATGAGGGGATCTTCTTAGGTTATTCCTCATCTAGTAAAGCATACAGGGTCTTCAACAAGAGAACTCTCGTTGTTGAAGAATCCATTCATGTTGTTTTTAATGAAACTAATGGAGACTCTTCTAGAAAAGAAGAAGATGGTGATGTAGGTATACTTGAAGACCAAATGAAGGAACTCTCCACTCAAGACAAACAACATGAGGATGAGATCAAAGAAGATACAAATCAGCGAGATGAAGAAGACCAACCTCCATCAAGAAATCAAGATCTTCCTAAAGAATGGAGGTATGCACATGGTCATCCAAAGGATCTAATCCTTGGTGATCCTTCACAAGGTATAAGAACTAGATCCTCCTTAAGAAACACTAGTAATTATCTTGCTTTCGTTTCGCAAATAGAGCCTAAATCACTAGAAGAAGCTGAAAAAGATGGTAATTGGATGAATGCTATGCAAGAGGAATTAAACCAATTCGAAAGAAATGAAGTTTGGACTCTAATGAAAAGACCCCCTAATGTTTCAATTATAGGCACCAAGTGGGTGTATAGAAATAAATTAGATGAAGATGGAATAGTAATAAGAAACAAAGCTAGGCTAGTGGCCAAAGGATATAATCAGGAGGAAGGAATAGATTTTGATGAAACTTTTGCTCCTGTTGCTAGGTTAGAGGCTATTAGACTGCTTTTAGCATATGCATGCTTCATGGATTTTAAACTCTATCAAATGGATGTAAAAAGTGCATTCTTAAATGGCTATATAATGGAGGAAGTTTATGTAGGACAACCTCCAGGTTTTGAAAATCACTTACATCCAGATTATGTGTATAAATTGCATAAAGCATTGTATGGACTTAAGCAAGCTCCTAGGGCATGGTATGAAAGATTAAGTAATTTCCTAATTGAGAACAAATTTAAGAGAGGAAATGTAGACAAAACCCTCTTTATTAAAAGAAAAGAAAATGACTTATTGCTTGTACAAATTTATGTGGATGATATAATTTTTGGTGCTACTAATGATAGTCTTTGTCAAGAGTTTGCCAAGCTTATGCAGGGAGAATTTGAAATGAGCATGATGGGTGAGCTCAACTTCTTCCTTGGGCTACAAATAAAACAATCAGAGGAAGGCATCTTCATCAGTCAGTCCAAATACATCAAGGAAATGCTGGAAAAATTCAAGATGAAGGATGCAAAGAAAATCAGCACACCCATGAGCTCAAGTTGCAAGCTTGACAAAGATGAAAAAGGTAAAAGTATAGACTGCAAATTATACAGAGGTATGATAGGCTCTTTACTTTACCTTACTGCCAGTAGACCAGATATATTATTTAGTGTTTGTATGTGTGCTAGATACCAAGCATGTCCTAAGGAATCACACTTGCAAGCTGTTAAGAGAATTTTTAGATATCTAGTAGGGACATCTAATGTAGGCTTATGGTATTCTAAACAATCTGACATAAATTTAATTGCTTATTCCGATGCTGATTTTGCCGGGTGCAAACTCGACAGAAAAAGCACAAGTGGCACATGTCAATTCTTGGGTGCTAATTTGGTTTCTTGGTTTAGCAAGAAACAAAATTCAGTTGCCTTGTCCACAGCTGAGGCTGAGTACATTGCAGCTGGAAGCTGTTGTGCCCAAGTTCTTTGGATTAAGCAACAACTTGAAGACTTCGGTATCAAAATGGATAATATACCAATTAAGTGTGATAATACAAGTGCAATCAATTTAACAAAAAATCCTGTTCAACACTCTAAGTCAAAGCATATAGAGATTAGGCATCATTTTATTAGGGATCATGTGCTGAAAAATGATGTGATGATTGAATATGTATGCACTGAAAATCAATTGGCTGATATCTTTACAAAGCCCCTTTGTAAAGATAGATTCAACTTCTTAAGGAATGCTTTGAGCTTGTATGATCCTAGCAAATGAATTGAACTTGTATTGCATTGTTTGCTGCGCAAACTAGTAATCAACCTCAAGGTAAACATAAGTGAAAACATGAATTCATGTAAGCTAAATGACGAACTGTTTGACTTTCCGGAGGATGGTTACCTTCCCTTGGACTCTTCATGGAGATATTTTCAGAGCCTATTTCATAGGTATTCGAAATTTGGTCAAACATTCCTCATTTCAATATTAATAATTCAAAAATCATTATCAAATTATTATAGGATGTATCATTAAGGGGGAGGATCACAAACAAATTCACTCTAAGTTTATCAAAAAAAAAAAATCATGTTGATTAGGGTGATTAAACAAAAATTGGGAGAAGATAGAATTCAGTCTGAAATTTTTCAGTGCCGGAGACGTCTCTGGCAAATCGCAGAGACGTCCCCCCAGGGGAGACGTCTCGCCTTAGTCGCGGAGACGTCTCGGAGACCGAATGAGGGCTTTTTAAATAGGTCGAAATCGCTCGAGCCGACCCGAGCTTCCTCCTTCATCCCCAACCAAAACGAAAAACCCTAGCC
The DNA here is from genome assembly GCF_051530095.1 of Phoenix dactylifera. Classification (NCBI taxonomy): domain Eukaryota; kingdom Viridiplantae; phylum Streptophyta; class Magnoliopsida; order Arecales; family Arecaceae; genus Phoenix; species Phoenix dactylifera. The sequence continues at coordinate 15,996,802 of NC_143191.1, forward strand.
TCCATTTGCTCTCCACCTCAAACCCTAGCCTCCGTTTGCTCTACATCACAAACCCTAGCATCCATGGCACCAAAGAAGGCTAGGACGACCTGTGGAAGGCGACCTAGGGTAGCGGCCGACGGTGAGGAACGACGGGAAGAACCCTCCGCGCCGTCTCCTCCGGTTGCTCCGCCAACCACGACTATTTCCTGTGCAAATCGCACAGTCACGACCGGAAGGTACATAGATTTCTCATTTTTAGATCATGAGGGGTTCTCTATTGGAGAGAGACTCCGAGCCCAAGGGTGGGAGCACCTTTGTACCCTAAATACCTTGACCTACCCCGGCCTAGTTAGAGAACTTTTTAGCAATATGGCCTTAGGGGACCAAGGGTACACTGGATATGTCCAAGGGACATTAGTAGAAGTCAATGAAGATGTCTTATCCACTGTCTTACAAATTCCTAGGGACGGTGAGGCTCCAACCTCACATCCCCAAAGGGAGTCAGCCCTAAATTTACTTTTAGGAAGAGAGGACTGCGGCCCTCTTGATGTTGTCAATTCCCAGGACCTAAATGCAGAGATGAGACTTCTCTTAAGTATTGTCAACCGGGTCCTATTTCCTAAAACCGGTCGCTTCGATTTTGTTTCGGAGCGAGACTTAGTTATAATGCACCACATCCTACTAGGGATCCCTCTAAACCTCCCTAGACTCATGCTAAATTACATTGCCCTATGTCATAGGTATTCTAGGTTTAGTATACCCTATGGCATGATCTTTACCTTAATCTTTAAACACTTCAAGGTTCCCATTCCAACAAATGAACCTGCAAAGCCCTTGAGAAACACCGACTATTACAATGAGGGCACAATGAGAAGAATGGAATTTCATAAGATAGATGGATCGTGGGTCAAGGTACCAAAGAGAAAAACCCAAATCCTAGAGCCTGAGATCCCACATCATGAGTCTGACCATCACTCTCCTCCACCTAGCCACATGGATATCCCTGATATTCCCTCCAGCTCAGCTGGACCTTCCACATCCATGCCACCACCTCCTCCAGTTAGTGGGCCCTCCTTTCTGTCAGAAGATCAGATGCGCACCTTAGCATCTGCCATTTGCCAGCAGATGAGGGAGGAGATGAGATCCATGATCTCCACAGAGTTGGCCCCCATCAGAGCTTCACATGAAGGGCTTCTACAAGAGATGAAGGATATTAGAAGTCAAATTGAAGCTACAACACAAGAAATAATTGGTGTGGGTGCCACCCAAACCATCAGATCATTAGAGCTCAAGGACAGCTTGAAGAGCATTTCCAAGAGTCTCAAAGAGCTGACAAAACCAGATGGCAACGTGGGCACCTTGGTTGCCCAACTCAGAGGGAGAATTGAAATGGCAACCATAGAGTTTGAAGCACTTGTGGCAGGTTTCCACAAGTCACAGGGAGATCAATTTAAGACCCTCATGGATTCCATCAATGCATTCATAGATGCAGCTTGTAAGGCTTATGAACAAAGTACAGCTGGTAGGGCCCATGAGCAACGTCGCCGATGAGGGACATTTTGCAGGCTCTTCTTTTTGTAAATCCTAGGCTATTTTTGAAACACTTTTGTATTAGAAATCACTACTTGTAATGATTTCTTCTTTTTGACTATGTACTGACTTCAAAGGTTCACAATGATACATGAATACAATCCCTTTTGAAAACTGTGTACATTGCCAACTCTATGTATATGTTTCTATGAATGTGAATGTGCCTCTTGATGTGTCATAAGAATCTCATAACATACATTAAGTATTCAAATTTGGCACAACTTATCAAAGCATATGAAACAGGGGGAGCACAACCTGAATATCAAAGGGGGAGTAAAATGAATGCTGAACTCTTTAATAAAGATAACTTGAATATCCTTGAGTGGTTAATGATATTATACTATGAATTGAGTTTTAAGCACCTAATGATAATTTGTCCCCTTCATTGTTGATGACAAAAAGGGGGAGTAGATATATAGAAAGAACCAATATGGATATTGAGATATAATTGAAAGGGGGAGTAGATATATAGAAAGAACCAATATGGATATTGAATATGGAATGCAAAATTTATAATCATACTCCAAAGTTGATTTAGAAAAGATAAAATTGAAGAATATTGACTTGATTCAAATTCAGCATCAATATTTCATTTTAACTTGATTCAAATTCAGTTGATATGCTAAAATTGCTTAAGAGCTATAAAGTTCAATCCCATGCAATTATGCACACTGTATCTAGCTCTAATCAAAGCATTATACTTGTACATCTGATCAAATACTGTGTATATGTTTAAACTTCAAATTTTGGCATATACTCAGTGTTTTGTCATCATCAAAAAGGGGAAGATTGTTGACCCCCTAATGGATTTTGATGAATACAAAACACTAGAGTATAATTCCATTTATCTTAACAATTTAATTGAGAAATCATGTGTCTTATTAAGAATATTGTTAAGAAATGTCTAGGCAAGTTTCCATAATTTTTATGAATTTATTGAAGAATATTTTGAGTTAAAGAAAACAGATCAGGGACAGCCGAGACGTCTCCGGATAGTTTCAGAGACGTCTCTGGCACAAACAGGAAGAACCGGCACACTTGGAGACGTCCCCGACATCTGCCGAGTCGTCCCCGCGTTAGTGGAGTCGACTCTCTCAGTAGCGGAGTCGACTCTCTCAGTGGCGGCAGAAAGGCAGTTTTCAAGAGATATGCGCGAGACGTCCCCACAGTAAGCCGAGTCGTCCCCGCAAGTAAAAAGGAGACTTCCCGAGTCGTCCCCAAGATAGCGGAGACGGCTCTCTCAGGGTTTTCCAGAGAATGGTTTTTTCGGTGATAAGGAAGCGGAGTCGACCCTGAGACAGCGGAGTCGTCCCCATGCATAAAGTGCAAACAAGCCGAGTCGTCCCCAAGATAGCGGAGACGGCTCTCTCAGGGTTTTCCAGAGAATGGTTTTTTTCGGTGATAAGGAAGCGGAGTCGACCCTGAGACAGCGGAGTCGTCCCCATGCATAAAGTGCAAACAAGCCGAGACGTCCCCTGAAGGAGCGGAGTCGACTCTCTCAGGGAATTCCAGAGGACATGTTTTTCAGAGATAAAGAAGTGGAGTCGTCCCCAAAGCAGCGGAGTCGTCCCTATTCAAAAAGTACAAACAAGCCGAGACGTCCCCTTAAAGTGCCGAGTCGACCCCAGACAACGTAAAAAGTGAAATCTTGTAGCCGAGACGTCTCTCGTTGAAGCGGAGACGTCCCCGGAGCGCCTGGGACGCGACTGACAGCTTTTCAGGTTTGGTTTGAATTTCAAATCCTTTTTACTTTGTCTCTAACGGCTATATTTGCTTTTTGGGCTATAAAAGGGACCTCTTAAGTGCTTCTCAACAACTCTTCACCAACCCAAAGCTAGATCATTCAAGAGAGAAGTAAGAAAGAAAAGTTCAAGGGAGTGAGTGCATTCAAGTGAAGAAATCAAGTGTTTTCAAGCTTCCTAAGTGATTTCAAGCTCAATCACTCTCGTGCGCTTGGGATTCAAAGCTCACACTCAATCCTACGCGCTCCACATCGGAAGAATCAATATCTCCCACGCTTCCAACGGCAAAAGGATTCTTCCGGGTTCTATTGTTCATAATTGCAATATCTGCTTTTTAGAGCTTTTCCTTTCTTTTGTAAACTCTTTCGTTGTGGTGCTTGTTCCAGTCAAGGGACTTGGAACAAGGGAAAGGCATCCCAAGCCTAAGTGAAATTGGGGGTTTTTGGGTTTGTTGTGAGCCCGGTGTAAAACAACGAGTTGGGTAGTGAACTCGCAAAACTACCGTACTGTAATCATGGATTATAGTGAAAATTCCCAAAGGTGATTTGGGGAGTGGATGTAGGAGCAGTGGAAGCTCCGAACCACTATAAAACCTTGTGTTTGCGATTGACCTTTCTCATTCCTCCTTCTTTACTTTAGTGCATATATTCGTGCGTTTTATTTTTAATTAGTCAAAAGTTTTTAAAACACCCAATTCACCCCCCTCTTGGGTGACCATCTCTGGGCAACACTTTCGCTGTCCCTTAGGGTTTTCCTCCCTTTCTAGGTCGTCCCCGGTCGTCCCCAAGACTTTCCCGTCGGTTCTTCACCGCTCATTAGGTTTTCCTCCCATTTTAGGTCATTATGCCGCGTAAGACCGTAGTCCGGAAGAGGTCCCAACCCGAGGCCCGTCCCGAGCGGCGCTCCAAGGCTCGGCACGATCCCGTGAGGCCACAACCTCCGGCTCGTTCCCCGCCTAGGGCGGTTCCCGCGAGGCCATTAGCCGGGAAGGCCGTCTCCACCGGGAGATATGTCGATTTCGACTTCCTCTCCCGGGAAGAGTTCACTATAGGTGATAGACTTAGGGCCCAGGGCTTAGAGTACTTCCTCACCTTAGATCTCCCCACATATCCAGGCCTCATTAGAGAGTTCTACGGTACCGTCCATCGGGGAGATGGAGGTATCGAGGGCACAGTAGCCGGTGTCCCTCTGTTCATTACGGAGGATCTCATTGCCCACATCCTCCACCTTCCACAAGTCGGGGTGGCTCCCACACACCCCGAGGACAGGGTTGAGGCCCTTACGGCCGTACTAGGGCATCCACCTCAGTCCCCCCTAGACGAGGTATCTGCTAGCTCACTTCCGATTGAGGTGCGGATCCTCTTGAGTATATTGTCTAGGTCCATCTTCCCTAAGACAGGGAGATTTGATTTTGTAAATGAGAGAGACCTAGCTCTTATGTTTTATATTCTTCAGGACACCCCAATCAACTTCCCCAAACTCATCTATAGGTATCTGTGTGAGCCCCTAGATAGACCTAGGCTCACCCTCCCATACGGCATGATATTCACTTTTCTGTTCAGGGAGTACGAGATTCCCATTCCTGAGGGGGAACCCTCTAAGGCATTGCGATGGACAGATCGCATGCGAGCGGGGACCCTACACAGGATGGAGTTTCGGAAGAGAGAGGGGATCTGGGTTAGGAAGTCATCCATCACCACACAGACCACCAGACCTTCCCCCAGTCCTGAGCCCGATTCTGACTTTTCCGACGTACCAGACTTTCCATCCACTTCTGCTCCTACCACCTCCGCCGGACCCTCCTCCTCAGCTCCACCCACTCAGCCTATGGAGGTCCGGATCTCGTCTGAGCAGCTCCGGGAGCTGCGGCAGGAGATAGTCCGAGATCTGCTCCAGGAGCTCCGGGGTTCAGTGCCTGCTCCCACTCCTGCACCTTCGTCAGCGTTGGTCCCTTCCTTGACAGCCGTGACTGACATGACGGCCCATGTGCGGGAAGAGATCGACAATGTACGGTTCCTGGTCCAAGCCCAGTTCCACAGCATGAGTGAGGTCACGAGCACCACTCGACGGATGCGGGATGACATCGGCCGTGACATGTCCACCACCACCGCGGGGGCCGAGCGCTTGTCGAATGTGCTCATCGACAAGCTGGACGGACTGCAGAAGTCAGTACTCGAGCTGGATACGACACAGAGCAGAGCCATCCAGGCCATCATTCGCCAGCTAGAGAACGTGACCAATGCGGTCCAATCACTCGTGGAGCGCATGCCTCGAGGAGATACATCCTCGAGAGGAGGAGCCACATCCTCGAGAGGAGGAGTCACATCCTCGAGAGGAGGAGATACATCCTCGAGAGGAGGACCTACATCCTCGAGGAGACCGTAGCTACTTTTTGTATTTTGCTTTGACATGTATTGCTTTACGTTACTTATTGTATTCTGAAATGTACTTACATACAAATTAATACAATGAGTAGCCGCATTTTTCTTCAATAATGTGCCTTTTGATCTATGTTTGATTGTGTGTTCTGTTTACCTCCTTTTTGATATGATGACAAAAAGGAGGAGAAATATGTATAAAATATGTAAAAGGGGGAAAAATATGCATAAAATATGTAAAAGGAATCAATGAAAATCAATAAAAAAGATAAACTCTTAAAACACACAAATTTGTTCTAAGTGGATTCGGTACCTCGAGGCTCATTATCTCTCTTTTGGGGCTCCTAATGGAGTAATCTCCAGAATCTATTCAAGGGATATTCGGAGATTAGCTGAATCCTACTCAAGAACAAATTGACAGATTTTTCCTCTAAAAACCAAAATTTCAGTTCAAAAACTTCAAAGCATTAAAAGAAAATTCAAAGAATCAAAACAAAGTAGAATGCATATGTTGAGGGGAAGAATCTGAAATTTTAAGAAAGCTAAATCATTAATTATATATAAGCCAAACAATTGAATGCATGATATGAAGGCTTATATAATTCCAAATGAAAGGGAGAGCTTTAACTCCGAAATTTATTGTTTCACTCCTTTCAAGCTTGGATAAATTGAATTACCAGATATTTGAATTCATTTATGGATTTTATTTGATTGTTTATTGTGCAATTCACTTTACATATACTCAATGTTTTGTCATCATCAAAAAGGGGGAGATTGTGGAATGATTGATTAAAACCCTATTTGATTTTGATGAGCTCAAAGCATTTGTGTATATTTCTTGTTTACTAATGAATTCAATTAAGTGTTTCAGTGAAAATCTTGTCTAAGTGTCTCAAGACTTGGTTCATAATTTTTGGATAAGTTAAGAAGTCAGCTTGAACCAAAGTCTGAGACTCGAGTCGACTCCAGAGTATCACGAGTCGACTCCAAGCGTATCAAGTTCACTGGCACGAGCTCGAGTCGACTCCGGATCAGTACGAGTCGACTCCGACTGAGAACAGACAGACGAACAGAAAGCTTCAACTCAGAACCTGTCAACGAGTCGACTCCCGAAGTGTGCGAGTCGACTCCGATATTCACCGAGTCGACTCCAGGGTAGTAAGAGTCGACTCCAAGAGGAATACAAAGAAAAAGTCAGAGAGCAGTTTTCGGGTCTGAGATTCGAGTCGACTCCAGTGGAACGCGAGTCGACTCCGATGGTTGGCAGGTCGACTCCAAAGACAGCAAGAGTCGACTCTCAGCAGTGCACAAAGAAAAAGTCAGAGGGCAGATTCTGGACTCTGAGATTCGAGTCGACTCCCGCATTACGCGAGTCGACTCCGAGACTCCGCGACCACAAAGAAGACAGAAGACCAAGTTACTGCCTCTGAGATTCGAGTCGACTCCCAGACAGCTAGAGTCGACTCCAAGGCAGCTTCACATCAAAAGGGCAGAAGACCAAGTTTCGGAAACTGAGAGCCGAGTCGACTCCGAGGAAGCTCGAGTCGACTCCAAGACTGGACGAGCCAAAAGACAGAAGATAGGGAGTTCGGGCTCTGAGCGCCGAGTCGACTCCCAGGACAGTCGAGTCGACTCGAGTGGACCAAATTCAAAAATACGTCCACGGACTTCATGGGATGAGCCGACTCCGAGAAAACCAAGTCAGCTCCAGAAGTTGGCGAGTCGACTCTGGGTCAAGACGAGTCGACTCCCAGTCGCGAAGGCAACTTTAATTCAAATCTGGAACAGTTGCAGAGTCGACTCCAGAAAAGTATGAGTCGACTCCCGCTACAGACGAGTCGACTCCTGATCGCGCGAGTCGACTCCAACCCACCAACGGACACATTGTCAGACTGTACAGAGTGTGCAGAACGGGCAGAAAAAGCTCTCTAACGGCTAGTTTCCGTGGGGGTTGGTTTAAATAGCCACAGAGGACTGTAGCAAGGCAGAGAACAACCATTCCACTCCAAGTAATCAAGCTTTCAATCTCTGCAACTTGTTCTTCAACGAAAAAGAGGGAAGAGCAGCATTAACTGCATCCACCTACTTCTTCCCAACATTGAAAGAGCCTTCTCCTGCATTCAAGTCGACTACACATTCAAGAGGAGACCCGAAGTTCAAGAAGCCCTTCCTCTTCTCCAACTTAAAAGCGTTTGAGGGCTCTTAACTTCGTTATTGTTCATATTGCCATTTATCTGCTTTTGAGAAGCTGTATTTTTCTGTTTGTCTCTTTTATCTACACCTTTGTCTTTGCTTGGTTCAATCGGGGCATTGAATCAAGAGTATTGAGGTTGGTTGGTGAGCCGAGTGTAAAACCAACGTGTAAGGGTTCGATTGTGATCCCGGAAAAACAATCGGGGTTGGTTCTAGTCGGTGAGCCTGGAAAAACCGACCGAGTTCGTTGTGAGCTCGTAAAACAACAAGTTTGGTTGTGAGCTTGGAAAACAACCGGCTGTAATCCAAGGGGTTATAGTGAATTCCCAAGAGAGACTTGAGGAGTGGACGTAGGAGCAAGGGTTAGCTCCGAACCACTATAAAAACTTTGTGTTTGTGATTGCTTGTCTCTTACCATTACTCTCATTTCATACACATCACAGCAACTAATTAATCATCTTGTAAAAAGCATTAATTAGTCACCCACAAACGCTTTAATAGTTAAAATTATTTTAAAACCCAATTCACCCCCCCTCTTGGGTTGTCTATCTGGGCAACAGATCCTGTAAGTAGCATGTCATCCACATAAAGAAGCAAGATTAGTGAGCCATGATCAGAGTAAAAAATAAATAAGGATGGATCAGCTAGACTACAAAAGAAACCATATTTAAGAAGAAAAGCACTAAAACGATCAAACCAGGCACAAGGTGCCTGTTTCAGGCCATAAAGAGCTCTTTGAAGTTTGCAAACATGGGTCGGATGTTGCGGATCAGCCATTCCTGGTGGTTGCTCCATGTATATGTCTTCAGAGATTAGACCACGTAGGAAAGCATTTTTTATATCGAGTTGGTGAGTGGGCCACTGCTGAGCAAGTGCTACAGTGATAACCATGCGGATGGTTCCTGGTTTTATGACTGGAGAAAATGTTTTGGTGTAGTCAAGTCCATCAATTTGATGATATCCCTTTGCAACTAAGCAGGCTTTGAGGCGATCTAGTGAGCCGTCGGGTTTGAGTTTAGGTTTGAATACCCATTTTGAGCCAATAACGTGCATATCAGAGGTGCGAGGTACAAGTTGCCAAGTCTGATTTTGATGTAAAGCCGCAAGTTCCTCGTCCATAGTAGCTTTCCAACCAGGGTGTGTTAAAGCTGATCGGACATTGCGGGGCTCACGAGGAAAGGTAAAAGTTGTGGTAGTCAAAGCATACTTTGGATTTGGTTTAACCACACCGAGTCGGGAGCGAGTGACCATAGGATGAGAGAGTGGTTGAGGGAACTATGGAGGCTGCAAAGGAAGTTGCTCATCAGAGAGCTGCGGTTGAGGAAGCTGTTGCTTATTAGAGGAGACCGCAGAAGGTGAATCATCTGATTGAACTTCAGAACATGGGAGCTGTGACGGGACTGATGAGTTGGAGGATTCGGCATTTTGTGGAGCTGGATCAGAGGTGATTCTAGATGGTAAAGGACTTAAACAGGGTGGTGTTGGTGAAGAGAATGAAGTGTCTGTAGAAAAATTGTTGTTAGTGGATGGCAGCCAAGAGTCAAAAATGCTAATGACCTGTGGTTCTGAAGGAATAGCAGTGGGTGTGCGTGTAGCTTTATACGGAAACACCAATTCATCAAAAACTACATGCCGAGAAATAAAAAAAAATTTACTTGAAGGATAAAAGCACTTATATCCTTTATGTTTATTACTATAGCCTACGAAAATGCATGGAACAGTTTTAGGATCAAATTTGTGATGTCGTGTGTCCCATGTGTAAGGAAAACATTTAGAGCCAAAGACACGAAGTGATGAATATATAGGATGGATCCCATGCAATTTAAAGTACGGAGTTTCAAAATGAATAGCAGATGAAGGTAGACGATTAATAAGATAGACAGCTGTAGTGAAAGCTTCTACCCACAAGAATAAAGGAGCGCCACAATGAAAAAGCATAGTTATACCTAACTCTCGAATAATTCTATGGCATCGTTCAACCATACCTGTTTGCTGTGGGGTATAAGGACAAGATACGTGATGAATAATCCCTTTTGAGAGAAAATGAGAGGACAATTTCGAGTTGAGGAACTCACCTCCACCATCTGAGTGGAAAACTTTTATTTGTTTGTTGAATTGCCTGGCAACATATTGTTCAAAGGCTAAGTATGCATCAACAAAATCAGATTTTTGGTGCAGAGGAATAATTCATGTATATTTGGAGAAATCATCAACCAAACAAGCATAATATTTGAATTTTCCAATAGATAAAGTAGGAGCTGGGCCCCATAAATCACAATGAATTTTATCAAAGATAGCAAAACTTGAATGTTCAGAATAAGAAAAAGGCAATCTACTAAGTTTTCCCAATTGACAACTATCACAAAGATGCTTAAGTTTTGTAACCCCTGAGACATCAATTAAACCCTTATTTTTCAATAATTGTAAAGCTGACAATTGTGGATGTCCTAAACGTTGATGCTAAACTTGTGCTGAACCAGATTTGAAACGATGAGAAAAATGTGATTCCGGCGTATTGGAGAGAACATAGAGATCACCCTTGCCCCTCCCTGTTATCATCGGTTGTCCTGTTTCCCATTCCTTAACACGAAAATCAACATCAGAGAATTCACAATTTACTGGAAATTGAGTGGTTAATTGGCTGACAGACAACAAATTTTTCGTTAAATCTGGAACAAGCAGTACATTGTGAAGAGGTAAAGTAGTAGTTTTTTGTTTTATGCAACTATCACCAATACCAAGAATTTGCAAAGAAGAGCCATCTCCAATAAGAACCGAGTCAGAGCCCAAGTAATTGCGGATATTGGTTAACATACCTGGCTTACCTGTCATTTGGTTAGATGCACCAGTGTCTGATGTCCACTCGGTATCTGAAATAGTGTTGTCCAAGGTAAGAGCTGTGAGGGCTTGAGGGATCTCTTCACGTTGAGTGGGCTTCTTGGGCAGCCACCAGCAAATCTTTGCAATATCACCCATTGTCCCACAATACTGGCACCATTCTTCGCGATATAGATTTCTTTCGACCGAGGTCATGCGACGTTCACCAGGTGGCAGAGGACGTTGTTGCTTAGTGTTGGGAGTAGAGTTACCTGAGAGGTCTCTGTTGCGGACTCTAGGTTGTTGTGCCTGGAATCCCCGTCCGGTGGACGTGAATTGTTGTGAGTTTCCTCGATATCCTGAGGAAGATTGTTGCTGGGAGTGTTGTTGTTGGCCATAGAATGCCATTTGAGGAGAAATTGCCGAGCTGTGATATCTGTGTTACCAGAAAACCAGCTACGTCGTTGATCCAAACTTTGCAGTTGTGATTCCAGTTTAGAATATGATGGTCTTGGTGGCTTTAGCATGGTAGTTGTGAAGGTCTCATATTGAGGACCAAGACTAGTAAGAAGGCAGAAAACCTTTTCTTTGTCAGAAACAGGTTTTCTAATGGCTGCGAGACTGTCACATAAGCCTTTGAAGGTGCGAATGTGTTCTCCAGTGGTTTTATCATCTTCTTTCCGCAAGAGTACGTCACTTGTTGGCATAGTGTAAATTCGCGCTCTTGTGAATCTTGGGCATATGCATTTTTGAGAGCTTCCCATACAGAGTGGGCTGTATCTAGCCCAACAACGAGTCTGAAAACTTCTTCTGAGAGTGTACCAATGATCCACCCATGAAGGAGAGAATCAAACTGATGAGAGCACAAAAGTGCGACCTACATGTCACTAAAATTAGTGTTATTGCTAACCGATATTGATAAATTCACTGAATTAATATTATATTTGGGTTTGACACAGATTATCATAAATTAGAGATAAAATGCACATTGAGTACAAATTTGACTTCAGAAGAATCCCTTCCCAGACCCAACCCGGTTGAAGATCGGGTCGGGTCTGAGTCGGGTTCAGGTCCGAATCGGGTCCATTTTGTTTGTACTTTTGGGAAAGAATTTTGGGCAAATCTAATTTGGCCATCTCAGAACTATGAGGTGCTGGGTGACCCATGACTTGAAAGACTTGCAATTGACCTCCAGTCAGAACAGATGACCCGTGATTAACTAACTCCCATCTCAAGAGGGCAAAGAAAAAACCAGCACCCAGATCCATTCCGCCTCAGCCCACGCCTTCTTCCTTCCGCATCGCGTCCCCCTCTTGGCCCAAAGAAGGAAGTTCACATCCTTCCTCTCCAGCGCCCCGTATCCATCTTCCACGGCGCCCTCCAAGTCACCCCGTCGATCACGCTCCTAGCAGCCAAGAGCCCGTGGGCATTCAGTCCCCATGATCTTCAGCACCTCCTCCGCCTCTTCTTCCGCCCCAGCAGCACCCGTCAACAAGCATCAAGCCGTCGTCTCAGCCAGCACCTTTTCTTCCGCCCGTGATGCACTCCCGCCTCTCAACCATGGTCCAAAGAAGGAATCCCGAGTCAGCTCCCAGCGTCCCACGCCCGCTCCATCGGTCACGGCTGACCCCAGCATCCGCGCCGTCCACGGACCACGCCAAGATCGCTCCTCCTCCGCCTCAGCCCGCGCCTCCTTCCGCACCGCGTCCAGCCGTGCAACCATTCCGGCTTCTTCCGCTCCTCCCAACGGTTCACAGCAGCCCAGAGTCTTTCGCCCGAGCTCCAACGATCATCGACCCCATCCTTCCGCATCCAAGGAATTCCACTGCCAGCAGCCGATAATCCAGCTCCTTCCATCGCGCCTAATTGCAGCACCCTCTTCCGGAAACTCCCACACCCGGACTACAAGCGTGATCCAAGCCGTCCGTGATCAAGGCAACGCAGCCATCTTCCTTCCCGAATCATCATCCACGGATCCACCTCCCGAGATCCCGCGCCCGTTTCTCCTCCATTCCTTGCTGTGGCGATCTATAAGAAGGGGAGAACGAGAGGAGGAGGGGAGCTCTGGGCGAGGTGGTCGGCTGGTTCAAGAAGGAGGAAGGTGGTGAGCTCGGTTGGGGGCCAAGTGACAGAGGAAAGAACAGAGCCATGCTCTGTTCTTGAAGGAAAAGAATTAAAAAAAAAAAGAAGAGGAAGGGTTTTTCCACCGAGAGAGAGAAAGAAAAAAAAACAGAGCATGTTTTATTTTTTTTTTAGTTTTTAGTTTTATTAAGAGTTTTATTTTGAGAGCATGTGTTTTAGGATTTTTAGTTCTATTTTAATAGAGAGTTTTATTTATGCTAAAGTTATAATTTCTGTTGTTTTTAATTTTTGTTCTTCAAATTCTGTAATCTTTCTTCTTTTTTATGCAATATATTAAAATTTTTTTCATGCAATCGATGTTCCAGTCTTCAATCTTCTTAAGCACTATTTTCATCCATGCCAAAGTTTTCCTTTGAATAGTTAAACATTTCATAAAATTTATAAATGCTTTTCGAATTTAAGTACCTGTCTTTCCGTTAATTTCAAGTAGAAATCATTCTCCGATAGACTAGAGAATCTATCAACATCCCCGACGTAATATTTTTCTTTTATCATTCAAAAATCAATTTCAAATCCGAGTGAACGTTCTAATTTTTATGCAACTCCAATCGCCTTCATTTGGATCGACCTCTTACAACCGCTATTCTTCGAGCAGAAAAGGTAAGAGCAGAATTAAATTAAACTTTATTTGTCGGTTCTAACAACGATCTATTTAGCATATTTTTAGTTAAACAGGAATCGGACAACAAAATTTTGGCGCCGTTGTCGGAGAGACAAATCGAGAAGCAAGAACGATCATAAAGATCAAATTGAATTTTGGATGCCCAGAGTGAACGCACTCCGGTAGTAAGTTTTTATTTTTCCTTATTTTGATTATTTTTAGTAAATAATTTCGTAGTTATTAAATTCTGAAATTTGAAATTCAAAATTTAAAGTTTTTTATTAAAAAAGTTAAAAAAAATTAATTAATTAAATCAAAAAAAATAAAAAAATTTATTATTTTTGCTAGTAATTAATAGGGTGCAATCCTCCGAGGTTATCATACCTCTATTGGGGCTCCTCACGGAGTAATCTCCAGAGCTTATTCAACAGGCATTCGGAGATTGACAGACACATAAGGATTGTGCTTAGTTTACATTCAAGTTATTGCTATATAAAAATTTAAAAAAATTTAAAAAAATAAAAAAAATAGTAAATTAAAAAAAAAAATTTGCTTGCTCATTTAATCAATACAACCTAATGACATTGCATAAACTTTAAAAAAAAATTATTGATTATTTGCTGCATTTAGTATTAAGCATTTGCATAAAATAATTTAAGGGCAAAACCCGTTAAAAAGATAAAGTCGGGAAGTCATTACCTGTCCTTAGCCCAAAAATCACCACCTTGCATACATATCCTAAGCCAAATTAAATTAAAATCAATTAGACGTTGGCCTTAGGATTTTCGAGCTCAATTAGGCTCTTGGAAAGAACCGGCTGAAAGCCACTCCAGTGAGAATTTAGTAATTGGTGATGTTTAGGAAAGTTTTACAATAGTGAGAACTGTTACGGGTATTGTGGTATCGGTGTATCCCTTCTGGCACCACCACACACCCCGGAACTTTCCTGATCACTAGTTACTGGATCGCTTAACTGGTAAGCTCAAGCTTAATCTGAAAGGAAGATTAGGAGCTGTCTAATTTAGAGAGAATTTCAGAAACTTTTTAACCTGATAAATCTCTGTGCAACTAGATTTAAGAAGCTACTAAACCTCACTTAATTCTAAGACTAATAGGGTCAAATTATTGTGTGGTGTTGTTGTGGTCATCTATCTCTAGCCCTTCTCTTCTTTTAGGATTTCGTTCATTGTAGGAGTCAAATATAATGAAGTGTTGATAATGTATGCATGGTAGAAGGTCATTAAGGGATAAGTTAACCCCATTTGATCCTGGGATTGATAGAACTTTTCATTACAACTTGCGAACTATAAACCAACCGTCAATCTCTACAATGGGTGAACATATTAGAACTTTGAATGAGTTGTTTGCACCCGCATCCGCTGGTCCCCCTACTTGCATAGTATTACCAATTAATAATGCAGCCCAATTCGAGATTTGGGCTGCAACAATAAACATGTTACCTAAGTTTCATGGGTTCGAGAGTGAATAACCCTACATTCATCTAAACAAATTTTTGACAATCTGTTAAACGTTTAAAAATCAAAACTTAGATGAAGAGGGTATTAAATTAAGGTTGTTTCCCATGACTTTAGAGGATCGTGCTGCTGCATGGCTATATTCCCTTGCTTTAAATTCCATCACATCATGGGAACAACTATTTAGGAAGTTCATGGCTAAGTTCTATCCCATGGTAAAAACTAAAAGAATTAAGGATGCCATCAGAACTTTTAGAAGAAAATCTGAGGAGGAATTTTCCCAACTTTGGAAAAGATTCCATGATCTTTTGGTCAAGTGCCCACACCATGGGCTTGACAAGGCTGATCTAGTACATTTCTTTTACAAAGGACTACCTCCGGCACATAGAAACATGATTGAGTCCATGCACAAGGGTAGGTTCATGAACCAAACCCCGGATCAAGCCTATGAATTTCTTGTTGACTTAGCTGAAAATGCCCAAAATTGGAGTAGCTATGGTGAGGAAGTAAATAGAGATGAGTTCGGGTCTAGAAAACCAAGTAATTATGAAATGAAAACAGACCCAGAACTCAAAAATGTCATGTCCAATCTGATGACTGGAATGAACAACTTAAGCAAAAAGTTTGATGCTTTCACTGTTTCCACTAGCTCGAGTTCATATAAAGAGTTAAATCCTATCATGAAAGTGGATCACGAGTCACATAGTTTATGTATCTTGTGTAACAGTTCTGAGGATCTAGTGGAGTGTTGTCCTAGTTTACCCAACATTAAGACTGAGCAGGCAAATGCTCTAAACTCATATAGTGCCTTCAAGAAGCCCACTCCCAATTCATTCAGCCCAGTCTACCACCCTGATAATAGGTTCCACCCAAATTTCTCATACAAGCAGCATGAACCTATTCAGCATCAAGGTGGTCCACCAGGTTTTTAGAACAACTTTCTCAGGATAGGTCCATCACAAATGAACCAACCATTGGTTCCATCTGTACCTCCTTATAATGCCCCTATCCCATAGCAACCTTCACAATTAAAAACCATGATGGCTAATATGATGAAACAACAACAAGATTTTATCAAGCAACAACAACAAACCAATACAGCCCAAGCCCAGACTAACCAATTCCATGTGCAAGCGATTGCAAAACTTGAGGTTATTCTAAGCCAAATAGCAAACTCTCTAGGGGATAGAAAGAAAGGTGAACTATCTAGTCAACCAGTGCCTAACCCTAGTAGACAACAAAATCAAGGTCAGAGAGGTCAGTATCAAATCGATTCTAATGAAAATCTGACCTATGAAGTCCAGGCAATTACCACTTTAAGGTCTGGCAAGCAAGTGGACAATAAAGTCCAACTTCCTGAACATAAAAAAGAAAATAAAAATGAATCCGATAAGAACCTTATTCAGAAGAGAGGTCAAGAACAGGATAAATCAGAAAAAAAGGAAAAACCCACAGAAACATACAAACCTAAGGTTTCCTTTTCCAGTAGACTTCAGGACTCCAAGAAACAATCTAACTTTGATGAAATAATGGAAATCTTTAAAACTGTTCAAATAAATATATCTTTCCTCGATGCCATACGATAAATTTCCTCCTATACAAAATTCTTGAAAGACCTCACCACAGTCAAAAGAAAAACCAGCATTCCTAGGCAAGCTGTTATGGTTGCACAAGCCTCATCTCTCATTCAACAACAGATTGCCCCGAAATTCAAAGACCCTGGTTGCCCAACCATTGAAATAAAAATAGGAGAGATGATCATCCAGAGAGCCCTATTAGATTTAGGAGCCAGTGTGAACTTACTTCCCTACTATGTGTACCAAAAGTTAGGTTTGGGGAAAATAAAACCCACAAATCTTATCCTTTCCTTAGCAGATAGGACGGTGAAGTACCCCAAGGGGATTGTAGAGGATGTAATAGTGAAGGTAAACGAGTTTTACTATCCTGTGGACTTCGTTATCCTTGAGACCGAACCTGTAATACATCCAGACAATCACACACCTATAATTTTAGGTAGACCCTTCTTAGCCACAGCAAATGCTATAATCAATTATCGAAATGGGATGCTGAAGTTATCTTTTGGCAACATGAAAGTCGAGCTTAATGTTTTCAATATAAGTAAACAACCACCAGACGACAAAGAAATCAATGAAGTTGACATGATTGAAAGTCTGGTTCAGGAGACTTTCTTACAAACTTATAATAAGGACCCTTTAGAGGCTTACCTTGCCCATTCTGATGAAGGGGTCGAGCATGCGCTCCCTAATTCTGTTCCCCTCATGAGCATAGATCGTCATCAGCCAACTGTTCTTCCTCGGACTCTTCCAAAACCATTCTTAGATAATGGTTGAAGAAAAAATGAATCCACATTTTGTCTGGCTGAAGACATAAAAACTTAGCACTCTTGGGAGGCAACCCAACATGTAAATATTATTAAAAAAATAATAATAATAAAACAAAATAATTAAATAAAAAATATAATAATTTTCAATAAATTACTAGCATGCAGGTTTGAAGGTTTTTGGCCCCAATTGTCACTTTACCCACCCATATCAGGTAACTTCTCCTCTATCCAATTACTACTTTAAATTTTCTTTAACATTGAGGACAATGTTAGATTTAAGTATGGAGGTGAGAATATTTTTGATTTTTTATGCAATTAAAAAAAATAAATAAATAAAATTTTTTTAAAAAAATTAATTAAAAAAAGGGGGATCTCAAATTTTTAACTCAAACTCTAATCTTTTTCGATGTACAAACTAGAAATTGCTTTTACAATAGCTTTGAGTTAAGAAATATGATAGCAGTTCTAGCTTGAGTTTTCGTCCCACCTATCTTCTGCTAACATGATACAAGATGATTTAGCATCTACATATAAGCACATGAATAGTGGGGTATGTATACTTGCAACTAATATGAATACTTTTAATCTTCGGAATAATTTAAAGTTATATGTGTGATGAACACCCTAATCAAAAAAAAAAGAAAAAAAAAGAGAAAAAAATAAAACGAGTTTATTTTAAGTCTTCTCACTGAGTAACCGGGCCTCTTGTCTGGCAAGCAGCGAATGTTCGCGTAAAAAGGTGAGGATGGCTGAGATTAAACTCTGAGTGACTAATTTGGCCTTGGAGCCTAGTTGACTTGAGTTATTAAGCCTGTTAGGGTGTCTTTACACCTAGTGCCCTGAGCCATCTGGATCGGGAGTCATTGGCCTAACACTCGCTACATGGGTTAGCTAGAAAGCTTAATAAGGCTAGATATTGCACAAGTCATTCTTCTTAGCATTCAAAAAAAAATAAAATAAAATAAATAAATAAATAAATAAATAAATAAATCTGGGGTGTTCATCATCATTTAACTCTAGAAAGTCTTGAAAATTGGAGTGATCATGTTGGAAGTAAGTGAAAGCCACTCATTTATATGATACTGTCTTGCACCTCACTATATTCTTGACTTGTTAGCAGATAGATAGGGAGTAATGGAACTTGGCTTAGAGTCTGCTTAAATATGATAGCAATAAGTCTTTATTGTCCTTGCAATTCTAATTAATTACAATAATACTTGTTCAAATTTTGAGTTAAACATTAGAAATTCCTGATTGATGAAGTTTGTGGGTAACTTCACTGCAAACCCTCATGAGACAACACTCGTCCACTAGGGTAACCTAGGGGTTTAAAGGCTTGTTGCACGTGCTAAGTGCAATCGTGACTCCTTACGAAAATGGGTACATATCTCAGTTTGTGTATTTAGCTTCAATTTTTTTTATAAAAAAAAGAAAAAAAAGTCATAAGTTAGACTACATCTTTTTGTGCTCTCATTTTATCGTTTGCTTGTTAATTGCTAGAGACTAGCAATAAGCTAGTTGGGGGTGTGATGAGAGCACAAAAGTGCGACCTACATATCACTAAAATTAGTGTTATTGCTAAACGATAATGATAAATTCACTAGATTAATATTATATTTGGGTTTGACACAGATTATCATAAATTAGAGATAAAATGCACATTGAGTACAAATTTGATTTCAGAAGAATCTCTTCCCAGACCCGACCCGGTTGAAGATCGGGTCGGGTCCGAGTCGGGTTCAGGTCCGAATCGGGTCCATTTTGTTTGTACTTTTGGGAAAGAATTTTGGGCAAATCTATCATAACTATGAGGTGCTGGATGACCCATGACTTGAAAGACTCAGAACAGATGACCCGTGATGAACTAACTCCCATCTCAGGAGGGCAAAGAAAATCCCAGCACCCAGATCCATTCCGCCTCAGCCCGCGCCTTCTTCCTTCCGCATCGCGTCCCCCTCTTGGCCCAAAGAAGGAAGTTCACATCCTTCCTCTCCAGCGCCCCGTATCCATCTTCCACGGCGCCCTCCAAGTCACCCCGTCGATCACGCTCCCAGCAGCCAAGAGCCCGTCGGCATTCAGTCCCCATGATCTTCAGCACCTCCTCCGCCTCTTCTTCCGCCCCAGCAGCACCCGTCAACAAGCATCAAGCCGCCGTCTCAGCCAGCACCTTTTCTTCCGCCCGTGATGCACTCCCGCCTCTCAGCCGTGGTCCAAAGAAGGAATCCCGAGTTAGCTCCCAGCGTCCCACGCCCGCTCCATCGGTCACGGCTGACCCCAGCATCCGTGCCGTCCACGGACCACGCCAAGATCGCTCCTCCTCCGCCTCAGCCCGCGCCTCCTTCCGCACCGCGTCCAGCCGTGCAACCATTCCGGCTTCTTCCGCTCCTCCCAATGGATCACAGCAGCCCAGAGTCTTTCGCCCAAGCTCCAACGATCATCGACCCCATCCTTCTGCATCCAAGGAATTCCACTGCCAGCAGCCGGTAATCCAGCTCCTTCCATCGCGCCTAATTGCAGCACCCTCTTCCGGAAACTCCCACACCCGGACTACAAGCGTGATCCAAGCCGTCCGTGATCAAGGCAACGCAGCCATCTTCCTTCCCGAATCATCATCCACGGATCCACCTCCCGAGATCCCGCGCCCGTTTCTCCTACATTCCTTGCTGTGGCGATCTATAAGAAGGGGAGAACGAGAGGAGGAGGGGAGCTCTGGGCGAGGTGGTCGGCTGGTTCAAGAAGGAGGAGGGTGGTGAGCTCGGTTGGGGGCCAAGTGACAGAGGAAAGAACAGAGCTAAAAGAATAAAAAAAAAAAAGAAGAAGAGGAAGGGTTTTTCACCGAGAGAGAGAAAGAAAAAAAAACAGAGCATATTATATTTATTTTTTAGTTTTTAGTTTTATTAAGAGTTTTATTTTGAGAGCATGTATTTTGGGATTTTTAGTTCTATTTTAATAGAGAGTTTTATTTATGCTAAAGTTGTAATTTCTGTTGTTTTTAATTTCCGTCCTTCAAATTCTGTAATCTTTTTTCTTTTTTATGCAATACATTAAAATTTCTTTCATGCAATCGATGTTCCAGTCTTCAATCTTCTTAAGCACTATTTTCATCCATGCCAAAGTTTTCTTTTGAATAGTTAAACATTTCATGAAATTTATAAATGCTTTTCGAATTTAAGTACCTGTCTTTCCGTTAATTTCAAATAGAAATCATTCTTCTCCAGTAGACTAGAGAATCTATCAACATCCCCGACGTAATGTTTTTCTTTTATCATTCAAAAATCAATTTCAAATCCGAGTGAACGTTCTAATTTTTATGCAACTCCAATCGCCTCCCTGTGGATCGACCTTTTATAACCGCTATTCTTCGAGTAAGAAAGGTAAGAGCAGAATTAAATTAAACTTTGTTTGTCGGTTCTAACAACGATCTGTTTAGCATATTTTTAGTTAAACAGAAATCGGACAACACAAACTTTCGCCAAGTGATGAATGCATCTGTCAGTGTTGGTGTCTGGGTTTCTGCATCTGTGTTGGTGTTTGCATTTGGAGTGGCATATTTGGTGGATGCTGGATCTTCATTAGTAAGATGACCAACCAGTTCTTGGCTCTCTGCTAGAGCCAAGGCTTGTTCACGCCACAAGGGATAATTGGCTGGGGTGAGTCTGAGGGTAATGAAATTGCCAACATTAAGAGAGAGTGGTCATGGTGGAAGAGTTGTGATGTGCAGAGTGCTCACAATTGCTCTGACACCAAGAAGAAAATATAGAACTGGATAAAGAAACTATTTTATTTCTCTTCTGGTTGTTCTTTCCAACGTGAGTTAAATGCAATACAAGAATATCTCTTTAGATAAAGCAATGCGTAACAAATATAACAAATTGACAAAATATCTGCAGAAGTTGTGCTCTTCCTATCTTTGAGTAATCCCTTTGAATTTCTTGCTATCTTTGACTAATATGGTTAGGAAGCACTTGGACTTGAAGCTGGTTTGGTGCATTCCTCCAAAGATGGCTGGATTGGTTTGGATCCGATATTCTTGACTGATTTACTGTTATTCCATGCGATATTTCCACATCTTGTTGGACTGTCTTTTGGTTTGAATTTGCTGACCTTGGGTCTTCTTTATCACTCAAATTCTCTCCACTAATAACAGAAATATTGTGACGATATGCAACCTTATCACTCCAAGATTTTGGGGTTTTCTTATCACTCCTTTGACCCTCACAATAATGGTTGTTACCGAGCTGTGATGAGCTAATACATCCTCCTCCCTCGATTTGCTGCCCACTTTCGAATATCTTTCTTCCCCACCTCCTTCTCCGTCTGCCCTAGCTTTCGCTCCCCCCTCCCTTTCCGGTGCTGCCATTGTCTCTTCCAAAACCACCTCCAGCGCTGAGCTGCCTTTTCTCCGCGGAACTCATCGCTTATCTATAGCCCTAGCTGAGGTAATCTCTTCTTCTTCTTCTTCTTCTCAAGAGTGAAGTAACTTTTCCATCTCCTTTGCGATCTTTGGAGCTTTGTTGGCTGTTGGAAAGAAGAAGGGAAATCGGAGAACAGAGATTAGAACTGTGGGTATGTTTGTGTTTCTTTTTCGTTTTTGACTGCGGAAGGAATCAATAATTTATGTTTGGTGAATTTTGCCAATAATTTATACTGCTTGAGCTTTTAATTGAAACAAGCTTTACGAGCTCAAGCCCGAGCCTTTGCTTTGCCAAGCAAGCCTGAACTTGAGCCCAATACAGAGCTCAGTACCGAGCTCGAGCCCGAGCCCGAGCTGGAGATTCTGTGCAATGAGCCGAGCCCGAGCCTCGGCTCGGCTTGCTAACAGGCCTAGGGAGGCTCGGGCTTGTTAACCGGCCTAGCTTTGTAGGAATGGTCGGCAAGGAATGTTCTTTCCTATAGACATACTCAAAGGTCATTTGTCCTTAAAGCATTTGAACTTTATTGAGGCAGATAATTAGATTTTTTTCTCATGTTCGTGTGAGGTCAATTGTAAATAAACTAAAGTAACAAAGAATACAAATAAATCCCGCGTAGGTAGAAATGCCTTCTCATGCACTCAAAATAAATCCCATTCAAAAGAATAATGACTTTATTTTCTTTGGTTGGTATTTTGCTGATAGACACCTCGTCATCTAATCATCTCGTACCATTGTATATTAAAGGCATTAGCTTACCAAACTACTAAATAAATACGCTTGGTAATTGTGTGAAACTTTGACTTGAATCTTGCCTAAGATAGATCTTAGAGAGGGCTAATCTCCATTATAGTTCAGGATAAACAAGTAACAAAAACAAAAATCTTGAGCCATACCTAACCCAACCCATGTCAACATCAGGTAAAGACATCCAAGGGTCATGTTGAGTCACCCATTTTGATCCTACCCTACTATATTTTGTAAGACTCAATTCGTAATAAGCCTAACCTAAACCGATCATATACCATCTTTAGAATTCTTACTGGCTAATTTCTAAAAGGATTTAAATAACCACTGGTTAATTTTTCTCCCCATTAGCTAGCCATTGTCTACGGTTCTATTCTACCATCAAAATGGAAAAACACAGGATGTTTATATGATAGTAATAAGTAATCTAGTATATTAAGATAACTTGTCTATCTTAGCATCATTAATAATCCTAATTTTAGGAACTTGACGTATATCCTCTTCATTTTCTAGTTGAAACCCATTCTGATACCGTTTTTCTAGATCTACTGTCTTCTTAACATTCAATTGAAACCTCCATGAGAAGGTTATTCAATCACTTAGCTAAGCTCCTACTATCATCTGGTAATGACAGTTAATAGTTCTGGCTTCTAAACATTACCAACCTTAAGTTTAGCTTCGACTCCTTAATATATCACTCTGGCGTCATGATGACATTTTTCTAGAAGGGAGATGGTTTGGACCAGGCATTAACCTTGTTCACATACAAATGAGACTTGTTGAAATGGTAAGAGGGGAGGAAAAGAGAAGAAACGTAGAAGTTGCTGGCTGACGGCCTTCGTTGGCGGAGGAACGGTGATGTCCACATCATACTCTTCTCTCTATAAATAAAATCACTCCTCCATCGAGCCCCCAAATTTGCCTCTTTGTTGTGTTGTGGGGGGGCTTTCTCTTTCAAGGCTCTCTCACCACCTTCCAAGGATTCGATTAACGTTTTCATTTCCTTCCTCAAATTTCAATCCAAGGTGAGGAGCTCCCCTAAAATTCATGCGATCTGTTTTCCATTTTTTTCAGATTCTTTTAATCTTTCTGTTTTCTTTTCCATCATCATGTACTGGTATTTATGTTCAAAAACTCTCCATCGAATATCTACTAATTACATAATTACTTATGTAACCTTGTTGAATGATTGATACATAGAAACATATCTGAACTGAAATATCTATACATTCTTCAGTGCCCCCAATTTTATGGATAATTTGTATAATCATAAAAACGAAAATTATGAATTGTTGAATAGAGAAATTATTGCCTACAATGCATGCACTGTATGGTCGTGCATGCAGCCAATGATGGCTGTTGGTTACTGTAAACTCCATTTATGAAGCATGCATCTCGATGCACTATTATATAAACAATGGCCATGATTGGCTACATGCACGGCCACATTGCTGCACACAACGTAGGTAATAATTTTTTATGTTATATAAAGTTGTTGAGCTTGCTGGCGTCACCTTGCACATATTTGTTTTGTATGTTTAAAAGTGTCATATGCTGTATATTTTTCTTCATTATGTGCATACTATGAATGTTTAATGAATTCCTGCATTTTGTCTCAATTTTGATTTTTTTTCTCTTGCAAAATTAAGTTTGTGTGCAAAATATATGCCTAAATTGAGTATGAGTTCTTTTAAATGTTGATCCCATGCAATTTATTTCGAGCAAGGTTCGTCGAATCAGTACTAGGACTAGTACCGACAGTGACTGGTATGGTATCGAATGGCTCTGTATCGTGTCATTTTAGGACAAACCATTTTTTTTTTATTTTTCAAACTGAAATCAGTAAATGGTTTGCCAACTTCACTTATTTGCCAATTTCAATTTTTTGAAGATTTTGTATTGAAGTCAGCTGAACATTTGTCGACTTCAATTAGAAATTGATTAAAAAAATAAAATAGAATCCCATGTTTCAATTAAGGTTTACGAGCTCTTTCTCCCTCTTTCTGAGCCCTCTTGGCCTCTCTCTCTCTCCCTCCCTCCATCCCTCTTCCTCTCTCTCTCCCTTCGTCCCTATCGCTCTTTCCCTCTTTCTCTCTCTCTCTCTCATTTTTCCTCTCCCTTCGTTTCGAATCGAGGTAAAGAATGGTGCCAATAACCAGCTGATCTGATTCAATATGCCGTAAGCCAACTAGTTCAGTATAGTTTAGCAAACCATTTTAAGAAAATTTGTGATTTGGGGTGTTAGCCTCATAGTTTCATTACCTTAAATATTCATAGATTCTATCTAAATATAGTTTTGGTTATCGAAAATTGATGAGTTCAAATCATTGTTCACGCTTTAAGTTTCATGTTGGCTGTTCTGACGCTCTTGATTTCTTCTTGTTAAATTCGTCACCTTGTATGTGATCAGAGGGGAAAGGAAAATAAGTAGAGCAGCTATAAAAGTGCATTCTTAGATGGGCTGAAACAAGTCCGGAATATCATATATCGCCTTTCAGCTTATTTGAGATTAACAATCAGCCAGGCAATCATCAACAAATACATTTAACGGGAAAAAAGAGGAAAATAAAAGAAAATAAAAAGACCACTTCAAATTGAACGATAAAATACATAATTGGTATTGGCTTGGAAACTTGGGAAGCAGAACTCGTGTTGGCTAGCTGCGAGGATCCGTACGAGCATATGTTTAATCCCATATCGGTTATTCGTTGAGTAGATCTTGAGTATTTATACAGGATCAAGAAATCTAAATAATACCTTCTGGCTAGCCATTTTGGATGAGATACTGGATTGTTACAAATGGTATCAGAGCAGACGCAGCCCATAACCTATATGGACTAGGAGATACTGCAGCACAGATCTATTGGGCTGCCCATGAGCCGATCGTGGTGTTTATGATTATATTTGAATGGATTTGAACCTTAGCCCGACAAGGACGTCAGGGCTTAAATAGGAGAAGTATGTGAGGACTTGTGCGAGTGTGTATTTACTCCCATACCAGTTATTCGCTGAGTAGATCTTGGATACTTATACAAGATCAAGAAACCCAAATAATACCTTTTGACTAGCCATTTTGGGTAAGATCCTGGATTGTTACACTAGCTACAAGAACAACTGATAATGCTGGGGAAAACAGGGTAACAATTAAAAACTCTCATGAAAGATTAGAAGGTAATTCTGCCACAATTATATCTTGGATTACCAAGAATTCTGCTTACTTTCAAGATCATCGACACCCGACACAATTGCCATCCCTAGTTATACATCCTCAAACAATTTATTAGAAGGTAATAAATTCTGAAGCTGCACAAGCAGTAACAACTCCCATGCACATCAGTAACTAAATGGATAGCAGTAATGTTTCATCTTACTTTCTGAAACCTTCCTAAGTGTTGTACTTTAGGTTCAACTATGTGACTGATGCACGTAATTTAGAAATAATGGAAGGACTGCAATTGGACTTGCAAATCTTCAGGGTGAAAGGGAGTGCAAGCGCACACATTACCTAATGGCAGAAGAGGACCAGCATCAGATACACCGGCACGAGAATATTCAAAGGAAACTTAATTCTATGAAGAAATCTTGGTCGACAGACTCTCTTGCAAGTCTTAAAGGAAGTAAACTTTGCCTGTGTGCTCCAACAAAGCACGCCGGCTCGTTCCGCTGCAAATATCATCGACACCCATCAAGCCTGAGCCAGATTCCAATGGCTCATTTCAAGCTTTCCAGTCCGGCAGAAGCCGAGTGAATTACTAGGGTCCTTTGACACCGGCGATTCTGCCCAGTTGAAGAGGATTGAGAGACTGGTGTGACAATAGTTGAATCCCAATTTGTGCAGATCTTCTTCACATTTTGAGATATAATGATGTATGGATATGAGAGATTGTGAAATAAGTTTGGCTTCCAGCTTCAGATTGTAAAGATACACGTACTTGTAAAGGAACACATTGCTTATGAGATAAATTTCCCTCTATCAAGCAAATTACTTTTCGCGAGCTACAGTTTGAAAAACCGTAGCTGCAAAAATTGGATTGTAGGGTTCCAGATTAGCCAGCAAATAGTTGCTACAGGTTTTTATACTGCATAACCAAAACATGTCTGAAGGCATTGACATCATGTTGCATCAGGTGTTTCCGCGAATTCCGCAGGCTTCTGGCGAACAGACAACCATCTCAGATGTCATCAATAAAGAGTTGGGTTTATGAATCTAGACTAGAAAGCTTCAAATTGATTACAGCCTCATTAATTCAGCTGCAATGCAAGTATATGGCAATAGTTACCGAATGTCAACTCTGAATGAGTTGTCTCCTAAAATTCCTGAATCTTATGTTTCCATGAATCAATAAGCTATGCTGGGGCTATTTGCCTAGAAAATGCTACCGAAGATAAGTTCCTTCTTGAATAAGTGCATCATAAATTCCCACAGATAAGTCAGCAGCTATAAAGTATCCCCAAGTTCCCAAATAAACAATCTGGAATTGGTTATCTGCTCTAGCAGTTTTTTTCCCTCCTCTCTTAGCAATCAATTCATCGTCCTGCAGCTATTACCAACTTTAATCTACCTAGGTGGATTCCATTGTCCTGCCAAGAAACCCCAAGGAACAGAGATCTTAAATTGAAAAAAGACTCCCTAAACATTATACTCTATTTTAGGATATTTCCACTAGAGATTTTTCAGCCACAAAATAAATTTGGAAACGAGTCAACCCAAAGAATTTTTGGTATGTCTCATTGCTCATGCGTCATAAGTAAACTGCACAAAGAAAGTCCATGAACACAACAGATCAATTTGCATTTCTCAGTCAAACACAATCTTCTATTCTAGAGTTAGAAAATGAAGATAATCTCAGAAAGTAGGATGAAAACAAGTGGAAAGCATTTTCTGATCACATGAAATGCTTAATATGCGCAAGAACGAGATGCCTACGTGAAGGTGACTCATCAAAGACATCAAAGGAAGATGCCACCAAAAGCAATCGATGTAATACAGTATTAAAATCGAGAAAAAATGCGAGACCATCACAATTATCAAGTTACATCATCAATAGCCCGACTAACCAAATCCTACCAATTCAAAGGCATTGCAAAGAATCCATGTTCATTTCAGGTCACTAATGTACACTTTCCCTTGCATACTTCAGGAGAGTGAACTTAAGAAATAGTCAAGACAGTGATACAAAATCTTCATGAGCTCCATGATGTTTTGCAGTGAAGACAACATTGTTTTCTAACCAGTCAAAATGGCAAAATTAGGCTTGAAAGATAAGACTGCAATATGTGATTTGCATTTAGCTCTCAAGGGACGATCTGAATGTGTATTATATAAATTGATCTTTTGGAATCTGAAAGGACTGTCTCATATGTTCCTGTTGGTGGTTCAAATTATCAAACTTGAAGTTTGCCTAATGATCCCCCATGAAATCTTGGTTTGCCAACCATTTTCTTTTAATGGATCAGAGTCAACCATAAAAAAGTTCAACAAAGGAAAGAAGAATGGTTGAAATCCTATGCAAACTGACATATTTGTAGAGAACACCCAAGTATGTAATGCTACAATAGTACAGATAGAGCTCGGGTTCATTATTAGAATAAGCTTTCATAAGGAGCGATTAGAATGGTGATGAGGTGGAAAGGACAATAAGACAAGAAGCAGACAAATATCATTAAGTGATACAAGTGATAGCAATTAGATCATTCCAATGTTTCACGCTATATGTGATTCTTAGACGCCACCACCATAATGTTGCAAAAGGCATGCATGACAGTCTTTAAAATTAGAGCAAACTTTGCAGAGCAACATGTGGGAGCTTGGCATACTAAAGATGGTCCTCTAGAAGTTACTTGCAAAGTGAAAAATAGGGAAATAGCTAAAGATGTTAGATGTGCAACAAAAAGTATTAGACAATTTTGTCATTTGTTGTGCGGAAGCTGGTTCTTGAGTTATCAAATATTCATATTGGATGGAGGCAAGCTAAGAAGCAAGGAAACAAGCTGGCATTTTATATCATAAAACTTGTACACCAAAAAACTGACTCTATGAAAAGAAAAGAATTGATACAAAATGGCATTTTTGTATGGCTTGTTTGTCAATTGACAAGGGCGAGAAGGGCAGGAAAAATAGACTCATTGGCTGTTAGCGTAGTTTCCAGGAACCCAATCACAAGAAGCTAAATTTGCTAGTTTCTAAAACAGTAAAAACTCCATAAAATTGTAATGAACTTCAGAGTTCCTTTATCACTTACATAAAGCAAGCGTAATATTTAACTTTATTGCTCTGATTGCTTGCTAAGAAGAAACGGTTAACCTTGAGGCAAAATCCAGTGGATGGTGAATGTGATAAGGTCAGTGGTCTTATTAACAATCTTGAAACATGGTCGACAATTTTCATTGCTACGAGGAAAAAATTGCCATAACTAGGGCTCCTTTGGGCTTCCAAAGAGCACTGACAGAGGAATGCAGCTCTAGCAAACTTGTTCCTTAACAACTTTATATCAACAATGAGACAATAAGGTTTTGATTTTGTAGGTTCAATTGCAGATTAAGACATTACTTTTTTCTTTTATGCTGAATGCTAGTAATGTTTCAAAATACTAATCAAAGCAAGTTTCATGTACACAAACCCTAGACTGGTCTACAAAATACCTACATGCACTGGTGGGACCCAGTTGTCATATCTTCCAGAACATTAGCACCATAGTGCACAATATCCTCTAAAGGCCGCTGGCAGATCTAATAAAAAAAAATACTTTGTTCTCTTATCAGCATCCTATGCTCCACAGATATATGCCTTAATTCTACATAACATTGGAAGGGATGCAAGAGTTTCATTTGCTAAGTGGAAAACGAAATATAGTCATAAAAACTCTAAAGGAGAACATGTTTGATGTAGTGTCATATTCTGTGTTCTCTTATCAGCATCCTATGCTCCGCAGATATATGCCTTAATTCCACATAACATTGGAAGGGATGCAAGAGTTTCATTTGCTAAGTGGGAAATGAACTATAGACATAAAAACTCTAAAGGAAAAAATGTTTGATGTAGTGTCAAAGCACTGGGAAATATGTTTTACATGATACATGGAATCTGAAGAAGTAGGGATTAGATATAGGAAGGTAAACGATAGTTCACTATCTTTCTTGTGATTCTTCAGTCAAGCTCAGACATACTACCTAGAAGAGCCGGTAAGATCAAAAGCTCAGAAAGAACTAATGATAGAAACTGCATAGTTGATAGTTGATATAATTGATGAACATAACCAATCAGAACATATCTCAATTCATCAAATGAAGCTCTAAAATTATTCATGATTGCCTAAACCAAGTAATATCTCATATAAAATAAAAATCTAAACTGCAGATATATCAAAATTAAACATAAATGCGTCTCCATCAATATAATTAAAAAGGACCAAATTCCTTTCGTTCAAAACTCTATAAAGACGAAACTAAGGTGGAAAGTGGAATCTCCCGAACTCATTATTCATGAAACCAGTCAAAGCCTGACACACCTAACTTCAACCATTCCTTCAATAAGAAAACCAGTTTACATAACCCTATTACTCCTGGCTAAAAATCAATCTTTCCCTGAATTTTCAACATTTTTTCCACAAAACTAAGAAGAGGAGTTCGAAATTACTTACTTAGGTTGTGACTCACTCCTCTGCACCACCACATCTCCACCATCTGCCGCCACCCCATCATCCACCAACCTCTCCTTCAACTCACTCTTCTCCTCCTCTCCCTCCACCTTCTGCGACCCCGTCAGCCGCGCGAGAACGACGAACGACATCCCACCAAGAACATTGTTCAAGCTCCTCAGCACTACCACCGACGCCTTGAACCCAGCCGGCGGCAGCGCCTTCTCCATCACAAACTCCAACCCATTCAGCGACTGGTACCTGAGATTGCTGCTTATTCCCATATGCAGCGCCCACGTCAACGCGTTCAGCACCGGCGGCGGCGGCTTGTTCGGCGAGTGGAACTCCGGGTCCATCTTCTTCCTTAGTGAGATCAATCCATTCGAGATCGCCGTCCCCGCCAATCCCGCCGCAAACCCGACGGCGGCAAAGGTGGCGCCTTTGTAGACGATGGTGCCGAGGCGAGAGAGGAGCGAGTAGGCGCCGGGCTCGAACATGTGGCTGGGGAAAATGGAGCTGGCGGTGGCGGCAGTGGCGGCGGTGGGGGCGAGGAGGTACATGAGGACGAAGTTGACGATGGATCCGACGACCATGGTGGAGAAGACGAAGTCGAGCTCGTTGAGGCCGAAGTTGGGGCGGGAGGCCATGTCGCCAAGGACGCAGGCAGTGACGCCGACGAGCTCCTCCATGAGGACCTTGAAGGGGAACTGGGGATCGGCGGAAACCCTAGATCGCCACCCCTCGAGGAAAAGCCCGAGGGGGCCGCCAGCGCCGCGATCGGAGGAGGGGTCCTCCCCATGGTGGTGATCGCCAGGGGCACCGTCGGAGCCCCATCCTCCGCCGCCGCCGCCGCCGCCAGAGCCCGCGGGTGGTATGTCGCCGGAGCCGCCGACGACGGGGAGATCCGGGGAGGTGAGGCTTTGGGAGAGGTTAGGGTTGGAGGATCGGGGGGAGAGCAGGGAGAGGGAGAGGGAGAGGGAGGCGGCGCTGGTGGCGGAGGGACGGAGGGGAATGGAGGCGGGCTTGGGGAGTCCAGCGGGGAGGCGGCGGAATTCGGCGAGGTGGGAGGCGTCGGATTTGGGAAGCGGCGAGAGGCGGAGCTGGGCGGCCATGGCGGCGGGCTTCGCCGGCGAGAGTGTGAGAGAGAGAGAGAGACAGAGACAGAGAGAGAGAGAGGATCTTAGGTTTTACGAAATATTTTGGTACTTATATAAGGTTTTTTTATAGCAATGGCCTACAGCTATAAACTCAACTATACACATGGCGCGTGCCATTGTTATGTATTTGGTATGAGCCTATGAGGCCTGAGAAACGGTGGATACGTGTCCCTTATCCCGTGGATTATTATATTGCTTGCTGTTTGCCAGGGAATTGCGGACAAACAAGCCGGCCGTAGTTGGGACGACTTATTTGGCAAAAGGGCCCTTCAGACCCTTAAACTTCCTGCCGCTCTAATAGTAATTAAATAGTAACTTAAGGGCATTTAGACGTCTACCCCGGGAACGTTCAATAGTCCAAGGTGGAATATAGCTTTTTTTTTCACTCTACCTTAATATATTTTTTTTAATCTGCGTTAATTCATAAAAAGAAAAATTATGAAACAACCGCTTAGGATGCGTTTCATTTCCAATCTGTCTCGTTTAAACATTTTCAATTAAATTTTATTAAAATTTATTAGGCGATGCAATGTAATCTAGAGTCTCACCTAACACCGAATGCTATTAACTCACTATCTAAAATGACACAATACCTTCAATATTATTAAGAAATTTCTAACTCTTGGGTCATCTCTTCTACTCGATTGGTTGACCTCAGTGACCTAGTTCACAGACTTTGGCTGATCCTTCAGCTATCCTAACCCCGTAAAATCCAAAAATTTTGAATTCGAATTTTTAGGACTCGTTTGGTTCGCGGGAAGCATTTTTTCTCCTAGAAATATGATTCCTCAGAAACAAATTTCTAGAAAGAGGATGCCTAGGAAAGTACTTTTGGCATGTTTGGTTGACCATGGGAAAGTGACAAATTTTCAAAGTGCTTATGTTTGGTTGGCCATTCATTTTCCTAAAAAAGTTATGTATAATTCCTATTATGCTCTTAATAAAAATTAGGTCTTTAATACTTATTTAATACTTCTTTAATGTTGAAGGGCTTTTTTGGAAAAAAGTAAAAATAGAGTCATTCCCGCCTCATGGGAAAGTAAATTTTCCATATTTTTCATGGGAAAGACGTTCCCATGAAATGTGGGAATTATATTTCCATGGGAATACAACTTTTCCGTCTATCTCCTTTGAAAACTCCAACCAAACAAGAGGCATCTCATTACTTTCTCGTTGACCACACTTTCCCCCTTCTTTTCCCGCGAACCAAACGAGCCCCTAAAGATAAGCCCTTCCCTTATTTTTTCTTTTATTCTAAAATGCAATTCTAGTGTTACTTCCAAACATAGGCCTTAATTAGAAAATGTGTTGGGTTGCTTCCCTTTTTGCAGTATATTTGTTTCAAAAATGGTAAATCTTCCTCTCTGCCATTCGGTGGATACTTTATGTTAGATGTTGTTAGTCATATGTCCTAGTGGATACAAAATGGGTGGGTGGGTGGCTCATTAAGAGCTTATACTTACTTTAATTAGCTTGGCCAACTGCGATTGGTGATAGTTATCAAAAGTACATTTGGTTGCCTAATTTATGCAACCTATGTTTAGTTAACAAATGTAAGAAGCCTAGCTTTTTTTAGTAGAGTTTTTCTTTATCCAAAGCTTGCATTTGTTTATGATATACTTCCTTATGTATTTATTTGCTTACAGAGAATGATGTTGTAGCCCTCTTTATACGTTAGTCATGAATTATCTATGATGCAGTCACTTTGTAAAATATTTGTGAGGTTTTGGAAGGCATTTTATAAGACCTTTTGTGCTGTAGGTTTGTATTGTCATAGAATGATGAAATGGATTTATTTACCGTAGAGGTATACCATGGTGGTGAGATAAAGTTCCTTCCTCACATTCACTACAGTGGTCTTGTCAAGCACTACAACAACTATGATCTTGATGAAATGACTCCCATTGAAATGGAGAATATGATCAAGAAGCTAGGTTACAATATTCCACCATATTCTACTACCTAATCCTTTGGCAACCATTGTTTTAAGGTTGGCTTAAAGCCTTTACAAAGTGATAAAGATATCTTGGAGCTGCTACAGGTTATCAGAGGCATAATAGCAGCGGTTATAAATGTGGAACATGGTGTATAGGTTAGTGAGATTATCAAAGATGAAGTGTCACCACTCCAATCATCTCAACCATATTCACAAGTGATACGATCATTGAGAAGGAAGTAATTCTTTCAATCTGTGTAACTCGGTTCTCTTAAAAAATTAAGAAAAATAAAAAATTGATGAAAATAGAGTCTAGGTCCTCTTTTTTAAATTGATGAATAATAAAGTGACTTACATAGTCTCAATTTATACTAGTTAGGTCTGCTCCTTTACAATTCAGGTCAGATTCCTTTTCTAGTTAAAAGAAGAGATGTATTTCTCCAAAAATATGACTAGTGAAAGTAATTATGAAAAGCTATAATTCTATAAAAGATAGAACTTGACTTTTATATCGACTTTGCTTTTAGGGTTTTCGTCTAATTTTTCCTAGATTGAGAGGTATACCTTGTCTAATTCTTTCCTAAAAAGAAAATTAGGCCCTCATCGCTTGGTGGGCCACATCCTAATAGGGGGTTCCATATTGTAAAGCTGGAAAGTTAACCAATTTAAAATAAAATAAAATAAAAGAGAGCACCCCAATCAAATTCGATATAGGCCAAAAAGCATTTTCAAGCCCTCTAAAAGTACTTTTAGATAAAAAATGGTGTTTAGTAAAATTTTTGAAAAGCTGTTTTAGCTTTTGCGGGAAGCTGAAAACAGCTTTTGGGGAGAAGCTACAATTTGGAGCTTTCCAAAAATACTGCTTTCAGCTTTGTCGGAAAGCCCTTTTTTGGACCAAAATACTCTCATTTAAATCACACTTTTTTTCCCCAAAATTCTCATCCCGCCTTTTCCTCTCTCACCCATCCTCTCCCTCTCCCTCTCTATCTTCTTCTTCCTCTCAACGTCGCCGCCTCTGTTTCTTCTTCCTCTTCTTTTTTTTTTTTTGTTTTGGGAGCTCATGGCTGCCCACAGTGGCAGCCACCATGCCAACCACCACCCATGGCCGGCAACCCCTCTATATTTCAATAAAATAAAATAATAAATAAATAAATAAATAAAATAAAAAAATAATGAGTGAGTGGCAAATAATCTGATCTAAATAAATAAATAAATAAATAAATAAAAATATTAGTAATTATTTAACTAATTTTATTACCTAGCTAGAAAATTTGTTAGAGAGATAAATGGTCATTAGAAGGATGAAAAATTAATTTACACTAATAATTATAATATTTTATATATTTATTATTATATTATACTATAAATATAATATTATATTACATTATATCATAATACATTGATATGTTATGTTAAATAATTTAATATTATATTAAATTATTATTCTTTAATACATAATATTATAGTACTATATTATAATAATATTATATTACAATACATTAATATTATACTGTATCATATATTTATGTATTAATACATATTATATTTTATTATGCTCTGTTATATAATACTGGTAATGTCCTTTATGGTCAGCTTTTTATAAACGCTCTGCTTCAGACTGCTCTACTTCCAAAAACTCTACTATTAACAGCTCCCCCAAATAGGGCCATAATCAAGTTAGGACCTCTAAAAGTTTGGCTTGTCCACATCTAGTCTAGTAATTATCCTGGATCAACAAGAAGGCAGTCTATGAGGAGAGCCTACTCAAAAGGAAGTTAATTATTTTTATGAGACTGTTGATATCATTGTTGAGGAGAGGAGCAAGGCTCAGAGTGCATCGCAAGCAGATCTTAAGATTGGCAATCGGACATCACAAGAAGACCCTGCAATCAGGTTTGGCAAGTTGACTTCGGTTGTTAGACATCAAAGCTAGGGTTTGTGAATGTGATGTTTCAAATGTGTGCTGATCAGGGCACTCGGCAATACCCATGAAGCTAGGATGACTAGGGAAAGTAAAGGGAAGAAACCTGTCAAACTAAAAAAGGGAAAGTAAAAGGAAGAGACTTTCTAATTGAAGTTCAAACGAGGGGAAGGCACCTGCTGATCAAGGAATTGACGATGACGCCTCTAGTGGTAGTGTCAGTGACTCTTCTATTGCCCTCAATGATGAGGGAATCTGAAAACGATCATGATGATGATTTTTTGAGCAGAATGTGGAAATGGACTAAATTCTAGACTTAACATTGAGGTGGACATTCTTGGTGACCATGGGTTTTAGAGCAAGGAGCTAGAGTCCAATAATAGTAACGTTAAGCTTAGAAGCCTTAATAGTAAGAATGACTCTGATGCGGAAAATTCTGGCAAGCCAAGATACCCCAGAGTTCAATGAAAATGCTGATTTGAATAGTCCTATAAAGACTAAAGTTTGGATGAAGTTCAGCTCACCTAAAATGCTTAAAAAAGTCCTCAGGGCCTATCCTATTGAAAAGGGTTTTGGTTTTACCTACCAGAATAATGGTAGGTGGATTGTTACATCAGTTTGCAAGAAGGGTTGTAGGTCAAGGATACGTGCATCTCCCATACAGAGGGAGGAAACTTTTCAGATAAAAACCTTCAAAAGTTAGGGAAGGCATTTCTTAAACTACAATGTGACCTCTAGATACTTAGCTGAGAGATTCTAGAGGACATTAGATCCGACAATAAGTGAAGCTAAAAAGGTTTCAAGGACAAGGTCAACAGGGATGTAAAGATCTTTGTCTCAAGGTCACAGTGCTACAAGGCTAAAAGGAAAGCATTACAGATGATTCAAGGTTCTTGGTGTGAAGGCCCGCCTCGGCCCAGTCCACTTGACCAGCCCAAGCTCGGCCCAAGATTCGCCCCACATATCGGTCGTAGGAGTCTTCCCCCTCTCTCTCCTGCAAGTTCGGTCAGAATGAGGAGTCCTAGGGTCGCAAGAGCTCCTCTATCAGAGAGAACCTCCCCCTTCGTCGAGTGTCACCACTCCTCTTTTTTCTCCTCGAGTCCATAGTTTTCGTTCTTATGCCCGCCAAAGATCAAAGCCAGAGACACCATCGGAATTGAGGTAAAGCTCTGGTCCTTCTTCCCTTAGCTTCCTCTTCATTCCCTTGCGATTTGGGCTCTCGTTCCAATTGATTGGAGCCGGCAATCGCCAGTGTCCTTTCCGAAACAGAAAATCGTTGTTTCGGTCTTCTTCCACCAAACTCGGCCGGTCGGCCGACCATCGCTGGCTGCTCTCCACTGCACCTCGTCGGCGCCTGCTACGCCCTTGCCGGACCACAACCACGACAACCGTCGGACCATAACCACAACAGCCATCGGTCCACCCTCTATCTTCATCCTCTGTTTTGCCAAGAATAAAAGAAGAAAAAAGAAGAAAAGAAGAAAAAGAGAAGAAGAGACAGAACCATCCCTTTCTTTCTCTCTCTCTCTCTCTTATTTTCTCTCTCTTCTCCTTGTTCCTCTTTACTCTCCTCTCACCACTTTCTCTCTCTACTTTCTCTCTCCTCTCACCATCTTCTCTCTCTACTTTCTCTCTCCAGATGTCCCGAAACCCAGAGTCGGGTCAGTCAACCTGATCTACAAACCTGAGTTGACCCTTGAAATTAGTCTCTAAACTATCCTGATGCCTGGGTCGCGTACTGGACCGATCATCCGACCTTGTCAAGTGTCCATGAAACCCACTGATGATGAACTAGGTTAAACAACCTTCGCTCTGATCGAGTCCATGCCCTATGATTTATTGATCAAATCGCTTGAACCTGACCCGCCTGGAATCATCGAATGCTCCTAATGATCATATCATCTGTGCATAAAATCTGCTTGTGAAAATATCATGCTTTTCTTAAAGTTATGGATTAGTATATGTGTTATGAGAATAGTGCTTTATTATGAAAAATAGATTCATGAATGTTTTGATTAAAATAGCTTTATTATGAAATATGAATCTGATCATGTCATTTAATATTTGTCATCTATTTATGTGTATATTTTAAGAAAAAGATATAAGTTTTCTAAACGCTCTCAGATTGCTATGACCACCTCTAGAAATAGGGATCAGTCAACACTTTGGAGCTAGCATCCAACGAAAACAACCCTCTGTCAATGGGTTAAAGCTAGTAACGAATATAAACTATAATATATTATCGATTATGAAGATGGCCCTGTCATGGATTATAGTGACGATAACACGAATATCTATAAGCAATTTTTTGATCTATGATAGGATTATATGTCATAAAGAATGATTTACGAATTTATTTGTAATATAAATTTGGCACTATATTTATGAAAGATGAATGATTTGTTCATGCATGCTTTGCTCTATGACCTATTTTTAATATACTATATTATGAAATACTATTTTATAATATTTATTATTTTTCTTAAATGATGCATTGACATAGAAAAACTTATGTTTGATTCGGTAAGGTAATAAAATGTTTACTTACTGAGCTATGTCGCTCATATACCTCTATTTTTTCTCTCTTTAGGCAAATAGGATCAATAGGGATGAAGGTTGGTCCCGGCTTGGAGTTCGCACTAGCAAGGTTGGCGATTTTGTAGAAGAATTTTAGTATTGACTATAAATTTGTAGCTAATAATTTTTAGAATGTTGAGGGTGATGGGTTTGGTATTGATGTTGGATTTAGACGCTTTGAACTAATATTGGTTTTGTTTAATGGATGATGAAATTAGATTTTTAATTATTATATTTTATTGTGATGGATTTAAAAGCTAAAAGTAATGTTGGCTTCATGTTCTCGTAGGTTGTACCCCTCGGTAGCACAGCCATGTCATGTTCTGGATCTGAGGCATGACAAATATGGTATAAGAGTAGTTGGTTTGATTGTGGGTAGAAAAGCTTAGCTTTATAATTCATAGGGATAGGCATAGGACGGGTATAAAAGAGTTAGTTTTGATCAGAGTGCATAGTGGAAGTGTGATGGTTGAGTTCTTTCAAAGCCTGAGCCTTAAGTAAGCTAGTTTTGAGGATAAAACACTTTTAAGGGGGGAAGAATGTGCAAGCCCGTCTGGGCCCAGTCCACTTGACCGGCCCAAACTCGACCCAAGGCAAGGGCGAATTGCGTTCGCCCCGCATATCTGTTGAGGAGTCTTTCTCCTCTCCCTCTGGCAAGTTCGGTCGAGATGAGTCCCCACCTTCGTCGAGTGCCACCGCTCCTATTTCCTCCTCTTTTCTCTCATCGAGTCCACAATTGTCGTTCTTATGCCCGCCAGAGATCGAAGCCGGAGATGCCGTCAGAACTAAGGTAAAGCTCTTATCCTTCTTCCCTTAGCTTCCTTTTCATTCCCTATTGATTTGGGCTCTTGTTCCCATTGATTTGAGCCAACAATCGCCGGAGTCCTTTCCGAAATAGACCACCCCTATTTTGGTCTTCTTCCACCGAACTCGATCGACCGGTGGGCTGCCGCCGGCTGCTCTCCATTGTCCCTCATCGGCGCTTGCTGCGCCCTTGCCGGACCACGACCACTACATCAAGAAGATGAGGAGAGAGAGAACTATCTCTCTCTTTCTCTCTCTTATTTTCTCTCTCTTCTTCTTGTTCCTCTCCACTCTTCTCTTTCTAATTTCTCTCTCCTCTCTCCACTTTCTCTCTCTAAATGTCCAAGGAACCTAGAATCGGGTCATGTTGACCTGATCTACGAACCTGAGTTGACCCTTGAAATTAGTCTGTAAACTGTCCTGGTACCCGGGTTGCCTACTAGACCGATCACCCGGCCTTGTTAAGTTCCATGGAACCCACTGATAATGAACTATGTTAAACGACCTTGGCCTGATCGAATCTATGCTCTATGATTTATTGATTAAATCGCTCGGGCGTGACCCACCTAAAATCGTCGAACGCTCGTCCCTATTTTTTATTATTTTAATTTGATTAAAATCGTTAAATAGGAATTAATTCTACCTTTAATATTTTTATAGGTTAACTAAATTGCCTAGTGAAGTTTGATGGTCTTAGATGAAAGAGGTAAGTAAATATTATATTCCTTACTAGTTTTTAAACTTGTAAGTAGATCTTGCGCTCCTTATGATCATATCTTCCATGCATAAAATCTATTTGTGGAAATATCATTTTTTTTCTTAAAGTTATGGATCATCATATATATTTTGAAAATCATGCTTTATTATGAAAAAATATATTCGTCAATGCTTTGATAAAAATAGCTTTGTTATAAAATATGAATCCAATCATGTCATTTAGTATTTTTTATCTATTTATGTATATCTTTTAAGAAAAAAGATATAAATTTTTTGAAGGCTCTCAAATTGCTATGACCGCCTCTAGAAATAGAAGTCAGTCAACATCCTGAAGCTAGCATCCAACAAAAACGGCCCTCTGTCAATAGGTTAAAGTTGGTAACGAATATAAACTATAATATCTTGTCGATTAGGAAGATGGCTCTGTCACATATTATAGTGACCATAGCATGAATATCTGTGAACAATTTTTTGATCTATGATAGGATTATATGACATAAAGAAAGATTTACGAATTTATTTACAATATAAACTTGGCACTATGTTTATGAAAGATGAATAATTTGTTCATGCATGATTTGCTTTGTGACCTATTTTTAATATATTGTATTATGAAATATTTATTTTGTAATATCTTTTATTTTTCATAGATGATGCACCGACATGAAAAAACTTATGCTTGATTTGGTAAGGTAATGAAGGTTTACTTATTGAGTCGCGTCGCTCATATACCTCTATTTTCTCTCTCTCCAAGCAAATAGGATCAATAGGGATGAAGGTTAGTCCCATCTTAGAGTTTGCACTAGCAAGCTTGATGATTTAGTCGAAAAATTTTAGTATTGCCTATAAATTTGTAGCTAATGATTTTTTGAATGTTGAGAGTGATGGGTCTGGTATTGATGTTGGATTTAGACGCGCTGAACCAATATGGGTTTTGTTTAATGGATGATGAAATTAGATTTTTAATTATTATATTTTGTTATGATAGATTTAAAAGCTAGAACATGTGGGTTGTACCCCTTGGTAGCATAACCATATTATATTCCGGATCTGGGGCATGACACTTGGAGGGAGCAATATATCCATCATTGAGATTAATGTGAAGTTATCAAGTGAACTAACCCCCGAAACAAAATGAAGATGGAAGTGAAGAGGCTAGGAGATAGTATAAGCTATATGTTTGTTTTGGTGCCTACAAAAAGAGTTTTTAAATAGTTTTAGGCCTATGATTGCTGATGTTAGATGCTATCTTAAAGGATCATTTCGAAGTTATCTGCTAGCAACAGTTGTAAAACATGGGAATGACAACTTGTTTATTACAGCCTGGGCACTTGCAAAGGCTAAAAACCAAGGGTAGTTGGACTTCGTTTCTGACATTAGGTCCCAGGCCCTAGAAAATTCATCGATGGACTTTTATATCCAATAGTCAAAAGGTAGTTTTTCTTTAGTTGTGGTTTAATATTGTACAAAACCTTTTCAAACTTAATTTATTGTTTGATATCCCTTCTGTAGGTTCTTATGGAGACATTCCAATGACTCCCCCAAATATTGATCACAGGTGGTGTGTGAGGAACATGCATGAGAATTTTTGGAAGCAGTACAAGGGAAGGACATGCAGGGAGACTTTGTGGAAGTAAGGGCAAGTTCTACCTATGACTTTGAGAAGGCTATGCAAGAAATCAAAAGGGTGGATGAGGGAGATATAAGTGGCTACATCAAGAGCCCATGCTTCATGATGTGGCAGCATTTCTATACACCTATTCATGAGAAAGGATGTTTAAGAGTTTGGTCAGTCATTACCAATCCAAGGAAACCTACATGAAAGCCTATAAGCATGTCATTTAGCTAGTCCCTGGCATGCAAAAATGTAACCAAGCTCCATTTGAACTCGTTGCTCCCCCATATCTAAGGAGAACCACCTAGCACCCAAAATGCATGGAAGATGATCCCAAGAACTCTAAAAGAATAAGGAGAAGTGGCACTTCTCTCGGATGTTCCGATTGCCTAATGGGGCTACAATTCAAGGAAATGCAAAAGGCCAAAGAAAGGAAGGTGGCCAAGTGCCAGCCACTCACAAGAAGATACAAGATCCAAGTGGTAAGTCAGAAAAAATGAGTGCATCAAGGAATAATGCATCTCAAGTGATCCTATACAAAGCCTTTTTCATAGCTTTGATATCCATAAACTATAGCATTTTTTGCTTCCTAAAAGTGTAGCTAATATTCATTTGCATCTGACCTATTTGTCATGACTCACTTGATTAATTTGTGGCGGTTACAAGAAGTCGGCAACATACCAATGGGACCCGGAGAATTAGAAGAGTACCTCCACCCATGCATGGGATTCAATGCCCCTCTCATAGAGATGCAAGCCAATTGCTTGCTTCAGCTCCTTCTTTGCAAGATCTAATAGGACTAATGTATAAGAGCAGTAACTTGGTAGGTTTTGTGGATGTGAATGAATGCAAACCAAATTGTTTGATTAACAGTTTGGGTGGATACTATAGTTGGAATTGTGGTTGATTCTTTGGTAGATTCGGAGGAGAATTAATGGGCCTACTACTTTTCTGCATATCAATTATGTATTGTTTCCAGTTTATAACTTGAAACTACATTGCATTGTCAAATAGATATAATATTTCTATGATTTAGTGGAGAGGCTTTGTGGACGTGAATGAATATGAAACAATAACTGATCACAAGATCAATGTTAAGCCCTTGTCTTGCATTTTCTATGGATAAGTTATTTGCTAAGGTTGTAATAGAAGAACTCTTTTGCTGTGTTTTAACTAACTTATGTGTGCAGTGATCTTACTTGGTCATGTAGGAAGAACTACTTATGATGGTATGATGTGTATTCTGCTATTTGAATGGTTGAACTCTAAACAAGGGAGGCTTAGCAGAGATGGATTAAAAGAAGTGGTAAGTTATTACTGATCACTATTTACTTTAGAGTTTGGCTACGGATACTAACCAATGGCAATTAGCTTTGAATAGTGATCACCAAATAAATGGGACTGACATTTTGTTTATGTAATTATCACTTTGTAAATAGTGGAAGC
Source organism: Phoenix dactylifera (assembly GCF_051530095.1). Classification (NCBI taxonomy): domain Eukaryota; kingdom Viridiplantae; phylum Streptophyta; class Magnoliopsida; order Arecales; family Arecaceae; genus Phoenix; species Phoenix dactylifera. Next base: position 16,039,035 of record NC_143191.1, read on the forward strand.
TGTAATTTGGTTCTAAATTGAGTAGATTTTACAGGAGGTACATATTGAAAAAAATATATTTTGTTTCAGCCATTCCAGTTTAGATAATGAAATATAGGGAGTTAATTGATAATTTTTAAAAAGGAGGCCGTTAAATGAAACTAGGGTAAGCATGAGGGGTGGAGGGCAAGTGAAACTTGGGTAAACATGAGACGATTTTTTGGTTAGTGAAACAACATTACATTGTCACATCGTATTTCAAATGTTTTCTCATTTAATTATCAATTCATCATCAGCTCTCAATTCACTTCCATGCATCTCAAACATACTAGATTTATGTGGACAGGTTTGTGCTATAGCTTAGATAGTGCAAAACAAGAGGGTTGCAACAAGAAACAAAACAACATTTCCGATCTGCATAATACCCGTACATAAATTCCATAGACAATAAATTGTCTACCCTAAAACTTCCTAATCCATTATAGAAAACATGACAGTTCTGAACCATTACATAGATCCCTCATACTTAACATCTGGAATCCATCATGACAATCCCAACCCATGATGATAGTCCTAACCATCTTCTACAGCAGACCGTAAAGGTGAATTTGACATTCCAGTCAAAAGCCAAAAAACTCCCAACCTTCATCCAAGATGCCAACCCACACCAAGTTATTCCTATTAGCCTTGCAGTTTGGAGCTTATTCTGAAGTTTTTTGTTGCATTGGAGAAGCCTATTTATGATCTCGTTTTCATGTGTAGAAGTGGGAGGATCATGCTAGAAGCAATGCCCACATTCCCTGTTCACCTATAGATACAAGGAGTCATGAAATTCAAACTCAAGATTGTATGTAGAAGTCAACCATAAATAGGGTTTGCGGCCAGTTAGGAAGTCCTCAGAGGGACCCTTCTTCCACAATGTTAATACTAAACAGGATGGTTTGAAGAGGAACAGGAACTAGAGACTTGAAGAGGAATCGAAGAGCGGGCTTGGTTGGCTTGCTACAAAGATGAGAAGCTATGTTTCCCCCTCTCTGACTAGCTAAAGAGAAGCCCCAAGCCCTAGTTGGCTTGATTTGAGTTGTGCACCATGCACTTCCACCATTAAGAAGTACCTCCAAGTCAAGAAAATTTTAATCCTAAACACATCACAAGACCATCACATCATGGAGTCCCATGAGCTGAAGGAAATGGGGTTGGATGGTAAAACCACATTGCATCACTTGATGAACTTAAGTAATTTAATTAAAAAAATTTAAGTAAGAGGGGATAAGTGAAACTCACCTTAAGTAGAGGGGGTCTTCTGGTAATTTTTTCTTTATAAAATTGCACGATTTCTTGATTATGAATGGTTTGGTTGTTAAATAAATTTGTGGTATTTTTTTCATTTTAACTATGATGAGATATATAGGACACATTATAACATATGCTGAGTAATACAATAACTTATCTTGGGAAGGGTGTGTTCATTCATGGAGTGCACATGGTTTGGGTTAATATGAAAATTGAACTATCGTGAATTTATTGATTGCAATTGACCCGAATTTATCAAGGGCCAATTTGATTTTGATTTGTAAAAATAATTAAAATGGTTAAATTTTTTATCAAGGAATAAAGCAACATAATCCAACACGAAGCAGATCAATCTATTATAATCATAATATATAAATTCATGCACGTGTTTATGATTTTGTAATTAGTCTTTGTTGGTGGTGTACCACCTGGGGAGGGGTCCGTGGGTAGAGTATTGAAAATGGATTGGATATGGATCAAAGATATTGGTATGGATTGAATACTTGCATCCATATCAGTATCTATATCTTTTCAACATATAGAAATTTGGATACAAATATTAAATAAATATTAAAATTAGTATCCATATTTGTTCTAAATGGACATGGATAAAAATCAAATATTAAGCATATCTATATTTGTTTTAAATAGATATTATAGGTCAGATATTATTTATATCCAGTTTCTTCTATTCAAATGCCAATACAAATTTGATAGTGTTTAGATATAGATCAAATTTTGAGCAAAGTTTAATAATAAAAACTAACATAAGTGACATAATCTTAATGTACGGTAATAGAATATATCCAGATTGCATGTGATGCATGGGTCAAGATGTATAAGTCTAAGGCATGCTTATTAGATCTACATGATGACTGACCCAACCAAGGGTCTCAGTCACTAGTTCAACCTACTTCACAATAAAATATATTAAAAATTTAAAATAAAGTATATAACATAGAATAATAATGATTTTTTATATTAAGCGCTGCCTATCATAATATAGATAAAATCATGAATTACTTAGTTTTTAGACAACTTGTAAGCGAAATTATATATAAATGTAGGAATATGTAAAAGTTATTGATATATTTTAAATATTTTAAACCTCAAAGCTTTAAAAGTACCATAAAGAGAAAATGAAGTATAATTGCTTTTTTTTGCTTATCAAAAAGAAAAGAATTAAGTTTCTTATCAATTTAATTATTAAATGATAAAATATCAGAACATTGTTTTAAATATTTTTATTTAAAACTTTTAATTATTATAATAAAGCATCATTATATAATAGAAATGTAAGGTTGTTTTGGTGGTTAGGTGGTTGTTTCTTAAATAGAAGCTAACTAATTCTTGTATTTGGATATGATTGCATAATTCCATTTTTAACCCCATTTATGGAAATGAGGATTCGAGAGTAAATTAGGTGTTATTTGGCATTATTTTCATTTTACTATTTTTAAAATAAAAAAATAAAAGTTTTATTTTTTTAATTTTAAAAATATCAACATATTTCACATATATGTGTGTGTAAAAACATAAATTTGGCGATAGTACTGAAGGTGATAGTAATAGAGACAAATATGATGGAGGTGCCGGCATTGTTGGTGGTAGGGGTGGTGGCAACAATGGTGCTAGTGGGCGCTCCAGTAATGTGGCAGAGCCAAATAATGGCGGCGATAGTGCAATAGAGGCGGTGCTAGTAATGGCGATGGTGAAAGTGTCAACTATGTGGCGGAGGTGGCAATAATGGTGTCAATGATAATAATGGGAGTGGGTATGTTGACATCTTGGTAGATGTGACAATGATGACAACAATTGTGTGTTAGAGGCGATGAAGGTGGTAAGGGCGGTGGCAATGATGAACTTTGTGTTAGGTTGGATTCAGAAATTAGACTTGATCTAAATTTTGGATTGGGTCCGAGACATGTAAAATCCACCATACAAAGAAAAAGAAGAAATAACACCCAAAACTAAGTCCTAAACTAACAAGGGGATAGATGGGGGTAGATGTAAGGATGAATAGGTTTCCTCTGAGTTCAAAGAGAAGTCAAAAACTAAAGTCCTAAACTAACAAACCAAGCAATTCTCTCCAGATTTGTGATTCTAGAAGAAAAAGCTTTCTGACAGTGAACTAATTGCCATTCAAGGATGCTGGCAATTGTATCATTGAATTATATTGACAGTAAATTGTTCCATTATTAGATTCCTTGGTCTAGGATTTCATGTCCAACTTTGCTCCTGGATCTTTGAATAGCGAGCTAGCACTATTGAAGTTCCTAGAGTCTTGGTTGCTTCATGGGCAAGTCGTTTAGGCCACAACCATCTTGGATATGAAGGCCACAACAAAGGGTATGGCAAATTCAGGGTTTTGCTAGATTGAAATTGGAGAGTGAAATCATCAAGTTCTTCTTAGTACTCCTGACTTGATTTAGCACCTTACTGGATTTGGAGCATTTGACAATGAATCCTTCAAGATTACTCGATTTCAATTTAGTAAAATAGCCCTCGATTAAGAAGTGAAGTAAGGACCTGAAGTTCGAGGGTAGTTACGAGTGAGTAGCAGTCCTCCCATTGTTCCCTCATCTAGAGATGGTCTAAAAATAATTATAAGTTTTTATGTAATAACTATTGATTATTGAGATTTTAAATGAAAAAAATCATGAGAATAGGAAATATTTGAAATGTAATAAGAAAAAAGTGGCAAAAAAAAAAGAAAGAAAAAAGAGCAATGATATGATAATTCAGAAAACTTACTGAAAATAATGGCCATTCATGTGTCATGCATAAATCACTTTGCTTCATTTAATAGCACAATTTGTACCAATTCAATGAGAGCAATATGATGTCTGCTGGTTGGTAGTGACTAGTGAGAAGACACTTAGTACCTGCAAAAAAAGAGGCACTAGTGAAAAAAATAATCATTTGGTTTAGCTTCTTGCTCTCCCTTAGCCGTGGAAAAGAGTCGATCTATCTGCCTAGTTTTGGTACATTTTTCCCAATGCAATTGAAAAGCAGAAATTCCACATGCCACCCCCTACTTCTCTGGGTCTCGAAAATTGAATAACGCTACCGACCATAGCAGTAAGTGGGGAAGAGTAAAGTACAAGAACATTGGGGTGGAGCGATCGTCTATTTAGTTGCTTTGGCGCACTCCATACTAACCGAGAGACTTTTTTATGAGTTACTTAAATGTTCTCTAAGAATTTTCTATACTTGAAAAACTGAAGCATTATAGCGTGGAATTCACTGCATGTATCTAAATTTTCCATGCTGGTTTCCCAAAAATCCTTTTTTTCTGGGGGTAGAAAGAAGAGCTGAAATCTTGATTGCAAATATAAAGTGTATGATAGAGTAATATAGATTACATCATAGATGAGATCAAGCAGCGAAGATATATAAAATACAGAACCAGAACCAGAGTGCATGGCTTCAACCAAAACAGAGCCAGAACCTGCTGGAAATGGACCACCCTGCTTCTAGGTTGGAAATGAAGTAGAACCTGTAAGCTAGTGGTTTCCCCAAAATCTTGAAGTCCATCTAAATGTCTGTTATTCCCCGAATCGTGCCGACCCGTAAACTCCAGACGTCATAACTCATCCTTATCTTGGACTCACGAAATCTCCACCCATCCGCAAATCAAAATTACAATACTTTTATCAAATAATTTAATTGTTATGCATTTTATCAGCAAAATTTGCAAATATCATGACCTGTTCACATAAATTTACATGAACAGGAGGCAAAGCATACATGTTGTTTGGGGATCATTTTACTTGCACGTATTCAAATCTATCATAGAACAATCCGATCATCCCGCAAATTATGAAAGTTGTGTAGTAACCATATTCTACAAACAGTTAAATTTTCAAATATTATAAGGATACTATAAAATAGTTTTCCATACTTATTTTCATATTTAAATTATTTTTAGAATATATATATATACATACACATGTATAATTAAATGGTAGGGTTTTTTGCATGAATACCTTTCAAATTGATATTTGCATGTAGATCTTGGTCAAACACTTGTTTTGCTATTCTATTATTTTTTATTCTTATTATTGCATATGTACCCATACCATTTAATGCCAACAAAAACTGCTTACTAGATTTTTTAGTTTAGTAAATTTAAATTTGTGGATCAAATTTAGATGAGGTTAGCATATAGTGAGGAGTCTCTGGAATAATCTATACATAATAAACTTGCATGGGAGTAATAATACATGATGATCTGCATGTGCCATTGCAATTTGAAGGTCATAGTTTTGAAACATGAAAGCATCATATCCATTCAAAATTTAAATTATTTTTTTATAAAAACTTATTTTATCATATTATTTATTTTTTTTTAGGAAAAAAAATATGGTATCTGTTCGCTACCGTTTTTGTTGGTGTTATAATGAATTTTTTTTTTATGGTGCATGAGAAGGTGGTTTGCCTGTTGAAGCAGGTCCACCATTAACGCGACCCAGACAACTTTCCGTGCGCATGCGAACGTTACGTACACAGCCGACAGAATTCAACAGTCGGTGCGGCCCACCGTTCCGGCCCACCGTTTATAAAACCACCAACGCTAACGGCTTCCCAAAACCACAGGCTTTATCCATGCCTTCGCCCAGGTCCCAACGAGCCCTGCAGGCCAAACCATCAAACGTTAAAACGAAGGCATGAATCAAAACCACGCGCTCTCAAAAGCTAATCACCACCACCCACCTTTTCATGCTATTTATGATGCGTCCTCCCCCACCTTATTTGTACTCCCGAACCCCCTCTTCTCCCACCACCTTACCCCTATCGTTCAATCATCACCATTCCAGTTGGCTGCTGCTCTTATTCTCTCAATCTCCACCTTCATCAACCCAGGTTCAGTGGAAAGCTTTCGTTGTTCCCATGGCTTCTCTTGTTCTTCTCTTGTCCGAGCTTCTTCGCCCGAAGAGAGCTCAGCTTCTCGCCCCCGACTACTCCACGACTGCTCGCTCTTCTTCTGCCGCCATCGCTGCCGCCGCCGCCGCCGCCTCCGCCTCCTTTGGGAAGGGGAGGAGGGTGGGGAGCAAGTCGATGAAATCTTCGGAGAGCGAGGACATCGATGCCATGGAGAATCTAACTGAGATGAAGATCTCGGTGGAAGCGCTTTGGCCTTAGATCATCTTGTTATCATGGAGTAGATTGTTTGAGAACATGTACATCAACTATGTTAATTGTACTGTTTTGGTTAATGTCAATGAAATGGAACCTTGTCGGTCTCATGGGGATTTTTTTCTTTTTTCCCTAAAGCTGGCTTCCATGGCATTCAATGGTCACTGTTTTTTTGTCTTACTCTAATTTTTTATATATATATTTATGTTTTTTTGTCTTATTTCCGTCCTGCCGCTCCTGGCCCACTGGTTTGCAATTTCTCGTTGTTTTCTTGGTGCCGGTCGCCTTGATGATGGACTTCTACCGTAAACGGTACAACCATTGTAATAATTAATAAATATCTTCATTCATGTAAACTCTTTAAAGTACATGACGGATTTGGGACACACCTTATGGTGTAATACAAGGGGGTCTTTACATCTACAAATGGGACCTGCACATATACGCTAAGCTCTCCTCTAGAGTTTGTCTTAGTTTTACTTTTACCATATCTTTATTATATAAGAAGGCGAAGATAATAATCAAATTTTAATATCTTTACCATACCCTAATATAATAGTAAGAAGTAATTTCTTTTTATTCTGCTTGTTATTTTTCTTTCCAAAAGCTTGTTTTGTGCTTAAGTTTTTTAAAACTATATAATATCTTGTGAAGAAGTATATGTGAGGTTCAGTTTAACATGAAATGATTTATGGAACATAAAGGAATTGATATAGATAATTGGTTTTAAGCTTAATAATTTAACTTTATATATATATATATATACATATTTATATATATCTTACTATTTTAGTATTATTCACACGGTCAACTTGCTGGTGGTTGTACCTTTGATTCAGTGAATTACATTTTTAATATTTAATTTTAAAATTTAAAATATCTAACTCAGCATAATTCTTACAAACCACTAATGCAAATGGGTCGGCGCGGGTTGGGTCAGGAGTGACCCCGACCTAATCCGGTTTCTTGTTCGAATTTTAATTTTGAACCTACATCCACTCCAATAGAAGATCGGGTTGGGTCGGGTCAGGTCCACCGCCATAATTTTTGATCCAATGAGTCATTTAGGTCTAGTCGGGTCCATATATAACCCAAATCCAATCCAAAAAATTCGGGTCGGATTTGGATCTAGGTTAGGTCTGGTTCAAATCAACCCATCCTGGCTTGAGAACTTATGTGCACGCCTGTGGTTGCGGCCCGCGGGCCCAAATAATTTTACAAATTCGGATCGGATCGAGTCGTAGGATTCAAAAACCAAAATTACCTAAAGTTCAAATGGGTCGAGTTGGGTCAGGTCTAAATTCAATAAAATGGAACGAGTCCAATTTTAGGACCTGACCCCCACAGGTCCTCCAAAATGGGTTGGGTCGGGTCTAAGTGGGTCGGATTGGGTCAAGTCATGGGTCAATCCGACCTATTTGCAACCTTACGACTAACAAGTCAACTTTTTCTTTAAAAGTTGGGAGGCTTATATACTGTCATGCCCCAAACCCCGAATCCCGAACCTGTCACCTGAGTCGACCATGTGACATGGCCGCATGAGCCCTAGCGCAATACCCTAGAGATCATGCAAGGCCTAAAATGAATAAATATCCATTAACTCAATGGTGAATAGATGAGTAATCCAAATAAATAAATCCATCATATTCAAACAATCCGAAGTGGGGAACAACTCCGTTCAATGAATTCGGTGACTGTCGAAGATAGTTAAGCCATCAGTGACGACCGAGGGACTCGGAAGACTTCATAGAAGAAGGGTTGATTACCTCGTTCCAATAACGAATCGGCAGTAGCTCATTGGAAACACTCAACGGAGAAGCGGGGGCTTGGATGGATCTTGTCAACAATTCATCGATGATTAAGAGTGACAAACGGAGGGAAGAGATGTAGGCTTTTTATAGGCAAACTTCTTAGGCTTGCCGGAGTTCTATATGTCCTCAAACTCCTCTTTCCTCGTCAAACTCAGAAAGAAAGAAGACTCCCATCGGGAGTCTTTTTTCCTTGACTCACGTGTTGCGCATGTTGGGCGGCCCAAGTGGCCGAACTAGACCACTCTCAGGCCAGACCAGGCCAACCCAAGCCCACCTTAATATGGGCTCTTACTTATACTTATTTTATATTAATAACATAAAATAGAATAATATGCCACATTTCTGTATATCTGTCTTGTCAATATTTAATTTATATTTGAATCTATTTACATCAAATATGAATATATTCAATTTATATTTATATTTTTCAAATTAAAAAAATATGAATACGAATATATTGATGTCTAATCCTTATCTAATTATTTTTTAAACCCAATAATAACAAAAACAATGGAACGAGCAAAATTTAGCTACGGATGATCTAAATGAAGAGCATAAAGTTTTTGAATATGCGGAATAATAGGCCTAAAGTCAATTCTTCCAAGGCTACTAGCCTATATGTAAACTAGACTATCCAGATGTCAATGTCAAATTATTGGAGCATATTTTTCTATTTTTTTATTTGATGCAGGATGTACGTAATTTTTTGAGTCGTTCTTCTACAGAAAATTTTCGAGGACTATTTAATATGTGAACTAATCCGTATAGAACTAGCATATAAACTGTTTCCTACCCATACAGCTTTCCTCAAATCCAGAAAAAACTATATGACTAATTGTAAGTAATTGAGTAACTAATCATCTATTTTAATGATAGCTAATTAGTTGTTCGTAATCAATCTTATGCAAAATATGTTGTTGACAGTGCGCTTGGACATTGTTGCAAGTGTTTTCCTTCTACATGATGCATTTATTCAACCAAATACTGTAATTTTTTATGTTTTTCTCATGGTTTACTTGTAGGTCATCTTTACAAGATTTGACTTAAATTCAGTGGATTAATAAAGCTAGTCTTATGCTTTATCCTGCCCATCTTCTGTGGAACTGGATAAGCCTTGGTTTCAAATTTTTGACCATGACAAAGCGTAAAACTATAAAGGAGGACCTTCTGTGGAACTGGATAAGCCTTGCTTTATCCTGCCAACCTTCTGGAACTTAAAAAAATATTTGGACCCTCTTAATGCCACTTAAATATTTGGACCCTCTTAATGCCACTCTAGGCCATCTCCATCTCTGATCCATGGCCTCTCATCTGCTCCTTCTCTCCTAACTCCTCCCTCCAGAATCCAAGAATATGTTGGATGTCAAGCTCATGCATACCGCTTGTTCCTAGCTTTCGCATTTGGGAGCCATTAGGCTACAGCTAAAAAGGTTCAGGGAAAATCTGGCAAGTTCAATTCATTGAAAGTTTGGCAAGATCAGTTGAAATAACCAGAACTTAAAAAATAATAAAAATGTAAGACAAAAGATATTTCGTATATTTAGATTATTTATACTTTACTTCATTTCTTTAAAAAAAAAAGAAAAATGCTTGGTGGTTTTATTTATGGTTGTTTTAATATTAATTAATTCTTTTTTAATCGATATCGATGCATAGAAACCCTTCTATTTATGTCCTGTTAGAGAATTTAATCGTGACTTGCAATTAAGCTAACCCTGTCCCCACGAAGGCTGGCACTGGTGAAGGTTGGCAATGTTGAAGCCACGTTGGTTTCGGCGTGGGCAGTGCTCCCCTACGTCTACACCTGTTTTAATTATTGTATTTGATTGAGTTTTCAATAAGTTACACACATCTTCTAATGGTGTATGATTGATGGAATTATTAGATTTACCAACTTAGATAGTTTTGGAGGTGGCCATGCCAGCAACATCATCGTCGAAGCCATTCGAGGAAGGGGCTCGAAAGGTGACAGGAGTGGGAGAAGGAGGAGGTAGTGAGCTTCTCCGAGGGAGCTGGCTTTTTTCTGTAGCAAGACAATGGGAAAGGGGCGTTGGCGAGAGCTAGCCATTTAAACATAATTTCTTAGGGTATTTCTGTTAGCCTAGATGCACAAATATAATTAAATATTTCTAATATTCAAAAATAATAAATAAGAAGAATAAACTAGCAAATAAGTAACTTGACAATATAATAATAAAATGAAGAAAGAGAGAGAAGATGGCCTGTGGATCGAAGCACGCTGATGCGCTGTCCCAGAAAAGTTTATGCCCCCCACGCACGGGTCTGCTGGCACAGATCTCCTAGAGATACGACGACCCAATACAGAACCACGTCTTCCCCGTCAGTGCGCCTCCAGGGAAGAAAGAAGAGCACGTTTACGCTTGCAGATAGCTCAAAAGAAACTTAGAAAAAGTATGAGGAGAAGAAAAATTTTCTTTATTTCTTTTCTCCCCAATGATCCCTAGAGCCTTTTTTTTTATCTAGACTCTTGGAATAGGGAGAAGAGAAAATTTTGATTGTACTTTGAAATGATCCCTAGAGCCCTTTATATAGGCTCAGGCACGTCAAAAGAAGAAGATTCCCCTCCCGCGGATTGATGACGTGTCTTCTTGTGCTCCTTTGATTCTTCGGCTTATTGCATCTTGGCCGTTCATGCTTCCTTCCTTCTTCGAGGGGCCTTTCCATGTTTGCTCCTGCGCTGGATACATGACACTTGTCATGGTTTGCTTTCATTAGAAATTCTTCCATGTTTGCTCCCTTGCTTGTGCACGGATGCTTGCCACTTGGCCGTTAACCAATTTTGGTTTTCAAATTTTAAATTATTTGATTTAATTCAACAATCCCCCACATAAATTAAATATTTAAAAAATTTAAAATCAAAATAAAATTTTAAAAAAAAATCAAAATAAAATGCTGAGTATCTTATATTATGTAATAGGTGTAGGTACCTTTCGGTTTGAACTTTCACTTAGTGACAATTGATTACCTCTGTGGAGCCAAGGTGGACTATGCCTTGAACCTTGGTCCATGGCTCAGATTTCATCAACAGCACATATAATATAGCGTGAACATGCTCGAAGCGGGTTTGCGCTTTACGGCCATGCGCAGGTATCTCTTCATGTGTGTTATTAGGGAACAGCCCACTTCCCACAGTCGCGGCCTCACGACTACACGCATATAGGTGAATCCTGAAAAAGGGTACGAGCAAGTAGGTACCCTGCCTCATGGGTCTCGGATTCATTAAGAGTAAAAACTCAACCTAACCCTTGCTTTTTATGAGCACTGTTGCCCTAGGGATGGGAAAAACAAATAGTGCTCCTCATTAGTTACCTATCTAGCTTGTTTCTACCCATTGAACCTTTTCAGGTTGGGTTACCACCGTGGTGACTTTACTTATGGGCTTAGCCCCATCCCCCTCGACAACTCTAGAACCACTGTTCTAGACAATCCTTTGGTAAGCTGATCAGCTAGATTCCTTTCGGATCTTACAAAATTTAGTGCAATCAAGTTATTCTTTAATTTGTATCTCAATGATTTATGGCGCACTTTCAAGTGCCTATTCATTTTCACATTTGCATTTTCTTGATTGCATTTATCTATAGCAGATCTGCAGTCACAATGAATAGATATAGAAGGTAATGGTGAAGTCTCAATAGGCAAATCTATCAGTAGATCTCTAAGCCACTCGGCTTCAATGCTAGTTGTATCTAGGGCAATCATTTCAGATTCCATGGTGCTCCTAGCCACTACAGTTTGTTTGGTAGACTTCCATGATACAGCTGCACCTCCTAAAAGAAAGACAAAACCAGTGGTGGATTTGGTGTCAACTGTATCACTGATCCAGTTGGCATCACTATAGCCTTCCAGAACAGCAGGATAACCACAATAGTGTAATCCTAGAAATATGGTACCCTTAAGGTACCTGAGAATTCTTTCTAGAGCAGTCCAATGATCATTATTAGGATTGTGAGTATATCTACTTAGTCGGTTCACAAAGTATGCAATATCAGGTCTGGTATAATTTGCAAGAAATCCTAAAGAACCAATGATCTGGGCATACAAGCTTTGATTGACTGGATCACCTAAGTTCTTCTTTAGATGAAGAGATGGATTATAGGGAGTAGATACAGGATGACAATCAGAGTAGTGAAACTTTTTAAGAATTTTCTCCACAAAGTGGCTTTGGGACAAAGTTATTCCATTTTCATTCCTTATGATTTTAGTATTAAGGATTAGGTCTGCTTGTCCTAAATCTTTCATGTCAAATTTTAGAGATAAAAATTGTTTTACTTCATTAATAATTTTTAAGTCTGATCTAAAAATTAGGATATCATCTACATATAAACATAAAATTATAATTTTGTTATTCTTCTTTTTATAATATACACATTCATCTGTGTTATTAATTTTAAATCCATTAGTTAGAATTATTTCATCAAATTTAAGGTGCCATTGTTTGGGGGCTTGTTTTAGACCATAAAGAGATCTAATCAACCTACATACCTTTTTCTCTTGACCTGGGACAATGAAACCTTCGGGTTGGTTCATGTAGATCTCTTCATCTAGGTCCCCATTCAAGAAAGCAGTTTTAACATCCATTTGATGTATAACCAGCTTATGAATGGAAGCCAAGGCAACAAGAATCCTAATAGTAGTGATTCTAGCTACAGGGGCATAAACATCAAAGAAGTCAATCCCAGATTTTTGAGTAAAATCTTTGGCTACTAACCTAGCCTTATATTTGTCTACAGTTCCATCTGGCCTAAGTTTCTTCTTAAAGATCCATTTATACCCTATGGGTTTACTTCCTGGGGGTAGGTCTGCCAATTTCCAAGTATGGTTTTGGATTATAGATTGCATTTCATTATCTATTGCTTCTTTCCAGAAGGGGGCATCTAGAGATTTCAAGGCATCCTCTAAAGAAGTAGGAGAGTCTTCTATTAGGAATGTGTAGTAGTCTTCTCCAAAGTTCTTTTCAACTCTAGTTCTTTTACTTCTTCTAGGTTCAGTTTCTTCTTCTTCTTCTCTAAATCTGGTTCTGCTAGAACTAGTCCCTAAGTTATTATTGGTATTTATTTGATCATTTATCCTTGTTTTAAAAGGAAATATACTTTCAAAGTAGATTGCATCTCTTGCTTCCATTATAGTGTTGTTATTAATTTCATTTATTTGAGAGTTAAACACTAAAAATCTATTAGCATTACTCTCAATTGCATATCCTATAAATATTGCATCTATTGTTTTGGGTCCAATTTTCTTTCTTTTATTTTCTGGAATTTTTACTTTAGCTAAGCACCCCCACACTTTTAAATATTTTAAGTTAGGTTTTCTATGTTTCCAGATTTCATATGGAGTTTTATCATTATGTTTGAATGGAATTCTATTCAAGATATAAGATGCAGTTACTAGTGCTTCCCCCCAAAGATTTTCTGGTGCACCTGAACTAATTAACATAGAGTTAACCATATCCATTAAGGTTCTATTCTTTCTCTCAGCTACTCCATTAGATTGGGGTGAATAAGGAGCTGTCACTTCATGAATTATCCCATGTTCTTCACAGAACTGGGTCAGCTCAAAAGAGGTATATTCACCTCCTCTATCAGACCTTAAGATTTTAATCTTTTTATCTAGTTGGTTTTCAGCCTCTGCTTTATAGACTTTGAATTTATTTAAGACCTCATTTTTAACTTTGATAAGATAGAGGTGACAGTATCTAGAAAGGTCATCTATGAAAGTTACAAAATATTTGTTTCCACCCCTTGAGGTTCTCCCTGAGTCACATACATCACTATGTATGAGTTCAAGGAGATCAGAATCTCTACTTACAGAGTGAAAGGGTTTTTTAGGTAATTTGGCCTCTACACATATCTCACATTTATCATTATTCTTAATTTCTGATTTTGGGATTAAATTCAAGTGCATTAATCTTTTAATTGAACTATAGTTTACATGTCCCAGCCTACTATGCCAGACAACAGGAGAGTCAATATGAAGAACAATAGAATTTTCATTCATAGATGGAATAATTACATTGAGTTTAAACAATCCATCACAAAGAAAACCTTTTCCGATGAAAGAGACACCATGGGTTACAACAACTTTATTTGATTCAAAAACAATTCGGTATCCTTGCTGGACAAGCAAGGATCCACTAACTAGATTTCTACGGATGTCTGGAACGTGGTGCACGCCTTGCAGAGTAAGGATCTTCCCAGAGGTAAGTGTCAGATCCACTCGTCCCGCTCCAAGCACGCGCGCCACAGCATTATTACCCATGGTCACAGTTTCTCTACATGAGATCTGATAAGATGAAAACCAGGAGCGATCAGAACAAACATGTATACTAGCTCCGGTATCAATCCACCAGTCAAGTGCTAATTGTGTCATGTTAACTTCAGGTATGAAGGAAACAGACCTGATAGCAGTCTCAAAGGAGTTAGCCCCACAGGTCACCATGTTGGCCTGGGCACCAGAAGTGGTAGGACCCTTACTTCTAGGTTGACGAGGAGTAGTGATCTTGTAGAAGCATTGGTTGGCCATATGGTTGGTCCGACCACAGACAAAACAGCAACGAACAGATTCTCCTTCTTTCTCTTTCTTCTGGTTCTGAGAGAAGTTGGGTTTTCTGTTGTTGGGCTGAAAGGAGTTCCTATGGTTGAATGATTTCTTCTTGAAGGACTTGTTGTGGTTGGGACGGAAAAAACGATTCTGATTTTTAGATTTGGGCTTGGATTCAACATTGTTGACTTTGGGCAAAGGATTGGAGGAGTGAGATTTTTCTCTAAGGCGATGTTGTTCTTCAATCCTAATAGAATTTAGGACTTGGGTTAGAGACAGATCACCTTGGGTGTGGCTCAAAGTCTTGGCAAAGTCTGACCAAGTAGAGGGAAGTTTGTCTATAATACAGGCAACTTGGAAGACTCATCTAAGTGGGTTCCATTTGCCTGGAGTTGAAGAATCAATGTTTCATATTCATGGATTTGATCATTCATAGATTTGGAATCAACAAATTTAAACTTGCTAAAGTCAGAAGCTTTGAATCTCTTTACCCCGGCATCATCAAGTCCATATTTATTTTCTAAGGTATCCCAGAGATCTTTGGCACTCTTAGCTATATAATAAATATCATAAAGCCTATCAGAAAGGGCTCCTAGAATTCTATGAAGACAGTGGTAGTTGATTTCTTCTGGAGTCCTAGTGGAGGATGCATCATCAGAAGGAGCAAGGTTTGGGTTGTTGCGAGTAGAAGGTCGTGAAGCAGATGGGTTAGACCCACCAATGGCGAAGATCAAGCCTAAGGTGGTGAGCCAGAACCGCATTTGATTCTGCCACCTTCTAAAGTTTTGACCATCAAAATTTTCAGGTTTAGCACTAAGATTTTCAGATGCGTGGGAAGCCATTAGTTTGTAGCTTAACACAATTTTGACACCTGTGGAAATGAGAAGGTTTATGTCAAATTATTGCACTGATATTTAAATTGAACTTTAGATGTCTAATTAAAAAATCCAAAGAATAACAGCCAGATCAGCTCCAGATCGGTGGTGGAGCACTTGGCTCACTTAAGTACCAGCCTTTCTTAGGCACGTATGCCTTTTTGACAAGCTTTTCTTAGACACCATTATTCAATAGATAATTTCACTAGATATCATTCAATTTTATCCTAAGTGCAATATTAAGCTAGCTCCTATGAATTAACTAATTTCCGAATTTTCGTTTGAATGGAATCTGGAAATTACTCCGTAAGGAGTCCAAATGGAGGTATTAATAAACCTCTTGGAGGTTAAGCAATCTAATATTTTGCTTGAAAAATTAAGTATTAAAGTAAAGCTAGCATAAATGTGTAACAGCTAAAATAGAACAATTTATAATTATGCAGCAAAATATTTAATAAATATTGCAATCTAAAATCTAGTGCTAACCGTACATAAACTTTCCTGGATTGTTAGCCTAGATGCACAAATATAATTAAATATTTCTAATATTCAAAAACAATAAATAAGAAGAATAAACTAGCAAATAACTAACTTGACAATATAATAATAAAATGAAGAAAGAGAGAGAAGATGGCCTGTGGATCGAAGCACGCTGATGCGCTGTCCCAGGAAAGTTTATGCCCCCCACGCACGGGTCTGCTGGCACAGATCTCCTAGAGATACGACGACCCAATACAGAACCACGTCTTCCCCATCAGTGCACCTCCAGGGAAGAAAGAAGAGCATGTTCACGCTTGCAGATAGCTCAAAAGAAACTTAGAAAAATTATGAGGAGAAGAAAAATTTTCTTTATTTCTTTTCTCCCCAATGATCCCTAGAGCCTTTTTTTTTATCTAGACTCTTGGAATAGGGAGAAGAGGAAATTTTGATTGTACTTTGAAATGATCCCTAGAGCCCTTTATATAGGCTCAGGCACGTCAAAAGAAGAAGATTCCCCTCCCGCGGATTGATGACGTGTCTTCTTGTGCTCCTTTGATTCTTCGGCTTATTGCATCTTGGCCGTTCATGCTTCCTTCTTCTTCGAGGGGCCTTTCCATGTTTGCTCCTGCGCTGGATACATGACACTTGTCATGGTTTGCTTTCATTAGAAATTCTTCCATGTTTGCTCCTTTGCTTGTGCACGGATGCTTGCCACTTGGCCGTTAACCAATTTTGGTTTTCAAATTTTAAATTATTTGATTTAATTCAACAATTTCAACCCAAAGGTTTCTGTATAAAAGTATATGCAATTTCTTACCTTGATTTGCAAATATCAAGCTAGAATAATGGGTCTTTCATATATTGAAATCTCTCTTGGAAAGAGTTATCCATCTTTCTTTTCCTTCCCTTCTATTACAATTTACAATATTTTGTTTAAAAAGAATTCAAGTCATTTTCTCCCCCATTACTCAACTATAGGAGTTTATGTGTGTGTGGGGGGGGGGGGGGGGGGGGGGGGGGTGGGGTGGCGCGGGCTACAGGCTACAATTGAAGATTTTTCTTGTCTATAATTAGGCATGCAAAACCATGATAAAGAAGTGATACGACATAGATTCGACGCCTACTAAAATTGTGCTTGCCAGCTTCGTCCGACCAATAGCTAGTTGAGATATGGCATGCAAATCAACAGTCGAGGAAGTGAACCTCCAGGCAAATAGCATGGACAATTACAGCTCGACGTGATCTCGGCACATCAGATAAGGAAGGGTGTAACTGCTCAAGGTGGCAGATAAGGAAGGATTATAATTGCTTATCCAAACATCACACAACTAGATCGCAACGAACTCTGACCCTCCTTTCTATATAAACCCAGCCAGGAGACCCCAAGAAGAGATCTTCACCTCGCTCTTAACTCGTTTATTCTCAAATCTCTTTCTTTCCATCGAAACTGCCTCACTCAAGCATAGGATGGTTCCCCATTGGACACATTTGGGCAACCTCTTATTGCTTCTTTTTTTTGTACGCCGGTTCTCATATTGCACAATCTAGCTCCAACCAAGCCAACCAATCCTGATTTACCAGATTGTCTAACTCTATCATGCTAGATTTTGAGTGGCAATAGATTGACACTAGAAGAAGAGTCATAAGATTTATTGGAGGTCTAAGAATATGAAGTCAAGAGGAACAACCACCAATCAAACTTAACTGAAGTCCAATAAAACTCAACATAGCCCCAAAGATCCTAGAACCCTTAGCCGGCCTCTAGGACCATCACTACTGAGTAGTTCAACCTACTCGTGCAATAGGTGTAGGCTCTAACAACCAAGGTGCAGAACCTGTAATAGCTGAACACCGACCCACTAGTAGGTCAAGATGTCCCCAGCGCAAAATACCAACCATCGCTTTGAGCTAGATCTAGGTGCAAAATACCACCTAGTAGGCCAAGATGTCCCAGTGCAAAATACCAACCATCGCTTTGAGAAGTCCATGCAACATCGAGGAGGTAGCCACCCTGATGCTGATTTTGAGATGCGCTCTACTTGAATGGCTCCTTTTGCCCCAACTGGAGAGGCTCTCCATGAGGGATGCCAACCTCGATCATAGGATTGAGGCGCTGAACAACAAGATCAAAGCCTTGAGGGAAGAAACATCGAAGCTAAGGCTGATCTGAAGATGATGATCGAACCATCTTTCTTCAAGTAGATTATGGAGGAACCATTGTCGAGAAGGTTTAGGATGCCTCAGTTTGAGGTTTACGATGGGACCTCAGATGCGATAGTTTACCTTGAGAGCTTTAAGGCTCTCATGTTGCTACAAGGGGTGACTAATGCAGTCATGTGTCGAGCTTTCCCAACACATTGATGAGAGATGCCCATCTTTGGTACTCTAGCCTCCAACCTAGCTCAATCCACTCCTTTGATCAGCTTAGTCGATTGTCGATTTTAACAACAGTCAGAGGTAGAAGAAGATTTTAACAAGCTTGTTGACCATGAAGAAGAGAGAAGATGAACCCTCACCATGAAGCTATATTAAGCACTTCAACATCGAGTCATTAGAGGTTTGCGATGTGGATTAGACAGTTATGGTGGCTATGGCAAAAAATAGGATGAAGTCCGCATTTCTACTTTTTGCTATAAAAAAGCAACCCCCAAGGATTTGGCCGAGCTACTGCCCTGAGCGAACAAGTATATAAATGAAAAAGAGACCATGGCAGCTTGGAGGGAGGTGGCTGGGGAAGGGTGGCAAAAGGAAGAGCTGAGAAGAAAAAGAAGCATTGAGGAGAAAGTCAAGATGCAAAGAAAGGGGTGCCAAACATTCGAAAGGTAAACTCCTCTTAACATGTTGAGGACACAAATTCTTATGGAGATTGAGAATTGAGAATACCTACAAGGACCCAAAAGGATGAAAGCTCTTGCTCATAGCAAAAATCAAAATAAGTACTCCTACTTCCACAAGGACCACGGGCATGATACTAAGAAATGCTTACAATTGAAAGATGAGATCGAGACCTTTATCTGACCAAGGCCCCTTGGTAGGCATGTAGATGAGCGATGGAGAGGAGAAGATGCGGGTCATAACAGATGTTCCCCCAAAAGGCGAGATGACAACCAACCTACCGTGAAGGTCTTGAGGATCTAATTCATCAGCTTGAAGAGCTTACATTCGAGCAACCTGAGCTGGAGAGGTGGTGCAAAAGGCCTTGGGTAGAAGTGACGATATCATTCCTAGATGATGACCTGGAGGGGGTTCAAACCCTACATGATAATATGGTGGTCATCTCTCTCACCATTGCCAACTATGAGGTGCGGCAAATACTAACGGATAATGGAAGCTTAGTCGACAGCCTCTTCTATGATGCCTTTTAGAGGATGAAAACTTTAATAGATTGGCTGAGGAGATTGGGTTCCCCATTGATCTGATTCTCAGGAAATCTGATACTTGTTGAGGGCATCATTACTCTTTCAGTTACGACCAGCTAAGAACCTTGGCGAGCAACAATTTTTTGCTGACTTTCTGGTCATCAAGGTCCCATCCTCTTCGCAATGAGGGCCGTGGTACCAACTTACCACCTCATGATGAGGTTTCCTGCTAAAAACAAAGTCGAAGAGGTCAGAGTGACCAAGCGATGGCTAGGCAGTGCTATGTGGCAGCTATTAGAGGAAGAACTAGGTCCATCGAGATGTTGCCCTTTGAGGGCCTAGACATTCGTGATGAACAAAGAGCAGTGTGGAGAACCGGCTATGGAGCTAATCTCCATTCCATTTTATGGTGAAGGAGATGACCAAGTTGTACAATTCGGCTCATTACTAGATGAGGAAATAAGGAAGTAGCTCATCTACTTTCTCTATGCAAACATTGATGTGTTCATCTGGTCAGCCGCTGATATGCCAAGTATAGATTATCCTATTATGGAGTGGCTTGTTAGCTACTTCTTATTCAAACATTTATTCGAATAAGAATAAAATATTTGAATAAGAATAAAAAAATATTCGCCCTATAATGGTATTTTCATAATTTTTTGTAAGTTTATGAGACACCTCTTTGATGAATCATTAATAACTTTCTCATCCAACCTCCAATTTGGATGAGTTAGATATTGGTAAAATAACTCAGATGATCAATATGAAAGTACTTTTAAAATGAAGATTTTAATTATGTTGATGCAATTTGAGAATTAGTTCAAATACAAACTTTTAAATTTTGGCGACCTTTCTTCATTTGGGTTGCTATGGTGAGATCTTATAACAAGAACCAAAGTCTCTAATTTGGCTGACTGGCAAATATGGGGAACCTTAACTACATCATAGATGAGACAAGTGAGGGCCGCGGTCGGATCGATGAAGAAGGAGGTCATTAAGATTATAAAATGATAAAACTACCCTCCTCATTCCCATACAACAGCCCTATGACCATCGCCGCCTCCGCCTCCATCATTGTCATGGCTGGTGTGATGGCACCAATGGAATGTTGATGCCTCTTGGCAATTGTGTTGATCATGGTAGCGGTTTCGGCATGGGCAGTGCACCCAATGCTTACGATTGTTTTAATGAATTTGATTGAGTTTTCAATAAGTTGCATATATCTTCTAGTGATTTCTGATTTTTGGAATCATCAAATTAACCACCCAAATTAGTTTGCAGGAGGATTAGGTAGAGGTGGCATCATCGGAGTCATCGAAGAAGCCCACACAAAAATGTAGCATGAGTTGGAGAAGGAGAATGTAAGCTTCTCCAAGGAAGCAAACATTTTTCTATGAGACAATGGGAAGGGCATTGAGGGGAACAGCCATTAAAACATACAAAGGGAATTTTTAACTCAATGTTTTTTCTGCATAAATATATACAATTTTTTATCTTGACTTGCAAATATCAGTGAGGAAGGTCTTCACAAATAATAATACATAATATTGGGCCTAATATGCAAAAAACTAACTTATTTTCCTCCAATTTGTTTTAGGAGGTCTGGTCATAAAATATTGAACAGCTATTTTTTAAACTAAAAATTTGTTGCACAGAAGAAATGCACACTTCTATTTGTGGATAAACTTGACTTCTTAAAACAAGTTCTACAGTAAGTAGTAAGTTATTGGCTCTTTTCAAAAGGTTTTTTGTTCAAATGGATTTGAAAATCCAAGGACTCGGAAAAATCCTTTGCCAGAACTCTAGGACTTTCATATATTAAAATATCTCTCAAGAAGGATCATCCATCTTTCTCTTCCTTCCCTTATGTTAAAATATCTCTCCATTTCCTTTTATTTTATCAAATTTATCCAAAATTTTCACCGACTTAATACTGAGTATTCCCTGCTCTCTATTTTCAACAAAAATTAAAAATAAAAAGCAAGGACATGTACTTGATTAGAATTAAGGCTACAAATGGGTCGGGTTGACCCGTGACCCTATCCGACCGACCAGATTTGCTTAGATCCGATCCGATCTGTTTTGGACAATCCGTAAGGCCGAGTCAGGTTCTAAAATTGGATTCGTTTCATTTTTCGGGTCGATATGGATTTACTGAATTTAGACCCAACTTGACCCGGCCTGTTTGAATTTTGGGCAATTTTAGGTTTCCAACCCTAGGGGTTAGCATGAAGTTGATTGACCATATGTGTTCAAATTTCAACTACCCAAGTGTGAATTAGTTAAATGGGTTGGTTAAGACTGTTTGATGCTATATATTCTTTTGTGGTGAGCTTTCAGGTCTACTTCAGCAACAAGAAACTAGTACTCGATATGTCTTGGTGGTACCAACGCACTACAAGTACTAGTGTTACTGGTATTGTACCATCACTCGAAACTCTTAATATGAGGTGTCTGGTCGTCAGATAGATAAAGGTATAGAATAAAAATTAACAAGAGGATAAGACACGAGAAAGGTCTACAAGAATAGAAATATCTAATTCCATTATATTAGAAAACTTTTGGATCTGACTACAGAACCAAACATATAAATTTGTGAAATCATAATTTGTTGTCTCAAAATTTAAAAACATATGACAACCCACCTATCTTTGTTTGTCTACAAAAGATGCTAACTAGCATAAGTTTTATTAATTAACCTGCTAGCTTTGAACATAATCAGCAAATCAGCAATTGAAGTATAAAAGTTTCTTAAAAACTTTTCTTAGTATCTCCAAAATAGGAAAAGAGCTTTCTAATGCTAACAATCATGAAATTCCACATCTATTTGGATTTCTATATAGTACTTGTTGTTCTTGTTGTTGCTGACTCTCATAGAAATTAATATGAGTTGAAACATTTCGTTATGTTCTTGCTGTTACTATTTCAATATTTTGCAACACTATAAAAGAGGCGAACAAGAGCTTAGTATGTTAACATAAATCTCAGTATTAAAGTTTTGGGACATAATATTCTAACCATTGTATCTTCTGGTTCTAGGAGGAGACTGAATGTACCTTTTGAGAGAAAAAGTAACTTGAGAAAAAAGAGAGGTGAAACAAGAGATGAAGAGAGGAAGACCTGACCCGGACTCAAATTTTTTTGGTTGGGACCGGATTATATATGGACCTAACTCGACCTGAATAATTTGTTGGGTCAAAAATTTCAGCAATAGACCCGACCCGACTCGACCCAATCTTCTATTGGGCTGAGTCTGGGTCTAACATTAGAATCCAAACAAGAAATCGAGTTGGATGGGAGTCATTCATGACTCGGTCCGATCCAACCTATTTGCGCACTTAATTGCAATGTATCTAATTGCTATGCTTGCCATCTCAGTACCCTTACTCCAGTCAAAGACCTGTTTGACTGTGTAAGTTGACCGGGCGTGGCTTTCTGGTACGTGTTTTGAAAGTGACGCTTTAGAAAGTGCCCTTTCTTAAAAGTGCACCCTTTTTTTTTTCTTGGATTTGCTACAAAAATAGTGGTTGGAAAAGTGACTTTCATGGCTTGTATGGTGTGGAAAGTCACTTCCTAGTAGTATGGTTGTTTGGTTGGTGTGAATGTGGGAGATATAGCCACCCATGAAATAGATGGTGAGACTACCGTGCTTTTGTTGAATTAGTTTGTCTTATCTCTTTTTAATAATATGAATATAATCAATATATTATAGAGCATGAATTAATTGATGACGATATTATTATCATATTATCACCTTCTTTAATATTTTAGTAATAGTATTTGTTTTAATATTCTGTTTCTAATAATAAAATAAAGAACTAAAACAATTTTGCTCATCAAACTAATTAGCAAGGGAAAAATACAACCAAACCCCTTCAACTTTAGTCGAGAAATACATTTATCCCAAAAATTTAAAATTTTTGAAATTATTTTTTTATGTCAATATGGATTAGTCATCTATTTAACCCTTGATACCGTTAATGAATTGGCTCAAAAGACTAAACCATATTTATTCCTCCAGATCCACTAACTATTTTAGAGTTAATCAAAAGGCTCCTAATTCATCTCCTCTCTTAAACCTTAGCCATTCTCCATCCATGGTGGCCTTTCTCCTCTTCCTCTCCCTCTTCCTCTCCTCCTCATCCTCTTCCTCCTCTTATTCTTTGTCATAGAGGAATCACCACCCTCCCTCCTTGATGCTCAGAGCCCTAAGTCCTTGGCCTCGAGACCCTTGTTGAATCCCTCTCCAAGGCCATCTTTTCCTTGAAGTTCTCCCTCTTTTTCTACTCTGCCCCATGATCTAACCATCCTCATCAACCCACTCCGAAATAACACAAACATCGAATGAAAATTTTAAAATCAATTTTGTGTTGCTCATGCTCTCTTCCATCTCATCCTTCTTGCACTACTTTGCAATTAAGAGGCCTGCTTATTTGATTGAAAATTGTGTCATATATTTGGCCTCCGTTATAGAACAATCGGTTTTCCAAGATTTATTGAAGAATCATGCCAGCATGACCATACAACCAGTATTTAGTAATGTCATGTGAGCTAATAATTTCATTAGGGCTGCAAACCTAGTTTTCTTCCTAATATGAGCGCCTGACAATTACAAAAAGAATGTCTTTCTAGCTAGTTCTAACATAAAATCCCAATCACTGAAAGGTAAAACCAGGTTATGAGCTCATTTACATATCCGACAATCCAATCTCAAATGATCATTGCCATCCTTTCCTTGCACCTCCAAGTTCCTAAAACTTGCAAGATGAAAAATTACTGAAAATGGACCAAGAACATTATGAATCGCATAAAAGCATCTATGTATGTTAATCGAATAAAAGCATGTACATATAAGACTCGGGCGCTCGATCCTTTTCAACCCCACTATAAGCTGAAAAGGCGTGGTGCCAATGGGCTGGTCAGGCTGGGCTGAGTCGAAGCCCAAATTGGACCCAAGGTTAGTATCTAAGGCTATGGTCGGGCTGAATCAGAGTGCATTGTCGGGCCTAGCTGTGTTCCATTATATGGTGACATCAAATTAAAGCCTTCTTTCCCAATAATTTCCCAAAGTGCAGGGCGACAACCATATCTATTATATGGTGCACGATCGAACCCTAAGACATCAGAGGATTACACAGTAAACTGATAGAAAGTGAAAATCTCTTCACTGATTAAATAAAGAACAAATCACTGTACAATGTATGATTTACATACTGGTCGGACATAATCACAAAGATTAGAAATTAAACAAAAGATGGTCCTGTCAACTGGAACTGGCCGTGGGCATCTGGTATCTGCAAATGGGGCAGAGGTGGCTCTTCTCCAGCCACTGGATGATGCACTGGCTGTGGAAGGCGTGCGAGCACGGCGTCTTGCTCACTGCCGCCGGGGCATCGAATTCCTCCAAGCATATCATGCACCGCTCCTCCCGAGCGCCGTCTCCTCGACCATACGCGAAACGCTGCAGCCCCTCAATAAAAGACCCGCTCGCCGGCACACCGCCAAATCCACCATGGCCGGCGTCGTCATCCTCGTAGACGTAATAATCGAACACAGCGTCAGCCATCTCCTCCTCTTCCTCCGGAGGATTGTCCATCATCCATTCAAGCATGAGGTCGAAGTCTTCGTCCGACCCACGTTGTCCGAGTAGCAGGCCGACGTGGACGAGCAGCTCCAGCGCCGATCCGTCGTCCATCATCTGCGCCGCGGCCAGGGAGGAGAAGCGGAGTATCCGGTCGTTGCAGAACCGCCGGACCGTCCCGTGGACACCGTGGAGGTTGGCTACCACGGAGGAGACGATCGATGGGAGAGCTGTCGGTAACGGGATCTGGACCAGATGGAATCGATGGAAAGTCGCCGGCGCGATGGAGAGATCGTCGGCCGGAATGCGGAAGCTGGTGAAGCGAATCCCGACGACAACTTGGGGTTGGACTTGCGGAGCGAGCACTCTACGGGCTTCCATGTGGACGATTGCGTTGCCCAGATTGTAGCTCTCAGACATTGCCATGGCTCTCTCTTCTTGATCTCTCTTCTTGATCCCTCTCTTCTCTCTTTCTTGATTTCTTTTCTCCGTCGAGAAAGAGAAGCACGAACGGCCAGGAAATACAAACAGGGGCCTTCATTAAACCAACGGTCCAATTTGGACCCGCGTAGGGGCAGGTCTCAATTCGAATCGGAGTAGGGTTAGGATACGGCGAACGGTTTTGGTGGGTCGCAATCGGACCCAGGATAGGGTCGGTAGAGCAAGAAAACCTGGCAGGCCAACGGTCTAGTTTGGAGCAAATTGGGCGGTCGGAAGTTTTCCTTGAATTAATTTTCAATTATAAGGGAACAAACACGGTTATTTGTACATGTGCCCCGAATAATATAACACGAACCTTTAGGTTATTCTATTTGTATGGTCATTTTCAATTAATTTTTGTTGAATTTTTGAAATTTTTATACGAGACTTTGCATGCGTGTGCATGTTTTGTTAGTTATGCTGTGTAGATTCATCTTCAGTTATTTTGGTTTTTAGGTTGTGCAATTTCATTTTGGTTATTGTTTATATTTTTTTGTCCTATCAAAAATTTGTGATATTTTTTTGTTATTAATGTCCGATTTTTAATTTTGGCATGTACAAGTTAGCTTTTTTATATGTTTATAAGAAGGATGGATCATGAACTTTTGATATGAGTACATCCAACAAAACCAGAAAATGAAATATCATGAAGTGCAGTCGTGCATAAGAACTCTCTAGAATGCTCCGCTACATAAGAGGTGACCCATCCATCGCCCCATTTGCCTATTGGTAGATGTGCTTGGCTACAAAGGCTATGCTAATGATCAAGATAATGAGAAGCAAGAATAGTTTTATAATACTTTCTATTAAATCATATTTTGATAGTATGATGGATGCATATATATATATATATGAATATAACTTACACTTACATAATCAGACTAATGGATATGGTTGTTAGAAGTATGCCTTAGAAGCTAACGTGGCTGACGCATATTTGTAATCTGGGGCATAAATTTGTAATTTGGTACTTATTAATAAATAAGATTGGGCAATTTATTTTTTCATTCATGTTTGTATGTGTCCATGAATCGTCCAAAAAATTAATAGATGATGACACATATTCTTAAGAAGTTGAGAATTTGAGACATATGTCATTAGGGATTAATTTCTAAATGCTCCTGATCGATGGATCCATCACGAGGGACGGTGATCGATCCGCTGAGATTAGTGCACAGATCACTTAGTCAGATGGACGAGTCTCGAGTCCACGGTGTAGAGACACTGGAGTGATTATGCGAGTACTTGTTAGAGAACAAGGTACTGAGCGTGACCAAAGATAGTAGTCACATGGATGTCTATCCACTCGTCAGTGACTACTTATGCTGCAGTTGTATGACCGGTCCTTTGACCTGCGATGCCTCAGCTATTCATTATGAGGTTGCTATAGTTTGACGAGCATGTGAACTTAGTCCCTAGCCATTCGGGTCCTTGTAGTGCGGATTGGCTACAGTAGGTTCATTTTGGAATAGAGTTGCATCTAGATGGGACCTATCGATCTTGATAGATTAGGAGTGATCCTATGTGATTTATGAGACTAAGTTCGATAAATTTCTGATCAGGTATTTTAGAAAAAGAGTTTTCCATATCTCGAACTGGAAGTTGTATAAATCTGACATATGACAGACGATAGGGTTTGACGAGATATCAATAACCTTCGTCACGTCGGGATCCATGATAGAGGGACAGTATCATACGCTAACTGCACCTAGAGGTTCAGACATTCCATTCTGCTGGGTTGCCACCACATACTTTTAGGTGTCACTAGTGGATTGTGAGACTCGAAAGCATTCACTTGGTGATCAGTGAACCCTGAGAGTAGAACTGAAATCGTTTCAGTCTACTGAAAGGAGTTTCAGTGATATTGAGATGGAGATCTCAATATGTCTCACTATCAGTCAGAATAGAACCTACGGGGTCACACACATAGAGGATTTAATTAGTCAGACTATTATAATTATGATTTGGAATCACAATAGAAATCAATCATCAATATGCTTGGTAATTGAATTAACCCACTAAGTGTTAGTGAGTTAATGGAAGAAGAATTAAGTGGAATAGATTGCAATTGGATTGCAATTGGGATGATTTAATGAGCCAAATCAAAGTGGGTTCGACCCAAATTGATTTGGGTTCATGATTGGGTCAATTTGATTAAACCAAGGATTGTGTGGATTTTAAAGGCCACATGTCGTCGTAGGATGAATATGACTTAAGTCATGTTCACATATGCGGACTTTAAAGTCCACATGGCGTCGTAGGATGCATGCTCCAAAATCAATTAATTTTTCTAATGAGATTAGAAATCCTAATGATTAGGAAATTAATCAATTGATTAAGTGGACACATGTCATGCATCTGTGAGCACAAGGATTGGACACTTGGCATTAATCCAAAGGTGGGTTATAGTCCCATACTCCTAATAAGATTAGGAGAAGCCTTAAACCCAATCTATAAAAGGGTAGCAAGGGAGACATTATGAATTAATTCTCTTCTCTTCCTCTCCACGCCTCCCTTTCTCTTTTCTTCTCCCTTCCCATGGCAGCAAGAGGCTTCCCCTCTTCTTTCCACGGCAGCAAGGGAGAACAAGTTCATCTTCTTTCAAGTGTTGGAAAGAAAGAAAGAAGAAGAACCTAGGAAGAGATCAATTCGCCCAAGGAAAGAAGGAGTTCTTTCCTCCACGCCCAAGCCCATTCTTCCTCTTTCTCCATGGCAGCAAGGGGGTCCTCTGCATTCTCTTCTTCCACGGCATCCAGGCAAGGAAGATCCAAGCGCAAAGATTCCTCCTTCCTCTTCCTCCGTTGCGAGTAAGATCAAAGAAGAAAGGGTTCTTCTTCAAGGAGGTATGTTGCCGATTTCTTCCAATCTATTTGATAGTCATGAGAGATCTTTGAAAGGAGATAGTACTCCGGTAAGACCCTATCTCAGATGATTAGATCCTCGTGGGGATACCTGTAGAGGCCGGACACATGTGCGCCTTAACCAGAAACCTAGAAAGATCATCAGGCTGCGGTGTTCTACACCTGCAGAATTTTTGAAGATGAGATCTTCAAATTAATAACTTTTATTTTTGTTTCAGTTCTATGAATCTTAATTAATCCTCCTCAGATCCTAATCTTCCCTCCCTAATGAGTTTAAAGATCTTCTGGATTTGGATGCAGAAAAATTTTTGAATTCTACAATCCGAGGCGCGTTCATACGATGAACGACGTCCCGTTCGAATTCCGCTGCAAACGTCGCATCGAACGGGGCGTAACTCAGCAATGGTGCCCTGGACTAATCATGTTATATTGATTGCTCCGTTATGGGCGGAAAATGTGACTGTGGTTAGTCTAAAGCTGAAAAAAAAATTGATGTGTCGATGTGAACATGATTGAATGAACAAGGACTTTGGACTAATCTCGTTATCATCGGTTGCCCTGTCACAAGCTCAAAATGTGACACTATCAAAGGCCGGGTCATAGGATAGAAATGTGATACCATCGAAGGCTCCGTTCCAGGCTAAAAGTGTGATATCATCGGTTACCCGTTATAAGTTAGAAATGTGACACCTATTGATGGCCCTATCACGAGCAAAAAATGTGATCGGGATTTGGCCCAAAGTCAAAAAGATAATTGATCCAAATCAAGTTAAAAAGAAATGGAATAAAAAGCATTAAAAATACCATTGAAGAATTAGGAGATATCGTATGATATATCAACTCTTGAGTGGTTGGGTTCCTATTGATATTTGATGTACATATATATACTATTTATTCGAGTATTATTGATAGTCGGTTTGTGATTTCGTGATATGTGTGACAATTTTTGGCTATTTTCAAATTTATATTATTATATTAGTATGGATGTGTAGAGATTCTTACTGGGCTGTAAAGCTCACACTACCTCCTTTTTTTTTTCTTTTCAGAGTTACAGGTCTCTTGGTACTTGGCTACAGTTGGGATCACGAGTGAAAGGATGAGTAGATTGACCATCACCGATACTAGTTGGATGATTAAATTTTGTAATTGTATCGGTTTTGTTAATTATTATGAATTTTGATGATTATTATTCAATGATATTGAGGTTGAAATATGTTTTTAGGCCTCGTATATTTTCTAAGGCTTTGTCCTAGGAAGTATGCGGCCGTGTCACGTAGCTGACACGACAACAAAATTGGGTTTTCCTGACTCTTAGAGGTCGATGCAAGAAAGAAGCGTCGGCAATTTAGTTACCACGCCAAAATTTGCCAATGCTTCTTAGTAGTGTTAGAAAAAATCTGAATTAGACCACGCTTATGACTATAAGCGTCGTTGGAGGCCAAAACTGGGCTAGCTAACATGGGCAATGCTCCATCACCGTCCGCCGACCACGGTTCGTCACCGCGACCTGATACAATTCTCCCCCTCCTCTTACTCTCTCAATCTCTTTTCACCCATTACATCCATCTATAATCTTCGTTCTTCGATTGTTTCTTTATCTGCTTGGGGGAAAATTTTAGGGCTTTTACCAAGTAGGAGCTGGAGGATCTTAGATCCCTCTTCGTGTCCCTGGCCGCCCAATCCTAGAGCCATGGCAAGTTCGTCAGCCAATTCGTCTTCAAGGCCCTTCAAGGTCCTGAATCGTTCTTTTCTTTTTGGTATTTCATGACCGTATTATCTCCCCTTTGTGCTAAAAAATCTTTTCCTATTCTTTGTAAGAAAGTGGGATGTAATTAACCTACAGGTAATTGTGGATGTAGTGGTTGTAATTAACCAACAAAACCGTCCAGCAGAAAATGTGTATACATTTCAGATTTTTTTTTTAAATTTTTTTTAAAAATAATTATAACGACGCTTTAAAAAGTTGTTATAAAAAATATCAGTTATAAAAGCATCGCTAAAAAGCTTCGCTAAAAACCGACCCTTTAGCGACGCTTTTTAAGTGCGTCGGCAATTTTTTTTCCACTCTTACATGGCCGATGCTTTTGCAACGCTTTAGAAAGTGTCGGCAGAAAAATTACCGATGCTCATAAGCATCGGTATAGGCTTTAAAAAGTGCCGGAAAAATCCATTTTTGTTGTAGTGTGATCCAGATTTTGGGTTCGAGGCATGATAGAAATACAAATGGTTTACTAGCTAGAAGCTACAAAGATATGGGAGAAACACAATGAATGGAAAGGTTTTCATGTTCTATCAAGAAATTACTAATATCAGAATTGTTTTACAATTATGTAAAAAATGGATCTTTACGTCATTCGTCCATAATGAAAGAGCTTATATACAAATATGGATGAGATCGAGAAAGAGCCAAATTTCTTTTCTTTTTTTGGGGGGACTTAGTATTTAAATTCAAAAATAGGTTGAATATGTGGAGGGGAGAAGGTATTTTAGGGTTAGGGATTTAAGTTATCCTAATTTCCACCCTTTAGCCTTTTTTTTCTCTTTTTCAATTAAAATAACAACTAAATAATATCATAGATTATTGTAATACAACATTATGTATAATATATCATATACTCTGGGCTAGGCCAATTTTAAGAAGACAAAGCCCAAGCTCGGCAAAAAAATTAGGCCTGGACGGGTGGACCATTTCAAATGTCCACCTATCCATTTGATTTCCCTTTCCCTCTGTCATTTCAAATAAGAATGCACAGTGTTATCCTGGGCTGATTGGGATTTATGTATGTTCTCTTTGGATATTGTGATTTATCAAACCAACATCTCATTTCTTCTTGATTTTGTTGTGCTAGCGTTCTATTTTCTATTGGTTTTTTTGATCTATAATCTCTTTAGCTGGGCAAGTTGGAACCACCTCATAAAAAATGTCTGTTGTTGAAGTAGGAGTGTTTAATCAGGAGGTTCTACTTGCTCTCAATTTTATCTTCCTACATAGAAGATTTGTCTTTTAATGACCTAGTGCTAAAGCTTTTTTTACTTTAACTTCCTGCTCCCACAAACTTCATGGCAATGCAGAAAGAATCTGAGAGGCTAATAAAGAGGCATGATTTTCATGATTAGATTCTAATAAGGTACCAGAGTCTGCTTAAACTTAGTTGAATTCATGCTGTAAATAAAGTTAGTAGAGTTGCCGATTTTGATTTTACAGCCTCCACACACATAGGGTCCAATTTGGTTAGTGTAGACCTGAATCCTACACATACTCAAGTCAAATTCGAGTTTCGACTCTGCTGGTATCCAGAGTACTAACTTTTATGTCAGGTTTTGATGCCAAATTCAGACATTATAACTCAAGCTATCTAATAAGGATATGGTAAGAGTGGATACAAGCTGATCACATCTAATCGAACATGGCTAATGAAAGCCCTTGTTTAATTAGTAAAATGAGGAGAGAAGATCTTGATGCCCCTGACGACCTCTTCATTTAGATCTTACACCCAGCTATTGTCATCAATGAGAGAAATGGAGAGAAAAAAGAGAAAATAACGGGTGAGAAGAGGAAATCAAGGACTTTAGCATTTGAAATTGCTTCTGCAATTTTGTGAGGTCATATGTTGCATATCTCAGATCTCCTAAAGCTAAATTGTTAATGTATAATGTTGGCTAGCCATGCACCGTGTGCGGGGGGGGGGGGGGGGGGGGGGGGGGGGGGGGGTGTGTTGTGGTGTGGATTTTAACTAAATGCAGCGGAATTAAATACTTGAAAGAAGAAGATAAACTTTAGAAGCAAACTTAAATGTACTGAAAATAAAAGTAAGTAAAGCAATCAACGCAAATACAAAAAAAATTGTAGTGGTTTAGTGCCAACCCTTCACTTACATCCACTCTTCAAGACTTTCTTTTTGAAAATTTTACTATAACCTATCTCCCAGATTATAGCTCAGTTGTTTGCAGAGTTCACAACCAAACCCATTTGATTTTTTAGGCAATCAACACTGATTATTTTTTAGATTCACAATCAACCTAGTTGATTTTCTAGGCAATCAACCAAAACCTTCTCCAAGCCTATTTCAGGCTCAACACAATCCAATTCAAGGTTTGGATGGACATTTTCTCCAAGTTTCAATTCTTAAAATTTATTACAGCAACAAATAGAAAAAAGTAAATACTGTTGCAATAAATACAACTCCAAGATAGTAACTACAAATTAATAATTGGAGCTACACTCTGTTAGTTGACTTGAATACTTTTGAAGGAACTTCACCAACACTCTAATGTTGAATATGTGATTTTTTAACTCATACTGAAAGCTCTTAAATAATTTTCTCTTTGAAGCTCTCTATTTTTAGCTTTCTCCTCTTAGCTCTAGTGGATTTTTATTTGTAGTGCTTGAGCTCATATTTTTTTTTGGTGTTCCCATGCATTTATACACGTTGGAGAATGTTAGAATACTTTTCTAGCTATTAGACAATTAATAGAGCCATTGAGAGATAAAAATAGTCGTTTAGATTTGCAGAAAAATTAGCCATTATAGTTGTCAGGCGCAGAAGGGTCGACTCGCAGATTTCTAAGGTCAACTTGAGATTTTCAGGAGTCCGAGTCGTCTTGAGTTTGCTTCTATTTTTGCCGCGCTTTTTCTTTCGTCTGTGGCACTTGTTGAGTTGGCTTTCTCAGTTCAAGGGTCGACTCAAGATTTTTAGCAGTCGGCTCATTGCTTTCAAGGTCGACTTTTCAACGAACTAAATTTTACTACTCTCTATATTTCCACTATGGCTGTTCTTGGGTTGACTCGTCTCTTTCTGAAGTCAACTCTAGTTTAACTGGAGTCGGCTCATGAATTCTATGGGTTGACTCGCCAATACGATGATTTTCTCAACTCTCTTTTTTTTTTTCTCGATGGCCATTCTCGGTCGAGTCGCTTTTGTCTGGGATCGACTTGTGCTAAGCTGGAGTCGGCTCAAGTATTTCATGGGTTGACTCGTCAATGTAATGAATTTTTTGGCTTCCTTTTTATCCTCTGAGACTGTTTTGGGCTTGACACATGATTTGTTGGAGTCGGCTCATGAAGGTACATCAGTCAGCTATAGTGTGCCGAGGTCGACTTGTTGCAGGCTTGGAGTCGACTCTTGAGGTAGCTCAGGATAAAATCTTCTATCTTTGTATGTGAGCTTCCAAGAAATGTTATTATGGCCTTTTAGAGTTAACTTCTTGATGCGGAGTTTCAGATGGATGATCCTTACTTAAGAGTGGCTGAACGCTTTCTTCTTGCTTTCTAAAATTAATCAGTTATACTCAAAATAATAGATTAGTCAACTTTTAATTCAACTATTTTGCATTATCAAAATCAACCCTTAGGGTCAACATATAATAACATATTTTACTATATCGTAGCTTTGTTGTGATATAGTCTTAGGGCTCCATCTTGTACGTAGTTTATGTTTTTTGTTGTTTCTGTATTTTCCATCTAAAGCCATGTTTAGGCTTGGATTTTTAGTCGAGTCATGTACTAGGACTGCTAAGCAAAAAAAGGTCCACCTAGGTGTGATAAGAAGCCTAACCCAACCCCAAACTACCACACTTAATTGTTTGAGTCTTGGCCTTTCTTCAATGCCCACGGCCATCACACATCTCTAGGAATGGAGGAGGATGGATGATAGTCTTGGAGATAAAATTATGTATGTTGAATGTATGGAAGGAGGAGTAAAGAAAGTTAGAAAAAAAATAAAGAAGAAAGTAAATACTATTCACGTGAGCAGTAACCCGACTCGAATTACTGTTTGCGGAACAGTAACCCGACCCGGTTACTGTTCACGGAACAGTAACCCAACCCGGTTACTGTTCGGAACAGTAACCCGACCCACAGAACAGTAACCCGACCCAGTTACTATTCATGGAACAGTAACTCGGCCTAAAAAAAGAGAGAACAACAGCCAAAAAAAGGGAAGAAGAAGAAACCCTAGAAAGGTGAGTGCCACCATAGGTGAAGCCCTGAGAGACCCTTTTTCTTTCACTTTCATCCTGCCTTTTGACCTATTTCTTTTTGGAGCCACCGTCTTGACCTCGTCATCCTTCATCTCGATACCTTGGTAGAGTGCGGCCTGAAGATTCTCATTGGATTGGAGGAACTAAACTCGTAGAGGTAATTATCCGACTAGTTCTATCACCATCTCTTGCCCAGCCCTCTTTTCTTCGTTCATTAATCATCATCTCCACCCATCATCAGTACCATCATTCCTATCTATCAGATCCTTGGAACCGAAGTTTACTGGCAATATTTCTTTTATTGTTCTATTGTGGTTACTTTCAATTTGCTGCACTAGTTATATTTCATTAATTAGGCTTCATTAATAAGATCTCTATCATGTTCTATTTTGCGTTCATATACCTCTATGATGATCTTTTGGGGTGATGAGTATTTGTTGAAGTATCTAATCAATTGCACCATAATTGATTATTATGAAATCAACCTACACCTATAGTAATCGATTATAGGTTGCACTAAAGTAGTATCAGAGCTAATAGGTCATGCATATCTAGAAATCTTCATTATTGTGTTTGCATCATAATATTCATATTTCTGCACTTTAAATTTTGAAAATTAAATTTTTGTACTTTAAAATAGAGAAATATATTTTTTTGGTTTAAAAATAGTAAATTATATTTTTCTACATTTAAAACTATAGAAATTTTAATTTTTGAAGTTAAAAATACAAAAAAATTAGTTTCTACATTTTAAAAAAATTCTGCAGTCATTTTCTACATTTAAGAAAATAAAAAACATTTTTTCATAAAAATATTAATTTTCATATTAAAATATTTATTTTTGGCATTAAAAAATTAAAACATTCAAAAAAAATTTGAAAAAATCCATTTCACCTCCACAATATTAGAAACACATTCGAAATAGTTTTGGATCGAATCTTAGCCTACATTCATGTTTGATAATTGGCAAGATACATTTAGAACCCAACAACAAACCTTATAGGAGATCCAACGACTGGTAGAACACCTCTCCAACTTCATAACTAGACTAGAATTGAACATACTTGAGATAGTGAAACCTAGGAAAGAGAAAAACCATCAGGATGAACCAAGACGTAGAGTTAGACCTCAAGGTAGAGAAAGGGTCCATCAGAGGGTAGTCGAGAGTAGTGAGTCAGATGAGATAGAAAATGAATTAGATGATCGACAACCATGTAGGAACAAAGAGAGACCACCACATAGAGAACCCTCTCGTGCTAGATGTTGGGATGATGGCATTAAGATTGATGTTAGAGATTTTGAGCGGCATTTTCAGATAGATACTTTTCTTGATTGGGTCGACAAAATCAACCAATATTTTTATTGGAAGGAAATCCTTGAGGATAAAGAGGTCAAATTTGTGACCCTCAAGTTAAAGGTACACACACTGGTTTGGTGGAAGCAACTTCAGGGTCGAAGAGTTCAACAAGGTAAGGATAAGATCCATACTTGGAGTAAGCTGAAGAAGTTGAGGAAGCGATTTGTCCCGTTGGATTATCGCCAAAACCTCTACTTGAAATTCCAAAACCTCCGACAAGGAACTAGGACCGTGGATATGTACACCGAGGAGTTCTATGAGCTCCAAGCAAGAAACGGTCTTAGTGAGGATCCCATCCATGTTGCCAGTAGATATATCAATGGCTTGAGACGGGACATCCTGGACCAAGTGGAGAAGTTTGATGCCTTAGTATTGATGATGCCCATCGCCACGCACTGAGAGTAGAAGCACAACAAAGACAAACCAGTGGTCGAAAGTTGGACTCAAATAGAAATTCCATTACTCATGGAAAGAGTCAGTTTGGGAACAAGGTAACAAGTTTTTAGAACCCTACCAAGACCACAGTTGCCCTAAAGCCCAATACTCGCAAGGAATTATGCGACAAGGGAAAAGGCATACTGGCACCGACACCTGATTCCACTATCATTTGCTATAACTGCCGACAACCCGGTCATAAATTCTCTGAATGTTTTCTGAGAAAATTTCAGTCTCAGTTAAACCTGATTGAGCAAGGACGCTAGGACGATTCAGAGGAACCTAATCTAGAGGCAAATAAGGGTGAGTCCGAACAGAAGGATGAGTCGGAGAACAACGATGTCCACATTACAGATGATGAGATGGGCCCACTCATGGTGATTCACCATGTCATGGTCGTACCTAAGCAACCTATCTAGGACAATTGGTTGAGGCGAAGTATTTTCTTGACTAGATATTGCAGAGAGATATAGATGTTCTATTTTGATTGATGGTAGTAGTATTGAAAACTTTGCGTCTCAATACATGGTTGATAAACTAAAGATATCTACACAAAAGATTCATAAACCATATAAGGTATCGTGGTTTAAGGAGGGAATTAAGGTTCCAATCACCCACAAGTGTCTAGTAGAGTTTTTCATTGGGAAACGATACCAAAATCAGGTATGGTGTGACGTTATGCCTGTGGAGGTGTGCCACGTGTTGTTAGGTAGGCCTGAACAGTACGACAGGAAGACCCAACATGACGGAGAAAAGAATACATATTTCTTTGTGAAAGATAAAATGAATATCACACTATCCACAAAAGGAATTGTATGGGTATAATATAAAAAATTCTGCGAAAGAAAAAGGAAAAGAACCTACTCAAAGGGCCTTGATTCTAAATTCAAAATCTTTCAAGGCTGATCAAGACGGATTTTTGTTTAGAGGATCACACTTGTGCATATGTGGAGATGAATTGCATGAGACTTTGATTCGGAAATTTTATGAAGGAGGGTTAGCTGCTCATGATGGACAGAGCCGCACTTTAGGACTCCTAGTTGAGAGGTATTTCTGGCCTAAGATGAGAGCAATGTCATTAGATACGTGCGAAAATGTCAACATTGTCAGTAGAAAAAGAAAAAGGTGCAGAATACAGGCTTGTACACTCCATTGCCTATCCCTAGTGGCCCTTGGGAGGATATTACCATGGGCTTCATTGTAGGACTACCCATGACTACTAGAAAGGTTGATTCGATTTTTGTTGTGGTGGATCGGTTTTCAAAAATGGCACATTTCATTTCATGTTGGAAAACATCTAATGCATCTCATATAGCACATTTATTTTTTAAAAAAATTGTTAGACTGCATGGTATTCCAAAATCATTCACATATGATAGGGACACAAAATTTAATAGTTATTTTCGCAAAACTCTTTGGAGCAAATTAAGAACAAAACTAAACTTCAGTAGTGCTTATCACCTCCAAACAGATGGTCAGACGGAGGTAGTGAACCGTATACTCAGTAACATGCTTAGATGTTTGGTTAGTGAGCATCCTGACCTGGTTACTATTCATGAAACAGTAACTCGGCCTATAAAAAGAGAGGACAACAGCCAAAAAAAGGAGAGAAGAAGAAACCCTAGAAAAGTGAGGGCCACCGTAGGCGAAGCCTTGAGAGACTCTTTTTCTTCCACTTTCATCCTGTTTCTTAACCTATTTCTTTTTGGAGCCACCTTCTTGACCCTGTCATCCTTCATCTCGATACATTGGTGGAGCATGGCCTGAAGATTCTCATTGGATTGGAGGGATCAAACTCACAGAAGTAATTATCCGACTAGTTCTATCACCATCTTTTGTCTATCCCTTATTTTTTCGTCCATCAATCATTATCTCCACCCATCATCATTTTCATCGTTGTCATCTATCACATCCTTGGAATTCGTGTTTATTGGCAATATTTTTTTATTGTTTTATTGTGGTTATTTTCAGTTTGTTGCACTAGTTATATTTTATTGATTATGCTTCATTAATAAGATATCTGTCATATTCTATTTTGCATTCACATACCTCTATGATAATCTTTTGGGATGATGAGTATTTGTTGAAGTGTCTAATCAATCGCACCATAATTGATTATTATGAAATCAGTCTACATCTGTAGTAATCGATTATAGGTTGCATCAGTATTTAAGGCCATCCTAAGCAATATAATGTAGAAGAAAACAAAAGATCCATCCCTTCGATTTATTGCCAGGAAAGTCGACAATAGAAATTATTTTTTTCCTTTGGAGGTTAATGAAGTAGTATAGAGAAATGAGACAAACTCTTCATATTATTTTCATTGATTTAGAGAAAACATATATTATAGTTCCTAAAGAAGTCTTATAGTGGTTGTTAGAAAAGAATGGAGTTTCTATTAGATATATTAGCGTGACTAAGGACATTTATGATACAACAGTTACTAGTATAAAAACTTCTGGTAGTAATTTCAGTAAGTTTCTAATCATAATAGGTTTAGTTTTATATCGAGGATCTACTGTAAATCCTTGCCTCTTTTTTACTAGTTATGGATGCACTTACTAGGCATATTCATAACAATATTCTTAAGCATTCTATTTGCGGATGATATAATCTTGGTGGATGAAACTAATATTGAGGACGATCATAAGTTAGAATAATGGAAGAGTGTGTTAGAATCCAAGGATTGTAGGTTAAGTAGGATAAGATGGGATACATGGAATGAGATTTTAATAAAATTAGAAATAAAAATGAAGGTGATCCGAAACTGAGGATCATAAAGTTTTTAAGAGGGATCATTTTTGATATTTAGGATTTGATTATTAATAAAGGGAAGAAGAGGATGATATCCAATATGATTAAAGCTGGTTGGATAAAATGGAGAAGCATAACTAGATATTATGTGATTATAGAATATTTGCCAAGTTGAAGGAAAAGTTTTATAGAATAGCCATATGACCAGTTATATGGTACAAAATTAACGAATTAAAAATAACATGTGCACGAGATAGGTGTGGTCAAAATGGAAATGTTGAAATGGATATATGGTAATACAAAAAAATAATGAATAAAAAATGAAGCTATTCATAAAAAGTTGGATGTTGCACTAATTGAGGAGAAATTGAGAGAAGGAGAAAATAGATGGTTTGGATATGTACAATGTAGGTTGAGGGATGCACCGGTATAAAGGAGTAGTTTGATATCTGTAGAAGTAAAGAGGGATAGAGGTAAACTAAAAATCACATGATATGAAATAGTAAGGAAGGATTTGACATTTCAACATCTCTCAAAGGATACGTCTTTAAACCAACTGGAATGGTGTAAAAGGATTCATGAAGCCAACCCTAACTAGTTTGGAATTAAGACTTAGTTGAATGGAGTTGAAAATGAATATACCAAAATATAAGATACAACATAATTTCTAAAGCACGTTCTTCAATGAGCCACTTTGTGTAATACCTGTGCAAATGTGCCTCATAGCCTCATTCCTGGAACTTGGTGCTCTTTAAGAAGTCCCAATTAGATATGCAATGTGACGAACATTTCAAATAAGCCATCTTAAACAATGCAGCCTAATAGTTGGAGCCTCTGTAGTGTTGCATGACATGACCATTTATATGCATATAAATAGAAAGGTCAAATATAAATATGTAATCAAGGTTGAAAAGACAAAGAAGAAATAACTTGTTCAGGGGTTTAACCATTGTCGGAAATGTTGATAAGTAGCCCTTGATTTCTGCAAAGGCACTGCTGACCTCTACTTCTCATTGTCATTTGTTCATTCTAGAAGGGGAGTTTCTTAATTTTTTTTGTTAGAAAATTCTTATTTTTTATTTTTATTTTCTTCCATAGCAAGTTCCAGTAAATTGACATAGTAATGATTACATGACTATAATTGTGGGTGCACACACTACAACAAAAAAGATTTTTGCCGACTCTATATTGCTGATGCTAGATAAAAGTGTTGGCAATTTTTTTCTTGCGACAGTAACCGCCGACGCTTTGTTTAGCGTCAGTGTCTGGGGCCCATTACTGACACTTATAAGCATCGGAATATCTAATCACTGACGCTTATAAGCGTCGGCATAACTGAGAAATACGATGATGCTTATAAGCGTCGTCGGACTTCATTCCTCCCACAACAAAACCCGATCGACCCTCTCCCTCCACAGCCCTAAATCCCTAGCTCACATCGACTGACCCCCTCCCTCCTCAGCCCTTTTCACCGATCTCAACCATTCTCCTCCACCGAGCGACCCCAAATTGCATTCCTCCACTGCATCTCCTTCCCCTCCTCCCCCTCTCCGTTGGCCTCCTCTCCATAGACAACTTCCTCCTCCTCCGCCACAGAGCACTCACACGGCGTTTGAAGTTTGGAGCCGGCAAGGACAAGGACAAGGCCAGGTTTGGGATCTTTTTCTCTTGCTTCAATCTTTAAATTCTGGATATTTTGGATTTTCTTTTGTTTTTATAATCGGATTGTTTAGGGATTTTGTTCTAGTTTCTCTTGTTTCATGAATTTATAATCGGATCATTAAATTCATTTTTATCATTAATTTTTATCTGATTATGCAATCAAATGTTGTTTGTTCCCACTCATATGCAATCAGTTTGAAGGGCATCCAGGATGCACTTCCATGTACAAAATCAATACCGGTTGGAATCATTCCACTTCCGGAATTTGTTGCACCCTATACTGTCATCAAACCTATTTTCGTACCCGAATATGGCTTTGAGACCATGGCAGGTGCTAGAGATCTCAATCTATGGCCATAAATCTCATACTCTAGGTGATGTCTCTACTATCAAACCAGACCTCCACATATTTTGAGTTCTTCAGATCTGATCTGTATAATCTTAACTCCAGGTGCATGAATCTATTTGTGCTTCCATATGATGCCTGGCAGTCACATAATGAAAGATTGTTAAGATGAGCAGGTTAAAATGAACCTTAGAACATTTAAATGCAATTATTAAGACACTGAAAAATAATTGCAAGAATACAGTAAAAAATGGGAGTGGCATATATAATGCGATTGCATTTTATTTTCTTATATGCGATAGAGAGTTCGTAAATAGCTAAGGGAAGAAATTAAAGAATCAAATGTCATTAATTCGTACCAACATAATGATGAGTGTGGTCTTTAGAAGAGTAAGCCCAAATACAACAAAATCCATCCAGATATGGAAAATACTGCAAAAATGTGAACGCCTGCAACCAATTTTTAATAAAAAAGTAACTACTGATGGATTTATTACCTTGCATTGTCAACACGACAAATTACAATATGACGTGTTAAGGGAATGGAAGGGAAAGAAAAAAAAACTATCTAACCACCATATATCAAGGCTTTAATCAAAGTGAGCTTTGCAAGTTTATGGCCTTCTCTTAACACCTGTCTGGGAGGACATGTGATGAAAGGTCTTGAAATAAAGGATAGGTTTCATAGATTTGTGATCCATGTAAAAATTAAAATAATCAGATATCTACTAACTGCATGTTAATTCCCAGCATCCAAGCATGGAATGTATGAAAAACTTCTGGCCCATTTCACAAAAAAAAGGGATCTATTTTATAGAAAAACACCATACTGTTGTGCCAGATATATTCTTTCAAGCGAGAGACCATACCAGACAGCACAGAAGTTGGCATGCTATGCTGGAGTAGTAGGACAAATTGGAACATTTTGTCACCCTTTTGGAGGAATCTATGACAGGTGCTAGATGGCCACTGTGCCATTCTTATATTTGTTAAATGCTTGATCATGTAACTTTTAGTCATATCTATTTGGGTGATAATGGACAGTGATCCTACTCAATCTCTCCTACTTTTGTTCTTTATATATTTTATTTTAGGTTCCTGGGTTCAACTACGGATTGTGACATTGCCACCATATTGTTTTTAGATAATTTGCAATTCAAGCAGTATTTTAATAAAATGGACAAAAGTTGGATGAATAAGTCGAGATCGAGTGACGAATATTTGAATGGAGTTCAGAATTTCATTAAATTTGCTTTTGAGAAATCTAATATGAATGGAAAGATTTTATGTCCATGTCGAAAATGTGTAAATGCTTCTTCTCTCTTTCCAAAAATTGTTGAAGAACATTTGGTGTGGAATGGTTTTACGAGAGGTTATACTGAATGGGTATTTCATGGAGAGTTCATATTGTCATCTCCATGTAATCAACCCTCGTATATAGAAGACACCTCTAATTTTGGATCCAGTAACACGGAAAGAAATCCTGTAGGAGAAGATGATATAAGGGGCTTACTCAGAGATGCTCTTGGACATATTATTAGAAATTTAACAGATTTTAGTGGAGGACAAGAAGCAACTAGAATAGGTGATAAGCGTACAGTTACTGATTTTATGCATGTTGAGGAATCTATACACTCTGATGATGATACAGCTCAGTATCATAACTTGCTGAAAGCTCGTGATGAAGAACTATATCCGAGTTGTAAGAATTTTACAAAGATTTTTTTTTCTTGTGCATTTATTCCATTTGAAGTATTTGAATGGGTGGTCTAGCAAGTCTTTTATCATGTTTCTCCAATTATTAAATAATGCATTTTCGGAAGGCATTAC
Source organism: Phoenix dactylifera (assembly GCF_051530095.1). NCBI lineage: Eukaryota > Viridiplantae > Streptophyta > Magnoliopsida > Arecales > Arecaceae > Phoenix > Phoenix dactylifera. Next base: position 16,081,814 of record NC_143191.1, read on the forward strand.
TTTGCCATCATCTTCTTATGAAGCCAAAAAACTAGTAAAAAAATAGATCTTGGATACAAAGAGATACACAGTTGTCCGAATGACTGTATTTTATTTCGTGGTGGAAATATTAACGAAGAGTCGTGCCGAATATGTGGATCTTCACGATGGGAGAATACTAAAGACGAGCATGATTTGTTGAATGAAGTGGATGCTGCACAGACTAAGAAAAAACCGGCTAAAGTATTGAGATTTTTTTCTCTCGTACCTAGATTGATGGTACCACAGAGTTGCATTCTGCCCCTATTCCACCAACTGGTACTGAAGTTCTTAGACAAATGCATGGCACCAGTTACATACCCGGTAAGGTCTCCAAATGTTCAAAGAAGAGGGGAAGGGAGGATGTTCATCATTTTTTAAGGCATTATGTTCAAAAGTTCTTGATCCTAGGGTGCTTGATTAATTGGAGTCTAATGTTGCCCTTACGTTATGCCATATGGAAAAGATCTTTCCTCTTGGATCTTTTACTATTATGGTTCATTTACTCATTCACTTAGCGGCAGAAGCTAAACTTGGTGGACTGGTTCACTACCGATGGATGTATCTTATTGAGAGGTGATTTTGCTAAACTCTAATGTCCATATTTATAAATCATATCGGTGTTGATATTGATCTTAAAAATTTCTTGTTGAAGGTTTCTTGTGCGCTTAAAGGATTATGTGCGCAATCGAGCCTATTCCGAGGGCTCGATTGCTGAAGGATATATTGCTGAAGAGTGTTTGACATTTTTCTCGAGATATCTTGAAGGTGTTGAAACTGCTCTCAATCGACCTCAAAGAAATTGTGATATTGTAGGAAATGCAAAAATTTATAAGTTCTCATCTACGGAAAGAGTTTTGGGGACAGTCAAAAGTGTTGTTCTTGACCAAAAATCATTAGCACAGGCACATCGCTATGTGTTACTTCATAGTGATATAATATCCGAGTATCGCTGGTTAGTATGATTGTAATCTTCTTATCTGTCATATCAGATATAATATGCTTAGCTAAAGAGTTTCTGATCGTGCAGAGAATTTTTAGTAACTTAGCGAAGCATCAACAATAACATTCGTCCTACCCCAAGGATTGAGTAAAGATGGTTGGTTGAGTTATTTCCTGAATGGCTATTCAAACAGGTTAGACATTTAATACATTAGGTATTTTTTTCATTTTTTTTGGACATTGTCATTGAATAATTAATCATTGCTTCTATAATTTTTTAGGTACCCACAATGATGGAGAAAAATTGTTCCGATGAATTAATAGTCATTGCTCGAGGTCCGAACAATATTGTCAATAGATATGATGGGTTCATTATAAATGGTTTTAAATTTCATACTAAAGAACGTGAGAAATTTAGAAAAACTCAAAACAGTGGGATTATGGTTGAGGCAGATGGAAAAACTTATTACGGTGCCCTGAAGGATATTTATGAGCTGGATTATTATAGAAACTTTAAGATAGTACTATTTCGATGTGATTGGGTGGATATAAACTTATCTAGAGATTTGAGACAAGAGATAAATGATTTCACAGTTGTAAATTTTTTAAGGTTGATACATACCGGTGTGCTATTGAAAGATAACCCATTCATTTTTTTATCTCAAGCTCGACAAGTATTTTTTATACAAAACTCAAAAGAAAAAGATTGGTCTGTTGTCATTAAGACTAAACTTAGGAACTTGTATGATATAGAAAAAGGGTTAAGAGGAGGATATAAGACTTATACTTAGTGTATGCCTTTTAATATTGTGCCGACTGATGGACAATGAGAGAGTATAGTAAATTCTCGGAAGTCCGAGGTCGAATCGCACAAGTAGTAAATTCTCGGAAGTCCGAGGTCGAATCCTCAGGGAACGAAATATATGTAAGATTATTTAGTATAATTTCAGATTAATTAATTCTATAAATTTGTAGATTAAGATGATGTTTTGCAAATAGAAAATAAATCAGTAAATAGAGAATCGAAGTTTGGATAAATTAAGATGGTGTAGGGATCCAGAATCTCCTTTGATAATATCAAATTCATGCGATAAATTTTATGATTCTTTTGTTTTCTTTAAGAATTATAAGCAGATAAAATTTAATTATGGAGTATGTTTTTGATAACACGAATTCTCTTTCTAAGTATTCAACGTGCCTTATAACGTCAACGATGAATCAAATAATCGAGGAAGACATGTATCGATAAGCATAAATCATAAAAGAATTTTCAACATATAAGAATCATAACATAATCAAAAGAAAAATCGTATAAAGCAAAGGATTAGAATTTACATCATGAACTCGGTACATCAAAGGATCTTCCTTCACCCATCACCTAGGACTTTAGCCTTCCATTAAAAACATTATCCTCCCTCTCATCATTTTTTTTTTCTTTTCCTTTTGGAAACAGGGCCTCCCCTGTTTCCTCTCTTTTTTTTTTTCTTCTTCTTTTTCGAATCGGGGCTGAGGCTCTGTTTTCCTTTCTTTTGAATGAACCCTCCTCTGTTTTTTTTTCTTGAATGAAGGATGCCTCTTCCCAGCCGAGAGAGGGATATATATAACAACTCCCCCCCAACCGAGAGAGGTGTCAAGCTGGCCTTCGATCCCCTCTTCGCACGCGGTGGAGATGAATGGATGAATCTCGGGAGGTTGCAGTGGCCTGAAGGATCCGATCGTGAATGGATCGCGATCTCTTTCCCGCTGGAATCGCGGACTCGGATGATACGCTGGTGGGGAGAAAGATCCGGGAGCGTGTCATCTCGGGAGAGCTGGGCGGAAGAAAAGAATCTTGGCTCGCGGAGGGATGGCTGGATTGCAAGAGCTGAGATGCGAAGGAAATCCGAGAAGAGCTGGGATGCGGACGAATCGGAAGGAGGCACGGACGGATCGCTGGAATGAAATCAGATCTTTGCTGGGAAATCACTGGGAAGAGATGCGAAAATGCTGGGATTCTTGCGGGATCTGGGAGAAGCTGAAGATCATGGGATGCAGACATGGAAGCTTCACGGGTGGATCACGATCACGGAGCTGGGATCTCGGCTGAACAAATGGACTCGGAAGCCTGGATGCATGGGACGCGTGAAAGAAGCTTCATGGCAAATCGCTGAGAAGAGGTGGACACAGATCCTGGGATGGCTGACAGGGACTGGATCGCGGGTTGATGAGCTGCATGCGGACGCTGGGACGCGTGGCTTTGGACTCGTGGAAGAAGCGCAACGGATGAATGGAAGCTTGGGAGGAATGCATCGCACCGACACGGGATGGGAGCTGGAGCTGGGACGCGTGAAGGATGCTTCACGGGTGATGAACCTGGATGGCTGAGCTTGATCGTTGGATGTGGCTGCACCTAGTCGGCTAACGCTCCTTCTAGTGTGCAACTGGGACTGACCCCATGTGGTTGACTAGTCACCTACTATGATGCATCTTTTTGAACCCAATGTGCATTTTAACTTTGATTTCCGATCACCTGCACCCTACAAAAATATAATATTAATACAGCACTTCTATCATTATGTGTTAGCAATAATACTAATTTAAGTGATGTGTAGATCGCACTTTTGTGCTCTCATCACACCCCCCAACTAGCTTATTGCTAGTCTCTAGCAATTAACAAGCAATTGATAAAATGAGAGTACAAAAAGTGTTGGTTGGTCCTTTGATGTTTTATTAGAACTAATTGCATAAAATTAAGATAAGTACTTACTTTCGTAGGAATCACGATTGCACTTAGCACGTGCAACAAGCCGTTAAACCCCTAGGTTACCCTAGTGGACGAGTGTTGTCTCGTGAGGGTTTTCAGGAATGTTACCCACAAACATCATGAATTATATGACATGAGATTCTAATAAAAATAAACCCTAAGCTAACACATGTAATTAATTGACAAATATTTTCAAGTATGGCAACTGTCAAAGCAAGGAATATAAAAGTGTAGTGTGCATCAAATCATATGACTTTCTCAGAGTACTAATACCTCCACCACAACAGAGCACCGCCTGAGTTTTAGGTGCACTACTCAAGTCCACAAATGTTTTCTACACTTTATTAGAACCTGATCCATCAAATTTTCAGAATATCACTTGTTGTCTAAATTTGTCAAGAATGGTTCGCATATAAAGAAAGAGCTATCAATCCCAACTAAACAACCCGGATACACAGAGGTCCAATACAATGGAGTCAAACCAGCCATTACCACATGTCACTAGGTTCAGTCCAACCAACCTTATTCATGCTTATTGTTATTTTTATTTTTAAAACACATATGACGATTACAATAGTCCAACCCCATTAGGCTCTAGTAAGATCCGTGTAGCGAGCTTTCAGCCAATGACCCCCGATCCAGTTGGCTCAAGACATTAGGTGAAACACCCCTCGGGCTTAATTACTCGAATCAGACTACGCCACGAGGACAGACTTGTCATCATGAGGATTTTTTTTTTTTTTGCAAGAAAAGAGAAGATAGACTGAACCATATATATATTTTTTTATTATATATGTGACTGCATCGTGACTATAGGTCAACCAAGGTCCGATCATAAGGCACCTAAGTAATCTAACTGGGATATTCAACCTCTATCTTTATGTGAAAACCAAATCCTGAGCCTTATGGTACAAACAAGGATACTCATACTTCTTTTACGGATAAGGCTAACAAAAATACAGTTAACAAATGTGAACTCCTGAGGCTTTCCTATTATCATTAAGTACACGTGTGGGGATCTAATAATAGGTCACTGATCAGTCATAGTATGCATGTATTCCTTGCATTAATAGTTGCACAAACTCAATATGAAAATACATGTGCATTTGCTCAGAAAAGAAAGTAATGGAATAAATCAAATGTAAAAACTTTTTTTTTTTTTGCAAAATATTTCCCTCCCCCTAACTTAAATATTGCATTGTCCTCAATGTAAAAGATGCAAGAAAGCTATATGTGAGAAACAATAGAGAAAAGAATATTAGAGAGAAGAAGAATACCTTGAGCTGTTGATTTCCAGAAAAGAAGACCTACAAAATAAGAAAAAAAAAATAATTCTAACTAATATACACATACCTTGGCCGTCATGCTCAGTCATAAGAAGGCTCCTCCAAGGGAAAGGAGTCCTCTTCATCTGCAAAATTCTCAAGAAAAGGTTTTAATCTGTGTCCATTTACCTTAAAAATTTGACCATCCTGTGGATTCTCAATTTCAATTGCCCCGTGTGGAAAAACAGTTTTTACAATGAAAGGACCTGTCCATCTTGATCGTAACTTTCCAGAAAACAGATGTAAGCGAGAGTCATACAAAAGAACTTTTTGTGCAGGTTCAAAAGATTTTCTTAGAATTGATTTATCATGCCTAATTTTCATTCGTTCTTTACAAAGTCTAGCATTGTCATACGCATCCCGACGAATTTCATTCAACTCACTTAATTGTAATTTTTGAATTAAACCAGCATTTGACAATTCAAAGTTCAATTTTCTAACGGCCCAATATGATTTATGCTCTAATTCAACAGGTAGATGACATGCTTTTCCATAGACTAGCCGATACGGGGACATACCAAGAATAGTTTTATAAGCAGTACGGTAAGCCCACAATGCATCAGAAAGTTTTAAAGACCAGTCTTTGCGTGATGGATTCACCGTTTTCTCTAAAATTTGTTTAATCTCCCGATTGGCTAGCTCTACTTGGCCACTAGTCTGCGGGTGATAAGGAGTTGCAATTCTATGTGTGATACCGTACTTTCGTAATAGGATCTCAAAAGGCTTATTACAGAAATGTTTTCCCCCATCACTAATTATAACCTTGGGCATCCCAAATCGTGAAAAAATATTTTTTTTTAGAAATTTCAAAACAGGTTTGTGGTCATTTGTTCGACAAGCACAGCTTCTACCCATTTGGACACATACTCAACACCAACTAAAATGTACTCGTATCCAAAAGACGGTGGGAATGGGCCCATGAAATCGATGCCCCACATGTCAAAAATTTCAATAGCAGTAATGGGCTGAAGAGGCATCATTTGCCTACGAGTTAGACTTCCAACACGTTGACATGGGTCACATGTCCTACAGAACTCGTGGGCATCTTTAAATAGTGTAGGCCAATAAAAACCACATTGCAACACTTTAGCTGCCGTTTTCTTAGATGCAAAGTGTCCTCCGCAAGCATTGGCATGACAGAAAGAGAGTACACTTTGTATCTCATGATCCGGAATGCATCTTCTAAAGATTTGATCATTGCAATACTTGAACAAATAGGGGGCATCATAATAATAACTTCTTACTTCACGTAAGAAATTATTCTTATCATTCGATCCCCAATGCTCCGGCATCCGGTTTGTGACAAGAAAGTTTACAATATCAGCAAACCATGGCATAGTAGAAAGTGCAAACAATTGCTCTTCAGGGAACGAGTCCTTGATGGGCAACTGTGGCACCGAATCATTAAAAACTAGCCGTGATAAATGGTCAGCAACTACATTTTCTACTCCCTTTTTATCTTTGATAGTGATGTCAAATTCTTGGAGTAGAAGTATCCATCGTATTAAGCGTGGTTTGGCATCTTTCTTATCCAATAAATATTTTAGCGCTGCATGATCTGTAAAGATAACAATAGGAGCACCAAGGATATAAGAGCGAAATTTGTCTAATGCAAATACTACTGCAAGCAATTCCTTCTCGGTGGTGGTGTAGTTCATTTGAGCATCATTTAAGGTTTTGCTTGCATAGTAGATGACATATGGCTTATTATCCTTGCGTTGTCCTAGGACAGCTCCTATCGCATAGTCACTAGCATCGCACATGATCTCAAAAGGTAATGACCAATCAGGTGGTCGCACGATGGGTGCAGTGCTAAGCATAGACTTCAACTTTTCGAATGCCTCTTGGCAGGTTTCGGTCCAATTGAACGGTGTATCAAGGGATAGGAGGTTACATAATGGTCGAGCTATGACACTAAAGTTCTTGATGAACCTCCTATAAAATCCGGCATGACCCAAAAATGATCTAACATCTCTAACCGTCTTGGGTGCAGGTAGCTTGGCGATTAGGTCAATCTTAGCTCTATCAACTTCCATGCCCTTCGATGAAACAATATGTCCTAGGACAATTCCCCTTGGCACCATGAAGTGGCATTTCTCCCAATTTAGTATCAGATTCTTTTCCATGCATCGAGCTAAGACTGCTTGTAAATGTGACAGGCAATCATCAAATGAATCGCCAAAAACAGAGAAATCATCCATAAACACTTCTAAAAATTTCTCGTTCATTTCTTCAAAAATGCTGAGCATACACCTTTGGAATGTTGCAGGTGCATTACACAACCCGAATGGCATCCGACGGGAAGCGAATGTGCCAAAAGGACAAGTGAAGGTAGTCTTCTCTTGATCCTCAGGTGAAATTTCGATTTGGTAGTATCCGGAATAGCCATCGAGAAAACAATAGAATTTGTGTCCTGCAACTCTTTCCAAAACTTGGTCTAGGAAGGGTAGGGGAAAATGATCTTTCCTAGTGACCAAATTCAATTTTCGGTAGTCAACACACATGCGCCAACTCGTCGGAACACGAGTTGGAACTAGTTCACCCTGATCATTTTTGACTACCGTCAGACCTGCTTTCTTGGGCACGACTTGAGTAGGACTCACCCACTTGCTATCGGAAATTGGGTAAATAATACCCACATCAAGCAACTTGAGGACTTCTGCTTTAACCACATCTCTCATCGTAGGATTCAACCTGCGTTGCATTTGCCTTGTGGTTTTGGCATTGTCCTCCAAATATATCCGGTGCGTGCAAATTAAAGGGCTAATCCCCTTCAAGTCGGCAATAGACCACCCTAAAGCTCCTTTATGATTCTTTAGAACACCAAGTAATTTTCTTTCTTGGGCATGATCCAGATCAGATGAGATGATTATAGGAAATGTGTCCTCGGATCCAAGAAAGGCATACTTGAGTTCCTTCGGTAAAGGTTTCAACTCGAGCTTAGGTGTTTGTTCATGGGAGGGTACTATCTTTGTTTCTCGAGGTGGCAACTGTTCAAATTCCTCTATTCTCGGTCTCCACCCATTGACCATCATGACATCCGAGTTATCTAAAATAGGTGGGACCATATCATCAGCAGTACCTTCAGAACACCAATCTATCAAACCATTGTCGGCCGATTCAGTAAATGTTTCTTTTAACAAATATTATTCCGCAATGGTTTCAACCCATTCAACTTCTTTACTTTCTTCATGATCACTGGGTTGTTTACCTATACTAAAGACGTTCAGTTCCAAGGTCATATTGCCAAAAGAAAGCTTCATGACACCATTCCTACAATTGATCAATGCATTAGAAGTTGCAAGGAATGGACGTCCTAAGATGACCGGAATCTGAGATGGTGAATTGGAAGCCGGATGTGTGTCCAGTACGATAAAATCAACAGGAAAATAGAACTTGTCTACCTGGACCAACACATCTTCAATAATCCCTCTAGGGACTTTCACTGACCTGTCAGCTAATTGTAAGGTCACAGTTGTTGGCTTCAATTCATCCAAACCGAGTTGCTCATATACCGTATATGGCAACAAGTTCACACTCGCTCCTAAGTCTAGCAATGCTCGCTCAATCCTAAAATTGCCAATGATGCACGAGATAGTTGGGCAACCTGGATCCTTATATTTAGGAAGAATGTTATGCTGTAAAATTGCACTCACATTTTCAGCCAGAAATGCCTTCTTCTTGACATTTAAACGATGCTTGACAGTGCACAAATCTTTTAAAAATTTTGCATAGGAAGGCACTTGTTTGATTGCATCAAGAAGAGGTACATTGATATTTACTTGCTTAAAAAGCTCAAGAATTTCAGAGTTTGGTTCAAGCTTTTGTAAGGGCTTTAATCTTTCTGGAAATGGTGCAGGAAAAGGACATTCAATTTTTTCAGTAGATGTTGGTGCTTCGGTTTCTTCATTATCCTTTTCTTTTGTCTTGGGAGGGTCAGAATCAGGTATGACTTGTGTTTGTTCTGGAACTGGTCGGTCAATAATCTTTCCACTTCGCAAAGTTATTATACTCTTTGCTTGCTCTTTATGCGAAGTTGAAGATGATGCATTACTACCGCCATAGACTTGAGGATTAGGTTGTGGTTGAGCTGGTAGCTTACCTTTCTCTTGAGCACTTAAAACAGTGGTCAGCGTTGACAGTTGATTTCTTAATTCATCATTGATTTTAGCTTGACCTTGCATGAAAGATTGCAAAGTTTCTTCGAGACTGGATTTTTGAGGGGGTGCGTGTGCATAATGAGGCTGCGGAGGTGGAGGAGTTGGGTTATATACTTGTTGAGGTTGGTCATTCCTCCACCTGAAATTTGGATGGTTCTTCCATCCAGGGTTGTAAGTACCCGAAAAAGGATTATTGAAAGATTTTTGATAGGTATTCATAACATTGGCCTGATCGTGCAAGACTTCCTTGAATGCGGGTATTGTGGGGCAATCAGTGATGAGATGGCCAGGCATCTCGCAAATCCTACAACACTCGCTGTTATGTTCTACGGTCTTGACGGGTTCAATCCTTCTAAGTTCAATTTCCTCTACCTTCCTAGTAAGGGCTGCCATTTTAGCCTGAATATCATCCTGAGTACTAAGGTTGTAAAGGCCCCCGTGTGGAATGCTAGTAGGCTTAGACAAAGGTTTATTCACTCTATCCCCTGTATCCCATAATTGTGCAGTCTCTGCGAGAGAGTCTAAATAGTCCCATGCCTCATCGGGTTGCTTTTCCAAAAATAGACCATTGCACATAGTCTCTATAAATTGTTTTAACTGTGGAGACAACCCTTCGTAAAAGAAACTAATGGTTCTCCATGTTTCAAACCCATGATGAGGACAAGAGAGAAGCAAATCTTTAAATCTCTCCCAGCATTCATAAAATGTTTCATGGTCTTTTTGTTGGAAGTTACTAATGTGCCGTTTCAAAAAGTTAGTCCTTTGTGCGGGAAAGAATTTTTTCAAAAATTCTCTTTGCATATCATGCCATGTTCCTAGCGATCTAGGTCTTAAGGAGTTCAGCCATGTTTTGGCTTTATCCTTTAAGGAAAAAGAGAACAAGGTTAATTTAAGGACATCTTCTGATACATTTGGCACTCTAAATGTGATACTAATTTCCTCAAAATCCTTAAGGTGAAGATAAGGGTTCTCGGATTCCATTCCATGATACTTTGGCAGCAATTGAATTACTCCTGGTTTGATTTCAAAGTGTCCTACATTTTCAGGAATAATCATGCATGAAGGTTGACTAGTCCTAGTGGGATGTAAGTATTGTCGAAGTGTCATAACTGGGGGTCTACCTTCATCACCATGGTGACTTTCTATATCATCAGGAAAATTTGCCATCTCACAAGGTGTGAGATACTGCGAAGGAATTTCAAGGATGTGTCCTAAGGGATGATCTAAAGTTGTACGACTTAATCGACCGGTGTCGTCCCTATTCCAACCTAGCATACAAAATTTAATTAATTTTTTTTAAATTAAAATTTTTTTTATTATTATTTTTTTATATTTTTTTTTAAAAAAAAATAAATATAAATGTAAGTACCAACTAAAGATACCCTAAAACTACACCCTAAAACAAAAATCTATTCACAATCAAACATGCAACTAAACATTACACCTCAATTTCTAATGTTTTTCCTAAATTTCTAGACAGCTCCTAACTGGTTTGAAGAGGGCACCTAAGCCTCCAATCCGGTCTAATGAACCGAGTTGACCAGGTAAGCTCCCAGGTAAGTGGAGGGGTCACGATGCGTTCGCAAAGGTCCCACTTAAAACCCACTTGCCTCGAATAGATGAACTGTCTCCCTTATAGGGACAAAGCTTGCCTAGACATCAACTAAGCCACAGAGCGAAATTGGTGCAACTTTCGGTGGTCTTCGTCCTATTGAGCTCGAATGTCCTTAGGGGCCAACGTCTAGTTGATTTTAATTAAGCTTAGGATATTTATGCAATGGGGTGATTTTTGGGCTAAGGACGAGTGATGAAATCCCGACCTTATCTTTTTAAATGGGTTCAGCCCTTAGAATATTTTATGCTGATGCCTTATACTATATGCAACAATCAAGAGAAATTTTTTTTTATAATATTTTATGACATGACATTAAATTTCATTGAATAAGTGATCAAGCAAATTATTTATTTTTTTAAAAAAAATTTTATGAGTTGAAGTTTGAAATTTGAATTCTGAAATTTGAATTTGAAATTTTAGGTTTTCTCTTTTTTTTTTCTAATTTAATTTTTGAATAATCACCCTCGATCCTTTCTTAAAGTTTTTTTTTTAATTTTTAATTAGCAACAAGAGTTAATGAGATATGATAACAATAAAATTCTGATTCTAAAATAATTAAATGCAGAAAATTAAAAACAGAAAGCAGTAAGTTTTCGTATTAATCTAATAGTCTTAAAAGTTTTAGAATGTCAATCAGACCGTTCAGATGAAAGAAACATAGGTTCGGCACCTGACGACCAAATTTGAGTTCAATCAGACGGTTAATTTCTTTGATATCAGAGTTTGATGCAGACTGTGCAGGGAAAAAAAAAACAGCAATAAAGATTTTTTTTTAAAAGAAAAATACTAACAAATCAACTAAAAATTAACTCTAAAATTATACTAATAAATCAGCCGTTCCCCGGCAACGGCGCCAAAAACTTGATGCAAAAATAAAATTGTTCTCCCAAGTGCAGGAGAATCGCACAAGTAGTAAATTCTCGGGAGTCCGAGGTCGAATCCTCAGGGAACGAAATATATGTAAGATTATTTAGTATAATTTCAGATTAATTAATTCTATAAATTTGTAGATTAAGATGATGTTTTGCAAATAGAAAATAAATCAGTAAATAGAGAATCGAAGTTTGGATAAATTAAGATGGTGTAGGGATCCAGAATCTCCTTTGATAATATCAAATTCATGCGATAAATTTTATGATTCTTTTGTTTTCTTTAAGAATTATAAGCAGATAAAATTTAATTATGGAGTATGTTCTTGATAACACGAATTCTCTTTCTAAGTATTCAACGTGCCTTATAACGTCAACGATGAATCAAATAATCGAGGAAGACATGTATCGATAAGCATAAATCATAAAAGAATTTTCAACATATAAGAATCATAACATAATCAAAAGAAAAATCGTATAAAGCAAAGGATTAGAATTTACATCATGAACTCGGTACATCAAAGGATCTTCCTTCACCCATCACCTAGGACTTTAGCCTTCCATTAAAAACATTATCCTCCCTCTCATCATTTTTTTTTTCTTTTTCTTTTGGAAACAGGGCCTCCCCTGTTTCCTCTCTTTTTTTTTTTTCTTCTTTTTCGAATCGGGGCTGAGGCTCTGTTTTCCTTTCTTTTGAATGAACCCTCCTCTGTTTTTTTTTCTTGAATGAAGGATGCCTCTTCCCAGCCGAGAGAGGGATATATATAACAACTCCCCCCCAACCGAGAGAGGTGTCAAGCTGGCCTTCGATCCCCTCTTCGCACGCGGTGGAGATGAATGGATGAATCTCGGGAGGTTGCAGTGGCCTGAAGGATCCGATCGTGAATGGATCGCGATCTCTTTCCCGCTGGAATCGCGGACTCGGATGATACGCTGGTGGGGAGAAAGATCCGGGAGCGTGTCATCTCGGGAGAGCTGGGCGGAAGAAAAGAATCTTGGCTCGCGGAGGGACGGCTGGATTGCAAGAGCTGAGATGCGAAGGAAATCCGAGAAGAGCTGGGATGCGGACGAATCGGAAGGAGGCACGGACGGATTGCTGGAATGAAATCAGATCTTTGCTGGGAAATCACTGGGAAGAGATGCGAAAATGCTGGGATTCTTGCGGGATCTGGGAGAAGCTGAAGATCATGGGATGCAGACATGGAAGCTTCACGGGTGGATCACGATCACGGAGCTGGGATCTCGGCTGAACAAATGGACTCGGAAGCCTGGATGCATGGGACGCGTGAAAGAAGCTTCATGGCAAATCGCTGAGAAGAGGTGGACACAGATCCTGGGATGGCTGACAGGGACTGGATCGCGGGTTGATGAGCTGCATGCGGACGCTGGGACGCGTGGCTTTGGACTCGTGGAAGAAGCGCAACGGATGAATGGAAGCTTGGGAGGAATGCATCGCACCGACACGGGATGGGAGCTGGAGCTGGGACGCGTGAAGGATGCTTCACGGGTGATGAACCTGGATGGCTGAGCTTGATCGTTGGATGTGGCTGCACCTAGTCGGCTAACGCTCCTTCTAGTGTGCAACTGGGAATGACCCCATGTGGTTGACTAGTCACCTACTATGATGCATCTTTTTGAACCCAATGTGCATTTTAACTTTGATTTCCGATCACCTGCACCCTACAAAAATATAATATTAATACAGCACTTCTATCATTATGTGTTAGCAATAATACTAATTTAAGTGATGTGTAGATCGCACTTTTGTGCTCTCATCAGTAATGGTAAGAAAAATTTACGATGTATACATTGAATGATGTATTTTTTATTACTAATTCATTTAGTATTTAATTATTATTTAACTGATATTGATTCATTTTCGTGCATACTAGGTAACAAAATGCTCCAAGAAAAACGATTCAGTGATGTGGAGTTCTAGCAGTCTCAGGTGGGATCTTCTTCTGCTTAGTCCATGCGATCCTAGCAGCCCCTAGCAACACGAGTTCGAGTCTCAGCACGATCTAGGCTAGGAGATTATGAATGACTTGCAGATCCAGGGTAATTTGATTTAAAGTGCATATATTAAGTTCTGTTACAATCTAATTATTTTAATTAATTTGCCTCCAATGTTTTAATGGATATTTTATTATTTTTTATAGATGAACAAGGGAGAGTGAGGACGACACGGGGTTCCTCTCGAGCACGGAATATGTGGCAGCTTCGTGAGGATGAGAAGATAGTCGTCGGATGCAACGAACTAGGGCAGCCCATCAAGAAGGCTGGAAGCCTTTTATCAAGTTTTCTAGGATCGGTTGCGTGTGGGGGTTAGTTGTGTCCGTTCAACTATCACAACTGGAATGATATGCTTTCTTCTTATAAAGTTGAGCTTCTTAAAGTTGTACTGGTAAAGAATTGAATTTAATATTGTTAATTTGATACCTACATGTTAATTTGCCTACTATTATAATTTTAATTTTTGGATTTAATATTATTATAACATTCTTTACTTTGGCGTAGAAAAAGTTTGTGCTCCCTCCAGAGAGCCATGATTGGGTGCTAAAGTTCCTCAACCGCAAATGGAAAGAATACAAGTCGAAGTTGAAGGCTGACTGGAAGCACGAGGGTATGACAAAGGAGGAGGTTGCTCGTGTTTGTCCTCTTGATGTATACCATCATCAGTGGAGGGAGCTTGTTCACTATTGGTTTTCTGAGAAAGGATAGGTTGTGTATACTCTCTCAATACCTTATATAATGTTTAATACATTTAATATATTATAATGTTTACTTTTTTCGTGGTAGACATATTCTAACATTGATCGAGCCGCACGAGCATCTTAGACAGTTCCTCACACTTCAAACTCGAAGAGTTATACGAGGCTCAGAGCTGAATTCGTAAGTTTCTTTGAAACTCTTTGAAATTCTTGTATCATATAGCATGTATCATGATATATACCACTTCCAATATACTTTTTATTATAGATGGAAGACCATGGGAGGGAACCTGGTGAGGTGGAGTTCTATAAGATGACTCACATCCACCGAGATGGCAACTTTGTCTGGAAGGAGTCGAGAGATATAGTTGTATGTATTCATTAATAATTTATGCAATGATTTTTCATGTATTTCAATTTTTTAAAAATTAATTTGATTGTTTTTGATAGATATAGGACATAGCTACATCCCTTATTTCAGAGCATATCGGAGAGTCATCTTCAATCGCAACACCAGATGTATCGAAGCTCAAGTGTTTACCGAATTGATGGGCTCGGAACGTTATGATCGAGTGAGAGGTTATAGCATTGGAGTTACCCCCACTCAGTTGTCTACAGTGGGTAAATATACTCAAGATACTAGATAGAGTAGTAGCACTGTAGAGGTTAATGATCTGAAGGCAAAGATACAAGAGTTGAAGCAGAGCCAACAGATAGAGATACAATCTTTGAGGGCTCAGATTGATCAGATTACATCTTTGTTGCATCAGTTTGTCCCTCCTCAGATAAATTACTACATCTACTTGAACATCTGACATAAGTATTTTTTTTTTTTGAGCTTAATAATTTTTGTACTCTTAATTTCTTAAGTTTTTTTTTATAGGTTTCTGATACTTCATCTGCGCATAGAGATGGTGATGCCATCAACCCCTGAAGCTTTTATTTTGGAGTTTTATATGTATTTTTTTATGCTTTTCGAAGTACGTTATAAACATAAGTTGACAGTATGAATGTAATTTGACAATATGAATGTTTAGATAAATTTGTTTGATTGTGACATATGTATATCTCGTTTAGTGTGTATGTGTTTGATTTTGTAAACAAAGTTTTAAAATTTTTTAATTTTTTTAAAAAAATACCCTAATGACGCTTTGAAGCGTCGTTAAAGTCACGAAGAAGTATCAATTAGAGACGCTTTAAAGCGTCCATAAGTTTGACATAATGACGCTTTAAAACGTCGCTAAATCGAACATTTACCGATGCATCAAAGCGTCACTAAATTGCGATTCATTGGCAACGCTTTAAATAGGCGTCGCAAAATTACCGACGCTAAAAAGAATCGGTAAAGCGTCATTAGTTTCCGACGCTTTTGAAAGCGTCGGCAAATATTTTTTTCATTGTAGCATAGTTGATGCTTTACCGATGCTTTCGAAAGCGTCGGGAATGTTTTTACCGATGCGTAAAAGCGTCGCTAATGGCCAAAAAAAGCATCGCTAATGCCCAATTTTCTTGTAGTGACATCAATCATCTTTTTTTTTTTTCTTTTGATAGAATACATGTTACTTCTGTTATTGAAGCCATTCCTCTATCTGTAATAACTATTTCCCTTAATTCATTGGGAAGGTTAAATATCTAAGTCAATTATATATAAAGGATTCATGAAGCTAATTATCTACTATGAAAATTCATGAGGCTTTAAACTTTAAAAGATTCTATTTGTCAAATTATATGCCTAAAATTCCATTATGTTTGGGTGCCTCTAATAGTTTAATTAGATAAAAACTCTAAAATTATATGGGTGAATGCAATTCAGATAAGTAGAATTATCAAGACCAAGTTCTCATGGAAGATAGTAACTTTACATGGTACACTCATATACATATAGAGAAGTGAGCTAATGATAGCTGAGTATCTCTCACACACATCAGAGATCTTAAAACATTAACAAGCCAAAAAACTATCAAGACCAAGCTCTGACAGAAGATAGCAATGAGACAGTAACATGACATGGCACAATCACATACATAGAGATAACTATGCTAATAATGGAACGGGTGTTTCAGACATTCAAGGGTCTAAGAAGTATAGGAAGCCCATACTGGGGCTGAAGGGTAAGTATGTCCGCTGGTGCATGTATATAGTTTGGGGAGAGAGATAATGAGAACCTCTGGAGGATCATGGCAATCACGGTTTTCGCTTCCAACATTGCAAAGTTTTGACCAATGCAGGCTCTCGGTCCTATCGAGAATGCAAGTAGTGCATTGGGGTGCTTGGCAGCTTTTGATATCCCATTCTTGAATCTAAGAGGATTGAACTCATCAGCATCAGCTCCCCAAACCTTTTTATTCCTATGGATAATTGCAATTGGTATTGAAAGTCTGGTGTCCTTTGGAATCACTAGGTTTCCTAAGGTCATATCTTTGGCAGCCATTCTTTGCATCACGACTACTGGGCCATAGAGCCTCAAGGCTTCTAAGAGAACCATGGTGACCTGCAAAAAGAGTTGATTATGAAAATAACTTAAAGACAAATTATGCAGGAGGATGTACGTTGTGTCTGATAAATATATACCAATTTTAACTTGCTGAGCATGTCTGCATTGGGAATTTCTGTACCACATTCTCTGAGCACCTCCTCTCTGAGCCTCTCCTGCAATTCTTGGTTGGTACACAACAAGAACACAGTCCAAGTAAGCAAATGTGAGGTGGTCTCCTGTCCAGCAAAGAAGAATGTCTTGCACTCATCTATGATCTCATTCATGCTCAATATTTGACCCTTTCGCTCTTGACCAGGGTCTGATCTGCAAGACTCCATCATCAACCCAAGCAGATCATTTCCATAGCTGGAGTCCTTCGAATCTAATCGGCCCTGTATGATGTGCATCAGTGTGTTCCTCACTCTTCTTTCTAGCTTCCACCTATGCAGATTCCTCCTAGAAGGAAGATATCTGCTAACAAAGGATATGATTGTAGTTAGATTTGCTAAGCCATGTTTTATGAATCATAGTATAGTCATGAAAGGATAAAAAGAAAAATGAGTTACTTGTCTCCAGGGATGTTGACATTGAGAAGACTTTCTGCTGCAAGGGTCTGGAGCTCTTTTTGTGCCTGAAAGACTTCCTTGCCCTCAGCATAACTGCTTCCAAAAGCTGTGTGGGATATTACATCTGCTGTTAACTCCTGAAATTGGCTGCTGACCACCATCTCTCTTTGGCCCTCAGCTTGAGTTGCCTGATCTTGCCACCGTTCTAGCATGGATTGAGCACATGCTGCCATCTTCTTTGTCATCATCTATCAAACTAAAAGAAGTTAGGGTACATATTAAAATGTGCGCTGGCACATAAATCATGCCAGACACCGTTAAATTATGTAGTCTCTGAGTACTATTAAAGTTCATATAAATTAATAGACATATAAGCTTGGACAGTGACTGAACTCATGGCGATGGTTCAAGAAATTTGGCCGTCTACTTCAGTTCTTTCACAAATTGGAAAAACATGAAGCAATTTTCTGTGCTGGGGTCACAGTTTTAGAAATACGAACAGAGAAATCAGATACGAAGATCAATACTAATTAATGAAATAGGGTCCAACATTTGGCCTCTTTTTACTTAAATCATATTTTAATAAGTGGTATCAAAGCCAACTTAACTCAACCAGTTGGGACTCACTTAATGAATCCTTTTCCTACATTCCACTATGTTTAGGGCAAGCAATTAGTCTTGTAAAATAGCAGCATTAACATCATAGTAGCAATGCCGAAGAAGTTGAGAAAAGGATAATTGAGTTAACTCTATGTTTTTTTTTTCTTTTTTTGGGTAAAAAAAAACATAAAAATTCTAATAAGCAATGCTACCGATATCACTATTGATTTCTTAAACCATATCTATATCTATATCTGTGCATGTACATAGGTATGTACGTATGGATGGATGGATGGATGTATTTGTGTGCACACGTAGGGGGGCCTATATAAACTTGCATCCTTTTGTAAGTATTATCATTGTAACCTATTCTATTAAAACAGATTATGGTGCCAAAGGTTATAGTAGCATTGTTGTAAAATATTAAGGGTTCATAGGCAACTAACCTTGAGCTTATCCATTGTAAAAGCAGGACTGACAACATGCCGGTGCCTAACCCACTCTGCCCCTTCAGTAAGAGGCAAACCCTTACCCAATAAAGCCAGTACGCTAGGAGGAAATGGTGTCTCTTTTGGGAAGAAACCAAATTTGTTCGACAGCACTTGTTTAGCCAACTCTGGATCAGTGATACATATCGTTGGATGGGGTCCAAACCAGTATAAAAATGTTTCTCCTGTGGCATGCAACAACATAATTAAGAAATTTAACAATATTTTAACATTTGACCTTTTTTAGTTGAATTATTTTATTTTTATAATAATTAAAGACCAGCTTGACTTATTATAGTGCACCTCATTTCCATGTTCTTGGATGCATGAACAATATTTATGGACTTTTTTTGAGTGCTCAAATGTGTGAATGTATGACATATCTTTCTACCATTTGTAACCCTATCATCAACATATGAAGTTCTCTAGTCTGTGTATTCTAGGTTTATTCTTTGAGGACGTAGTAACAATATTCTCCAACTTATTGAGGAATTATCAAATCAGGCTCGACCATCTATGCCCCATTAAAGAAATGATGCTGAATTATTCTCTTCTAGTGGGAGCGGACAAGAATTATCAAGCATATGCGAATTTAATTGTTTAGTTGCGAATTGTTAATGATTTATTCAATAAAATTTTATGGATTATAGTTAATCGTGCTATTTGTCACTGTTAGAGATGATGCTTTCATTATTGCCTCTGCCACGCTTCTTTCTACTACTATACTAATTATTTTATATATTTTTTTACTTTGTAAATTTTATTAAATGTATTTCTTAATTTTAGCAAATGTAACTTTTTTTAGGAGACAAATTCTGAAATTTTGCACCTTGCCAAATTAGTTCGTCTGTGCTGATCTTGTTACTATATTTCAGAAAAGATAAAGAAGATAAGATGAGGACTGAGGAGACATATTGGGTGCGTGTGTAGATCTTGTGACTGTGTCTATGTGTCTTTGTGTGGGTCGGTGTGCGCGTGCATGCGTGCATGTGCTCTTGTGCGTGTGTGTGTGTATTTTATCAAAGCTATTTCTGAATATTGGCAAATTCTACTTTTTTTAAGAGGCAAATTCTGTTTAAATTTATTAAAGCTTTTTCTGAATTTTGCCAAATTCCACTTTTTTAAGAGGCAAATTCTGAAATCTTGCAACTTGCCAAATTAGTTCCTCTGTGCTGATCTTGTGACTGTGTTGGAGAAAAGATGAAGAAGATAAGTTGAGGAGACACTGAATGATTATATATATATATATAGAAATTCAACTTTTTAAACAGAAAAAATCTTAAATTCTTCATCTTGCGAAATTAAGTTCCTGTGTGCTGATCTTGTGACTGCGTTCCAGAAAAAATGAAAAAGATATGATGACGGGACATTGAATGATTATATATATATATATATAACAAGCCTTTAGAAGGAAAAAATAATAATAAGAAGACAGTTATCAAAACATCAAGTAGCGTACCATCTTCCTCTAGAATATGAAGAAAGGTTAGTGAGTTTAAACAAACCATATTGTGACATCCACTTAAGATAGTGGGGCAGGACCCTAGGAGTGATATCATGTGAGTTGATGTCCAAGATCAGCTTTCTTCCAGCCTTCTTCATGCTTCGAATCTCCTCAAGTGATCCAGACCAGAACTTGCCACAAGGACCCCCTACCCCTTGCTTCCTGAACCTCTTTGGTATGGCATATGTTCTCCATATAAGATATACCAATCCCCTCCAAAGGCTTGATATCAGTACCACCGCCAAGGCGCCTAACACCAATCCAAGATTGCTCATCTCCCTACAAAAAGAAGCTCCAAGTTAGAACCTAGTACCTCCCAAATCTTCAAAACTTAGTTGCATGCAGCCAAAGCATGCAAAGGAGCAGCAACTCGGGGCTCTGGAAAACAGTTTGAGCAAAGAAAACTTTGACAGCCGACCTTTGATACCTTCCTGAAGGATATAGTAGCATTAGAGGAAGATTGCTATCTTATTTATTTAAGTTTTGGACATTTTGTTTGCTTGACACATGTTGCTGGGACACTGGTGACTGTGGTTTCTTGTTTGCTCTCTGTAAATGAGATCATGGATGATGCAAGGAAAGGCTTGTTTTGTGCATTATTGGCTTTGTCCGTCCAATCCTTACGTACAATGGCACGCCTGCTTGTATTGCTTCATTTTTCCTCCCTTTTACCTCCGTGTGCGTGTTGGTTTGTGGTCGGACTGGTCCACAGCTAAGCTGGTAGACCAACCAATGGGGGAAAGCTTGCTGGGCCACAATAACTTGAGAGAGAGAGAGAGAGAGAGAGAGAGAGAGAGAGAGAGAGAGTAGTATTGGACTCTCTTTAAAAAATGATTGCATCTAGAAAACTTATCATAATCAAGATAGCTTCATAGGAAAAATCCCAAGCACGCGATCCACTGGATAGTGATAAATTATTGATAGAAAAATGTTATGTTACTTTCCCTTCATATCCATCAAATTATTCAAATTTGATTCACAAGAGGATTCCAGTTCACTCTCTCTGACAACGTCTGCTCACCTCCCTGGTGGGTGGGCTGTCAAATTCATTACTACTTAAATGTGCTAAACCTTCTAGTTGGTCTTTGCCACCAGAACTGAATCAGCCAATAGGCTTAATACCATACGGAAAACCAGAAAGTATCGTGAAAAAAGCATCTAAATCTTTAGTTTCAGCAAGATTTTGAAGAAAATTGGAAGAAGGGCTATGAATTCTAAGATTCGCAGATTCGAGAAAGCTACACGTGGTTGCACGAAATTGGCTGGAATAATTACCATTATAATATTAAGTTTCGGTAACTAGTCATGGGCTGGAGTAATTACCATTGTAATATTATGATTCAGTAATTTGTCATAGGCTGAAATAATTATCATTGTAATATTAAGTTTTAGTAACTAGTCAATATTGACATCTTGCAATGTTATCATTAACTGCGGGGGGCGGGGGGGACAAAACAAGACATTAAGCATAGTCCCACCTCTCGGCAGAAGCATGCTTTCCTTATCAATTGGCTTGTTTCTTCTATTAGTTCTCATAAACCATTTCTTTGCTTTTTAAACAGCCAATGATATGTATGTTTGGAATATGGATAAACATTAATAAATCTCAAAAGCTGTAACCAACATCATTTTGAGCCTATGACAGTCAGTTTCTTTTCATATGCTTTGTGCAAAAACATGTGACCTACAAAAAGCTATATGTTTATGAAAGATAAAGTAGTTTCACCATAAATAATCTGGTGCATGATCACAAGTGTCTAACAATCTTTAAAACTAAATCTTCACAAGAGATATTTTGTTGTAGAAGAATCTTTTAAATATGCTTGTGAAGGAAGGAAACAAGTGGAAACCTAAATTAGTATGACCTTTGCCACTAAAATCTTCTTAGGAGTCTGTCTCACCCTACTATCTTTCTACTGCTCAATTTGGTGTTAAATTAGCCTGGAACTCAGCAATGCAGTCAAATTTGTAATAAAACAAGCCGGACTTAAGCCACTAATCTTGAACAACAAAAGCACTATGATAATAAATTTTATGATTGGTTCGAAAATGAAAGGAACATACTGTATTTCATAATTCAACAAGGTCTAGAAACAACTAGTGATGGAAGCAGACAATTTGAGAAGTGTTATGGACCATCAATAGGGAAGCCCTATCCGGAATAGAGAACCCTCAAGAACCTCATTGAGGAATGAAACATAGAGATCAATGATTTTAGTTCTTATTGGAGAGGAGGAGAGGATAGTGGGAAGATAAAGGTTCGAACTATGATATAGGTATTGACTCTATCCGTAAAAACTCCTTTCTAAGAAATATTGACATGTTTTACTTCAAAACTTAAATAAAAAGAACTTTCGGATATAATATATTTCTATTTCACATATAGCTCAACAGATTTCAATTATAGAAAATGAAAATACATATTTATACATAAGTTCTCCATAGTGCGTCCTGGAAAGCAACCAAACATGGTATCAAGAGCCTATAATACAAAATATGAAATTTTGTAGAAATATAAACAATCTTTTTATGTTGTTTAATCAAGATACATATGTGAAAGTAGCCACGAAAACAACCAAACATGGTATCAAGAGCCTATAATACAAAATACGGAATTGTCTATGCACAAAACAAGAGGGTCCATACCATATCACTCGAACAGCATGAAAATGAAATAGGTTGATTCTAAGTGTTCATAATCTATGAAACAAACTTCATACCTACTCCAATGCAATTGGTATTGCTAGTCTGGTGTCCTTTGGAATCACTAGGTTTTCTAAGGTCATATCTTTGGCAGCCATTCTTTGCATCAAGACTACTGGGCCATAGAGCCTCAAGGCTTCTAAGAGAACTATGGTAACCTGCAAAAAGAGATGATTATGTAAATAACTTAAAGACAAATTATGCAGGAGGATGTACGTTGTGTCTGATATATATATACCAATTTTAACTTGCTGAGCATGTCTTCATTGGAAATTCCTGTACCACATTCTCTGAGCACCTTCTCTCTGAGCCTCTCCTGCCATTCTTGGTTGGTACACAACAAGAACACAGTCCAAGTAAGCAAATGGGAGGTGGTCTCCTGTCCAGCAAAGAAGAATGCCTTGCACTCATCTATGATCTCATTCATGCTCAATGTTTGACCTATTCGCTCTTGACCAGGGTCTGATCTGCAAGACTCCATCATCAACCCAAGCAGATCACTTCCATAGCTGGAGTCCTTCGAATCTAATCGACCCTGTATGATGTGCATCAGTGTGTTCCTCACTCTTCTTTCTAGCTTCCACCTGTGCAGATTCCTCCTAGAAGGAAGATATCTGCTAACAAAGGATATGATTGTAGTTAGATTTGCTAAGCCATGTTTTATGAATCATAGTATGGTCATGAAAGGATAAAAGGAAAAATGAGTTACTGGTATCCAGGGACGTTGACATTGAGAAGACTTTCTGCTGCAAGTGTGTGAAGCTCTTTTTGTGCCTGAAAGACTTCCTTGCCCTCAACATAACTGCTTCCAAAAGCTGTGTGGGAGATTACATCTGATGTTAACTCTTGAAGTTGGCTGCTGACCTCTATCTCGCTTTGGCCCTCAGCTTGAGTTGCCTGATCTTGCCACCGTTCTAGCATGGATTGAGCACATGCTGCCATCTTCTTTGTCACCGTCTATCAAACTAAAAGCAGTTAGGTTACATATTAAAATGTGTGCGGGAACATAAATCATGCCAGCCACCCTTAGATTATGTGGTCTTTGAGTACTTTTATTATAGTTCAAATAAATTAATAGACATATAAGTTTGGATAGTGACTGAACTCATCATGATTGTTCCAGAAATGTGGTCGTTTACTTCAGTTCTTTCACAAATTGGAAAAACATGAAGCAATTTTCTGTGCTGGAGTCACAGTGTTACAAATACCAACATAGAAATCAAATACGAAGATCAATATTCATTAATGAAATAGTGTCCAACATTTGGCCTCTTTTTGCTTACATCATATTTTAATTTGCGGTATCAAAGCCAATATAACTTAACTCATCTAAACCTTAGTCCCAAACTAGTTAGGATTGGCAAAATGAATTCTTTTCCTACATTCCACTATCACTACAAGAAAAGTGAGATTTCCCGACGCATTTTTTCCGACGCTATGGAGAAGCGTCGTAAAAGTTTAGTTCAGCGCCTGACTTTGCCGACGCTTATAAAAAGCATTGGTACATTTTGCGAATCGACGATGCTTTAGAGCGTCGGCAAAAGTGACCTAAGACGACGCTTATAAGCGTCGTCAAAGGCCAAATCCCTTCAAAACCGCTCGCTTCCCTCCCGATGCCCTAGCTGATCCTGCGCCGACATAATCCCTTAAAAATCTCTCCTCTCCCTCATCCGAAGAGCAGATCCGCGGAAGACGATGGAGGGCGCCTCGGAGGAGCTCGAGCGTTGAAGCCGCTACCTCAGCTTCCGATGAGAGAGGAGCGGAAGATAATGGAGGGCGCCTCGGAGGAGCTCGAGCGCCAAAGCCGCTACCTCAGCTCCCTCATCCAGCGCACCAAGCTCAAGCCCGACGGCGAGCTGGAGAAGAGTCGCCAGCAGCCGGCGAAGCCCGACAAGGAGAAGCATCGCCCCACCGTCAGCGGCGGGAGAAGAAGGAGGAGGAAAGGGATGGGGTTGTCGATGGCGGCGAGGATGATGCGCAGGAGCAGTGGCAGAATGTGCGGGTGAGGGCTCGCGCTAGCCCTCAAGAAGGCACGCTATCTCCCCCTCCTCTATTTCTCAGATTCGTTTTTTCCGCAGGAATTTGCTAGCCAGCTTTTACCTCCACTTCCCAAACCCTAATCCTCCGTGGGGACGGAGAGTGTTACATAAGGTTTTTTTTTGTGGGGACTCTGATTCTTTGTTTTTCGGTTACTAATTATGTTCGGATTAGCAGCTGAGGATGGAATTGGTTACTAATCAAGTGGCTCGGAGGTAGCTGGAGAAGGAGATCGTGAGAGAGGAGAGGGAGTTGGGTCCTCTCCAGAGAAAGAAGGGGAGCCAGAGAGCTGAGAGAGAGAGGCTCTTCATTTCTGAGAGAGACTCTCCTCTCTCGGCCGGAGCCGCAGGACATCTCCCATCGGGGCTGGGGCGCGACTCACGAGGGCGAACCGGCGAAGAACGCTTCTCGCGCCGGCAGGTGGAAGTAGCTATTCTTGGCCTCTTGGGCGAAGCCCCCGCCGGCTCCTCTTCCCGTAGGCCCCCGCCGGCGACTTCTTCTCCTAGTCCATTGGAGTATGTTCTGATTCTTTATGGAAAAATAATTTTTTTTTTAAAATTTAAGGCTAACGGCGACGCTTATAAGCATTGGCTTTGGTACTTTTAGCGACGCTTAAAAGCGTCGCTAAAAAGCGTCGTCAAAAATCAACATTTTACGACGCGTTTCAAAAGCGCCGGGACAAATTTTTCCCACTCAGGTATAGGCAACGCTTCGGCGACGCTTTGCATAGCGTGGGGTGGGTCTTTACCGACGCTTATAAGCGTCGGCAAAAGATGTAAAAAACGTCGGAAAAGATCAATTTTTTTGTAGTGTATGTTTAGGGCAAGCAATCAGTCTCGTAAAATTGCAGCATTAATATTGTAGTAGCAATGCTGTGGAAGTCAAGAAAAGAATAATTGAGTTAACTCTACGCTGGTTTTCTATTTTTGGGTATAGAAAACAGGATGGGGGTGTGGTCTATATAAACCTGCATCCTTTTGTAAGTGTTATCATTGTAACCTGTTCTATTAAAATAGGTTATGTGCCAAGGGTTGTTGCAGCATTATTGTAAAATTGAAAGGTTCATAGGCAGCTGACCTTAAGCTTATCCATTCTAAAAGCAGGACTAACAACCGGTGCCTAGCCCATTCCGCCCCTTGAGTGAGGGACAAATCCTTACCCACTAAAGCCAATATGCTAAGAATTGGTGTCACCTTTGGGAAGAAACCAAATTTGTTCGACAATACTTGTTTAGCCAACTCTGGATCAGTGATACATATCGTTGGATGGGGTCCAAACCAATATAGAAATGTTTCTCTTGTGGCAAGCAGCAACATAACTACGAAATTTAATAATATTTTAACTTCTGATTTTTTGTAGTTGAATTATGTCATGTTTTACGGTAACTAAAGACTAGCTTGACTTATTACAAAGCAGCTCATTTTCATGTTCTTGGACACATGAACAATATTTACGGATTTCTTTTGAGTACTCAAATGTGTGAATGTATGACATATCTTTCTACCATTTGTCACCCTATCATCAACATATGAAGTTCTCTGGTCTATGTATTCTGTATTCATCCTTTGAGGATGTGGTAATAATGTTCTCAAACTTATTGAGAAATTATCAAAGAGAAATGATGCTGAATTATTCTCTTCTAGCAGAAGCAGACAAGAATTATCAAGCATCTGTTAATTTAACTGTTTAATTGTGAATTGTTAATGATTTATTCGATAAAATTTTATGGATTATAGTTAATCATGCAATTTGTCATTGTTATACAGATGATGCTTTTATTATTATCTATAGTTGTTGCCTCTGCTAGGCTTCTTTCTACTGCTATAGAAAGTATTTTATATACTTTACTTTTACTTAGTAAATTTTCTTAAATCTATTTCTGAATTTTGAAAAATTTAACTTTTTTTTAAGGGACAAAACCTGAAATTTTGCACCTTGCCAAATTAGTTCGTGTGTGTTGAACTTGGTCACTATATTCCAGAAAAGATGAAGAAGATAAGATGAGGACTGAGGAGACATTGTGTGCGTGTGTGTAGATCTTGTGACCGTGTGCCTGGGTGTCTGTGTGGATGGGTGTGCGCGCACGCATGTTTATGTGTATATGTGTGCGTGTGCATGTGTTCATGTGCGAATGCATGTGTGTAATTTTATTAAAGCTATTTTTGAATTTTGACAAATTCCACTTTTTTTAAGAAGCAAATTCTGAAATCTTGCAACTTGCCAAATTAGTTTCTGTGTGCTGATCTTGTGACTGTGTGTTCCAGAAAAGATGAATGATTACATATATATATATATATATATATATATATATATATATATATATATATATATATATATAGAGAGAGAGAGAGAGAGAGAGAGAGAGAGAGAGAGAGAGAGATTCAACTTTTTTAACAGGAAAATTCTTAAATTTTTCACCTTGCCAAATTAAGTTCCTGTGTGTGCTAATCTTGTGACTGTGTTCCAAAAAAAATAATATATATAATGATTATATATATATATATATATATATATATATATATATATATATATATATATATATATATATATATAAAACAAGCCTTTAGAAGGAAAAAAAAAAATAAGACGGCATTTATCAAAGCAACGAGTGGCATACCACCTTCCTCTACAATATGAAGAAAGTTAGTGAGTTTAAACAAACCATACTGTGACGTCCACTTGAGATAGTGAGGCGGGATCTTAGGAGTCGGAGTGCAAATGGGTTGGATCGAGTTGGATCCTGAGTGACCTCGATGCGATCCGATTTTTTGATCGGGTCTTAATTTTTGATCCAGATCCGACCCGGTTGAAGATCAGGTTGGGTTCGAGTCGGATCGGGTTCAGATCCGAATCGGATCCATTTTTTGTTTTTTTGAAAAAGAATTTGGGCAAATCTAATTTGGTCATATCATAATTATGAGGTGCTGGGTGACCCATGACTTGAAAGACTTGCAATTGACCTCTACTCGGAAGGGATGACCCATGACTTACTAACTTAGTCGGTCTACAAGCCAAATTTCATATCACACTATTTTTTATCTATATGACTGATTGGACGGAACTCCAGCTCCCCTCTCACGAGGACAAAAAAAATCCCAGACCTTCTTCCAAAATCCAATTCCATTGCAGAAAACTGGCACCTGACCCGTATTCAGTTTGAGTGTTCCCTCACTTTCTCCCTTCAAAAGTTAAAGGAAACAAAAACCAAAAAACAGAAGGGAAAAAAAAAAAACCAGCTACCGAGACACCTGAGGTATCAACGGTGTAATAGATCGAAAGAGAATCCTGACGGGCCGAGGTTCCTTTAGATTCCGTGAACCTATGCTTGTTGCTGTCCTTCCACATTTGAACCCTACTCTCCTTAGGCTTTTCTTTTGCTTTTCCCCCTCTCTCTCTCTTAGGGTCCATTCAGATTGGATCGGGTCCGTTCAATAAATCCAAATTTGATCTAGAAAATAATTCGAGTTCAATTTTAGGATCCGACCCGGATCCGCAGATCCAAAAATTCAGATCGGATCGAATCTACATAGGTCGGATCGGATTACGGGTTGACCTGATCCATTTGCAGCCTTACCTACGAGTGATATCATGTGAGTTGATGTCCAAGATCAGCTTTCTAACCCGACCCGGCCCATTTCCTGCGTTACGTACGAGTGACGTCATGTGAGTTGACATCCAAGATCAGCTTTCTTCCAGCCATCTTCATGCTTCGAATCTCCTCAAGTGATCCAGACCAGAACTTGCCACTAGTACCCCTACCCCTTGCTTCCTGAACCTCTTTGTTATGGCATATGTTCTCCATGTAAGATATACCATTCCCCTCCAAAGGCTAGAGATCAGTACCACCACTAAGGCGCCCAGCACCAATCCAAGATTGCTCATCTCTCTACAAGAAGAAGCTCAAAGTTAGAACCCAGCCCAAATCTTCAAAACTTAGTTGCTTGCAGCCATAGCATGCAAAGGAGCAGCAATTCGGGGATCTGGAAATCAGTTTGAGCAAAGAAAACTTCGACAGCCGACCTTTGATACCTTCCTGAAGGATATAGTAACATTAGAGGAAGATTGCTATCATCCTACTAGATATCAGAATATGTCATGTTGTGGAGGCATATCTAAGTAAAACAAAATAGTGATTCTATTGATTCAAATGATACACAATTTTAGTCCATTTAACATCCATGATATTTAAGTTTGAATGCTGAAGATGGCAACAGCAATGAGCGCAGTCAATCAAAATATTTTTCAGGCATGTGTCCAAATTGAAAGCAATGGTGATCACTCTTTCACTAGTCGATGATAATTAGCTTTTAAGTGCACGCTATGACCGAAGATTTGAATCATGCAAAGGATCAACTCAGCCATGTTGTTTCCTCACCAGCCAAAGCTTGAAGGGAAGAAACGATCTCAAATGGCAATCAGAGTGCGGAGGGCTTGCTTAAGACCTTTACATGAAGGCTCGGAAATGAACTTGCTCCGACCCATGTGCCCACGCCCAAGTCTGGTCCGAGCCCAGGCCTTCTCTTACATAACAAACCTATTAAAAAAATCATGTTCCAGAGGAGACGGGAGGGCGACGAAGAAAAAGAGAAATAGCAGGCTGTAACACGAAGGTCAGGTCAACAAAGTCGTTCCCTCTTGTGTGATTTTTTATTTTTATTTTTATCTTTTTCGTGTTACCTAGCATTAATATTTTCTCTCATGGATATTGTCGCCTTCTCGTATTAAATCTTAGCTTTTCTCTTTCGAATGTGAGCTCTTGATTTTTTATAATGATAATAATTGTGCATGCCTTCCACTTGTTTGTCAGAATGTCTTAGAGTTTTGAGATGCATGAATATTTGCTTTAAAAATAGGGGGAAAAAGAAAAGAGGAAAAGTGGATATGTTGATGTTTGTTACTAAAGATATGTATGTCTTTCATATGTTTGTCAAAATGCTTCAAACATCAATAGTCCAGTATTTCATCTCTATCTATTAGTTGATTGGATGCTAGGATCCTAAGGTTTTGGTATCTTAGACCTTCAGCAATTTACTTTTACATGCAATGTGCTCATACCAACCAAAATAATTGTTACAACTTACAAGTTTTCATTATTTTTCTCCTGTGGTACAATTATTGATGCTTTTCTCTAAAATATCTATATAGGTGAGTATTGCAGTGAAATACGAGGTTGACACTAAGATCATCCATATTCATCTTTAGATCCTAAGTATGTTTGATAACCTTTTGGACCAAATCTTATTTTGTTTATCTTTTATTTTCTTTTTATGTTCAATAAAAAAGCAATTCTATCATGTATTCTTCGATCCAATGATAATCCATCAATCCATCTAATGCTGCTTGCTTAACCTACTCTAATAGTTCTCTAGTGAAAAATTATTTACATGCTTCTCGTATCTTTGTTTGGATTCAAAACTTTGATAATAGTATCACTAATTTTTTTATTGTCCTTCTTTGGAAACCAAGACAGCCAACCCTAAATTATTTGTCTAGCATGCAAACTTGCAATGGTTTATGCTTTACTAAAAATAAATAATAATAGGCATGCAACTTATAAAGTTAATTAGGGGCACATGTTTTTTTATTAACAATAGACCATACATGGATAAGGTTGTTCCAAGATAAGTATTAGAGGGCTCCACCAAATGCTGCGCAATCATGTGAATCCTAGCCTTAGTTACCTGATCTGGGAAGATGTGTGGGAATGGGTTTGTATGCTAGTGAAGGGAAGTGGATCTACAAGAAGTTTCGAGTAAAAAGCACCTAAGAAGCAAGTGCAAATGCAAACTCTTAAGAGATTTCAAAGTGGGTGTCTCAGATGTCTCTTTCTACTAAGGTCAAACCTCTATTAACTAATTGCCTTTGTGACATACATGGGAAAAGACCACATGAGTATGGCCAAGCAACTTCTTAACCTTTTTCACTTTTTGTGTTTTGGGGGTGGGGGAGGGTATGGGGGAGGGGGTAATAAATATTTGTGCTGCACCTTAGCCATATTATCTAATATTCTATCATTTTTAAAAAAGTCTTTCTTTCAGTTGATAAAGTGATCATTGAAATTACTTTGACAAGTTTTATCCTCCTCCAATCTAATCTTTCTTTTTACTTTCTAATGCACATTTAAGGATTTTTTAGGACTAATTTATCAACTTTGTTGTCATTAAAATATTTCTCTTTCTTTTAGTTGATAAACTCATTAATTAAGGTACTTGGCATGTTTGACCTCTGCCAAGATAGGCTGGTTCCTCAAGAAATGCCCTCTTCATGGTCATTACATTTAGACCTTATTTTGTGCCTTCAAACTTCTTTTTATATTTGAACACATTTTAGTCCACCTTCCACATATAGATTTAAACCATACATCATGCAAAAAGATTAAAACATTTTGTTAAAACAAAACAATATGTCCTTTTCAAGTTCGCTTTACAAATAGTTGAATAAATTAGACGACATCTTTGAAGAGCATTTTGGAAATTGTGAACTGTTCTCCTTCCTCTTTGTTGGAGAAGGAACCGAGCAATGCAAGATATGGCCAGTTTGGGCTGCTTTTGTGACACCATGATTTGGCATTTAATGTTGGATTTTGAGTACCAGTCGCATAGACTCATCCTAGTTATCATGTACTTCATGTATCATGACTATTTTCTTTTTGACTGTATAGTTAATAAATGATATGAAAATCCACCTCAAGTATGAAAGAATCTAGTTCTTACATGTTTCCTTGGTGATCCCTCTTCTAGAGTTCACCAAGAAATCTTGAAAGATCACCATCATTAGAAATCACAACAATAAATAATCCAATCCACCCAAATCTTCCAGTTGTGGTCCTAGTACATTAAACGGTATATGGAAAACATTATTCAACCTGACCTTTACTTAACAAAATGTTTGTGCCATCATAAGCTTTTACGAATATATTATTTCAATCAAGGTTCGCCGTACCGGTACTGGTAGGCGTACCGGTCACCTACCAGATTGTCACGGTTTCGGTTCAAACCAGTTTAAATCAGTACCAAACCAGAACACTCTTCTCCGCCGGAGCTGGCAAAGAAGAAGAGAGTGAGAGAGCGAGCGGGGGAGGGAGGGTGGGAGGAGAGGAGAGGCCGTCCACGGAGGGTCGTGGGGGAGGAGGCGGAGGCCGGGGGGGCGGTGGAGCCCGCGGGGGGCGGGAATGCCCACGGGGGCGCGACGGAGGCCGCGGCCGCGTTCCCTATTTCGAAAGAAACAGGAAATGCGGCCGTGATTTTTTAATTTAAGAATTTTTTTAGTGAAGTCGGCAACTGAGTGAAGTCCGCAAATCAGTTGCCGACTTCACTTAAAAATCTCCAAATTAAAAAATTTAAGAATTTTTAAATGAAGTCGGCAATCGATTTGCCGACTTCACTTACAAATTTCTAAATTTTTTCTGCGACCTCGGCCTCCGCCGTGGCCCCACGGGCTCCACCGCCCCCCCGTGGCCCTCCGTGGGCGGCGGAGGCCTCTCCTCCCTCCTCTTCCCCGCTCTTTCTCTCTCCTCTTCGTCTTCCTCGGCTCCAGCTGGGTTCGGCCCGTGCCGATTTTCACTGCTCCGGTGTACCGGTTACTAGCCGGACTGGTCCGAACCGGTCGGTACGGACCAGTTTGTCAGACCATGGTTTCAATTATAACCTTATATGATCTTTCATGTATACTTTCTTACTTACATTAACATCTCAAACACATTACTTTTAGTGAGTGAATCTTTGTTAAACAATTAAAACAAAATCCTGGTACACTCTTACAACCACCAAGCTCCCCCAAATTGAAACCTTGTAGCTTGAAGGTGACTTGTAGGTGATCAATGGTTTCTTGAGAAGGAAGTGAATATGGAAAGCTCCCCAAGCTCCCCTGCCCAATAGGATCTTCAATTCTGTTCCTGCATCTAAGAAAAATAATGATATAGTTGAACCTAGGAGTAAATGTAATAGAAGAGAACCAAAGTTAGGTAATGAGTTCTTTATCTATCTAGTGAAAAGTGATCCTGCTAGCTTTTCATGAGGCAATGTCATCTATATATTCTCCTTTTTGGTGGAAGAAGTAATAAAAATGAAATGGATTCCTTAGTGGCTAATAATATATGGGAATTAGTTGATTTACTTCTAGATTTTTACCATTGGATGCAAGTGGCTTTTCAGAAGGAAACTGGGACCTAATGGTACAGTTGAAAAGATTTAAAGATAGGTTAGTTTAAACAACATAAGGGGATTGAATATTTTGATACTTACTCATCTGTTGCACCACAGTTAGAACCTTAATTACAGTAGCATCTATTTGTATCCATCAGGTGACTGTTAAAACAGCCTTCTTATATGGAGAATTAAAGGTCCATGAATGTTTGTAGTTCCAGGACAAGAACATAAAATATTTAGACTATTAAATCATTGTACTGTTTAGAGAAGACTCCTAAATAGTGGCATGAAAAATTTGATACTGTAGTGATATCTAATGGCTTTTCAAGAAATGAATCAGATAAATCTGCATATAGTAAATTTGATGGTAATTCAGGTGTGATACTTTGTCTTTATTTTCTGAACTAGTGTTGATAAAATAAATGAGACTAAGTCTTGTCTTTCTCAAAATCTTAATATGAAATACTTAGGAGTAGCTGATATGATTTCAGGACATAAAATAATTAAAACCCCTGAAGAAAATGTTATTACTCAATCTCACTAAAGTGAAAGTATACTTAAAAGATTCAGTTATTGTGAATGTACCTGCCCATGCTCCTTTTGATGCTAATAGTAGGTTAAAGAAAAAGAAGAAGAAGAAGAAAGTGTGGCACAATGTAAATATTACTAAATAGTTGGGTGCCTTAATTTTCTTGACAATCATACCAAACCTGATATTTGCTGCTTAGATGGTATACTAGTCAACCCAATTAACTTCACGACAGTGAGCTAGAAAGGGTAATGAGGTACCTTAAAGGTGCAATATCCTGTGCATTAGTCTATGGAGGATGCCCACCTTTTATTGAGGCATATAATGATGGAAATTGGATCTCTGCCAAAGTGGAGACCAAAGAAACTAGTGGGTATGTGTTTATATTGGGAGGTGTTGCTATCGCTTGGAATTCTACCAAGCATACCTTGATATCTAAATCTACTATGGAGGCTGAGTTCAGTGCTCTTGACCTCACTAGTGAAGAAGCAAATTGGCTTAGGAATCTGTTTGCAGATGAATTGGGGAGCCAGCCAATCCCCGTGGTACCTGTACATTATGATAAACAAGCAGCAATTGCAAAGGCTAAACGTAAAATATATAATGGAAAATCCATACTTATACATCTGGGGCATAACCGAAAGAGTATTCACATATTGATTATGTCTGATCAAAGGATTCGAATTAAAGGTCTATCAAAAAGACTAGGGTTAGACACATCAAGAGGAATGTAGCTGAAGCCTATAATGTAAATCACCTTCAATGGCAACCCTACATTATGAATGGAGATCCTAGGAAAAGGTTCAAAGGGTAAGAACAAATTGTTGAGTGATTTGAGAAAGCACTAATATGCTAGTGAATAATCTTCACTTATGCCCCGCCTATGATAAAATAGTGCTGAAGTTTGTATGTGATCCTTGTTCACATGGTGTGTCGTATGTTAAATTTGTATGTGTGCCTGAAGTTTAAGACATTAATCACTTGGGACTTGTATGAATTGTGACATATGTACACTTGGTGGATGTTCCTGTCATGAAGACACCTTCATTTGATGCAAAATGTGTGATGCCCCTTTTTTAGTTTTGATGAGAGGTTATTATGAGAGGTTTTTGTTGTTTCTTGGGGTTAGACTAGCATGAGACCGGTTGCACCATTGAGGGAAACGGAAATCTATCCCAAGGACAGCAACTCAGTAACGTGTCTTAGAATCACGTCTCGTTTATTTTATTTGTCCTTGTTCTCGTTTTCTTGTGTTTTGCCTTAGGTTTCCAAGAATCTTGGCATCAAGCTTGCATCTTGCTGCTCTTCTTGAGGATGGAGCACTCTTTGGTCAAGGAGGGGACCCTTGCATAAATAACGATTGCTAATGGTTCTCAGGTGATCAAATATAGATGCAATTGGAAGTTCTTTCTGAAACAAAGTATGCACTAGATTGGGAGGTTAAAATTTTTCAAAAGAGAAGTGTAACAACATAATGATCAGGCATCATTATAATGTCTTATATGCTCAGAAATGCATAAGAGTTGAAAGACTGGATTCTCATTGGAATAATGGTCTTCATAATAACATTTTATTCTGTTTTCTCATTCACTAGTTTGGCAAAGAAAAACCATCTTTAAAGCTACAATTCTAGATGAGCAGTCCATTTATCATAAGAATTCATAGGAGAAATATGCTCAATACCTTCTTGGTTGTCAATAAGCTCCCAATAGGTTCACATAAATATATCTATTCCCATTGTGCAGGTGAAAGAACTTGGCATTCATGTCCCCTTCAACTAATCCATGAGTTACTGAAATGCCTCTCATTATTTGCAACATGGTTACTTGTTAGCATTTTATTGTTCACTCAGTTGAAATTATAGAAGGTTCGTATTTACAAGAGTAGTTTTAAGGTGGGCTTTGACATTATTGTGTTCCACTTCCTGATGCAACCTGATTTGAATAGAATAATTTTGAACATTAAATTTAGGTGGCTCAAATTCCCACATCTTGTGACACTACATATCATAACGTAGAGTAGCCAAGTTTTCCTGTGTCAAAAGCCTATGAAATTTGATAGTCATATCATTAGAGAGTGAAGGTCTGAGGTTGGAGATATCATGTTTAGATGGATGATCTATTTCAGATAACAAAACAAGCTATTTCAAAGTATTCTGCATGTGTTTAGTAAGTAATCAAAAACAAATAGTACTCTCTAATTACAGTAGTTGGAAAATTTAAAGAAATCAATCTCCATGGCAATTCTGTACCAACCACTGTATTTGGGTTGAGTTACTATCCCAAACTCCACAGAGAAACCAAAGCTGAAGCAAGTCAGTGCAGACACCTGACAAGGGCAAAATACTTATTTAGTAATCAGACTAATCTTTCACAACCAATTCCAAATGCTTCTAGAGAACTTATTCATTATGCTTCTGAAGTGGTTCCTATATTTTATGATGATCAAGCTTTGTTCAATGAGGGCAAAACTATTTGCTGTTTATCATTCGTTGAATCCCCATATAGTGATTCTGATGAATTTTAAATAATACTTTTTCTTATTAAATATTATCTAGCAGAACCACTTACACAGAGGACAATATGAAGGATTGCACAATATGAAGGATTGGAAAATTCTGAGATGGATATTTGCATAATAGAATGTAAATGTACTTAAGCATGTGGTGCTTGCATTATATTTTCTATTCCACAGAGGACATATTTAATTCTTGATCAATTGACAACTCTGTAATAGAAACATATTAGTGCACTGGAGGAATTGTCAACTACTTCAGTGTTAATGAAACTTCAATGGAGCATTGAGATTTGGAAGATAGGAATTGTCAACTACTTGGATGCACTCAAGCTGCAAGAGACTTTTTTCAGATCATAAAGCTGGTAAAATCCTAGACACCGTGCTGTCCCTTCAACATCTACCTACTTACACACTTGGAAAATGGAGAACATATCACAAGTTGTTAGTGCCTGAGGCCGACCTCAAAGCCATTGTGCTGAGTTGCACTACACGGAGAGAGGAGACATAACCTTTCATGGCCCACGACAAGCTATTTTATATCCCATCATCTCTCTTAGGGATATTGGGTTTGGTGCACGGAAGTATGTTGAAGGCCTTGAATCGGCTATGATTGAACTTGCAGCTCTGTACGGTGTGAAAGCTCATACAGGGAAAGTAGGTGAAACTGGGGTATGGGTGGGAGACAGGAAGATTGGTGCCATTGGTGGAGGGAAAGGCCCAAATTAGAGAGAGAGAGAGAGTCATCCTTCAACTGAGGGAGAGAAGGAGAGAGAAGAGAGAAAGGAAAGAGGGAAAACCAGAGAAACAAAGGTGGAGGGGGTGCTAGTGATGAGGCGATGGGGATCCTGTGAGGTAGCAAAGCACCCTCCCCCTTCCAGGGAATCATGGTGGGTGGTGGCATTTCAGCCACAAGGGAGATAGGGAATCAAATGTGCTACTGGTTGAATCATGAGTCTAGCAAGTAGAATTGGCCGGGCGAATGGAGGGGTGGGTCTTTGAACTTCAATAAGTGGCAATGGGAGCTAGGATGGTGAGAGTAGGAGATGGATCAATGAGAAGCAGAGGAGGCGGGTTGAAAGCAAGGGAGGCTCCAATGACTACGTTCAATGGAACGTAAGCCAGCTCGGAGCGGCTTGTTGGCTCATAGAGGATAGAGAGCCGATGATCATAGGGTTGTTAACCTCTCCGGGATAGGATGCCCAAGAAAAAAATTTCATCGAGAAAAGGAACGAAGGGGGCAAGACTTCCAGTCCTTCCTCGACTAGATTAACAAAGGTAGAACAGAAAAAAGCTTGGAAA
Organism: Phoenix dactylifera; assembly: GCF_051530095.1. Classification (NCBI taxonomy): domain Eukaryota; kingdom Viridiplantae; phylum Streptophyta; class Magnoliopsida; order Arecales; family Arecaceae; genus Phoenix; species Phoenix dactylifera. The sequence goes on from NC_143191.1 coordinate 16,119,063, forward strand.
GAAGTAGGGGAGAGGTAAGGCATTTCCACATACCTCCTAAAAGGAATTGCATCCTCGAAATATTGATATACCTAGGCCTTCAAAAAGTTGACGGTACTTTGCTATTATCCCATCCTCAAGTTCTCAAATAGCCTTTCTCTCTCTCGATATAATTACTTGTTATTTGGAGACCTGCTCCTTCTTATCGATAATCTTTATCGGTCACTCATAATGGAGATTTTTTCTAGGCTTAAAGGGTTCAAATTTTACGTGTCTCGTATTTGATACGTTCTTCCTTAGCATTTTGATATTTAAACTTCTGTAGCTGGGTCTTGTAATTGTTATGATATACATGATCAACCAGCTAACATCTTTTTATTTATCTGAATCAGTATATGTAATTGCACTCATACTATTTTTATTTTGTACTAGTGTGAAATTTCATTTTAAAGTTGTAAGCTATGAGAAATTGTATGACTTTGGACCAAAGAACAACAAAATGCTTGACATTTCACAGCAGAGACCAAGAGATCAAATGCCATGTACTAATTATTGTTAAGGAGCAGTTTTTTTCTTTTTGATGGAAATTAAAGAGCAATTTTGTTGTGTATAGCTAATGGAACAAATCACACAATCATCGAATGAAAATTTTAAAATCAGTTTTGTGTTTCTTATGCTCTCTTCCATCTCATCCTTCTTGCACTACCTTGCAATTTAGAGGCATGCTAATTTGATTGAAAGTGTGTCAAATATTTAGTGTCCGTTATAGAATAATTAGTTTTCTAAGATTTACTGAAGAATCATGCCAGCATGCCCATTCAACCAGTATTTAGTAATGTCATGTGAACTAATAATTTCATTAGGGCTGCAAACCTAGTTTTCTTCCTGATATGAGCACCTGACAATTGCAAAAAGAATGTCTTTCTAGCTAGTTCTAACATGTAATCCCAATCATTGAAAGGTAAAACCATGTTATGAAGTCATTTACAGATCTGACAATCCAATCTCAAATGATCATTGCCATCCTTTCCTTACACCTCCAAGTTCCTAAGACTTCCAAGATGAAAAATTACTGAAAAGGACCAAGAACATTATGAATTGCATAAAAGCATATATGTATGTTAATCGAATAAAAGCATCTATATAGATGACTCAAGCACCAATCCTTTTCAACCACACTATAAGCTAAAAAGGTGCGGTGTCAATGGGCTGCTCAGTCTAGGTTGAGTCCAAGCCCAAATTGGACCCAAGGTTAGTATCTAAGGCTTTGGTCGGGCTGAATCAGAGTGCATTGTTCGGCCTAGCTTTGTTTTATTGCATGGTCACATCAAATTAAAGCCTTCTTTCCCAATAATTTTCCAAAGTGCAGGGAGACAACCATATCCATTATATGGTGCTCGATCGAACCCTAAGACCTCAAAGGATTACTCAGTAAACTGATAGAAAGCAAAAACCTCTTCACTGGTTAAATAAAGAACAAATCATTATACAATGTACATACTGGTCGGATATAATCACAAAGATTAGAAATTAAACAAAAGATGGTCCTGTCAACTGGAGTTGGCCGTGGGTATCTGGTATCTGCAAATGGGGCAGAGGTGGCTCTTCTTAAGCCACTGGATGATGCATTGGCTGTGGAGGGTCTCAAAACTACAACACCATCAGCCCGGATGCAACTCCAAATTGCGCCTCCTCTACAACAGCACCATTGGCTTGACACTTCAAAGCTGAAACTCCAATCTCAAAACTGTATCTTTATTAGCTTGATCCAACTCCTTCAACTTCACAGCAGTATAACGAGAACACATGAAACTTCAACAGTTTTTTTACCACGTTTCATAACCAGAATAACAACCATAATGTTTCATAATAGTTGTCTAAAACTGTTACTGAAACTATAACTATTTTCGGTTATGCTTAGCAAGATTAGTTACATTTTGTTAGATTTTAAATACCATTTTAGTTACCCACTAATCTGCCATAGACATGTATAAATACTCCTAGGATCTGTACGAATTAAAGTGAAGAAAATAGAATCTCTTCCAACTTTCTCATCTCCCCTATTTTCCTGCTGTCTTCCTTCATTTTTCTAACATGGTATCAGAGCAAGGTTTCCTAAGCTCGAATCATGGGGTTTTTATATGAACAAACCTCTCCTTTTCTTCGTTAAGCCTCTCCTTTCCTTCATTGAAAGTTTGTGAATTGAATCCACTATCTTTTTTATCTGAGAACAACTTTCAATGGCTGATGTTGAATCTTCAGCCCCTGTTTCTCCATCTTACTCATCAACTCATGTACCTTCTCCCTCAGAAGATCCCAACAGTCCTTTCTTCCTTCATCATAGTGATAATGCTAACACTGTGGTGGTTAGTCCTCCTTTGACATATTCTAATTATCTATCATGGAATCGATCGATCACACTAGCCATTTCCATTAAGAATATGATGGGATTCCTTGATCGAACCATTCCTACTCCAGATTTAACCAGCTCCCTTTACATACCCTGGTTGAGATGCAACAACCCGATTCTTTCCTAGATTCTTAACTCCATTTCAAAAGAGATTGCATCAAATGTTCTCTACATCAGTTCCGCAAAAGAAGTATGGGAGAAGCTCAAGACTTGGTTCACTCAACCGGATAATGTCAGAATTTATCATCTTCAACATCAACTCAGCTCAATTGTGCAAGGAACACAATCTGTACGTGATTACTTCACTCAACTTAATGCTGTCTGGGAAGAACTATGCAATTACAGACCATTGCCCTCATGTTCTTGTGAACATTGCATTTGTAATGCTGTGGGAACCGTTAGTGAAGCTCAGCAGAAAGATTATGTATTCAAGTTTTTAATGGGATTAAATGACTCATATGATAGCATTAGAGGACAAATTATTCTCATGAGTCCCTTGCCTTCTTTGGATAAACCCTTTTCACCGGTTTTACAAGAGAAAAGATAGAGGCAAACACGCACCTTAATGCTGCCCAATGCTGAATCTTCGGCACTTGCTGCAATCCATACTAAAAGGAAAGATAAGGCTGAAATCATATGTTATCATTGTGGAAAAGCTGGGCACACTAAAGAAAATGTTACAGGTTGATAGGATTTCTACCCAATTTCAAATTCACCAAGACCAAACCTAGTAATTCAAATGGTGTTTTTCAGAACAAATATTCAGCAAATCAAGTGTTCTCTTAAAGCCAAGAGAAAGAGTTGATAAATCCATCTCAGTTGCCTCTCACGCAAGCTCAAGTTTAGCAGCTCATTGCTCTACTCAATGTTCAGACGTCTCATCAGCTCAATCCAAGTGACTCACAAACATCCAACCCACTACTTTCCAACTCGACTACACCCACCAATACAACAAGCATTCAGCATTATTCTAACATGGCAGGTATAAATCTTTCTAAAACCCCTTCTATTCCCTCCGTCAAGATTCTGTATCATCTAACATGCAGCTTACTCCATGGATAATAGACACAGAAGCAACTGACCACATGGTTTGCTCTACTTCATTTCTTACCTCCATAACATGTGAAACTCAAGCACATGTTCAGCTACCTAATGGAACCAAAGCAAGGGCGACTCACATTAGCACAGTCAAAATTTTAGAATTCTTAATGTTTACTGATGTCTTATGTGTGCCTTCCTTCACTTTCAACCTCCTTTTTGTCAGCAAATTTACTCACAGCTCTTCTTCCTGCCTTATGTTTTTGGATAAATTCTGTTTTATACAGAACCTCTCTTCAAGGATGACGATTGGACTTGCTAGAGTTCATAATGGCCTTTACTTTCTTCTTCCAAGTCCGGCCGACAACCACCCTCTTCCTCCCAAGAATACTTCACCTTCCAAAAGTCAGGTTCTCAATGCTAATGCAGAACAAACCTTTGATCTTTGGCATTTTAGATTAGGACATTTATCCAACCAGAGATCGAATATGATTCAATCTTATGATCCTGATGTAAGGTGTAACAAACAAATGCAATGCACTATTTTCCATTTGGCTAAACAGAAAAGGAAGTCATTTCATATGAGCATGTCTGTTGCTTCTTCTCCCTTTGTTTTGATACACTATGATATATGGGGTTCCTATTCTCAAGCATCCATTCAAGGTCATCATTGTTTCTTAACCATTGTTGATGATTGTAACTGGGTAACTGTCGGGTTACCCCCGCACGCGTTGCGACGATCGCAGCGGAAAGACACGCGTGGGGTTCGTTCATCTCATGAATGTTCTAAGGAATGTAGATTTCAAAAATTTTCTAGAGTTCTCTAACTCAGATTTATGAAATCTAAAGGGAAGATTAAAATTAAAAGACTAGATTAATTTCAGATCTACTACAATTCCTAATTGTATAAAATTTGTAAAGATTTAATTTTTACCTTTGAGCGGGTAGAACTTCACCGCTATCTGATGATCGTGGGACTTTTGGTTCGCTCGAAGCCGCACAAGCCTCCGACCTCTACGGATATCCACACGAGGTATAGATCATTCCAAGATCTCACCGGGGTGCTAGCTCCCTTGCAGAGATCACCTTTGATGGCTGAATTTTTCTTCCTTTAATCAACTCCTTGATTACTTTGAGAGGAAGATGAAGGAGGAAGATGAAGAAGATGCCTCTTCTTCTTTCTTTGCTCACGCCAGGGAGGAGAAAGGGGGAAGGGTGGCCGGCTGCAAGGGGACTTCAATGCTCCTATGCTTCATGCCAGGGCCCTTTAAATAGGCATCTCATGCCCATACAAACAAGGAATAATTTCAAGAATCAATCACTCCTTAATTCATCCCCCTAAAATCAGCTACACCCCTTACTTAATTCTATCACAACCCTTACTTAAAAGTGATTGGAAAGAATTTAAGGGACGTGCTCATGCCATATGGCAATCCACATGAACAAGGAGGAGGAGGAGGGGCATCCTCCCCTCCTCTTGGCGTGTGGACCATGAAAGGAAAGGAGGGGCGGATGCCCCTCCTTTCTTTGTGCGTGTAAGAAGGAGGGGCGGACGCCCCTCCCTCTTTCCTTCTTTGCTCCACACGCATGGAGGAAGGGTTCTTTCCCTTCCTTCCATGCATGGGTCTCCTAATCCAATTAGGAATTACAGGTCCCACTTGAGTAATTAAATTCTAATCCAATTAGAATCCAATGTGTCCTCCAAATTGATTTATGCGAATCCTAATCCAATTAGGATCCAAATTGGACTTCATGAATTAAGTTCCTTATCTAATAAGGAGTTCTAATTAATTAGGCCTTCTCATCCTTATCCAATAAGGTTAAGCCTAATTTAATTAGGTCCAATTAAATCAATTAAATTGCATCCACTTGCAAATCCTTCTTCTTTAATTCACTAACTCTAATTGTCAATCAAATTGACAATCAAGATCAATTGCGATTCTAAATCGCTATCCAACCATTGAAACGATCAAAACCTCTAATGTGTGTAACCCCGTAGGTTTTATTCTGACTGGTAGTGAGATATATTATGATCTATATCATAATATCATCGAAACTCGTTTCAATGAGTTGAAATAATTTCAACTCTACTCTTAGGGTTCACTGATCACCAAGTAAATGTATTCAAGTCTCACAATCCACTAGTGACATCTAGCAGCATATAGTGACAACTCAGCAGAACAGAATGGATGAACCTCTAGGTGCAGTTAGCATATGATACAGTACCTCTATCATGGATTCCGACATGACGGAGGTTATGGATAACTTGTCAAACCCCATCGTCTGTCTTATGTCAAATTTTTTTGACTCAAGTTCGAGATTAGAAAACTCTTTTTTCAGAACTGCTCTGGCCAAGGCCTTTCGAGTTTAGTCTCATAAATCATATAGGATCACTCCTAATCTATCAAGGTCGATAGATTCCATTTAGATGCAACCCTAATCCGACAGCGAACCTACTGCAGCCAATCTACACCACAAGAACCTTTAGGGTCCATGTTTATGTGCTCGTCAAACTACAACAACCTCACCGTGATTAGCTGAGGCATCGCAGGTCTAAGTACTAGTCATACAACTGCAGCATCAAGTAAGTCACTGACGAGTGGATAGACATCCAAGTGACTTCTTGCTTTGGTCACGCTTAGTATCCTTGATCTCTAACAAGCACTTGCACAATCACCCCAGTGTCCCCACACTATGGACTTAAGACTCGTCTATCAAGAAAAGAGATTTGTGCACTAATCTCATCGGATCGATCACCGTCCTTCATGATGATCCATCGATCAAGAGCAATTCAGAAATTAGCTATTAATTACACATGCCTTAAATTCTCAACTCTTGAGAATATGTGCTATCATTTTATTAATTTCTAGGACGATTCATGGACACATAATAACATGAATGAATAAAATGCCTTTTTTATTAATTAATCAAAGATCAAATACAAATTTCATGCTTCCAGAACAATTACAATGCGTCTGCCAAATTGACTTCTAGGGCATACTGCTAACAGTAACTTGGTGTACCTCATGAAACATAAATATGAAATAAGATCTCTCTTGCAGTCCTTTATTTGTATGGTCCAAACCTAATTTAATGCCATAGTAAAACAAGTCAGAACCGATAATGGTGTGGAATTTCATATGTCTGAATTTTATAATTCCAATAGGATTATACACCAAAAGACTTGTGTTTATACTCCACAACAAAATGGAATTGTTGAAAGAAAACATCAACACCTCCTCAATGTTGCTAGAGCTCTTCTTTTTCAAGCATCTCTTCCAATCAAGGTTTGGGGAGATGTTGTCCTAACAGCCACTTATTTGATCAATAGGACACCCACTCTGTCAACCCTAAAGGATGAATTTTGATGATTACAAAACACTTGAGATCATGTTGTGTACTAATGACATTGGCTTAATTGTGAAGTTTTATAAGTCAAGAAAAATCAGAAGAATTGAAGAACTGCAAAATCTTAAGTTCTTCGCAAATATCTCATTGGACATGTCCTAAAAGGAATTGATCTTAATCTAGTCCATGGAGATCAGAGAAGAAGTCTAAGGTTTTCTGTTTGAAAGACTTGAGTCAACTTCTAAGCAAAAAGGACAAGTTTATGTTGATTCTGATAAGTTTTATTCAAGGAACACAGTCAAAGAGTCAACCCCCGCAAAACATGAGTCGACCCTTGTGTAGTAAACAAAAAGTTTTTTATGGCCTGAGAAAAGCTTGAAGAGTCGACCCTTGTGTTTGAAGAGTCGACCCCTGCTCAGTCTCAGCGCCGGCCGAAAAACTAAAGCATGAGTCGACCCTTGTGTTTAAAGAGGCGACTCCTAATGAAGATGAGCCAACCCTTAAGAATTAAGAGTCGACCCTTTGAAGATGACACAGCAAAAGCTCTCTCCACGATTTGAAGTGCCGATCCAGAAAGAACATGAGTCGACCCCTGAGATACATGAGTCGACCCTTGTACTGCTGGGACCACAACGGGAAGCTGTGAACGATTTTTGTCTTCTTCTGTAACAGAAAAAGATTCTCATCAGAACGGGAAGAAAGGAATTCAAATTTCGTCGAAGAATTTGTCTATAAATACGAGGAAACCTCAGAATAGAAACAACAAGGAAAGGAAAAAGATTTCATTGAAAACAAAAAGTTTTCATTGAGAAAAAGAGAAGAAAAGCTTAACAGTTCATCTTCCTTACCGGCACTGTAATCAGAAACTTTCTCTTGTGAGGAGATCAGTCGAAGTTTCTCACTGCATCGTGAAGAGCTGCTGTTCAGGCATTGGAACATCTTTCCACAGCAAACTACTTCATTGGCTTCAGCTTTTTGCTTTCATTGATTTATTTTTTATATGCTTTGAAGCTTTTAGTTTTCAAGTTACAGCATTCTTTTAGTTGGATTAATTGCTGCTGTAACAGTTTCATTGATTTGAAACTTGTAAAGGCTCTTCCAAGCCTTGATTGAAAGTTGCTGAATCAGGTGTGTTCAATAAGGGTGATAGTTTTGGTTGGTTCATCTGAAAACCAACTGGATTGTTTGTGAGCTCGGAAAAACAAACGGTGTAAAGTTTTGGTTGGTTCATCTGAAAACCAACTGGGTTGTTTGTGAGCCCGGAAAAACAAATGGTGTAAAGTTTTTGGTTGGTTTGTCTAAAAACCAACTAGGTTGTTTGTGATCCCGAAAAACAAAAGGTTTTCGGTTGGTTGCCTAGAAAAACTAACTGGATTTTTGATTGTGAGCCCGGAAAACAATCAGGCTATAATCTGTTGGGTTATAGTGAAAATCTCAAGCTAGGCTTGAGGAGTGGACGTAGGTGCTGGGAGTGCACCGAACCACTATAAACCTTGGTATTTGTGATTGCAGTTATTCTCTTTTTTTCCTCTGCATATTCCTTACTGCATTCCTAACTTTTATTAACTGTCATATTTGTGCAATCTCATTTCCGCTGCTGAATCTATAAGATATTAGTAACTCATACTCTCCATACGTTTAAACATTAATAATTTTTTTTTTAAGAGACCCAATTCACCCTCCCTCTTGGGCTGCACCTCTGGGCAACAAGTGGTATCAGAGCCTGATACTCCAGAAACTTTTTGATCTAACAATCAAGAGTTAAAGGTCATGGCAACCACTATGGGATCCTCTGTTTCCGAAGGGTAATCTACCAATAGACCACCTCTTTTCAATGGCACAAATTTTACTTATTGGAAAGCTCGTATGAGAATTTTTATTCAAGCACTTGACTATGACTTATGGACTGTTATTATTAATGGACCTCACACACCAACTAAAATTATTGATGGCATCACCTTATTCAAACCTGAGATTGAATGGGATGACCATGATAAAAGAATGGCTCAGCTGAATGCAAAAGCCATAAATGTTCTTTACTGTTCTTTAGATATAAATGAGTTTAATCGTATATCTATTTGCATGACTGCTAAAGAAATCTGGGATAGGCTGGAAGTTACACATGAAGGCACTAACCAGGTTAAAGAATCTAAAATCAGTATGCTAATGCATAAGTATGAACTATTTAGAATGGAAAATAGTGAATCTATAACTGAAATGTTTACTAGATTCACTGATATTATAAACGGCCTGAAAAGCCTCGGTAGATCTTACTCTAACAGTGATCTTGTTCGGAAAATTCTTAGGTCTCTTCCTAGAGCATGGGAAGCAAAGGTCACTGCTATTCAAGAAGCCAAAGATCTCAATTCTCTCCCACTGGAAGAACTGCTGGGTTCCTTAATGACTCATGAGCTCTCAATGAAACAGAATCTTGAGGAGGATGAACCTAAGAAGCGCAGAACCATCGCTCTTAAATCTACTCTGTATGAGGATGAAAGTGAGGATTCTGAACCTGATGACAGTGAGGAAATGGCCCTGATTACAAGAAAGTTCAGAAAATTCTTTAGAAGAGATAGAGAAAACTTTAAGAAAAGGCCTGTGATCAAGGGGGAGCAAAGCAAAGAAAATAAGGAGCAATATGTTTGTTATGAATGCAAAAAGCCTGGACACTTCCGAACAGAGTGTCCTCTATTAAAGAAGGCTTTGAAGAGGTTAAGAAAGAGAGCTATGATGGCTACTTGGAGTGACAATGATGAATCCAGCTCTGGAGAAGAAGAACAGCAACAGGATGCTGCAAACCTGTATCTAATGGGACACGAAAATGAGGTATATCTGAATACTGATTACGATTTCACTTTCGATGAGCTTCAAGATGCTTTTTCTGAGCTTATGATTGAATATAAAAAGCTTAGCTTAAAGAACAAGGAACTGAAGACTAAGAACCAATCTTTAAAAAAAGAAAATACACTGCTTCTGGGTAACAAGAAGAAACTACATGAAGAAAATCAGGAGTTAGCTAATGAAGTTGAAAAACTGAAACCTATAGTTGATAAATTAACCCTAAGCTCTGAGAAATTGAATTTATTTCTAGAAAGTCAGAAAGCTGTTTATGATAAAGCTTGTTTAGGATATAATTCTTGGAAGAAATAGAAATTATTAAAAACATTTTTGTGAAACCCGCTTATGTTAAACCGAAATCTGTACCATTCAAATTGGACAAACTGAAACAGAGATATGCCACTTACAATCCTATAAGTCAAAATCATATGAACAATGTTTTAATTAAAAAGATATGGGTTCCAAAGGGAACCATCATTGCTAACATTCAAGGACCCAAGAAAGCTTGGGTACCAAAGATAAAGAATTGAATTTCTGTTTTGCAGGTGTGTCTAGCATCCCAAGCATCAAACAGAAAATGGTACTTGGATAGTGGGTGCTCTAGACACATGACAGGGGATGAATCCCAATTCATGTCCCTCAAAAAGAAAGATGGGGGAATGGTTACCTTTGGTGATAATGGAAAAGGCAAAATCATTGGTATTGGTAACATTTAGATTTCACCAACTACTTTTATTGAAAATGTTTTATTGGTAGGTGGAATGAAACATAATTTGCTAAGCATTAGTCAATTCTGTGATAAAAGATATGTTGTGACTTTTGAATCATCATTATGCTTAGTTTCTAGTAGTAATGACAGAGGTATAATATTTACTGGACATAGACATGGAAATATATATTTAATTGACTTAGATCAAATACTCATGAAAAACATGGACTGTCTAGTAGCAATGAAGACCAAAAATAGTGAAGCCAGCTGGTTATGGCATCGAAAATTAGCTCATGCAAGCATGGACTTAATTTCAAAACTTATTCGAAAAGAACTTATTTTCAGCTTGCCCAAATTGTCATTTGAAAAAGATAAAATCTGCTCTGCATGCCAACTAGGAAAACAAACAAGAACCTCCTTCAAGTCTAAAAATGTTGTTTCCACTAATAGGCCTTTAAAGCTTCTGCATATGGACTTATTTGGACCAACTAAAACTGCAAGCCTAGGAGGAAAAATTTATGGCTTTGTTATTGTGGATGATTTTTCTAGGTATACATGGGTTTTATTCTTGGCACACAAAAGTGAAGCATTTTCAGCTTTCACTAAACTATATAAAAGGATTTCAAATGAATATGGACCGAAAACTATTAAGATTAGAAGTGATCATGGAACTGGATTTGAAAATCATAAACTTTCAGATTATGTTTTTAAATTGAACAAAGCACTTTATGGCTTGAAGCAAGCTCCTAGAGCTTGGTATGATAGGCTACGCAATATTTTAATAAAGAGCAATTTTTCAAGAGGAAATGTTGATAACACTCTCTTTATTAAAAAGAAAAATTCTGATATACTGATTGTTCAAATATATGTTGATGATATTATATTTGGAGCTATTAATGAAAGTTTATGTGAAGAATTTGCTAAGCTCATGCAAGGTGAGTTCGAGATGAGTTTGATGGGTGAACTCAACTTCTTCCTTGGACTCCAAATCAAGCAAATAAGAGATGGAATGTTCAGCTGCCAAAGCAAATACACAAAGAAAATCTTAAAGAAGTTTGGTATGGAAGATTCAAAATCAATAGGTACTCCAATGAGCTTCTCTTGTAAATTAGAAAAAGATGAGCATGGTAAATTCTTTGATTCAAAGCTGTATAGAGGAATGATTGGATCTTTACTTTATCTTACATCAAGTAGACCTGATATAATGCATAGTGTTTGTATGTGTGCAAGATATCAAGTAAATCCTAAAGAATCACACTTAATTGCTGTTAAAAGAATATTAAGATCCTTAAAAGAAACATAACACCTAGGTTTATGGTATTCTAAGGCATCTACAATTGACTTGATTGGATATTCAGATCCTGATTTTGCTGGTTGTAGATTAGACAGAAAAAGTACAAGTGAAACTTGTCTATTCCTTGGAACAAACTTAATTTCTTGGTTTAGCAAGAAACAAAACTCCGTAGCACTATCTATAGCTGAGGCTGAATGTATTGCTGCAGAAAGTTGCTGTGCCCAAATCCTATGGATCAAGCAACAGCTTGGGGATTATGGCATAAAACAAAATAAAATTCCTATAAGGTGTGACAACACTAGTGCCATAAATTTGACTAAAAAATTCCATACAACACTCAAGATCTAAACATATAGAAATCAGACATCATTTCATAAGAGATCATGCTCAAAATGAGAATATAAAAATGGAATTTATAAATACTGATAAACAAATTGCAAACATTTTCACTAAACCTCTTAATGAAGACATATTTTGTAAATTTAGAGGTGAATTATGCATTTGTGATCCATTTTGATGATTGATTATGACTGAAAAATTGTGTATTTTGATTGAGTATCATTGGTTGAATTTTAGTTGATTTGATCCGTGGTTTGCAATTAAGTTTTAAATGTTATTCAAAAAGATTTTGTCTCTTGAACAGTTTAAGGAGACGACTCATGTAAATGAGGAATCGACTCATGGTAATGGACGACTCTTAAGTTAAAAGAGTTGACCCCTAACTTACAAGAGACGACTCTTAAGTTAAAAGAGTCGACTCTTAGTTCATCGGAGATGACTCATGAGTTAGATAAGTCGACTAAAGAGGAAACTATTCGAAACGGATTCTAAAAGGCTTTCTCTCTCTCTCTCTCTGAAATGTTGAACCTGAAACGTTTCATAACCCTTAGAGTGCCTCTTTTGTCTTCAAACTCTTCTTCGAACCAGAAACTCCCAAAAACCCTAGAAAATCCTTCCGAGGTTCTGATTGATCTTCCAATGGTGAGAATCAAGCAAGCAATATCTGGACCAAAGAGAAAGAATACCACTCCACACACAGAGAGGAGAACAAAGGCTAGGGCAGAGAATCCACAGAAGGAAGTAACACCACCGCCTCAACCCGTTACGACTCCTCTGTCACCTCCATCCTCAGTATCCAGACAAGGACCTCTCTCCATAAGAAATATATCGACAGGAAGGAGAGTGGATTTTGAATTTTTGGAGAAAAAAAATTTCTCCTTAGGGCAGAATCTTAAGGATATGGGTTGGGAATACCTATGCTCTCTGAATGTGCCAACCTACCCAGACCTGGTACGAGAATTCTACAACAATGCCAGATATGGAGAAGGACAGATCTCGTCCAAGGTAAAAGATGTACCTATTTTAATTACTGAAGAGATTCTTAGAGATACCCTTCGGATTCCAAATGATGGAGAAAAAAGAGATCATCTAGAAAATAGGAATGAAGGGATTAGTACCATTTTGAAGAGAGAAGTCACAGGAGATTGGACTGAGATCAGTGCCAATCAACTGAATGCAGAGATGCGTCTGCTGCATCACATGATCAACAAGATGTTCTTCCCGAAGACAGGAAAATTTGATCATGTTTCAGAAAGGGATATACTAGTAATGCACCATATCATCCAAGGACTCCCACTGAACCTACCCTGCTTAATGCTTAGATACATGGAAGCTCAAGGTCAAAGAAAAGGAGCTTTACTTCCTTATGGTATGGTCTTAACTCAAGTCTTCTGTAACTTCAATGTAAATCTAGAAGGAGAAACCAAGAAAGAATTATCATCTTCTGATGTTTACAATGATAAATCACTGAAGAGGATGGGATTTGTCAAATCTGAGAAAAAATGGACTCATAAAGGGAAAGGATCTCAAGATGAAAGTGGTCAAGACACTACTACACCACTAAAAGGCAAAAAAATCCCTACACAAGCACCTCCAACAGAACCACCAATCAGTTAGCCTCCTCCAATACAAAGGCCATCAGATCCTCCACTTAGACTTGAGAAATGGCAGTTGAAATTTATTGGAGACAATATTATAAAAGCAATGTTCAATTCTAGAGTCTGCTGGAATTCGGTTGTTGACCTCATTGACTTGGTTAAAGAAGTTAAATCTGAACTGCAAGGATTGAGGCAATTAGCAGCTAACCAGCAGAGAAAAATTACTGAGATTGAAAAACAGCTGCAAGCACAAGAAAATTCTATTCAAGGCACTATACAAGAACTGAAAGAAGAACACAGTCAGCTCACTAACTCCATCACTGCACTAAACAGTAAAATTGACAAGCTGATGGAAGAGCCAAAGGAAGATCAGTCTGGACCTTCATCTTCAAAACCTTGAACCTAGACTGACCCTAGACTGAAACTACCCTTAGCTTAGACTGAAACCCATGTTTTCAAAACATAACCTTGTACTAAGTTGAGTTTCATGATTTTTTTTTGGCACACTTGTATGCTGTCTGATACAAATTGATCTCAATTGTAATCTTTTCGATTTATCAAATGTACTTCATCTATCAAATGTAATGAATGCTTACCTTTCTTGAAATGCAGTGAATGTCCTTATTGGTTTATATGCTGCTCTGATACATATTGAATCAACTCTTAATCCTTAATGTTAGTATGCTCTGATACTCTTAATGTCCTTATGTTTAATTTCCTTCCTTTGGTTGATGACAAAAAGGGGGAGAAATATATAGAGATAAGAAATGTAAAAAGAATTCAGAATACAAATCGGAAGAATTATATGAAAAAGAATTCTAATCTGAGCAATCTCTACATTAAAGATAATATATAGGGGGAGATTTAAATTATGATGGTAAACAAAACTTAAGAAAAGATGAAGAACAAGAACTCTGCATAATTTAAATGGTTATAACTGTTAGGGGGAGATTTTTTTTCTCCTTAATTTGGTGAAATTATGCATATATATCTGAATGTCATATTTGCTCTGAACTTCATTATAAAATTTTGATAATTGCTGTGAAAGTTATTGCAAAATTCTTTTTAACTCAATGGTTTTGTCATCATCAAAAAGGAAGAGATTGTCAACCCTAAAGGATGAATTTTGATGATTACAAAATACTTGAGATCATGTTGCGTACTAATGACATTGGCTTAATTATGAAGTTTTATAAGTCAAGAAAAATCAAAAGAATTGAAGCACTGCAAAATCTTAAGTTCTTCGCAAATATCTCATTGGACATGTTCTAAAAGAAATTGATCTTAATCTAGTCCATGGAGATCAGAGAAGAAGTCTAAAGTTTTCTGTTTGAAAGACTTGAGTCAACTTCTAAGCAAAAAGGATAAGTTTAAGTTGATTCTGATAAGTTTTATTCAAGGAACACAGTCAAAGAGTCGACCTCCGCAAAACATAAGTCGACCCTTGTGTAGTAAACAGAAAGTTTTTTATCGCCTGAGAAAAGCTTGAAAAGTCGACCCTTGTTCAAAATGAGTCGACCCCCGAAATTCAAGAGTCGACCCTTGCGTTTGAAGAGTCGACCCCTGCTCAGTCTCAGCACCGGCCGAAAAACTAAAGCATGAGTCGACCCTTGTGTTTAAAGAGGCGACTCCTGATGAAGATGAGCCGATCCTTAAGAATTAAGAGTCGACCCTTTGAAGATGACACAGCAAAAGCTCTCTCCACGATTTGAAGTGCCGATCCAGAAAGAACATGAGTCTACCCCTGAGATACATGAGTCGATCCTTGTACTGCTGGGACCACAACGGAAAGCTGTGAACGATTTTTGTCTTCTTCTATAACAGAAAAAGATTCTCATCAGAACGGAAAGAAAGGAATTCAAATTTCGCCAAAGAATTTGTTTATAAATGTGAGGGAATCTCAGAATGGAAACAAGGAAAGGGAAAAGATTCCATTGAAAACAAAAAGTTTCTACTAAGAAAAAGAGAAGCAAAGCTTAACAGTTCATCTTCCTCACCAGCACTGTAATCAGAAACTTTCTCTTGTGAGAAGATCAGTCGAAGTTTCTCACTGCATCGTGAAGAGCTGCTGTTTAGACATTGAAACATCCTTCCATAGCAAACTACTTTATCGGCTTCAGCTTTTTGCTTTCATTGATTTATTTTTTATATGCTCTGAAGCTTTAAGTTTTCAAGTTACAGCATTCTTTTAGTTGGATTAATTACTATTGTAACAGTTTCATTGATTTGAAACTTGTAAAGGCTCTTCCAAGCCTTGATTGGAAGTTGCTGAATCAGGTGTATTCAGCGAAGGTGATAGTTTTGGTTGGTTAATCTGAAAACCAACTGGATTGTTTATGAGCCCAGGAAAACAAACGGTGTAAAGTTTTGGTTGGTTCATCCGAAAACCAACTGGGTTGTTTGTGAGCCTGTGAAAATAAACGGTGTAAAATTTTTGGTTGGTTTGTCAAAAAACCAACTGGGTTGTTTATGATCCCGAAAAACAAAAGGTTTTCAGTTGGTTGCCTGAGAAAACCAGCTGGGTTTTTGATTGTGAGCCCGGAAAACAATCAGGCTGTAATCTGCTAGGTTATAGTGAAAATCTCAAGCTAGGCTTGAGGAGTGGACGTAGGTGCTGGGAGTGCACCGAACCACTATAAACCTTGGTGTTTGTGATTGCGGTTCTTCTCTTTCTTTCCTCTGCATATTCCTTACCGCATTCCTAACTTTTATTTACTGTCATATTTGTGCAATCTCATTTCCGCTGCTGAATCTATAAGATATTAATAACTCATACTCTCCATACGTTTCAATGTTAATAATTTTTTTTTAAGAGACCCAATTCATCCCCCCTCTTGGGCTGCACCTCTGGGCAACACACTCCCATTCTCAACAACAAGTCACCTTGTGAAGCTCTTTTTCTTCCACTCCTTACACCCATTTAAGAGTTTTTGGGTGTTTATGCTTTGTTTCCACTCTCAAGCATAACCAAACCAAGTTTGATCCTCGAGCCAGAAAATATATTTTTTTTGGGCATCCAGCAGAGGTTAAAGGCTACAAAGTCTATGACTTAGAAAATCAGTCATGTTTCATTTCCAAGGATGTCATCTTCCATGAATCCACATTTTCTTTTCAGAATTCTAACACAAAAGTTCCTGAATTTTTTCCACCTTCATCAGATCTGGTTCTACCTCCAGCTTTACCAGATACTCATTTATCAGCCTATCCCACTCAGACAGAAACCACCAACCCTTTACCTCACTCTCCAGCACCTAGTTCTTCCTCTGCATGTGCAGATTCAGCTGTGCCACCTTCAGCATGTGTATACTTAGCCGTGTCACCTTTTGTGTGTCCAGACTCAGTCATGCCAACTGAATCACCCTTTCTTAATGAGTCCCATAACCCTAATGTTTCTATGATCCCTCTTAGGAGGTCTAACAGGGTCAAACATCCACCAAACTATTTGAAGAATTATCACTGCAAATTAGTCACTACTACACCAATTGGACAACCAAATTCTCATTCCACTATCCACCCTCTACATAAGCAATTATCCTATGACCATCTTTCTCCATCTCACAAAGCCTACACACACTCTCTCTCTTTAACCAAAGAACCTACAACCTATAAAGAAGCTGTAGTCTCTCAGCATTGGAGAGATGCAATGAGGGCTGAAATAGATGCTCTAGAGGCCAATGGAACATGGACCATCACTACTTTACCTCCAGGGAAAACAACAGCAGGTTGCAAATATGTCTACAAAATCAAGTTAAATTCAGATGGGACAATTGAGAGATATAAAGCAAGATTGGAAGCTAAAGGTTACACATAAAGGGAAGGCTTTGATTACCAAGAAACCTTCAGCCCTGTAGCCAAACTCACAACCATCAGGGTATTCCTTGCTTTAGGAGCAAGATACAAGTGACATTTATGTCAATTGGATGTCCACAATGCATTTCTTCCTGGTGGTCTAGATGAAGAAATATATATGGAATCACCTCCAGGTTTTCAGATTAAGGGAGAGACATCCAACAAGAAATCAGTATGCAGATTACATAAATCTAACTATGGCCTCAAGCAAGCCTCTCGACAATGGTATTCAAAATTCTTCTCTTCTCTCACTGCCATTAGTTTTCAATAGTCCAAATTTGATTATTCCTTATTCACAAGAAGTGATGAGCATGGTTTGATAGTTCTTATAGTTTATGTAGATGATATCATTGTAGGCAACAACAACTTGACCGTTATTGACTCTATCAAAGCATATTTACACTCTCAATTCAAGATCAAGGATTTAGGAGTTTTGAAATATTTTTTGGAACTAGAGATTGCAAGATCAGTTGTTGGTATTCATTTATACCAAAGAAAATACACTCTTGAAATCCTTGAAGAGGCTGGGCTTCTCGGCAGCAAATCGGTCACAAATCCAATAGAATCCAATCGGAAGTTATCACACTCATCCAAAGATTTACTGGTTGATGTTACAAACTATAGAAGATTGATTGTGAGACTCATCTATCTGACAATCACTAGACCAGACATAATATATGCTATCAATTTTCTGAGCCAATTCATGGACAAATCAACACAAATTCATCTACTTGCAGCTCACAGAATTCTGAAATATCTAAAGGGATCCATAGGTCAAGGTATTTTCTTCTCTTCTCAATCTCCTCTGCACCTTAAGGCATATAGTGATTCAGACTGGGTAGCATGTCCAGAAACCAGAAGATCAGTCACTAGTTTCTGCATTTTTATTGGTGATTCTCTAGTTAGCTAGAAATCCAAGAAACATGCCACTATTTCTCGATCTTATGCAGAAGCAGAGTACAGGGCATCAGCTCTTATGAGTTGTGAGATTGTTGGTTGATTACCTTGTTGAAAGATTTCAAAAGAAACCATCCACAACCTGCACTCCTATATTGTGATAATCAGGCAGCACTACATCTCACTAGAAATCCAGTTTTTCGTGAGAGGACTAAGCACAGAGCTGGACTGTCACTTTGTCAGGGAAAAGGTGTTTGCTAGTGTTCTTAAACCAGTCCACATTGCTTCAAAATTTCAATTAGCCGATATATGTACCAAAGCTTTATTTGCTACTATATTCCATTTTCTGTTATCCAAGATGGGCACATTAAACATACATGCCCATCTTGAGGGGGAGTCTCAAAACTACAACACCATTAGCCCGGATGCAACTCCAAGCTACAACTCCTCTATAGCAGCACCATTGGCTTGACACTTCAAAGCTGAAACTCCAATCTCAAAGCTGAAACTTCATCAGCTTGATCCAACTCCTCCAGCTCCACAGTAGTATAACGGGAACACATGAAACTTCAATAGTTTTTTCACCACGTTTCATAACAGTTGTCTAAAAAACTGTTACTGAAACTATAATTGTTTCCGGTTATGCTCAGCAAGATTAGTTACATTCTGTTAGATTTTAATACTACTTAATACCTAGATTAGTTACCCACTAATCTACTATGGACATGTATAAATACCGCTGGGATCTGTACGAATTAAAGTGAGGAAAATAGAATCTCTTCCAACTTTCTCTTCTCCCCTATTTTCCTGCTGTCTTCCTTTATTTTTCTAACAGAAGGCGTGCAAGCACGACGTCTTGCTCACTTCCGCCGGGGCATCGAACTCCTCCAAGCATATCATGCACCCCTCCTCCCGAGCGCTGTCTCCTTGACCATACACGAAACACTGCAGCCCCTCAATAAAAGACCCGCTCGCCGGCACACCGCCAAATCCTTGTGGATGTAATAATCGAACACATCGTCAGCTTTCTCCTCTTCCTCCGAAGGATTGTCCATCATCCATTGAAGCATAAGCTCGACGTCTTTGCCCGACCCACGTTGTCCGAGTAGTAGGCCAATGTGGACGAGCAACTCGAGCACCGATCGGTCGTCCATCATCTGTGCTGCGGCCAGGTAGGAGAAGCGGAGTATCTGGTTGTTGCAGAGCTGCCGATTGTCTTGTGGACACCATGGAGGCAGGCTACTATGGAGGAGACGATCGATGGGAGAGCTGTGGGTAACGGGATCTGGCCCAAATGGAATCGACTCTTCAACGAACTAAATTTTACTGCTCTCTATCTTTCAGCTATGGTCGTTCTAGGGTCGACTCGTCTCTTTCTGAAGTCAATTCTAGTTTGACTACAGTCGGCTTATGAATTCTATGGGTTGACTCGCCAATACGATGATTTTTTTCAACTCTCCATCTTTTCTCGATGGCCATTTTGGGTCGGCTCATTTTTGTCTAGGATCGACTCGTGCTAAGCTGGAGTCGGCTCGAGCACTTCATGATCTTGCTCATCAATGTAATGAATTTTTTGGCTTTCTGTCTATCCTCTGAGACTATTCTGGGGTCGACTCGTAATCTGTTGGAGTCGGCTTATGAAAGTACATCAGTCCGTGATAGTGTGCCGAGGTCGACGTGTTGCAGGCTTGGGGTTGACTCTTGGGATAGCTGAGGATAAAATCTTCTATCTTTGTATTTGAGCTTCCAAAAAATGTTATTATGGCCTTTTAGAGTTAGTTTCTTGATGCCGAGCTTCATATGGATGGTCCTTATTTAGGAGTGGCTGAAGGCTTTCTTCTTGCTTTTTGAAATTAATCAGTTATACTCAAAGCAATAGATTAGTCAACTTTTAATTCAACTATTTTGCATCATCAAAATCAACCCTTTAGGGTCAACATATAATAACATATTTTACTATATCTTAGCTTTGTATGTAAGGCCATCCTAAGCAACATAATAAAAAAAAAAAGAAAACAAAAGATCCTTTCCTTCGATTTATTGCCAGGAAGGTTGACAATAGAAATTATTTTTCTCCTCTGGAGGTTAATAGAGAAATATAGAGAAAAGAGGCAAACTCTTTATATTATTTTTATTGATTTAGAGAAAGCATATATTATAGTTCCTAAAGAAGACTTATGGTGGTTGTTAGAAAAGAATGGAGTTTCCATTAGAAATATTAGTGTGACAAAGGACATGTACGATACAGCAATTACTAGTATGAAAACTCCTGGTAGTAATATTAGTAAGTTTCTAATCATAGTAGGTTTAGTTTTATATGGAGGATCTACTCTAAATCCTTGCCTTTTTTACTAGTTATGGATGCACTTACTAGGCATATTTAGAAGAATATTCTTAAGCATTCTATTTGCGGATGATATAATCGTGGTGGATGAAACTAATATCAAGGTCGATCATAAGTTAGAATAATGGAAGAGTGCATTAGAATCCATGGATTTTAGGTTAAGTAGGACAAGATGGAATACATAGAATGATATTTTAATAAAATTTGAAATAAAAATGAAGGAGGTCTGAAACTAAGGATCATGAAGCCTCTAGGAGGGATCATTTTTGATATTTAGGATTTGATTTTTAATTAAGGGAAGAAGAGGATGCTATCCAATATGGTTAAAGCAAGTTGGATATAATGGAGGAGAGTAACTAGATATTATGCATTTATAGAATGTTTGCCAAGTTGAAGAAAAAGTTTCATAGGACAACCATATGACCAGTTACATGGTACAAACTTAAGAAATTAGAAAATAACATGTGCACTAGATAGGTGTGGTCGAAATGGAAATGCTGAAATAGATGTATAATAATACAAAAAATAATGAATAAAAAATGAAGCCATTCATAAAAAGGTGGATGTAGCACTAATTGAGGAGAAGGACAAATTTGATGGTTTGGATATAGGTTGAGCGATGCACCGATATGGAGGAGTAGTTTGATATATGTAGAAGTAAAGAGGGATAGACCAAAAATCACATGAAATGAAATAGTAAGGAAGGACTTAACGTTTCAACATCTCTCAAAGAATATGTATTTAAACCAACTGGAATGGTGTAAAAGGATTCATGAAGCCAACCCTAAATAGTTTGGATTTAAGACTTAGTTGAGTGGAGTTGAAAATAATTATATCATAAGATATGATACAACATAATTTCTAAGCACTTTGTGTAATACATGTGCAAAATGTGCCTCATAGCCTCATTCCTGAGACTTGGTGCTCTTTAAGAAGTCCCAATTAGAGATGCAATGTGAGGAACATTTCAAATAAGCCAACTTAAACAATGCAGCCTAATAGTTGGAGCCTCTGTAGTGTTGTATAGGACCATATATGTGCATATAAATAGAAAGGTCACATATAAATATGTAATCAAGGTTGAAAGACAAAAGAAAAAATGACTTGTTCAGGGGTTTAACCATTGTCAAAAATGTTGATAAGTAGCTCTTGATTTCTGCAAAGGCACTGACCTCTACTTCTCATTGTCATTTGTTCATTCTGGAAGAGGAGTTTCTTCTTTTTTTTTCTGTTAGAAAATTTATATTTTTTATTTTTAATTGCTTCCATAGCAAGTTCCAGTAAATTGACCTAGTAATGATCACATGACTACAATTGTGGGTGCATCTACATCAATCATCTTTTTTTTTTTTTCTTTTGATAGCATACATGTTACTTCTGTTAGTGATGTCATTCCTCTCTATCTCTAATAACTATTTCCTTTAATTCATTGGGAAGACTAAATATCTAAGTCAATTATATATAAAGGATTCATGAAGCTAATTATCTCCTATAAAAATGAGGCTTCAAACTTTAAAAGATTCGATTTGTCAAATTATATGAATTATATGGGTGAATGCAATTCAGATATGTAGATTTATCAAGACCAAGTTCTCATGGAAGATAGTAACTTTACATAGTACACTCATATACATATAGAGAAGTGAGCTAATGATAGCTGAGTGTCTCTTGCACACATCAGAGATCTTAAAACATTAGCAAGCCAAAAAAAAATCAAGACCAAGCTCTGACGGAAGATAGCAATGAGACAGTAACATGACATGGCACAATCACATACATAGAGATAGCTATGCTAATAATGGAATGGGTTTTTCAGACATTCAAGGGTCTTAGAAGTATAGGAAGCCCATACTGGGGCTGAAGGGTAAGCATGTCCGCTGGTGCATGTATATAGTTTGGGGAGAGAGATAATGAGAACCTCTGGAGGATCATGGCGATCACGATTTTCGCTTCCAACATTGCAAAGCTTTGACCAATGCATGCTCTCGGTCCTATCGAGAATGCAAGTAGTGCATTGGGGTGCTTGGCGGCTTTTGATATCCCATTCTTGTATCTAAGAGGATTGAACTCATCAGCATCAGCTCCCCAAACCTCTTTATTCCTATGAATAATTGCAATTGGTATTGCCAGTCTGGTGTCCTTCGGAATCACTAGGTTTCCTAAGGTCAAATCTTTAGCAGCCATTCTTTGCATCATGACTGCTGGGCCATAGAGCCTCAAGGCTTCTAAGAGAACCATGGTAACCTGCAAAAAGAGATGATTATGTAAATAACTTAAAGACAAATTATGCAGGAGGATGTCCGTTGTGTCTGATAAATATATACCAATTTTAACTTGCTGAGCATGTCTGCATTGGGAATTCCTGTACCACATTCTCTGAGCACCTCCTCTCTGAGCCTCTCCTGCCATTCTTCATTGGTACACAACAGGAGCACAGTCCAAGTAAGCAAATGGGAGGTGGTCTCCTGTCCAGCAAAGAAGAATGTCTTGCACTCATCTATGATCTCATTCATGCTCAATATTTGACCCTTTCGCTCTTGATCATGGTTTGATCTGCAAGACTCCATCATCAACCCAAGCAGATCATTTGCATAGCTGGAGTCCTTCGAATCTAATCGACCCTGTATGATGTGCATCAGTGTGTTCCTCACTCTTCTTTCTAGCTTCCACCTGTGCAGATTCCTCCTAGAAGGAAAATATCTACTAACAAAGGATATGATTGTAGTTAGATTTGCTAAGCCATGTTTTATGAATCATAGTATAGTCATGAAAGGATAAAAGGAAAAATGAGTTACTTGTATCCAGGGATGTTCATATTGAGAAGACTTTCTCCTGCAAGTGTCTGGAGCTCTTTTTGTGCCTGAAAGACTTCCTTGCCCTCAACATAACTGCTTCCAAAAGCTGTATGGGAGATTACATCTGCTGTTAACTCTTGAAATTGGCTGCTGACCTCTATCTCTCTTTGTCCCTCAGCTTGAGTTGCCTGATCTTGCCATCGTTCTAGCATGGATTGAGCACATGCTGCCATCTTCTTTGTCATCGTCTGTCAAACTAAAAGCAGTTAGGTTACACATTAAAATGTGTGCTGACACATAAATCATGCCAGCCACCCTTAGATTATATGGTGTCTGAGTACTATTAAAGTTCAAATAAATTAATAGACATATAAGCTTGGATAGTGACTGAACTCATGATGATGGTTAAAGAATTGTGGTCATTTACTTCAGTTCTTTCACAAATTGAAAAAACATGAAGCAATTTTCTGTGCTGGATTTGTAGTGTTAGAAATAACAACATAGAAATCAAATACGAAGATCAATATTAATTAATGAAATAGGGTCCAACATTTGGTCTCTTTTTACTTATATCATTTTTTAATACAAGGTATCAAAGCCAACATAACTCAACTCAACTAAACCTTGGTCCCGAACTAGTTGGGGTTGGCTAAATAAATCTTTTTCCTACATTCCACTATATTTAGGGCAAGCAATCAATCTCGTAAAATTACAGCATTAATATTGTAGTGGCAATACTAAAGAAGTCGAGAAAAGGATAATTGAGTTAACTCTATGCTGGTTTTCTCTTTTTGGGTATAGAAAACCATAAAAATTCTAATAAGCAATGCTCCAACATCACTATTGATTTCTTAAACCATATATATATCTGTATCTGCGTATGTATATTGGTATGTACATATGGATGGGTGGATGGATGTTTTCGTGTGCGTGAGTAGGGAGGCCTATATAAACTTGCATCCTTTTCTAAGTATTATCATTGTAACCTGTTCTATTAAAACAGATTATGGTGCCAAGTGTTGTAGTAGCATTGTTGTAAAATATTAAGGGTTCATAGGCAACTGACCTTGAGCTTATCCATTGTAAAAGCAGGACTGACAACATGCCGGTGCCTAGCCCATTCCGCCCCTTGAGTGAGAAGCAAACCCTTACCCAATAAAGCCAGTAGGCTAGGAATTGGTGTCTCCTTTGGGAAGAAACCAAATTTGTTCGATAGCACTTGTTTAGCCAACTCTGGATCAGTGATACATATCGTTGGATGGGGTCCAAACCAATATAGAAATGTTTCTCCTGTGGCATGCAACAACATAATTAAGAAATTTAACAATATTTTAACATTTGACTTTTTTTAGTTGAAATATGTCATTTTTATAGTAATTAAAGACCAGCTTGACTTATTACAAAGCAGCTCATTTCCATGTTCTTGGATGCATGAACAATATTCATGGACTTTTTTTTGAGTGCTCAAATGTGTGAATGTATGACATATCTTTCTACCATTTGTCACCCTATCATGGACATATGAAGTTCTCCAGTCTATGTATTCTGGATTTATCCTTTGAAGACATGGTAACAGTGTTCTCCAACTTATTGAGAAATTATCAAATCAGACTCGACCATCTATGCCCGATTAGAGAAATGATGCTGACTTATTCTCTTCTAGCAGAAGCGGACAAGAATTATCAAGCATATGTGAATTTAATTGTTTAATTGTGAATTATTAATGATTTATTCAATAAAATTTTATGGATTATAGTTAATCATGCTGTTTGTCACTATTAGAGATGATGCTTTCATTAATATCTATGGTTGGTGCCCCTGCCACGCTTCTTTCTACTACTATATTAATTATTTTATATAATTTTCTTTTACTTTGTAAATTTATTAAATCTATTTCTAAATTTTGGCAAATTTAACTTTTTTAAGAGACAAATTCTGAAATTTTGTACCTTGCCAAATTAGTTCATGTGTACTGATCTTGTTGCCATATTCCAGAAAAGATGAAGAAGATAAAATGAGGACTAAGGAGACATATTGGGTGTGTGTGTAGATCTTGTGACAGTGTCAGTGTGTGTATGTGTGGGTGGTTGTGTGTGTGCGCGCGCGCGCATGCACGTGTGTGTACATATGTGCGTGTGTTCATGTATGTGCGTGTGTGCTGTGTAAATTTTATCACAGCTATTTCTGAATTTTGAAAAATTCCACTTTTGTAAGAGGCAAATTCTGAAATCTTGCAACTTGCAAAATTAATTTCTGTGTGCTGATCTTGTGACTGTGTTTCAAAAAAGATGAAGAATATAAGTTGAGGAGACACTGAATGATTATATATATATATATATATATATATATAGAAATTCAGCTTTCCTAACAGGAAAATTCTTAAATTTTTAAACTTGCCTAATTAAGTTCCATGTGCTGATCTTGTGACTGTGTTCCAGACAAAATGAAAAAGATAAGATGAGGGGACATTGAATGATTTTATATATATACAACAAACCTTCGGAAGGAAAAAAATAATAAGAAGGCATTTATCAAAGCATCGAGTAGTATACCATCTTCCTCTAGAATATGAAGAAAGGTTAGTGAGTTTAAACAGACCATATTGTGACATCCACTTGAGATAGTGCGGCAGGACCCTAGGAGTGATATCATTTGAGTTGATGTCCAAGATCAGCTTTCTTCCAGCCTTCTTCATGCTTCGAATCTCCTCAAGTGATCCAGACCAGAACTTGCCACCAGGGCCCCCTACCCCTTGCTTCCTGAACCTCTTTGTTATGGCATATGTTCTCCATGTAAGATACACCAATCCCATCCAGAGGCTAGAGACCAGTACCACCACCAAGGCACCTAACACCAATCCAAGATTGCTCATCTCCCTACAAAAAGAAGCTCAAAGTTAGAACCTAGTACCTTCCAAATCTTCAAAACTTAGTTGCGTGCAGCTTGCAGCCAAAGCATGCAAAGGAGCAGCAATTCGGAGCTCTGGAAAACAGTTTGAGCAAAGAAAACTTTGACAGCCGATCTTTGATACCTTCCTGAATGATATAGTAGCATTAGAGGAAGATTGCTATCTTATTTATACCATAAGTTTTGGACATTTTGTTTGCTTAACAAATGTTGCTGTGACAAACTGGTGACTGTGGTTTCCTGTTTGCTCTCTGTAAATGAGATCATGGATGATGCAAGCAAGGAAGGGCTTCTTTTGTGCATTATTGGCTTCGTCCAAACAAAGTCCAATCCTTACAATGGCACACCTGCTTGTATTGCTTCATTTTTCCCCCTCTTTTTTTTTTTTTTTGTTTTTTTCCATGTGCGTGTTGGTTTGTAGTCGGACTGATCCTTATCTTGTTTTCCGGCATGACCATATATATCCTTATATTTTTAAAAAATGACTGCATCTAGAAAACTTATAAGAATCAAGATAGCTTTATAGGAAAAATCCCAAGCACGCGATCCACTGGATAGTGATAAATTATTAATAGAAAGATGTTATGTTACTCTCCCTTCATCTCCATCAAATTATTCAAATTTGATTCACAAGAGGATCCCTGTTCACTCTCCCTGACAACGTCTGTTTCCCTGCTCACGTCCCTGGTGGGTGGGCAGTCAAATTTATTACTACTTAAATGTGCTAAGCCTTCTAGTTGTTGTAGGGCTCTCACTTTATTTAGTGGAGAAACTTTAACCACCATGTGTATTTAATACTTCTACTTCTAAGTCATTGGTCTTTGCCATCAGAGCTGATTCAGCCAATAGGCTTAGTACGGTACGGAAAACCCATAAGCATCATGAGAAAAAGCATCTAAATCATTAGTTTCAACAAGATTTTGAGAGAAAATTGGAAGAAGAGCTATGAATTCTCAGATTCGCAGATTCAAGGGAGCTACACGAGGTTGGACGAAGTAGGCTGGAATAATTACCATTGTAATATTAAGTTTTGGCAACTAGTCGTGGGCTGAAGTAATTACCATTGTAATATTAAGTTTCGGTACCTAGTCATAAGCTGGAATAATTATCATTATAATATTAAGTTTCAGTAACTAGTCAATATCGACATCTTGCAATGTTACCATTAACTGAGGGGGCCGGAACAAAACAAGACACTAAGCATAGTCCCACCTCTCTTAAGGCAGAAGCATGCTTTCAGGATATCAATTGGCTTGTTTCTTCTATTAGTTCCCATAAACCATTTCTTTGCTTTTTAAACAGCCAATGATATGCATATTTGGAATATGGATAAACATTAATAAATCTCAAAAGCTGTAACCAACATCATTTTGAGCCTATTACAGTCTGTTTCTTTTCATATGCTTTGTGCAATAACATGTGGCCTGCAAGAAGCTATATGTTTATGAATGATAAAGTAGTTTCACATAAATAATCTGGTGCATGATCACAAGTATCTAACGGTCATGCCTCCGGCCCGAGGTTGCGAGCCGGGGGTCGCGCCAACCGCCGCACACCCGTAGGAAGCTCTCCCTACGAGCATGCAAGGCATCTAAACCAAACATTTCAATATATAACTAAAATAATTCGGCTGAAATAAATGCAATTTTATTCCATTGACTGACACAAATTTTAAAGTCTCACAATTCTAAATACGCAACGGAATAATAAAGATAAAACATCAATTTAAATAAAACCTAATTTAAGATAACTTGTACCATAATTCTTTTATTCGCTCTCCCATATTGTAAAACCCCAGATCGAGCTAATTCTTCGGATCTGTAAAAAAGTAAGAAATCGTATAATGAGCTAGACAGCCCAGTAAGTAATAAATATTTTAACTAGACAATTCATATAATAACATAAAATATAAATACAAATTACGATGAATCAGTATAAAGACATAATCAATTTCTTTTCAAACACAAATTCATTGAAATCCGTATCTTTCAAATATCCATATACATAATCATAAATTTGATTCGAAACAAATCACATTCATCTCAACAGCTTCTAACTACGACCACACTTATACCCTGTGGCTAGGCCAAAAACAGAACCGCACTTATACCCTGCGGAGTGGGCCAGAATACCGCACTTATACCCTGCAGAGTGAGCCAGAATACCACACTTATACCCTGTGGTGGGGCCAGAATTGCCAATGCATAAGTTCCAAGATTTGTTCTTTGAGAGCGATTAGGAGATCATCAGAAGCCCCTTCCAGGCCATAAGTTCGATCATTGACAAGGTTCAAAGAAAGGGTGGGCCATTCACCATGAAGGCTAAAAACAAGCGATATAGGCTTTACTGGACCACGGCTTTCCGAAGGTGGAGGGTTAAAAACGCCTGCCCTGTAGTTATTGAGTTCAGGAATAGCTCTGCCTAGTAATTTCAATAGGCTGCTCAGAGGTGATGGGTTCTCTGGTGAATTCCCCCGTCTCGTCGGGGTCAGCTGAGATGCCTTCTTAATTGTCTGGCAGGGTCCAAAACATAGTCAGGCTGAGAGTTCCAAATCTAATGCACATCAAAATTCTTTTGTAACATAATAGATATATCATAATTCGATCTAAATATGCATATACGATGCAAGAACAGTAAATATATCCAAAAAATATTATTCCAATTCCTCTTTCTATTTTTCATTCAAATCATCATCTCATAAAATTCATAAATCACATATAAATTTATTAACAATTTATTCGATGCAAAAATAATATAAATGAAGAGTCTAGAGAAGGCAGTTCATTACTTACTTTGACAATTTCCTCGCAGAACCTTAGCCTCCGACGAAGATCGGCGATTCTCTTCCTCTCCGGCGGCAATGGAAGAAACCCGTGCCGTGGCTTCTCGGCTCTCTCTCTCTCTCTCTCTCTCTCCCTCCCTTGGATGGTTGCACGAGGAAGAAGAGGGGACTCGGGGGGTTTGCGGCTCCTCTTCCGGTGGACTTAAAGGAGAAAGAGGAGAAGCCCTAAAACAAGGGCTCCTCCTTCTTCTTCGGGATGGAAAGAATCCATCCCGCTGCCTCATGTGCGTTGCACGTGAGGCCAAGTCTTGGGACTGGGCCGGTCAAGTGGACCGGGCCCAGTTCCAGGGTCTCACATCCTTCCATCCTTAAAAGAAATTTCGTCCACGAAATTTTCGTATATGCAGTTCAAGAGTAGAGAATACTTCTTTCAAATCAAGTCTTAACACTCTTCAAATCAAAGTCGTTTCGTCTGACCAATGTCAAATAATTTCATTCACCACACTTTCTCTGCACACTCTGATTTAAACGTCAACATACTCATCGTGTCAAGTCTAGATTTTTTTTTTTGACAATTAACTATTTAATCTTTTCTGGCAGCATAATGAGTTGTCTAACAAGAGCAGTGGGCATGGCTAGACAATAAATAGAAATAAATATTGGGACTAGATTAATACCTGTCGTCAACACATCAGAAGCCTGTGCATCTTGCTGTGTAAGTGCAAATACTCTTTCTTGAGTCTTTAGCCTCTGGCTTCCTTCCATTGCCTGAGTAGATCTATTCTCCTTTCTTTGTGGGCAATCTGCAATTTTATGATCCATCTTACCACATCTAAAACAGGCACCGGTGTTCCAATGGCAATGCTTGTCAGCATGAGCCTTACCACATCTGGAACATTTATTGCTATTCATCTGCTTAGAGTTGTCACTCGTAGATTTCTTGTTTGAACTTTCGGCGTTTTCATTGCTCTGCCCCTGGAATTCATTTGACCTGTTCCTCTTCTTTTGATTTCTTTCCCTTTCCAACCGTTCATCATTAACTTCCCTTTCAATTATCAAAGCCTTATTTACCACAGCTGCATAGGTAGTTAATTCATAAGGTACCACTTGTTTTCTAATTTCAGTGTTTAGTCCCATCTCAAATTTATGCGCTCGATCTAGCTCATCCTCAACTAACTTTGGAACAAATTTGGCTAGCTCGGTAAATTTAGCTTCGTATTCTGCAACAGTCATATTCCTTTGCTTTAGATGAATAAACTTCTGCTCTTTTTGCGTCCTTACACTCCGAGGAAAATACTTATCATAAAATGCTCCTCGAAATTTTTCCCAAGTGAGTGGCTCCCTATCCTGCTCATGTTTATGTTCCAACATCCGCCACCAGTTGAATGCCTTACCTTGCATCATGTATGATGCAAACAAAATCTTTTCATCATTTTGGCATCTCAAGACAGCAAATGCTTTTTCCATCTCTGTAAGCCAATTGTTTGCTTCCAACAGTTCTGTAGTCCTCTTGAAAGCTGGAGGAGCCAGCCTCTTAAATTCATCTATATTGCTACGTTGTTCACACTGTTCCCCTCGTCCTTGCTGTAGCTGTGTCTGGGACAACGGTGCTTGTTGTTGGAGCAACTACTATTGCACCTGCTGTTGCATCTGCATAAGGCCCACTATGGTCTGCATAACCTGGCCTAGGCCCGGTTCTTGTTGTCCTGTTTGAGTATCACTAGCAGGATTGACAACTCTATCCTGCTGAGGGATGTTACCAACTTGTTAGGGTGTGCTGTCATTTTGCGGGTTGGGTGCCTTATTAGTAGCTCTGCGAGTAGTCTTTCTCATCCGATGTGGAGACATCCTGACCTATGTCTATCAAACAGCAGCATGCCAATAATAAGCTTACCAATTCATTACAAGTACATAGAATGGTTGCTACAATCATCATAAACTAACGTCCCAATGTCCCTAGTGTCTACCCACATACAATCATGTCATGTCAGATTTTCTCATCTTATAATTTATCCAATTATGCTCTGATACCATAAAAGTTGTCACGCCCCCGACCCGAGGTCGCGAGCCGGGGGTCGCGCCAACCACCGCACACTCGTAGGAAGCTCTTCCTACGAGCATGCAAGGCATCTAAACCAAACATCTCAATATATAACTAAAATAATTCGGCTGAAATAAATGCAATCTTATTCCATTGACTGACACAAATTTTAAAGTCTCACAATTCTAAATACGCAGCGGAACAATAAAGATAAAATATCAATTTAAATAAAATCTAATTTAAGATAACTTGTGCCATAATTCTTTTATTCGCTCTTCCATATTGTAAAACCCCAGATCGAGCTAATTCTTCGGATCTGTAAAAACAGTAAGAAATCGTATAATGAGCTAGACAGCCCAATAAGTAATAAATACTTTAACTAGACAATTCATATAATAACATAAATATAAATACAAATTACGATGAATCAGCATAAAGACATAATCAATTTCTTTTCAAACACAAATCCATTGAAATCCGTATCTTTCAAATATCCATATACATAATCATAAATTTGATTCGAAACAAATTACATTCATCTCAACAGCCTTTAACTACGACCACACTTATACCCTATGGCTAGGCCAGAAACAGAACCACACTTATACGCTGCGGAGTGGGCCAGAATACCGCACTTATACCCTGCGGAGTGGGCCAGAATACCACACTTATATCCTATGGTGGGGCCAGAATTGCCAATGCATAACCTCCAATTGGCAGGGTCCAAAACATAGTCAGGCTGAGAGTTCCAAATCTGATGCACATCAAAATTCTTTTGTAACATAATAGATATATCATAATTCGATCTAAATATGCATATACGATGCAAGAGTAGTAAATATATCCGAAAAATATTATTCCAATTCTCCTTTCTATTTTTCATTCAAATCATCATCTCATAAAATTCATAAATCACATATAAATTCATTAACAATTTATTCGATGCAAAAATAATATTATATAAATGAAGAGTCTAGGGAAGGCAGTTCATTACTTACTTTGAACGCGATCCATAACAAATCTAATTAATTTCACAATTTTCTCGCAGAACTTTAGCCTTCGACAAAGACTGGCGATTCTCTTCCTCTCCGGCGGCAATGGAAGAAACCCGTGCCGTGGCTTCTCGGCTCTCTCTCTCCCTCCCTTGGGCGGTTGCACGAGGAAGAAGAGGGGACTCGGGGGGTTTGCGACTCCTCTTCCGGTGGACTCAAAGGAGAAAGAGGAGAAGCCCTCCTTCTTCTTCGGGGTGGAAAGAATCCATCTCGCTGCCTCACGTTCGTTGAGGCCAAGTCTTGGGACTGGGCCGGTCATGTGGACCGGGCCCAGTTCCAGGGTCTCACACTAACAATCTTTAAAACTGAATCTTCACAAGAGACATTTTGTTGTAGAAGAATGTTTTAAATATGCTTGTGCAGGAAGGAAACCAGTGGAAACCTAAATTAGTATGACCTTTGCCACTAAAATCTTCTTAGGAGTCTGTCTCACCCTACTATCTTTCTACTGCTCAATTTGGTGTTAAATTAGCTTGGAGCTCAGCAGTGCAGTCAAATTTGTAATAGAACAAGCCGGACTTAAGCCACCAATCTTGAACAACAAAAGCACTATAATAATAAATTTCATGATTGGTTTGAAAATGAAAGGAACATACTGTATTTCATAATTCAACAAGGTTTAGAAACAACTACTGATGGAAGCAGATCATTGGAGAAGTGTTATGGACCATCAATAGGGAGGCCCTATCCAGAATAGAGAACCCTCAAGAACCTCACCTCATTGAGGAATGGAACATAGAGATCAATGATTTCAGTTCTTATTGGAGAGGAGGAGAGGATGGTGGGAAGATAAAGGTTCGGACAATGATAAAGGTATTGACTCTATCCGTAAAAACTCCTTTCTAAGGAATATTGACATGTTTTACTTCAAAACTTAAAGAACTTTCAGATATAATATATTTCTATTTCACACATAGCTCAACAAATTTCAATTATAGAAGATGAAAAAACATATTTATATATAAGTTCTCCATAGTGCATCCTGGAAAGCAACCAAACATAGTATCAAGAGCCTATAATGTGAGGACCTGTGCGGACGTGTGTTTAGTCCCACATCGGTTATTCGCTGGGTAGATCTTGGGTATTTATACAGGATCAAGGAACCCAAATAGTAACTTCCGGCTAGCCATTTTGGGTGAGGCCCTGAGTTGTTACAAATGGTATCAGAGCGGACCCGGCTCATAATCTATATGGACTAGGGGACACTGCAGCACGGATCCATTGGGGCTAACCATGAGCAAGATCGTGGTGTTTGTGATTAGATTTGAATGGATTTGAACCCTTAGCCTGACGAGGACGTCAGGGCTTGAACGGGGGGAGTATGTGAGGATTCGTGCGGACGTGTGTTTAGTCCCACATCGGTTATTCGCTGGGTAGATCTTGGGTATTTATACAGGATCAAGGAACTCAAATAGTAACTTCCGGCTAGCTATTTTGGGTGAGGTCCTGGGTTGTTACATATAATACAAAATATGGAATTTGGTAAAAATAGAAACAATCTTTTTATGCTGTTTAACCAAGAAATATATGTGAAAGTAGCCACAAAAACAACCAAACATGGTATCATGAGCCTATAATACAAAATACGGAATTGTCTATGCACAAAACAAGAGGGTCCATACCATATCACTCGAACAGCATGAAAATGAATTAGGATGATTCTAAGAGTTCATAATCAATGAAACAAACTTTATACCCACTCTAATGCACGCTCTATAAACTTAATCATCTTGGTTCATGGCCAGAATTGGAATCGAAATCAAAATCAGAATAGATTTGAATAGGAATCGGAATGGCCATATTTTCCAACGTATTTGGTTCATGACTAAAATCAGAATGGAATTTGAATGCCATAGAAGAGTCCAAAATGGATTTTGGAGAATTGGAGCATTCTAATTCCCTCCAGAAATTGGAATGAGAATGGGATTTTTTCTAACCAAACAGTTTGAATGAGAATCACGCATTTCCTTTCCCATTTCAGAGCTTAACTCTCCCCCGACCAAATATATCCTAAAGGTAGATGATGAATCCATTTTTGTCCACAAATACCATCTGACTAGATATCAGAATATGTCATGTTGTAGAGGCATATCTAAGTAAAACGAAATAGTGATTCTATTAATTCAAATGATACACAATTTCAGTCCATTTAACATCCATGGTATTTAATTTTGAATGCCGAAGTTGGCAATCAGCAATGAGCAGTCAATCAAAATATTTTTAAGATGTGTCCAAATTGAAAGCAATGGTGATCACTGTTTCACTAGTCGATGATTATAAGTTTTTAAGTGCACGTTATGATCGATGATTTGAATCGCGCAAAGGATCAGCTCAGCCCTGTTGTTTCCTCACCAACCAAAGCTTGAAGGGAAGAGCCGATCTCAAATTGCAATCAGAGTGCAGAGGAATTGCAATCAATTGCATAGACTCATCCTATTTATCATGTACTTCATCTATCAATACTATTTTCTTTTTGAGTGTATAGTTGATAAATGATATGAAAATCCACCTAAAGTATGAAAGAATCTAGTTCTTACATGTTTCCTTGGTGATCCCTCTTCTAGAGTTCACCAAGAAATCTTGGCAGATCACCATCATTAGAAATCACAACAATACATAATCCAATCCACCCAAATCTTCCAGTTGTGCTCCTAGTACATTAAACAGTATATGGAAAACATTATTTAACCTGACCTCCACTTAGCAAAATATTTGTGGCATCATAAGCTTTTACAAAAATGTTGTTTCAATTATAATCTTATATGATCTTTCATGTATTTCTGACTTATGTTAACATCTCAAACCCATGACTATTAGTGAGTGAATCTTTGTTAAACAATTAAAACAAAATCCTGGTACAATCTTACAGCCACCAAGCTCCCCAATCCTGAAACCTTGTAGGTAATCAATGGCTTCTTGAGAAGGAAGTGAATATAGAAAGCTCTCCAAGCGCCCCCACCAAATAGGATCTTTCTGTTCCTGCATCTAAGAAAAATAATGATATAGTTGAACCTAGAAGTAAATGTAATAGAAGAGAACCAAACTTAGGTAATGAGTTATTTATCTATCTAGTGGAAAGTAATCCTGCTAGCCTTTCATGAGGCAGTGTCATCTATATATTCTCCTTTTTGGTGGAAGAAGCATTTTTGGTGGAAGAAGCAATAAAAATGAAATGGATTCCAGAGTGGCTAATAATATATGGGAATTAATTGATTTAGCTCTAGATTTTTACCATTGGATGCAAGTGGCTTTTGAGAAGGAAACTGGGACCCAATGTTATAGTTGAAAGGATTTAAAGCTAGGTTAGTTTATACAACATAAGGGGATTGAATATTTTGATACTTACTCATCTGTTGCACCACAATAAGAGCCTTAATTGCTGTAGCATCCATTTGTATCCCTCAGGTGACTGTTAAAATAGCCTTGTTATATGGAGAATTAAAGGTCCATGAATGTTTGTAGTTCCAGGACAAGAACATAAAATATGTAGACTATTAAATCATTGTACAGGTCAGAGAAGAAGACTCCAAAATAGTGGCATGAAAAATTTGATAGTGTAGTGATATCTAATAGCTTTTCAAGAATGATTTTTTGATCTCCATGACTCTTAGTTTACTTAAGATGTCTCTTTGACTTTCCAAAGCATTAAATACCAGAATTACATAACTCTTAAATTTACTCATATTAATTGTAAGCTTCTAGAATTACAAATTAATTTCTAACAATCCGCTCATACTTTTCAGGTTGTAATTGGTATGCCCGATCATGGAGGAAAGGTGCGTGTGCTATTTTGCAAATATCTCCGCATGTCGCAGCACTCAAGGTCACTTGATAGTAGCAGGCTTGATCTGTCATACTGGGTTTCATCGATGGCTGGCCCAAAATGAGTGTTTAACCAAAGCTCTTTCCAGCGGTTCAAATTTCATGTCAAGCTCAATACTCCGTTGCTGAATTCATGGTTGCATCCCACTAGGATAATCTCTCACTACTACTTGAGAAAATTTTTGAAGATATTGACGATGTTGCATTGTCCTGATTGTCGTATTTGTGGCAAATTCATTTTTCTTTGACGGATACAGATATGAATACAGATATTAGTCGAAATCTCAAATTTTTATCCCTATCCAAACAGATTAAGATACGAAAATAGATCCGGACATATATTATCCTATCCACTTTCGTCCCTATTCTGCCATAACATTTAGTTGCCTCTTTAGATCCTCCCCTTACCCGTTGTTGTCTTACTCTATGCTTTGTAGCTTCATGAAAATATACATATATACATTATATATATGTGTGTGTGTACACACACATATATACATACATACATACATATATATATATATATATATGTGTGTGTGTGTGCGCGCGCGCGCGCGCGCGCGCGCGCATATACATACACACACACACACATATATATAGGTGCTGGTGCATATTCATTTTTGTCATGCAATTTAGGGAATTTGTGCTGTGCACATGTATCACTATAATTGTCTATATGTAAAACTTAACCATGTGCACGTGAAGATGGTGCTCGAGGTGCTTGTTTGCGGTTGCATTCACTCTAATCATAGAAAGCTGAAGAAATAGGGTTTATACTCCTTGAGTGATACATACTTTTGTTCCTATGTTACTATTCAAATTCATGGTAATTACCACTTGATCATTATTTTGGCTGCTTATCCAAATAATGCATACGTAAATGATGAAGCAACAGTTTCAAGTTATAATATTCTAATCTTTTTTGTAAGGAAAAATCACTTATGATCGAGAGCTTCAGTGTTATATTTTGTCCTAGTCTAAGCTATAGGAAAATGTCATTCAAAGTTTATTCACTTTGATTATCTCTTTCAAACAAATTGTTATCATGAATTCTTAGTTTGTTAAATAAGAGAAAGGATAACAGAATAGTATAATTTTTCTGTTTTATACA
This sequence comes from Phoenix dactylifera, assembly GCF_051530095.1. Classification (NCBI taxonomy): domain Eukaryota; kingdom Viridiplantae; phylum Streptophyta; class Magnoliopsida; order Arecales; family Arecaceae; genus Phoenix; species Phoenix dactylifera. Next base: position 16,156,216 of record NC_143191.1, read on the forward strand.
TTTTTGCCGAAATGCATGTTCAAACCACGTGCAAGTGGGATTACTATTAGATTGTCGTAATTTTGTTCTTAATCTCTTGTTCATATGTTTACATCTGAATGTTTATACTCTTATTTAGTTCTTTTCCTATTATTTTATATCATTGGATGTCTTGATAGCTTGAGTGCATAATATTATTAAGGAAATAGGGCATGTTGGTGCTGCTTAGTTGCTTCTAAAATAGTGATTCTTTCCATGTGGAAAGTTGGACATAATAATGAATCCTTACTCATATAAGCAAAAATATGTTGGAATCCCTTTATATCAATATATATTTTGTTCAATTGGCAACCAGTTACTAGGTATCTGGGTGAATGTTTTTGTCTTATCTAGCATACATGCTTTTGTTTTTTCCTCCTTTCACATGTGCCATCTTTTATATTGAATAGCTTCTCTGAAATTTCCATTGGCTTCCATAAGAAATGTCTAGAATGCCTAGAAGATCCATGAATTTCTTGCGTCTCTCTCTCTCGCCCCCACCCCCCAGCTTTCTGTCTCCCTCCCTCTGGTATAGTCTAGACAGTGACAAGCTCTTGGACTCCATGTAAAAAAGAGGCTTATCTCGAGCTACCAATGCTTTGAGCTCCATTGTTGGAATAAACTCAATGCTTTTGCATGTTACTATTTGCTCGCAAAACATTTTCAAAATATTTTAGCAACCACCATCAATCGTGTAGCTAATGATCGAATTGTTTTTCCTGATTTTCTTTTTTAAATTCTATTATCTCTATTAATTATTTTTCTGATAATATTCTAAAACTTCGTTATATAACTCTGATTTTCTAATTCTTTTTAAATGTAACTCCTATCCTTAAAGACTAATTTATGAAAAAAAATCTTGCTAACATATTTGTAGATCAAGATCTTTTATCCCAGAAATTCTCCAATAGTATTCCTAAGTAAACTTTTCATTAGTTATAATGAAAAAAATGATTGCATTTTCTGCATGTATGTTAAATTCAATGCTGACAGGAAAGACCGATGTCACATAATGCTATGTCAAATCCAATGACGACATCAAGAAATACAAATGGCTTACTAGCTAGAAGCTACAAAGATAAGGGAGAAATACAATGAATGGAAAAGTTTTCATGTTCTATCAAGAAATTACTAATATCAGTATTGATATAAAATTATGTAAAAAATGGATCTTTACATCATTCGTCCATAATGAAAGAAGTTATATACAAATATGGGTGAGATTCAAAAAGAGCCAAATTGCTTTTCTTTTTTCTTTTTTTTTTTTTGGGGGGGGGGGGGGGGGGGAGCGGAGGGGTGACTTAGTATTTAAATTCAAAAATAAGTTGGATATGTGGAGGGAAGAAGGTGATTTACGGGTTACGGATTTAAGTTATCCCAATTTCCACCCTTTAGCCTTTTTTTCTCTTTTTCAATTAAAATAACAACTAAATAATATCATAGATTATTATAAAACAACATTATGTATAATATATCATATACTCTAGGCCAGGCTAATTTTAAGAAGACAAAGCCCAAGCTGGGCAAAAAAATCGGGCCTGGACAAGTGGATCAGGTTTAGTTTGCTGAAGTCTAATTGCAAGTTACTATTTCAAATCTCCACCTGTCCATTTAATTTCCCTTTCCCTCTTTGTCATTTCAAAAAAGAATGCAAAGTGTTGTCCTAGGCTGATTGGGATTTATGTATGTTCTCTTTGGATTTGTGATTTCTCAAACCAACTTCTCAGTTCTTCTTGATTTTGTTGTACTAGAGTTTTATTTTCTATTGATATTTTTGATCCATAGTCTCTTTACCTGGGCAAGTTGGAACCACCTCATAAAAAATGTCTGTTGTTGAAGTAGGAGTGTTTAATCATGAGGTTCTACTTGCTCTGAAGTTTATCTTGTTCTTCTTCTTCTTCTTCCTACATAGAAGATTTGTCTTTTAATGACCTGGTGCTAAAGCTTTTTTTACTTTTAAGTTCCTAGTTGCACAAACTTCATGGCAATGAAGAAAGAATCTGAGAGGATAATAGAGAGGGTTGATCTTCATGATTAGATTCTAATAAGTTGCAAGAGTCTTCTTAAACTTAGTTGAATTCATGTGGTAAACCAAGGTAGTAGAGTTGCCGATTTTGATTTTACAGCCTCCATACCTTAGGGTCCAATTTGGTTAGTCTAGACCTGAATCGTACATATACTCAAGTCAAATTCGAGTATCGAATCTGCTGGTATCCAGAGTACTAACTTTTATGTCAGGTTTTGATGCCAAATTCAGACATTATAACTCAAGCTATCTAATATGGATATGGTAAGAGTGGATACAATCTGATTGCATCTAATCGAACTTGCCTGACGAAAGTCCTTGTTTAATTAGTAAAATGAGGAGAGAAGATATTGATGCCCCTGACGACCTCTTCATTCAGATCTTATACCCAGCTATTGTCATCAATGAGAGAAATGGAAAGAAAAAAAGAGAAAAGATCTGGAGAGAAGAGGAAATCCAGGACTTTAGCATTTGAAATTGCTTCTGCAATTTTATAAGGTCATATATTGCATATCTCGGATGCTCCTAAAGCAAATTGTTAATATATAATGTTGCCCAGTTATGCAGCCCAAGAAGAGAGTGAATTAGATTTTTCAAAAACTTTAACTAATGTAGCGAAATTAAATGCCTGAAAGAAGAAGATAAACTTTAGTAACAAACTAATAAGTAAATGTGTTGAAGATAAAAGCAAGTAAAGCAATCAACGCAAATACAAAAAAATAATAGCGATACAGTGTAAACCTACACCTACATCCACTCTCCAAGATCTTTTTCCTAAACAATTTACTATAATCTATAACTCAAATTACAGCCCAGTTGTTTTTCAGGTTCACAATCAATCTAGTTGATTTTTTTGGCAATCAACCAAAACCTTCTTCGAGCCTATCCTAGGCTCAACATAATCCAATTCAAGGTTAGATGGACCTTTTCCTCAAGTTTCAATCCTTGAAACTTATTACAGCAAAGAATAGAAAGAAGTAAATATTGTTGCCATGAATATAGCTCCAAGACAGTAAATACAAAATAATAAATAGAGTTACACTCTGTTGGTTGACTTGAATACTTTTGAAGGCGCTTCACCAATTCTCTGATGTTGAATATATAGTATTTCAGCTCATAATGAAAGCTTTTAAATGATTTTCTCTTTGCAGCTCTCTCTTTTTAGCTTTCTTCTCTGGGCTCTATTAGATTTTTCTTTATAGTGCTGAAGTTCATATTTTTTTTTGGTGTTCCTATGAATTTATACACTTTGGAGAAGTTGGAACACTTTTCTAGCCATTAGACAATTAATAGAGACGTTTGAGATAAAAACAACTATTTTGATTCATAGGAAAACTAGCAGTTATAGTTGTCAAGCGCAGAGGGGTCGACTCGAAATTTTCAGAAGTTCACTCATGATCTTCATGAGTCGTCTCGAGCTTGCTTCTATTTTTGCTCTACTCTATTTTCGTTTGTGGCACTTTTCAAGTCATCTCTCTCAGTTCAGATTCGACTCAAGATTTTTAGAGGTCGACTTGAGATTATCAGGAGTCGACTCGTTGCTTTTAGGGGTCAACTCTTCAACAGACTAAATTTTACTGCTATCTTTCTCCTATGTCTTTTCTAGTGTCGACTTGTCTCTTTTTGGGGTTAACTTGAGTCTGAGTAGAGTCGGCTCATGAATTCCATGGGTCGACTCGCCAATACGATAATTTTTTCAACTCCTTGTCTTTTCTCTATGATCATTCTGGGTCCACTCGCTTTTGTCTGGAGTCGACTCGTGCTAAGTTGGAGTCGGCTCGAGTACTTCATAGATCGACTCATCAATATAATAAATTTTGTGACTTTTTGTCTGTCCTTTAAGACTATTCTAGGGTCGAGCACAATCTATTGGAGTTGGCTCGTGAAGGTGCGTCAGTTAGTGACAGTGTGCTAGGGTCGACTTGTTGCAGGCTTCAAGTCGACTCTTGAGGCAGCTCAAGATGAAATCTTCTGTCTTTATATGTGAGCTTCCAAAAAAAGCTATCATGGCCTTTTGGAGTTAGCTTATTGATACGGAGCTTCAGATGGATGATACTTACTTGAGAGTGGCTAAAAGCTTTCTTCTTGCTTCCTAAAATTAATCAATTATACTCAAGGTAATAGATTAGTCAACTTTTAACTCAACTATTTTACATCATCAGAATTAATTCTTTAGGGTCAACATATAATAACATATTTTACTATATCTTAGCCTTGTATATAAGGCCATCCTAAGCAACATAATGCGGAAAAAAGAAAACAAAAGATCCATCCCTTCATTTTTGTTGCCAGGAAGGTCGACAAAAGAACTTTTTTCTCCTTTGGAGGTTAATGAAGAAGTATAGAGAAAAGAGACAAACTCTTTATATTATTTTTATTGATTTAGAGAAAGCATATATATATAGTTCCTAAAGAAGTCTTATGGTGGTTGTTAGAAAAGAATGGAGTTTCCATTCGTGTGACTAAGGACAAGTATGGTACAGCAGTTACTAGTATGAAAACTCTTAGTAGTAATATTAGTAAGTTTCTAATCATAATAGGTTTAGTTGATATTGAGGACCTACTCTAAATTCTTGCTTTTTTGTACTAGTTATGGATGCACTTGCTAGGCATATTCAGGACAACATTCCCAAGCATTCTATTTGCGGATGATATAATCTTAGTGGATGAAACTAATATTGGGGTCGATCATAAGTTAGAATAATAGAAGAGCGCATTAGAATTGAAGGATTTTAGGTTAAGTAGGACAAGATGGAATACATGGAATGAGATTTTAATAAAATTAGAAATTAGGATGAAGGTGGTCTGAAACTAAGGATCATGCAGTACCTAAGAGATATCAATTTTGATATTTTGGATTTGATTATTTATAAAGGGGAGAAGAGAATGATATCCAATATGATTAAAGCAGGTTGGATAAAATGGAGAAGCATAACTCGATATTATGTGATTATATAATATTTGCCAAGTTGAAGGAAAAGTTTTATAGGATAGCCATTTGACCAGTTATATGGTACAAAATTAAGAAACTAGAAAATAACATATGCACAAGATAGGTGTGGTCAAAATTAAAATATTGAAATGGATGTATGGTAATACGAGGGAATGATGAATAAAAAATGAAGCTATTCATAATATGGTGGATGTAGCACTAATTGAGGAGAAATTGAGAGAAAGACAAACTAGATGGGTTAGATATATACAATATAGGTTGAGGGATGCAGCGGTATGAAGGAGTAGTTTGATATATGTAGAAGTAAAAAGGAATAGAGGTAAACCAAAAATCATGTGATATGAAATAGTAAGGAAGGACTTGACATTTCAACATCTCTTAAAGAATATATCTTTAAACCAACTGGAATAGTATAAAAGGATTCATGAAGCCAACCCTAACTAGTTTGGAATTAAGACTTAGTTGAGTTGAGATGAAAATGATTATATCATAAGATAAGATACAATATAATTTGTAAAGCACGTTCTTTAATGCGCCACTTTGTGTAATGCCCGTGCAAACGTGCCTCATAGCCTCATTCCTGGGACTTGGTGGTCTTTAAGAAGTCCCAATTAGAGATGCAATGTGACGATCATTTCAAATAAGCCATCTTGAACAATGCAACCTAATAGTTGGAGCCTCTGTAGTATTGTATGGCATGACCATATATATGTGTATAAATAGAAAGGTCACATATAAATATGTAATCGAGGTTTGAAAGACAAAGAAGAAATGACTTGTTCAGGGATTTAACCATTGTTGGAAATGTTAATAAGTAGCCCTTGATTTCTACAAAGGCATTGACCTCTATTTCTCGTTGTCATTTGTTCATTCTAGAAGAGGAGTTTCTTATTTTTTTAGTTAGAAAATTCTTATTTTTTATTTTTATTTGCTGCCATAGCAAGATCCAGTAAATTGACCTAGTAATGATCACATGACTACAATTGTGGGTGCATCTACATCAATCATCTTTTTTTTTCTTTTGATAGCATACATGTCACTTCTGTTATTGACGCCATTCCTCTCTATCTGTATTAACTATTTCCGTTAATTCATTGGGAAGACAAAATATCTAAGTCTATTATATATAAAGGATTCATGAAGGTGATTATCTACTATAAAAATGAGGCTTCAAACTTTAAAAGATTCTATTTGTCAAATTATATGCCTAAAATTCCATTATGTTTGGGTGCCTCTAATACTTTAATCAGATAAAAACTCTAAAATCATATGGCTGAATGCAATTCAGATATTTGGATTTATCAAGACCATCTCATGGAATGTAAGTTATGCTCATATATGTATCTATTATACCATTAATCACAAGCATACTTGATCAAAATAATATTTAATATAGAAACCATCATAAAATTATTATTGCTTCTTACTTATCTTGATCATTAACACGTCATACATATATAGGTACAAAAATATTTATATCAAGCAAGTTGATGTACAAGGATTTTTATCTCTTTGCTGATAACCAGACAGATCAATCACCTACCCACTGCAATCTACGAACTAGGGTGTGTAGAACCTTGCTCAACATCCTCTTGTCTAATAAATTATTCTCCTACAGAACCAAGTCAACATTAAAAATTATCTAGAGTATCTGATAACCCAGAATCCTCAATTTATTCTCTAAAAGGTCCCCCACCACCTTGCATTCCAAGACTATCCAACAGTCCTTACAAACAAAGATCTCTCTGGAACAAACTAGAGATAAGAAACCCCAACAAGAAGAGAGAGAAACTAGAGAGAGGGGAGAGAAGAACAAGAAAAGAGGAGAGAATCGGGTGGTTCTCCCTCCCTCTCTCTCTCTTTCTTCCTTCTTCCTAACTGAAGGGGATGTTCGACGACAACGGCCCATGGTCGACGATGCCCCATGGTCGATGGCCTCAGAGGTGCCGGCGGTGTGCCAAGCTTGGCGACGACTGGCCGAAACGAAATAGAATAGACCGAAGAGGGGAGTCCGGCTTCACATCAATCCGGCAGCTTGTCGACTGGATTCAAGGAGAATAGAGGCCCAAAGACCGAAGAGAAGAAGGAAAGGGAGCTCACCTTGCCTCCGGCGAGCTTCTCCGGCTAGTCGAATGGTGAACACTCCGAGCTTCTCCCACGGATCACCTAGCGATCAAAGCTCTAAATCTCTAATGGAAGAGCTCCCAGGTTGATGCCAAGGAAGAGAAGGAAGGGGGTCTTTTATAGACGAGGATTGGCAGCATTTTAGTAAGCTACGACCTTCCTCCTCCGGTAGAATCAAAGGGGAAAATCGAGAAGGAGAAGAGGAAGACTCCAATCAGGAGTCTTCCTCCCATGCCACAAGGGTCGAGCAAGCGCCATGGCCCAGAGGCCAGCCTAGGCCCAAAAATATGGGCTCTTACAACGTTTGCAGACAACATGGGCAATATTGGATGAGAATCCAGCATAGAAACATTACAACATCAGTTGCAAACAACAAAAGTTGGTCGGCTAAGGCAATCAAAGGGTCAGGAATCAGAGGGAACACCTACTTTGTTAATTTTAAAAAGGGATATGTATTATAAGTTAAATTCAATATCTGATCTTTGCATTTACATCCAATATATGGTACTATATATATGGAGGCCACAAACAGTCCAATGTGAGAAGGACTGGAGATGGTACACTCATATACATATATGGTACAAATATATGGTACACTCATATACATATAGAGAAGTAAACTAATGATAGCTGAGTGTCTCTTGCACACATCATAGATCTTAAAACATTAACAAGACAAAAAGTTATCAAGACCAAGCTCCGACGGAAGACAACAATGAGACAGTAACATTACATGGCACAATCACATACATAGAGATAACTATATATGCTAATAATGGAATGGGTGTTTCAGACGTTCAAGGGTCTTAGAAGTATAGGAAGCCCATACTGGGGCTGAAGAAAAAACATGTCCGCTGGTGCATGTATATAGTTTGGGGAGAGAGATAATGAGAACCTCTGGAGGATCATGGTGATCACGGTTTTCGCTTCCAACATTGCAAAGTTTTGACCAATGCATGCTCTCGGTCCTATCGAGAATGCAAGTAGTGCATTGGGGTGCTTGGCAGCTTTGGATATCCCATTCTTGAATCTAAGAGGATTGAACTCATCAGCATCAGCTCCCCAAACCTCTTTATTCCTATGAATAATTGCAATTGGTATTACTAGTCTGGTGTCCTTTGGAATCACTAGGTTTCCTAAGGTCATATCTTTAGCAGCCATTCTTTGCATCATGACTACTGGGCCATAGAGCCTTAAGGCTTCTAAGAGAACCATGGTAACCTGCAAAAAGAGATGATTATGTAAATAACTTAAAGACAAATTATGCAGGAGGATGTACGTTGTGTCTGATAAATATATACCAATTTTAACTTGCTGAGCATGTCTGCATTGGGAATTCCTGTACCACATTCTCTGAGCACCTCCTCTCTGAGCCTCTCCTGCCATTCTTGGTTGGTACACAACAAGAACACAGTCCAAGTAAGCAAATGGGAGGTGGTCTCCTGTCCAACAAAGAAGAATGTCTTGCACTCATCCATGATCTCATTCATGCTCAATAGTTGACCCTTTCGCTCTTGACCAGGGTCTGATCTGCAAGACTCCATCATCAACCCAAGCAGATCATTTCCATAGCTGGAGTCCTTCGAATCTAATCGGCCCTGTATGATGTGCATCAGTGTGTTCCTCACTCTTCTTTCTAGCTTCCACCTGTGCAGATTCCTCCTAGAAGGAAGATATCTGCTAACAAAGGATATGATTGTAGTTAGATTTGCTAAGCCATGTTTTATGAATCATAGTATGGTCATGAAAGGATAAAAGGAAAAATGTGTTACTGGTATCCAGGGATGTTGACATTGAGAAGACTTTCTGCTGCAAGTGTCTGGAGCTCTTTTTGTGCCTGAAAGACTTCCTTGCCCTCAACATAACTGCTTCCAAAAGCTGTGTGGGAGATTACATCTGATGTTAACTCTTGAAGTTGGCTGCTGACCTCCATCTCTCTTTGGCCCTCAGCTTGAGTTGCCAGATCTTGCCACCGTTCTAGCATGGATTGAGCACATGCTGCCATCTTGTTTGTCATCGTCTATCAAACTAAAAGCAGTTAGGTTACATATTAAAATGTGTGCAGGCACATAAATCATGCCAGCCACCCTTAGATTATGTGGTCTTTGAGTACTATTATTATAGTTCAAATAAATTAATAGACATATAAGTTTGGACAGTGACTGAACTCATCATGATTGTTCAAGAAATATGGTCGTTTACTTCAGTTCTTTCACAAATTGGAAAAACATGAAGCAATTTTCTGTGCTGGAGTCACAGTGTTACAAATACCAACAAAGAAATCAAATATGAAGATCAATATTCATTAATGAAATAGGGTCCAACATTAGGCCTGTTTTTGCTTACATCATATTTTAATTTGCAGTATCAAAGCCAATATAACTTAACTCAGCTAAACCTTAGTCCCAAACTAGTTGGAATTGGCTAAATGAATTCTTTTCCTACATTCCACTATGTTTAAGGCAAGCAATCAGTTCGTAAAATTGCAGCATTAATATTGTAGTAGCAATATCGAAGAAGTCAAGAAAAGAATAATTGAGTTAACTCTATGCTGGCTTTCTATTTTTGGGTATAGAAAAACATAAAGATTCTAATAAGCAATGCCACCGACATCACTATTGGTTTCTTAAACCATATCTATATATGTATCTGTTTATTTACATAGGTATGTACACACGTATGGATGGATGGATGTTTTCGGGCAAACACGCGCGCGGGGGGTGGGGGTGGGGGTGGGAGGGGCCAGGGGGGTGTGGTCTATGTAAACTTGCATCCTTTTGTAAGTGTTATTATTGTAACCTGTTCTATTAAAACAGGTTATGTGCCAAGGGTTGTTGCAGCATTATTATAAAATATGAAAGGTACATAGGCAACTGACCTTGAGCTTATCCATTGTAAAAGCAGGACTGACAACATGCCGGTGCCTAACCCATTCCGCCCCTTGAGTGAGAGACAAACCCTTACCCACTAAAGCCAATATGCTAGGAATTGGTGTCACCTTTGGGAAGAAACCAAATTTGTTCGACAACACTTGCTTAGCCAACTCTGGATCAGTGATACATATCATTGGATGGGGTCCAAACCAATATAGAAATGTTTGTCCTGTGGCATGCAGCAACATAGTTAAGAAATTTAATAATATTTTAACTTTTTATCTTTTGTAGTTGAATTATGTCATGTTTTACAGTAACTAAAGACTAGCTTGACTTATTACAAAGCAGCTCATTTCCATGTTCTTGGACACATGAACAATATTTATGGAGTTTTTTTGAGTGCTCAAATGGGTGAATGTATGACATATCTTTCTACCATTTGTCACTCTATCATCAACATATGAAGTTCTCCGGTCTATGTATTCTGTATTTATCCTTTGAGGACGTGCTAATAATGTTCTCCAACTTATTGAGAAATTATCAAATCATACTCGACCGTTAGTGTCCCATTAGAGAAATGATGCTGGATTATTCTCTTCTAGCAGGAGCAGACAAGAATTATCAAGCATCTGTTAAATTTAACTATTTAATTGTGAATTGTTAATGATTTATTCAATGAAATTTTATGGATTATAGTTAATCATGCTATTTGTCACTATTACAGATGATGCTTTCATTGTTATCTATAGTTGTTGCCTCTGCTAGACTTCTTTCTACTACTAAAGAAAGTATTTTATATACTTTACTTTTACTTAGTAAATTTTCTTAAATCTTTTTCTGAATTTTGGCAAATTTAACTTTTTTTTAAGGGACAAAATCTGAAATTTTGCACCTTGCCAAATTAGTTTGTGTGTGGTGAACTTGTCACTATATTCTAGAAAAGATGAAGAAGATAAGACGAGGATTGAGGAGACTTATTGCGTACGTGTGTGTAGATCTTGTGACCGTGTGCCTGTGTGTCTGTGTGGGTGGGTGTGCGCGCACACGTGTTCATGTGTATATGCGTGCGTGTGCATGTATTCATGTGCTTGTGTGTGTGTAAATTTTATTAAAGCTATTTTTGATTTTTGACAAATTCCACTTTTTTAAGAGGCAAATTCTGTGTGTGTAAATTTTATTAAGGCTATTTCTGAATTTTGACAAATTCCACTTTTTTTAAGAGGCAAATTCTGAAATCTTGCAACTTGCCAAATTAGTTTCTGTATGCTGATCTTGTGACTGTGTGTTCCCGAAAAGATGAAGAAGATAAGTTGAGGAGACACTGAATGATTACATATATATATATATATATATATATATATATACACAGAGAGAGAGAGAGAGAGAGAGAGAGAGAAAATCAACTTTTTTAACTGGAAAATTCTTAAATTTTTCACCTTGCCAAATTAAGTTCCTGCATTCTGATCTTGTGACTGTGTTCCAGAAAAAATGGTATATATAATGATTATATATATATATATATATATAACAAGCCTTTGGAAGGAAAAAAATAATAAGAAGGCATTTATCAAAGCATCGAGTGCATGGCATGCCATCTTCCTCTACAATATGAAGAAAGGTTAGTGAGTTTAAACAAACCATATTGTGACATCCACTTAAGATAGTGGGGCAGGACCCTAGGAGTGATATCATGTGAGTTGATGTCCAAGATCAGCTTTCGTCCAGCCTTCTTCATGCTTCGAATCTCCTCAAGTGATCCAGACCAGAACTTGCCACAAGGACCCCCTACCCCTTGCTTCCTGAACCTCTTTGTTATGGCAAATGTTCTCCATATAAGATATACCAATCCCCTCCAAAGGCTTGATATCAGTACCACCACCAAGGCGCCCAACACCAATCCAAGATTGCTCATCTCCCTACAAGAAGAAGCTCTAAGTTAGAACCTAGTACCAAATCTTCAAAACCTAGTTGCTTGCAGCCATAGCATGCAAAGGAGCAGCAATTCGGGGATCTGGAAATCAGTTTGAGCAAAGAAAACTTACGACAGCCGACCTTTGATGCCTTCCTGAAGGATATTTTAGCATTAGAGCAAGATTGCTATCTTATTTATACCGTAAGTTTTGGACATTTTGTTTGCTTGACGCATGTTGCTGTGACAAACTGGTGACTGTGGTTTCTTGTTTGCTCTCTGAAATTGAGATCATGGATGATGCAAGCAAGGAGAGGCTTTGTCCAATATTGGCTTTGTCCAAACAAAGTCCAATCCTTACAATGGCACGCCTGCTCGTATTGCTTCATTTTTCCACCTCGTTTTTTTTTTTCTCCCTCCATGTGCGTGTTGGTTTGTGGTCGGACTGATCCTTATCTTGTTTTCCTCTAGAAAAAATGACTCTTTTTGAAAAATGACTGCATCCTGAACCCTTATCAGAATCAAGATAGCTTTATAGGAAAAATCCCAAGCGCGCGATCCACTGGATAGTGATAAATTATTAATAGAAAAATGTTATGTCACTTTCCCTTCATCTGCTTAAGTCCACGGTGGGTGGGGAATCAAATTTATTACTCCTTAAATGTGCTAAAGCTTCTAGTTGCTGTAGTGCTCTCACATTATTTAGTGGAGAAACTTTAACCACCATGTGCGTTTAATACTTCTAAGTTATCGGCCTTTGCCATCAGAACTGAATCAGCCAACAGGCTTAATACTGTAAGGAAAACCAGAAAGCATCCGGAAAAAAAGCATCTAAATCTTTAGTTTCAACAAGATTTAGAGAGAAAATTGGAAGAAGAGCTATGAATTCTCAGAGTCGCAGATTCGAGCAAGCAACACGAGGTTGCACGAAATAGGCTGGAATAATTACCATTGTAATATTAAGTTTTGGTGACTAGTCATAGGCTGGAATAATTACCATTGTAATATTAAGTTTCGGTGACTAGTTATAGGCTGGAATAATTATCATTGTAATGTTAAGTTTCAGTAACTAGTCAATTTCGACATCTTGCAATGTTATCATTAACTGAGGGGGAAAGAACAAAACAAGACATTAAGCAGAGTCCCACCTCTCTCAAGGCAGAAGCATGCTTTCTTCATCATTTGGCTTGTTTCTTCTATTACTTCTCATAAATCATTTATTTGCTTTTTAAACAGCCCATGATATGTATATTTGGAATATGGATAAACATTAATAAATCTCAAAATCTGTAACCAACAACATCGTTTTGAGTATATGACAATCGGTTTCTCTTCATATGCTTTGTGCAAAAACATGTGGCCTGCAAGCTATATGTTTATGAAAGATAAAGTAGTTTCATCATAAATAATCTGATGCATTATCACAAGTGTCTAACAATCTTTAAAACTGAATCTTCACAAGAGACATTTTGTTGTAGAAGAATCTTTTAAATATGCTTGTGAAGGAAGGAAACCAGTGGAAACCTAAATTAGTATGACATTTGCTACTAAAATCCTCTTAGGAGTCTGTCTCACCGTACTATCTTGCTACTGCTCAATATGGTGTTAAATTAGCCTGGTGCACAACAATGCAGTCCAATTTGTAATGTAACAAGCCGGACTTAAGCCATCAACCTTAAAGAATAAAAGCACTGTCATAATAAATTTCAGGAATGGTTTGAAAATGAAAGGAATATATTGTAGCTCATAATTCAAGGTCTAGAAACAAATACTGATGGAAGCAAACCATATTTGAGAAGAGTTATGGACCATCAATAGGGAAGTCCTATTTGGAATAGAGAACCCTCAAGAACCTCATTGAGGAATGGAACATAGAGATCAATGATTTCAATTCTTATTGGAGAGGAGGAGAGGATGGTGGGAAGATAAAAGGATGGGACTAGGATAACGGTATTGACTCTATCGGCATTTGCTCCTATCTAAGGAATATTGACATGTTTTATTTTAAAACTTAAATAAAAAGAGCTATATTTTGGATATAATATATTTCTATTTCACATATAGCTCAACAAATTTTAACTATAGAAAATGAAAATACATGTTTATATATAAGTTCTCCGTAGTGTGTCCAGGAAAGCAACCAAACATAGTATCAAGAGCCTATAATACAAAATATGGAATTTGGTAAAAATAGGAACAATCTTTTTATGCTGTTTAACCAAGATATATATATGAAAGTAGCCACGAAAATAACCAAACATGGCATCAACTATCAAGAGCCTATGTTACAAAATACGGAATTGTCTACACACTAAATAAGAGGGTCCATATCATATCACTCCAACAATATTAAAATGAGATAGGCTGATTCTAAGTGTTCATAATCGATGAAACAAACTTCATACATACTCTAATGCGCACTCCATAAACTTAAGCATGCATTGGTTCGCGATAGGAATTGGAATTAGAATCAGAATCAAGCCAACTAGATATCAGAATATGTCATGTTGCGGAGGCATATCTAGTAATTTTTTGAATAGTAAATATTATAGGTTTGGTTTTTATGTTTGAATTTAGCTGTTTTGAACTAGTATTGGTTACATTTAATAGATAATGAAAACGAATTCCTATTTATTCTATTATATTTGAGATAGATTTGAAGCTAAATGTAATATTGGCTTTGTTATCGTAGACTGCTATTCTCGATAGCATGGCCATATCATACTCTGGATTTAGGGTGTGATTCTATTAATTCAAATGATACACAATTTTAGTCCATTTAACATCATATTTAAGTCTGAATGCTGAAGATGGCAATCTGATAGGCGCACTCATCCACAGCGGGTCCGAAGACCCAATCCCCGATATCTGGGGGCCTTCATCACCCACGATGGAAGCAGAGGGAAGAAGAGCTCGGCGTCTGCGAGAGCAACGGAGGAAGTGGGAGACGCTCGGAACGTGGGAAGTGGGAAGGCAGGCATGCAAGCTCGGCTCGACGTGGGAGACGCGGAATGAGGCGAAGAGACGAGCCCCGAAGCCACGTGTGTGGGGTACGACGAGGTGGACGTGGGACGAGGTAAGGGGGAGTTGAGCTCCGAAGCTCAGGCCGTGGGGTACGGGAGTGGATGAGTGATGGTGAGGAGTGAAGAGTGATGGTCCGGGTTTCATGGGAAAAGGGAGGAAGTATTTAATGTGGTGTATGCTTTGGGATATGGGACGTGAATTGAGTGATACTTTGTATGGGTCTTCTCTCACCCAAAAGAGAGTGTGTTATTTTCATTGCACTGGTCTAGCTCTCACCGTAAGACGAGCTGAAAAATATATCATTCCGTTTCTCCCTTTTGTTCCTACTTGGCTCGACTTCATCCTTCTCTCTTGTTCACCTTTCCTGCTTCTGATCGGGACCTATCAATTGGTATCAGAGCTGGCTATGTCTAACAAGGAGAGAATAGAGCGGTTGGAAGTTGAGACGAGTACCATGCGGGAGGAACTACATGGCTTGGAGGCGCGGGTTGATGGACGACTCGCGGAGATCTTAAAGGCTATTCGACACCTTCAGATCACTGCTCAGTCGCCGACACCGTTCGAGCAACCTATATCCCCTCCTCAGTCACCAAGGGGGGGTGGTTACAGACGGACGGAGGAACTCGCGATGGTCCAACGACACCCACGGATGGACTTCCCGCGGTTCACTGGAGATGATCCGATTGTTTGGTTGGATCGGGCCGAGCAGTATTTCGACGGCCAAGGAGTCCCTGTCAACCGACGGGTAGCAACCGCCTCGTTCTACTTAGACGAGGAAGCTAACCACTGGTGGCAGTGGTTACGACGAGCATACCAAGATGAAGGGGCCACCATTACTTGGAGGGTTTTCGAACGGGAGTTATTGGCTCGGTTTGGACCCAACGAGTATGTGAATTTTAACGAGAAGCTCTCCCGAGTTCAGCAACAAGGCTCGGTACGAGAATATCAATAGGAATTTGAGAAGCTGGCTAACCGAGTCCGGGGTTGGCCACAGGACGCGCTCATCGGAACCTTCGTCGGAGGGCTCAAGGAGGAGATCGCGAAGGAGGTTCGCATGAGGCAGCCGCACTCACTCCGGGAAGCAATCACGGTTGCTCGCATGAGGGAGGGAAGGTTGGAACAAAAGAAGAAGGCCACTCGAGGCGTTCAACCACGACTGACTGGTATCCCACGGATGCCCAACCCGAGTCTCCCTGCACCGCGGCTACCGGCGCCGACGCCGATCCGGCGCATCACATGGGAGGAGATGCAACAACGGCGGGAGCGAGGTCTTTGCTTCAAGTGCAATGACAAATTCACTCCAGGGCACCGGTGCAAAACTCCCCAGGTTCACTTAATCGAAGCGGACCGAGAGGAGGACGCGGACGGAGTTGGCGATGGGGAACCTGACCTTCATGGCGAGGGCCAGACCAGGGAAGAAGCGCAACCAGTAATCTCGCTACACGCACTCTCTGGATGGACTGGACCGAAGACGATGCGGGTGATGGCGCGAATACAAGGGCAACCAATGACGGTCCTCATTGACAGTGGATCCACTCACAACTTTGTGAGTGACCGCATAGCCAAGCAACTGCGACTCCCCATTGACTCCACTGTATCGTTCGAAGTCCGAGTTGCGAACGGAGACATCCTTCAGTGCCGGGAGATGTTCCGAGCAGTGGAGGTTGAGCTGCAAGGGAAGAAATTCCTGGTGAACTTCTACACCCTGCCACTTGTCGGGTTGGACGCTGTCCTTGGCATCCAATGGCTAGAAAAGCTGGGACCCGTGCTCTGCGACTGGAAGCAAATGACTATGAAGTTTTGGTGGGATGGACGGGAGTGTGAGCTCTCCGGACAACCGGCACGTCCCGCCCGAGCCCTGAGTTTCCCAGGGATTCAGCGAGAACTAAAAGGAGGGACTCAACTTTTTGCTGTCATGATCAGAGGCTCCGAGGTGCAACCCTCCGGGTCTGACACGAGAGAATGCCCCAGAGATCTACAGAAGCTGCTTCAAGAGTTCTCCCCTCTCTTTGAAGAACCCCGAGGGCTTCCGCCGGAGCGAGCTTTTGTCCACCGGATTCCACTCTATGACGGAACCTCAGCCGTCAACGTCCGGCCATATCGGTATGCTTACTACCAAAAGAATGAGATCGAGCGACAAGTCACCGAGATGCTGGACGCCGGGATTATCCGGGAGAGTCAGAGCCCCTTTTCTTCTCCCGTCTTACTTGTAAAGAAAAAGGATGGCAGCTGGAGGTTCTGTACGGACTACCGGGCGTTGAATGCTGTTACTGTAAAAGACCGATTTCCGATCCCTACCGTTGATGACATGCTGGATGAGCTGCACGGAGCCAGCTTCTTCACCAAGCTGGACCTTCGAGCAGGATATCACCAGATCAGAGTTCACCCCGACGACATCCACAAGACGGCTTTTCGCACGCACAACGGCCACTTTGAGTACCTGGTGATGCCCTTCGGGTTATGTAACGCTCCATCAACGTTTCAAGCCATCATGAATTCCGTTTTCAGAAGGTTCTTACGCAAGTTCATCCTGGTTTTCTTTGACGATATCCTGGTGTATAGCGCTACGTGGGAGCTCCATTTGTCTCACCTCCATACTACGCTCCAGATCCTCACAGAACATTGCTTTTATCTACAACCATCTAAGTGCTTGTTTGGGCAACATCAAGTTGAATATCTGGGCCATATCATCTCGGCTGCAGGAGTACAGGTGGATGCCAACAAAATACAAGCGATGAAGGAGTGGAGGCAGCCAACCACCGTAACGGAACTTAGGGGATTCCTGGGACTTACCGGGTATTATCGGAAGTTCGTCAAGAATTACGGGATCATCGCCGCCCCTTTAACGACCCTGTTAAAGAAAGGGAAGTTTCAATGGAGTCCACAGGCCGAGCAAGCGTTCAACCTCCTCAAAGAAGCCATGACTACCACCCCGGTACTAGCCACGCCCAACTTTTCAGAGGTTTTCGTAATTGAAACTGATGCTTCAGATAAAGGAATTGGAGCTGTCCTAACCCAAGGGGGGAGGCCCTTAGCTTACATGAGCAAGGCGTTGGGTGTGAGGAAGAAAGGATGGTCCACGTATGCCAAAGAAATGCTGGCGATCATGGAGGCCGTGCGGATGTGGCGACCTTACCTGTTAGGAAGAAGATTTCAAATCCGCACCGACCAGAAAAGCCTTCGACACTTCTTAGAACAGCGTGTGAGTACACCAGAACAACAGAAGT
This sequence comes from Phoenix dactylifera, assembly GCF_051530095.1. Lineage (NCBI taxonomy): Eukaryota > Viridiplantae > Streptophyta > Magnoliopsida > Arecales > Arecaceae > Phoenix > Phoenix dactylifera. The sequence continues at coordinate 16,174,370 of NC_143191.1, forward strand.
GGGTCGCAAAACTCTTAGGATACGAGTATGAAATTGTATACAAGCCCGGGAAGGACAACACAGCCGCGGATGCCTTGTCTCGCCAACCTGAAGCAGCCCTGCTCCATGCCATTAGTCGACCGCTCTTTGACATTTGGGAGGAGATCCGGGCTGCCACCCGAGAGGACTCCTATCTGCAAAATAAGATCCAGCAGCTAGACTCCGAACCTGAGTGCATGAAGGATTACGAACTCAAGGGAGGAGTCCTGTATTATAAGGAGCGGGTCCTGATTCCTCCGAGGTCACCCCTGTGCAACAAACTGATGGAGGAATTTCACAACACCAAGGTCGGAGGGCATTCCGGAGTCTTGAGAACTTACAAACGAGTCTCTCAAGCCTTCTACTGGGAAGCAATGAAGCGGGATATCCGAAGGTTTGTGGCAGAATGTGTGGTCTGCCAGCAACAAAAATATGAAGCTCAAGCTCCGGCTGGATTACTGCAACCCCTTCCGACGCCTACGCAAGTCTGGGAAGACATCTCCCTAGACTTCATCGAAGGACTACCGCGGTCCAGAGGTAAAGATGTAATACTAGTTATCGTCGATCGGCTGACCAAATATGCCCACTTCTTGCCTCTATCTCACCCGTATACTGCTAAAGGAGTAGCAGAGCTTTTTGTGCACCAAGTGGCCCACTTACATGGGATGCCAAGGTCGATTGTTAGTGATCGGGATCCTGTGTTTGTGAGCACCTTCTGGCGAGAATTCTTCAAACTACAAGGGACCTCCCTCAACATGAGTTCGGCTTATCATCCGCAGTCTGATGGCCAAACTGAGGTGGTTAATAGGTGCGTGGAGCAATACCTCCGATGCATGTGCAGTCAGTACCCAAGGACATGGGAGCACAACTTAGCTTGGGCGGAATACTGGTACAATACCACTTTCCACTCCACTGCCGGGATGACACCATTTCAAGCACTATATGGGAGACTTCCACCAACAATTATTCGATATATGGATGGTGTTTCAGTGGTAGATGAGGTCGACAAAAACTTGGTCGACCGCGATCAGTTGCTGAAAGAGTTGAAAGGTAATCTGGAGAAGGTGAAGAACAACATGAAGCAACAGGCAGACAAAAGACGGAGGGAAGTTACGTTTGAAGAAGGCGACTGGGTGTTCTTAAAACTTCCTCCATACCGGCAGCAAACAGTCTTCCGCCGAGCTCACCAGAAGCTAGCACAAAAGTACTTCGGGCCTTATCGCATCACTGAGCGTATAGGGCCAGTTGCTTACCGGCTGGCGTTGCCGGAGACTGCCAAGGTCCATCCGGTGTTCCACGTATCACTTCTCAAAAGACGACTGGGAGAAGGACAAGCCACCTGCACTGCGCCACCACCGATACGGGAGGATGGCAACCTCGTGCTAGAGCCCGAACTTGTCAAGGACTACCGATGGGTTAACAAAGGAGGAAAGCTAACAGAAGAAATCTTGGTGCAGTGGCGTTCGCTTCCGAAAGAGGACGCAACTTGGGAGGACTATGGGCAGCTAAAGGAACTATATCCTAAGACAAACCTTGAGGACAAGGTTTCACCTGAAGAGGGGAGGGATGATAGGCGCACTCATCCACAGCGGGTCCGAAGACCCAATCCCCGATATCTGGGGGCCTTCATCACCCACGATGGAAGTAGAGGGAAGAAGAGCTCGGCGTCTGCGAGAGCAACGGAGGAAGTGGGAGACGCTCGGAACGTGGGAAGTGGGAAGGCAGGCATGCAAGCTCGGCTCGACATGGGAGACGCGGAACGAGGCGAAGAGACGAGCCCCGAAGCCACGTGTGTGGGGTACGACGAGGTGGACGTGGGACGAGGTAAGGGGGAGTTGAGCTCCGAAGCTCAGGCCGTGGGGTACGGGAGTGGATGAGTGATGGTGAGGAGTGAAGAGTGATGGTCCGGGTTTCATGGGAAAAGGGAGGAAGTATTTAATGTGGTGTATGCTTTGGGATATGGGACGTGAATTGAGTGATACTTTGTATGGGTCTTCTCTCACCCAAAAGAGAGTGTGTTATTTTCATTGCACTGGTCTAGCTCTCACCGTAAGACGAGCTGAAAAATATATCATTCCGTTTCTCCCTTTTGTTCCTACTTGGCTCGACTTCATCCTTCTCTCTTGTTCACCTTTCCTGCTTCTGATCGGGACCTATCACAATCAGCAATGAGCGCAGTCAATCAAAATATTTTTCAGGCATGTGTCCAAATTGAAAGCAATGGTGATCACTCTTTCACTAGTCGATGATTATTAGCTTTTAAGTGCACGCTATGATCGAAGATTTGAATCATGTAAAGGATCAACTCAGCCATGTTGTTTCCTCACCAGCCAAAGATTGAAGGGAAGAACCGATCTCAAATTGCAATTAGAGTGCGGAGGGCTTGCTTAAGACCTTTACATGGAGGCTCGGAAATGAACTTGCTCCGACCCATGTGCCCACGCCCAAGTCTGGTCCGAGCCCAGGCCTTCTCTTACATGACAAACCTATTAAAAAAATTATGCTCCCGAGGAGACGGGAGGGCGACGAAGAAAAAGAGAAATAGCAGCCCGTAACACGAAGGTCAGGTCAACAAATTCGTTCCCTCGTGTGTGATTTTTTATTTTTATTTTTATTTTTTTCGTGTTACCTAGTATTAATATTTTCTCTGATGGATATTATTGTCGCCTTCACGTATTAAATCTTAGCTTTTCTCTTTCGAATGTGAGCTCTTGATTTTTTATAATGATAATAATTATGCAGGCCTTCCACTTGTTTGTCAGAATGTCTTAGTGTTTTGAGATGCATGAATATTTGCTTTAAAAATAGGGGGAAAAAGAAAAGAGGAAAAGTGGATGTGTTGATGTTTGTTACTAAAGATATATATGTCTTTCATGTGTTTGTCAAAATGCTTCAAACATCAATAGTCCAGTATTTCATCTCAATCTATTAGTTGATTGGATGCTAGGGTCCTAAGGTTTTGGTATCTTAGACCTTCAGCAATTTATTTTACATGCAATGTGCTCATACCAACCAAAATAATTGTTACAACTTACAAGTTTTCATTATTTTTCTCCCGTGGTACAATTATTGATGCTTTTCTCTAAAATATCTATATAGGTGAGTATTGCAGTGAAATACGAGGTTGACACTAAGATCCTCCATGTTCATCTTTAGATCCTAGGTATGTATAATAACCTTTTGGACCAAATCTTATTTTGTTTATCTTTTATTTTCTTTTTATGTTCAATAAAAAAGCAATTCTATCATGTATTCTTCGATCCAATGATAATCCATCAATCCATCTAATGCTGCTTGCTTAACCTACTCTAATAGTTCTCTAGTGAAAAATTATTTACATGCTTCTTGTATCTTTGTTTGGATTCAAAACTTTGATAATAGTATCACTAATTTTTTTATTGTCCTAATTTGGAAACCAAGACAACCAACCCTAAATTATTTGTCTAGCATGCAAACTTGCAATGGTTTATGCTTTACTAAAAATAAATAATAATAGGCATGCAACTTATAAAGTTAATTAGGGGCACATGTTTTTTTATTAACAATAGACCATACATGGATAAGGTTGTTCCAAGATAAGTATTAGAGGGCTCCACCAAATGCTGCGCAATCATGTGAATCCTAGCCTTAGTTACCTGATCGGGGAAGATGTCTGGGAATGGGTTTGTATGCTAGTGAAGGGAAGTGGATAGCTACAAGAAGTTTAGAGTAAAAAGCACCTAAGAAGCAAGTGCAAATGCAAGCTATTAAGAGATTTCAAAGTGGGTGTCTCAGATGTCTCTTTTTACTAAGGTCAAACCTCTATTAACTAATTGCCTTTGTGACATACATGGGAAAAGACCACATGAGTATGGCCAAGCAACTTCTTAACCTTTTTCACTTTTTGTGTTTTGGGGGTGGGGGAGGGGATGGGGGAGGGGGTAATAAATAATTGTGTTGCACTTTAGCCATATTATCTAATATACTATCATTTTTAAACAAGTCTTTCTTTCAGTTGATAAAGTGATCATTGAAATTACTTTGACAAGTTTTATCCTCCTCCAATCTAATCTTTCTTTTTAGTTTTCTAATACACATTTAAGGATTTTTTGGGACAAATTTATCGACTTTGTTGTCATTAAAATATTTCTCTTTCTTTTAGTTGATGAACTCATGAATTAAGGTACTTGGCATGTTTGACCTCTCCCAAGGTAGGCTGGTTCCTCAAGAAATGTCCTCTTCATGGTCATTACATTTAGACCTTATTTTGTACCTTCAAACTTCTTTTTATATTTGAACACATTTTAGTCCACCTTCCACATATAGATTTAAACCATACATCATCCAAAAAGATTAAAATATTTTGTTAAAACAAAACAATATGTCCTTTTCAAGTTCGCTTCACAAATAGTTGAATAAATTAGACGACATCTTTGAAGAGCATTTTGGAAATATGTGGACTGTTCTCCTTCCTCTTTGTTGGAGAAGGAACCGAGCAATGCAAGATATGGCCAGTTTGGGCTGCTTTTGTGACACCATGATTTGGCATTTAATGTTGGATTTTGAGTACCAGTCGCATAGACTCATCCTAGCTATCATGTACTTCATGTATCATAACTATTTTCTTTTTGAGTGTATAGTTAATAAATGATATAAAAGTCCACCTCAAGTATGAAAGAATCTAGTTCTTACATGTTTCCTTGGTGATCCCTCTTCTAGAGTTCACCAAGAAATCTTGGAAGATCACCATCATTAGAAATCACAACAATAAATAATCCAATCCACCCAAATCTTCTAGTTGTGGTCGTAGTACATTAAACGGTATATGGAAAACATTATTCAACCTGACCTCTACTTAGCAAAATGTTTGTGCCATCATAAGCTTTTACGAATATATTGTTTCAATCAAGGTTCGCCGTACCGGTACTGGTAGGCGTACCGGTCGCCTATCAGACCGGCACGGTTTCGGTTCAAACCAGTTTAAACCGGTACCGAAACAAAACACTCTTCTCCGCCGGAGCCGGCGAAGAAGAAGAGAGTGAGAGAGCGAGCGGGGGAGGGAGGGCGGGAGGAGAGGAGAGGCCGCCCACAGAAGGCCGGGGGGGGGGCGGCGGAGGCTGGGGGGTGGCGGAGCCGGCGGGGGGGCGGGGGAGCCCACGGGGGTGCGACGGAGGCCGCGGCCGCTTCCCCTATTTCGAAAGAAACAGGGAATGCGGCTGCGGTTTTTTAGTTTAAGAATTTTTTAGTGAAGTCGTCAACCGAGTGAAGTCAGCAAATAGGTTTCCGACTTTACTTAAAAATCTCCAAATTAAAAAATTTGAGAATTTTTAAATGAAGTCGGCAATCGATTTACCGACTTCACTTACAAATTTCTAAATTTTTTTCTGCGACCTCGACCTCCGCCACGGCCCTGCGGGCTCCACCGCCCCCCGTGCTTCCACCGGCCCCCGCGGCCCTCCGTGGGCGGCGGAGGCCTCTCCTCCCTCCCTCTCTTTCCCGCCCTCTCCTCCCTCCCTCTCTTTCCCGCTCTCTCTCTCCTCTTCATCTTCCTCGGCTCCGGCTGGGTTCGGCCCGTGCCGGTTTTCACTACTCCGGCATACCGGTTACAGGCCGGACTAGTCCGAACCAGACGGTACGGGCCAGTTAGTCAGACCATGGTTTCAATTATAACCTTATATGATCTTTCATGTATACTTTCTTACTTACATTAACATCTCAAACCCATTACTTTTAGGGAGTGTGTTGCCCAGAGATGGTCACCCAAGAGGGGGGTGAATTGGGTGTTTTAAAAACTTTTTGCCTAATTAAAAATAAAACACACAAATATATGAACTAAAATAAAGATAAAGAGATAAGAAGAGACAACCACAAACACACGGTTTTATAGTGGTTCGGAGCCTTCACCGCTCCTACATCCACTCCCCAAAGCGCCTTTGGGAATTTCCACTATAATCCAAGATTACAGTACGGTAGTTTTGCGAGTTCACTACCCAACTCGTTGTTTTACACCGGGCTCACAACAAACCCTAAAACCCCCAATTTCTCTTAGGCCTGGGACGCCTTTCCCTTGTTCCAAGTCCCTTGACTGGAACAAGCACCACAATAAAAGAGTTTACAAAAGGAAATAAAAGCTCTAAGAAGCAAATATAACAATTATGAATAATGTAACCCGGAAGAATCCTTTTGCCGTTGGAAGCGTGGGAAATGTTGATTCTTCCGAGGTGGAGCGCGTAGGGTTGAGTGTGAGCTTCGAATCCCGAGCGCACGAGAGTGGTTGAGCTTGAAATCGCTTGGGAGACTTGAGAATACTTGATTTCCTTCCTTGAATGCACTCACTCCCTTGAGCTTTTCTTTCTAACTTCTCTCTTGAATGATCTAGCTTTTTGGTTGGTGAAGAGTTGTTGAGAACCACTTAAGAGGTCCCTTTTTATAGCCCAAAAAGCAAATATAGCCGTTAGAAACAAAAAGAGAAGGATTTGAAATTCAAACCAAACCTGAAAAGCTGTCAGTCGCGTCTCAGGCGCTCCGGGGACGTCTCCGCTACAACGAGGGACGTCTCGCCTACAGGATTTTACTTTTTATGTTGTCTGGGGTCGACTCGGCACTTTACGGGGACGTCTCGGCTTGTCTGCACTTTTTGCATGGGGACGGCTCCGCTGTCTCAGGGTCGACTCCGCTGCCTTATCACCGAAAAAACCATTCTCTGGAAAACCCTGAGAGAGCCGTCTCGGCTATCTTGGGGACGACTCGGGAACTCTCCTTTTTACCTGCGGGGACGACTCGGCGTACAGTGGGGACGTCTCGCGCATATCTCTTGAAAACTGCCTTTCTGCCGCCACTGAGAGAGTCGACTCCGCTACTGAGAGAGTCGACTCCGCTAACGCGGGGACGACTCGGCAGGTGCCGGGGACGTCTCCAAGTGTGCCAGTTCTTCCTGTTTGTGCCAGAGACGTCTCTGAAACTATCAGGAGACGTCTCGGCTGTCCCTGAACTTTTTCATTAACTCAAAATGTTCTTCAATGAATTCATAAAAATTATGGGAACTTGCCTAGACATTTCTCAACAATATTCTAGATAAAACACATGAATTCCTTAATTAAATTGTTAAGATATAATGGAATTATGCTCTAGTGTTTTGTATTCATCAAAATCCATTAGGGGGTCAACAATCTCCCCCTTTTTGATGATGACAAAACACTGAGTATATGCAAAATTTGAAATTTAAACATATACACAGTATTTGATCGGATGTACAAGTATAATATTTTGGCCTAGATACAATGTGCATCACTCAATTCAGTTCTTTCCTTGTGCATAAGATTGATCTTTATAGTTCTTAAATGATTTTGGCATATGAACTGAGTTTGAATCAAGTTAAAATGAAATATTGATGCTGAAGATAATTGAAAGCTAGATTCTTTTTGACTCCCCCTTTCTTTTCCAGAAGGGCAATTATCTTAAAATCAATATTCTTCAATTTTATCTTTCCTAATTCAACTTTGGAGTATGATTAAAAATTTTGCATTCCATATTCAATATCCATGTCTACTCCCCCTTTCATACTCCCCCTTTCAATATCTCCATATTCAATATCTATTATAAATTTTGCATTCCATATACTATCTACTCCCCCTTTTTGTCAGCAACATGAAGGGGACAAATTATCCTTAGGTGCTTAAGACTCAATTTATAGTGGAATTCAGCATTCATTTTACTCAAGGATATTCAAGTTGTGCTCCCCCTGTCCAAGTCATTTCTATTAATGTATTCATATCACTCCCCCTTTGTTTTGGAATTCATTTCAGACTTATCTTTTAGTTTAACATAGTTATCACAAGATGTGCTCCCCCTGTTTTATGTGCATTGTTTCTTTGTATCAAATTTGAACACTCAAGGTATGTGGTAAGATTTTTATGGCATATCATACAATCACATACACAATCACAGAAACACATACGCAGAATTGGCAATGTACACAAAGTGTTCAAAAAAGATTGTATTCATTCATATGTCATCATAAACCTTTGAAGTCAGTACATAGTCAAAAGAAGAAATCATTACAAGTATTGATTTCTAATACAAAAGGTGTTTCAAAATAGCCTAGGATTTACAAAAAGAAGATCCTACAAGATATCCATCATCGGCGACGTTGCTCATGGGGCCTATTAGTTGTACTTTGTGCATAAGCCTTACAAGCTGCATCTATGAATGCATTGATAGAATCCATGAGGGTCTTAAATTGATCTCCCTGTGACTTGTGGAAACCTGCCACAAGTGCCTCAAACTCTATAGTTGCCATTTCAATTCTTCCTCTGAGTTGGGCAACTAAGGTGCTCACATTGCCATCTGGCTTTGTTAGCTCTTTAAGACTCTTGGAAATGCTCTTCAAGCTGTCCTTGAGCTCTAATGATCTGATGGTTTGGGTGGCACCCACACCAATTATTTCTTGTGTTGTAGCTTCAATTTGACTTCTAATATCCTTCATCTCTTGTAGAAGCCCTTCATGTGAAGCTCTGATGGGGGCCAACTCTGTGGAGATCATGGATCTCATCTCCTCCCTTATCTGCTGGCAAATGGCCGATGCTAAGGTGTGCATCTGATCCTCTGATAGGAAGGAGGGCCCACTGACTGGAGGAGGTGGTGGCATGGACGTGGAAGGTCCAGCTGAGCTGGAGGGAATATCAGGGATGTTCATGTGGCTAGGTGGAGGAGAGTGATGGTCAGACTCATGATGTGGGATTTCAGGCTCTATGGTTTGTGCTTTTCTTTTTGGAACCTTGACCCACGACCCATCTATCTTATGAAACTCCATTCTTCTCATTGTGCCCTCATTATAGTAGTCGGTGTTTCTCAAGGCCTTTGCAGGTTCATTTGTTGGAATGGGAACCTTGAAGTGTTTAAAGATTAAGGTAAAGATCATGCCATAGGGTATACTAAACCTAGAATACCTATGACATAGGGCAATGTAATTTAGCATGAGTCTAGGAAGGTTTAGAGGGATCCCTTGTAGGATATGATGCATAATAGCTAAGTCTCGCTCCGAAACAAAATCGAAGCGACCGGTTTTGGGAAACAAGACCCGGTTGACAATACTTAAAAGTAATCTCATTTCGGCGTTTAGGTCTTGGGAGTTGATAACATCAAGAGGGCCGCAGTCCTCTTGTCCTAACAGCAGATTTAGGGCTAATTCCCTTTGGGGAAGTGAGGTTGGAGCCTCACCGTCCTTAGGGATTTGTAGGACAGTGGATAGGACATCTTCATTTACTTCCACTAATGTCCCCCGGACACATCCAGTGTACCCTTGGTCCCCTAATGCCATATTACTAAAAAACTCTCTAACTAGGCCGGGATAGGTCGAGGTATTTAGTGTGCAAAGGTGCTCCCACCCTTGAGCTCGGAGTCTCTCTCCAATAGAGAACCCCTCATGATCTAAAAAGGAGAAATCGATGTACCTACCAGTCGTGACTGTGCGATTTGCACAGGAAATCGTCGTGGTTGGCGGAGCAACCGGAGGAGAAGGCGCGGAGGGTTCTTCCCGCCGTTCCTCACCGTCGGCCGCTACTCTAGGTCGCCTCCCACGGGTTGTCCTAGCTTTCTTTGGTGCCATGGATGCTAGGGTTTGTGATTTAGAGCAAACGGAGGCTGGGATTTGAGGTGGAGAGCAAATGGAGGCTAGGGTTTTCCGTTTTGGTCGGGAATGAGGGAGAAAGCTCGAGTCGGCTCGAGCGATTTCGACCTATTTAAAAAGCCCTCATTCGGTCCCCGAGACGTCTCCGCGACTAAGGCGAGACGTCTCCCCTTGGGGGGACGTCTCTGCGATTTGCCAGAGACGTCTCCGGCACTGAAAAATTTCAGACTGTATTCTATCTTCTCCCAATTTTGTTTAATTACCCTAATCAATATGATCTCTTTTGATAAACTTAGAGTGAATTTGTTTGTGATCCTCCCCCTTAATGATACAACCTATAATAATTTGATAATTTTTTTTTGAATTATTAATATTGAAATGAGGAATGTTTGACCAAATTTCGAATACCGATGAAATAGGTTCTGAAAATATCTCCATGAAGAGTCCAAGGGAGGGTAACCATCCTCCGGAAAGTCAAACAGTTCGTCATTTAGCTTAGATGAATTCATGTTTTCACTTATGTCTACCTTGAGGTTGATTACTAGTTTGAGTAGCAAAGTAAACCAATACAAATTCAACTCATTTGCTAGGATCATACAAGCTCAAGGCATTCCTTAAGAAATTGAATCTTTCTTTACAAAGGGGCTTTGTAAAGATATCAGCTAATTGATTTTCTGTACATACATATTCAATCATCACATCATTTTTCAGCACATGATCCCTAATAAAATGATGCCTAATCTCTATATGCTTTGACTTAGAGTGTTGGACAGGATTTTTTGTTAAATTAATTGCACTTGTATTATCACATTTAATTGGTATATTATCCATTTTGATACCGAAGTCTTCAAGTTGTTGCTTAATCCAAAGAACTTGGGCACAACAGCTTCCAGCTGCAATGTACTCAGCCTCAGCTGTGGACAAAGCAACTGAATTTTGTTTCTTGCTAAACCAAGAAACCAAATTGGCACCCAAGAATTGACATGTGCCACTTGTGCTTTTTCTGTCGAGTTTGCACCCGGCAAAATCAGCATCGGAATAAGCAATTAAGTTTATGTCAGATTGTTTAGAATACCATAAGCCTACATTAGATGTCCCTACTAGATATCTAAAAATTCTCTTAACAGCTTGCAAGTGTGATTCCTTAGGACATGCTTGGTATCTAGCACACATACAAACACTGAATAATATATCTGGTCTACTAGCAGTAAGATAAAGTAGAGAGCCTATCATACCTCTGTATAATTTGCAGTCTATACTTTTACCTTTTTCATCTTTGTCTAGCTTGCAACTTGAGCCCATGGGTGTGCTGATTTCCTTTGCATCCTTCATCTTGAATTTTTCCAGCATTTCCTTGATGTATTTGGACTGACTGATGAAGATGCCTTCCTCTGATTGTTTTATTTGTAACCCAAGGAAGAAGTTGAGCTCACCCATCATGCTCATTTCAAATTCTCCCTGCATAAGCTTGGCAAACTCTTGACAAAGACTATCATTAGTAGCACCAAAAATTATATCATCCACATAAATTTGTACAAGCAATAAGTCATTTTCTTTTCTTTTAATAAAGAGGGTTTTGTCTACATTTCCTCTCTTGAATTTGTTCTCAATTAGGAAATTACTTAACCTTTCATACCATGCCCTAGGGGCTTGCTTAAGTCCATACAATGCTTTATGCAATTTATAAACATAATCTGGATGTAAGTGATTTTCAAAACCTGGAGGTTGTCCTACATAAACTTCCTCCATTATATAGCCATTTAAAAATGCACTTTTTACATCCATTTGATAAAGTTTAAAATCCATGAAGCATGCATATGCTAAAAGTAGTCTAATAGCCTCTAATCTAGCAACAGGAGCAAAAGTTTCGTCAAAATCTATTCCTTCCTCCTGATTATATCCTTTGGCCACTAGCCTAGCTTTGTTTCTTATTACTATTCCATCTTCATCTAGTTTATTTCTATACACCCACTTGGTACCTATAATTGAAACATTAGGGGGTCTTTTCATTAGAGTCCAAACTTCATTTCTTTCGAATTGATTTAATTCCTCTTGCATAGCATTCATCCAATTATCATCTTTTTCAGCTTCTTCTAGTGATTTAGGCTCTATTTGTGATACGAAAGCAAGGTAATTACTAGTGTTTCTTAAAGAGGATCTAGTTCTTATACCTTGTGAAGGATCACCAAGGATTAGATCCTTTGGATGACCATGTGCATACCTCCATTCTTTAGGAAAATCTTGAATTTTTGATGGAGGTTGACCTTCTTCATCTTGCTGATTTGTATCTTCCTTGACCTCATCCTCATGTTGTTTGTCTTGTATGGAGAATTCCTTTATTCGGTCTTCAAGTATACCTGCATCACCATCTTCTTCTTTTCTAGAAGAAGCTCCATTAGTTTCATCAAAAACAACATGAATGGATTCTTCAACAACGAGAGTTCTCTTGTTGAAGACCCTGTATGCTCTACTAGATGAGGAATAACCTAAGAAGATCCCCTCATCTGATTTAGCACTAAATTTACTGAGATTGTCCTTTCCATTATTCAAAATAAAGCATCGACAACCGAAAACATGAAAATAACTTATATTTGGTTTCTTACCTTTTATCAATTCATACGGTGTTTTCTTTAAGATGGATCTAACTAAAGCACGATTTAAGATATAACATGAGGTATTTATTGCTTCAGCCCAGAAATACTTTGGTAGATCCGATTCGCACAACATGGTACGAGCCATATCTGCTAGTGTGCGATTCTTCCTTTCTACCACCCCATTTTGTTGGGGTGTCCTAGGTGCCGAGAAATTGTGATTGATACCATTTTCGTCACAAAACTTTTCAAAGTGTTGATTTTCAAACTCGTTAATGATCACTCCTAATTGCTTTTAGTTTAAGATTGAGTTCATTCGAAACCTTATTATGAAACTTGACAAAAGCGAGAAAGGACTCATCTTTGTGTGCAAGAATGAAACCCATGTAAAACGTGAAAAATCATCAACAATGACAAGACCAAATTTCTTACCCCCTAGACTAGCAGTTCTAGTGGGTCCAAACAAATCCATGTGAATTAGTTCTAATGGTTTTGATGTTGAGACTATGTTCTTAGACTTGAAAGAACTTCTTGTTTGTTTCCCTAATTGACATGCCGCACAAATTTTATTCTTTTCAAAGTCTATTTTTGGTAGTCCTTTGACTAGATCCTTTGTGATCAATTTAGAGATTAAATCCATGCTAGCATGCCCTAACCTACGATGCCATAACCAACTAGTCTCATTGACTTTGGGATTCATGGCTACAAGACATTGGCCATCCCTCATGGTGAGATCATCAAGATCTACCATGTAAACGTTTCCATGCCTATGTCCTGTGAGTATGATCTCATTATCAATTGGACTATTAATTATGCATAGTGATGATTCAAATGACACTTTAAAGCCCTTGTCACAAAATTGACTTATACTTAATAAATTATGTTTTAGTCCATTAACTAACAATACATTATCTATAAATGAGGAGGGTGATATGGAGATTTTACCAACACCAATAATTCGACCTTTAGCATTGTCTCCAAATGTGACTACTCCTCCTTCTTTTGATTCCAAGGTGACGAAGAGACTCTTGTCACCGGTCATATGCCTTGAGCAACCACTATCAAGATACCACATTCTCTTTTTATTTCCGGCTGCAAGGCATATCTACAAAATGATCATGTGAAGCTCTTAGGTACCCAAGTTTTCTTGGGTCCTTCGTGGTTAGTGTAGTTGACTCCCTTAGGCACCCATACTTTAGTTATGTTTTTAGCTTTTACAAATGTACCCTTGTTAGTTTGGATTTTTCTTTGAATACAAGAGTAGGCTTTATGTCCGTTCTTTCCACAAAGAAAGCATGTTGGTTTTTCAGTTTTTACGTCTTTTGCTTTTACAAAGAAATTCTTTAGATACTTTTGTTGCTTATTAGTTTTATATCCTAATCCAGCTTTATTGAAAACAGCTCTTTGATTTGAAAGAATAAGATTTAATTTTTCAGAGCTTTGTGTGAATTTTTCAACAATTGGCTTGTACTTATGTACCTCATTCTTAAGATTCAAATTTTCTTTAACTAGTTCTTTCATATCCTTTTTAAGAGATTCAACAGTTTGCGCAAGTGAGGTATTACTATTGAGTAGGGAATTTACTTTTAGATTTAATTCCTTGATTAGTGTTTTTGCCTTTTCATTTTCAGTGCTAAGTCTTGAATTTTCGATTTTTAGGTTAGTAGTATTCATATTTTTAACGCTCTCCTTTTCAATTAATAGGTTTTCAATATTTTCCTTTAGTTTTTGATTTGAGGCTTTTAATTCTTTATTCTTTGCTCCTAACATACTACAATCACCCATAAGTTCTTGAAAAGCATCATATAATTCTTCTAAAGTAAAATTTATAGTTGGGTTTTGACATACCTCGTCATCTTCGAGCGCCATGAAGCATAGATTGGCGGTCTCTTCCTTCTCTTCCTCGGAGGATGATGTGTCACTGTCATCCCATGTTGCCTTCAATGCCTTTTTCTTCTTCTTTCCAAAATGCTTCTTTTGTTGTGGGCATTCGGAACGAATATGTCCCGGTCTCTTGCAGTCATAGCATACGATTGGGTCTCTTTCTTTTTCTTTTTCTTTTTCCCAATCATTTCTCCCTCCAAATTTCTTTCTTGGGAATGGTTTCTTTCTTCTCATGAACTTTTTAAATTTCCTTACTATCAAACCCAAGTCCTCATCTTGACTTTCTTTTTCACTCTCACTGCTCTCTTCTTCACATACACTTGAGGTAGCCTTGAGTGCGATTGTCTTTTTCTTTGGCAACTCTTCTTCATGCTGCTTCATCGTGAGCTCATGCGTCATCAATGAGCCCAAGAGTTGTTCTAGCCCCAAGGTGTTGAGGTCTTTGGCTTCTACAATCGCCGTGACCTTTGCTTCCCATGCTTTTGGCAGTGACCTGAGAATTTTACTCACAAGTTCGGGGTTAGTGTAAGATTTGCCCAAGCTTTTTAGACCATTAATAATTTCGGTAAAACGTGTAAACATGCGTGTGATGGTTTCATTAGGTTCCATCTTAAACAATTCATACTTGTGAACTAGAATGTTCACTTTGGACTCTTTGACTTGATTTGTACCCTCGTGGGTAACTTCAAGCCTATCCCATATTTCCTTAGCGGAACTGCATGTAGAGACTCTATTGAACTCATTTACATCTAGAGAACAAAATAATGAGTTCATGGCTCTAGAATTGAGTTGAGCCATCCTATCATCATTCTCATCCCAATCCTCCTCAGGTTTGGGAACTCGAATGCCATTCACCACGTGTGATGGTTCTTGTGGTCCCTTGACTATAACCCTCCACAAGGCATAGTCTTGTGCTTGAATGAAAATTCTCATTCTCGTCTTCCAATAGGTATAATTTGTCCCATTGAAGAGTGGAGGTCTATTGGTTGCTTGCCCCTCGGCAGGAACATTGTTAAAGGGTGTTGCCATCTAGATCTTTGGCTAAGACGGTTAGGTCTTTCAAGAAATATACAGAGCACCCGCTCTGATACCACTTGTTGCCCAGAGATGGTCACCCAAGAGGGGGGTGAATTGGGTGTTTTAAAAACTTTTTGCCTAATTAAAAATAAAACACACAAATATATGAACTAAAATAAAGATAAAGAGATAAGAAGAGACAACCACAAACACACGGTTTTATAGTGGTTCGGAGCCTTCACCGCTCCTACATCCACTCCCCAAAGCGCCTTTGGGAATTTCCACTATAATCCAAGATTACAGTACGGTAGTTTTGCGAGTTCACTACCCAACTCGTTGTTTTACACCGGGCTCACAACAAACCCTAAAACCCCCAATTTCTCTTAGGCTTGGGACGCCTTTCCCTTGTTCCAAGTCCCTTGACTGGAACAAGCACCACAATAAAAGAGTTTACAAAAGGAAATAAAAGCTCTAAGAAGCAAATATAACAATTATGAATAATGTAACCCGGAAGAATCCTTTTGCCGTTGGAAGCGTGGGAAATGTTGATTCTTCCGAGGTGGAGCGCGTAGGGTTGAGTGTGAGCTTCGAATCCCGAGCGCACGAGAGTGGTTGAGCTTGAAATCGCTTGGGAGACTTGAGAATACTTGATTTCCTTCCTTGAATGCACTCACTCCCTTGAGCTTTTCTTTCTAACTTCTCTCTTGAATGATCTAGCTTTTTGGTTGGTGAAGAGTTGTTGAGAACCACTTAAGAGGTCCCTTTTTATAGCCCAAAAAGCAAATATAGCCGTTAGAAACAAAAAGAGAAGGATTTGAAATTCAAACCAAACCTGAAAAGCTGTCAGTCGCGTCCCAGGCGCTCCGGGGACGTCTCCGCTACAACGAGGGACGTCTCGCCTACAGGATTTTACTTTTTATGTTGTCTGGGGTCGACTCGGCACTTTACGGGGACGTCTCGGCTTGTCTGCACTTTTTGCATGGGGACGGCTCCGCTGTCTCAGGGTCGACTCCGCTGCCTTATCACCGAAAAAACCATTCTCTGGAAAATCCTGAGAGAGCCGTCTCGGCTATCTTGGGGACGACTCGGGAACTCTCCTTTTTACCTGCGGGGACGACTCGGCGTACAGTGGGGACGTCTCGCGCATATCTCTTGAAAACTGCCTTTCTGCCGCCACTGAGAGAGTCGACTCCGCTACTGAGAGAGTCGACTCCGCTAACGCGGGGACGACTCGGCAGGTGCCGGGGACGTCTCCAAGTGTGCCAGTTCTTCCTGTTTGTGCCAGAGACGTCTCTGAAACTATCAGGAGACGTCTCGGCTGTCCCTGAACTTTTTCATTAACTCAAAATGTTCTTCAATGAATTCATAAAAATTATGGGAACTTGCCTAGACATTTCTCAACAATATTCTAGATAAAACACATGAATTCCTTAATTAAATTGTTAAGATATAATGGAATTATGCTCTAGTGTTTTGTATTCATCAAAATCCATTAGGGGGTCAACAGAGTGAATCTTTGTTAAACAATTAAAACAAAATCCTGGTACACTCTTACAACCACCAAGCTCCCCCAGCCTGAAACCTTGTAGGTTGAAGGTGACTTGTAGGTGATCAATGGTTTCTTGAGAAGGAAGTGAATATGGAAAGCTCCCCAAGCTCCCCTGCCCAATAGGATCTTTCTGTTCCTGCATCTAAGAAAAATAATGATATAGTTGAACCTAGGAGTAAATGTAATAGAAGAGAACCAAAGTTAGGTAATGAGTTCTTTATCTATCCAGTGGAAAGTGATCCTGCTAGCTTTTCATGAGGCAATGTCATCTATATATTCTCCTTTTTGGTGGAAGAAGTAATAAAAATGAAATGGATTCCTTAGTGGCTAATAATATATGGGAATTAGTTGATTTACTTCTAGATTTTTACCATTGGATGCAAGTGGCTTTTCAGAAGGAAACTGGGACCTAATGGTACAGTTGAAAAGATTTAAAGATAGGTTAGTTTAAACAACATAAGGGGATTGAATATTTTGATACTTACTCATCTGTTGCACCACAGTTAGAACCTTAATTGCAGTAGCATCTATTTGTATCCATCAGGTGACTGTTAAAACAGCCTTCTTATATGGAGAATTAAAGGTTCATGAATGTTTGTAGTTCCAGGACAAGAACATAAAATATTTAGACTATTAAATCATTGTACTGTTTAGAGAAGACTCCTAAATAGTTGCATGAAAAATTTGATACTGTAGTGTTATCTAATGGTTTTTCAAGAAATGAATCAGATAAATCTGCATATAGTAAATTTGATGGTAATTCAGGTGTGATACTTTGTCTTTATTTTCTGAACTAGTATTGATAAAATAAATGAGACTAAGTCTTTTCTTTCTCAAAATCTTAATATGAAATACTTAGGAGTAGCTGATATGATTTCAGGACATAACATAATTAAAACCCCTGAAGAAAATGTTATTACTCAATCTCACTAAAGTGAAAGTATACTTAAAAGATTCAGTTATTATGAATGTACGTGCCCATGCTCCTTTTGATGCTAATAGTAGGTTAAAGAAAAAGAAGAAGAAGAAGAAAGTGTGGCACAATGTAAATATTACTAAATAGTTGGGTGCCTTAATTTTCTTGACAATCATACCAAACCTGATATTTGCTGCTTAGATGGTATACTAGTCAACCCAATAAACTTCACTACAGTGAGCTAGAAGGGGTAATGAGGTACCTTAAACGTGCAATATCCTGTGGATTAGTCTATGGAGGATGCCCACCTTTTATTGAGGCATATAATGATGGAAATTGGATCTCTGCCAAAGAGGAGACCAAAGAAACTAGTGGGTATGTGTTTACATAGGGAGGTGCTGCTATCGCTTGGAATTCTACCAAGCATACCTTGATATCTAAATCTACTACGGAGGCTGAGTTCAGTGCTCTTGACCTCACTAGTGAAGAAGCAAATTGGCTTAGGAATCTGTTTGCAGATGAATTGGGGAGCCAGCCAATCCCCGTGGTACCTGTACATTGTGATAAACAAGCAGCAATTGCAAAGGCTAAACGTAAAATGTATAATGGAAAATCCATAATTATACATCTGGGGCATGACCGAAAGAGTATTCACATATTGATTATGTCTGACCAAAGGATTCGAATTAAAGGTCTATCAAAAAGACAAGTGTTAGAGACATCAAGAGGAATGTAGCTGAAGCCTATAATGTAAATCACCTTCAATGGCAACCCTACATTATGAATGGAGATCCCAGGAAAAGGTTCAAAGGGTAGGAACAAATTGTTGAGTGATTTGAGAAAGCACTAATATGCTAGTGAATAATCTTCACTTATGCCCTGCCTATGATAAATTAGTGCTGACCTGCAGGGTTAAAAGGAATAGTATTAATCTCTGAATGTCATCATAGCCATTTGTGTAGGATACTTGTTGCAGGTTGTCTTTAGATGATCTGCCTGCATGGTTGTATACGTGGGATGCTTCCAATGAGAATACGTGCAAGGCTGTAACTTGTGAACCTGTAAAGTGTGATCCTTGCTCACATTGTGTGTGTCGTATGTTAAATTTGTATACGTGCCTGAAGTTTAAGACATTAATCACTTTGGACTTGTATGAATTGTGACATATGTACACTTGGTGGATGTTCCTGTCATGAAGACACCTTCATTTGATGCAAAATGTGTGATGCCCCTTTTTAAATTTTGATGAGTGGTTATTATGAGAGGTTTTTGTTGTTTCTTGGGGTTAGACTAGCATGAGAGCGGTTGCACCATTGAGGGGAAACGGAAATCTATCCCAAGGACAGCAACTCAGTAACGTGTCTTAGAATCTCGTCTCGTTTATTTTATTTTTCCTTGTTCTCGTTTTCTTGTGTTTTGCCTTAGGTTTCGAGCAATCTTGGCATCAAGCTTGCATCTTGCTGCTCTTCTTGAGGATGGAGCACTCTTTGGTCAAGGAGGGGACCCTTGCATAAATAACGATTGCTAATGGTTCTCAGGTGATCAAATATAGATGCAATTGGAAGTTCTTTCTGAAACAAAGTATGCACTAGATTGGGAGGTTAAAATTTTTCAAAAGAGAAGTGTAACAGCATAGTGATCAGGCATCATTATAATGTCTTATATGCTCAGAAATACATAAGAGTTGAAAGACTGGATTCTCATTGGAATAATGGTCTTCGTAATGGCATTTTATTCTGTTTTCTCATTCACTAGTTTGGCAAAGAAAAACCATCTTTAAAGCTACAATTCTAGATGAGCAGTCCATTTATCATAAGAATTCATAGGAGAAATATGCTCAATACCTTCTTAGTTGTCAATAAGCTCCCAATAGGTTCACATAAATATATCTATTCCCATTGTGCAGGTGAAAGAACTTGGCATTCATGTCCCCTTCAACTAATCCATGAGTTACTGAAATGCCTCTCATTATTTGCAACATGGTTACTTGTTAGCATTTTATTGTTCACTCAGTTGAAATTATAGAAGGTTCGTATTTACAAGAGTAGTTTTAAGATGCGCTTTGACATTATTGTGTTCCACTTCCTGATGCAACCTGATTTGAATAGAATAATTTTGAACATTAAATTTAGGTGGCTCAAATTCCCACATCTTGTGACACTACATATCATAACGTAGAGTAGCCAAGTTTTCCTGTGTCAAAAGCCTATGAAATTTGATAGTCATATCATTAGAGAGTGAAGGTCTGAGGTTGGAGATATTATGTTTAGATGGATGATCTATTTCAGATAACAAAACAAGCTATTTCAAAGTATTCTGCATGTGTTTAGTAAGTAATCAAAAACAAGTGGTACTCTCTAATTACAGTAGTTGGAAAATTTAAAGAAATCAATCTCCGAGGCAATTCTGTGCCAACCTCTGTATTTGGGTTGAGTTACTATCCCAAACTCCACAGAGCAACCAAAGCTGAAGCAAGTCATTGCAGACACCTGAGAAGGGCAAAATACTTAATTAGTAATCACTAATCAGACTAATCTTTCACAACCAATTCCAAATGCTTCTAGAGAACTTATTCATTATGCTTCTGAAGTGGTTCCTATATTCATTATGCTTCTAGAGCACTAAAAGCGGATGCCCCTCCCTCTTTCCTTCTTTGCTCCACATGCATGGAGGAAGGGATCCTTCCCTTCCTTCCATGCATGGGTCTCCTAATCCAATTAGAAATTACATGGTCCTACTTGATCAATTAAATTCTAATCCAATTAGAACCTAATGTGTCTTCCAAATTGATTTATGCGAATCCTAATCCAATTAGGATCCAAATTGGACTTCATAAATTAAGTTCCTTATCTAATAAGAAGTTCTAATTAATTAGGCCTTTCCATCCTTATCCAATAAGGTTAAGCCTAATTTAATTAGGTCCAATTAAATCAATTAAATTGCAATTCAATTGCAAATCCTTCTTCTTTATTTCACTAACTCTAATTGTCAATCAAATTGACAATCAAGATCAATTGCGATTCTAAATCGCTATCCAACCATCGAAACGATCAAAACCTCTAATGTGTGTGACCCCGTAGGTTCTATTCTGACTGGTAGTGAGATATATTATGATCTCGATCATAATATCATCGAAACTCTTTTCAATGGGTTGAAACGATTTCAACTCTACTCTTAGGGTTCACTGATCACCAAGTGAATGCCTTCAAGTCTCACAATCCACTAGTAACACCTAGCAGTATATAGTGACAACTCAGCAGAATAGAATAGATGAATCTTTAGGTGCAGTTAGCATATGATACAATACCTCTATAATGAATCTCGACATGATGGAGGTTATGATAACTCGTCAAATCCAATCGTCTGCCTTATGTTAAATTTATTTGACTCAAGTTGGAGATTGGAAAACACTTTTTTCAGAACTGTCGTGGCCAAGGTCTTTCGAACTTAGTCTCATAAATCACATAGGCTCACTCCTAATCTATCAAGGTCGATAGATCCTATATAGATGCAACCCTAATCCGACAGCGAACCTACTGCAACCAATCTACACCACAAGGACCCTTAGGGCCTATGTTTATATGCTCGTCAAACTACAGCAACCTCACCGTGATTAGCTGAGGCATCGCAGGTCTAAGTACTAGTCATACAACTGCAACATCAAGTAAGTCACTGACGAGTGGATAGACATCCAAATAACTTCTTGTTTTGGTAATGCTCAGTACCATTGTTCTCTAAAAAGCACTTGCACAATCACCCCAGTATCCCCACACTATGGACTTAAGACTCGTCCATCAAGAAAAGAGATCTGTGCACTAATCTCATCGAATCGATCACCGTTCTTCGTGATGATCCTTCGATTAAGAGTAATTCAGGAATTAGCTATTAATTATACATGCCTTAAATTCTCAACTCTTGAGAATATGTGTTATCATTTATTAATTTCTAGGACGATTCATGGACACATAATAACATGAATGAACAAAATGCCTTATTTTATTAATTAATAAAAGATCAATACAAATTTCATGCCTCCAGAACAATTACAATGCGTCTGCCAAATTAGCTTCTAGGGCATACTCCTAACAATCTTCCACTTGCACTAAAGCTAATCAGATATATATCTAAGCCCCATCTTCTCAAGATGTGCTTCTGTCTTTTGCTGACTCACCTGCTTAGTGAATGGGTCCGCCACGTTATTTATGGAGTCCACTCTCTGCACCTCTATATACTTCTTTTCGAGATAGTCGTGTAACAGGTGATATCGCCGCTCTATGTGTTTGAACTTCGGTGAGACCTGGGCTCCTTAGCTAGTGCTATGGCGCTATTGTTGTCGCAGTAGAGTGTGATGGCATCTGATGACATCCCGCCTAACTCTTCAACAAACTTTTTGTACCAGAATGCTTCCTTTGCAGCTTCAGAGGCGGCAATGTACTCAGCTTCCATGGTAGAATCTGCAATGATCGGTTGTTTGGAACTCTTCCAATGTACCGAACCACCATTGCACAAGAATACATACCTTGATGTAGACTTTCTGTCATCAATGTCAGTCATAAAGTCTGAATCTGTGTATCTTTCTACCTTTAATTCTGATCTTCCTCCAAAGATCAAGAACATATCTTTAGTTCTTCTCAAGTACTTAAGAATGTTCTTCACAGCTGTCCAGTGCTCTTCGCCTGGATTCGACTGATATCTGTTCGTGACACTCACAGCATGTGCTATAACAGGTCGTGTACATAGCATGGCATACATGAGGCTCCCTATAGCCGAAGCATAAGGGATCTTGCTCATGCGTTGAATCTCTTCAGATGTGTTGGGGGACATCTTCTTGGAGAGATGAATCCCATGCCTAAGGGGTAGCAATCCCCTTTTAGAGTTTTCCATACTGAACCTCTTCAGCACTTCTTCTATATACATTTTCTGTGACAGGCCAAGCATCCTTTTAGATCTATCTTTATACATCTTAATTTTCAAAATGTAGGATGCTTCCCTAAGATCTTTCATAGAGAATTTCTTAGACAACCATACCTTGACCGAAGTAAGAATGGGAATATCATTCCCAATTAGGAGGATATCATCCACGTACAATATGAAGAATACAATAGCCCTCCCACTAATCTTCTTATAAAAACACGGTTCCTCTTCGTTCTTGATAAAATCAAACGATTTGATAACATCATTGAAACGAGTGTTCGAACTCCGAGATGCTTGCTTTAATCCATAGATGGATCTTTGCAGTTTGCAGACCTTGTGATCACCATCACTGGAAGTGAAATCTAAAGGCTGCTCCATATAGATATCTTCTTTAAGATATTCATTTAGAAAAGCAGTTTTCACATCCATCTGCCATATCTCATAATCATGATATGCTGTAATGGCGAGCAATGTTCGAATGGACTTCAGCATGGCTACAGGTGAAAAGATTTCCTGATAGTCAATGCCTTCACGCTGACTATAACCTTTCGCCACTAGCTTTGCCTTATAGGTCTCTACCTGGCCATCCGAACTTAATTTTCTCTTGTAGATCCATTTACATCCAATAGGTACTATACCTTCTGGTGGATCTACTAAGGTCCAGACTTGGTTGGTATGCATGGAGTCTATCTCTGACTTCATTGCTTCTAGCCATTTTTCGGAATCGATGTCTAACATCGCCTCATTGTAGGTATTGGGATCCTTAGAATGATCCCTATTTTCCATGAGGAACATTTTTCCTACTTTCTCTATAAGCATACCTAAGTATCTTTCAGGAGGATGGAAAATCCTACTAGATCTACGAGGTGGAGGAGGTTCTACGTGTATTGGCTCAATATGAATAGGTTCTATAGGCACAGTGGCTCGTTGCTCTTTAGAGATTTTCTCTTCGAGCTCAATTTTTCTTCCACTGCTTTTATCAAGGATAAACTGTTTTTCCAGAAAGACAGCATATCAGCTCACAAACACTTTGTGATCCTCTGGAACGTAAAATTTGTATCCTAATGACTTCTTAGGATATCCTATAAAACAAGCACTAACAGTCCTAGCCTCTAACTTGTCTGCCTGTTGTCGCTTGATGTGGGCCGGACATCTCCAAATATTGAGATGACCAAGACTTGGTTTCTTACCATGCCATATCTCATACGGTATGGTAGAAACAGACTTAGAGGAAACTCTATTCAATATATAAATTGTTGAAAGTAGGGCATCTCCCCAAAGGAATAAGGGTAAATCAGTGAAGCTCATCATGGACCTGACTATATCCAATAGGATCCGATTCCTCCTCTTTGACACTCCGTTGAGCTGAGATGTACCAGGAGGGGTCCATTGTGAAACTATACCATTTTCTTTAAGAAAATCACAGAGTTCTCCACTAAGGTATTCACCTCCTCGATCTGATCGAAGAACCTTAATGAGTTTTTCTGTTTGTTTTTCTACTTCATATCTGAACTCTTTAAACTTTTCAAAAGCTTCAGACTTATATCTAATAAGATACACATACTCATACCGAGAGCAATCATCGGTAAATGTTATGAAGTAAGAATAACCTTCCCTAGCTTGCACATCGAATGGGTCGCACACATCCATATGTACTAGGATAAGTATTTCAGTGGACCTCTCCCCATGTCCTACAAAGGATAATTTGGTCATTTTTTCTTGAAGGCAGGATTCACAAATCGGATATGACTCGGAAGTCAATGAGCCTAGTAGCCCATGTTTCTCCAATTTGTTTATTCTGTCTTCTCCTATATGACCAAGCCTGAGGTGCCATAAATACTTTGATTTATCTCATCTCTAGATCTTTTTGATCCTATGGTACTCACTGTTTGCTCAGATATATTCACAGACACATCCAAATATAAGTGATAAAGACTGTCAATCATAAAACCATGTGCAACCATTTTATTTCTCAAATAAACGGAACAATAGTCTTTATTGAAATTGAATTCAAAATCTTTCTGTGCTAGACAAGATACAGAAATCAAGTTTCTGCTAGCAGCAGGTACATAATAACAGTCCCTAAGTATCAAAGTAAATCCAGATAGTAATCGCAGAGGGTAGGTGTTGATAGCAACAGCATCAACTTTTGCTCCATTGTTAACCCGAAAGGTTGCCGCACCTTCCATAAGCCTTCTACTTTTCTGTAGACCCTACATAGTAGTGCACAAGTGAGCACTAGAACCAAAATCTATAATCCAACTGGAAGTAGAAGAAACCGTTAGATTAGTTTCAATAATGAGTATATCTGACATACCTTCAAAAGGCGTCACCCTTCTTGCTCTTTATACTCCTCATATAGATCGGGCAGTTCCTCTTCCAATGGCCGTCTTCGTTGCAATGGAAACACTTTTCCTTGTTCGCGGCCTTTTTCTTTGGAACATCCTTCTTTGGCTTCTTCTCGGTCTTCTGCTTCTTTGCAGACTTTTTCTTCTTCCAGGTAGACTTTCTCTTGGAAGTAGAAGTCAACTCGGCAGCGAGAACTTTGCCCCTTGAACTCTTCAAGGCTCCCTCAGTTGTTACCAACATATTTAATAATTCAAGTTTGGTGCATTCAATCTTGTTCATGTGGTAGTTTACTATAAACTGCCTATATGAAGAAGAAAGGGATTGCAGGATCAAATCAGTTTGCAATTCATTGTGCATGTTCATGTCGAGCTTCTCAAGCTCCTCCAAGTCCTTTATCGTGGTTAGACCATAATCATGGACAGACTGCCCTTTGAGCATCTTGACCTTGAAGAGACTCTTAGACACTTCAAACTGAGCTGTGCGACTTTGTTCACCATACAATTCTTGCAGGTGATTCAATATATCCCTAGCAATCCTCATGTTTTCATGCTGGCATTGTAGTTCATTAGACATGGATGCCAAAATATAGCACCTAACTTTATTGTCATCATCCATCCACCTAGCATACGTCTCACACTGCTCAGCATTCGGACGATTTGGTAACACTTGGGCGTCATGGTCTAGTACATTTTCTCACAACTTAAGACAATTTTCAAGTTGCGGAGCCAATCTTTATAATTGGGTCCGGTCAATCGGTTGTTCTCAAGGATACGGGTCAAGGGATTAGAGGCTGACATTTTTATCTACAGAGTTTTGTATTTGAATTTGAATTTCTATTTGTTTTTAGGACAAAACAAACATCTCCTACTATTTTCTCGAATCTCCTACACTCTTCTAGTAGAGAAACGGAAACCTGCGACTCTAGGTTTCAAGTGGGGTGCTATGGTCCCACCAATTTATATGCCACCTCACCTAATAGTTATTGGTGATACATAAACGATGAGTGTACAACTCTTTGTACAATGCTTCATAAACAAGTTGTAGCCTACTTGGTCTCCAAGTCATAAGGGCCTCACCTAACAGTTATTGGTCATATTCCTTGGTTAAGTTAGACCCACCATAATTCCTGCAGAAGTAAAGTCGTCATTGGGTCCTCACCTAACAGTTATTGGTTCCCAACTCCATCTTTATCCCACAACATCTCATGCTAATAGAGAGGTCCAGCCCCCCGATGCAATTTGCCCACTGTGTCCAGCCGAGACAAATTAACGCCAGAAAGACCTTAGCAACTCTACTACGATAGAAGACCTATAGACTTAATATTAAGTAATCTAGTCTTAGTGATTCCAACTTTGAGCTATTTATAGGAGGTAATCGATCAATTGGCTAGGTAAGCAGGTGGGAGGCTCACCTTACTCAGAGAGTAACATCCTAATTAAGTAACCACCTTTAATGCTTTCTTAGACACCAATTAGATCAATTAATCAAATATTGCTAGCTCAATGTATCGTTCACTTTTGACTGATTGAGGAGGTTTTAGGTCTCGAATAGGGTTTACATTTTATGTAAATATGAAACTGCTTTCATATATTATGCGTTTACATCTTATATAAATGTCATATTGTTTAGGTTTACATCCTTTGTGAATATTAAACCCTTTGCATATGTGTTTACATCTTATGTAAATGACATATTAGTTTAGGTTTACATCTTATGTAAATAACCTAACCTATTTAGGTTTTTATTCACATCTCATGTAAAGATTACTTAACATGTATACATCTCATGCATATATCTATTTCCCTTTTAAGCATAATCCTAAACAAAATTATCCTTTAATGAACATGATTCTATGATTTGATCATATCTTATGCATCTCATGCATATATCAATTTCTTTTTAAGCATAGGCATAAATAGAAATTTATCTTTTATGATCATAAATCTTTGATTTAATCTTATCACATGCATCTTATGTAATTTCAGATCTGAAAATTTTAATTAAATATGCTATCAACTGAAATTCTGATCATGCAAGATATGATTTTAATTATTGCAATCTGATTGTAATTAAAATTAATCATGCAAGATCTAGATTTTTAAACAAAAAATCTGCATGCTGAAATCTAAAATTTCAGCACACAGAAATTTCAGCAAGCATATGAAATTTTCAGATCTTAATTAAATTCTAATCAAACCTATCAATTTTAATCTAAATCCCATAAACGCGGCTCCGATACCACTGTTGGGTTACCCCTGCACGCGTTGCGACGATCGCAGCGGAAAGACACGTGCGGGGTTCATTCATCTCATGAATGTTCTAAGGAATATAGATTTCAAAAATTTTTTAGAGTTCTCTAACTCAGATTTATGAAATCTAAAAGAATGATTAAAATTAAAAGACTAGATTAATTTCAGATATACTATAATTCCTAATTGTATAGAATTTGTAAAGATTTAATTTTTACCTTTGAGCGGGTAGAACTTCACCGCTATCTGATAATCGTAGGATTTTGGTTCGCTCAAAGCCACACAAGCGTCCGGCCTCTATAGGTATCCACACGAGGTATAGATCGCTCCAAGATCTCACCAGGGTGCTAGCTCCCTTGCAGAGATCACGTTTGATGGCTGAATTCCTCTTCTTTTAATCAACTCCTTGATTACTTTGAGAGGAAGAAAAAGGAGGAAGCTCCTTGGAAAATTTCGCTGCCAAGCCTTGAAGGAGGAAGAAGATGAAGAAGACACCTCTTCTTCTTTCTTCGCTCACGCCAGGGACGAGAAAGGGGGAAGGGTGGCCGGCTGCAAGGGGACTCAATGCTCCTATGCTTCACGCCAGGGCCCTTTAAATAGGCATCTCATGCCCATAAAAACAAGGAATAATTTCAAGAATCAATCACTCCTTGATTCATCCCTCCAAAATCAACTACCCCTCTTACTTAATTCTATCACAACCCTTACTTAAAAGTGATTGGAAAGAATCCAAGGGACGTGCTCATGCCTGTGGCAATCCGCGTGAACAAGGAGGAGGGGCATCCTCCCCTCCTCTTGGCGTGCGGACCATGAAAGGAAAGGAGGGGCATCCGCCCCTCCTTTGTGCGTGTGAGGAGGGACGGACGCCCCTCCCTCTTTCCTTCTTTGCTCCACACGCATGGAGGAAGGGATCTTTCCCTTCCTTCTATGCATGGGTCTCCTAATCCAATTAGGAATTATATGGTCCCACTTGATCAATTAAATTCTAATCCAATTAGAACCCAATGTGTCCTCCAAATTTATTTATGCGAATCCTAATCCAATTAAGATCCAAATTGGACTTCATGAATTAAGTTCCTTATCTAATAAGGAGTTGTAATTAATTAGGCCTTTCCATCCTTATCTAATAAGGTTAAGCCTAATTTAATTAGGTCCAATTAAATCAATTAAATTGCAATTCAATTGCAAATCCTTCTTCTTTAATTCACTAACTCTAATTGTCAATCAAATTAACAATAAAGATCAATTGCGATTCTAAATCGCTATCCAACCATCGGAACGATCAAAACTTCTAATGTGTGTGACCCCGTAGGTTCTATTCTGACTGGTAGTGAGATGTATTATGATCTCTATCATAATATTATCGAAACTTCTTTCAATGGGTTGAAACGATTTCAATTCTGCTCTTAGGGTTCACTGATTACCAAGTGAATGCCTTCAAGTCTCACAATCCACTAGTGACACCTTGACACCTAGCAGCATATAGTGACAACTCAACAGAACAGAATGGATGAACCTCTAGGTGCAGTTAGCGTATGATACAGTATCTCTATCATTGATTCCGACATGACGGAGGTTATGGATAACTCGTCAAACCTGATTGTCTGTCTTATGTCAAATTTATTTGACTCAAGTTCGAGATTGGAAAACTCTTTTTCCAGAACTGCTTTGGCCAAGATCTTTCGAACTTTGTCTCATAAATCACAAAGGATCACTACTAATCTATCAAGGTCGATAGATCCTATCTAAATGCAATCCTAATCCGACAACGAACCTACTGTAGCCAATCTACACCATAAGGACCCTTAGGGCCCATGTTTATGTGCTCGTCAAACTACAACAACCTCACCGTGATTAGCTGAGGCATCACAGGTCTAAGTACTAGTCATACAACTGCAGCATCAAGTAAGTCACTGATGAGTGGATAGACATCCAAGTGACTTCTTGCTTTGATCACACTCAGTACCCTTGTTCTCTAACAAGCAGTTGCACAATCATCCCAGTGTTTCCACACTATGGACTTAAGACTCGTCCATCAAGAAAAGAGATCTGTGCACTAATCTTATCGGATCGATCACCGTCCTTCGTGATGATTTATTGATCAGGAGCAATTCAGAAATTAGCTATTAATTACATATGCCTTAAATTCTTAACTCTTGAGAATATGTGTTATTATTTTATTAATTCCTAGAACGATTCATGGACACATAATAACATGAATGAACAAAATGCCTTATTTTATTAATTAATAAAAGATCAAATACAAATTTCATGCCTCCAGAACAATTACAATATGTCTGCCAAATTGGCTTCTAGGGCATGCTCCTAACAGTAACTTGGGTGTACCTTATGAAACATAAATCTGAAATAAGATCTCTCTTACAGTCCTTTATTTGTATGGTCCAGACCTAATTTAATGCCAACGTAAAACAAGTTAGAACTGATAATAGTGTGCAATTTCAGATGTCTGAATTTTATAATTCCAATGGGATTATACACCAAAAGACTTGTGTTTATACTCCACAACAAAATGGAATTGTTGAAAGAAAACATCAACACCTCCTCAATGTTGCTAGAGCTCTTCTTTTTCAAGCATCTCTTCCAATCAAGTTTTGGGGAGATGCTGCCCTCACGGCCACTTATTTGATCAATAGGACACCCACTCCCATTCTCAACAAGAAGTCACCTAATGAAGCTCTTTTTCTTATACTCCTTCTTACACCCATTTAAGAGTTTTTGGGTGTTTATGCATTGTTTCCACTCTCAAGCATAACCGAACCAAGTTTGATCCTCGAGCCAGAAAATACATTTTCTTGGGCATCCAGCAGAGGTTAAAGGCTACAAAGTCTATGACTTAGAAAATCAGTCATATTTCATTTCCAGGGATGTCATCTTCCATGAATCCACATTTTCTTTTCAAAATTCTAACACAAACGTCCCTGCATTTTCTCCACCTTCATCAGATCTGGTTCTACCTCCAGCTTTACCAGATACTCATTTATCAGCCTATCCCACTCAGACAGAAACCACCAACCCTTTACCTCAATCTGTAGCACCTAGTTCTTCCCCTGCATGTGCAGATTCAGCTGTGCCACCTTCAGCATGTGTATACTTAGCCGTGTCACCTTTTGTGTGTCCAGACTCAGTCATGCCAACTGAATCACCCTTTTTTAATGAGTCCCATAACCTTAATGTTTCTATGATCCCTCTGAGGAGGTCTTGAAAGTGCATCCTAGGTTCTTCGGTGTTTAGCATGCTGAATTTTTTTTTTTTTGAAAACCGTGGCTGAACCTGATCGGGTTGCCTACGTACCTCTTCACAAGGAGGATCAAGTCACATGTAGTTCTTTTTAAGTTTCAAAAACGGAGCGGAAAAATGAATCAAACAATTTAATTCATGTATGCTTACAAGATCAAATCTAGAAATCAGCACATTAAGATCACATAGGATTATGCCGGAATCGTTTAAACAATTATGCTAAAATTTTTATGCATGATTAACTATCAGATCTGAAACTTAAGAACTCTATTCCAATTAATCTCCAAATATACATCGAATAGATTCTGGAGATATCTCCGTGAGGAGCTCCAAAAGAGCGTAAAACCTCAGAGAATCGGACTAAACCTTGACACCATAATAAATGATTAATACTAGATTAATACCTTTTATGATGGATGAAAATTGTGGATCTGATCCTTGACTTCGCAGCCACGCACACGAATGGCCTCTACGAGAAGTACACGCGGAGACCTGAAGGATCTTCTTCCGCAACAGTGCTAGCAGCTGCAGAACACTTGAAAGCTGAAATCTGCTCGCCGGGATTCAATCAACTCTTGATCAATCGTCTTGAAGCAGATGGAGATGAGGTTTGTAAGGAAAGTAGAGGACTCAGATCTAATCTTGAATCTTCTAGATATTCATCCTGAAAACCCTATCTAAAATGGAGAAGAAGAGGAGGAGGCGTGAGGAAGAAGGCTGCAATGGATGTGTTGCCGGCACCTATGTTTGACCCCTTTTAATGGCCTCCGAATTTCATTCAAAAAATTCGAAAAACCTTCTTTAGTTGGCGCGTGCAATGGAATAGGAACAACCCAAATCAGATCTCAACCAAATCTGATTTAAATTCAAAATTTAAACACATGCGCAAGAGGGGAGAAATTTGAAATCCATGTGGCAGAATTTTTCTTCCTCTTGTCGCATATATTTCATTTGAAATTCGAATTTAAATGATTCAGAGGTTCACACGCCAGCTTGGAAAGTTATTTGATATATGAAATCATTTAATATATTGCTTAATGTTTGAATTCAAATTCAAACAACAAACAATGTTATCATATGTCAAGCAATGGGTCCATGCGCCATGCAATAATTTTGGTTTATTTAAAATTCATGAAATTCAATTCCATGTCACCACTAATTGCCACATCGTCTGAGCCTAATCCCCTTGGGTTGCACCTAATCAAATTTGGTCAAACCCGGATTAAAACAAAGCAATTTGGTTGAACCCAATTTAATCAGGTCAGACCCTAATTGAGCTCAAATTGAATCCAATTCAATTTTTGGCTCATCCAAACTCAATCAAATTGAATTAATTACTTTGTGTTGCACCTAATCCAATTAGGTCAATCCCCAATTAAGCACAAATTAATTTAAAATTAATTTGATCAGCTTAAATCCTTTTGGTTCTGACCTAATCCAATCAGGTCAAAACCCTGATTGAGCCCAAAGTTGAATCCAATTCAATTTGGCTCATCTTTAGCTTAATTACTCAATCAAATTGAGTTTATTAGTAATTTAATTACTAATTAATCCTTCAATAATTACTTTAATTATTTTAGAAGATAATTTGCCAATCAAATTGACCAAATTATCCCTGAATGATTCTTAATCATTCATCAGCCTTGATCAATTAGGAAACTTCTATATGTGTGTGACTTCATAGGTTTGAACCTAAGCCGGTAGTATAGGAACGACTTCCTACACTAATCGATGTAACCATTTAGCAATGGTACCCGATGTTTGGATAGGTCAAATATATGCGAAGCAAATATTCTGGAACCTTGAACTATGGTTACTGTATAATTCATCCCTTTGACTCCTAATGCCAGGATGACTTAGAGCTTACTGTCAACCCTATAATTAGTACATCCATTATGTGATTAACTTTAGATATTCCGTGACTCCTCACTGGGATTACCCTGGCCAAGGTTTTGTTAAATTAATCACAAGACATTATCTCCTATTTCCAGAAGAGGTCAATTCCATCTTGACTCACAACTGACTACGTAAGTACTTGACTGCACCCAGTGACCTTCCGTCACTGAATTAGAAATTCAGGTAGTCCGGTACGAAAGTACAGTGAGTTGCTTGCTAATCACTATGGTGATCTCAGGTCCAAGGGATACTTATACCCATATCTACTCGGAACATCTCTCCACAGTAGAGTATTTCGGAATTGGTCACGTGAAATGTACTCCTACACTTCACCTGTGTGGCATATCAGTGTCTCCACACTCCTTGGTTAAGAGGACAACCAACGTATATGTCACACAACGACCTAATCTCGATAATGTTGCCGTCCTTGTAACAACATATCATTTGGTCGCGAACAAGTTTAAGGACTCAAAAATAAATCCTCCTTTATCATAACATAAGTCCTAAGGACTTCATCATCTAAGAGTTCATTTGAAGATGAAATGATGAATAATGCCAAATAATACTTTATTAATTTATCAATTTATTTACAAAATTCAATCATCAATATACTGACGATTGACATTTAGAATATAAATCCCAACAACTTCTACTTAGCCTAAAGCCAATCAGCACAGTATCTAATACCCATCTTCGACTTGTGTTCGTTGAACTCTTTGATACCGAGGACTTTGGTAAATGGGTCAGTCAGATTTTTTTTTGTCAATCTTTTGAAGATCAATTTCACCTCGTTCGACGATCTCTCGAACCAGGTGGTAACGACGTAGAATATGCTTGGTTCGCTGATGTGCTTTGGGTTTTCTTGCTTGAGCTATGGCTCCAGTGTTGTCACAAAATACAGGCACTGGACCATCAATGGAGGGTGTCACTCCAAGCTCGGTGATAAACTTCCGCAACCATACAGCTTCCTTGGCGGCATCAGATGCTGCGATGTATTCTACTTCACATGTAGAATCTGCCACTGTATGCTGCTTGGAACTCTTCCAGCAGATGACCCCACTCTTAAGAGTAAAAATATATCCCGACACTGACTTGCTATCATCTTGATCTGACTGTAAACTTGAATCGGTATATCCCTCAAGTTTTAAGTCAGAATCACCATAGACAAGCCACTGGTCTTTAGTATTTCTCAAATACTTAAGGATGGTTTTTACAACCTTCCAGTGGTTGCTATCTGGATCAGATTGGTATCTGCTCACTACTCCTAGTGAGTATGCCACGTCTGGTCTAGTACATGTCATGGCATACATTAGAGATTCCACTGCCGAAGTATATGAAATTCTATCCATACTCTCTTTTTTGAGGAGTTGTCGGACAATCCCTTTTAGAGAGATTAATTCCATGGTCCATCGGAAGATAACCTTTCTTGAAATTAATCATACTGAACCTCTTCAGTATAGTATCAATGTATGTGGATTGGGATAATCCAAGCAATCTTCTAGATCTATCTCTGTAGATCTTCATCCCTAGAATGTAAGATGCTTCTCCCAAATCCTTCATGGCAAATTGAGATGATAGCCAAACCTTTACTCCTTGTAATGCAGGAATGTCATTCCCGATTAAAATAATGTCATCCACATACAAAATAAGGAATATAATAATTGAACCATTTGCCCATTTATAAATGCAAGGTTCCTCTTCATTCTTAATGGAGCCATATGTTTTGATTACCTTATCAAAATGTATATTCCAACTCCGTGAAGCTTGCTTTAATCCATAAATGGATTTTTGAAGCTTGTACACTTTAGACTCATCTGCAGATGTAAAATCTTCAGGTTGTATCATATACACTTCCTATTCTAAATTTTCATTTAAAAATGCGGTCTTTACATTCATTTGCCAGATTTCATAGTCTAAATGTGCTGCTATTGCAAGCACAATCCGAATGGACTTGAGCATTGCCACAGAAAAAAACGTCTCGTCATAGTCAATACCATAACGTTGACGATATCCCTTAGCAACCAGATGGGCGTTATAGGTGTCTGCCTTTCCATCTGCGCCCCGTTTCCTTTTGAATATCCACTTACACCCAATGGGTTTAATCCCTTCAGGTGGGTCAACTAATGTCCATACATCATTGACCTTCATGGATTCCATTTTGGATTGCATGGCTTCAAGCCATTTATCAGAGTCATACTTCTGCATTGCATCCATATATGTGATCGAATCCTCATCGTTTTCATTAAGTTTGATAGGATCCCCGTCCCGGACCAAGAAACCGTAGTATCTGTCCGGCTGACGCGGTACTCTACCCGATCGCCTTAATGGTGCATCTAATATGGGTTCTGGATCTGATCTAATCAAATCCGACTCAACTGGTTTAGTAGATGGTGTCGGATCTTTTACATGTTAAACTTCTCTAAGCTCAACATTAGAGCTATTTGTTCCTTCACTAAGGAATTTCTTTTCTAAGAAAATTGCTGTATATTGCTTACGAATAACTTTTGTTCTTCAGCAAAATAGAAGTAATATCCTTTAGTTTCTTTAGGGTAACCAACAAAGAAATATTTGTCAGACTTGGGTTCATTTGACGTACGCCGAC
Organism: Phoenix dactylifera; assembly: GCF_051530095.1. NCBI lineage: Eukaryota > Viridiplantae > Streptophyta > Magnoliopsida > Arecales > Arecaceae > Phoenix > Phoenix dactylifera. Next base: position 16,209,220 of record NC_143191.1, read on the forward strand.
ACCCTCAAACCCTAAGGTGAGAGAGCATCGGCTTACGTCCAGTCCAAATCTCATGTAGTGTTTTATTTACAAACTTACTTGGAACCTTATTTAGAATATAGCAGCTGACTCAAGAGCATATCCCCAAAAGGATATGGGCAGATCAGCAAACCCCATCATGGATCGAACCATGTCTAATAGAGTTCGATTTTTCCTTTCTGACACACCATTATATTGTGGTGTACCAGGAGGAGTCCATTGGGAGAGAATCCCATTTTCTTCTAGATATGTCAAAAACTCACTGAAGAGGTATTCACCTTCTCGATCTAATCGAAGAGTTTTAATACTCTTTTCGGTTTGTTTTTCTACTTCATTACAATATAATTTGAACATTTCAAATGATTCAGATTTATGTTTCATTAAATAGATATAACCATACCTAGAAAAATCGTCTGTAAACGTAATGAAATATGAATACCCATATCTAGCATTTGTACTCATTGGCCCACATACATCAGAATGTACAAGGGTCACTAAATCACTGGCTCGTTCACCTTTTCCGGTAAAAGGTGATTTGATCATTTTACTAAGAAGGCATGATTCACAGGTTGTCAATGATTCACAATCATTAACATCGAGGATTCCCTCTTTACTTAACCTGTTCATCCTGTTCTTGTTAATATGACCTAGCCTATGATGCCAAAGGTAGACATCCGTGACATTATCTATTCTAGGGCGCTTATTGGATTTATACATTACATGAACAGGCTGTGACAAAATGTAAATGCCATTACTCAAAATTCCATTCATTACAGCAGCACTATTCCAAATGATATTGCAATAATCCTTTTTCATTGATATTTCATAACCATTTTTGGCCAAAAAGCTTACAGAAATGATATTCAATAGAAAACTGGGATAATAGTGACAATCACTAAGGACATTTACATGAGAGCTGAATTCAAGTTTAAGAATTTCTAAAGCTAGAACTGGAACTGGTCTTCCATCTCCAACATTCAGGAACCTTTCTCCTTCTTCAAACCTTTTATTGACTTGTAGCCCCTGCAACGAATTGCAAATATTAAAAGGACTACCGGTATCCAATACTCAGGTCGAATTATCATAAATAGAAAAATTGCAAGGTGTTATCATATAAGTACCTTGATTGGCAACTGATTGCCCATTTTTCTTAGGCCGGTTCGGATCGAGGGATGCAATGTAAAGAGGACAGTTCATCTTCCAATATCCTTGCTTCTTGCAGAAGAAGCACTCCGCCTTGCTCTGATCAACCTTTTTATTCTTTTTCTGACTAGGCTGAGCATGGTGCACCTGTTTCTTTTGGATTTTATTTTTCTTCTTTCCTTTCTTAAAGGGACCACGACCCTTGGATGAACCTCCCACTAAGTTCACCGTCTTCTTAAGAAGTTGGTGATCATTTTTAAACGTCTGTAGTAACCCCAACAATTGGTGATAATTCACTATAGGTTTCGTCATACGAAAATGAGTGAGAAAAGGACGGTATGATCCAGGCAATGAGTTTAGTATGACATCCTTCCCCAATTGATCATGAAGGGGAAAGCCAAGAGAGCTTAGTCGCTCGATCAACTCAATCATGTACAGTACATGATCAGTTACCGAGGTCCCATCTTTCATTCGGGTGCTGAAGATGGCACAACTAGTTGTGCCTCTTAACGTCGTCAGGAACGCCGAATGATTCATTCAACACTTGAATGATATCTTCCGGCTGCGTATTCTCAAAACGCCTACTAAACTCATCACTCATTGCTGCCAACATGATGCATCGAACAGTGATCCGGTCACTGAGCCACTTTTGATAAGTGTCTTTGGCTGATCTTGATGCATTGGCAGCGGGCTGCTCAGGTGCTTGATCCGTTATCACATAAAGGATCCTCTCATACTCTAGCACTATTTTCAGTTTCCTATGCCAATTAATGAAATTTGGACCAGTCAACTTGTCATTGTCGAACAATGAGCGAAGTGACAAATTAGTGACCATTTCTGCATAAAAAGAAAATTTGGCTATTAGTATATGAATTGACTAAACTCAATAGACTTGGACTTTAGTTTAAAGGTACTCCCACTATTTCATACAAATTGGTAGCTTCTACCTCTAATTCGAAAAATTACTTCTAATTCTTTAGTGGGCACTAGAACCCAATAGATCGTATATAGGCCCGAGTGTGGCTCGACCAACCCATATGCACCTATTGGTAGGTTCTTAACCAATTGCTTCACCAAGCAACTTCTAGTGATGATTTTGCCCTAGGTTTTTCGGCAGGCGTGTGGCGCCTCCACCGAATACCTTAGTCAGGTCCAACCATTAAATGATAGGGTTCAGTCTAATCAACTAAATAATGACCAAGCCCGAGTGTAGCTCGGCTTACCTGACCGCCTATTGAAGATACACTCAACTCATCATATATTGAATGACAATTCCAATGCTTGATAAGTACCAGGCGTGTCGCATCTCCAATAATTATCAAAACATTGGACCCATTATCATCCAACTTAATGGGAGGCTATGACCTAGTTGTCCTCATAACCATTTTATTTTAAGGACCTAATAATTTTAGAGGATTTCATAATTGGGATAGATAATAGGGTTCGGTTAGTTTAATTTCTCCCACTAACTTCACTAAATCAGATTAGACTCAAACCGGTTAAGGAGGCACCTAAATTAGTCAAACTGATTTTCCTTATAGGCATGGACTAACTCGAATCATTAAGTGATCCAATCAAAATGTGATTGACCATGTCGGCCAGGTAAGTGAGATTGGTGGAAAGGATATACCATTAACTCAACAAAGACGAATCAGTGCGAGTAGCTCCTAATTAAAAACTACCGATCGAGTCTGCCAAACTTACCTTAGACACCGACTGGTTAATCAATTTCGATTTGATTATTCAAATGACTCGGGCTATACCTCTGAGCCTAAATCAAGTTTCATCTTGGTCTAATCAAAGACATGGACTTGATCAATCTACAACTATTACAAATTGAGCTAGAATTTTCTTGACCTAATCTAGTTACTACCTAATTAGATTTGATCAATTAATTCTATTAATCCATGTATGATTCTAACCTTAGGTCTAACCCAATCCTAGGAACTTGATTCAAGCTAACCCATATGCCCAAAGAATTATGCAATGTCAATTAATTGAGTTACAATTCTATTTCATAACACTTAATTCTCAATTAAGTTTAGACTTATGAAAGTTTTGATCATTGTATATTTCTTTATATTACATGTTAATTACAATCTTTCAGTTCTTAAAACATATTTTCAGATCTGAGTTTTTGTAATTAATCACATGTAATCAGATTTAATTCATGTTTAAATCATTATAATTTATGTTCATGCATCACATATACATAACAACGTGAATTAATACAAACAACATACATCTTATGTATTTGTTTTTTCACTTTTATTTTCAGATCTGATTTGTTCATTAAAATTAAAGATCATATGAATCATAAACTTTATTTAGATCTAATCTAAACAATATTATGATTTTAGATTTATTCATGTTACTAATCTTAACACAAACAAGCATCATATGCATCCAAAATTTTAGATCTACTTAATCATGCATAATCAGCAATTAAATCAATCATAAAAAGTACTTTAGATCTAATCTAAACATGTTAATGATTTCAGATTTAATTGCAAGAATTAAAACATAAAAGTTTAAACATGAACTTGGCTCTAATACCACTGAAAGTGCATCATAGGTTCTTCGGTGTTTAGCATGCTGAATTTTTTTTTTTGGAAAACCATGGCTGAATCTGATTGGGTTGCCTACGTACCCCTTCACAAGGGGGATCAAGCCACACGTAGTCCTTTTTAAGTTTCAAAAATGCAGCGAAAAAATGAATCAAACAATTTAATTCATGCATGCTTACAAGATCAAATCTAGAAATCAGCACATTAAGAACACATAGGATTATGCCGGAATCATTTAAACAATTATGCTAAAATTTTTATGCATGATTAACTATAAGATCTGAAACTTAAGAACTCTATTTCAATCAATCTCCGAATATCCATCGAATAGATTTTGGAGATATCTCCGTGAGGAGCCCCAAAAGAGGATAAAATCTCGGAGAATCGGACCTAAATCTTGACACCATAATAAATGATTAATACTAGATTAATACCTTTTATGATGGATGAAATTTGTGGATCTGATCCTTGATTTCGCAGCCACGCACACGAATAGCCTCTACGAGAAGTACACGCGAAGTCCTGAAGGATCTTCTTTCGCAACAGTGCTAGCAGCTGCAAAAGACTTGAAAGCTGAAATCTGCTCGCCGAGATTCAATCAATTCTTGATTAATCGTCTTGAAGCAGATGGAGATGAGGTTTGTAAGAGAAGTAGAGGACTCAGATCTGATTTTGAATTTTCTAGATATTTACCCTGAAAATCCTATCTAAAATGGAGAAGAAGAGGAGGAAGAGGCGTGTGAGGAAGAAGGTTGCAATAGATGTGTTGCCGGCACCCATGTTTGACCCCTTTTAATGGCCTCCGAATTTCATTCAAAAAATTCGAAAATTATCTTCAGAAAACCTCCTTTAGTTGGCGCATCCAATGGAATAGGAACAACCCAAATCAGATCTCAACCAAATCTGATTTAAATTCAAATTTTAAACACATGCGTAAGAGGGCAGAATTTTCCTTCCTCTTGTCACATATATTTCATTGGAAATTCGAATTTAAATGATTCAGAGGTTCACACGCTAGTTTGGAAAGTTATTTGATGTATGAAATCATTTAATATATTGCTTAATATTTAAATTCAAATTCAAACAACAAACAATGTCGCCATGTGTCAAGCAATGGGTCCATGCGCCATGCAATAATTTTGGTTTATTTAAAATTCATGAAATCAAATTCAATTTGGCTCATCCTTAGCTCAATTACTCAATCAAATTGAGTTTATTAGTAATTTAATTACTAATTAATCCTCCAATAATTACTTTAATTATTTTATAAGATAATTTGCCAATCAAATTGACCAAATTATCCCTGAATGATTCTTAATCATTTATCAGCCTTCTTGATCAATCAGGAAACTTCTATGCGTATGACCTCATAGGTGCGAACCTAAGCCGGTAGTATAGGAACGACTTCCGACACTAATCGATGTAACCATCTAGCAATGGTACCCGATGTCCGGATAGGCCGAATATATGCGAAGCAAATATTCTGAAATTCTGGACTATGGTTACTGTATAATTCATCCCTTTGACTCCTAATGCCAGGATGATTTAGAGCTCACTGTCAACCTTATAATTAGTACATCCATTATGTGATTAACTTTAGATATCCCGTGACTCCTCACTAGGATTATCCTGGCCAAGGTTTTATTAAATTAATCACAAGATATTATCTCCTGTTTCTAGAAGGAGTCAATTCCATCTTGACTCATAACTGACTACGCAAGTACTTGACTGCACCCAGTGACCTTGCCGTCACTGAATTAGAAATTCAGGTAGTCCGGTACCAAAGTACAGTGAGTTGCTTACTAATCACTATGGTGATCTTAGGTCCAAGGGATACTTATACCCATATCTACTCGGAACATCTCTTGACAGTAGAGTATTCTGGAATTGGTCACGTTCAGTGAAATATACTCATACACTTCACCTATATGGCATATCAGTGTCTCCACACTTCTTGGTTAAGAGGACAACTAACGTATATGTCACACAACCTAATCTCGATAATGCTGCCGTCTTTGTAACAACATATCATTTGGTCGCGAACAAGTTTAAGGACTCAAGGATAAATCCTTCTTTATCATAATATAAGTCCTAAGGACTTCATCATAAGAGTTCATTTGAAGATGAAATGATGAATAATGCCAAATAATACTTTATTAATTTGTCAATTTATTTACAAAATTCAATCATCAATATGCTGACGATTGACATTTAGGATATAAATCCCAACAGGTCTAACAGGGTCAGACATCCACCAAACTATTTGAAGAATTATCACTGCAAATTAGTCACTACTACACCAATTGAACAACCAAATTCTCATTCCACTATCCACCCTCTACATAGGCACTTATCCTATGACCATCTTTCTCCATCTCACAAAGCCTACACACACTCTCTCTTTAACCAAAGAACCTACAACCTATAATGAAGCTATAGTCTCTCAGCATTGGAGAGATGCAATGAGGGCTGAATTAGATGCCCTAGAGGCCAATGGAACATGGACCATCACTACTTTACCTCCAGAGAAAACAACAGCAGGTTGCAAATATGTTTGCAAAATCAAGTTAAATTCAGATGGGATAATTGAGGGATATAAAGCAAGATTGGTAGCTAAAGGTTACACACAAAGGGAAGGCTTTGAAAACCAAGAAACCTTCAGCCCTGTAGCCAAACTCACAACCATCAGGGTATTCCTTGCTTTAGCAGCAAGATACAAGTGACATTTATGTCAATTGGATGTCCACAATGCATTTCTTCCTGGTGATCTAGATGAAGAAATATATATGGAATTACCTCCGGATTTTCAGATTATGGGAGAGTCATCCAACAGGAAATCAGTATGCAGATTACATAAATCTATCTATGGCCTCAAGCAAGCCTCTCGGCAATGGTATTCAAAATTCTTCTCTTCTCTCACGGCCATTAGTTTTCAATAGTCCAAATTTTATTATTTCTTATTCACAAGAAGTGATTGTTAGATGTATACCCTAGAAGCCAATCTGGCTGACATATTATTAATTTTGGGACATAGTTTTGTACTTGACTTTATTATTATTGAATAATAAATGGGCATCTTTTCTTTTCATTCATATTGTTTATGTGTCTATGAATCGTCCAAGGAATTAATAAGATGATGATACATATTCTCAAGTGTTGAGAATTTGAGCCATGTATCATTGGTGATAAATTTCTAAATGCTCCTGATCAATGGATCATCACGAGGACGGTGATCGATCCGATGAGATCAGTGCACATATCGCTTTCCTTATGGATGGACGAGACTCGAGTTCACAGTGTAGAGACACTGAAGTGATAGTGCAGGTGCTTGTTAGAGAACAAGGGTACTTAGCGTGACCAAGACAAGAAGTTACTTGGATGTCTATCCACTCGTCAGTAACTTGCTTGATGTTGCAGTAGTGTGACTGGTCCTTTGACCTGCGGTGCTTTGGCTACTCACAGTGAGCTTATTGTAGTTTGATTACACATATACATGGTCTCTAGTCATCTAGGTCCTTGTAGTGTAGATTGGCTGCAGTAGATTCATTGTAGGAGTAGGGTATGCACCTACATGGAATCTATCAACCTTGATAGATGAGGAGTGATCCTATGTGATTTATAAGATTGAGTTCTAAGACCTTGGCCTGGGTAGTATATACAGTGGAGAAAGAGTTTTCACTCTCGAACTCAAGTCGAATAAATCTAGACATATGACAGATGACGGGGTTTGACGAGTTATCCATGACCTCCGGTCTGTAGGGATCTACGATAGAAGGACTGTATCATACGATAACTGTACCTAGAGGTTCATCATTCCATTCTGCTGGGTGGCCACTACATGCTGCTAGGTGTCACTGGTGGATGGTGAGACTCACAGGGACATCTTGATGGTCGATGATCCCTGGTTAGTTGAGTTGGAATTGTTTCAATCCATTGAAAGGAGTTTTCAATGATATTGTGATAGAGATCGCAATATATCTCACTACCAGTCAGAATAGAACCTATGGGGTCACACACATTAGAGGTATTGACCGATCCGATGGTTGAAATGTGATTAGGAATCATAAATAATCAATTTGATTGATAATTAGATAACTCGCTAAAGGTTAGTGAGTTGAAGAAGGAATAATTGCAATCGGATTGCAATTTAATTTAATTAATTGGACTTGATCACGAGTCCTACCTGGAGTAGGATTCTTGGAGTCCTAATTGGATTAGGATTTCAAAATTAAATTAGAGTCCTACTTGGAGTAGGATTTCTAAAGTCCTAATTGCCTTAGAGCTGAAATTTTTTATAAGTCCTAATTAGATTAGGATTTCTTAAGTCCTAATTAATTTAATCTAATTAATCTAAAGACTTCTAATTAGATTAGGATTGAAGAGTTCAATTGAGTCACGGTTCAATTAAATCCTAATTGGATTAGGATTTGGAGGAAATTGAAATGGGTGCAAATCCTATTTTGAATAGGATTGAATCCTAGCACTTGGACCCAACCCTCCCCACTTAATTAGATTAAGTGAGGGCTAACCAAATGGGAGAAGAGGGAGGGGCCTACGCCCCTCCCTTGGCTGGTGGCGTGAAGGAAAAAGGAGGGGCCACGCCCCTCCTATTTTGAATTCACAAAAGGATAAAGATAAGCTCCTAAAATTTAGGAGCTCATCTCTATCCACACACCATAAAAGAGAGGTTCAAAGGGGCTACGAATTTTTCATGGTTTTTCCTTGGGATTTTCGGCAGCAAGGAACCTCCTTCCATCCCTCCTTTCAGCCGCAAGAAATCAAGAAAAAAAAAGGCTTGTGGCGTGGCCCTTCTTCCTTCCATTCTTTGGTTCCAACGCGAAAGGAAAAAGGAAAGGCTGTGGGCTTTACATTCTTCTTCCTACATCCAACCTTCTTCTTCTTCCTCCCTTAGGCATTCAAGAGTTGATTGAAAGAGAGGATATTAGCCATCAATAGCCATCTCTGCAGGGGAGCTAGCACCCCGGGAAGATCCAAAAGCTTCGATCGGTGTTTTACTTCGTGTGGATACCCGTAGAGGCCGGACGCATGTGTGGCTTCCATCGAACCTTCAACAAATCCATGTAAATCAGATTTGCGGAGACCATCTACCCGCACAAGCTGAAGATCTAATCTTCTTAATGACTTAAAAATGGTTCATAAGAATTTAATTCTAATCTATCTACAAACGAAATGTTTTAAAATACGTTCATAAAGATGAACAGGATCGCGCATGCCCTTCCGCTGCAGATCTGAAAATTTTTGAAATTTTCTGCGGCATGTGTCAGATCCTAACAGTGATGAGCATGGTTTTATAGTTCTTATAGTTTATGTAGATGATATCATTGTAGGCAGCAACAACTTGACAGCTATTGACTCTATCAAAGCATATTTACACTATCAATTCAAGATCAAGGATTTAGGAGTTCTGAAATATTTTTTTGGAACTAGAGATTGCAAGATCAGTTGCTGGTATTCATTTATACCAAGGAAAATACACTCTTGAAATCCTTGAAGAGGCTGGGCTTCTCGGCAGCAAATCAGTCACAACTCCAATAGAATCCAATCAGAAGTTATCACACTCATCCAAAGATTTACCGGTTGATGTTACAAACTATAGAAGATTGATTGGGAGACTCATCTATCTGACAATCACTAGACCAGACATAACATATGCTATCAATGTTCTGAGCCAATTCATGGACAAGTCAACACAAATTTATCTACTTGCAGCTCACAGAATTCTGAAATATCTAAAGGGATCCATAGGTCAAGGTATTTTCTTCTCTTCTCAATCTCCTCTACACCTTAAGGCATATAGTGATTCAGACTGGGCAGCATGTCCAGAAACCAGAAGATCAGTCACTGGTTTCTGCATTTTTATCGGAGATTCTCTAGTTAGCTGGAAATCCAAGAAACATGCCACTATTTTTCGATCTTCTGCAGAAGCAGAGTACAGGGCATTAACTAATATGAGTTGTGAGATTGTTTGGTTGATTACCTTGTTGAAAGATTTTGAAAGAAACCATCCACAACCTGCACTCCTATATTGTGATAATCAGGCAGCACTACATCTCACTGGAAATCCGGTTTTTCATGAGAGGACTAAGCACAGAGCTGGACTGTCACTTTGTCAGGGAAAAGGTGTTTGCTAGTGTTATTTAACTAGTCCACATTGCTTCAAAATCACAGTTAGCAGATATATTTACCAAAGCTTTATTCACTACTACATTCCATTTTCTGTTATCCAAGATGGGCACATTAAACATACATGCCCATCTTGAGGGGGAGTCTCAAAACTACAACACCATCAGCTCGGATGCAACTCCAAGCTGCTACTCCTCTATAGCAACACCATTGGCTTGACACTTCAAAGCTGAAACTTCATCAGCTTGATCCAACTCCTCCAGCTCCACAGCAGTATAACGGGAACACATGAAACTTCAATAGTTTTTTCACCACGTTTCATAACCAGAATAACAGCCATAACATTTCATAACAGTTGTCCAAAAAACTATTACTGAAACTGTAATTGTTTCCGGTTATGCTCAGCAAGATTAGTTACATTCTGTTAGATTTTAATACTACTTAATACCTAGATTAGTTACCCACTAATCTACTATGGACATGTATAAATACCGCTGGGATCTGTACGAATTAAAGTGAGGAAAATAGAATCTCTTCCAACTTTCTCCTCCCCTATTTTCCTGCTGTCTTCCTTTATTTTTCTAACAGAAGGCATGCAAGCACGGCGTCTTGCTCACTTCCGCCGGTGCATCGAACTCCTCCAAGCATATCATGCACCCCTCGTCCCGAGCGCTGTCTCCTTGACCATACACGAAACGCTGCAGCCCCTCAATAAAAGACCCGCTCGCCGGCACACTGCCAAATCCTTGTAGAAGTAATAATTGAACACATCGTCAGTTGTCTCCTCTTCCTCCGGAGGATTGTCCATCATCCATTGAAGCATGAGCTCGAATCTTTGTCCGACCCACTTTGTCCGAGTAGCAGGCCAATGTGGATGAGCAGCTCAAGCACCGATCCGTCGTCCATCATCTGCGCCGCGGCCAGGTAGGAGAAGCGGAGTATCTGGTTGTTGCAGAGCCGCCGGAGTGTCTTGTGGACACCATGGAGGCAGGCTACTATGGAGGAGACGATCGATGGGAGAGCTGTGGGTAATGGGATCTGGCCCAGATGGAATCGACTCTTCAACGAACTAAATTTTACTGCTCTCTATCTTTCTGCTATGGTCGTTCTAGGGTCGACTCGTCTCTTTCTAAAGTCAACTCTTGTAACGACCCAGGATATCACCTAAAATGGCTAGCCGGAAGTTACTATTTGGGTTTCTTGATCCTGTATAAGTACCCAAGATCTACCCAGCGAATAACCGATGTGGGACTAAATACACGCCCGCACGGGTCCTCACATACTTCCCCGTTCAAGTCCTGACGTCCTCATCAGGCTAAGGGTTCAAATCTATTCAAATCTAATCACAAACACCATGATCGGCTCATGGTTAGCCCCAGTGGATCTGTGCTGCAGTGTCCCCTAGTCCACATAGATTATGGACTGGGTCCGCTCTGATACCATTTGTAACGATCCAGGATCTCACCCAAAATGGCTAGCCAGAAGTTACTATTTGGGTTCCTTGATCCTGTATAAATACCCAAGATCTACCCAGCGAATAACCGATGTGGGACTAAACACACGCCCGCACGGGTCCTCACAACTCTAGTTTGACTACAGTCGGCTTATGAATTCTATGGGTTGACTTGCCAATATGATGATTTTTTTAACTCTCCATCTTTTCTCGATGGCCATTTTGGGTCAGCTCATTTTTGTCTAGGATTGACTCGTGCTAAGCTGGAGTCGGCTCGAGCTCTTCATGGTTTTGCTCATCAATGTAATGAATTTTTTGGCTTTCTGTCTATCCTCTGAGACTGTTCTGGGGTCGACTCGTTATCTGTTGGAGTCGGCTTATGAAAGTACATCAATTAGCGATAGTGTGCCGAGATCGACTTGTTGCAGGCTTGGGGTTGACTCTTGGGATAGCTGAGGATAAAATCTTCTGTCTTTATATTTGAGCTTCCAAAAAATGTTATTATGGCCTTTTAGAGTTAGTTTCTTGATGCGGATGATATAATCGTGGTGGATGAAACTAATATCGAGGTCGATCATAAGTTAGAATAATGGAAGAGTGCATTAGAATCCATGGATTTTAGGTTAAGTAGGACAGGATGGAATACATAGAATGATATTTTAATAAAATTTGAAACAAAAATGAAGGTGGTCTAAAACTAAGGATCATGAAGCCTTAGGAGGGATCATTTTTGATATTTAGGATTTGATTTTTAATAAAGGGAAGAAGAGGATGATATCCAATATGGTTAAAGCAAGTTAGATATAATGGAGGAGAGTAACTAGATATTATGCATTTATAGAATGGTTGCCAAGTTGAAGAAAAAGTTTCATAGGACAACCATACGACCAGTTACATGGTACAAACTTAAGAAATTAGAAAATAACATGTGCACTAGATAGGTGTGGTCGAAATGGAAATGCTGAAATAGATGTATAATAATACAAAAAAATAATGAATAAAAAATGAAGCTATTCATAAAAAGGTGGATGTAGCACTAATTGAGAAGAAGGACAAATTTGATGGTTTGGATATAGGTTGAGCGATGCACCGGTATGGAGGAGTAGTTTGATATATATAGAAGTAAAGAGGGATAGAGGTAAACCAAAAATCACATGAAATGAAATAGTAAGGAAGAACTTAACATTTCAACATCGCTCAAAGAATATGTATTTAAACCAACTGGAATGGTGTAAAAGGATTCATGAAGCCAACCCTAAATAGTTTGGAATTAAGACTTAGTTGAGTGGAGTTGAAAATGATTATATCATAAGATATGATACAACATAATTTCTAAGCACTTTGTGTGATACCTGTGCAAAATGTGCCTCATAGCCTCATTCCTGAGACTTGGTGCTCTTTAAGAAGTCCCAATTAGAGATGCAATATGATGAACATTTCAAATAAGCCAACTTAAACAATGCAGCCTAATAGTTGGAGCCTCTGTAGTGTTGTATAGGACCATATATGTGCGTATACATAGAAAGGTCACATATAAATATGTAATCAAGGTTGAAAGACAAAGAAGAAATGACTTGTTCAGGGGTTTAACCATTGTCAGAAATGTTGATAAGTAGCTCTTGATTTCTGCAAAGGCACTGACCTCTACTTCTCATTGTCATTTGTTCATTCTGGAAGAGGAGTTTATTTTTTTTTTTGTTAGAAAATTCTTATTTTTTATTTTTAATTGCTTCTATAGCAAGTTCCAGTAAATTGACCTAGTAATGATCACATGACTACAATTGTGGGTGCATCTACATCAATCATCTTTTTTTTTTTCTTTTGATAGCATACATGTTACTTCTGTTAGTGATGTCATTCCTCTCTATCTCTAATAACTATTTCCTTTAATTCATTGGGAAGACTAAATATCTAAGTCAATTATATATAAAGGATTCATGAAGCTAATTATCTACTATAAAAATGAGGCTTCAAACTTTAAAAGATTCTATTTGTCAAATTATATGAATTATATAGGTGAATGCAATTCAGATATGTAGATTTATCAAGACCAAGTTCTCATGGAAGATAGCAACTTTACATAGTACACTCATATACATATAGAGAAGTGAGCTAATGATAGCTGAGTGTCTCTTGCACACATCAGAGATCTTAAAACATTAACAAGCCAAAAAAAAGTCAAGACCAAGCTCTGACGGAAGATAGCAATGAGATAGTAACATGACATGGCACAATCACATACATAAAGATAACTATGCTAATAATGGAATGGGTGTTTCAGACCTTCAAGGCTCTTAGAAGTATAGGAAGCCCATACTGGGGCTGAAGGGTAAGCATGTCCGCTGGTGCATGTATATAGTTTGGGGAGAGAGATAATAAGAACCTCTGGAGGATCATGGCGATCACGGTTTTCGCTTCCAACATTGCAAAGTTTTGACCAATGCATGCTCTCGGTCCTATCGAGAATGCAAGTAGTGCATTGGGGTGCTTGACAGCTTTTGATATCCCATTCTTGTATCTAAGAGGATTGAACTCATCCGCATTAGCTCCCCAAACCTCTTTATTCCTATGAATAATTGCAATTGGTATTGCCAGTCTGGTGTCCTTCGGAATCACTAGGTTTCCTAAGGTCAAATCTTTAGCAGCCATTCTTTGCATCATGACTGCTGGGCCATAGAGCCTCAAGGCTTCTAAGAGAACCATGGTAACCTGCAAAAAGATATGATTATGTAAATAACTTAAAGACAAATTATGCAAGAGGATGTCCGTTGTGTCTGATAAATATATACCAATTTTAACTTGCTAAGCATGTCTGCATTGGTAATTCCTGTACCACATTTTCTGAGCACCTCCTCTCTGAGCCTCTCGTGCCATTCTTGGTTGGTACACAACAGGAGCACAGTCCAAGTAAGCAAATGGGAGGTGGTCTCCTGTCCAGCAAAGAAGAATGTCTTGCACTCATCTATGATCTCATTCATGCTCAATATTTGACGCTTTCGCTCTTGATCAGTGTTTGATCTGCAAGACTCCATCATCAACCCAAGTAGATCATTTGCATAGCTGGAGTCCTTCGAATCTAATCGGCCCTGTATGATGTGCATCAGTGTGTTCCTCACTCTTCTTTCTAGCTTCCACCTGTGCAGATTCCTCCTAGAAGGAATATATCTGCTAACAAAGGATATGATTGTAGTTTGATTTGCTAAGCCATGTTTTATGAATCATAGTATAGTCATGAAAGGATAAAAGGAAAAATGAGTTACTTGTATCCAGGGATGTTCACATTGAGAAGACTTTCTGCTGCAAGTGTCTGGAGCTCTTTTTGTGCCTGAAAGACTTCCTTGCCCTCAACATAACTGCTTCCAAAAGCTGTGTGGGAGATTACATCTGATGTTAACTCTTGAAGTTGGCTGCTGACCTCCATCTCTCTTTGGCCCTCAGCTTGAGTTGCCAGATCTTGCCACCATTCTAGCATGGATTGAGCACATGCTGCCATCTTCTTTGTCATCGTCTATCAAACTAAAAACAGTTAGGTTACATATTAAATTGTGTGCGGGCACATAAATCATGCCAGCCACCCTTAGATTATGTGGTCTTTGAGTACTATTATTATAGTTCAAATAAATTAATAGACATATAAGCTTGGACAGTGACTGAACTGATGATGATGGTTAAAGAAATGTGGTCATTTACTTCAGTTCTTTCACAAATTGGAAAAACATGAAGCAATTTTCTGTGCTGGAGTCGCAGTGTTAGAAATACCAACATAGAAATCAAATACGAAGATCAATATTAATTAATGAAATAGGGTCCAACATTTGGTCTCTTTTTATTTATATCATTTTTTAATACAAGGTATCAAAGCCAACATAACTCAACTCAACTAAACCTTGGTCCCGAACTAGTTGGGGTTGGCTAAATAAATCTTTTTCCAACATTCCACTATAATTAGGGCAAGCAATCAGTCTCGTAAAATTGCAGCATTAATATTGTAGTGGCAATGCTGAAGAAGTCGAGAAAAGGATAATTGAGTTAACTCTATGCTGGTTCTCTCTTTTTGGGTATAGAAAGCCATAAAAATTCTAATAAGCAATGCTACCGACATCACTATTGATTTCTTAAACCATATATATATCTGTATCTGCGTATGTATATTGGTATGCACATATGGATGGATGGATGGATGTTTTCGTGTGCGTGCGTAGGGGGGCCTATATAAACTTGCATCCTTTTCTAAGTGTTATCATTGTAACATGTTCTATTAAAACAGATTATGGTGCCAAGTGTTGTAGTAGCATTGTTGTAAAATAGTAAGGGTTCATAGGCAACTGACCTTGAGCTTATCCATTGTAAAAGCAGGACTGACAACATGCCGGTGCCTAGCCCATTCCGCCCCTTGAGTGAGAGGCAAACCCATACCGAATAAAGCCAGTAGGCTAGGAATTGGTGTATCCTTTGGGAAGAAACCAAATTTGTTCGATAGCACTTGTTTAGCCAACTCTGGATCAGTGATACATATCGTTGGATGGGGTCCAAACCAATATAGAAATGTTTCTCTTGTGGCATGCAGCAACATAATTAAGAAATTTAACAATATTTTAACATTTGACTTTTTTAGTTGAATTATGTCATTTTTATAGTAATTAAAGACCAGCTTGACTTATTACAGAGCAGCTCATTTCCATGTTCTTGGACACATGAACAATATTTACGGACTTTTTATTGAGTGCTCAAATGTGGGAATGTATGACATATCTTTCTACCATTTGTCACCCTATCATGGACATATGAAGTTCTCCGATCTATGTATTCTGGATTTATCCTTTGAGTCGTGGTAACAGTGTTCTCCAACTTATTGAGAAATTATCAAATCAGACTCGACCATCTATACCCCATTAGAGAAATGATGCTGACTTATTCTCTTCTAGCAGGAGCGGACAAGAATTATCAAGCATATGTGAATTTAATTGTTTAATTGTGAATTGTTAATGATTTATTCAATAAAATTTTATGGATTATAGTTAATCATGCTATTTGTCACTATTAGAGATGATGCTTTTATTAATATCTATAGTTGTTGCCTCTTTCACCACGCTTATTTCTACTACTATACTAATTATTTTATATAATTTTTTTTTACTTTGTAAATTTTATTAAATCTATTTCTGAATTTTGGCAAATTTAAATTTTTTAAGAGACAAATTTTGAAATTTTGTACCTTGCCAAATTAGTTCGTGTGTGCTGATCTTGTTGCTATATTCCAGAAAAGATGAAGAAGATAAAATGAGGACTAAGGAGACATATTGAGTGTGTGTGTAGATCTTGTGACAGTGAGTCGGTGTGTGTATGTGTGGGTGGTTGTGTGTGTGCTTGCGCCCGCATGCACGTGTGTGTACATATGTGCGTGTGTTCATGCGCGCGCGCGTGTGTGTGTGTGCGCTGTGTAAATTTTATTACAGCTATTTCTGAATTTTGAAAAATTCCACTTTTTTAAGAGGCAAATTCTGAAATCTTGCAACTTGCAAAATTAATTCCTGTGTGCTGATCTTGTGACTGTGTTCCAAAAAAGATGAGGAAGATAAGTTGACTGTGTTCCAATCCAAGATTGCTCATCTCCCTACAAAAAGAAGCTCAAAGTTAGAACCTAGTACCTTCCAAATCTTCAAACAGCCAAAGCATGCAAAGGAGCAGCAATTCGGGGCTCTGGAACACAGTTTGAGCAAAGAAAACTTTGACAGCCGATCTTTGATACCTTCCTGAATGATATAGTAGCATTAGAGGAAGATTGCTATCTTATTTATACCATAAGTTTTAGACATTTTGTTTGCTTAACAAATGTTGCTGTGACAAACTGGTGACTGTGGTTTCCTGTTTGCTCTCTGTAAATGAGATCATGGATGATGCAAGCAAGGAAGGGCTTCTTTTGTGCATTATTGCCTTCGTCCAAACAAAGTCCAATCCTTACAATGGCACACCTGCTTGTATTGCTTCATTTTTCCCCCTCTTTTTTTTTTTTTCCATGTGCGTGTTGGTTTGTAGTCGGACTGATCCTTATATTGTTTTCCGGCATGACCATATATATCCTTATATTTTTAAAAAATGACTGCATCTAGAAAACTTATCAGAATCAAGATAGGTTTGTAGGAAAAATCCCAAGCAGGCGATCCACTGGATAGTGATAAATTATTAATAGAAAGATGTTCTGTTACTCTCCCTTCATCTCCATCAAATTATTCAAATTTGATTCACTAGAGGATCCCTGTTCAATATCCCTGACAACGTCTCTTTCCCTGCTCACGTCCCTGGTGGGTGGCAGTCAAATTTATTACTACTTAAATGTGCTAAGCCTTCTAGTTGTCGTAGGGCTCTCACTTTATTTAGTGGAGAAGCTTTAACCACCATGTGCGTTTAATATTTAATACTTCTACTTCTAAGTCATTGGTCTTTGCCATCAGAACTGATTCAGCAAATAGGCTTAGTACGGTACAGAAAACCCATAAGCATCATGAGAAAAAGCATTTAAATCTTTAGTTTCAACAACATTTTGAGAGAAAATTGGAAGAAGAGCTATGAATTCTCAGATTTGCATATTCGAGGGAGCTACACAAGGTTAGACGGAAATGCCTGGAATAATTACCATTGTAATATTAAGTTTCGGCAACTAGTCGTAGGCTGAAATAATTAGCATTATAATATTAAGTTTCAATAACTAGTCATAGGCTGGAATAATTATTATTATAATATTAAGTTATAGTAACTAGTCAATATCGACATCTGGCAATGTTACCATTAACTGAGGGGGCCAGAACAAAACAAGACACTAAGCATAGTCCCACCTCTCTTAAGGCAGAAGCATGCTTTCCTTATCAATTGGCTTGTTTCTTCTATTAGTTCTCATAAACCATTTCTTTGCTTTTTAAACAGCCAACAATAGGTATATTTGGAATATGGATAAACATTAATAAATCTCAGAAGCTGTAACCAACATCATTTTGAGCCTATTACAGTCAGTTTCTTTTCATATGCTTTGTGCAAAAACATGTGGCCTGCAAGAAGCTATATGTTTATGAAAGATAAAGTAGTTTCACCATAAATAATCTGGCGCATGATCACAAGTATCTAACAATCTTTAAAACTGAATATTCACAAGAGACATTTTGTTGTAGAAGAATCTTTTAAATATGTTTGTGAAGGAAGAAAACCGGTGGAAACCTAAATTAGTATGACCTTTGCCACTAAAATCTTCTTAGGAGTCTATCTCACCCTACTATCTTTCTACAGCTCAATTTGGTGTTAAATTAGCCTGGAGCTCAGCAATGCAGTCAAATTTGTAATAGAACAAGCTGAACTTAAGCCACCAATCTGGAACAACAAAAGCACTATAATAATAAATTTCATGATTGGTTTGAAAATAAAAGGAACATACTGTATTTCAACATTCAACAAGGTCTAGATACAACTACTGGAGAAGTGTTATGGACCATCAATAGGGAAGCCCTATCCAGAATAGAGAACCCTCAAGAACCTCATTAAGGAATGGAACATAGAGATCAATGATTTCAATTCTTATTGGAGAGGAGGAGAGGATGGTGGGAAGATAAAGGTTCGGACTATGATAAAGGTATTGACTCTATCCGTAAAAACTCCTTTCTAAGGAATATTGACATGTTTTACTTCAAAACTTAAATAAAAAGAACTTTCAGATATAATATATTTCTATTTCACACATAGCTCAACAGATTTCAATTATAGAAGATGAAAAAATATATTTATATATAAGTTCGCCATTGTGCGTCCAAAAAAGCAACCAAACATAGTATCAAGAGCCTATAATACAAAATATGGAATTTGGTAGAAATAGAAACAATCTTTTTATGCTGTTTAACCAAGAAACATATGTGAAAGTAGCCACAAAAACAACCAAACATGATCAAGAGCCTATAATACAAAATACGGAATTGTCTATGGACAAAACAAGAGGGTCCATACCATATCACTCGAACAACATAAAAATAAAATAGGCTGATTCTAAGTTTTCATAATCGATGAAACAAACTTTATACCTGCTTTAATGCACGCTTTATAAACTTAATTATGCTAGTTCGCGGCCAGAAATGGAATCAGAATCAAAATCAGAATAGATTCGAAAAGGAATCGGAATGGCCATATTTTCCAACGTATTTGGTTCGTGACTGAAATCAGAATGGAATTTGAATGCTATAGAAGAGTCCGAAATGGATTTTGGAGAATTGGAGCATTCTAATTCCCTTATGAAATTGGAATGAGAATGGAATTTTTTCCAACCAAACATTTTGAATGAGAATCACGTATTTCCTTTCCCATTTCAGAGTTTAACTCTCCCCCAACCAAATATATCCTAAGGGTATATGATGAATCCATTTTTGTCCACAATACCATCTGACTACATATCAGAATATGTCATGTTGCAGAGGCATATCTAAGTAAAACGAAATAGTGATTCTATTAATTCAAATGATACACAATTATTTGACGTCCATGATATTTAATTTTGAATGCCGAAGTTGGCAATCGGCAATGAGCAGTCAATCAAAATATTTTTTAGACGTGTCCAAATTGAAAGCAATGGTGATCATTGTTTCACTAGTCGATGATTATAAGCTTTTAAGTGCACATTATGATCGATGATTTGAATTGTGCAAAGGATCAGCTCAGCCTTGCTGTTTCCTCACCAACCAAAGCTTGAAGGGAAGAACTGATCTCAAATTGCAATCAGAGTACGGAGGACTTGCAATCAATTGCATAGACTCATCCTAGTTATCATGTACTTCATGTATCAATACTATTTTATTTTTGAGTGTATAGTTGATAAATGATATGAAAATCCACCTAAAGTATGAAAGAATCCAGTTCTTACATGTTTCCTTGGTGATCCCTCTTCTAGAGTTCACCAAGAAATCTTGGAAGATCACCATCATTAGAAATCACAACAATACATAATCCAATCCACCCAAATCTTCTAGTTGTGCTCCTAGTACATTAGACACTGTATGGAAAACATTTTTCAACCTGACCTCCACTTAGCAAAATACTTGTGGCATCATAAGCCTTTACAAATATATTGTTTCTATTATAATCTTATATGATCTTTCATGTATACTTTCTTACTTACGTTAACATCTCAAACCCATTACTATTAGTGAGTGAATCTTTGTTAAACAATTAAAACAAAATCCTGGTACAATCTTACAGCCACCAAGCTCCCCAAGCCTGAAACCTTGTAGGTTGAAGGTGACTTGTATGTAATCAATGGCTTCTTGAGAAGGAAGTGAATATAGAAAGCTCCCCAAGCTCCTCCGCCAAATAGGATCTTTCTGTTCTTGCATCTAAGAAAAATAATGATATAGTTGAACCTAGAAGTAAATGTAATAGAAGAGAACCAAACTTAGGTAATGAGTTATTTATCTATCTAGTGGAAAGTAATCCTGCTAGCCTTTCATGAGGCAGTGTCATCTATATATTCTCCTTTTTGGTGGAAGTAGCAATAAAAATGAAATGGATTCCAGAGTGGCTAATAATATATGGGAATTAATTGATTTGGCTCCAGATTTTTACCATTGGATGCAAGCGGCTTTTGAGAAGGAAACAGGGACCTAATGTTATAGTTGAAAGGATTTAAAGCTAGGTTAGTTTATACAACATAAGGGAATTGAATATTTTGATACTTACTCATCTGTTGCACCACAATTAGAGCCTTAATTGCTGTAGCATCTATTTGTACCCATCAGGGGACTGTTAAAATAGCCTTGTTATATGGAGAATAAAAGGTCCATGAATGTTTGTAGTTCCAGGACAAGAACATAAAATATGTAGACTATTAGATCATTGTACAGGCCAGAGAAGACTCCAAAATAGTGGCATGAAAAATTTGATAGTGCCGTGATATCTAATAGCTTTTCAAGAATGATTTTTTGATCTCCATGACTCTTAGTTTACCTAAGATGTCTCTTTGACTTTCCAAAGCATTAAATACTAGAATTACATGA
This sequence comes from Phoenix dactylifera, assembly GCF_051530095.1. Classification (NCBI taxonomy): domain Eukaryota; kingdom Viridiplantae; phylum Streptophyta; class Magnoliopsida; order Arecales; family Arecaceae; genus Phoenix; species Phoenix dactylifera. The sequence goes on from NC_143191.1 coordinate 16,230,567, forward strand.
CTCTTAAATTTACTCATATTAATTGTAAGTTTCTAGAATTACAAATTAATTTCTAACAATCCGCTCATGCTCTTCAGGTTGTAATTGGTATGCCCGGACATGGAGGAAAGGTGCGTGTGCTATTTCGAGTGCCCCTTAGCTGCTGAGGTATTGGATCTTGCAAATATCTTCGCATGTCGCAGCACTCAAGGTCACTTGATAGGAGCAGGCTTGATCTGTCATATTGGGCATCATCGATGGCTGGCCCAAAATGAGTGTTTAACCAAAGCACTTTCCAGCGGTTCAAATTCCATGTCAAGCTCAATACTCCGTTGCCGAATTCATGGTTGCATCTCACTAGGATAATCTCTCACCACTTGAGAAAATTGTTGAAGATATTGATGATGTTGCATTGTCCTGATTGTCGTATTTGTGGCAAATTCATTTTTCTTTGACGGATACAGATATGGATACGGATATTAGTCAAAATTTCAAATTTCTTTCCATATCCAAATAGATTAAGATACGAAAATAGATCTGGACAAATATTATCTTATCCACTTTCACCCCTATTCTACCATAAAATTTAGCTACCTCTTTAGATCCTCCCCTTTACCCGTTGTTGTCATACTCTACGCTTTGTAGCCTCACGAAAATATACATATATACATACATACATACATACATACATATATATATATATATATATGTGTGTGTGTGTGCGCGCGCGCGTGCGTGTGTGTGTATACACGTATATATATACATATTTACATATATATATACACACACATATATATGTTAGAAGTATGCCCTAGAAGCCAACGTAGCTGATGCATATTTGTAATCTGGGGCACAAATTTATAATTTGACTCTTATTAATAAATAAGATTAGGCAATTTGTTTTTTATTCATGTTTGTATGTGTCCATGAATCATCCAAGAAATTAATAGATGATGACACATATTCTCAAGGAGTTGAGAATTTGAGGCATGTGTCATTAGGGATTAATTTCTAAATGCTCCTGATCGATGGATCCATCACGAGGGACGGTGATCGATTTTCTGAGATTAGTACACAGATCACTTAGTCAGATGGACGAGTCTCGAGTCCACGGTGTAGAGACACTGGAGTGATTATGCGAGTACTTGTTAGAGAACAAGATACTGAGCGTGACCAAAAATAGTAGTCATATGAATGTCTATCCACTCGTCAGTGACTACTTATGCTGCAGTTGTATGACTGGTCCTTCGACCTGCAATGCCTCAGCTATTCACTGTGAGGTTGCTGTAGTTTGACGAGCATGTGAACTTGGGCCCTAGCCATTTGGATCCTTATAGTGTGGATTGGCTGCAATAGGTTCATTTTGGAATAGGGTTGCATCTAGATGGGATCTATCGACCTTTATAAATTAGGAGTGATCCTATGTGATTTATGAGACTGAGTTCGATAAATTCTTGGCCATTTTGAAAAAAGAGTTTTCCATATCTCGAACTGGAAGTCGTATAAATTTGACATATGACGGATGATAGGATTTGACGAGATATCCATAACCTCTATCACGTCGGGATCCATGATAGAGGGACTGTATCATACGCTAACACCTAGAGGTTCAGACTGCATCTATGAGCACAAAGATTGGACACTTGGCATTAATCCAAGGGTGGGTTATAGTCCCATACTCCTAATAAGATTAGGAGAAGCCCTAAACCCAATCTATAAAAGGGTAGCAACGGAGACATTATGAATCAATTCTCTTCTCTTCCTCTCCACGCCTCCCTCTCTCTTTTCTTCTCCCTTCCCATGGTAGCAAGAGGCTTCCCCTCTTCTTCCCACGGCAGCAAGGGAGATCAAGTTCATCTTCTTCCAAGTGTTGGAAAGAAAGAAAGAAGAAGAACCTAGGAAGAGATCAATTCACCCAAGGAAAGAAGGAGTTCTTTCCTCCACGCCCAAGCCCATTCTTCCTCCTTCTCCACAATAGCAAGGGGGTCCTCTGCATCCTCCTCTTCTATGGCATCAAGGCAAGGAAGATCCACGCGCAAAGGTTCCTCCTTCCTCTTCCTCCGTTGCGAGTTAGATCAAAGAAGAATGGGTTCTTCTTCAAGGAGGTATGTTGCAGATTTCTTCTAATCTATTTGATAGTCATGAGAGGTCTTTGCAAGGAGCTAGCACTCCGGTAAGACCCTATCTCAGATGATTAGATCCTCGTGTGGATACCTATAGAGGCCGGACACGTGTGCGGCTTAACCAGGAACCTAGAAAGATCATCACGTTGTGGTGTTCTACAACTACAGAATTTTTGAAGATAAGATCTTCAAATCTATAACTTCTTATTTTTGTTTCAGTTTTATGAATCTTAATCAACCCTCCTCAGATCCTAATCTTCCCTTCCTAATGAGTTCAAAGATCTTCTGGATTTGGATCCAGAAAATTTTTTGAATTCTACGATATGAGGCGCGTTCATACGATGAACGACGTTCCGTTCGAATTTCGCTGCGAACGTCGCATCGAACAGGGCATAACTCATCACTTACAAACAAAGATCTCTCTGAAACAAACTAGAGATAAGAAACCCCAACAAGAAGAGAGAGAAACTAGAGAGAGGGGAGAGAAGAACAAGAAAAGAGGAGAGAATCGGGTGGTTCTCCCTCTCTCTCTCTCTTTTTCTTTCTTCTTCCTGACTGAAGGGGATGTTCGACAACGGCGGCCCATGGTCGATGACGCCCTATGGTCGATGGCCTCAGAGGTGCCGGCGGTGTGCCAAGCTTGGCGACGACTGGCCGAAATGAAATAGAATAGACCGAAGAGGGGAGTCAGGCTTCACATCAATCCGGGCAGTTTGTCGACTGGATTCAAGGAGAACAGCGGCCCAAAGACCGAAGAGAAGAAGGAAAGGGAGCGCACCTTGCCTCCGGCAAGCTTCTCTAGCTGGTCGAATGGCGAACACTCCAAGCTTCTCCCACGGATCACCTAGCGATCAAAGCTCTAAATCTCTAATGGAAGAGCTCCCAGGTTGATGCCAAGGAAGAGGAGGAAGGGGGTCTTTTATAGACGAGGATTGGCAGCATTTTGGTAAGCTACAATCTTCCTCCTCCGGTGGAATCAAAGGAAAAAATCGAGAAGGAGAAGAGGAAGACTCTGATCGGAAATCTTCCTCCCATGCCACAAGGGCCGAGCAAGCACCATGGCCCAGAGGCCGGCCTCTAGGCCATGGCCTAGGCCCAAAAATATGGGCTCTTACAACATTTGCAGACAACATCGGCAATATTGGATGAGAAATCTAGCATAGAAACATTACAACATCAATTGCAAACAACAAAAGTTGGTCGGCTAAGGCAACAAAGGGTCAGGAATCAGAGGGAACACCTACTCTGTTAATTTTAAAAAGGGATATGTTGTTGGAAATTGTATCCTAAATGACAATCGTCAGTATATTGATGATTGAATATTGTAAATGAATTGACAAATCAATAAAGTATTTTTCGGCATTATTCATCATTTTATATCTTCAAATGAACTCTTATATGATGAAGTCCTTAGGGCTTATTAATGATAAAGGAGGATTCATCTTCGAGTCCTTAAACTAGTTCGCGACCAAATGATATGTTGTTACAAGGACGACAGCATTATCAAGATTAGGTCATTGTGTGACATGTACGTTGGTTGTCCTCTTAACCAAGGCATGTGGAGATACTAGTATGCCATACAGGTGAAGTGTAGGAGTACATTTCACTGAACGTGACCAATTTCGGAATGCTCTACAGTCAAGAGATATTTCGAGTGGACATGGGTATAAGTTTCGCCCTCTGACCTGAGACCGCAATCTGTGACTAGCAAGCAACTCATTGTACTTTGGTACCGGACTACCTGAATTTCTAATTTAGTGACGGAAGGTCACTGGGTGCAGTTAAGTACTTGCGTAGTCAGTTGTGAGTCGAGATGGAATTGATCCCTCCTGAAAACAGAAGATAATGTCTTGTGATTAATTTAGCAAAACCTTGGCCAGGGTAACCCAGTGAGGAGTCACGGGATATCTAAAGTTAATCACATAATGGATGTACTAATTATAGGGTTGACAGTGAGATCTAAGTCATCCTGGCATTAGAAGTCAAAGAGATTGAATTATACAATAACCATAGTTCAGGATTCCAGAATTTGCTTCGCATATATGCGGTCTATCTGGACGTCAGATACCATTGCTAGATGGTCATATCGATTAGTGTAGGAAGTCGTTCCTATACTACCGGCTTAGGTTTGAACCTATAAGGTCACAGGCATAGAAGATTCCTGATTGATCAAGAAGGCTGATGAATGATTAAGAATCATTCAGGGGTAATTTGTTCAATTCGATTAGCAAATTATTCTATAAAATAATTAAAGTAATTATTGGAGAATTAATTAGTAATTGGATTACTAATAAACTCAATTTGATTGAGTAAATGGATTTAGGATGAGCCAAATTGAATTGGATTCAATTTTGGGTTCAATCAGAGTTTTTGACCTGATTGGAGTCGACTCGAGTTTCCTAGAAGTCAACTCGAGCCTGACTGGGGTCGACTCTCTCAGAGAATCCAGAGATGACCTCTTCTATTTTTCTCAGGTGGAGTCGACTCGAGAAGAAGGGTTGACTCGAGCCTGGCTGGGGTTGACTCTCTCTCAGAGAATCCAGGGACGACCTCTTCTGTTTTTCCCAGTGGAGTCGACTCGAGCTATGAAGGGGTCGACTCGCTGGGCGTATCGGAGAAAATGTTCTCTGTCAGAGTCGACCCGCAAAGCTTTAGAGTCGACTCGGAGGGGAAGGAGTCCACTCGAGGCGACTTGGAGTCGACTCGTAGATCGAGAAGGTCGACTCCTTCCAAAAAATCTGGAGCTTGCGGACGTTTTGAACTTCCGGGATTCGATCCAGTAGTTGTTTTTCAATAAAATCTGATGGGATTTGGGTCGTGGAATATGTGGAAAAATGGCTAGATGATGATGGAAGATCCTCACCATCCATTTCGATTCTATCTCACCCACATGAACCAAATATTTTTTGGATTTTGAATTCAAACAAAGATAAGATCTATCTTGTTACAACTATCCCCTTCATGCGCCAACAAATACCAGATTTGCATTTGAATTTCGAATTCAAATGATCAGATGGCGTGCCTATAAAAAGGGGTCAAGATGGGCGCTGGTGTAATCAATCCAATGCAGCTCCTCTTCTTCTCCATTTTAGCTAGGTTTTTCAGGATGGATATCTAGAAGATTCAAGATCAAATCTGAGTCCTCTACTTCCTTTACAAACCTCATCTCCATCTGCTTCAGGATGATTGATCAAGAGTTGATTGAACCCCTTAGAGCAGATTTCAGCCTTCAAAGTGTTCTGCAGCTGCTAGCACTGTTGCAGAAGAAAATCTTTCAGGGCTTCGCGTGTACTTCTCGTAGAGGCCATTCGTGTACGTGGCTGCGAAGTCAAGGATCAGATCCACAAGTTTCATCCATCATAAAAGGTATTAATCTAGCATTAATCATATATTATGGTGTCAAGGTCTAGGTCCGATTCTCCAAAGTTTTATCCTCTTTTGGGGCTCCTAACGGAGATATCTCCAGAATCTATTCGATGGATATTCAGAGATTAATTGGAATAGAGTTCTTAAGTTTCAGATTTGATAGTTAATCGTGCATAAAAGTTTTAGCATAATTGTTTAAACGATTCCGGCATAATCCTATGTGTTCTTACAGTGCTGATTTCTAGATTTGATCTTGTAACCATGCACGAATTAAAATTGTTTGATTCGATTTTTTTGCTGCATTTTTGAAACTTAAAAGAACTACGTGTGGCTTGATCCTCCTTGTGAAGGGGTATGTAGGCAATCCGATCAGGTTCAGCCATGGTTTTCTGAAAAAAAAAAATTCAGCATGCTTAACACCGAAGAACCTAGGATAAACTTTCAGTGGTATCAGAGCCAGGTTCATGTTTAAACTTTTATGTTTTAATTTTTGCAATTAAATCTGAAATCATGAGCATGCTTAGATTAGATCTAAAGTATTTTTTTTATGATTGATTTAATTGCTGATTATGCATGATTAACTAGATCTGAAATTTTGAATGCATATGATGCATGTTTGTGTTATGATTTGTAACATAAACATATCTGAAATAATAATATTATTTAGATTAGATCTAAATTAAATTAATGATTCAATTGATCTCTAATTTTAATAAACAAATCAAATCTGAAAATAAAAGTGGAAAAACAAATGCATAAGATGTATGTTGTTTGTATTAATTCATGTTGTTATGTGATGCATGAACATAAAACATGATGACTTAAACATGAATTAAATATGATTACATGTGATTAATTACAAAAACTCAGATCTGTAATTTTGTCATCATCCAATTGTTCTCGAATTGGTCCATTCAATGGCTCGAAATAAAACAATGTGACAAAAGAATCAGATCCCATAATCCAAATTAGGGATTTGCCGGAAAAATGTGTTTTAAGAACTGAAAGATTGTAATTAATATATAATTAAAAAGAAATATGCAATGATCAAAACTTTCATAAGTCTAAACTTAATTGAGAATTAAGTGTTATGAAATAGAATTTTACTCAATTAATTGATATTGCATAATTCTTTGGAACATTTAGGTTAGCTCAAATCAAGTTCCTAAGATTGGGCTAGACCTAAGGTTAGAATCATACATGGACAAATAGAATTAATTGATCAAATCTAATTAAGTAGTAACTAGATTAGGTCAAAAAAATTCTAGGTCAATTTGCAATAGTTGTAAATGGATCAAGTCCATGTCTTTGATTAGACCAAGATGGAACTTGATTTAGGCTCAGAGGTATAGCCCGAGTCATTTGAGTAATCAAATCAAAATTGATTAACTAGTCGGTGTCTAAGGTAAGTTTGGTAGTTTTGATCGGTGGTTTTTAATTGGGAGCTACTCGCACTAATTCGTCTTTGTTGAGTTAATGACATATCCCTTCCATCGATCTCACTTACCTGGCTGACATGGTCAATCATATTTTGATTGGATCACTTAATGATTCGAGTTAGCCCATGCCTATAAGGAAAATCAGTTTGACTGATTTAGATGCCTCCTTAACCGGTTTGAGTCTAATCTAATTTGGTGAAGTCAGTGGAAGAAATTAGACTAACCGGACCCTCTTATCTATCCCAATTATGAAATCCTCTAAAATTATTAGGTCCTAAAATGAAATGGTTATGGAGATAACTAGGTCATAGCTTCCCATTAAGTTAGGTGATAATGGGTCCAATGTTTTGATAATTATTGGAGGCGCGACACGCTTGGTACTTATCAAGCATTAGAATTGTTATTCAATATATGATGAGTTAAGTGTACCTTCAATAGACGGTCAGGTGAGCCAAGCCACACTCAGGCTTGGTCGTCTATTAGTTGATTAGGCTTAACCCTATCATTTAATGGTTGGACCTGACTAGGATATTCGGTGGAGGCGCCACACACCTGCCGAAGAACCTAGGGTAAAATTATCACTAGAAGTTGCTTGGTGAAGCAACTGGTTTAGAACCTACCAATAGGTGCATATGGGTTAGCCGAGCCACACTCGGGCCTATATGCGATCTATTGGGTTCTAATGCCCACTAAAAAATTAGGAGTAATTTTTCGAATTGGAGGTAGAGGCTACCAATTTGTATAAAATAGTGGAAGTATCTTTAGACTAAAGTCCAAGTCTATTGAGTTTAGTCAATTCATATACTAATAGCCAAATTTTCTTTTTATGCAGAAATGACCACTAATTTGTCACTTCGCTCATTGTTGGAAAATGACAAGTTGACTAGTCCAAATTTTAATATTTGGCATAGAAAACTGAAAATAGTGCTAGAGCATGAGAGGATCCTTTATGTGATAACGGATCCAGCACCTGAGCAGCCCGCTGCTAATGCATCAAGATCGGCCAGAGACACTTATCAGAAGTGGCTCAGTGACTGGATTACTGTTCGATGCATCATGTTGGCAGCAATGAGTGATGAGTTTAATAAGCATTTTGAGAATACGCAGCCGGAAGATATCATTCAAGTGTTGAATGAATCATTCGGCGTTCCTAACGATGTTGAGAGGCACAAAACTAGTTGTGCCATCTTCAGCACCCGAATGAAAGATGGAACCTCGGTAACTGATCATGTACTGTACATGATTGAGTTGATCGAGTGTCTAAGCTCTCTTGGCTTTTTCCTTCATGATCAATTGGGGAAGGATGCCATACTAAACTCATTGCCTGGATCATACCGTCCTTTTTTTCACTCATTTTCGTATGACGAAACCTGTACTGAATTATCACCAATTGTTGGGGTTACTACATACGTTTGAGAATGATCACCAACTTCTTAACAAGACGGTGAACTTAGTGGGAGGTTCATCCAAGGGTCGCCCCTTTAAGAAAGAGAAAAAGAAAAATAAAATTCAAAAGAAACAGGTGCACCATGCTCAGCCTAGTCAGAAAAAGAATAAAAAGGCTGATCAGAGTAAGGCGGAGTGCTTCTTCTGCAAGAAGCAAGGACATTGGAAGAGGAACTGTCCTTTTTATATTGCATCCCTCGATCCAAACCGGCCTAAGAAAAGTGGGTAATTAGTTGCCAATCAAGGTACTTATATGATAACACCTTGCAATTTTTCTATTTGTGATAATTCGACTTAGGTATTGGATACCGGTAGTCCTTTTAATATTTGCAATTCGTTGCAGGGGCTATAAATCAGTGAGAGGTTTGAAGAAGGAGAAAGGTTTCTGAATGTTGGAGATGAAAGATCAGTTCCAGTTATAGCTTTAGAAATTCTTAATCTTAAATTTAGCTCTCATGTAAATATCCTTAGTGATTGTCACTATTGTCCAAGTTTTTTATTGAATGTCATTTTTGTAGGCCTTTTAGCCAAAAATGGTTAGGAAATATCAATAAAAAAGGATTATTGCAATGCCATTTGAAATGGTGTTGTTGTAATGAATGAAATTCTGAATAATGGCATTTATATTTTGTCACGTCCTGTTTATGTAATGTATAAATTCAATAAGCGCCCTAGAAAAGATAATGTCACGGATGTCTACCTTTGACATCATAGGCTAGGTCATATTAATAAGAACAGGATGAACAGGTTAAGTAAAGAGGGAATCCTCAATGTTGATGATTGTGAATCATTGATAACCTGTGAGTCATGTCTTCTTGAAAAAATGACAAAGTCGCCTTTTACAGAAAAAGGTGAACGAGCTAGGGACTTATTGACCCTTGTACATTGATGTATGTGGGCGAATGAGCATAGATGCTAGAGGTGGGTATTCATATTTCATTACGTTTACAGATGATCTTTCAAGGTATGGTTATGCCTATTTAATAAGACATAAATTTGAAGCATTTGAAATGTTCAAATTATATCGTAATGAAGTAGAAAAATAAATGAGAAAGTATATTAAAACTCTTCGATCAGATCGAGGAGGTGAATACCTCACCAGTGAGTTTTTGACATATCTAGGAGAGAATGGGATTCTCTCCCAATGGACTCCTCCTGGACACCACAGTATAACGGTGTATCAGAAAGGAGAAATTGAACTATGTTAGATATGGTTCGATCCATGATGGGGTTTGCTGATCTGCCCATATCCTTTTGGGGATATGCTCTTGAGTCAGCCTGCTACATTCTAAATAAGATTCCAAGTAAGTCTGTAAATAAAACACCACATGAGATGTGGACTGGACGTAAGCCGATGCTCCCTCACCTTAGGGTTTGGGGGTGTCCGGCGTACGTCAAACGTTTGAAGACAGACAAATTTGAACCCAAGTTTGACAAATATTTCTTTGTCGGTTATCCTAAAGAAACTAAAGGATATTACTTCTACTTTGCTGAAGAATAAAAGTTGTTCGTAAGCAATAGAGCTGTTTTTCTAGAGAAAGAATTCCTTAGTGAAGAAACTAAAAGCTCTAATGTTGAGCTTAGGAAAGTTCAACATGTAGAAGACCCGTCACCATCCACTGAACCAGTTGAGTCGGATTTGATTAGATCAGATCCAGAACCCATCTTAGATGCACCATTAAGGCGATCAGGTAGAGTACTACGTCAGCCGGACAGATACTACGGTTTCTTGGTTCGGGACGAGGATCCTATCGAACTTGATGAAAACGATGAGGATCCGATCACATATATGGATGTAATGCAGAGGTATGACTCTGATAAATGGCTTGGAGCCATGCAATCCGAAATAGAATCCATGAAGGTCAATGATGTATGGATATTAGTTGACCCACTCGAAGGGATTAAACCCATAGGGTGTAAGTGGATATTCAAAAGGAAACGGGGTGCAGACGGAAAGGTAGAGACTTATAAAGCCCGTCTAATTGCCAAGGAATATCGTCAATGTTATGGTATTGACTATGATGAGACATTTTCTCCTGTGGCAATGCTCAAGTCCATTCGGATTGTGCTTGCGTTTGCAGCACATTTAGACTATGAAATCTGACAAGTAGATGTAAAGTCCGCATTTCTAAATGGAGATTTAGAAGAGGAAGTGTATATGATACAACCTGAAGGTTTTACATCTGCAGACGAGTCTAAAGTGTGCAAGCTTCAAAGGTCCATTTATGGATTAAAGCAAGCTTCTCGGAGTTAGAACATACGCTTTGATAAGGTAATCAAAACGTATGGCTTCATTAAAAATAAAGAAGAACCCTGCATTTATAAATAGGTCAATGGTTCAGTAATCATATTTCTAGTTTTGTATGTGGATGACATTCTTTTAATCGGGAATGATATTCCTACATTACAAGAAATAAAGGTTTGGCTATCATCTCAATTTGTCATAAAGGATTTGGAAAAAGAATCTTACATCATAGGGATGAAGATCTATAGAGATAGATCTAAAAGATTGCTTGGATTATCCCAATCCACATACATTGATACTATACTGAAGAGGTTCAGTATGATTAAGTCCAAGAAAGGCTATCTTCCAATGGGCCATGGAATTAACCTCTCTAAAAGAGATTGTCCAACAACCCCTTAAGAAAGAGAGAGCATGGATAGAATTCCATATGCTTCAGCGGTGGGATCTATAATGTATGCCATGACATGTACTAAACCAGACGTGGCGTACTCACTATGAGTAGTGAGCAGATACCAGTTTGATCCAGGTAGCAACCATTGGAAGGTTGTGAAAACCATTCTTAAGTATTTGAGAAATACTAAAGACTAGTGGCTTGTCTATAGTGATTCTGACTTAAAACTTGAGGGATATACCGATTCAAGTTTTTAGTCAGATCAAGATGATAGCAAGAGTGTGTCGGGATATATCTTCACTCTTAAGGGTGGGGCCATCTGCTGGAAGAGTTCCAAGCAGCATACAGTGGCAGATTCTACATGTGAAGCAGAATATATTGCAGCATCTGATGCAGCCAAGTAAGCCGTATGGTTGCGCAAGTTCATCACCGAGCTGGGAGTGGCACCTTCCATTGATGGTCCAGTTCCTATATTTTGTGATAACACTGGAGCCATAGCTCAGACAAAGGAACCTAAAACACATCAGCGGACCAAGCATATTCTGCGATGCTATCACTTAGTTCGAGAGATTATAGAACGAGGTGATATTGATCTTCAGAAGATTGACACAAAAAAAAAATCTGGCTGACCCATTTACCAAAGTCCTCGGTATCAAAGAGTTTAACGAACACAAGTCGAAGATGGGTATTAGATACTGTGCTGATTGGCTTTAGGCTAAGTGGGAGTTGTTGGAAATTGTATCCTAAATGACAATCGTCAGTACGTTGATGATTGAATATTGTAAATGAATTGACAAATCAATAAAGTATTTTTTGGCATTATTCATCATTTTACATCTTCAAATGAACTCTTATATGATGAAATCCTTAGGGCTTATTAATGATAAAGGAGGATTTATCTTCGAGTCCTTAAATTAGTTCGCGACCAAATGATATGTTGTTACAAGGACGACAGCATTATCAAGATTAGGTCGTTATGTGATATATATGTTGGTTGTCTTCTTAACCAAGGAGTGTGGAGACACTGGTATGCCATACAGGTAAAGTGTAGGAGTACATTTCACTGGACGTGACCAATTTCAGAACGCTCTACTGTCAAGAGATATTCCTAGTGGACATGGGTATAAGTTTGGCCCTCTGACCTGAGACCGCAACCTATGACTAGCAAGCAACTCATTGTATTTTGGTACCGGACTATCTGGATTTCTAATTCAGTGACGGAAGGTCACTGGATGTAGTCAAGTACTTGCGTAGTCAGTTGTGAGTCAAGATGGAATTGATCCCTCCTGAAAATAGGAGATAATGTCTTGTGATTAATTTAGCAAAACCTTAGCCAGGATAATCTCAGTGAGGAGTCACGGGATATCTAAAGTTAATCACATAATGGATGTACTAATTATAGGGTTGACAGTGAGCTCTAAGTCATCCTGGCATTAGGAGTCAAAGGGATTGAATTATACAGTAACCATAGTCCAGGGTTCCAGAATATTTGCTTTGCATATATTCGGCCTATCCAGACATCGGGTACCATTGCTAGATGGTCACATTGATTAGCATAGAAAGTTGTTCCTATACTACCGGCTTAGGTTCGAACCTATGAGGTCACACGCATAGAAGATTCTTGATTGATCAAGAAGGCTGATGAATGATTAAGAATCATTCAGGATAATTTGGTCAATTCGATTGGCAAATTATTCTATAAAATAATTAAAATAATTATTGGAGAATTAATTAGAAACTGGATTACTAATAAACTCAATTTGATTGAGTAAATGAATTTAGGATGAGCCAAATTGAATTGGATTCAATTTTGGGTTCAATCAGAGTTTTTGACCTGATTGGAGTCGACTCGAGTTTCCTAGGAGTCGACTCGAGAAGAGGGGTCAACTCGAGCCTGGCTGGGGTCGACTCTCTCAGAGAATCCAGAGACGACCTCTTCTATTTTTTCTAGGTGGAGTCGACTCGAGTTTCCTAGGATTCGACTCGAGAAGAGGGTTCGACTCGAACCTGGCGGGGGTCGACTCTCTCAGAGATTCCAAAGACGACCTCTTCTGTTTTTCCCAGGTGGAGTCGACTCAAGTTTCCTTAGGGTCGACTCGAGGCTACTTGGAGTCGACTCGAGCTATGAAGGGGTCGACTCGCTGGGCGTATCAGAGAAAATGTTCTCTGTCAGAGTTGACCCGTGAAGCTTTAGAGTCGACTCGAAGGGGAAGGAGTCGACTCGAGGCGACTTGGAGTCGACTCGTAGATCGGGAAGGTCGACTCCTTCCAGAAAATCTGGAGCTCGCGGATGTTCTGAACTTTCGGTATTCGATCCAGAAGTTGTTTTTCAATGAAATCTGATGGGATTTGGGTCGTGGAATATGTGGGAAAATGGCTAGATGATGATGGAAGATCATCACCATCCATTTCGATTCTATCTCACCCGCATGAACCAAATATTGTTTGGATTTTGAATTCAAACAAAGATAAGATCTATCTTGTTGCAACTATCCCCTTCATGCGCTAACAAATACCATATTTGCATTTGAATTTCGAATTCAAATGATCAGATGGTGTGCCTATAAAAAGGGGTCAAGATGGGCGCCGGTGTAATCAATCCAATGCAGCCTACTTCGTCACACACCTCCTCTTCCTCTTCTTCTCCATTTTAGCTAGGTTTTTCAGGGAGGATATCTAGAAGATTCAATATCAGATCTGAGTCCTCTACTTTCCTTACAAACCTCATCTGCATCTGCTTCAAGACGATTGATCAAGAGTTGATTGAACCCCTTAGAGTAGATTTTAGCCTTCAATGTGTTCTGCAGCTGCTAGCACTGTTGCAGAAGAAGATCCTTCAGGGCTTCGCGTGTACTTCTTGTAGAGGCCATTCGTGTGCATGGCTGCGAAGTCAAGAATCAGATCCACAAGTTTCATCCATCATAAAAGGTATTAATCTAGCATTAATCATTTATTATGGTGTCAAGGTCTAGGTCCGATTTTCCGAGGTTTTACCCTCTTTTGGGGCTCCTCACGGAGATATCTCCAGAATCCATTCGATAGATATTCGGAGATTGATTGGAATAGAGTTCTTAAGTTTCAGATTTGATAGTTAATCATACATAAAAGTTTTAGCATAATTGTTTAAACGATTCCAGCATAATCCTTTGTGTTCTTACAGTGCTGATTTCTAGATTTGATCTTGTAAGCATGCACGAATTAAAATTGTTTGATTCAATTTTTCCGCTGCGTTTTTGAGACTTAAAAGAACTACGTGTGGCTTGATCCCCCTTGTGAAGGGGTACGTAGGCAACCCGATCAGGTTCAGCCATGGTTTTCCAAAAAAAAAAAAATTCAGCATGCTTAACACCGAAGAACCTAGAATACACTTTCATATGTATTATAAGTTAAATTTAATATCTGATCTTTGCATTTACATCCAATATATGGTACTATATAGAGGCCACAAACAGTCCAATGTGAGATGGACTGGAGATGGTACACTCATATACATATATGGTACAAATATATGGTACACTCATATACATATAGAGAAGTAAACTAATGATAGCTGAGTGTCTCTTGCACACATCAGAGATCTTAAAACAATAACAAGCCAAAAAGTTATCAAGACCAAGCTCCGACGGAAGACAGCAATGAGACAGTAACATTACATGGCACAATCACATACATAGAGATAATTATATATGCTAATAATGGAATGGGTGTTTCAGACGTTCATGGGTCTTAGAAGTATAGGAAGCCCATACTGGGGCTGAAGGAAAAGCATGTCCGCTGGTGCATGTATATAGTTTGGGGAGAGAGATAATGAGAACCTCTGGAGGATCATGGTGATCACGGTTTTCGCTTCCAACATTGCAAAGTTTTGACCAATGCATGCTCTCGGTCCTATCGAGAATGCAAGTAGTGCATTGGGGTGCTTGGCAGCTTTGGATATCCCATTCTTGAATCTAAGAGGATTGAACTCATCAGCATCAGCCCCCCAAACCTCTTTATTCCTATGAATAATTGCAATTGGTATTACTAGTCTGGTGTCCTTTGGAATCACTAGGTTTCCTAAGGTCATATCTTTAGCAGCCATTCTTTGCATCATGACTACTGGGCCATAGAGCCTTAAAGATTCTAAGAGAACCATGGTAACCTGCAAAAAGAGATGATTATATAAATAACTTAAAGACAAATTATGCAGGAGGATGTACGTTGTGTCTGATAAATATATACCAATTTTAACTTGCTGAGCATGTCTGCATTGGGAATTCCTGTACCACATTCTTTGAGCACCTCCTCTCTGAGCCTCTCCTGCCATTGTTGGTTGGTACACAACAAGAACACAGTCCAAGTAAGCAAATGGGAGGTGGTCTCCTGTCCAACAAAGAAGAATGTCTTGCATTCATCCATGATCTCATTCATGCTCAATAGTTGACCCTTTCGCTCTTGACCAAGGTCTGATCTGCAAGACTCCATCATCAACCCTAGCAGATCATTTCCATAGCTGGAGTCCTTCGAATCTAATCGGCCCTGTATGATGTGCATCAGTGTGTTCCTCACTCTTCTTTCTAGCTTCCACCTGGGCAGATTCCTCCTAGAAGGAAGATATCTGCTAACAAAAGATATGATTGTAGTTAGATTTGCTAAGCCATGTTTTATGAATCATAGTATGGTCATGAAAGGATAAAAGGAAAAATGAGTTACTGGTATCCAGGGATGTTGACATTGAGAAAACTTTTTGCTGCAAGTGTCTGGAGCTCTTTTTGTGCCTGAAAGACTTCCTTGCCCTCAACATAACTGCTTCCAAAAGCTGTGTGGGAGATTACATCTGATGTTAACTCTTGAAGTTGGCTGCTGACCTCCATCTCTCTTTGGCCCTCAGCTTGAGTTGCCAGATCTTGCCACCGTTCTAGCATGGATTGAGCACATTCTGCCATCTTCTTTGTCATCGTCTATCAAACTAAAAGCAGTTAGGTTACATATTAAAATGTGTGCGGGCACATAAATCATGCCAGCCACCCTTATAATATGTGGTCTTTGAGTACTATTATTATAGTTTAAATACATTAATAGACATATAAGTTTGGACAGTGACTGAACTCATCATGATTGTTCAAGAAATGTGGTTGTTTACTTCAGTTCTTTCACAAATTGGAAAAACATGAAGCAATTTTCTATGCTGGAGTCACAGTGCTACAAATACCAACAAAGAAATCAAATACGACGATCAATATTCATTAATGAAATAGGGTCCGACAGTTGGCCTCTTTTTGCTTACATCATATTTTAATATGTGGTATCAAAGCCAATATAACTTAACTCAGCTAAACCTTAGTCCCAAACTAGTTGGGATTGGCTAAATGAATTCTTTTCCTACGTTCCACTATGTTTAGGGCAAGCAATCAGTCTCGTAAAATTACAGCATTAATATTGTAGTAGCAATATCGAAGAAGTCAAGAAAAGAATAATTGAGTTAACTCTATGCTGGCTTTCTATTTTTGGGTATAGAAAAACATAAAAATTCTAATAAGCAATGCTACCAACATCACTATTGGTTTCTTAAACCATATCTATATATGTATCTATGTATGTACGTATGTATGTACACACGTATGGATGGATGGATGTTTCCGGGCAAACACGTGCGCGGGGGGTGGGGTAGGGGTGGGAGGGCCAAGGGGGTGCCAAGGGTTGTTGCAGCATTATTGTAAAATATGAAAGGTTCATAAGCAACTGACCTTGAGCTTATCCATTGTAAAAGCAGGACTGACAACATGCCGGTGCCTAACCCATTCTGCCCCTTGAGTGACAGACAAACCTTTACCCAATAAAGCCAATATGTTAGGAATTGGCATCACCTTTGGAAAGAAACCAAATTTGTTCGACAACACTTGCTTAGCCAACTCTGGATCAGTGATACATATCGTTGGATGGGGTCCAAACCAATATAGAAATGTTTCTCCTGTGGTATGCAGCAACATAATTAAGAAATTTAATAATATTTTAACTTTTTATTTTTTGTAGTCGAATTATGTCATGTTTTACAGTAACTAAAGACTAGCTTGACTTATTACAAAGCAGCTCATTTCCATGCTCTTGGACACATGAACAATATTTATGGATTTTTTTTGAGTGCTCAAATGGGTGAATGTATGACATATCTTTCTACCATTTGTCACTCTATCATCAACATATGAAGTTCTCCGGTCTATGTATTCTGTATTCATCCTTTGAGGACGTGCTAATAATGTTCTCCAACTTATTGAGAAATTATCAAATCATACTCGACCGTTAGTGTCCCATTAGAGAAATGATGCTGGATTATTCTCTTCTAGCAGGAGCAGACAAGAATTATCAAGCATCTGTTAAATTTAACTATTTAATTGTGAATTGTTAATGATTTATTCAATGAAATTTTATGGCTTATAGTTAATCATGCTTTTTGTCACTGTTACAGATGATGCTTTCATTATTATCTATAGTTGTTGCCTCTGCTAGACTTCTTTCTACTACTAAAGAAAGTATTTTATATACTTTACTTTTACTTAGTAAATTTTCTTAAATCTTTTTCTGAATTTTGGCAAATTTAACTTTTTTTAAGGGACAAAATCTGAAATTTTGCACCTTGCCAAATTAGTTTGTGTGTGCTGAACTTGTCACTATATTCTAGAAAAGATGTAGAAGATAAGACGAGGACTGAGGAGACTTATTGCGTACGTGCATGTAGATCTTGTGACTGTGGGCCTGTGTGTCTGTGTGGGTGGGTGTGCGCGCCCACGTGTTCATGTGTATATGCGTGCGTGTGCATGTATTCATGTGCTTGTGTGTGTGTAAATTTTATTAAAGCTATTTTTGAATTTTGACAAATTCCACTTTTTTAAGAGGCAAATTCTGTGTGTAAATTTTATTAAGGCTATTTCTGAATTTTGACAAATTCCACTTTTTTTAAGAGGCAAATTCTGAAATCTTGCAACTTGCCAAATTAGTTTCTGTATGCTGATCTTGTGACTGTGTGTTCCCCAAAAGATGAAGAAGATAAGTTGAGGAGACACTGAATGATTACATATATAGAGAAAGAGATAGAGAAATTCAACTTTTTTAACGGGAAAATTCTTAAATTTTTCACGTTGCCAAATTAAGTTCCTGTTTGCTGATCTTGTGACTGTGTTCCAGAAAAAATGATATATATAATGATTTTATATATATATATATATATATATATATATATATATATATATATATATATATATATATATATATATATATATATATATATATATATATAACAAGCCTTTAGAAGGAAAAAAATAATAAGAAGGCATTTATCAAAGCATCGAGCTGTGGCATGCCATCTTCCTCTACAATATGAAGAAAGGTTAGTGAGTTTAAACAAACCATATTGTGACATCCACTTAAGATAGTGGGGCAGGACCCTAGGAGTGATATCATGTGAGTTGATGTCCAAGATCAGCTTTCTTCCAGCCTTCTTCATGCTTCGAATCTCCTCAAGTGATCCAGACCAGAACTTGCCACAAGGACCCCCTACCCCTTGCTTCCTGAACCTCTTTGGTATGGCATATGTTCTCCATATAAGATATACCAATCCCCTCCAAAGGCTTGATATCAGTACCACCGCCAAGGCGCCTAACACCAATCCAAGATTGCTCATCTCCCTACAAAAAGAAGCTCCAAGTTAGAACCTAGTACCTCCCAAATCTTCAAAACTTAGTTGCATGCAGCCAAAGCATGCAAAGGAGCAGCAACTCGGGGCTCTGGAAAACAGTTTGAGCAAAGAAAACTTTGACAGCCGACCTTTGATACCTTCCTGAAGGATATAGTAGCATTAGAGGAAGATTGCTATCTTATTTATACCGTAAGTTTTGGACATTTTATTTGCTTGACAAACTGGTGACTGTGGTTTCTTGTTTGCTCCCTGTAAATGAGATCATGGATGATGCAAGCAAGGAGAGGCTTGTTTTGTCCAATATTGGCTTTGTCCAAACAAAGTCCAATCCTTACAATGGCACGCCTGCTCGTATTGCTTCATTTTTCCACCTCGTTTTTTTTTGTTTTCCTCCATGTGCGTGTTGGTTTGTGGTCGGACTGATCCTTATCTTGTTTTCCTCTAGAAAAAATGACTCTTTTTGAAAAATGACTGCATCCTGAACCCTTATCAGAATCAAGATAGCTTTATAGGAAAAATCCCAAGCGCGCGATCCACTGGATAGTGATAAATTATTAATAGAAAAATGTTGTCACTTTCCCTTCATCTGCTTAAGTCCACGGTGGGTGGGGAATCAAATTTATTACTCCTTAAATGTGCTAAACCTTCTAGTTGCTGTAGTGCTCTCACATTATTTAGTGGAGAAACTTTAACCACCATGTGCGTTTAATACTTCTAAGTTATCGGCCTTTGCCATCAGAACTGAATCAGCCAACAGGCTTAATACTGTACGGAAAACCAGAAAGCATCCGGAAAAAAAGCATCTAAATCTTTAGTTTCAACAAGATTTAGAGAGAAAATTGGAAGAAGAGCTATGAATTCTCAGAGTCTCAGATTCGAGCAAGCAACACGAGGTTGCACGAAATAGGCTGGAATAATTACCATTGTAATATTAAGTTTCGGTGACTAGTCATAGGCTGGAATGATTACCATTATAATATTAAGTTTCGCTGACTAGTTATAGGCTGGAATAATTATCATTGTAATATTAAGTTTCAGTAAATAGTCAATTTCGACATCTTGCAATGTTATCATTAACTGAGGGGGAAAGAACAAAACAAGACATTAAGCAGAGTCCCACCTCTCTCAAGGCAGGAGCATGCTTTCTTCATCATTTGGCTTGTTTCTTCTATTACTTCTCATAAATCATTTATTTGCTTTTTAAACAGCCCATGATATATATATTTGGAATATGGATAAACATAAATAAATCTCAAATCTGTAACCAACAACATCATTTTGAGTCTATGACAATCGGTTTCTCTTCATATGCTTTGTGCAAAAACATGTGGCCTGCAAGCTATATGTTTACGAAAGATAAAGTAGTTTCATCATAAATAATCTGATGCATTATCACAAGTGTCTAACAATCTTTAAAACTGAATCTTCACAAGAGACATTTTGTTGTAGAAGAATCTTGTAAATATGCTTGTGAAGGAAGGAAACCAATGGAAACCTAAATTAGTATGACCTTTGCTACTAAAATCCTCTTAGGAGTCTGTCTCACCGTACTATCTTGCTACTGCTCAATTTGGTGTTAAATTAGCCTGGTGCACAACAATGCAGTCCAATTTGTAATGTAACAAGCCGGACTTAAGCCATCAACCTTAAAGAACAAAAGCACTGTCATAATAAATTTCAGGAATGGTTTGAAAATGAAAGGAATATATTGTAGCTCATAATTCAACAAGGTCTAGAAACAAATACTGATGGAAGCAGACCATATTTGAGAAGAGTTATGGACCATCAATAGGGAAGTCCTATTCGGAATAGAGAACCCTCAAGAACCTCATTGAGGAATGGAACATAGAGATCAATGATTTCAATTCTTATTGGAGAGGAGGAGAGGATGGTGGGAAGATAAAAGGATGGGACTAGGATAACGGTATTGACTCTATCGGTATTTGCTCCTATCTAAGGAATATTGACATGTTTTATTTTAAAACTTAAATAAAAAGAGCTATATTTTGGATATAATATATTTCTATTTCACATATAGCTCAACAAATTTTAACTATAGAAGATGAAAATATATGTTTATATATAAGTTCTCCGTAGTGTGTCTAGGAAAGCAACCAAACATAGTATCAAGAGCCTATAATACAAAATATGGAATTTGGTAAAAATAGGAACAATCTTTTTATGCTGTTTAACCAAGATATATATATGAAAGTAGCCACGAAAATAACCAAACATGTTATCAACTATCAAGAGCCTATGTTACAAAATACGGAATTGTCTACACACTAAATAAGAGGGTCCATGTCATATCACTCGAACAATATTAAAATGAAATAGGCTGATTCTAAGTGTTCATAATCGATGAAACAAACTTCATACATGCTCTAATGCGCACTCCATAAACTTAAGCATGCATTGGTTCGCGACAAGAATTGGAACTAGAATCAGAATCAAGCCAACTAGATATCAGAATATGTCATGTTGCGGAGGCATATCTAGTAATTTTTTGAATAGTAAATATTATGGGTTTGGTTTTTATGTTTGAATTTAGCTGTTTTGAACTAGTATTGGTTACATTTAATAGATAATGAAAACGAATTCCTATTTATTCTATTATATTTGAGATAGATTTGAAGCTAAATGTAATATTGGCTTTGTTATCGTAGACTGTTATTCTCGATAGCATGGCCATATCATACTCTGGATTTGGGGTGTGATTCTATTAATTCAAATGATACACAATTTTAGTCCATTTAACATCATATTTAAGTCTGAATGCTGAAGATGGCAATCAGCAATGAGCGCAGTCAATCAAAATATTTTTCAGGCATGTGTCCAAATTGAAAGCAATGGTGATCACTCTTTCACTAGTCGATGATTATTAGCTGTTAAGTGCACGCTATGATCGAAGATTTGAATCATGCAAAGGATCAACTCAGCCATGTTGTTTCCTCACCAGCCAAAGATTGAAGGGAAGAACCGATCTCAAATTGCAATTAGAGTGCGGAGGGCTTGCTTAAGACCTTTACGTGGAGGCTCGGAAATGAACTTGCTCCGACCCATGTGCCCACGCCCAAGTCTGGTCCGAGCCCAGGCCTTCTCTTACATAACAAACCTATTGAAAAAATCATGTTCCAGAGGAGACGGGAGGGCGACGAAGAAAAAGAGAAATAGCAGGCTGTAACACGAAGGTCAGGTCAACAAAGTCGTTCCCTCTTGTGTGATTTTTTATTTTTATTTTTATTTTTTTCGTGTTACCTAGCATTAATATTTTCTCTGATGGATATTATTGTCGCCTTCTCGTATTAAATCTTAACTTTTCTCTTTCGAATGTGAGCTCTTGATTTTTTATAATGATAATAATTGTGCATGCCTTCCACTTGTTTGTCAGAATGTCTTAGTGTTTTGAGATGCATGAATATTTGCTTTAAAAATAGGGGGAAAAAGAAAAGAGGAAAAGTGGATATGTTGATGTTTGTTATTAAAGATATGTATGTCTTTCATATGTTTGTCAAAATGCTTCAAACATCAATAGTCCAGTATTTCATCTCAATCTATTAGTTGATTGGATGCTAGGATCCTCAGGTTTTGGTATCTTAGACCTTCAGCAATTTACTTTTACATGCAATGTGCTCATACCAACCAAAATAATTGTTACAACTTACAAGTTTTCATTATTTTTCTCCCGTGGTACAATTATTGATGCTTTTCTCTAAAATATCTATATAGGTGAGTATTGCAGTGAAATACGAGGTTGACACTAAGATCATCCATATTCATCTTTAGATCCTAGGTAAGTATGATAACCTTTTGGACCAAATCTTATTTTGTTTATCTTTTATTTTCTTTTTATGTTCAATAAAAAAGCAATTCTATCATGTATTCTTCGATCCAATGATAATCCATCAATCCATCTAATACTGCTTGCTTAACCTACTCTAATAGTTCTCTAGTGAAAAATTATTTACATGCTTCTCGTATCTTTGTTTGGATTCAAAACTTTGATAATAGTATCACTAATTTTTTTTTATTGTCTTTCTTTGGAAACCAAGACAGCGAACCCTAAATTATTTGTCTAGCATGCAAACTTGCAATGGTTTATGCTTTACTAAAAACAAATAATAATAGGCATGCAACTTATAAAGTTAATTAGGGGCACATGTTTTTTTATTAACAATCGACCATACATGGATAAGGTTGTTCCAAGATAAGTATTAGAGGGCTCCACCAATTGCTGCGCAATCATGTGAATCCTAGCCTTATTTACCTGATCTGGGAAGATGTGTGGAATGGGTTTGTATGCTAGTGAAGGGAAGTGGATATCTACAAGAAGTTTAGAGTAAAAAGCACCTAAGAAGCAAGTGCAAATGCAAGCTCTTAAGAGATTTCAAAGTGGGTGTCTCAGATGTCTCTTTCTACTAAGGTCAAACCTCTATTAACTAATTGCCTTTGTGACATACATGGGAAAAGACCACATGAGTATGGCCAAGCAACTTATTAACCTTTTTCACTTTTTGTGTTTTGGGGGTGGGGGAGGGGATGGGGGAGGGGGTAATAAATATTTGTGTTGCACCTTAGCCATATTATCTAATATTCTATCATTTTTAAAAAAATCTTTCTTTCAGTTGATAAAGTGATCATTGAAATTACTTTGACAAGTTTTATCCTCCTCCAATCTAATCTTTCTTTTTAGTTTTTTAATGCACATTTAAGTATTTTTTGGGACTAATTTATCGACTTTGTTGTCATTAAAATATTTCTCTTTCTTTTAGTTGATAAACTCATTAATTAAGGTACTTGGCATGTTTGACCTCTGCCAAGGTAGGCTGGTTCTTCAAGAAATGTCCTCTTCATGGTCATTACATTTAAACATTATTTTGTGCCTTCAAACTTCTTTTTATATTTGAACACATTTTAGTCCACCTTCCACATATAGATTTATACCATACATCATCCAAAAAGATTAAAATATTTTGTTAAAACAAAACAATATGTCCTTTTCAAGTTCGCTTTACAAATAGTTGAATAAATTAGACGACATCTTTGAAGAGCATTTTGGAAATATGTGGATTGTTCTCCTTCCTCTTTGTTGGAGAAGGAACCGAGCAATGCAAGATATGGCCAGTTTGGGCTGCTTTTGTGACACCATGATTTGGCATTTAATGTTGGATTTTGAGTACCAGTCGCATAGACTCATCCTAGTTATCATGTACTTCATGTATCATAATTATTTTCTTTTTGAGTGTATAGTTAATAAATGATATGAAAATCCACCTCAAGTATGAAAGAATCTAGTTCTTACATGTTTCCTTGGTGATCCCTCTTCTAGAGTTCACCAAGAAATCTTGGAAGATCACCATCATTAGAAATCACAACAATAAATAATCCAATCCACCCAAATCTTCTAATTGTGGTCCTAGTACATTAAACAGTATATGGAAAACATTATTCAACCTGACCTTTACTTAGCAAAATGTTTGTGCCATCATAAGCTTTTACGAATATATTGTTTCAATCAAGGTTTGCAGTACCGGTACTGGTAGGCGTACCGGTCGCCTATCAGACCGGCACGGTTTCGGTTCAAACCAGTTTAAACCGGTACCGAACCAGAGCACTCTTCTCCACCGGAACCGGCGAACAAGAAGAGAGTGAGAGAGCGAGCGGGGGAGGGAGGGCGGGAGGAGAGGAGAGGTCGCCCACGGAGGGCCGTGGGGGGGGGGGGCGGCGGAGCCCGTGGGGGGGCGACGGAGGCCGCGGCCGCGGCCACGTCCCCTGTTTCGGAAGAAACAAGGAATGTGGCTGCGGTTTTTTAATTTAAGGATTTTTTAGTGAAGTCGGCAACTGATTGAAGTCGGCAAATCGGTTGCCGACTTCATTTAAAAATCTCCAAATTAAAAAATTTGAGAATTTTTAAATGAAGTAAGTAATCGATTTGCCGACTTGACTTACAAATTTCTAAATTTTTTTCTGCAACCTCGGCCTCCACCGCGGCCCCGCGGGCTCTACCGCCCCCCCGGCCTCCGCTAGCCCCCGTGGCCCTCCGTGGGTGGCGGAGGCCTCTCCTCCCTCCCTCTCTTCCTTGCTCTCTCTCTCTCTCCTCTTCGTCTTCCTCGGCTCCGACTGGGTTCGGCCCGTGCTGGTTTTCATTGCTCCGGCATACCAGTTGCAGGCCGGACTGGTCCGAACCGGCCGGTACGGGCCAGTTCGTCAGACTATGGTTTCAATTATAACCTTATATGATCTTTCATGTTTACTTTCTTACTTACATTAACATCTCAAACCCATTACTTTTAGTGAGTAAATCTTTGTTAAACAATTAAAACAAAATCCTGGTACACTCTTACAACCACCAAGCTCCCCCAGCCTGAAACCTTGTAGGTTGAAGGTGACTTGTAGGTGATCAATGGTTTCTTGAGAACGAAGTTAATATGGAAAGCTCCCCAAGCTCCCCTGCCCAATAGGATCTTTCTGTTCCTGCATCTAAGAAAAATAATGATATAGTTGAACTTAGGAGTAAATGTAATACAAGAGAACCAAAGATAGGTAATGAGTTCTTTATCTATCTAGTGGAAAGTGGTCCTGCTAGCTTTTCATGAGGCAATGTCATCTATATATTCTCCCTTTTGGTGGAAGAAGTAATAAAAATGAAATGGATTCCTTAATGGCTAATAATATATGGGAATTAGTTGATTTACTTCTAGATTTTTACCATTGGATGCAAGTGGCTTTTCAGAAGGAAACTGGGAGCTAATGGTACAGTTGAAAAGATTTAAAGATAGGTTAGTTTAAACAACATAAGGGGATTGAATATTTTGATACTTACTCATCTGTTGCACCACAGTTAGAACCTTAATTGCAGTAGCATCTATTTGTATCCATCAGGTGACTGTTAAAACAGCCTTCTTATATGGAGAATTAAAGGCCCATGAATGTTTGTAGTTCCAGGACAAGAACATAAAATATTTAGACTATTAAATCATTGTACTGTTTAGAGAAGACTCCTAAATAGTGGCATGAAAAATTTGATACTGTTGTGATATCTAATGGCTTTTCAAGAAATGAATCAGATAAATCTGCATATAGTAAATTTGATGGTAATTCAGGTGTGATACTTTGTCTTTATTTTCTGAACTAGTGTTGATAAAATAAATGAGACTAAGTCTTTTCTTTCTCAAAATCTTAATATGAAATACTTAGGAGTAGCTGATATGATTTCAGAACATAAAATAATTAAAACCCCTGAAGAAAATGTTATTACTCAATCTCACTAAAGTGAAAGTATACTTAAAAGATTCAGTTATTATGAATGTACCTGCCCATGCTCCTTTTGATGCTAATAGTAGGTTAAAGAAAAAGAAGAAGAAGAAGAAAGTGTGGCACAATGTAAATATTACTACATAGTTGGGTGCCTTAAATTTCTTGACAATCATACCAAACCTGATATTTGCTGCTTAGATGGTATACTAGTCAACCCAATAAACTTCACTACAGTGAACTAGAAAGGGTAATGAGGTACCGTAAAGGTGCAATATCCTGTTGATTAGTCTATGGAGGATGCCTACCTTTTATTGAGGCATATAATGATGGAAATTGGATCTCTGCCAAAGCGGAGACCAAAGAAACTAGTGGGTATGTGTTTTCATTTGGAGGTGCTGCTATCGCTTGGAATTCTACCAAGCATACCTTGATATCTAAATCTACTATGGAGGCTGAGTTCAGTGCTCTTGACCTCACTAGTGAAGAAGCAAATTGGCTTAGGAATCTGTCTGCAGATGAATTGGGGAGCCAGCCAATCCCCGTCGTACCTGTACATTGTGATAAACAAGCAGCAATTGCAAAGGCTAAACGTAAAATATATAATGGAAAATCCATACTTATACATCTGGGGCATAACCGAAAGAGTATTCACATATTGATTATGTCTGATCAAAGGATTTGAATTAAAGGTCTATCAAAAAGACTAGTGTTAGAGACATCAAGAGGAATGTAGCTGAAGCCTATAATGTAAATCACCTTCAATGGCAACCCTACATTATGAATGGAGATCCCAGGAAAAGGTTCAATGGGTAGGAACAAATTGTTGAGTGATTTGAGAAAGCACGAATATGCCGGGCGCCTATGATAAAATAGTGCTGAAGTTTGTATGTGATCCTTGTTCACATTGTGTGTCGTATGTTAAATTTGTATGTGTGCCTGAAGTTCAAGACATTAATCACTTGAGACTTGTATGAATTGTGACATATGTACACTTGGTGGATGTCCTGTCATGAAGACACCTTCATTTGATGCAAAATGTGTGATGCCCCTTTTTTAATTTTGATGAGAGGTTATTATGAGAGGTTTTTGTTGTTTCTTGGGGTTAGACTAGCATGAGACTGGTTGCACCATTGAGGGAAACGGAAATCTATCCCAAGGACAGCAACACAGTAACGTGTCTTAGAATCTCGTCTCGGTTATTTTATTTTTCCTTGTTCTCGTTTTCTTGTGTTTTGCCTTAGGTTTCGAGCAATCTTGGCATCAAGCTTGCATCTTGCTGCTCTTCTTGAGGATGGAGCACTCTTTGGTCAAGGAGGGGACCCTTGCATAAATAACGATTGCTAATGGTTCTCAGGTGATCAAATATAGATGCAATTGGAAGTTCTTTCTGAAACAAAGTATGCACTAGATTGGGAGGTTAAAATTTTTCAAAAGAGAAGTGTAACAACATAATGATCAGGCATCATTATAATGTCTTGTATGCTCAGAAATGCATAAGAGTTGAAAGACTGGATTCTCATTGGAATAATGGTCTTCGTAATGGCATTTTGTTCTGTTTTCTCATTCACTAGTTTGGCAAAGAAAAACCATCTTTAAAGCTACAATTCTAGATGAGCAGTCCATTTATCATAAGAATTCATAGGAGAAATATGCTCAATACCTTCTTGGTTGTCAATAAGCTCCCAATAGGTTCACATAAATATATCTATTCCCATTGTGCAGGTGAAAGAACTTGGCATTCATGTCCCCTTCAACTAATCCATGAGTTACTGAAATGCCTCCCATTATTTGCAACATGGTTACTTGTTAGCATTTTATTGTTCACTCAGTTGAAATTATAGAAGGTTCGTATTTACAAGAGTAGTTTTAAGGTGGGCTTTGACATTATTGTGTTCCACTTCCTGATGCAACCTGATTTGAATAGAATAATTTTGAACATTAAATTTAGGTGGCTCAAATTCCCACATCTTGTGACACTACATATCATAACGTAGAGTAGCCAAGTTTTCCTGTGTCAAAAGCCTATGAAATTTGATAGTCATATCATTAGAGAGTGAAGGTCTGAGGTTGGAGATATTATGTTTAGATGGATGATCTATTTCAGATAACAAAACAAGCTATTTCAAAGTATTCTGCATGTGTTTAGTAAGTAATCAAAAACAAATAGTACTCTCTAATTACAGTAGTTGGAAAATTTAAAGAAATCAATCTCCTAGGCAATTCTGGACCAACCACTGTATTTGGGTTGAGTTACTATCCCAAACTCCACAGAGAAACCAAAGCTGAAGCAAGTCAGTGCAGACACCTGAGAAGGGCAAAATACTTATTTAGTAATCAGACTAACTTTTCACAACCAATTCCAAATGCTTCTAGAGAACTTATTCGTTATTCTTCTGAGGTGGTTCGTATATTTTATGATGACCAAGCTTTGTTCAATGAGGGCGAAACTATTTGCTGTTTATCATTCGTTGAATCCCCATATAGTGATTTTGATGAATTTTAAATAATACTTTTTCTTATTAAATATTATCTAGCACAACCACTTACATATGACTATCATCCCCAACCTTTTTCTTGAGTAATATTCGTCTATCTCCAAATCTGTTCCCATACTAGCTTCTGGTTTAGGCTGCATAATAGCTACCAGTCCTAGAAGTAACAAATTTGCATATGCACAGGCTATCTATAAAACTTGTGTTCGATATGTTAGCTGCTAAGTTTTCAGTCGTATTACTCAAATTTGCATTGCACAATATGAAGGATTGGAAAATTCTGAGATGGAAATTTGCATAATAGAATGTAAATGTACTTAAGCATGTGGTGCTTGCATTATATTTTCTATTTCACACGGAGGACATATTTAATTCTTGATCAATTGACAACTCTGTAATAGAAACATATTAGTGCACTGGAGGAATTGTCAACTACTTCAGTGGAAATGAAACTTCAATGGAGCATTGAGATTTGGAAGATAGGAATTGTCAACTACTTGGATGCACTCAAGCTGCAAGAGACTTTTTTCAGATCATAAAGCTGGTAAAATCCTAGACACCGTGCTATCCCTTCAACATCTACCTACTTACACACTTGGAAAACGGAGAACATATCACAAGTTGTTAGTGCCTGAGGCCGTCCTCAAAGCCATTGTGCTGAGTTGCACTACACGGAGAGAGGAGACATAACCTTTCATGGCCCACGACAAGCTATTTTATATCCCATCATCTCTCTTAGGGATATTGGGTTTGGTGCACGGAAGTATGTTGAAGGCCTTGAATCGGCTATGATTGAACTTGCAGCTCTGTACGGTGTGAAAGCTCATACAGGGAAAGTAGGTGAAACTGGGGTATGGGTGGGAGGCAGGAAGATTGGTGCCATTGGTGTTCGAATATCTTCAGGCATCACTTCTCATGGATTGGCCTTCAATATAGATCCTGATCTAAGTTATTTTAAGCATATTGTGCCTTGTGGAATTTCAGATAAAGGGGTGACATCATTGAGAAGAGAGACCAAGATGGAACTTCCATCTGATGAAGTGATTCATGAACAGCTAATACAGTGTTTAGCAAGAGTATTTCATTTTAGTGACCTCCAATAGAAACAAGATCCATTGTCCTTGAAAACTGGTGAGCTTAAGTGAGATACGAGGCATAATTGATTACAATATTTTTCTGGATTGGTGTGTACTCGTTCTAGTACTTATTGCTTCGTTGTAACTTATTCATTAGGTTATTATATTGAAAATTTTGTTGGACTAATTATCAAATATATTGAAAATTCATTAAGTTAAATTGTTTAGGCGGAGCTGATGCAATTTTGGATTATGGGAAAGTTTGGTGTGCATTAAAAACAAAATTAAGTGGTAACTTTAGGAAGAGATGGTGTTTGTTCATGATGCAGATGAGATCTCTTCCTCAGAACCAGATCTCGAGTGAAATGGAATGCTCTTTAAAGGTTACATTAAGGGATGCCCTAACGATGACTCAGAAAAAAGGATCATTGCATTCTATATCCATTATATTAAAAGAAGAGATGGTTGCCCATGCTGATATTGTATGGAAGCTGGTGCTTTCATTCTTATGATGTGCATATATGCTTCAATAACAGCATACGACTATCACACTTATGGTGAGTAAAGTTTTGTCTTGGTGTTGAATCCAAGAACCCCACAAATGCATCACGGTATGTCTCTTTAAGTTGCTTGGTATGCTACAGAAAGAAGGGTGACGCAAAACATACTCTTATGAGGTCAAGGGCCTAAATTAGACGTCTATGGTCAAAGGCCCAAATTAGAGAAAGAGAGAGAGAGAGAGAGTCATCCTTCAACTGAGGGAGAGAAGGAGAGAGAAGAGAGAGAAAGGAAAGAGGGAAAACCAGAGAAACAAAGGTGGAGGGGGTGCCAGTGATGAGGCGATGGGGATCCTGTGAGGTAGCAAAGCACCCTCCCCCTTCCAGGGAATCATGGTGGGTGGTGGCATTTCAGCCACAAGGGAGATAGGGAATCAAATGTGCTGCTGGTTAAATCATGAGTCTAGCAAGTAGAATTGGCTGGGCGAATGGAGGGGTGGGTCTTTGAACTTCAATAAGTGGCAATGGGAGCTAGGATGGTGAGATTAGGAGATGGTTGAATGAGAAGCAGAGGAGGCGGGTTGAAAGCAAGGGAGGCTCCAATAACTACGTTCAATGGAAGGTAAGCCAGCTCGGAGGGGCTTCTTGGCTCGTAGAGGATAGAGAGCCGATGATCATGGGGTTGTTAACCTCTTCGTGATAGGATGCCCAAGAAAAAAATTTCATCGAGAAAAGGAACGAAGGGGGCAAGACTTCCAGTCCTTCCTCAACTAGATTAACAAAGGTAGAAGAGGAAAAAGCTAGGAAAGAAGTAGGGGAGAGGTAAGGCATTTCCACATACCTCCTAAAAGGAATTGCATCCTCGAAATATTGATATACCTAGGCCTTCAAAAAGTTGACGGTACTTTGCTATTATCCCATCCTCAAGTTCTAAAATAGCCTCTCTCTCTCTCTCTCTCTTGGTGTAATTACTTGTTATTTGGAGACCTCCTCCTTCTTATCGACAATCTTTATCGGTCACTCATAATGGAGATTTTTTCTAGGCTTAAAGGGTTCAAATTTTACATGTCTAGTATTTGATGCGTACTTCCTTAGCATTTTGATATTTAAACTTCTGTAGCTGGGTCTTGTAATTGTTATGATATACATGATCAACCAGCTAACATCTTTTTATTTATCTGAATCAGTATATGTAATTGAACTCATATTATTTTTATTTTGTACTAGTGTGAAATTTCATTTTAAAGTTGTAAGCTATGAGAAATTGTATGACTTTGGACCAAAGAACAACAAAATGCTTGACATTTCACAACAGAGACCAAGAGATCAAATGCCATGTACTAATTATTGTTAAGGAGCAGTTTTTTTCTTTTTGATGGAAATTAAGGAGCAATTTTGTTGTGTATAGCTAATGGAACAAATAACACAATCATCGAATGAAAATTTTAAAATCAGTTTTGTGTTTCTTATGCTCTCTTCCATCTCATCCTTCTTGCACTACCTTGCAATTTAGAGGCATGCTAATTTGATTGAAAGTGTGTCAAATATTTGGTGTCCGTTATAGAATAATTAGTTTTCTAAGATTTGCTGAAGAATCATGCCAGCATGCCCATTCAACCAGTATTTAGTAATGTCATGTGAACTAGTAATTTCATTAGGGCTGCAAACCTAGTTTTCTTCCTGATATGAGCACCTGACAATTGCAAAAAGAATGTCTCTCTAGCTAGTTTTAACATGTAATCCCAATCATTGAAAAGTAAAACCAGGTTATGAAGTCATTTAGGGCTTGTTTGGTTTGCGGGAAGCATTTTTCTTCCTAGGAATATGATTCTTGGGAAACAAATTTCTAGGAAGAGGATGCCTAGGAAAGTACTTTTGGTATGTTTGATTGACCATGGGAAAGTGACAAATTTACAAAGTGCTTGTGTTTGGTTGGCCATTCACTTTCCTGAAAATTTATGTATAATTCTTATTATACCCTTAATAAAAATTAGGTCTTTAATGCCTCTTTAATGCTTCTTTAATGCTGAAGGGCCTTTTTGGAAAAAAATAAAAATGGAGTGATTCCGCCTCATGGGAAAGTTACTTTCCCATGTTTCTCATGGGAAAGACTTTTTCATGAAATGTGGGAATTATATTCCCATGGGAATACAACTTTTCCGTCTCTCTCCTTTAAAAACTCCAACCAAACAAGAGGCATCTCATTACTTTCCCGTTGACCACACTTTTCCTCCTCCTTTTTCCGCGAACCAGCTACAATCCAATCTCAAATGATCATTGCCATCCTTTCCTTACACCTCCAAGTTGTAATACCTGGGTCCAAAAATCAACTGGGCCCAATTACTTCTTTTTCGGCCCATATTTGAACATTGGGCCATGACATCTAATAGGCTAACTGGGCCCATAGTTGGCAGCCCGTTTGATGGCTGCCACCTCATGCTTTATGCATGGATTTGACTAGGGCCAGGTGGGGATCAGGGGCAGACCCAGCTGTTAAGCCTTTCATGAAGAGGAAGCTGGGCGTGACACCTCGAACCCCCCCCCCCCCCCCGAAACCACTTAAGAACCTACTGGTTCTTCCTTCAAAAATCTCAAGAACCTGTGAACCGGCAGAAGAGGTGTTGGAGTGGAGGCACCGGAGCACGGGATACTACAATCTCCTTCTCCACTTCCCGCAGAACGGAGTCTCAGAATCGTTAGCCTACGCGTGGGAGCAGGGATCGTCGCTGGTACTCCCCAGAAGTTAGGTACGCCCCCTGCCTTCTCATCTCTTGATTTATTCAGGACAACAAAGAAACAAAGAAAGAAGGGAGGAAGGGGACTGCTGGCAGGCCGAGGGCCACCGGCGACGGCCACCGGCTTCGGCCGCGATCACCGTCGGCGCGGGCATCGGCTGCTGGCAGGCCAAGGGCGCGGCCGTGGGCTCAGCCGCAGGCACGGCTGAGGACGCCGCGAGCCCGGCCATGGCACCGCCGGCTGTGGCCCGGCCCTCCCAAACTCCCCTTCTTCCTTCACAGGAGAAGAATAGAGAGAGGAAGAGAGAGGGTTTGGGAGCGAGAGAGAGAATATGGGAGGTTGGTGAAGGGAGGAATAAGAAAAAGAAGAGAGGAAGAGGGGACTCATCCTCGTCATCTTGTGCGGCGGCCGCCGGCTTCGGCCGAGAGCGCTGCAGGCTCGGCCGGGGACGCCGCCGGTCGTGGCCCGGCCCTCTTCCGCTCGTCGTTCCCCCCTTCCACTCGCCGTCCTCCCTTCGTCGGAGAAGAGAGGAGACCGTCGTCCTCTCTTCACCGGAGAGTAGAGGAGAAGAGGAAGGGGAGATCGGGATGAAAGAAGAAGGGAGGAGAGGAAGCTTCGGGAAGGAGAAGAAAAGAAGAAAAAGAAAAGAAAAAGGAGGAGAAGAAAAGGAAAGAAAAAAAAGAAAGAAAAAGAAAAAGAAAAGAAAAAGAAGGAAAAGAGAAGAAAAGGAAAAAAAATGAAATGAAATGGGTTTAGCCAAATTTGACTACCCAAGCCCAATTAGATTGGGCTAAGTCTAAATCCGAGCTCAATCAGATTGGGCTAAGTTTGGACGAGCCCAAACTATAAATTGGGTTAAATCCGAGCTAATTTAAGTTAAATTGAAATGGGTCCGAATCCAATTAAGCTGAGTTGGTCTCAGCAGACCTAATTGATTGTGAATCAGGCCCAATTCAAACCCAATTCAACCGACAGAAGGTCGAATTGACCTTGGGCTAACCTTGACTCAGGCCCAAATGAGCCACATTGACCAAATCAGAGGACCCAATTGGCTAGAAAAGGTTGGACCCAATTATAAACGAGGCCCAATCCTTTAATTAAAAACCCAATCAACCCATGTGGACCCAATCTGGTCTTAAATCGAACCCCAAAGGCTTCAAATTGGACTTGGGCTAAATCCTTGGATGGGATTCAAGCAAGTAAGTTCATAGTATGATGAACTAAGAAATTTTATAATAAATAAATGGGGAATAATGTAATCCCTATGATGTTGTTTTAGGTGATTAAGGATTAGTCTCCTAGACTTGAGAAATTTGGACAGTGAATTGAGGTAAGTAATCTATTTTAATCTTATTGTGGATTATATGAGTACTATGTTTGTTAAGTTTTTAAAGTGTTATTCATGCATGATATGTTATGATGGATAAGTAACTTGCCTAATCTCATAAACTATGGCCATGTATGCACCATGATTATGCTTATATTTTAATCATGCATGCAAGTTAGTATAACGAAATACTATCTAGCCAAGAGGCACTATAATGGGCTCAAAGATGCTACTGATCGAATGCAACTGAGCTGGCCTTGCTAGTGGCCGAGAATAACTTCGCTGGCCTTGCTAGTGGCCGAGAATGACTAACTGGCCCCGCCAGTGGCCGAATGGACTTCGCAGTAGCATCCGAGAGAATGGACCACGACATGCCGGGGGCACGGTTTCATGTGCATATTTTATGAAAATTCTGTTTGACTGAAAATACTGCTTTGTTTTCCAAGCATACATATTTTGCCATGATAAATTGTGAGATAATACGCATGCCAGCTTCTTAAACCCTGCATAAACATGGTTACCATTATGTTCGATCCAGTAAGATTATGTATGATTACTTACTGAGCTGTGTAGCTCATACCCGTTATTTACATTTTTTTTCTTCAGATCCTCACCACTGAAAGCTGCCAGAGATACTTTAATTTTGTATCAGGGCTTCTTTCTTTTGGGGTAAAGCAAGTATACTTTTGTATACATAAACTACATAGAAGCTCTGTATTTGGGTACTAACCAGCATGTTGTACTAAGAATGCTTTCATATGAAAAGATTTGGTTGGTTTGACTACCCTGTTACCTGTGTATGAGGCTGCGTGCTATTGTGGGCGGTAGTCGGCAATAGCACGGCCGTGTCACGGATTCGGATATGGAGCGTGACATTCTTGTGGTATCAGAGCTTAAGATTTAAGACTACTAAGGATTTTGGTGTTTTGAATCAGAATGCTAACGAGCCATGCCAAAATAAGAAAAAGCTATTTTGGAGACAATGTACTCAGAGGCCTAACTCTTCAACAAACTTTTTGTACCAGAATGCTTCCTTTGCAGCTTCAGAGGCGACAATGTACTCAGCTTCAATGGTAGAATCTGCAATGATCGGTTGTTTGGAACTTTTTTAATTTACCAAATTACTATTGCACAAGAACACATACCCTGATGTAGACTTTCTGTCATCAATGTTAGTCATAAAGTCTGAATCTGTGTTTCGTTCTACCTTTAATTCTGATCCTCCTCCAAAGACCAAGAATATATCCTTAGTTCTTCTCAAGTACTTAAGAATGTTCTTCACAGCTGTCCAGTGCTCTTTGCCTGGATTCGACTGATATCTGCTCGTGACACTCACAGCATGTGCTATATCAGGTCGTGTGCATAGCATGGCATACATGAGGCTCCCTATAGCCGAAGCATAAGGGATCTTGCTCATGTGTTGAATCTCTTCAGATGTGTTGGGGGACATCTTCTTGGAGAGATGAATCCCATGCCTAAGGGGTAGCAATCCCCTTTTAGAGTTTTCCATACTGAACCTCATCAGCACTTCTTCTATGTACATTTTCTGTGACAGGCCAAGCATCCTTTTAGATCTATCTCTTTACATCTTAATTTTCAAAATGTAGGATGCTTCCCAAGATATTTCATAGAGAATTTCTTAGACAACCATACCTTGACCGAAGTAAGAATGAGAATATCATTCCCAATTAGGAGGATATCATCCACGTACAATACGAAGAATACAATAGCCCTCCCACTAATCTTCTTATAAAAACACGGTTCCTCTTCGTTCTTGATGAAATCAAACGATTTGATAACATCATTAAAACGAGCGTTCCAATTCCGAGATGCTTGCTTTAATCCATAAATGGATTTTTGCAGTTTGCAAACCTTATGATCACCATCACTGGAAGTGAAACCCAAAGGCTGCTCTATGTAGATATCTTCTTTAAGATATCCATTTAGAAAAGCAATTTTCACATCCATCTGCCATATCTCATAATCATAATATGCTGCAATGGCGAGCAATGTTCGAATGGACTTTAGCATGGCTACAGGTGAAAAGATTTCCTGATAGTCAATGCCTTCATGCTGACTATAACTTTTCGCCACTAGCTTTGCCTTATAGGTCTCTACTTGGCTATCCGAACTTAATTTTCTCTTGTAGATCCATTTACATCCAATAGGTATTATACCTTCTGGTGGATCTACTAAAGTCCAGACTTGGTTGGTATGCATAGAGTCCATCTCTGACTTCATTGCTTCTAGCCATTTCTCCAATTTGTTTATTCTGTCTTCTTTTATATGACCAAGCCTGAGGTGCCATAAATACTTTTGATTTATCTCATCTCTAGATATTTTTGATCCTATGGTACTCACTGTTTGCTCAGATACATTCACAGACACATCCAAATGTAAGTGATAGAGATTGTCAATTATAAAACCACGTGCAACCATTTTATTTCTTAAATAAACGGAACAGTAGTCTTTATTCATTCAAAATCTTCTTATGTTAGACAAGATATAGAAATTAAGTTTCTGCTAGCAGCAGGTACATAATAACAATCCCTAAATATCAAAGTAAATTCAGACGGTAATCACAGATGGTAGGTGCCCACAGCAACAACAGCAACTCTTGCTCCATTGCCAATCCGGAGGGTTGCTGCACCTTTCGTAAGCCTTCTACTTTTCTTTAGACCCTACATGGTAGTGCACAAGTGAGCACTAGAAGCAGAATCTATAACCCAATTGGAAGTAGAAGAAATCATTAGATTAGTTTCAATAATGAGCATATCTGACATACCTTCAGGAGGCGTGTCACCCTTCTTGCTCTTTATACTCCTCATGTAGATCGGACAGTTCCTCTTTCAATGGCCGTCTTCGTTGCAATGGAAACACTTTCCCTTGTTCGCGTTCTTTTTTCTTTGGAACATCCTTCTTTAGCTTCTTCTCGGTCTTCTGCTTCTTTGCGGACTTCTTCTTCCAAGTAGGCTTTCTCTTGGAAGTAGAAGTCAACTCGGCAGCAAGAACTGTGCCCCTTGAACTCTTCAAGGCTCCCTCAGTTGTTACCAACATATTTAACAATTCAAGTTTGGTGCATTCAATCTTGTTTATGTGGTAGTTTACTATAAACTGCCCATATGAAGAAGGAAGGGATTGCAGGATCAAATCAGTTTGCAATTCATTGTGCATGTTCATGCCGAGCTTCTCAAGCTCCTCAAAGTCCTTTATCATGGTCAGACCATGATCATGGATAGACTGCCCTTCGTGCATCTTAGCCTTAAAGAGCCTTTTGAACACTTCAAACCGAGCTGTGCGACTTTGTTCATCATACAACTTTTGCAGGTGATTCAGTATGTTCCTGGCAGTTCTCATGTTCTCATGCTGGCATTGTAGCTCATTGGACATGGATGCCAAAATATAGCACCTAACTTTATTGTCATCATCCATCCACCTATCATGCGTCTCACGTTGCTCGGCATTCGGACGATTTGGTAACATTGGGGCGTCATAGTCCAGTACATACCCTAATTTTTCACAACTTAAGACAATTTTCAAGTTGCGGAGCCAATCTTTATAATTGGATCCGGTCAATCGGTTGTTCTCAAGGATACGGGTCAAGGGATTAGAGGCTAACATTTTTATCTGCAGAGAGTAAAGATTTTAGTTAGAGTTTTGTATTTGAATTTGAATTTCTATTTGTTTTAGGGACTTTTAAAACAAACATCTTCCACTATTTTCTCGAATCTCCTACACTCCTCTAGTAGAGAAACGGAAACTTGCGACTCTAGGTTTCAAGTGGGGTGCTATGGTTCCACCAATTTACATGCCACCTCATCTAACAGTTATTGGTGATACATAAACGATGAGTGTACAACTCTTTGTACAATGCTTCTTAAACAAGTTGTAACCTATTTGGTCTCCAAGACATAAGGGCCTCACCTAACAGTTATTGGTCCTGTTTCTTGGTTAAGTTAAACCCACCATAATTTCTACAGAAGTAAAGTCGTCATTGGGTCCTCACCTAATAGTTATTGGTTCCCAACCCCATCTTTACCCCACAACATCTCATGCTAATAAAGAGGTCCAGCCCCCCGATGCAATTTGCCCACTATGTCCAGCTGAGACAAATTAACGCCGGAAAGACCTTAACAACTCTACTATGGTGGAAGACCTATAGACTTAATATTAGGTAATCTGGTCTTACTGATTCCAACTTTGAGCTATTCATAGGAGGTAATCGATCAATTGGCCAGGTAAGCACGTGGGAGGCTCCCCTTACTCAGAGAGTAAGGTCTTAATTAAGTAACCACCTTTAATGCTTTCCTAGACACCAATTAGATCAATTAATCAAATATGGCTAGCTCAATGTATCGATCACTCTTGACTGATTAAGGAGGTTTTAGGTCTCGAATAGGGTTTACATCTTATGTAAATATGAAACTGCTTTCATATGTTATGCGTTTACATCTTATGTAAATGTCATATTGTTTAGATTTACATCCTATGTGAATATTAAACCCTTTGCATATGTGTTTACATCTTATGTAAATGACATATTAGTTTAGGTTTACATCTTATGTAAATGACCTAACCTATTTGGGTTTTTATTCACATCTCATGTAAAGATTGCCTAACATGCATACATCTCATGCATATATCTATTTCCCTTTTAAGCATAATCCTAAACAAAATTATCCTTTAATGAACATGATTCTATGATTTGATCATATCTTATGCATCTCATGCATATATCAATTTTTTTTTAAGCATAGGCATAAATAGAAATTTATCTTTTATGATCATGAATCTTTGATTTAATCTTATCACATGCATCTTATGTAATTTCAGATCTGGAAATTTTAATTAAATATGCTATTAACTAAAATTCTGATCATGCAAGATATGATTTTAATTATTGCATTCTGATTGTAATTAAAATTAATCATGCAAGATCTAGATTTTTAGTCAAAAAATCAGCATGCTGAAATCTGAAATTTCAACACGCGGAAATTTCAGCAAGCATATGAAATTTGCAGATCTTAATTAAATCCTAATCAAGCCTATCAATTTTAATCTAAATCCCATAAACGCAGCTCTGATACCACTGTCGGGTTACCCCTGTACGCGTTGCGACGATCGCAGCGGCAAGACATGCGCAGGGTTTGTTCATCTCATAAATGTTCTAAGAAACGGAGATTTTAAAAATTTTATAGAGTTCTCTAACTCAGATTTATGAAATCTAAAGGAAAGATTTAAATTAAAAGACTAGATTAAATTTCAGATCTACTACAATTCCTAATTGTATAGAATTTGTAAAGATTTAAATTTTACCTTTGAATTGGTAGAACTTCACCGCTATCTGATGATCACAGGATTTTTGGTTCGCTCAAAGCAACACAAGCGTTCGGCCTCTACAGGTATCCACATGAGGTACAAATCGCTCCAAGATCTCACCGGGATGCTAGCTCCCTTGCAGAGATCATCTTTGATGGTTGAATTCCTCTTCCTTTAATCAAATCCTTGATTACTTTGAGAGGAAGGAGGAAAAAGATGAAGAAGACGCCTTTTCTTCTTTCTTTGCTCATGCCAGGAAGGAGAAAGGGGAATGGTGGCCGGCTGCAAGGGGACTTCAATGCTCCTATGCTTCACGCCAGGGCCCTTAAAAAGGCATCTCATGCCCATACAAACAAAGAATAATTTCAAGAATCAATCACTTCTTGATTTATCCCTCTAAAATCAGCTACACCCCTTACTTAATTCTATCACAATCCTTACTTAAAAGTGATTGGAAAGAATCCAATGGACGTGCTCATGCCATGTGGCAATCTGCGTGAACAAGGAGGAGGAGGGGCCTCTTGGCGTGTGGACCATGAAAGGAAAGGAGGGGCAGACACCCCTCCTTTCTTTGTGCGTGGGAGGAGGAGGGGCGGATGCCCCTCCCTCTTTCCTTCTTTGCTCCACACGCACGGAGGAAGGGATCTTTCCCTTCCTTCTATGCATGGGTCTCCTAATCCAATTAGGAATTATATGGTCCCATTTGATCAATTAAATTTTAATCCAATTAGAACCCAATGTGTCCTCCAAATTGATTTATGGAAATCCTAATCTAATTAGGATCCAAATTGGACTTCATGAATTAAGTTTCTTGTCTAATAAGGAGTTCTAATTAATTAGTCCTTCCCATCCTTGTCCAATAAGGTTAAGCCTAATTTAATTAGGTCCAATTAAATCAATTAAATTGCAATCCAATTGTAAATCTTTCTTCTTTAATTCACTAACTCTAATTGTCAATCAAATTGACATCAAGATCAATTGCGATTCTAAATCGTTATCCAACCATCGAAACGATCAAAACCTCTAATGTGTGTGATTCCGTAGGTTCTATTCTGACTGATAGTGAGATATATTATGATCTCTATCATAATATCATCGAAACTCCTTTCAATAGGTTGAAA
Source organism: Phoenix dactylifera (assembly GCF_051530095.1). NCBI lineage: Eukaryota > Viridiplantae > Streptophyta > Magnoliopsida > Arecales > Arecaceae > Phoenix > Phoenix dactylifera. The sequence continues at coordinate 16,271,053 of NC_143191.1, forward strand.
CGATTTCAACTCTACTCTTAGGGTTCACTGATCACCAAGTGAATGTCTTCAAGTCTCACAATCCACTAGTGACACCTAGTAGCATATAGTAACAACTCAACAGAACAGAATGGATGAACCTTTAGGTGCAGTTAGCGTATGATACAGTACCTCTATCATGGATCTCGACATGACGAAGGTTATGGATAACTCGTCAAACCCGATCGTCTGTCTTATGTTAAATTTATTTGACTCAAGTTCGAGATTGGAAAACTCATTTTTCAGAACTGCTCTGGCCAAGGTCTTTCGAACTTAGTCTCATAAATCACATAGGATCACTCCTAATCTATCAAGATCGATAGATCCCATTTAGATGCAATCCTAATCCGACAGCGAACGTACTACAACCAATCTACACTATAAGGATCCTTAGGGTCCATGCTTATGTGCTCGTCAAACTACAACAACCTCACCGTGATTAGCTGAGGCATCGCAGGTCTAAGTACTAGTCATACAACTGCAGCATCAAGTAAGTCACTGACGAGCGGATAGACATCCAAGTGACTTCTTGCTTTGGTCACGCTTAGTACCCTTGTTCTCTAACAAACACTTGCACAATCACACCGGTGTCCCCACACTATGGACTTAAGACTCGTCCATCAAGGAAAGAGATCTATGCACTAATCTCATCGGATCGATCACCGTCCTTTGTGATAATCCATCAATCAGAAGCAATTCAGAAATTAGCTATTAATTACACATGCCTTAAATTCTCAACTCTTGAGAGTATGTGTTATTATTTTATTAATTCCTAGGACGATTCATGGACACATAATAACATGAATGAACAAAATGCCTTATTTTATTAATTAATAGAAGATCAAATACAAATTTCATGCCTCTAGAACAATTACAATGTGTCTACCAAATTGGCTTCTAGGGCATACTCCTAACAGTAACTTGGTTGTACCTCATGAAACATAAATCTAAAATAAGATCTCTCATGCAGTCCTTTATTTGTATGGTCCAAACCTAATTTAATGCCAAAGTAAAACAAGTCAGAACTGATAATGGTGTGGAATTTTAGATGTCTGAATTTTATAATTCCAATGGGATTATACACCAAAAGACTTGGGTTTATACTCCACAACAAAATAAAATTGTTGAAAGAAAACATCAACACCTCCTCAATGTTGCTAGAGCTCTTCTTTTTCAAGCATCTCTTCCAATCAAGTTTTGGGGAGATGCTGTCCTAACAGCCACTTATTTGATCAATAGGACACCCACTCCAATTCTCAACAAGAAGTCACCTTATGAAGCTCTTTTTCTTCCACTCCTTCTTACACCCATTTAAGAGTTTTTGGGTGTTTATGCTTTGTTTCCACTCTCAAGCATAACCAAACCAAGTTTGATCCTCGAGCCAGAAAATACATTTTTCTTGGGCATCCAGCAGAGGTTAAAGGCTACCAAGTCTATGACTTAGAAAATCAGTAATATTTCATTTCCAAGGAATGTCATCTTCCATGAATCCACATTTTCTTTTCAGAATTCTAACACAAAAGTCCCTGAATTTTCTCCATCTTCATCAGATCTGGTTCTACCTCCAGCTTTACCAGATACTCATGTATCAGCCTATCCCACTCAGACAGAAACCACCAACCCTTTACCTCACTCTCCAGCACCTAGTTCTTCCCTTGCATGTGCAGATTCAGCTGTGCCACCTTCAGCATGTGTATACTTAGCCGTGTCACCTTTTGTGTGTCCAAACTCAGTCATGCCAACTGAATCACCCTTTCTTAATGAGTCCCATAACCCTAATGTTTCTATGATCCCTCTTAGGAGGTCTAACAGGGTCAGACATCCACCAAACTATTTAAAGAATTATCACTGCAAATTAGTCACTACTACACCAATTGAACAACCAAATTATCATTTCCACTATCCACCCTCTACATAAGCACTTATCCTATGACCATCTTTCTCCATCTCACAAAGCCTACACACACTCTCTCTTTAACCAAAGAACCTACAATCTATAATGAAGCTGGAGTCTTTCAACATTGGAGAGATGCAATGAGGGTTGAAATAGATGCTCTAGAGGCCAATAGAACATGGACCATCACTACTTTACCTCCAGGGAAAACAACAGCAGGTTGCAAATATGTCTACAAAATCAAGTTAATTTTAGATGGGACAATTGAGAGATATAAAGCAAGGTTGGTAACTAAAGGTTACACACAAAGGGAAGGCTTTGATTACCAAGAAACCTTCAGCCCTGTAGCCAAACTCACAACCATCAGGGTATTTCTTGCTTTAGCAGCAAGATACAAGTGACATTTATGTCAATTGGATGTCCACAATGCATTTCTTCCTGGTGATCTAGATGAAGAAATATATATGGAATTACCTTCGGGTTTTTAGATTAAGGGAGAGTCATCCAATAGGAAATCAGTACGCAGATTACATAAATCTATCTATGGCCTCAAGCAAGCCTCTCGGCAATGGTATTTAAAATTCTTCTCTTCTCTCACTGCCATTAGTTTTCAATAGTCCAAATTTGATTATTCCTTATTCACAAGAAGTGATGAGCATGGTTTTATAGTTCTTATAGTTTATGTAGATGATATCATTGTAGGCAGCAACAACTTGATAGCTATTGACTCTATCAAAGCATATTTACACTCTCAATTCAAGATCAAGGATTTAGGAGTTCTGAAATATTTTTTTGGAACTAGAGATTGCAAGATCAGTTGCTGGTATTCATTTATACCAAAGAAAATACACTCTTGAAATCCTTGAAGAGGCTGGGCTTCTCGGCAGCAAATCGATCACAACTCCAATAGAATCCAATCAGAAGTTATCACACTCATCCAAAGATTTACTGGTTGATGTTACAAACTATAGAAGATTGATTGGGAGACTCATCTATCTGACAATCACTAGACCAGACATAACATATGCTATCAATGTTCTGAGCCAATTCATGGACAAGTCAACACAAATTCATCTACTTGCAGCTCACATAATTCTGAAATATCTAAAGGGATCCATAGGTCAAGGTATTTTCTTCTCTTCTCAATCTCCTCTGCGCCTTAAGGCATATAGTGATTCAGACTGGGCAGCATGTCCAGAAACCAGAAGATCAGTCACTGGTTTCTGCATTTTTATTGGAGATTCTCTAGTTAGCTGGAAATCCAGGAAACATGCCACTATTTCTCGATCTTCTGCAGAAGCAGAGTACAGGGCATTAGCTCATATGAGTTGTGAGATTGTTTGGTTGATTACCTTGTTGAAAGATTTCAAAAGAAACCATCCACAACCTGCACTCCTATATTGTGATAATCAGGCAGCACTACATCTCACTGGAAATCCGGTTTTTCATGAGAGGACTAAGCACAGAGCTGGACTGTCACTTTGTCAGGGAAAAGGTGTTTGCTAGTGTTCTTAAACTAGTCCACATTGCTTCAAAATTTCAGTTAGCAGATATATTTACCAAAGCTTTATTTGCTACTACATTCCATTTTCTGTTATCCAAGATGGGCACATTAAACATACATGCCCATCTTGAGAGGGAGTCTCAAAACTACAACACCATCAGTCCGGATGTAACTCCAAGCTGCAACTCCTCTATAGCAGCACCATTGGCTTGACACTTCAAAGCTGAAACTCCAATCTCAAAGCTGAAACTTCATCAGCTTGATCCAACTCCTCCAGCTCCACAGCAGTATAACGGGAACACATAAAACTTCAATAGTTTTTTCACCACATTTCATAACCAGAATAACAGCCATAACGTTTCATAACAGTTGTCTAAAAAACTGTTATTGAAACTGTAATTTTTTCCGGCTATGCTCCGCAAGATTAGTTACATTCTGTTAGATTTTAATACTGCTTAATACCTAGATTAGTTAGCCACTAATCTACCATGGACATGTGTAAATACCGCTGGGATCTGTATGAATTAAAGTGAGGAAAATAGAATCTCTTCCAACTTTATCTTCTCCGCTATTTTCCTGCTGTCTTCCTTTATTTTTCTAACAAAAGGCGTGCAAGCACGGGGTCTTGCTCACTTCCGCCGGGGCATCAAACTCCTCCAAGCATATCATGCACCCCTCCTCCCGAGCGTTGTCTCCTTGACCATACACAAAACGCTGCAGCCCCTCAATAAAAGACCGGTCGCCGGCACACCGCCAAATACTTGTAGACGTAATAATCGAACACATCGTCAGCTTTCTCCTCTTCCTCCGGAGGATTGTCCATCATCCATTGAAGCATGAGCTCGATGTCTTTGTCCGACCCACGTTGTCCGAGTAGCAGGCCAACGTGGACGAGCAGCTCGAGCACTGATCCGTCGTCCATCATATGCGCCATGGCCAGGTAGGAGAAGCGGAGTATCTAGTTGTTGTAGAGCCACTGGACTATCTTGTGGACACCATGGAGGCGGGCTACTATGGAGGAGACGATCGATGGGAGAGCTGTGGGTAACGGGATCTGGCCCAGATGGAATCAACTCTTCAATGAACTAAATTTTACTGCTCTCTATTTTTCCGCTATGGTCGTTCTAGGGTCGACTCGTCTCTTTCTGAAGTCAACTCTAGTTTGACTACAGTCGGCTTATGAATTCTATGGGTTGACTCGTCAATATGATGTTTTTTCAACTCTCCATCTTTTCTCGATGGTCATTTTGGGTCGGCTCATTTTTGTCTAGGATCGACTCATGCTAAGCTGGAGTCAGCTCGAGCACTTCATAGTTTTGCTCGTCAATGTAATGAATTTTTTGGCTTTCTGTCTATCCTCTAAGACTGTTCTGGGGTCGACTCGTAATCTGTTAGAGTCGGCTTATGAAAGTACATCAGTCAGTGATAGTGTGCCGAGATCGATTTGTTGCAGGCTTGGGGTTGACTCTTGGGATAGCTGAGGATAAAATCTTCTGTCTTTGTATTTGAGCTTCCAAAAAATATTATTATGGCCTTTTAGAGTTAGTTTCTTGATGCGGAGCTTCAGATGGATGGTCCTTATTTAGGAGTGGCTGAAGGCTTTCTTCTTGCTTTTTGAAATTAATCAGTTATACTCAAAGCAATAGATTAGTTATCTTTTAATTCAACTATTTTACATCATCAAAATCAACCCTTTAGGGTCAACATATAATAACATATTTTACTATATCTTAGCTTTGTATGTAAGGCCATCCTAAGCAACATAATAAAGAAAAAAGAAAACAAAAGATTCATCCCTTCAATTTATTGCCACGAAGGTTGACAATAGAAATTATTTTTCTCATTTGGAGGTTAATAGAGAAGTATAGAGAAAAGAGACAAACTCTTTATATTATTTTTATTGATTTAGAGAAAGCATATATTATAGTTCCTAAAGAAGACTTATGGTGGTTGTTAGAAAAGAATGGACTTTTCATTAGATATATTAGTGTGACAAAGGACATGTACGATACAACAATTACTAGTATGAAAACTCCTGGTAGTAATATTAGTAAGTTTCTAATCATAGTAGGTTTAGTTTTATATGGAGGATCTACTCTAAATCCTTGCCTTTTTTACTAGTTATGGATGCACTTACTAGGCATATTTAGAACAATATTCTTAAGCATTCTATTTGCAGATGATATAATCGTGGTGGATGAAACTAATATCGAGGTCGATCATAAGTTAGAATAATGGAAGAGTGCATTAGAATCCATGGATTTTAGGTTAAGTAGGACAAGATGGAATACATAGAATGATATTTTAATAAAATTTGAAATAAAAATGAAGGTGGTCTGAAACTAAGGATCATGAAGCCTCTAGGAGGGATCATTTTTGATATTTAGGATTTGATTTTTAATAAAGGGAAGAATAGGATGATATCCAATATGGTTAAAGCAAGTTGGATATAATGGAGGAGAGTAACTAGATATTATGCATTTATAGAATATTTGCCAAGTTGAAGAAAAAGTTTCATAGGACAATCATACGACCAGTTACATGGTACAAACTTAAGAAATTAGAAAATAACATGTGCACTAGATAGGTGTGGTCGAAATGGAAATGCTGAAATAGATGTATAATAATACAAAAAAATAATGAAGAAAAAAATGAAGCTATTCATAAAAAGGTGGCTGTAGCACTAATTGAGGAGAAGGACAAATTTGATGGTATGGATATAGGTTGAGCGATGCACCGGTGTGGAGGAGTAGTTTGATATATGTAGAAGTAAAGAGGGATAGAGGTAAACCAAAAATCACATAAAATGAAATAGTAAGGAAGGACTTAACATTTCAACATTTCTCAAAGAATATGTATTTAAACCAACTGGAATGGTGTAAAAGGATTCATGAAGCCAACCCTAAATAGTTTGGAATTAAGACTTAGTTGAGTGGAGTTGAAAATGATTATATCATAAGATATGATACAACATAATTTCTAAGCACTTTGTGTAATACCTGTGCAAAATGTGCCTCATAGCCTCATTCCTAAGACTTGTGCTCTTTAAGAAGTCCCAATTAGAGATGCAATGTGATGAACATTTCAAATAAGCCAAGTTAAACAATGCAGCCTAATAGTTGGAGCCTCTGTAGTGTTGTATAGGACCATATATGTGTGTATAAATAGAAAGGTCACATATAAATATGTAATCAAGGTTGAAAGACAAAGAAGAAATGACTTGTTTAGGGGTTTAACCATTGTCAGAAATGTTGATAAGTAGCTCTTGATTTCTGCAAAGGCACTTACCTCTACTTCTCATTGTCATTTGTTGATTCTGGAAGAGGAGTTTCTTTTTCTTTTGTTAGAAAATTCTTATTTTTTATTTTTAATTGCTTCCATAGCAAGTTCCAGTAAATTGACCTAGTAATGATCACATGACTACAATTGTGGGTGCATCTACATCAATCATCTATTTTTTTTTCTTTTGATAGCATACATGTTACTTCTGTTAGTGATGTCATTCCTCTCTATCTCTAATAACTATTTCCTTTAATTCATTAGGAAGACTAAATATCTAAGTCAATTATATATAAAGGATTAGAAGCTAATTATCTACTATAAAAATGAGGCTTCAACCTTTAAAAGATTCTATTTTTCAAATTATATGAATTATATGGGTGAATGCAATTCAGATATGTAGATTTATCAAGACCAAGTTCTCATGGAAGATAGTAACTTTACATAGTACACTCATATACATATAGAGAAGTGAGCTAATGATAGCTGAGCGTCTCTTGCACACATCAGAGATCTTAAAACATTAACAAGCCAAAAAAAAATCAAGACCAAGCTTCGATGGAAGATAGCAATGAGACAGTAATATGACATGGCACAATCACATACACAGAGATAACTATGCTAATAATGGAATGGGTGTTTCAGACATTCAAGGGTCTTAGAAGTATAGGAAGCCCATACTGCGGCTGAAGGGTAAGCATGTCCGCTGGTGCATGTATATAGTTGGGGAGAGAGATAATGAGAACCTCTGGAGGATCATGGCGATCACGGATTTCGCTTCCAACATTGCAAAGTTTTGACCAATGCATGCTCTCGGTCCTATCGAGAATGCAAGTAGTACATTGGGGTGCTTGGCAGCTTTTGATATCCCATTCTTGTATCTAAGAGGATTGAACTCATCAGCATCAGCTCCCCAAACCTCTTTATTCCTATGAATAATTGCAATTGGTATTGCCAGTCTGGTGTCCTTCGGAATCACTAGGTTTCCTAAAGTCAAATCTTTAGCAGCCATTCTTTGCATCATGATTGCTGGACCATAGAGCCTCAAGGCTTCTAAGAGAACCATGGCAACCTGCAAAAAGAGATGATTATGTAAATAACTTAAATTATGTAGGAGGATGTCCGTTGTGTCTGATAAATATATACCAATTTTAACTTGCTGAGCATGTCTGCATTGGGAATTCCTATACCACATTCTCTGAGCACCTCCTCTCTGAGCCTCTCCTGCCATTCTTGGTTGGTACACAACAGGAGCACAGTCCAAGTAAGCAAATGGGAGGTGGTCTCCTGTCCAGCAAAGAAGAATGTCTTGCACTCATCTATGATCTCATTCATGCTCAATATTTGACCCATTCGCTCTTGATTAGGGTTTGATCTGCAAGACTCCATCATCAACCCAAGCAGATCATTTGCATAGCTGGAGTCCTTCGAATCTAATCGGCCCTGTATGATGTGCATCAGTGTGTTCCTCACTCTTCTTTCTAGCTTCCACCTGTGCAGATTCCTCCTAGAAGGAATATATCTGCTAACAAAGGATATGATTGTAGTTTGATTTGCTAAGCCATGTTTTATGAATCATAGTATAGTCATGAAAGGATAAAAGGAAAAATGAGTTACTTGTATCCAGGGATGTTCACATTGAGAAGACTTTCTGCTGCAGGTGTCTGAAGCTCCTTTTGTGCCTGAAAGACTTCCTTGCCTTCAACATAACTGCTTCCAAAAGCTGTGTGGGAGATTACATCTGCTGTTAACTCTTGAAATTGGCTGCTGACCTCTATCTCTCTTTGTCCGTCAGCTTGAGTTGCCTGATCTTGCCATCATTCTAGCATGGATTGAGCACATGCTGCCATCTTCTTTGTCATCGTCTGTCAAATTAAAAGCAGTTAGGTTACACATTAAAATGTGTACTGGCACATAAATCATGCCAGCCACCCTTAGATTATGTGGTGTCTGAGTACTATTAAAGTTCAAATAAATTAATAGACATATAAGCTTGGACAGTGACTGAACTCATGATCATGGTTTACTTCAGTTCTTTCACAAATTGGAAAAACATGAAGCAATTTTCTGTGCTGGAGTTGCAGTGTTAGAAATACCAACATAGAAATCAAATACGAAGATCAATATTAGTTAATGAAATAGGGTCCAATATTTGGTCTCTTTTTACTTATATCATTTTTTAATACAAGGTATCAAAGCCAACTAAACCTCGGTCCCGAACTAGTTGGGGTTGGCTAAATAAATCTTTTTCCTACATTTCACTATATTTAGGGCAAGCAATCAGTCTCATAAAATTGCAGCATTAATATTGTAGTGGCAACACTGAAGAAGTCGAGAAAAGGATAATTGAGTTAACTCTATGCTGGTTTTCTCTTTTTGGGTATAGAAAACCATAAAAATTCTAACAAGCAATGCTACCGACATCACTATTGATTTCTTAAACCATATATATATATATCTGTATCTACGTATGTATATTGGTATGTACATATGGATGGATGGATGGATGTTTTCGTGTGTGCGTAGGGGGGCCTATATAAACTTGCATCCTTTTCTAAGTGTTATCATTGTAACATGTTCTATTAAAACAGATTATGGTGCCAAGTGTTGTAGTAGCATTGTTGTAAAATATTAAGGGTTCATATGCAACTGACCTTGAGCTTATCCATTATAAAAACAGGACTGACAACATGCCGGTGCCTTGCCCATTCTGCCCCTTGAGTGAGAGGCAAACCCTTACCCAATAAAGCCAGTAGGCTAGGAATTGGTGTCTCCTTTGGGAAGAAACCAAATTTGTTCGATAGCACTTGTTTAGCCAACTCTGGATCAGTGATACGTATCGTTGGATGGGGTCCAAACCAATATAGAAATGTTTCTCCTGTGGCATGCAGCAACATAATTAAGAAATTTAACAATATTTTAACATGACTTTTTTTAGTTGAATTAGGTCATTTTTATTGTAATTAAAGACCAGCTTGACTTATTACAGTGCAGCTCATTTCCATGTTCTTGGACGCATGAACAATATTTACAGACTTTTTTTTGAGTGCTCAAATGTGTGAACATATGACATACCTTTCTACCATTTGTTACCCTATCATGGACATATGAAGTTCTCCGGTCTATGTATTCTGGATTTATCCTTTGAGGACGTGGTAACAGTGTTCTCCAACTTATTGAGAAATTATCAAATCAGACTTGACCATCTATGCCCCATTAGAGAAATGATGCTTTCATTAATATCTATAGTTGTTGCCTCTGCCACGCTTCTTTCTACTACTATACTAATTATTTTATATAATTTTCTTTTACTTTGTAAATTTTATTAAATCTATTTCTGAATTTTGGCAAATTTAACTTTTTTAAGAGGCAAATTCTGAAATTTTGTACCTTGCCAAATTAGTTCGTGTGTGCTGATCTTGTTGCTATATTCCAGAAAAGATGAAGAAGATAAAATGAGGACTAAGGAGACATTGAGTGTGTGTGTAGATCTTGTGACAGTGAGTCGGTGTGTGCATGTGTGGGTGGTTGTGTGTGTGCTTGCGCCCGCATGCACGTCTGTGTACATATGTGCGTGTGTTCATGCGTGTGTGTACATATGTGCTGTGTAAATTTTATTACAGCTATTTCTGAATTTTGAAAAATTCCACTTTTTTAAGAGGCAAATTCTGAAATCTTGCAACTTGCAAAATTAATTCCTGTGTGCTGATCTTGTGACTGTGTTCCAAAAAAGATGAAGAAGATAAGTTGAGGAGACACTGAATGATTATATATATATATATATATATATATATATATATATATATATATATATATATATATATATATATATATATATATATATATATATAGAAATTCAGCTTTTTTAACAGGAAAATTCTTAAATTTTTCACCTTGCCTTATTAAGTTCCGTGTGCTGATCTTGTGACTGTGTTCCAGACAAAATGAAAAAGATAAGATGAGGGGACATTGAATGATTTTATATATATATAACAAACCTTTAGAAGGAAAAAAATAATAAGAAGGCATTTATCAAAGCATCGAGTAGTATACCATCTTCCTCTAGAATATGAAGAAAGGTTAGTGAGTTTAAACAGACCATATTGTGACATCCACTTGAGATAGTGTGGCAGGACCTTAGGAGTGATATCATTTGAGTTGATGTCCAAGATCAGCTTTCTTCCAGCCTTCTTCATGCTTCGAATCTCCTCAAGTGATCCAGACCAGAACATGCCACCAGGCCCCCCTACCCCTTGCTTCCTGAACCTCTTTGTTATGGCATATGTTCTCCATGTAAGATACACCAATCCCCTCCAAAGGCTAGAGATCAGTACCACCACCAAGGCGCCTAACACCAATCCAATATTGCTCATCTCCCTACAAAAAGAAGCTCAAAGTTAGAACCTAGTACCTTCCAAATCTTCAAAACTTAGTTGCTTGCAGCCAAAGCATGCAAAGGAGCAGCAATTCGGGGCTCTGGAAAACAGTTTGAGCAAAGAAAACTGTAACAATCCAGGACCTCACCCAAAATGGCTAGCCAGAAGTTATTATTTAGGTTCTTTGATCCTGTATAAGTACTCAAGATCTACCCAGCGAATAACCGATGTGGGACTAAACACACGCTCGCACGGGTCCTCATATATTCCCCTCATTTAAGCCATGACGTCCTCGTCAGACTAAGAGTTCAAATCTATTCAAATCTAATCACAAATACCACGATCGGCCCATGGTCAGCCTCAATGGATCCGTGCTGCAGTGTCTCCTAGTCCACATAGGTTATGGGTCGGGTTCGCTCTGATACCATTTAAGTTGTCACACCTCCGGCCCGAGATCGCGAGCCGGGGGTCCGCACCAACCGCCGCACACCCGTAGGAAACTCTCCCCACGAGCATGCAAGGCATCTTAACCAAACCTCAAATATGTAACTAAATTAATTCAGCTAAAATAAATGCAATCTTATTCCATTGACTGACACAAATATAAAGTCTCACAGTTCTAAATATACAGCGGAACAATAAATTATTAGCATGTAAAACTTTGTTCTTTAAATAACAAAACCTCACAATGTCTAACAATAGTCTAAGATAAAACATCAATGCAAATAAATCCTAGTCTAAGATAACTTGTGCTTCAGTTCTTTTAGTCGCTCTCCCATTTTAAAATTCTGATAAGTTAGTTCTCGGAATATGTAAAACAACAAGAAATTGTATAATGAGCTAAACAACCTAGTAAGTAATAAATACCTTAATTAGTCAATTCATATAATAACTTAAAATATAAATACAAATTATGATGAATCAACATAATAACATAATCAATTCCTTTTCAAATACAAATTCATAGAAATCTGTATCTTTCAAATATCCATATACATAATCATAAATCTGATTCGAAACAAATCACAATCATCTCAACAACTTTTAACTACGACCACACTTATACCCTGCGGCTAGGCCAGAAACAGAACCACACTTATACCTTGCGGAGCGGGCCAGAATACCGCACTTATATCCTGTGGAGTGGGCCAGAATACCGTACTTATACCCTGCGGAGTGGGCTAGAATACCACACTTATACCCTGTGGTGGGGCCAGAATTGCCAATGCATAACCCCCAATTGGCAGGGTCCAGAACATAGTCAGGCTGAGAGTTCCAAATCTGATGCACATCAAAATTCTTTTGTAACATAATAAATATATCTTAATCTGATCTAAATATGCATATACGATGCAAGAACGGTAAATATATCCAAAAAATATTGTTCCAATTCATCTATCTATCTTTCATTCAAATCATCATCTCGTAAAATTCATAAATCACATATAAATTCATTAACAATTTATTCAATGCAAAAATAATATTATATAAATGAAGAGTTTAGAAAAAGCAGTTCATTACTTACTTCGAACACGATCCACAACAAATCCAATTAATCTCACAAATTTCTCGCAGGACCTAATATCCAAAAATCATATTTTTCTTTTAAAATTCATCATAATATATATATAAAACTTAAATCTTAACATCCTCCCAGGGCCGACCCTACAGAAGTGCCTAGCACCTGGGTTGGGGTTCGGATTCGGGTTCATACCCGTAAACCGCCCTCCTCCCTTTATTTTATTATTATTATTATTGTTGTTATTCTTTCTTTCTTTCTTTTTTCTTTCTTTTCTTTTCTTTTCTTTTCTTTTCTTTTCTCTCCTTCTCCAGAACCTTCTCCCGACTTCTTCTCTTTCCCCTCTTTTCTTTCTTCTTTCTTCTATTTCTTTCTCCGCCTCCTCTTCTCCCGACTTCTTCTCCTCCCCCCCTTTCTTTCTTCTTCTTTCTTCTCCCGCGAAAGGAGGTCGGCAAGCTCGGGAGAAGCCAAGTCGAGGCCGACGGCGCCCACGACGGCCGGCCCTCTCCTTCTTCCCGCAGAGGAGGCATGCGGAAGGGAGAAGAAGAAGAGCCCGCGACGGTCGGCCTTCTCCTTCTTCCCTCTCTTCTTCTTTCTTTCTTTCTTTCTTTCTTTTTCAATTGGTATAACAAAGAGGTAAAGGTAGGAACCTTACCTCAGCCTCGGCGAAGGTTCCGGCAACTTTCTCTCCGGCGGCAATGGAGGAAGAGGAAGATCCGTGCTGAAGAAGACCCACCTTTCTAATGGCACTCTCTCTCTCTCTCCCTCTCTCTCGGCCGGCAGCACGAGGAATCGCCCAACTAGAGGAGACTCGGGGTTTGCGGCTCCTCTTCAAATGGCTTCAACGAGAGGAGAAAAAGCCCTAAAAAAAAACCAAGCGCTGGCTTCTTCGGATCTCCCCTGCTTCACGCCCCCTCACGTGCGACGTATGTGAGGCCAAAACCTTGGGGCTGGGCCGGTCAAGTGGACCGGGCCCAGTTCCAGGGTCTCACATCCTTCCCCCCTTAAAAGAAATTTTGTCCACGAAATTTTTCGTACATACAGTTCAAGAGTAGGTCGCACGTGAGGCCAAAACCTTGGGGCTGGGCCTATCAAGTGGACCGAGCCCAGTTCTAGGGTCTCACATCCTTCCCCTCTTAAAAGAAATTTTGTCCACGAAATTTTTCGTACATACAGTTCAAGAGTAGAAAATACTTCTTCTAAATTAAGTCATAACATTCTTCAAATCGAAGTCGTCTTGTCTGACCAATGTCGAATAATTCCATTCACCACACTTTCTCTGCACACACTGATTTAAACCTCAACATACTCGTATCAAGTCTAGATTTTTTTCTAGAATTACTTACTTATTGGTACATTCATTATTGTCTTAATCCGCGTGAACACTTTCGAAATTTAAAAGTTCATATTCTTCTTTTGAAAATTAATCAAAAAAATGTTGTGTAACTATTTAAACTTTTCTAGCAGCATAATGAGTTGTCTAACAAAGAGCAGTGGGCATGGCTAAACAATAAATAGAAATAAATATTGGGACTAGATTAATACTTGTCAACACTTCAGAAGCCTGTGCGTCATGTTGTATAAGTGCAAATACTCTTCCTTGAGTCTTTGGCCCCTAGCTTCCTTCCATTGCTTGAGTAGATCTATTCTCGTTTTTTTGTGGGCAGTCTGCAATTTTATGACCTATCTTACCGCATCTAAAACAGGCACCGGTGTTCCAATGGCAATCCTTGTCAGCATGAGCCTTACCCCATCTGGAACATTTATTGATATTCATCTGTTTAGGATTGTCACTCGCTGATTTCTTGTTTGAACTCTCGGCGTTTTCATTGCTCTGCCCTTGAAATTCATTTGACATGTTCCTCTTCTTTTGATTTCTTTTCCTTTCCAACCGTTCATCATTAACTTTCCTTTCAATTATTAAAGCCTTATTTACTACAACTGCATAGGTAGTCAATTCATAAGGTACCACTTGTTTTCTAATTTCAGTCTTTAGTCTCATCTCAAATTTATGCGCTTGATCTAGCACATCCTCGACTAACTTTGGAACAAATTTGGCTAGCTCGGTAAATTTAGCTTCATATTTTGCAATAGTCATATTTCTTTACTTTAGATGAATAAACTCCTGCTCTTTCTGTATCCTTACACTCCGAGGAAAATACTTATCATAAAATGCTCTTCGAAATTTTTCCTAAGTGAGTGGCTCCCTATCCTGCTCATATTTATGTTCCAACATCCGCCACCAGTTGAAACAAAATTTTTTCATCATCCTGGCATCTCAAGACAGCAAATGCTTTTTCCATCTCTGTAAGCCAATTGTCTGCTTCCAACAGTTCTATAGTCCCCTTAAAAGCTGGAGGAGCCAGCCTCTTAAATTCAGCTATATTGCTACGCTGTTCACATTGTTCCCCTTGTCCTTGTTGTGGCTATGTCTGGGGCAACTGCGCTTGTTGTTGGAGCAACTACTGTTGCACCTGCTGTTGCATCTGCATAAGGCCCACTATGGTCTGCATAATCTGGCCTAGGCCTGGTTCTTGTTGTCTTGTCTGAGTATCATTAGTAGGATTGACGACCCTCTCCTGCTGAGGGGTGTTACCAACTTGTTGAGGTGTGTTGCTATTTTGCGGGTTTGGTGCCTTATCAGTAGCTCCGCGACTAGTCCTTCTCATCCGACGTGGAGGCATTCTGACCTATATCTATCAGATAGCAGCATGCCAATAATAAGCTTACCAATTAATTACAAGTATATAAGATGGTTGTTTTAATCATCATAAACTAACGTCCCAATGTCCCTAGTGTCTACCACCTACACTCATGTCATGTCAGATTTTCTTATCTTAGAATTTATCCATTTAGGCTTTAATACCATTTGTAACAACTTAGGACCTCGCCCAAAATAGCTAACCGGAAGTTATTATTTAGGTTCCTTGATCCTGTATAAGTACCCAAGATCTACCCAGCGAATAACCGACGTGGGACTAAACACACGCTCGCACGGATCCTCACATACTCCCCTCGTTTAAGCTCTGACATCCTCGTCAGGCTAAGAGTTCAAATCTATTCAAATCTAATCACAAATACTACGATCGGCCCATGGTCGGCCTCAATGGATCCGTGCTGCAGTGTCTCCTAGTCCACATAGGTTATGGGTCGGGTCTGCTCTGATACCATTTGTAACAATCCAGGACTTCACCCAAAATGGCTAGCCGGAAGTTATTATTTAGGTTCCTTGATCCTATATAAGTACCCAAGATCTACCCAGCGAATAACCGATGTGGGACTAAACACACGCTCGCACGAGTCCTCACAAAAACTTTGACAGCCGATCTTTGATTCCTTCCTAAAGGATATAGTAGTATTAGAGGAAGATTGCCATCTTATTTATACCATAAGTTTTGGACATTTTGTTTGCTTGACAAATGTTGCTCTAACAAACTGGTGACTGTGGTTTCCTGTTTGCTCTCTGTAAATGAGATCATGGATGATGCAAGCAAGGAAGGGCTTCTTTTGTGCATCATTGGCTTCGTCCAAAAAAAGTCCAATCCGTACAATGGCACACCTGCTTGTATTGCTTCATTTTCCCCCCTCTGTTTTTTTTTTTTTTGCTTTTTTCCATGTGCGTGTTGGTTTGTAGTCGGACTGATCCTTATCTTGTTTTCCGGCATGACCATTTATATCCTTATATTTTTAAAAAATGACTGCATCTTGAACACTTATCAGAATCAAGATAGCTTTATAGGAAAAATCCCAAGCAGGCGATCCACTGGATAGTGATAAATTATTAATGGAAAGATGTTATGTTACTCTCCCTTCATCTCCATCAAATTATTCAAATTTGATTCACAAGAGGATCCCTGTTCAATCTCCCTGACAACGTCTCTTTCCCTGCTCATGTCCCTGGTGGGTGGGCACACTATAGGAATAGTAATTTTTACCGGCGTTTTTCATAGCCTTTACCGACGCTTATTAGCGTCGGCAAAAACCCCGCCGACGCAAGAGCAAGCGTCGTAGACGCGTCGGCGATACCTGAGTTGGAAAGATTTTTGCGTCGCCTGAGTTGGAAAGATTTTTGCCGACGCTAACGGAAAGCGTCGGCAAAACCAAAGATTTACCGACGCTTATTAAAGCATCGGTGTAGCTATTTTTGCCGATGCTAAGTTGCGTCGGCATAGACTACTACTCATAGTGTTAACAAGATTGGCACTTGTTTTTATTAATTCTCCTTGTCTTTTTGTAAGCATAAACATGGACAAAATGACAAATTGAGGGTAGGTGCTTTATATGCTAGTTAGAATGATTGATACTATCCTATTATTAAGTATCTCAAACATCCTTCAACCAAAGTTGATAGAAAGTTAGAACTCCATGTCATAAATTATTTGGTCTTAGGAGATGAGCTGTACCAAAAGAATGTAGATGGACTTCTCGTGAGGCTAAAATGAAATGAAACCAGACACTATTGATCTTCCCATGAGCAAAATATTATGAACACTCGATACATTATTTTAGAAGACAAAATATAACATGAACCATGAGCATAGGATCCAATAAAACACTCTAGATTATTTTAAAATGACATGTTATTTATAACTGGTCAATGCATCAAAAAGGAGGTTAACTCAGTAATCTTCGTTTCATGGAAGGTGAAATAATTAAGATAACCAGGAGAGAGCTCTCTTCACTCTCCAATTTCTTTTCTGGTTTACCCTTTAACTCATCTTCTTGTCAATGAAGTTAAAAAAGTCCTTGACCGATCAACTACCATCTTTCAATCAAACAGCATATTTCTCCATCATAGCATTTATGGCAGGTAAAGTGAGTAGCAAGCAAATAACGCATAATTATAATCCATGGTTAATTAGCTAATCTAGAGATGGTTACCAATGGTTAAATGTATTTTACAAGATTATGTTATCTCCTAATCCAACAAGATGTGGACATAGATGTGGATAAGACCAAACTTGAATATTAAATCCAAGCCTCCCAGAGGATTAGCCCGATCCTCTTATAATAAGCACTTCTCCCAAAGTAATCCTCTCTCCGCTTCATGGGGTGCAAGCCAAGCCCTGAGAAATCCAAAGGCTCAAAGTTTCAAGGGATCTAACATATATAATTTGTCGGACCACTGATTGGATCTCCATAGCCGAAGGAATCGATCGCCCATACAAAAAGTTCTTAAACTCCGGGTTGAAAACGGTGCGAATGCTGAGTATCTGTCCTGGGCTGGGGAACAGAATACTTTCCAAATGAACATTTACCTATCCAACCAAATAAAAGAGAAACAGAAGCATGCTGGGGATGATTAGCTATCCAAAAAAGCAAGCACAATACCCTTTTTGGAGATTTGATTGTCTTTGCTAGCATACTTCCATTAGCATTACTCAAATTCAAGAAATGCAGTAGTACCCGGTAGAAACAAATAGAAATTGTCGCCAAAATCGTTAATTTCATAAGCACACTACAAATTTCTTTTAAAATAAGCATTTAGCATACGAATCATTAAGATGTAAGGCTTCATTTTTGTAACCTATCTTTGCCTCTAAAAATCTTTTGAGTTACCTCTTTCTCAGGCGGAGGGAGATGGGGTTGGCCGGTTGGCACCGCAGAGGAGGGAGAAGGAGAGGAGGATGCAGACGGTTGCTTAGCGCCGAAGAGGAGGGAGAAGGAGAGGAGCTTGCCGTCGGACGTCGCTCGGCGCCGGAGAGGACAAGGCCAATCACTCGTCGTCGGAGAGAAGGGAGGAGGAGACGAGCTAGGGCTTGATCGATCGGGATGCAAAATGAGGAGAGGGCCGGCCGCTTGGTTTTGTTGTTAATTTGACTTTTGACGACGCTTATACGCGTCGTCTTAGGATGCGAGTACGACGACGCTAATAAACGTCGTCTATTCCTACGCTTTGTTAAAAAGCGTCGGCTTTTTCTGTTGATTACGACGACGCTTTTGCGTGTCGTCTATTCTCGAGAATTACTGACGCTTTTTCTGTTGATTACGACGACGCTTTTGCGCGCGTCGGCAAAGTTTGGCGGTGTGCCTTTTTTCCCAACGCTTCTCCGTAGCGTTGGAAAAAAAGTGTCGAAAAAGGCCGATTTTCCTGTAGTGGCAATCAAATTTTATACTACTTAAATGTGCTAAACCTTCTAGTTGTTGTAGGGCTCTCACTTTATTTATTGTAGAAACTTTAACCACCATGTGCGTTTAATATTTAGTACTTCTACTTCTAAGTCATTGGTCTTTGCCATCAGAACTGATTCACCCAATAGGCTTAGTACGGTACGGAAAACCCATAAGCATCATGAGAAAAAGCATCTAAATCTTTAGTTTCAACAAGATTTTGAGAGAAAATTGAAAGAAGATCTATGAATTCTCAGATTCACAGATTCGAGGGAGCTATACGAGGTTGGACGAAATAGGCTGGAATAATTACTATTGTAATATTAAGTTTCAGCAACTAGTCGTAGGCTGAAATAATTACCATTGTAATATTAAGTTTGAGTAACTAGTCATAGGCTGGAATAATTATCATTATAATATTAAGTTTCAGTAACTAGTCAATATCGACATCTTGCAATGTTACTATTAACTAAGGGGGCCAGAACAAAACAAGGCACTAAGCATAGTCCCACCTTTCTTAAGGCAGAAGCATGCTTTCCTTATCAATTGGCTTGTTTCTTCTATTAGTTCTCATAAACCATTTCTTTGCTTTTTAAACAGCCAACGGTAGGTTTATTTGGAATATGGTTAAACATTAATAAATCTCAAAAGCTGTAACCTTCATCATTTTGAGCCTATTACAGTAAGTTTCTTTTCATATGCTTTGTGCAAAAACATGTGGCCTGCAAGAAGCTATATGTTTATGAATGATAAAGTAGTTCCACCATAAATAATCTGGTGCATGATCACAAGTATCTAACAATCTTTAAAACTGAATCTTCACAAGAGTCATTTTGTTGTAGAAGAATCTTTTAAATATGCTTGTGAAGGAAGGAAACCAGTGGAAACCTAAATTAGTATGACCTTTACCACTAAAATCTTCTTAGGAGTCTGTCTCACCCTACTATCTTTCTACTGCTCAATTTGGTGTTAAATTAGCCTGGAGCTCAGCAATGCAGTCAAATTTGTAAAAGAACGAGCATGACTTAAGCCACCAATCTTGAACAACAAAAGCACTATAATAATAAATTTCATGATTAATTAACTACAAGAAAATACATATCCAGCGACTAAGATTCTAGTCGCCGAATAACCATATTTGGTCGCCGAAACCTTTTCGCGACTAGCATACTCTTCGTCGCCGAACCCTAGTCACTGAAAGGTTTTGGCGACCAATATTGTGTGGTCACCTAAGGTACACCAACAACGACCAACGTTTGGTTGCCGAAGAAAATTTTCAGCGACCAAATCTGTTATCGCTAATTTCAACGCCGACCAAATAGTTGGTCGTGGAATATTTGTCTTCCGCTATCAAAAAAATGGTCACTGAATGTCTGTCTTCCCCTCCCAATAGTTTGATGATAGAATGTATTGGAATACATTGGCAACAAACATTTTTTGGTGGCAGAGAGTATTAACCTGTATTTAATTAACAATTCAAATTATAAGCTTAATATTTATTTTTGGGCTCGTTCCAAATCTTGTACAATCAACACAGCCTATCCAATATCCATATTGCACAATACATTTGCTCATCCAAATAGAAGTATACACAATGTTGGAGAATCCATAATCATTTATTATAAATATCATTATCTATAAGTCTAAAGTCAAGCATACCTATTAACCATACATCACAATGTTTCATCCATAATATGTTAAGAAGATAATCATCACCAAACACATCAAAATGTAAATTAAAAATTCTAAAATATCTGATCTTGCTATTCATCCAAACAACCATCTGTAGACAAAAATATTCTTATACCAAAAACTGGATTCTGCTTGTAGACAACTCCACCATGATCATCTGAACAAAAGCTATCCATGTACCAAAAACTAGATTTCACATGCTCATAACTCCACCATGTATCTGAGAAAGCAAAAAAGAATACACAATCAATAACCACATGTGAAAAATAATAAACTAAAATTCAAGTATAAGTTCACAATGACATTTCGCTTAATTTGGTCAAAATCTCTAAATAACCTACGTAATATAAATGAGAATACATACCAACGAGTATTTGTACCACCAGTTGAATACATAGCCCCATCATGATGGATAGATTACTTGTGTGTTTGAGTCTTTTCCTTTAAGAACTCTATCACCAAACTTGTAAGATGTGCAATTTGCTTCTGCTCTTCCTCTCGCTCTTTTCTTTCCTCCTCACGCTCTTTCCTCTCCTGCTCCAATTGCCTCCGTAGCTCCTCATGCTCCATCTCTCGCTCTTTTCTTTAAGAACTCTGTCACCAAACTTGTAAGATGTATATAACCTTGCAAAAGCACAAACTGATTTAAATGATTATTGAGATTTTAGATACCTACATGTTTCACGGCGCAAATAGGATCAATCCACTCTTTGTTCTTTCTGGTATGAGTTTTCTTATAGAATTCTGGAAATTCAAGATTTTCACAACCATTAAACTCCAGCTGCAAAGTATAATTTAGATTAGCATATAGCCACTACATAATAAGAAAACTAGAATAACTGTCAAATCTACTTGCATAAAAAGATTCCAAAATATACTTGCAGCAAACTAGAATAAAAAATCTACTTGCAGCAAATTGTCTATTTTACAATAGCCAAAACTATCCCATAGACTGTTCACAGGCAGTTCACAAAAAATATAGCCAGTACATACTCAAAAACATATTACCGGTATAGTCATTGTTGCAACAAATGACCGAGATCTTAAACAATGATTGTACTCAAGCTTTTCCCTATTCTTTTTGCCAGCTTTCGATCTCACCTTCAAAAAAATACAAATTAAAAATCTAAAGAAAACATTATGATCAAATATTTTACTTATAAACTCTGAAGCACTAAATAAGTAAGTTACCTTGTGTTCTTTGCTTTTCCACACATCGTCAATTAAGTGGCGTCAATCCTCTTGAGTCACATGTTCGTATGGATGACTATAAGGGTCCACATGTAAGACGTTCTTAAGATGCTTGTTTCGTTCTTTTTATGTCATCTTAAAACTCTATTTCATTCTGAGTTGAATTGGATATAGTATTTTGTTTATTTGTGACAACGAATCTATCTAAAGCACATTTTTGAGATTGAATGAGTTTTTCGATTTTTTTTTTCTTTCTGAGTTTTTCATACCCACATTCAAATTTTCTATTAGACATTTGAATCTAAACAATTAACACAATCAGTACAATAAATCAAAATATAAGAGAGTTGAAAATGATAAAACCCGAAATGTCAACAGAAGCGATGCTGGACTCGACGAAGAACTCAAGTCCCGACAAGCAGTGCCGAACTAGAAACTCGACGGTGAGAAGTGATGCCAGAGCTACTGTCAATTTTAATGGAGACCATAGACATGAAAAGCTACTGTCAATTTTTCAAAATAAATATAAAGTTATACCTAAAGCAATAGACAATAAAATATACGGAATGTCAGATGCCCGTTAAACCTACAAATATTTTTAACAACCAACATAAATCCAAATTAAGAAAACATACAAATATCACTTATACAGTTATACAGCATGTTCTCTATCTTCCGAATCAATAATAATGCAAGCATTATACATTTTCATCAAAAATATAATGTAAATCTATCTCTGCAAGCATAAATCCTTCAATAGATACAACATCCATGAGTCCATGACGAGATCCACATCAAATAGCTACAATATTTCTAACATCATCACATCAAGTTTTTGGGATGAAAGCCCCTGCATAAAAAATAGTGGTTGGCACTTGGCAGAATAATAGCTCACCTTGAATCAGAAAAAAATGCGGCAGAAAAACAAGCTGCCAAAAAATCTTGAGGGGAAAAAAATTCAGCTGAAAATTCTAATTATAAAAGCTGCAACAGAAACATGCCTCCCCGGTTGTTTAATCACATTCACAGGAGGTTAGTAATCTGTAATTATGCTGCCAGAATCAAATATAACTCTTTCTCTTTGCAACTAAGTACAAATACTGTTTAAAAGATAAATCGGGGCATCCGGATTCCGAGCATAGAAAAACCCAATAAATAAGTGAAAAAAACCCACGGAAGCTCACCTCCGGCTCCGGGCTCCGGCGACGACGGAGGGCTGGGCCGACTGCCGAGAAGGGGAAGAGAGCCAAGAGACGCCATCACGCGTCACGCCGGCGCCGCCGCCTTCCTGATTCCCTCCGAGGAAGGCGAGAGCGAGTGGCGAATGGAAAGGGCGAAGTGAGATTCGTGAACGGTGAACTGAGTTACCGAGCCGAGCTACGAATTTAGGGAAAAAGGAAGAACCGAAGAAGAGTTTAGAACTTAGACTCTTCGCCGAAGAAGAGTCTTCGACCGAGGCCGACAAGCCGAGATGCCGACTGCCGAGGACGGCGGATGGAGAAGACGGGCTATGGAGGATGGATCGTAGGGGCATAGGGTCCTCCATAGCCCTGTTGTCCGTTGCCCGTTGCCCACCAGGGCTTCGTACTTCGTAGGCATGGCTGATGGCTGAGGGTAGCAGGAAGGGGCAGGCGGCAGCTGCAGCTATGAACCCAGAAGGCCAGAACCCTAGTTACCCACTTAGTCACTTACCCTATCCCTACGATGGCTGATGGGCAGTTGGATGGATCGATGGAGCATTGGAGCCGTGGAGGCGGGATGCTGGAGCTGGACAGCGGAGGCGGGAGGCCTTCCTTTGGGCAAGGCTTGGGCCGGCACTAACTACGGCGACGGGTGAAGGCAAGGAGTTAAAGTCGAATAGTGGAATAGAAAATTAGGGTTTGTTTGGTTTCTCACACGGCGTCCCCATATCCATACTTTTCTCGACTAAATTTTTTTTAGTCGCTGGAGGTGAACCTTTAGGGACCAAAATTTAGTCGCCAAAAATTTTACCTCCAGCCCGCGCGAAATACTAGACTCGCGCCAACTTGGTTTTGATTTTTCGCGATTAAATATGCATTTAGTTGGTGTAGGACAATCATTCAGTAACTAACAAGGATGCGTGCAAATTTATTTCTAAGCAGATTTTCAATCCGTCATGCGGGTGGGCTAATGAAAAAAAGATCCTGTCCGTAGGATGTCCAAGAATTCTATATATTTCTAAGCGGATTTCCGTTCCCACGTCCGCATGCCGCGTATCCTGTCGATCCGTATATTTATTTGACAAGGAGTCAAGCACCGAGCTCGAGCTTTTAAAATTATATTATAATAATAAAAATAAAAAAGAATTTCAGTATGAAGAAAAGTTGTGGGATTGAGATTCAGCCGAAGAGACGAGGATATGCCTAAGTGAATTAAGGTGTTAAACGGCACCGTTTGAAAATAATCAGTTTTTTTTTTTTTAACTTAGAAATTAGCATCTTATAGGGGCTAGTACAACATCGTTCGGTTTTGCGGGAACCTTCTACTACCGAAAGTTTGGTCACTAAAAAACTCAAACTTTCTGCCCAATTTTTTCATTGAAAAAAGGCGCTATTCGTAAAAGTTTTCCTAGACTAAATTTTTTTTAGTCACTGGAGGTGAACCTTTAAGGACCAAAATTTAGTCGCCAAAAGTTTTACCTCCAGCCCGCGCAAAATATTGGACTCGTGCCAACTTGGTATTGCTTTTCCGCGACCAAATATGCATTTAGTCGGTGTAGGATAATTATTCAGTAACTAACAAGAATATTGGTCGCAGATAGCCTTATTTTCAGCGACCAAACTTTAGTCACCAAACATTTTACCTCCACCCCGCCAACTTGGTTTTGATTTTCTGCGACCAAATATGCATTTAGTCGGTCTAGAACAATCATTCAGTAACTAACAAGGATGTTGGTCGCAAATAGCCTTATTTGCAGCGATCACTATTCATTTAGTCGCCGAAAGTGGTCGCTAAAAGTGTATTTTTTTGTAGTTTGGTTTGAAAATGAAAGGAACATACTGTATTTCATAATTCAACAAGGTCTAGAAACAACTATTGATGGAAGCAGACCATTGGAGAAGTGTTATGGATCATCAATAGGGAAGCCCTATCCAGAATAGAGAACCCTCATGAACCTCATTGAGGAATGGAACACAGAGATCATGATTTCAATTCTTATTGGAGAGGAGAGGATGGTGGGAAGATAACGGTTCGGACTATGATAAAGGTATTGACTCTATCCATAAAAACTCATTTCTAAGGAATATTGACATGTTTTACTTCAAAGCTTAAATAAAAAGAACTTTCAAATATAATATATTTTTATTTCACACATAGCTCAACAGATTTCAATTATAGAAGATGAAAAAGCATATTTATATATAAGTTCGCCATAGTGCGTCCTAGAAAGCAACCAAACATAGTATCAAGAGCCTATAATACAAAATATGGAATTTGGTAGAAATAGAAACAATCTTTTTATGTTGTTTAACCAAGAAACATATGTGAATATAGCCACAAAAACAACCAAACATGGTATCAAGAGCCTATAATACAAAATACGGAATTGTCTATGCAAAAAACAAGAGGGTCCATACCATATCACTCGAACAGCATGAAAATGAAATAGGCTGATTCTAAGTGTTCATAATCGATGAAACAAACTTTATACCTGCTCTAATAAACTTAATCATGCTGGTTCGTAGCCAGAATTGGAATCGAGTCAAAATCAGAATAGATTCGAATAGGAATCGGAATGGCCATATTTTTCGACGTATATGGTTCATGACTGAAATCGGAATGAAATTTGAATGCTATAGAAGAGTCCGAAATGGATTTTGGAGAATTGGAGCATTCTAATTCCCTCTTGAAATTGGAATGAGAATGGGATTTTTTCGAACCAAACAGTTTGAATGAGAATCACGCATTTCCTTTCCCATTTCAGAGCTTAACTCTCCCCCAACCAAATATATCCTAAGGGTAGATGATGAATCCATTTTTGTCCACAATACCATCTGACTAGATATCAGAATATGTCATGTTGCAGAGGCATATCTAAGTAAAACGAAATAGTGATTCTATTAATTCAAATGATACACAATTTTAGTCCATTTAACATCCATGATATATAATTTTGCATGCCGAAGTTGGCAATCAGCAATGAGCAGTCAATCAAAATATTTTTTAGAAGTGTCCAAATTGAAAGCAATGGTGATCACTGTTTCACTAGTCGATGATTATAAGCTTTTAAGTGCACGTTATGATTGATGATTTGAATCGTGCAAAGGATCAACTCAGCCATGCTGTTTCCTCACCAACCAAAGCTTCAAGGGAAGAACCGATCTCAAATTGCAATCAGAGTGCAGAGGACTTGCAATCAATTGCATAGACTCATCCTAGTTATCATGATCATGTATCACTACTATTTTCTTTTTGAGTGTGTATAGTTGATAAATGATATGAAAATCCACCTAAAGTATGAAAGAATCTAGTTCTTACATGTTTCCTTGGTGATCCCTCTTTTAGAGTTCACCAAGAAATCTTGGAAGATCACCATCATTAGAAATCACAACTGTCACGCCCCGGATCCGGACATTATTTTTATATTTTTTTTTACACCCTAGATCCGGTTCATAACACAGCCGTGCTATTGTAGGTTGCTGCCCACAAAAACATGAAGCCCGTGATAACAATTTTATTTCATGAAATAAGATCAAATATGATCAAATTTATTTACTAATCATAAAGAAACAAGTACAGAGCATCTAAATCAAATACTTGAGTTTACAATATTACAACCCAAACTTATTAACTATGCTTCAACTCCAATTTTCATTTACTCTTTCCCGCTCCTAATCGCCTTAATTATCTGAAATAAATAAAAAAACAACAGGAGGGGTATGAGCTTGCGGCTCAGTAAGAAACCACGTACTATCTTATCAGATCAAGCATAATCTTTCTCATGCCAATGCATCATTTGAAGAATTTAAAACCAAAATAAAGCATTTCATAGATGATTTATTCAGAACAAGTTATAAAGCAATGTATGCTCCAACCATGCAAGTTCATAAACATGATAATGCAAGTCATATAAAAATGCAAGTCATATAAAGCAATGTACTATCTTACTCTTAGACGGATGTGTTGCTATGGTCACTATAATCCTGTGACAGGGGTCGTATTCGTAGTCGACGAGTTTTATAACTCATTCATATTCGTTACCAACTTTAACCCGTTGGCAAAGGGCCATATTCGTTGGATGCTAGCTCCAGGGGGGTCGACTGACCTCTATTTCTAGAGGTGGGCATAGCTATATGAGAGTTCATAAATCATTATTCTTTTTCATAAATCATACTTTCATACATAGGTTGAAAAATGACAAATGGCATCGTAATGTATAAAATTCATGATCATGCCACAAATCTCATTTTTATGTAATTTATCATAACCATAATTCATCGTAATGTATAAAATTCATGATCATGCTACAAATCTTACTTTCATGCAATTTATCATAACCATAATTCGTACTCAAATATTTATGAAGGATGCAATTTAATCAAGCTCATGAATCACATGCAATCATATGCTTGATCCTACTTTTAAGAAAATACATCATAACAAATATATTTTTTATTATTTTATTCTTACAATTAAATAGTAATTTTTAAATTAATAAGATCAGTGTCAGGGTTACTTACCTCAATTCGCCCATACAATCCTAATCTCGTCCGTCAAATTCTCTGTACCTATCAAATAGTTCCAGATGTATTATTAAATTAAAACTCTAATATGGACCTGAATAAATCTCAAGTTCCAACCGGATAATTTGGACTAAAATCCTACTTATTCACTATTTATTTACGTATTTTCTTTTTTTTTCTTCTTTTCTTTTTCTTTCTTTTCTTTTTCTTTTCCTTCTCTTCTTTTTTTCTTTTCTTCTCTTCTTTTTCCTTCCCGAAACTTCTCCTCCTCCTTTCTTCTTTCTTTTTCTTCTCCTCCTCTTCTCTTCTTCCGACTTCTTCTCCCCCCCCCTTCTTCTTCTTTCTTCTCTCGTGAAGGGAGGAGGGCGAGCTCGTCGGAATGCTCGGGAGGAACGAGCAGTGACCGGCGGTGCCTGCGGCCGCAGCCGCTCCTGGGGCCGTGCTCGCAGCCCAAGGCCATGGCGTGCGGCTAGCGGCCGGTGCCCCCGGCTTGCCGTGCCTGGAGCCGCACGGCCGCGCCTACGGCCGGTGCCCACGGTGAGTCCCCCCTTCCCTTTCTTCTTCTTTCTTTCTTTCTTTCTTCTTCTATTTGATCTATTCTCCCGAGTGGATCGGGAGGAGGAAGGGCAGTAAAGAAAAGGAGGAATGGATGGATCTTACCTCACTAATGAGAGTAGGGGCGCGGGTGGTAAGTCCGACAAGGAGAGGCACTGGTGGAGGATACCGGAGGTAGAACCCAGCATGAGCGAGAACGGTGGCGAACATCAGGCCGCCGGAGTGCCCAGATCTGGCAACATCCTGGTCCGAGGGCAAGGAGAAAATAGGGAGGAGGGGCTTCTCGGATCGGGTGAGCTATCGGGGGCTTTTGTAGCCCTCCCCGGGGAAGGAAGAAAATGGTCGTGGTTCGTTCACCGTCGTGATGCTCGTGGCGGTTGAGCGAGATCGGAGGCCATTCAAGAGGCCACGGCATTTTCGCTCCAGTCTCGCCTCCGTTACCCCGAGGAAGAAGACCAGAGGATCGCATTGCGATCCCTGTCTTGGTCTCTTCTTCAGCCATGGGCTAAAACCGGTTGGGTCCACCAGCTTCGGCCTGATTGGCCCGTTTTGGGCCGATTATTACATTCTCCCCTCCTTAATAAAAATTTTGTCCTCGAAATTTATAGAATCTAGTCTTTCCAAATTCAGCGATGTTCAGCTCATTGAGTAACGTAAATCTAAGATCTTATTCTCTTCAATCAAAATTAATGAGATATTTAACTCTTGATCAACTGTCAAAAATTTATACATACGAGTAAGATTAGCACTAAATAAGTGACTAACTAAAATCTAAGATTGCAATGAGATCAGATTGGGATCATTTGACAACAAGATTGATAAAATTAATTGTATTTGAGATAGATCTTGGAATAAAATAGATTTCATGCACTTATTATGGTAGAGTACTAATCCCACAAAAGATATCGACCGGCCTTAATCAGAGTCAAATCATTAGATGGTTAGTAATGGTTAGGAATGGGATTCACAAAATGAACATGTAATGATGATGTAATGATGATCATTAGACAGCAATGGTCTATCTTAAAATGATTGGCATCAAATCACAAGAACAAATCCAAGAAGACCAAATATTGATACCATATTGAATATGTCACAAGGCTTGATTTAGAACTCATAACGATGGAACAAATAACACATGGTTTATTTCGATACTTAAAAATTTAGATCATATCTAATCAATGATCAACTCACTCTAGTCATGAAATGCTCAAGATTTTACTTAGCATACCCAATAGAAGAATCTATCAGAGAGTAACGTAGTCATATCATGATTATCCTAAGAATCAACAACATTCTTCCCTACTAGAAAATTAACTCAAGGCTTCCAATAATTCTACTTATCAATACAACTTTATCATTAGATCTTATCAAAGGAATAAGGTCTGATACTTTCAGATTTGATTCTTTTGGTAGATGATTTAAATCAAACTTTTCTTTTATAATAGAAAATCAACGTCTTAATTCTGAATAAGAACATCAAGTTTCTTTGTCAAAATATCAATTTCTCTTGATTAACCGATCTATCACAAGATTAGATCATAAACGACTCTAATCCACCCTTGATAGATATTCATTAAAGTCGATTGACAACCTCAATTTCTTTTAATTAGATAGAGGGTTGATATTATTTGAAAAAAATTCAAGCTTCAGATTTAGAAGAACGGAGGTCTATACCAACATATTCCAAATCCAAGATCAAAATCGATGATCCATTAATTCTAGCCAAAAGATGCTAAGAATTTCTTAGCACGACATAAAATTGGAGAATCTAAGATAGCACAGCGACATCTAAAAAATCAAAACATTTTCCTTTCATTTATCCAGAAAATCCTACTACATAAGAAAACGGATCAAATCTTTGTTATTAAAACTTTCCGAATCAAAGGGATAATACTTCTAACTAACTTAGATAAATAATTCAGACCACTATGTTTTCGCTGTGCACTCTGATTCAAAACATCAAAATCCTTTGGATTCACTAATAAATTTTGATCAAAATACTACTTGTCTATAAATAAAACTATTTAATACCTTATTTCTCTTTCTTTTGCATATCATTTTGATGAACTTGTTTCTCTTCTTTGATTTCTTCCTTGTTAATAGCAGAAACCCCTTTTCTTTTTTTTTTCTTTTTTTCTTTTTGTCAAAACATCAACTAATATTCATTTAATTGATTTATTGCAGGATCATAAACTACTGCACTTTATCCATAGTAGAACATTTGAGCCTCAAATATTTTTCAAGATTGATAATGTTGTGGGGGGGGAGGGGGCCTTGAATTTAGTCCCACATCGGCTAGAGCGGAAAGGTTCCGTGCCTTATAATGAGGAGGGCGAAGCCTTTTCCTCACGAGGGCCCTTTTGTGGGACAAAACCGTGAGGGCAATCCCCCCGTCAGCGCTGGACGCGCGGGCCGGAAACGTCTCCCTCCGTCAGCGCTGGACGCGCGGACCGGAGCGCCCAAAGCGGACAATACCTCGTGGGGGACGCGGTCTCTTTCTGCTCGGCTCGGTTGGGACTAAGGCTGTTGCCGGGGTGAAAATCCCGTAACAGATGGCGCTAGAAGGAGGGCCAGCCTCCTTTCTCCATTGACTACCCTCTAGGACTGTGGGGGCCCGTTGGGGTAAAACCTGGCCGGAACCTTCCCGCTGGGGGGGCTATGTTGTGGGGGGGGAGGGGGCCTTGAATTTAGTCCCACATCGGCTAGAGCGGAAAGGTTCCGTGCCTTATAATGAGGAGGGCGAAGCCTTTTCCTCACGAGGGCCCTTTTGTGGGACAAAACCGTGAGGGCAATCCCCCCGTCAGCGCTGGACGCGCGGGCCGGAGCGCCCAAAGCGGACAATACCTCGTGGGGGACGCGGTCTCTTTCTGCTCGGCTCGGTTGGGACTAAGGCTGTTGCCGGGGTGAAAATCCCGTAACAGATAATTATTCTCAAAATTTACTAAATGACTTTCAATCAAAATATCAATTCACATTGTAATTGGAAAATATCTAATATTTCATATTCCAAGTAAACAAAGGAAAAACTCTTAAGTCTCATCCTCAAATATATTTTCTTTCTATATAACAGTTTCATGCATAATTGTTATACATATTTCATCCTCGAACAATATAAAATATTTTTTTGGTCCAAGCCTTAAACAACTTATGAATGAACCCTATCTTGCTATCAAAATAATTAACTTCAAACTAGAAGTATTATTCACAGTACTCGATATCAAGTTGATCTTGCAAAATCACTTATATACTAATACACAAACAATCACAATGTACTTTAATATTCCATGGCTAGTACTCCACTTAATATTAGTCAAAATCTAATTTAATCATAACTTGAAAATTTGGTACATTTTTATCACAATCACTAGTGATCTTCAACTTTAAGCTCTCATACATTCCTATCACATTTCCTATTGCTCTTAAACCTTCATTCTGATTCAAATTTTATTACAATTCTCAATGATCTTAAACCTCCAACTTTGAAACCACTTGTGCCACAGTCTTTAGTAGTCTTAAACCTTAAGCTCTTGTATCATTCATATCGCAATCCTAAGTGATCTTAAATCTAGCTTCTGATAGTTTAATTGCCATAATTTCCAATGATCTTAAACCTAAGCTCTGATACCACTAAATGCCACGCACCGGATCCGAACATGATTTTTTTTTTTTTGCACCCCAGATCCGGTTCATAACACGGCCGTGCTATTGTAGGTTGTTGCCCACAATAACACGAAGCCCATAATAACAATTTTATTTCATGAAATAAGATCAAATCTGATCAAATTTATTTACTAATCATAAAGAAACAAGTACAGAGCATCTAAATCAAATACTTGAGTTTACAATATTACAACCCAAACTTATTAACTATGCTTCAACTCCAATTTTCATTTACTCTTTCCCGCTCCTAATCGCCTTAATTATCTAAAATAAATAAAAAAACAACAGGAGGGGTATGAGCTTGCGGCTCAGTAGGTAACCATGTACTATCTTATCAGATCAACCATAATCTTTCTCATGCCAATGCATCATTTGAAGAATTTAACAGCAAAATAAAGCATTTCATAGATGATTTATTCAAAACAAGTTATAAAGCAATGTATGCTCCAACCATGTAAGTTCATAAATATGATAATGCAAGTCATATAAAAATGCTGCCATTCACCCATACTTTATAAATCTTACTCTTAGACGGATGTGCTGCTATGGTCACTATAATCCTGTGACAGGGCTTGTATTCATAGTCGACAAGTTTTATAACACATTCATATTCGTTACCAACTTTAACCCATTGGCAAAGGGCCATATTCGTTGGATGCTAGCTCCAGGGGGGTCGACTGACCTCTATTTTTAGAGGTGGGCATAGCTATTTGAGAGTTCATAAATCATTATTCTTTTTCATAAATCATACTTTCATACATAGGTTGAAAAATGACAAATGGCATTGTAATGTATAAAATTCATGATCATGCCACAAATCTTATTTTCATGTAATTTATCATAATCATAATTCATCGTAATGTATAAAATTCATGATCATGCTACAAATCTTATTTTCATGCAATTTATCATAACCATAATTCATACTCAAATTTTTATGAAAGATGCAATTTAATCAAACTCATGAATCATATGCAATCATATGCTTGATCTTACTTTTAAGAAAATACATCATAACAAATATATTTTTTATTATTTTATTCTTACAATTAAACAGTAATTTTTAAATTAATAAGATCAGTGCCAGGATTACTTACCTCAATTCGCCCACACAACCCTAATTTCGTCCGTCAAATTCTCCGTACCTATCAAACTATAATTTTGCATGCCGAAGTTGGCAATCAGCAATGAGCAGTCAATCAAAATGTTTTTTAGAAGTGTCCAAATTGAAAGCAATGGTGATCACTGTTTCACTAGTCGATGATTATAAGCTTTTAAGTGCACGTTATGATCGATGATTTGAATCGTGCAAAGGATCAACTCAGCCATGCTGTTTCCTCACCAACCAAAGCTTCAAGGGAAGAACCGATCTCAAATTGCAATCAGAGTGCAGAGGACTTGCAATCAATTGCATAGACTCATCCTAGTTATCATGATCATGTATCACTACTATTTTCTTTTTGAGTGTGTATAGTTGATAAATGATATGAAAATCCACCTAAAGTATGAAAGAATCTAGTTCTTACATGTTTCCTTGGTGATCCCTCTTTTAGAGTTCACCAAGAAATCTTGGAAGATCACCATCATTAGAAATCACAACTGTCACGCCTCGGATCCGGACATTATTTTTATATTTTTTTTTTACACCCTAGATCCGGTTCATAACACAGCCGTGCTATTGTAGGTTGCTGCCCACAATAACATGAAGCCCATGATAACAATTTTATTTCATGAAATAAGATCAAATATGATCAAATTTATTTACTAATCATAAAGAAACAAGTACAGAGCATCTAAATCAAATACTTGAGTTTACAATATTACAACCCAAACTTATTAACTATGCTTCAACTCCAATTTTCATTTACTCTTTCCCGCTCCTAATCGCCTTAATTATATGAAATAAATAAAAAAACAACAGGAGGGGTATGAGCTTGCGGCTCAGTAAGAAACCACGTACTATCTTATCAGATCAAGCATAATCTTTCTCATGCCAATGCATCATTTGAAGAATTTAAAACCAAAATAAAGCATTTCATAGATGATTTATTCAGAACAAGTTATAAAGCAATGTATGCTCCAACCATGCAAGTTCATAAACATGATAATGCAAGTCATATAAAAATGTAAGTCATATAAAGCAATGTACTATCTTACTCTTAGACGGATGTGCTGCTATGGTCACTATAATCCTGTGACAGGGGTCGTATTCGTAGTCGACGAGTTTTATAACTCATTCATATTCGTTACCAACTTTAACCCGTTGGCAAAGGGCCATATTCGTTGGATGCTAGCTCCAGGGGGGTCGACTGACCTCTATTTCTAGAGGTGGGCATAGCTATATGAGAGTTCATAAATCATTATTCTTTTTCATAAATCATACTTTCATACATAGGTTGAAAAATGACAAATGGCATCGTAATGTATAAAATTCATGATCATGCCACAAATCTCATTTTTATGTAATTTATCATAACCATAATTCATCGTAATGTATAAAATTCATGATCATGCTACAAATCTTACTTTCATGCAATTTATCATAACCATAATTCGTACTCAAATATTTATGAAGGATGCAATTTAATCAAGCTCATGAATCACATGCAATCATATGCTTGATCCTACTTTTAAGAAAATACATCATAACAAATATATTTTTTATTATTTTATTCTTACAATTAAATAGTAATTTTTAAATTAATAAGATCAGTGTCAGGGTTACTTACCTCAATTCGCCCATACAATCCTAATCTCGTCCGTCAAATTCTCTGTACCTATCAAATAGTTCCAGATGTATTATTAAATTAAAACTCTAATATGGACCTGAATAAATCTCAAGTTCCAACCGGATAATTTGGACTAAAATCCTACTTATTCACTATTTATTTACGTATTTTCTTTTTTTTTCTTCTTTTCTTTTTCTTTCTTTTCTTTTTCTTTTCCTTCTCTTCTTTTTTTCTTTTCTTCTCTTCTTTTTCCTTCCCGAAACTTCTCCTCCTCCTTTCTTCTTTCTTTTTCTTCTCCTCCTCTTCTCTTCTTCCGACTTCTTCTCCCCCCCCTTCTTCTTCTTTCTTCTCTCGTGAAGGGAGGAGGGCGAGCTCGTCGGAATGCTCGGGAGGAACGAGCAGTGACCGGCGGTGCCTGCGGCCGCAGCCGCTCCTGGGGCCGTGCTCGCAGCCCAAGGCCATGGCGTGCGGCTAGCGGCCGGTGCCCCCGGCTTGCCGTGCCTGGAGCCGCACGGCCGCGCCTACGGCCGGTGCCCACGGTGAGTCCCCCCTTCCCTTTCTTCTTCTTTCTTTCTTTCTTTCTTCTTCTATTTGATCTATTCTCCCGAGTGGATCGGGAGGAGGAAGGGCAGTAAAGAAAAGGAGGAATGGATGGATCTTACCTCACTAATGAGAGTAGGGGCGCGGGTGGTAAGTCCGACAAGGAGAGGCACTGGTGGAGGATACCGGAGGTAGAACCCAGCATGAGCGAGAACGGTGGCGAACATCAGGCCGCCGGAGTGCCCAGATCTGGCAACATCCTGGTCCGAGGGCAAGGAGAAAATAGGGAGGAGGGGCTTCTCGGATCGGGTGAGCTATCGGGGGCTTTTGTAGCCCTCCCCGGGGAAGGAAGAAAATGGTCGTGGTTCGTTCACCGTCGTGATGCTCGTGGCGGTTGAGCGAGATCGGAGGCCATTCAAGAGGCCACGGCA
Organism: Phoenix dactylifera; assembly: GCF_051530095.1. Lineage (NCBI taxonomy): Eukaryota > Viridiplantae > Streptophyta > Magnoliopsida > Arecales > Arecaceae > Phoenix > Phoenix dactylifera. The sequence goes on from NC_143191.1 coordinate 16,306,260, forward strand.
TTTTCGCTCCAGTCTCGCCTCCGTTACCCCGAGGAAGAAGACCAGAGGATCGCATTGCGATCCCTGTCTTGGTCTCTTCTTCAGCCATGGGCTAAAACCGGTTGGGTCCACCAGCTTCGGCCTGATTGGCCCGTTTTGGGCCGATTATTACATTCTCCCCTCCTTAATAAAAATTTTGTCCTCGAAATTTATAGAATCTAGTCTTTCCAAATTCAGCGATGTTCAGCTCATTGAGTAACGTAAATCTAAGATCTTATTCTCTTCAATCAAAATTAATGAGATATTTAACTCTTGATCAACTGTCAAAAATTTATACATACGAGTAAGATTAGCACTAAATAAGTGACTAACTAAAATCTAAGATTGCAATGAGATCAGATTGGGATCATTTGACAACAAGATTGATAAAATTAATTGTATTTGAGATAGATCTTGGAATAAAATAGATTTCATGCACTTATTATGGTAGAGTACTAATCCCACAAAAGATATCGACCGGCCTTAATCAGAGTCAAATCATTAGATGGTTAGTAATGGTTAGGAATGGGATTCACAAAATGAACATGTAATGATGATGTAATGATGATCATTAGACAACAATGGTCTATCTTAAAATGATTGGCATCAAATCACAAGAACAAATCCAAGAAGACCAAATATTGATACCATATTGAATATGTCACAAGGCTTGATTTAGAACTCATAACGATGGAACAAATAACACATGGTTTATTTCGATACTTAAAAATTTAGATCATATCTAATCAATGATCAACTCACTCTAGTCATGAAATGCTCAAGATTTTACTTAGCATACCCAATAGAAGAATCTATCAGAGAGTAACGTAGTCATATCATGATTATCCTAAGAATCAACAACATTCTTCCCTACTAGAAAATTAACTCAAGGCTTCCAATAATTCTACTTATCAATACAACTTTATCATTAGATCTTATCAAAGGAATAAGGTCTGATACTTTCAGATTTGATTCTTTTGGTAGATGATTTAAATCAAACTTTTCTTTTATAATAGAAAATCAACGTCTTAATTCTGAATAAGAACATCAAGTTTCTTTGTCAAAATATCAATTTCTCTTGATTAACCGATCTATCACAAGATTAGATCATAAACGACTCTAATCCACCCTTGATAGATATTCATTAAAGTCGATTGACAACCTCAATTTCTTTTAATTAGATAGAGGGTTGATATTATTTGAAAAAAATTCAAGCTTCAGATTTAGAAGAACGGAGGTCTATACCAACATATTCCAAATCCAAGATCAAAATCGATGATCCATTAATTCTAGCCAAAAGATGCTAAGAATTTCTTAGCACGACATAAAATTGGAGAATCTAAGATAGCACAGCGACATCTAAAAAATCAAAACATTTTCCTTTCATTTATCCAGAAAATCCTACTACATAAGAAAACGGATCAAATCTTTGTTATTAAAACTTTCCGAATCAAAGGGATAATACTTCTAACTAACTTAGATAAATAATTCAGACCACTATGTTTTCGCTGTGCACTCTGATTCAAAACATCAAAATCCTTTGGATTCACTAATAAATTTTGATCAAAATACTACTTGTCTATAAATAAAACTATTTAATACCTTATTTCTCTTTCTTTTGCATATCATTTTGATGAACTTGTTTCTCTTCTTTGATTTCTTCCTTGTTAATAGCAGAAACCCCTTTTCTTTTTTTTTCTTTTTTTCTTTTTGTCAAAACATCAACTAATATTCATTTAATTGATTTATTGCAGGATCATAAACTACTGCACTTTATCCATAGTAGAACATTTGAGCCTCAAATATTTTTCAAGATTGATAATGTTGGGGGGGGGGAGGGGGCCTTGAATTTAGTCCCACATCGGCTAGAGCGGAAAGGTTCCGTGCCTTATAATGAGGAGGGCGAAGCCTTTTCCTCACGAGGGCCCTTTTGTGGGACAAAACCGTGAGGGCAATCCCCCCGTCAGCGCTGGACGCGCGGGCCGGAAACGTCTCCCTCCGTCAGCGCTGGACGCGCGGACCGGAGCGCCCAAAGCGGACAATACCTCGTGGGGGACGCGGTCTCTTTCTGCTCGGCTCGGTTGGGACTAAGGCTGTTGCCGGGGTGAAAATCCCGTAACAGATGGCGCTAGAAGGAGGGCCAGCCTCCTCTCTCCATTGACTACCCTCCAGGACTGTGGGGGCCCGTTGGGGTAAAACCTGGCCGGAACCTTCCCGCTGGGGGGGCTATGTTGTGGGGGGGGAGGGGGCCTTGAATTTAGTCCCACATCGGCTAGAGCGGAAAGGTTCCGTGCCTTATAATGAGGAGGGCGAAGCCTTTTCCTCACGAGGGCCCTTTTGTGGGACAAAACCGTGAGGGCAATCCCCCCGTCAGCGCTGGACGCGCGGTCCGGAAACGTCTCCCTCCGTCAGCGCTGGACGCGCGGACCGGAGCGCCCAAAGCGGACAATACCTCGTGGGGGACGCGGTCTCTTTCTGCTCGGCTCGGTTGGGACTAAGGCTGTTGCCGGGGTGAAAATCCCGTAACAGATAATTATTCTCAAAATTTACTAAATGACTTTCAATCAAAATACCAATTCACATTGTAATTGGAAAATATCTAATATTTCATATTCCAAGTAAACAAAGGAAAAACTCTTAAGTCTCATCCTCAAATATATTTTCTTTCTATATAACAGTTTCATGCATAATTGTTATACATATTTCATCCTCGAACAATATAAAATATTTTTTTGGTCCAAGCCTTAAACAACTTATGAATGAACCCTATCTTGCTATCAAAATAATTAACTTCAAACTAGAAGTATTATTCACAGTACTCGATATCAAGTTGATCTTGCAAAATCACTTATATACTAATACACAAACAATCACAATGTACTTTAATATTCCATGGCTAGTACTCCACTTAATATTAGTCAAAATCTAATTTAATCATAACTTGAAAATTTGGTACATTTTTATCACAATCACTAGTGATCTTCAACTTTAAGCTCTCATACATTCCTATCACATTTCCTATTGCTCTTAAACCTTCATTCTGATTCAAATTTTATTACAATTCTCAATGATCTTAAACCTCCAACTTTGAAACCACTTGTGCCACAGTCTTTAGTAGTCTTAAACCTTAAGCTCTTGTATCATTCATATCGCAATCCTAAGTGATCTTAAATCTAGCTTCTGATAGTTTAATTGCCATAATTTCCAATGATCTTAAACCTAAGCTCTGATACCACTAAATGCCACGCACCGGATCCGAACATGATTTTTTTTTTTTTTGCACCCCAGATCCGGTTCATAACACGGCCGTGCTATTGTAGGTTGTTGCCCACAATAACACGAAGCCCATAATAACAATTTTATTTCATGAAATAAGATCAAATCTGATCAAATTTATTTACTAATCATAAAGAAACAAGTACAGAGCATCTAAATCAAATACTTGAGTTTACAATATTACAACCCAAACTTATTAACTATGCTTCAACTCCAATTTTCATTTACTCTTTCCCGCTCCTAATCGCCTTAATTATCTAAAATAAATAAAAAAACAACAGGAGGGGTATGAGCTTGCGGCTCAGTAGGTAACCATGTACTATCTTATCAGATCAACCATAATCTTTCTCATGCCAATGCATCATTTGAAGAATTTAACAGCAAAATAAAGCATTTCATAGATGATTTATTCAAAACAAGTTATAAAGCAATGTATGCTCCAACCATGTAAGTTCATAAATATGATAATGCAAGTCATATAAAAATGCTGCCATTCACCCATACTTTATAAATCTTACTCTTAGACGGATGTGCTGCTATGGTCACTATAATCCTGTGACAGGGCTTGTATTCATAGTCGACAAGTTTTATAACACATTCATATTCGTTACCAACTTTAACCCATTGGCAAAGGGCCATATTCGTTGGATGCTAGCTCCAGGGGGGTCGACTGACCTCTATTTTTAGAGGTGGGCATAGCTATTTGAGAGTTCATAAATCATTATTCTTTTTCATAAATCATACTTTCATACATAGGTTGAAAAATGACAAATGGCATTGTAATGTATAAAATTCATGATCATGCCACAAATCTTATTTTCATGTAATTTATCATAATCATAATTCATCGTAATGTATAAAATTCATGATCATGCTACAAATCTTATTTTCATGCAATTTATCATAACCATAATTCATACTCAAATTTTTATGAAGGATGCAATTTAATCAAACTCATGAATCATATGCAATCATATGCTTGATCTTACTTTTAAGAAAATACATCATAACAAATATATTTTTTATTATTTTATTCTTACAATTAAACAGTAATTTTTAAATTAATAAGATCAGTGCCAGGATTATTTACCTCAATTCGCCCACACAACCCTAATTTCGTCCGTCAAATTCTCCGTACCTATCAAACAGTTCTAGATGTATTATTAAATTAAAACTCTAATATGGACCTGAATAAATCTCAAGTTCCAACCGGATAATTTGGACTAAAATCCTACTTATTCACTATTTATTTACGTATTTTCTTCTTTTTCTTCTTCTTTTTTTTTTTCTTTCTTTTCTTTTTTCTTTTCTTCTCTTCTTTTTCCTTCCCGAAACTTTTCCTCCTCCTTTCTTCTTTCTTTTTCTTCTCCTCCTCTTCTCTTCTCCCGACTTCTTCTCGTCCCCCCCTTTCTTCTTCTTTCTTCTCTCGTGAAGGGAGGAGGGCGAGCTCGTCGGAATGCTTGGGAGGAACGAGCAGCGGCCGGCGGCGCCCGCGGCCGCAGCCGCTCCTGGGGCCGCGCTCGCGGCCCATGGCCGTGGCGTGCGGCCAGCGGCCAGTGCCCTCGGCCTGTGGTGCCTGCAGCCGTACGGCCGCGCCTGCGGCCAGCGCCCAGGGTGAGTCCCCCCTTCCCTTTCTTCTTTCTTTCTTTCTTTCTTTCTTTCTTTCTTTCTTCTTCTATTTGATCTATTCTCCCGAGTGGATCGGGAGGAGGAAAGGCAATAAAGAAAAAGAGGAACGGATGGATCTTACCTCACTAATGAGAGTAGGGGCGCTGGTGGAGGATACCGGAGGTAGAACCCAGCATGAGCGAGGACGGCGACGAACATCAGGCCGCCGGAGTGCCCAGATCTGGCAACATCCTGATCCGAGGGCAAGGAGAAAATAGGGAGGAGGGGCTTCTCGGATCGGGTGAGCTACCGGGGGCTTTTGTAGCCCTCCCCGAGGAAGGAAGAAAATGGTGAACGAGCCACCACCGTGATGCTCGCGGCGGTTGAGCAAGATCGGAGGCCATTCAAGAGGCCACGGCGTTTCCGCTCCGGTCTCACCTCCGTTACCCCGAGGAAGAAGACCAGAGGATTGCGTTGCGATCCCTATCTCGGTCTCTTCTTCAGCCATGGGATGAAACCGGTTGGGTCCGCCGGGTTCGGCCCGATTAGCCCGTTTTGGTCCGGTTATTAGAACAACAATACATAATCCAATCCACCCAAATCTTCTAGTTGTGCTCCTAGTACATTAGACAGTATATGGAAAACATTAATCAACCTGACCTCCACTTAGCAAAATATTTGTGGCGTCATAAGCTTTTACAAATATATTGTTTCAATTATAATCTTATATGATCTTTCATGTATACTTTCTTACTTACATTAACATCTCAAACCCATTACTATTAGTGAGTGAATCTTTGTTAAACAATTAAAACAAAATCCTGGTACAATCTTACAACCACCAAGCTTCCTATAATATCCCACCCAAAATGGACTCATTGGATTTTGGGTAGATTGGGCCGAAGCCGGCAGGCCCAACCGGCTTTAGCCATGGTCAAAAAGAGAACGAGACAGGGGATCTCGATCACGAAACACCGGTATTCTTCCTCGGGGTAACGGAGGCGTTATGAGAGCGGAGACGTCGTGGATCTCGCACAACCGCCACTAGCATCGCGGCAGTGAGCAAGCCACGATCACCACCATGTTTCCATTTCTCCCTTCTTCTCGAAGAGGGCTATAAAAAGCTCACAGATCACTCACAGAGGGACTCCATCGCGGTGTGAGGCCCAATAGTCCCACATCGGAAAGACTCTTTTTAGAGCCTGGGCATATGAGGCTGGTGTCTCCTAATCGTGCAGACGCGTTTGGGAGGAAAACAAAACCGGAGAGGGGTGAAGGACGCTTGCGTGAAGCCCCAGAACCGGACAATATCTGGCAGGGGAGCCCGGCGGTCCCTCCTCATGGGCCCCTACGTGGGCACTGGGTGCCTCACGTGCTGCGAGGAGGCGGAGCGTGACATTTGGTATCATAGCCGAGGACGGTTCTTGTCCGATGGTGGAAAGGGTGTGAGGCCCAATAGTCACATATCGGAAAGATTCGTTTTAGAGCCTGGGCATATGAGGCGGGTGTCTCCTAATCCTATAGACGCATTTTGGAAGGAAAACAAAATCGGGAAGGGGTGAAGGACGCTTGCGTGAAGCCCCGGACCGGACAATATCTGGCAGGGGAGCCCCGCAGTCCCTCCTCATGTAGCCCCTACGTGGGCACTGGGTGCCTCATGTGCTCCGAGGAGGCGGGGGCGTGACCTGATTGGATTTTGGGTAGATTGGGCTGAAGCCGGCGGGCCCAACCGGCTTTAGCCATGGTCGAAAAGAGAACGAGACAGGGGATCTCGATCATGATACACCGGTATTCTTCCTCGGGGTAACGGAGGCGTTATGAGAGCGGAGACGCCGCGGATCTCGCACAATCGCCACCAGCATCGCGGCAGTGAGTGAGCTATGATCACCACCACATTTCCATTTCTCCCTTCTTCTCGAAGAGGGCTATAAAAAGCCCACAGATCACTCACAGAGGGACTCCATCGCTCTCTCCTCCTTCAGTGCAAAGGAACTGGACCGGGAGCGACGCCATTGGAGTAGGAGGTCTCAAGCAGCCAAAGGAAGCGACCAAACTACCGGAAGAGGCTTCTCGGCTCCTCCTCGGAGCTAGGTAAACCCTTAACCTCTCTCTCCCTTCGTAAATTACGCCCTGTTAAGTTTAGATCTAGTCAAGCTACGAGAAAAAAAATAATAAATAAATAAATAATAAAAATAAAGAAAGAGAGATGAAGAGGGGGAGGTCGAGCCGTGGCCGCCGTAGGCGCAGTCCGCGCCCCGGCCTCAGGTCGGCCCTCTCCCGAGCCCCGATAATGGGTTGTCCCTTGCTCTAATCATAGGAGAAGAAGGGAGGGGAGAAGAGAGGGAAAAGGAGAAGAGAAGAACAAAAGGAAGAAAAGAAGGGAAGAAGAAGGAGGAGGGAAAAGCCACTTAGCGGTGGATTCTTGACTGTGGTGCCGCCGGCCTTGGGGTCGGCCTTGTTGTCCGATTCCTGTTTACCTAAAAATATGCTAAACAGATCATTGTTAGAACCGACAAACAAAGTTTAAATTAATTTTACTCTTACCTGTTCTACTTGAAGAATAGTGGTTGTTAGAGGTCGATCCATAGGGAGGCGATTGGAGTTGCATAAAAATTAAAACGTTTACTCGGATTCAAAATTGATTCTTGAATAACAAAAGAAAAACATTACTTCGAGGATGTTGATAGATTCTCTAGTCTATCGGAGAATGTTTTTTAATTGAAATTAACTAGAAGACATGTACTTAGATTCGAAGAGCATTTATATATTTAACTAATCAAAGAAGAGCTTTGGCATAAATTAAAATGGATGAAACTAAGAGGATTGAAGCAAACATAAATTTCATAAAAGAAGATTTAATGTATTGCATAAAAAAATTAAAATTTCAGCATAAATAAAATCTTAAAAGTAAAACTCTCCACCAAAATAAAATTCTCTAAAGTTAAAACTTAAAACATTGTTCTCAATTAAAACTCAAACTCAAAACGCATTGCTCTCAATTAAAATTCAGACTAAAAACAACACATTGCTCTTAATTAAAATAAAACTAAAAACAACACATTGCTCTTAATTAAAATAAAACTAAACATAAAACATTGCTCTTAATTAAAATAAAACTAAACATTAAAAAAAAGAAAAAGAATAAAAAAAAACAAAACAAAGCACTGTGCTCTGTTTGAAAACAGAGCATGAACACTCCTCCTCTCCCGACCCGCTCGTCTTCTCCTCCCTCCTCTATTCTTTGGAACCGACCACCCAGCCGAGAGCTCCCTCCTATCGATGGCCTCCCCTCTCTCTTATAGTCATGGGATGCGGAAATCTGGGGGAGAATCACGAGCGGCTGGGATTGGGTGATGCGGAGGATGAATGGGTCGTCCGCGATGCTAGGAGGTTGAAATGGAGGAGGAAATGCTGCTAGGAGGAGCCGATCACGGCTTGTTGCTGGGACGTTGCGGAAGAGGTGGATCGTGGACGCCGGATTCGAAGCGGAAGGCAGCTGGGGTCTGCCGTGATCGATGGGAGGAAACGCACGGACCGGCTGCTGCGGGGTCGACAGGAGGACGCCGGATCACGGCTTATTGTTGACGGGTGCTGGAATGGGCGGAATGGGCGCACGGCTGGGAATGAGGCTGAGATCTTTGATTCGGATGAAGGGCTGGAGGTTGAATGCCGCGCATGCTTGGATGCGGAAATGGAAGGAGCTGGGCACATGGACGGATGGTTGGATGTGTTGGGTCGAGCGGAAGAAGATGAGCTGAAGAAAATCCCCTACTAATCTGTTGTTGTGGCCAGAAGGGGAGGATTTGCTGCTGCTACAACGCGGAGGAGGAGGACGCGGTGGATGCTGGGAGCGTGATCGACGAGGTGACTTGGAGGGCGCCGTGGAAGATGGATACGGGGCGCTGAAGAGGAAGGATGTGAACTTCTTTCTTTGGGCCAAGAGGGGGATGCGATGCAGGGACCTCCGTGATCGCACGGAATGGGGCGCACGTGAAGAACGCGGACTGCTGGGAGGAGCGGACGTGGGAGATGCTTGGGGGTTGCACGCGGACGACTGCTGATCGTGGGATGTTGCTTTGATTGCGTTGATGGCGTGGAGGATTTGGAAGGGATGCCACGGCTGCAGGTGCGGACGGTTTATGGTCTAGTGATGTTTTATTGGATGCAGGATGAGATGTGGACGGCCGGGATTTCATGCATACATGGCAGCTGGGGAATTTGTTGAGCTCGGGCTGCCGGGCATTGGGCTCAAACCCAATGTTATTGGGTCTCTTGGATTCCTTGCACTCAAACACAAATACAATGTTAATTAATTAATTTTATCATTAAAGATTAACTATAATACTAATTAAGATGGTACGATGATTGCACTTTTGTGCTCTCATCAGGCCCCTCTCGAGAACTCCATCGCCCTCCCTTGATTGCGGGAGAAGATGGGGAAGGGAAAGCTTCGGGAAGGAGATGAAAAGAAGAGAAGAAGAATAAGGGAGAAGAGAAGAGGAGGAGAAGAAAAAGAAAGAACAGAGAAGGAGAAGAAGTTTCGGGAAGGAAAAAAAAAAAGGAGAAGAGAAGAAAAGAAAAAGAAGAAGAGAAGGAAAAGAAAAAGAAAAGAAAAGAAAAGAAAGAAAAGGAAAAGAAAAGGAAAAAAAAAACTCTTAACGGGTCCGACCTAATGGGTTAGATCCGGGTTCGGGTCCAAACCTGTTAGGCCTAAATAAAAAGAAAAGAAAAATGGGTTTAGCCAAATTTGACTAAACCCAAACTCAATCAGATTGGACTAAGTCCGAACGAACCCAAACTGTAAACTAGGTTAAATTCGAATCTAATTAAGCTAAGTTAGTCTCAGCAGACCCAATTGAATATGAATCAAGCCCAATTCAAATCCAGTTCAACTAAATTGGGACCAAATTGACGTCGGGCTGACCCTGACTCAAGCCTAATCCTTTAATTAAAAGCCCAATTGACATAGTGGTTCTAAATCGAGCTCAAGGGCTCCAAATTGGGTAAATTGGACTTGAGATCCAAGCAAGTAAATTCATATTATGATAAATTATAAAATTATGAAATAAATAGGAATTAATGTGACCCTTATGTGATTAATTTAGGTGATCAAGAATTTGTCATCTGGACGTAAGAAATTGGAAAGCAAATTGCTGTAAGTAACCTTGGCACTGATCTTAAAGTTTTAAATTACTGTTTATTTATAATTATGAAAATGTATTGGTTATGATATATTTTTCTCAAAATCAGGATCAAGTATATGATTGCATATGATTTATGAATTTGATTAAAGAGCATCCTTCATGAATATTTAATGGTGTATGAGTTATAAAATTATGACTGCATAAAAAATGATATTTGAGACATGTTTATGCATTTTAAATTATATGATGCTATTTATCATTTTCCAACCTATTTATGATAATTATGATTTAGGAAGGAAAAAGAATAATGATTTATGAACTCTCAGATTGCTATGTACGGCCCTCGCCAGTGGGTTATAATAGCTCGACAGATGGCCCTCGCCAGCGGATTATAATAGCTCGGCATACGACCCTCGCCAGCGGGTTATAATAGCTTGGTATAGACCCTGCCAATGGAAAATAATTGTTGGCAAAGATTATGGCCCTCGCCAGCGGGTTATAGTAGCTCGGCATACGGCCCTCGCTAGCGGGTTATAATTGCTTGGCTTAGACCCTGCCAACGGGGAATAATAGTTGGTGAATATTATGGCCCTGTCATGGGTAATAATAGTGACTATAGCTACACTATTATCTGAGAGCATGAATTATGACAAGTACGGATTTCAAAGCATGAATTATGATAAGTACGGATTTCAAAGCATGAATAATGGCAAGAATTTTATATGATGCATATTCGTATTTATGAACTTTCATTGATCGAACATGCATTGCTTTATGACCTGATTTGTGTATATCATCTATAAAATGCTTTATTTTGCCATAACTGTTAGCTTCTTAAACACTGCATTGGCATAATTATGCTTGATCCAATAAGATAGTACTTAGTTACTTACTGAGATGTGTAGCTCATATCTTTTTATCTACTTTTTCTACAGATGAATAAGACTACTAGGAGCAGGAAGCTTGGTATTATTTAGGGTTAGAGTAACTGAAAGTGTTATGTAATAATCAAATTTTAGAAGCTCTGTACTGTTTCAACTCATAAATAATGTTATGATATTAGTAGATGAAACTATTTATTTTTGTTATGAAATTTTAAGTGGCTTCGTGTTATTGTGTGCATAAGATTGCAATAGCACGGCCGTATCATGATCCGGATTTGGGGTGTGACACTCCCCGAGCCTGAAACTTTGTAGGTTCAAGGTGACTTGTATGTGATCAATGGTTTCTTGAGAAGGAAGTGAATATGGAAAGCTCCCCAAGCTCCCCCACCAAATAGGATCTTTCTGTTCCTGCATCTAAAAAAAAATAATGATATAGTTGAACCTAGAAGTAAATGTAATAGAAGAGAACTAAACTTAGGTAATGAGTTATTTATCTGTCTAGTGGAAAGTAATCCTGCTAGCCTTTCATGAGGCAGCGTCATCTATATATTCTCCTTTTTGGTGGAAGTAGCAATAAAAATGAAATGGATTCCAGAGTGGCTAATAATATATGGGAATTAATTGATTTGGCTCCAGATTTTTACAATTGGATGCAAGCGGCTTTTGAGAAGGAAACAGGGACCTAATGTTATAGTTGAAAGGATTTAAAGCTAGGTTAGTTTATACAACATAAGGGAATTGAATATTTTGATACTTACTCATCTGTTGCACCACAATTAGAGCCTTAATTGCTGTAGCATCTATTTGTATCCATCAGGGGACTGTTAAAATAGCCTTGTTATATGGAGAATAAAAGGTCCATGAATGTTTGTAGTTCCAGGACAAGAACATAAAATATGTAGACTATTAAATCATTGTACAGGCCAGAGAAGACTCCAAAATAGTGGCATGAAAAATTTGATAGTGCCGTGATATCTAATAGCTTTTCAAGAATGATTTTTTGATCTCCATGACTCTTAGTTTACTTAAGATGTCTCTTTGACTTTCTAAAGCATTAAATACTAGAAATACATGACTCTTAAATTTACTCATATTAATTGTAAGCTTCTAGAATTACAAATTAATTTCTAACAATCCGCTCATACTCTTCAGGTTGTAATTGGTATGCCCGGATATGGAGGAAAGGTGCGTGTGCTATTTCGAGTGCCCCTTAGCTGCTGAGGTATTGGATCTTGCAAATATCTTCGCAAGTCGCAGCACTCAAGGTCACTTGATAGGAGCAGGCTTGATCTATCATACAGGGTATCATCGATGGCTGGCCCAAAATGAGTGTTTAACCAAAGCACTTTCCAGCGGTTCAAATTCCATGTCAAGCTCAATACTCCGTTGCCGAATTCATGGTTGCACCCACTAGGATAATCTCTCACTACTTAAGAAAATTGTTGAAGATATTGACGATGTTGCATTGTCCTGATTGTCGTATTTGTGGCAAATTCATTTTTCTTTGACGGATACAAATATGGATACGGATATTAGTCAAAATCTCAAATTTCTATCCATATCCAAACAGATTAAGATACGAAAATAGATCTGGATAGATATTATCTGATCCACTTTCACCCCTATTCTACCATAAAATTTAGCTACCTCTTTAGATCCTCCCCTTACCCGTTGTTGTCTTACTCTATGCTTTGTAGCTTCATGAAAATATACATATATACATATATATATATATATATAGATATAGATATATATATATATATATATATATATATATATATATATATATATATATATATATATATATATATATATATATTATATATATATATATATATATGTGTGTGTGCGCGCGCGCGCGCGCATATTTACACACACACACACACATATATATATACATATTTACATATATATATATATACACACACACATATATATTTTTTTCCTAATTTTCCTTTTTAAATTCTATTATCTCTATTAATTATTTTTCTGATAATATTCTAAAACTTCGTTATATAACTCTGATTTTCTAATTTTTTTTACATATAACTCCTATCCTTAAAGACTAATTTATGAAAAAAATTCTTGTTAACATATTTGTAGATCAAGATCTTTTATCCCAGAAATTCTCTAATAGTATTCCTAATTAAGTAAACTTTTCATTAGTTATAATGAAAAAAATGATTGCATTTTCTGCATGTATGCTAAATTCAATGCTGACAGGAATGACCGATGTCACATAACGTTATGTCAAATTCAATGACGACATCAAGAAATACAAATGGCTTACCAGCTAGAATCTACAAAGATCAGGGAGAAATACAATGAATGGAAAAGTTTTCATGTTCTATCAAGAAATTACTAATATCAGTATTGATATAAAATTATGTAAAAAATGGATCTTTACATCATTCGTCCTGAAAGAAGTTACATACAAATATGGATGAGATTCAAAACAAGAGTTTGATTCGTTTGTCTCCAAGAGTAAGATAAAGGCCTATTCAACCAACTACTCTTTCTCAACTTTAGGGATATTTCATATTGCAGCATGGGAGCTGATTACCAAAAAAATCCCTGGGAAAAAAGAAAAGATATCTCGGTAACGAAAACGCTCGGCCAAAACTCGTCCGCATCTCCTGTCCAAGTGAGAATCTTTCTTCCTGCCTCTCCAGCTCCCATTTTAGCTTATCTTTCTTCTGTCATCGGGGATGGGAACCTTGGTAGGAATTAAGGAGGGTTCTGGGCGGGAAATCGAAATCGATTCTTTTTTAGATATCCGGATAGATGGATGGATCTATCTTTCTATTCATATATATTTTGCAAGAAGCCCCAAATCCTTGATTTGGTAAGTGAAGGAAGCAAGAGCTGCGGAAGAAGATCAGTGCGAGGTAGAGCAGAGGAGAGTGCAGCAACGAAAGAAGGCAGGCAGCGAGAGATAGTACAGCGTAAGGGAGAGAGGGAGGTTTGATGGGACCCAATGACGTCCATCCCCCAGGCTTCAAACGACCATGATGGCACGGTTGGATGCATATGTTCGCGACAAAGAATGATTTTCGAATCGAAAGGGTGTGTTTCACGTGGCCATGATTAGTAAACAAAAGATAGAGGAATTGGAGGGAAAAGCTAAGGTTGGGGAGTCTCTCTCTGGCACTTGTCATCTATTTGACATGAGGGCTACAGGACTCCAAAAGAAGCATGGACAGGCAGAAAGCCTGTGATTTCACATCTGAGGACATTCGGCTGCAAAGCTTATGTCCGACGTTCCGAAGGAGAAGAGGAAAAAGAGCCAAATTTCTTTTCTTTTTTCTTTGTTTTTTTTTTTTTTGGGGGGGGGGGGGGGGGGGGGGGGTTGACTTAGTATTTAAATTCAAAAATAAGTTGGATGGAGGGGAGAAGGTGATTTAGGGTTACGGATTTAAGTTATCCCAATTTCCACCCTTTAGCCTTTTTTCTCTTTTTCAATTAAAATACAACTAAATAATAGCATATATAGATTATTATAATACAACATTGTGTATAATATATCATATACTCTAGGCCAGGCCAATTTTAAGAAGACAAAGCCCAAGCTGGGCAAAAACATCGGGCCTGGACAAGTGGACCAGGTTTAGTTTGCTCAAGTCTAATTGCAAGTTACTATTTCAAATCTCCACCTGTCCATTTAATTTCCCTTTACCTCTTTGTCATTTCCAAAAAGAATGCAAAGTGTTGTCCTAGGCTGATTGGGATTTATGTATGTTCTCTTTGGATTTGTGATTTCTCAAACCAACTTCTCAGTTCTTCTTGATTTTGTTGTACACGAGTTTTATTTTCTATTGGTACTTTTGATCCATAGTTTCTTTAACAGGGCAAGTTGGAACTACCTCATAAAAAATGTCTGTTGTTGAAGTAGGAGTGTTTAATCATGAGGTTCTACTTGCTCTGAAGTTTATCTCGTTCTTCTTCTTCTTCTTCCTACATAGAAGATTTGTCTTTTAATGACCTGGTGCTAAAGCTTTTTTTACTTTAAGTTCCTGGTTGCACAAACTTCCTGGCAATGAAGAAAGAATCTGAGAGGATAATAGAGAGGGTTGATCTTCATGATTAGATTCTAATAAGTTGCAGGAGTCTGCTTAAACTTAGTTGAATTCATGCTGTAAACCAAGGTAGTAGAGTTGCCGATTTTGATTTTACAGCCTCCATACCTTAGGGTCCAATTTGATTAGTGTAGACCTGAATCGTACGAATACTCAAGTCAAATTCGACTATCGAATCTGCTGGTATCCAGAGTACTAACTTTTATGTCAAGTTTTGATGCCAAATTCAGACATTATAACTCAAGCTATCTAATATGGATATGGTAAGAGTGGATACAATCTGATTGCATCTAATCGAACTTGCCTAATGAAAGTCCTTGTTTAATTAGTAAAATGAGGAGAGAAGAAATTGATGCCCCTGACGACCTCTTCACTCAGATCTTATACCCAGCTATTGTCATCAATGAGAGAAATGGAGAGGAAAAAGAGAAAAGATCAGGAGAGAAGAGGAAATCCAGGACTTTAGCATTTGAAATTGCTTCTACAATTTTATAAGGTATATATTGCATATCTCGGATACTCCTAAAGCTAAATTGTTAATGTATAATGTTGCCCAGTTATGCAGTCCAAGAAAAGGGGTGAAATAGGTTTTTTAAAAACTTTAACTAATGTAGCAAAATTAAATGCCTGAAAAAAGAAGATAAACTTTAGCAACAAACTAATAAGTAAATGTACTGAAGATAAAAGCAAGTAAAGCAATTAACGCAAATACAAAAAAATAATAGCGATTTAGTGCAAACCTGCACCTATATTCACTCTTCAAGATCTTTTTCCTAAAAAAATTACTATAATCTATAACTCAAATTACATCCTAATTGTTTTTCGGGTTCACAATCAATCCAGTTGATTTTTTGGCAATCAACCAAAATCTTCTCCGAGCCTATCCTAGGCTCAACATAATCTAATTCAAGGTTGGATGGACCTTTTCCTCAAGTTTCAATCTTTGAAACTTGTTACAGCAAAGAATAGAAAGTAGTAAATGTTGTTGCCATGAATATAGCTCCAAGACAGTAAATACAAAATAATAAATAGAGCTACACTCTGTTGGTTGACTTGAATGCTTTTGAAGGCGCTTCACCAACTCTCTGATGTTGAATATATAGTATTTTAGCTCACAATGAAAGCTCTTAAATGATTTTCTCTTTGCAGCTCTCTCTTTTTAGCTTTCTCCTCTTGGCTCTATTAGATTTTTCTTTATAGTGCTTAAGTTCTTTTTTTTTTTTGTGTGTTCCCATACATTTTTATACACTTTGGAGAAGGTTGGAATACTTTTCTAGCTATTAGACAATTAATAGAGCCGTTTGAGATAAAAACAACTATTTTGATTCGTAGGAAAACTAGCAGTTATACCATGATCTTACTTCCAACCAAGTGGTTCCGAGTTCGAAACGCATGGGCGTCGATTAAATTGTAGAGACCGGATGCTCCCTGCTCGGACACGGAGTTTGGAAGGGCGTGTTGGTTTACTGGTAGCCTTGGTGGTGTCAGGTGTGACGTACTCACATGGAGGGTTCGGATCAGAGCCCAGAGGAGTAACCGAGCCGGGTTCACGGGTGGGGAAGGTATGACTAAAACCAGCCGGAGTGCCCAACACACGGTCATTTCTGCCCGCATCGAACATTCTTCTAGCGGGGTGGGGGGCCCAGTGGGGGCTGCTACGTAGAGGTGGGCTTGTCCTTTCCTCCCCCCTTTTCCTATTTTTAAGCCAAAAAAAAAACTAGCAGTTATAGTTGTCAAGAGCAGAGGGGTCAACTCGAGATTTTCAGGAGTTCACTCGTGATCTTTATGAGTCATCTCGAGCTTGCTTCTATTTTTACTCTGCTCTATCTTTCGTTTGTGACACTTTTCAAGTCATCTCTCTCAGTTCGACTCAAGATTTTTAGAGGTTGACTCGATATTATCTGGAGTCGACTCGTTGCTTTTAGGGGTCGACTCTTCAACAGACTAAATTTTACTGCTCTCTATCTTTCCCCTATCTCCTTTCTAGTGTTGACTTGTCTCTTTTTGGGGTTAACTCGAGTCTGACTAGAGTCAGCTCATGAGTTTCATGGGTCGACTTGCCAATACAATAATTTTCTCAACTCTCTGTCTTTTCTCTATGGTCATTCTGGGTTGACTCATACTAAGTTGGAGTCTGCTCAAGTACTTCATGGGTCGACTCATCAATATAATAAATTTTGTGGCTTTTTGTCTGTCCTCTATGACTATTCTGGGGTCGAGCGCAATCTATTGGAGTTGGCTCGTGAAGGTGCATCAATTAGTGACAGTGTGCTGGGGTCAATTTGTTGCAGGCTTCAAGTCAACTCTTGAGGAAGCTCAGGATGAAATCTTCTGAATTTATATATGAGCTTCCAAGAAATGCTATCATGGCCTTTTGGAGTTAGCTTATTGATATGGAGCTTTAGATGGATAATACTCACTTGAGAGTGGCTAAAAGCTTTCTTCGTGCTTCCTAGAATTAATCAATTATACTCAAAGTAATAGATTACTCAACTTTTAACTCAACTGTTTTAATCATCAAAATCAATCCTTTAGGGTCAACATATAATAACATATTTTACTATATCTTAGCCTTTTATGTAAGGCCATCCTAAGCAACATAATGCAGAAAAAAGAAAACAAAAGATCCATCCCTTCAATTTTGTTGCCAGGAAGGTCGACAAAAGAAACCTTTTTCTCTTTTGGAGGTTAATGAAGAAATATAGAGAAAAGAGACAAACTCTTTATATTATTTTCATTGATTTAGAGAAAGCATATATTATAGTTCCTAAAGAAGTCTTATGGTGGTTGTTAGAAAAAAATGGAGTTTCCATTCGTTTGACTAAGGACATATACAATACAACAGTTACTAGTATGAAAACTCTTAGTAGTAATATTAGTAAGTTTCTAATCATAATAGGTTTAGTTGATATTGAGGATCTACTCTAAATTCTTGCCTTTTTGTACTAGTTATGGATGCACTTGCTAGGCATATTCAGGACAATATTCCTAAGCATTCCATTTGTAGATGATATAATCTTAGTGGATGAAACTAATATTGGGGTCGATCATAAGTTAGAATAATGGAAGAGCGCCTTAGAATCGAAGGATTTTACGTTAAGTATGACAAGATGGAATACATGGAATGAGATTTTAATAAAATTAGAAATTAGGATGAAGGTGGTCTGAGACTAAGGATCATGCAATACCTAAGAGAGATCAATTTTGATATTTTGGATTTGATTATTTATAAAAGGGAGAAGAGAATGATATCCGGTATGATTAAAGTAGGTTGGATAAAATGGAGAAGCATAACTAGATATTATGTGATTATATAATATTTGCCAAGTTGAAGGAAAAGTTTTATAGGACAGCCATTTGACCAGTTATATGGTACAAAATTAAGGAACTAGAAAATAACATATGCACAAGATAGGTGTGGTCGAAATGAAAATGTTGAAATAGATGTATGGTAATACGAAAAAATGATGAATAAAAAATGAAGCTATTCATAATATGGTGGATGTAGCACTAATTGAGGAGAAATTAAGAGAAAGACAAATTAGATGGTTTAGATATATACAATATAGGTTGAGGGATGCAGCGGTATGAAGGAGTAGTTTGATATATGTAGAAGTAAAAAGGGATAGAGGTAAACCAAAAATCACGTGATATGAAATAGTAAGGAAGGACTTGACATTTCAACATCTCTCAAAGAATATGTCTTTAAACCAACTGGAATAGTGTAAAAGGATTCATGAAGCCAACCCTAACTAGTTTGGAATTAAGACTTAGTTGAGTTGAGATGAAAATGATTATATCATAAGATAAGATACAATATAATTTGTAAAGCACGTTCTTTAATGCGCCACTTTGTGTAATGCCCGTGCAAACGTGCCTCATAGCCTCATTCCTGAGACTTGGTGCTCTTTAAGAAGTCCCAATTAGAGATGCAATGTGACAAACATTTCAAATAAGCCATCTTGAACAATGCAGCCTAATAGTTGGAGCCTTTGTGGTGTTGTATGGCATGACCATATATATGTGTATAAATAGAAAGGTCCCATATAAATATGTAATCGAGGTTTGAAAGACAAAAGAAATGACTTGTTCAGGGATTTAACCATGTTCGAAATGTTAATAAGTAGCCCTTGATTTCTGCAAAGGCACTGACCTCTATTTCTCGTTGTCATTTGTTCATTCTAAAAGAGGAGTTTCTTATTTGTTTAGTTAGAAAATTCTTATTTTTTATTTTTTATTTGCTGACATAGCAAGATCCAGTAAATTGACCTAGTAATGATCACATGACTACAATTGTGGGTGCATCTACATCAATCATCTTTTTTTTTTCTTTTGATAGCATACATGTCACTTCTGTTATTGACACCATTCCTCTCTATCTGTATTAACTATTTTCATTAATTCAATGGGAAGACAAAATATCTAAGTCAATTATATATAAAGGATTCATGAAGCTGATTATCTACTATAAAAATGAGGCTTCAAACTTTAAAAGCTTCTATTTGTCAAATTATATGCCTAAAATTCCATTATGTTTGTGTGCCTCTAATAGTTTCATTAGATAAAAACTCTAAAATCATATGGCTGAATGCAATTCAGATATTTGGATTTATCAAGACCATCTCATGGAATGTAAGTTATGCTCATATATGCATCCATTATACCATCAATCATAAGTATACTTGATTAAAATAATATTTAATACAGAAACCATCATAAATTTATTATTGCTTCTTACTTATCTTGATCATTAGCACATTATACATATATAGGTACAAAAATATTTATATCATGCAAGTCGATGTACAAGGATTCTTACCTCTTTGCTGACAACCAGACAGACCAATCACCTGCCCACACTGCAATCTACGAACTAGGGTGTGCAAAATCCTGCTCAACATCCTCTCGTCTAACAAATTATTCTTCTACAGAACCAAGTCAACATTAAAAATTATCCAGAGTATCTAGTAACCCAGAACCCTCAATTGATTCTCTAAGCATTCCAAGACTATCCAACAGTCCTCACAAACAAAGATCTCTTTGGAACAAACTAGAGATAAGAAACCCTAACAAGACCAGAGAGAAACTAGAGAGGGGATGTTCGACGACGACGGCCCATGGTCGACGACGCCCCATGGTCGATGGCCTCAGAGGTGCCGGCAGTGTGCCAAACTTGGCGATGACTGGCCGAAACGAAATAGAATAGACTGAAGAGGGGAGTCCGGCTTTACATCAATCTGACAGCATGTCAACTGGATTTAAGGAGAACGACGGCCCAAAGATTGAAGCGAAGAAGGAAAAGGAGCTCACCTTGCCTCCGGCGAGCTTCTCCGGCTGGTTGAATGGCGAACACTCCGAGCTTCTCCCACGGATCACCTAGCGATCAAAGCTCTAAATGTTGCCCAGATAGACAACCCAAGAGGGGGGGGGGTGAATTGGGTTTTAAAATATTTGTTGCAATTAAAAGGTTTGTGAGTAACTAATTAAAACTTTTTGCAAGTGGTTTAATTAGTTGCTATATGCAGTGGATGAAGGAAAAGTAAGAGACAATAAAGCAATCACAAACACAAGCAAATTTATAGTGGTTCGGAGCTAACCCTTGCTCCTACGTCGACTCCCCAAGCCTCACTTGGGAATTCACTATAACCCCTCGGATTACAGCCAGTTGTTTTACAAGTTCACAACCCAACTTGTTGTTTTACGAGATCACAACGAACTCGGTCGGTTTTTCCAGGCTCACCGACTAGAACCACCCGATTGTTTTTCCGGGATCACAATCAAACCCTTACACCGTTGGTTTTAACCTAGGCTAACCAACAAACCTTACAATTCTTGATTCAATCCCCTGATTGAATCAAGTAAGAAACAAATGGTTTGAAAACAAACAGAAAAAGGAAGCTTCTTAACAAGCAGATATTCAGCGATATTAATAAGAGAGAAGTTAGGAGCCCTCAAACAAATTTATGAAGATGTAGAGAAGGGCTTCTCGAACTCGGAGTCTCCACGTGAATGTCTAGAAGATTTGATGACTGACAGAGACTTCTTGAATGCTGGGAAGAGTTGGTTGGATGGAGTTTAATGCCTCTCTTCCTTCTATCACGTGTATTCCCTTTGAAATCCTTTGGTAGGTGGAGATTACTTGTTTTCTTTGAATGAAATGTCTCTTTTCTTCCTTGCTACAGTTCTCTGTGGCTATTTAAGCCATTCCCCAAGAAAACTAGCCGTTAGACCCCAAGATCTAGCCGTTCTGCACGTTCTGTAACTCCTGACAATGTTTCCGTTGGGATCGGAGTCGACTCGCGCGATCTGGAGTCGACTCGCCTGTTGCAGGAGTCGACTCATGCTTTTCTGGAGACGGCTTGGCAACTGTTCTGGATTTGAATTAAAGTGCTGTCTTGACTTGGAGTTGACTCGACTGAACTTGGAGTCGACTCCCCAATGTCTGGAGCTGACCTGGCACTTTTGGAGACGACTCGTTCTAAGGAATCCAGAGAAGTTGCTTTCAAATTTGCTCACTCGAGTCGACTCGGATATTCTGGGAGTCGACTCGGCACTCAGAGCCCGAACTCCCGATCTTCTGTCTGTTGACTTGTGCCGTCGCGGAGTCGACTCGAACTGTCTCGGAGTCGACTCGGCTCTCAGAGATGAAAATAGTGTCTTCTGTCTTTTGGGCTTGCGCTGCCTTGGAGTCGACTCGAACTGTCTTGGAGTCGACTTGCCTCTCAGAGACGAAAATACCGTCTTCTGTCTTTGGGGTTGCGCTGCCTCGGAGTCGACTCAGACTTTGCGGGAGTCGACTCGGCTCTCAGTGTCCGAAATTGGCTCTCTGACTTTTTGCCTTGTATTTCTCTGGGAGTCGACTCTTGCTTCCTTAGGAGTCGACATGCCAACCATCGGAGTCGACTCGAGTTCTTCGGAAGTCGACTCGGCTCTCAGAGTCCAAAATAGCTTCTCTGTCTTTCTGTCTGTTACTCCCTGGAGTCGACTCGTACAACGCTGGAGTCGACTCGGCAAGCATTGGAGTGGACTCGAATTCTTCAGGAGTCGACTCGTTGACAGGTTCTGAGATGAATCTTTCTGTCCGGCTGTCTGTTCTCAGTCGGAGTCGACTCTTAATGTCCAGGAGTCGACTCGAGCTTGTGCCAGTGCTTCTGATACGCTTGGAGTCGACTCGTAATCTTTCGGAGTCGACTCGAGTCTCAGACTTTGGTTTAAATTGAATTCTTTACTTATCCAAAATGTATTGAACCAAATCTAGAGACACTTAACCATAAATTTACAAGTATTTGACTGAAATACTAGATTGAATTCATCAGTATAACATAAGATATACTCAAATGCTTTGAGCTCATCAAAATCAAATAGGGTTATAATCAATCACTCCACAATCTCCCCCTTTTTGATGATGACAAAACATTGAGTATTTGAAAAGTGAATTGCTCAACCAAAAAGAAAATTTATAGTAAAATTTTAAAATGAATTCAAGTGTCTAGTTATTTAATTTATCCAAAACTGAAAGGTGTGAAACAGTAAATTTTGAAGTTAAAGCTCCCCCTTTCATTTGGAATTATATAAGTCTTCATGTGATGCAATCAATTATTTGGCTTATATATATTTAATGAGTTTGCTTTCTTAAGATTTCAGATTCTCCCCCTCAACACGTGCATTCAACTTTGTTTAGATTCTCTGAAATTTTCTTTTAGTATATTGAAGCTTTTGAACTAAAATTTTTGGTTTTTAGAGGGAAAATCTGCCAATTTGTTCTTGAGTATGATTCAACTAATCTCCGAATATCCCTTGAATAGATTCTGGAGATTACTCCTTTAGGAGCCCCAACAGAGAGATAATGAGCCTCGAGGTATTGAATCCACTTAGAACAAATTATTTTATGTTTTAAAAATTTTTTTTTTATTGATTCCCTTTACATGTCTATTTAATATATTTTCTCCCCCTTTTTGTCATCATAGCAAAAAGGCAGAAAGCACATCATACAAGCAGTTAGAGTTCAAATTTGCACAATTTGGAAGAGAAATGTCTACTCATTGTATTGATGTAAGTTTAAGTACAATTGTAGATACATCCAAAAGTAGAGAAGTAAGTACATATCAAAAAGAAAAAACAAGCTACACTAGGATTTCTTTGTGGTGGAGGATGTGGCTTCCTTGCTCAGTCTAGATTGTTGCATAATTAAACTGATCCCTTCTGTAATGTTTCCTAGCTGCTTTATGATCTCCGAGGTGGCCCTACTCTGGATCGAGGTAAGCTCAGTCAGATTCTCCTGTAGGGTATCCAACTTGAAGATCAATACATTGGATAGCCGTTCAGCACCCTGATTCTGGCTGCCCAGCTCCTGTCGGATGTCTTCTCGCAGCTTTCTTATGTTGCTCGTGACATCGCTCATATTCGAAAATTGGGCTTGAATTAGGCTTCTTACATTGTAAATTTCTTCCATCAGATGAGCCGTCATCTCGGTCACGGCTGCCAATGATGGAACTAGGGCAGTGGAGGGAGCAGTCGCTGGACCTCGGAGCTCGCTCAGTAGGTCGTCCCGAAGATCCCTCACGATCTCCTGTCGCAACTCCCGGAGCTGCTCAGGTGATATCCGGACCTCTAGTGGCTGAGTAGGTGGTACAGTGGAGGGTCCGGCTGAAGTAGATGGTGCTGAAGTGGAGGGATAGGTGGAAAAATCGGAGTCATGATCAGGGCTGGGGGAGTGTCGAGTAGTAGGGTCAGAAGGTGTGGAAGAGGATGGTTTCCGAACCCAGACTCCCTCAACCTTATGGAAACCCATCCTGTGTAGAGTCCCCTCACCCATGCGATCGGTGTATCGCAGTGAGCGAGAGGGTTCTCCCTCAGGAATGGGGACCTCTAACTCCCTAAAGATCAAAGTATAGAGCATGCCATAGGGAAGAGTAAGCCTTGGTTTGTCTAGAGGCTCACATAGGTATTTATAGATGAGTTTTGGAAAGTTGATTGGAGTATCCTGAAGAATGTAGAACATTAGGGCTAGGTCCCTCTCAGATACAAAATCAAACCGCCCTGTCTTGGGGAAGAGGGTCCTAGATATGATGCTCAAGAGGAGCCGAGGCATCCTAGACCTAAGGAGGGGGAAAGGACACGAGGAACGGAGGGAAACTCGACGGAAATGCCCTAACAAAGGTCGAAGACGAGGTCGGAGACGACTCTAGGTTTTTGAACAGTGGCGGAGGTGAATAGAAGTGTCGATTGAACGCTTCGATTAGGGTTAAAACATCGGATTCCTGACCTCGAGTCGACTCCAGTAAGTCGCGAGTCGACTCGACCTCGAGTCGACTCCAAAATATGCGCGAGTCGACTCCCCCTATGATGCCATCGACCTCGAGTCGACTCCTAACTATGTGCGAGTCGACTCCCCCATGAGCCGACTCTAAAATGTATCCGAGTCGACTCGAACTCTGGCATGCACCCAAAAATCTTGTTATTTTCGTGCCAAACAATGGATAGTCACTAAGTTTATGAGCTGATTTGACGATCATAGATGAGAAACTCTATATTTAACACAAGCTAATCATCAAAATCAATGAATTAGAAGAGAATATCACTAGGATGGATCAATCACTCCTAATCCTCTCCTAAGTACACAGAATCGCTCTTCACTCAAGGATTTTGTGAAGATATCAGCTAATTGATCATCAGTGCAAACAAATTGAAGTGTCACATCACCATTCAGTACATGATCTCTTATGAAGTGATGTCTTATCTCAATATGTTTAGTTCTTGAGTGCTGAATTGGATTTTTAGTTAGATTAATGGCACTTGTATTATCACAATTAATGGGAATTTTATCTTGTTTAATGCCATAGTCTTCAAGTTGTTGTTTGATCCACATGATTTGAGCACAACAACTCCCGGCAGCAACATATTCGGCTTCAGCTGTAGATAATGCAACCGAGTTTTGTTTCTTGCTAAACCATGAGATTAAATTTTCTCCTAAGAATTGACATGACCCGCTGGTGCTTTTTCTATCAAGTTTACAACCAGCAACCCTATTAAGTTTAGGCTAGATTCTTTAGAATACCATAAACCTATATTTTTTGTTCCTATTAGGTATTTAAAGATTCTCTTAACTGCAATTAAATGTGATTCCTTAGGATTAGATTGATATCTAGCACACATGCATACACTAAACATGATATCAGGTCTACTTGCAGTGAGATATAATAAAGATCCTATCATACCTCTATACATCTTTTGATCTACTGATTTACCTGATTCATCTTGGTCTAGTTTGCATGATGAGCTCATGGGTGTGCTGATTGACTTGTTTCCTTCCATATCAAACTTCTTAAGCATCTCCTTGATGTATTTAGCTTGATTGATGAAGATCCCTTCTTCAGATTGTTTGATTTGGAGCCCGAGAAAATAGTTCAGCTCTCCTATCATGCTCATTTCAAATTCACTCTGCATCAAGTCAGCAAATTCTTCGCAGAGGCGATTGTTAGTAGCACCGAAAATAATATCATCAACATAAATCTGCACTACTAACATTTCTTTGTTTTTCTTCTTTAAAAACAATGTTGTATCTACATTTTCTCTAGAGAACTCATGATCTAGTAGAAATTTGCTAAGTCTTTCATACCATGCTCTAGGTGCTTGTTTCAAACCATAAAGTGCTTTGTTTAGTTTATACACATGATTGGGGTATTGATGATTTTCAAAACCAGGAGGTTGTTCTACATACACCTCCTCATTAATATACTAATTCAAAAAGGCACTTTTTACATCCATTTGAAATAATTTGAAATCTTTAGAGCATGCAAATGCTAGTAACAATCTAATTGCCTCAAGTCTAGCTACAGGAGCAAAGGTTTCATCAAAGTCTATACCTTCTTCTTGATTATAGCCCTTTGCTACTAATCTAGCCTTGTTCCTAACTACAATTCCATTTTCGTCAAGTTTATTTTTATATATCCATTTGGTACCTATTATTGAATATTCAGAAGGTCGTTCAACTAGGTTCCATACCTTGTTTCTAGTAAATTGGTTTAGTTCTTCTTGCATTGCATTTATCCAATTTACATCCTTTTCAGCTTCTTCTATGTGTTTAGGTTCAAAGTGTGAGACAAATGCTAGATGACTATTTAAGTTCCTAAGAGATGCTCTAGTCCTAACAGGTTGAGATGGATCATCTAAAATTAATTCCTTAGGATGCCCATGAGCATACCTCCAAGCCTTAGTCAACCCATGATCCACAATTGCCTCTTGGCTTGATGATGCATTTCCATTTGGTTTTTGTTCATATTCTTGTAATGTCATCTCATCAATCTTTTCTTCAAGAATTTCAGCATCATCATCAAGAACAACTCTCTTGCTAGAAGAGATATCACTTGTATCATCAAAAACAACATGTATAGATTCTTCAATAACAAGGGTTCTTTTATTAAAAACTCTATAGGCTTTACTTGTTGTAGAATACCCCAAAAATATACCCTCATCAGATTTAGAATCAAATTTACCTAAGTTATCCTTCCCATTATTATGAATGAAACACCTACATCCAAAAACATGAAAATAGTTTACTTTGGAATTTCTATTTTTCCAAAGTTCATAAGGTGTTTTCTTTATAATGGGTCTCAATAAAACTCTATTTAATATATGACATGATGTATTAATGGCTTCTCCCCAAAAATACTTAGGGAGGTTAGCATGGTTCTAGCCATTTCCTCTAGGGTTCTATTCTTCCTTTCTACAACTCCATTTTGTTGTGGTGTCCTAGGTGCAGAAAAATTATGAGTTATCCCCTTTTTACTACAAAATTCATCAAATAGATGATTTTCAAATTCCGTTCCATGGTCACTTCTAATAGCTATGACTGAAACATCTCTAGCATTAGTTACTTCCTTATGGAATTTCTTAAATACTGAAAATGCTTGATCTTTATGAGCTAAAAATATGACCCAAGTATATCTAGAAAAATCATCTACAATAACAAGGCCATATTTGTTTCCACCTAGACTTGTGGTTCTAGTTGGTCCAAATAGATCCATGTGTAGTAGTTCAAGAGGTCTAGAGGTAGAGACACAATTTATGGATTTAAAGGAGTTCCTTTGATTGTTTGCCATATTGACAAGCTTCACAAATTTTATTTTTCTCAAATTTTAGTTTTGGCAAACCTATCACGGAATCTCTTTTAACTAGTTTTGATATTGTATCCATACTTGCATGACCTAACTTACGGTGCCATAACCAACTTGCATCATTATCCTTAGTATCATTAACAACTAAATAGGGGTTATGTTTGGCAAGATCCTCAAGATCTACTACGTACACATTGCCACGTCTTATTCCTTTAAATACTAAATTGTTGTCAATTGAGTTGGTTATGATGCATAAAGATGGTTTGAACAGAACATCAAAACCTTTATCACATAATTGACTAATGCTAAGTAGGTTATGCTTAAGACCATCAACATATCGAACATTATCAATAAAGGTTGAAGGGGTGATTTGTACTTTACCTATACCAATGATGTGACCTTGGTTATTGTCTCCTAATGTCACAACACCTCCCTTCTTAGGCTCAAGGGTGAAGAATTGGTCTTTGTCACCCGTCATGTGTCTTGAGCAACCACTATCCAAGTACCAAGAGTTTTTGTCGACCTTGGCTGCAAGACACTCCTACACAAGGAAATCATACAATTTTAGGTACCCAAGTTTTCTTGGGTCCTTCATGGTTAGTAATGTTGGTTCCTTTTGGAACCCAAACCCTTTTAATTTTTTCTTTAGCTTTTTCTTTTCTATGATCACACACATTAGCTTTATGTCCTATTGTTCCACAGCAAAAACAGGTTATTTTCTTAATTTTGCTTTCTCCTGCTTTTACAAAGAAATTACTAAGGAGCTTTTGCTTATTTTTTGGTTTATTCCCTAAACCAGCTCTATTGAACACAGCTCGTTGACTATTAAGTGTCATTTCCAATTTTTCAGAACTATATGTAAACTTTTCTACAAAAGGTTTGTACTTTTCAAGTTCTTGTGCCACCTTTTGTTTTTCTGTTTTTAGTGCATTTAATTCTTTTGTGAAATTATCTCTAATAGTTTGTTTATTCTTTTTAAGTTCAGAAATTTTTTTGGTTAGTTTTTCGTTATCTTTAATTAAGGTACTAGTTTTTTGAATTAACATTTGCTTGCTAGTTTTAAGTTCTAAATTTTCTTTAGTGATAAAATCCTTATCCTTAACTAATTTATCGTATTTATGGAGGTGAGATTGATTGGTTAGTTTCAGCTCTTTATTCTTAAGACTTATTGTCTTATATTCATCCATTAATTCATTAAACGCATTATACAATTCATCAAAGGTAAAATCTAAATGCGTTTCAGATGTTACCTCATTTTCGTTTGCCATAAAACATAGGTTGGCCTTTTCTTCTTGTTCCTCATCCGATGATGATGATGATGTATCGGAGTCTGATAGGGTGGAGACGAGGACTTTCTTTTTCTTGTACCTGCTGCCCTTCTTCAGCAGAGGACAATCAACTCTGTAATGCCCCGGCTTCTTACACTCATAAGATCCGATCCCTTCACTCTCCCTTTTCTTACCTTTATCTTTATTGTGGAAATTTATTGAACCTCTTTTCTGATGTATGGACTTCTTCCGGTTGATGAATCTTCGGAATTTTCTTACAAGAAGAGCCTCTTCATCCTCTCCCTCATTGTCTTCCTCTTCACTGCTGCTGCTGCAAGATAAATCTTTGTTAGTAGAAACAGATTTGAGGGCTATTACCTTTTTCTTGTGAGAGGACTCTTCTTCACTGTGTTGTTTCATTGTTAGCTCATGCGTCATGAGGGATCCAAGAAGCTCCTCGAGTGGCAGCTTGTTTAAGTCCTTGGCTTCTTAGATTGCCGTTACCTTGGCTTTTTGGATTGCCGTTACCTTGGCTTTCCATGACCTTGGCAAAGATCGAAGAATCTTCCTGACAAGGTCACTGTTAGCATAGCTTTTTCCAAGACTTTTCAGGCCATTAACAATATCAGTAAATCTAGTAAACATGTGAGTGATGCTTTCATTGGAATCCATTTTGAATAGTTCATACTTATGAACTAACATGTTTATTTTAGACTCCTTGACTTGATTCGTGCCCTCGTGGGTCACTTCAAGTCTGTCCCATATCTCTTTTGCTGAATTGCAAGTAGAGACTCTATTGAATTCATTGCGGTCTAGGGCACAATAAAGCACATTCATTGCTTTGGCATTTAGTTGTGCCTTTCTTATGTCATGGTCATCCCAATCTTTTTCAAGCTTGGGTAAGGTAATATTATCTACAAGAATAGAAGGAATGTATGGTCCATTAACTATTGTGCTCCAAATTTCATAGTCTTGAGCTTGGATGAATATCTTCATCCTAGCCTTCCAATAGGTGTAGTCGGTTCCATTGAAGAATGGAGGTCTATGGGTGGACTGCCCCTCTATAAGAGAAGATCCAAATGGGGTTGTCATTTTGATCTTTAACTCTTTTTAATACAAGAGTTCCTGCTCTGATACCACTTGTTGCCCAGATAGACAACCCAAGGGGGGGTGAATTGGGTTTTAAAATATTTGTTGCAATTAAAAGGTTTGTGAGTAACTAATTAAAACTTTTTGCAAGTGGTTTAATTAGTTGCTATATGCAGTGGATGAAGGAAAAGTAAGAGACAATAAAGCAATCACAAACACAAGCAAATTTATAGTGGTTCGGAGCTAACCCTTGCTCCTACGTCCACTCTCCAAGCCTCACTTGAGAATTCACTATAACCCCTCGGATTACAGCCGGTTGTTTTACAAGTTCACAACCCAACTTGTTGTTTTACGAGATCACAATGAACTCGGTCGGTTTTTCCAGGCTCACCGACTAGAACCACCCGATTGTTTTCCCGGGATCACAATCAAACCCTTACACCGTTGGTTTTAACCTAGGCTCACCAACAAACCTTACAATCCTTGATTCAATCCCCTGATTGAATCAAGTAAGAAACAAATGGTTTGAAAACAAACAGAAAAAGGAAGCTTCTTAACAAGCAGATATTCAGCGATATTAATAAGAGAGAAGTTAGGAGCCCTCAAACAGATTTATGAAGATGTAGAGGAGGGCTTCTCGAACTCGGAGTCTCCACATGAATGTCTAGAAGATTTGATGACTGACGGAGACTTCTTGAATGCTGGGAAGAGTTGGTTGGATGGAGTTTAATGCCTCTCTTCCTTCTATCACGTGTATTCCCTTTGAAATCCTTTGGTAGGTGGAGATTACTTGTTTTCTTTGAATGGAATGTCTCTTTTCTTCCTTGCTACAGTTCTCTGTGGCTATTTAAGCCATTCCCCAAGAAAACTAGCCGTTAGACCCCAAGATCTAGCCGTTCTGCACGTTCTGCAACTCCTGACAATGTTTCTGTTAGGATCGGAGTCGACTCGCGCGATCTGAAATCGACTCGCCTGTTGCAGGAGTCGACTCATGCTTTTCTGGAGACGGCTTGGCAACTGTTCTGGATTTGAATTAAAGTGCTGTCTTGACTTGGAGTCGACTCGACTGAACCTGGAGTCGACTCCCCAATTTCTGGAGCTGACCTGGCACTTTTGGAGACGACTCGTTCTAAGGAATCCAGAGAAGTTGCTTTCAAATTTGCTCACTCGAGTCGACTCGGATATTCTGGGAGTCGATTCGGCACTCAGAGCCCGAACTTCCGATATTCTGTCTGTTGACTTGTTCCGTCTCGGAGTCGACTCGAACTGTTTCGGAGTCGACTCGGCTCTCAGAGATGAAAATAGAGTCTTCTGTCTTTTGGGCTTGCGCTGCCTTGGAGTCGACTCGAACTGTCTTGGAGTCGACTCGCCTCTCAGAGACGAAAATACCGTCTTCTGTCTTTGGGGTTGCGCTGCCTCGGAGTCGACTCGGACTTTGCGGGAGTCGACTCGGCTCTCAGTGTTCGAAATTGGCTCTCTGACTTTTTGCTCTGTATTTCTCTGGGAGTCGACTCTTGCCAACCATCGGAGTCGACCTGCCAACCATCGGAGTCGACTCGAGTTCTTCGGGAGTCGACTCGGCTCTCAGAGTCCAAAATAGCTTCTCTGTCTTTCTGTCTGTTACTCCCTGGAATCGACTCGTACAACGCTGGAGTCGACTCGGCAAGCATTGGAGTGGACTCGAATTTTTCAGGAGTCGACTCGTTGACAGGTTCTGAGATGAATCTTTCTGTCCGGCTGTCTGTTCTCAGTCGGAGTCGAC